>NC_140753.1:18257500-19565500 GCF_051527215.1 Medicago sativa | reverse complement strand
GCATTGTCGAGTCTACTAAGTTATGCAATCATAACCTTCAGTGCTAATCATTTGCGTATTAGTTGGTTATAAATCTGACATGAAATGACTAATTATCGATATGACTTAGTTCGAGAGAACATTGTTATGGAATACATTGTGTCCGATCCACAAAAATGGATGTTTCATCTAAATAATAGTAATATTAATATTTAAGTGAGACTGATGTTGTTTTCAAAAAAACTTTTTTCAGGGTATTGATGGCTCCAGAGTTGAGAAGGTGTTGGAAGCAGTACATATTGCAGCTAATAAAAACACTGTTCCTGGAGATGTGTCTGCTATGGTTCCTGGTGGTATCAGGATGGGTATGTTCTCTTCATATGAATCATATCTTACATTTTTTTATTTTTCCTTGTTCAACTAGTTGATCTTGATAAATCTTGTGGATTTCAGGAACTCCTGCTCTTACTTCAAGGGGATTCGTCGAGGAGGATTTCGTTAAGGTAGCAGAGTATTTCGATGCATCTGTGAATTTGGCTTTGAAGATCAAGGCAGAGAGCAAAGGTTCATAAATATTATATACCCTTCTTTTGTGTCTGTTATATCTAGTCTAGACACTGCTGATATTAGCTGTATGGTTGCTTGGTGCTTAAGCAAGCTAACATGTTACCGATGAACTTTCATAATTAGGAACAAAATTAAAGGACTTTGTAGAAACATTGCAATCATCCTCCTACGTGCAGTCAGAGATTTCCAAGCTTCGTCATGATGTTGAGGAGTTCGCAAAACAATTCCCAACCATTGGTTTTGAAAAATCAAGCATGAAGTACAACAAATAAGAAAAATGAAAGTTTCCATCAGGTATATATATTATGTTGATGAGGCATGCATTCTGATTCCTCAATTGTGTTATACTATCTATGTTTAGTGTACCTCAATATAATGAAGAGAATAATACAAATGCAACATGATACTAGTAATCTGTTAACCTTTGGTGGAAGTTCTGAATTTTTTTTTATCATCGATGTGATTTTGAATCCGTTTTTCTTGTCCATTACTGAAAAGCTTTTGAAACTTCTGAGTCTAAGATCAAACTTCTTCCACTGGATTATTCTCTGACGTATTATGTTTGCTATGTGGCAGTGGTGGTAAAGATTATGGTCAAGCAGTCCATTGTGATCGGTTTTTCTGATTAATGGAAGAGGAGGATTATATATAGCAGATGAAAAGCATTAGGCTGGAGCTTTCTTATGTATGAAACTAGAAAAACTTGATCAGATATCTTCTTGCAATGTATAGCTACATCTATTTATAATCTGTTAAATGTGAATTGCAACTCACAAGCTTTTAAGTGCTCATATCAATGTTTTCAAATTTCATTTGGACCCTGTTTGGATAAGCAACTTCCTTAAGCAGTTATAGCATAAACAATTATCATATAAGTGCTTTTGTATAAGCTACTTCAATAACAAAAAATAAAATATGTGAAACTGTTTTCACAAGCTATCATAAAGAGCTTACAAAAATAAGCTGAAAACAGCTTATGAACATGGCATAAGCTGTTTTCATACTCTTCCAAACAGTCTCGCAAGTGTTATGTTAGTAAATAAACTTTTATAAACTAATCCAAACAGCTCCTTGATTTCAAAAGACATGGATAACATATTACAACAACATTACAGATGTATAGTCCTGTCAAAACATAAAATCTATATAAAGGAGGTGGTTTACTTACAGTTGTAAATATTGTTTCAATATACTTTGTAACTAAACAAAATTTAAAATATTCATCCTAGCAATATGCAAATGCAACTAAGGTCTAGAATAACCAAAATTCTTTAACATATACTCAATTGTTGATACTGCCATTGGTTTGATTACTGTGTCAAGAATTGCTGATATTCTCCCATAAACAACCAGCCTCTTTAGTCTTTACTGGTTTGATTACAAAATCATCTCAGTGAACCAATGCTAAAAAATAATCATCACTGAGCACCCTAATATGTTTGGAGTTTATGGCTCCAAATTTCCAGCTGTTGGAAAAGGCCACACTTTCCGCAGTCATGCAATCTAACTAGTCTGATCGCGGCACATTAACGATTGACATTGTAAAGTGAGTAAACCGGTCCAAAATGTAACTTTAAAACGGATCGGACAAGCCAGACTAGATGACTTAGATTTTTGACAATACCAACAAATTACAATCATTAAGTAGTTATCATCGTGAAAGTAAAATATTTTTAACGGTCTATCGATTATGATTAATTAATGATATAAAAAGTTTTTATACCAAACTGTCTATATTAATTAAGGCACTGTTTGGCAAAACATAAATTTGATCTTATGGCTTATAAACTCATGATTAAAATAGGCATGTTTGGTAACAATCATTTTCTCACAAGTTGATAACTTATTTTTACTAATTTACAACATTTTCCTTATAAGCTAATTCAAGTAGCTTATAGCTTTTCACTTTTTCTCAAAATCAACCAGCTATAAGCTATCAACTGTTTTATCAGTTACTATATTTAAACTTGTCTATTGTAAACTAACTTATCATACTATCCACTATTTTTTTACCAAACATAACCTAAAATTACCATTTATCAAAATAATCTTGGGTAACAATGTATTTAACAAGTGATTCCAAAAAAAGAGCTTATTATAGAGATAGAACAACACATTTCAAAAAATGAGACACGAAGCACTTATTGGACTCCTTCTTATATCAAACATGCTCATGGCAACACGCCTCACACTCACATTCTCACTCTCTCGCTCTTCTCGTTCTCGTATTCACCCTCTTCTTAAACGCACTTCTTGTTCCTTTTTCAACCCTAAACATTCTCATAAATCCCTTCCTTGTCCCCTTTGGTCTTCTTCCTTTTCTTTCTGTATTGATTCACTTCACAAGTCTACTTCACCTTCGTTTACTTGTTCGGCTTCTTCCATGGCTGCTTCTGCTCTTGATGTTGAAGCTAATCCTCTTTTGAAGGAGTTTGTTTTTCCTCCTTTTGATGTTGTTGAAGCGAAGCATGTGAGACCGGGAATTCGTGCTCTTCTTGAGAAATTGGTATAAAGTTTAAAAATTTTGGATTGTCTATTGGGTTTTGATTAATGGGTGTTGATTGGTTTTGTGTTTGGGGTAACAAGTTTTCAACTTTTGTTTTGTTTTGGATTGTTTACTGAGTTTTGATTAATGGGTTTTGATTGGGTTTTGTGTTTTGGGTAACAAGTTTTCAACTTTTGTTTTGTTTTGGATTGTTTATTGGGTTTTGATTGGTGGATTTTGATTGATTTTGTGTTTTTGTTAGTGTGTATTGCTTGATTTTGTTGTTTGATTAATGGGTATTGGTTGATTTTGTGTTTTGATTAGTAGGTCTTGATCTATGAAGCATATTGACATGTCGACACCAGTATTTGTTTAAGAAAATGACATAATTGACTGCAATCACCAGTGTTTTGTGTTTTTGTGTTAGTGTCTTGTGTCGGACACTAGACATGCATTCAATTAGAAGTGTCAATGCTACATAGGTGTTGATTGATTTTGTGTTTTGATTAATGGGTCCTGATTGGTTTTGTATTTAGCTTAATTGGTGTTGATTGATTTTATGTTTTGACTAATGGGGTGTTGATTGGTTGTGTTCTGTAGGAACGTGATTTGGAGGAGCTTGAACGGAGTGTGGAACCTTCGTGGCCTAAGTTGGTAGAACCTTTGGAGAAGATTGTGGATAGGTTGGCTGTTGTTTGGGGGATGGTTAATCATCTCAAAGCTGTTAAGGATAATTCTGAGCTCCGTTCAGCCATTGAAGATGTGCAGGTACTTTTGGTTTTTGTTTTGGAGTTGTTGTTATGTGTAATTGTGCATTTCTCGGTCTTGCTTCTGTTGATGGCAGTGTTATATTTTTAGTATTACTATGATGATTGGTTGTGCTTTGGGATGTAGGGCAATATTTTATGTGAATTGCATGTTATCAAATAGGGACGTTATATTTTATGTAGTAAGATTTTAACAAACCACGATTGTTTCATGATACACAATTTAGTACAAGTAATTTCGTAGCAGAATTTGAACAAACTGTTATTTTTTGAGCTGCAATTGACAATACTGATGATTTGGTTTGTTGGCCTCAATTTTAGCATATGATGACTATCTGAGCCATAATTGTAACACATTATTATGTTGTTTTGCTCCCTTGTTTAAGATATTTTCATGGGTGGTCATCTATGTATTTCTCGTATGAATTGTGATTGCTGTAATTTTGTTTGCAGGCAGAAAAAGTTAAGTTTCAGCTTAGACTAGGTCAAAGCAAGCCTCTTTATAATGCGTTCAAAGCGATTCAAGACTCTCCTGATTGGAAGACACTTAGCGATGCTCGCAAACGAATTGTTGAGAGTAAGTTACAAAATGTCTTACTATTTATGCTGTTCTCGTGATTTAGTATTTTATTTCTCCTGTATTGGCATGTTATTTTATACTCTAAGTTGCTTGAATTGCTTCACCTTGCATTCCGTTGCTGGTTCTCAGCTTCTAGATTTATAACAGGTAAGATGGAGAATTGTGAAAAATGATGGATGTGTAGTTGGTGTGAAGTTTTCTGATTTATGGTTCCACTCTTTTGTTAAATTTCCGCTTCATTGTCGGAAATGTTGCGTGTGTTCCACTTGTTGATATTTGACTGATAATATGGAATATCTGTGCGACTTTAAATAAATTCATGCCCCAATAACAGCCTGTTCTTTCACTTACCTTCCACTTGTTCTTAGAGTAATTCATTGTCTGGTTTTTCATTTTACATTGTAACTGTAACAATTGTATGTATCTGTACCTTTGCAGACCAAATAAAGGAGGCAGTTCTTAATGGTGTTTCTCTTGAAGATGATAAAAGAGAACAGTTTAACAAAATTGAACAGGTGCGCTATTTTAACAGCTGAAAACAAATGGAAATTGTGGCTATTAATATGTGAGCTATTTAATTCCCATTTTTTCACCATTTAGGGTGATTATGTACTAGGCTTTGGCTATATCCTATATCTATTTATGGAAGCAACTGAGTATATCATGTTCTCAGGCTAGGGTGAAATTGAGATCATGAGTTTGTAATTTTACATATTTTGAATTTTTGAATGCTGCTTACAAATGAATAGAACAAGCAACATGAACTGGTAATTTGGTCGAATTCTGTTGAAATAGAGATTTTCAAAAATCCCAAAGGAACCACATGCAACACAGCCTGAAATTCCAATTTCATTGGCAGTATATGTCATCGAGGAATTCTTCTTCGTATGAAAACTCCCAGTTAAACCAAATGTAGTGACAAGATTTTGATTTAATGATTCTACACTTACCAATGTGCTCAAATTTCTGAAGCAAAGTGATTGTACATCATAACTAACTAAAATTCAAGTGATGATGCTTTCCTATAGTTGTGTGTGTGTAATATTGTCATGGTTTCATCCATAGGAGCTGGAAAGGTTATCAGAAAAATTTGGGGAGAACGTTCTGGATGCAACCAAAAAGTTTGAAAAGCTCATTACGGATAAGAAGGAGATTGAAGGATTACCTGCTACTGCTCTTGGGTTGGCTGCACAAAGCGCAGTATCCAAGGTATGTCATGTTGACATGTTATGTTATTATTCTCAAGTTGTAACAATCAGTTATCTTTGAGTTCTGATTACTTGATGGAAAAAATGCAGGGGCATGAAAATGCCACCGCTGAGAATGGGCCATGGGTAATTACATTGGATGCTCCAAGTTATATTGCAGTCATGCAACATGCTCGCAACCGTTCTCTGCGTGAGGAAGTCTACCGTGCATACTTAACTCGAGCATCGAGTGGTGATTTGGATAATACTAAACTGATCGAGCAAATTTTAAAGCTGAGGTTGGAAAAGGCCAAGCTTCTCAACTACAATAACTATGCAGAGGTATGACTCTTTTATCATTAAGAACATAATTCTATGTAGGTTACTGATGCATTATCTTTCAGGTTAGCATGGCAACCAAGATGGCAACTGTTGATAAAGCAGAAGAACTTCTAGAGAAGCTTCGTAAAGCTTCCTGGGATGCTGCAGTACAAGGTAATGTATAAGATGTGTCAATTTCAGTGTTTCCTTCATGATTTAAATGGTACACAGTTTTTTCAATTAGTTACATGTATGGGGAAAGTGCATTTTGTATATATATTGATTTAGCTCCTTATTGTCATTTGCTATTCCAAAATAGCAAAAAATAAATGTCTTTTTCCTATGATTCCAAATTTCCAACATCTAATAAATCTGACATATATCTTATATAGTTTTATGTGATTTTCTATTTATTTGTTTTTTTTATTTTTTTGTGTACATACACACACGTCCATCTTCCTCTAATGAGGCAATAACTTAGACATTCCATCTTATCTTTCTTCCTTGCAGATATGGAAGACCTTAAGAAATTTTCTAAAGACCAGGGTGCATTGGAAGCTGATGATTTGACACATTGGGACATTAGCTTTTGGAGTGAGAGGCTTCGTGAATCAAAATATGACATTAATGAGGTTGCTCTCACACTCACTCACTTGAAAATTCATGTTGAAAAGACACTTTAAGAACATAAGGTTTTAGATTTGACATTGTTTGTTAGTTAAGATGAGAAATAAATTAAGCATATCTGGAAGAAGGATTAATTTCTATTCCACATAATTTAATATTTAATACATTGTTCATGTATGGAATAATTTGCACGCTCAATATTTTATACACCTCGAAGGTCTGTTTTGAAAAACTGTTATGTCAAGACCTCCCTTCATATATAATTATTTTCAATTTCATAATTTGTAATTGCATATGATAAAGGATCTCATTCTTTGATCTCCATTATTTTGCTCCTGTATATGAATATTTTTGACACTAAACGTTCCTTTTTCTCCAAATTTATCTAACTAATGGGATATCCATCTTAGTTAAAGGGAAAGCTCCATAATTTTGTTCACTCTACTTTTATTCATCTCAACCACATATGAAAGTTCATCCCCCCTGGTTTTCTCATCCCGTTTGCTCCATTGACTAATTTACTAACCAATACAAGATTTTATTACTTTTAACAATGTTTTGGTCTTTCATTTGTAACTTTTAATCTGCCTTGGAAAGCTCATGCATCTGCTATTTTGTCTCATAGGAAGAACTGCGCCCATTTTTTTCTCTGCCAAATGTTATGGATGGACTCTTTGACCTTGCAAAAACACTTTTTGGCATTGAAATTGAGCCAGCTGACGGTCTAGCTCCGGTAATCAGACTCCCTTTTATTCATCTGTGTTTCTTGCATTGGGTAGCATCTATTTTGAATTGTCTGACAAATGATTATTGTTATTCAGGTTTGGAATAATGATGTCAAGTTCTTTTGTGTCAAAGATTCCTCAGGAAGTCCAGTTGCCTATTTTTATTTTGATCCCTACAGTCGTCCTTCCGAAAAAAGGCAAGGTGCATGGATGGATGAAGTTGTTGCTCGTAGTCGTGTACTGTCGCCTGATGGTAACTCATCAAGGTTGCCTGTGGCCCACATGGTGTGTAATCAAACACCTCCAGTAGGAAGCAAGCCAAGTTTAATGACATTCCGTGAGGTAACCCATATTTTACTCTATTTATTTATCTATTTTAACTTTTTAAGCTATAATTATTTTTGTGTAAGAAAAAAAGTTGTCTGGGCTATATTGATGGGAGCACTGGTTGCTTCTAGCATTATCTGGTCTTCGCATGATTACATGTATTCGACCATGTCAAAGATAACTTAAATATGTTTCCCATTAGTGCCACTTTAATTAATAATAATTTTCCACTTCCCCAATGTTTATTTCTTTTAAAAAAAAATAGGTGCTGAACTTAAATTTTTGGTCTAATTGCATGGATGATCTCTTAGTCTTGCTATATTTACAATCAGCTGTATTTTATGGCATAATTTATGTTGAAATTATGAGGTTTAGATAAACAGGAAGAATAAGGACTTTGAATATGATGGTGTAATATAATTGCTAATAACTTGAGAAATGCTTAACCACCAAAGGAAAAAGCAACCAAAGCTTAACCATCAAGAACCCAAGATCAAAGATGAAGCTTAACCACTCAAGACATAAGCAAAATTATCAAAGCTTAACCATCAAGCACAAGGCATATCTTAAGGCTTAATCACTCAATATATGCACACATGCTTAATCAACTGATGAAGGTGTGATATTATAAGATGCTTTGTTATATTCTAACAATTTGATGTGAAATATTTCTTGCAAAGATTCTGAGTTCCTATTTCTTGATAACTTTAGTTTGGGAAACCTTATCCCTACTTGGGAAACTCCTGTTTTCAATTGAAGTGTGAAGTCATTTATGTTAAAGATTTAAACCTGAATGGTACATATCAAGATTAATAACAGTTTAAAATTCTATAATGTAGCTTGATAACAGTGCAATAAAAAACTTTATTAAATTAAGGTTTAAATGTGTAATTGGTCCCTGCACTTTTAACAGATTTTGGCATTGGTCCCTGCACTTTTTTATGTTTGGCATTGGTCCCTGCACTTTGTAAAAATATTGGCATTGGTCCCTGCACTTTTTTTTGTTTGGCATTGGTCCCTGCACTTTGTAAAAATATTGGTATTGGTCCCTGCACTTTGAAAAAATATTGGTATTGGTGCCACGTGGCATGAAATGATTGAGACCAATACCAATATTTTTCCAAAGTGCAGGGACCAATACCAATATTTTTACAAAGTGCAGGGATCAATGCCAAACAAAAAAAAGTACAGGGACCAATGCCAATATTTTTACAAAGTGCAGGGACCAATGTCAAACAAAAAAAAGTGCAGGGACCAATGCCAAAATCTGTTGAGAGTGCAGGGACCAATTACACATTTAAACCTTAAATTAATTAATAAGTTATACAAAAATGGAAGAGTTTTTCAGTCCAAATTATCAATTGTTTTATACTAGTATACTTTCAAGGTTCACTTGTGTTTCTTTCTGTTAAACTACTCTTTCATATTCATTGTGTTGACTGAGACTGAGCTGCAGTTACTAAGTTGTTTCCTTGTTAATCATTAAAAGTTCAAAATGTTTCACAAATTATCTTTTTCGTCTTCTTTTTCTCAGGTTGAGACTGTCTTCCATGAATTTGGCCACGCACTTCAGCACATGCTTACTAGGGAAGATGAGGGTCTAGTTGCTGGCATTAGGGGAATTGAGTGGGATGCTGTTGAATTACCTTCTCAGTTTATGGAAAACTGGTGCTACCATAAGTAAGTAACAATATAAATCCATATATTTATGTCTTTGTCTTGAATGGATGGATGTTACTTTGATCCTTCCTTTTGTAAAATAACATATTTCTTAACATGAATATCATTTTTTTGTTGATTTAGAAAGACTTTAATGGGCATTGCAAAACATTTTGAAACTGGGGAAACTCTCCCAGAAGAGGTATATCAGAAGCTTGTTGCCGCCAGAACTTTTCGTGCTGGCACTCAAAGTCTTCGACAGGTCAGTATGAATGAATTGGTTAACTGCACTTTTTCTATATTTTAATTTTAATTGAAAACTTAGATATTTTACTCTTTGCTCATGAATTTATGAATAGCATCTTATGGTTTTGTGTGCCTTCAAAACAGAAATATATACTTTTTTTTACATGTTCTGGAATTCGTAATCTCATAACTACTCTTTTTTCTTGTGGCTTTTTAGTAATCTAAGCTTTCTGCATCAGTATTGGTACTTTTGGGTTTTCCAATCTTTAACATTTTTTACACCATTTTCTTTTGCTTTAAAACAGTGGATTTGCATATTATTTTTTTAATCCTGTCTTCACACCCTTTTTTCTATTTTGTCTGTTTTTGAATTATAGAACAAACTGATTTTAGGTGCTATTGATTCTTTTAAATATTAAATCAAGTGTTTCTAGTGTCAAATGATGATTCAAACCTTTCTTTCTTGTGTTGTGTTAAATATATGTTTCAAATAAATGACTTTCATTGTAATCTATATTGGTTGCAGATAAAATTTGCAACTGTCGATCTGGAACTTCATACAAAATATGTTCCTGATGATTCAAACCTTTCTTTCTTGTGTTGTGTTAAATATATGTTTCAAATAAATGACTTTCATTGTAATCTATATTGGTTGCAGATAAAATTTGCAACTGTCGATCTGGAACTTCATACAAAATATGTTCCTGGGGGACAAGAATCCATCTATGATGTTGATCGCAGAGTTTCTGAGAAAACTCAAGTGATTCCTCCATTGCCAGAGGACAGGTTCCTTTGCAGCTTCAGTCATATATTTGCAGGTTTGCTGTGCCTCCTATACCTCTTTGTTGATTACGCCGCCTGTTCCATTGTACATGGCTTTTAAGATTGTTAGCACAAACCCAAAAATAACTTTGGTGAATAAGCATATTTCAAATATAACCTTACTTTTTATTCACTCATTAATGTAAGTATAAAATAATTGATAAAGACAAGGTATAATTGACCAAAAAATAGTTAACATAACCATCTGTTTTGAAAACAACCAATATATAAGAACAATATTTTCCTAAAAAAACGACAGTTATAAAAGAACAGAGAGTATGCGATTATTATCTTTGAAACTCATTTTATTTCATTTTTCTGGATTTTCCATTTGTTAGGTGGATATGCAGCTGGATACTATAGCTACAAGGTATATTTTGTATTGCTTTGATAATTATGGACATTTTGTTTCATATTTTGAAGGTCTCATGCCATATAGTCCACAAAAAAGGGGAAAATGACTATTTATATCTTATGGTGAATTTGTGTGTTATGCAGTGGGCTGAAGTGCTGTCTGCAGATGCTTTCTCTGCATTTGAGGATGCAGGATTGGATGATAACAAGGTACTGACTGTATTTGATTAAGAAAAACTGTCGATAAGGATTTTGCTTTTCTCATGTCTGTCTTTAATCTAAAAGATCCTCAATTTTTCGTAAAATATGCAGCATAGCTTGTCTCATATTGTCACCTATTGTATTTATTTTCCTAGAGTAAACCATCATTTTAGTCGTTGAATGAATGAGAATTGAGATCATTATTATAATTATATATTTACATTTACACAGGCTGTTATAGAAACGGGACACAAGTTCAGGGAGACCATTCTTGCTCTTGGAGGCGGCAAGCCACCACTCGAGGTGAGAATTGAGATAATACAATTACACTGCAAAACTTCTTTCAACAGTACTTCATTTGTTTTGTGCAGTTGCTTGTTAACGAAGATATAGTCCAAAATCTCTCGCATGCATACGTGCAGTAACTAGGAATTTTACCAACTTTGGTGTTTGGATCTTGAACATTTAATGCAATGTGGTTTTTTTATGCAGGTGTTTGTGCAATTCCGTGGGAGAGAACCAACACCAGATGCCTTGCTCAGACACAATGGCCTAATTGCAGCTTAGGGATAGAATCATCCACAATTTTATTTTGAAAAAAAAAAAAGCACTATAAATTACAATGATACATAATTGTGGTTGTTAAGGTTGTTACATTTTAAATTTATGTTTTTTTTGTTACATTTTGTAAAAAAACAAAAATTGTTACATTTTTAAATTTATGTTTTTTCTGCAAGAGTATTTTTTTTTTTTTTTGGGTTAGAAAGCTAATCAACAAACAAAACAAAAGTCATAAAAGAAACAGAAGAATTAATCTCTGGGAAAGAAAGTTTCTAAAGCATCATTCCTAAGAAGATTGAACAATTCTTCCGGAGAAGTAGCATATGGATTTACATATTATTATTTGAGTAAGCTCCAAGTTTTGCTAAATAAATAATCTACGCATTGAAAATTCTGTGATTGCTATTTTTCTGAAGCATTTAAAGAAATTTGAAATTGATGTTTTTTCTACAACATTTAAAGAAATTTTTATATACAATTATATTCGGACGTTTTGTTCAATGAAAAACTATTTTTCAGCTAAATAAATTTAGTGGATATTTTATTGAGAAAGTGAAAGTTACGTTGGAACAACTTTTTTGTGCCTTCCACGTCTTCCTAGAATGGATGACTTCCACGTCTTCCTAGAATGGATGACTTCCACGTTTTGTTTTTGAATTTGCATGTAAACACATGGAATGTAAGTCAGAAATACAAACAATGAAATGGCTTGTTTTTTGTTCTTGGAGTTTTGAAAGTGAAATAATAAATGACATTTTGACTTACTTTCTAAGAAAAAAACTAGCATTTTAATCTAAAAGTATAAAATGGAAGATCATTCCCTGAAATATGAAGAATACCGATTCGAATGAATTCTCCACTTACATTTTTTTTGGAAGAAAGAAGAAATACTCCATTTACATGGAATATCAAAGTCTTTCAATTAGAGCCGTCGATTTAATAAACAACTACCGTTTAGGATGAGTGTTTTTTTTATCAAGACAAAAAAAAATTAAAATAAAAAAAGAGGATTACGAGGATGAATATTTCTATTTCGATATATAAAATTAAACAAACTTTTTTTTTAGCAAAAAATTAAACAAACTTAAAATCGAATATTATGTCATTTTACATTTATAAGAGGGACATTCATTCTTTTGGGAAAAAAGAGCTACATTTATCAATATATAAAATTAAACAATTGACCCAAAAAAAAAATTAAACAAATTTAAAATTAAATATTATGTCATTTTACATTTTTTTTGTTACAATGATAATCAAAACAAAAAAATAAGAAAAACAAAGAACTATTCCCTAGAGTAAAAAAGTTTGTGATGCGTCATTCTTAAGGAGACTCATCCATATGAGAAGAATAAATGAGGAGATCCACATTCGATAAAGCTCTAAGTTTGGTCATAAAATCTGCACACTTGTTCACTTCTTAAAGGGTGTGGCAAATAATTATATTGCCTTACTCAATCAAATCTTTTTTTGTCTTGAATCAAAATCGCATAAACATGGTATTTCATGGATAAACCTTTTATGAGATTTATACCATACAATGAATCTGAATAGTAAACAAACTCATCAATGTCCATCGTTTTGGCTAATAAAAGACCTTTGTAAATACTACCTCCGTTCCAAATTAAGTGGGCAATTTGTTCATTTCACACATATTAAGAAAAATATATAAGTGAAGGAGAGAGAAAAATATTTTAAGTGTTCTTATCCAGGCCCGGCATTGGGGGTGCGCAAGCAGCTCAACCAAGCGGGGCCTCCAAAACCTATGGGCCTCAAAAAAATAAATTAAGTCTAATACCACACCCCACTTAAATAAAAAAAATATGTTTCTTCTTTTTCTTTCTTCAGTACACGTTTGAGTTTTTTCTAGACTCTAATTCTCCTTTGGACATAAATCTGATGCTATCAAGCCACCCCCAATTTGGAAAGCTATTTCAATAAAAAGAATCACAACAATCATTTCTTTTTCGCATAAATTGTTTGTTTCCCCTTTTCCACAATGGAGGAATGATAAATCCAAACAGCAACGTTAGGTAAATTTCACCTCTCTTTCACTTAATTTTTTTTTATTTCGTTTCATGTTTATAAGTTCTTCTAATTCTGATTTTTTAATGAAGTTTAGCTACACAAAAAAATTATGTTTTTATTTTAGGGGGCCTATTTTAAAAAGAGAGTCGAGCCTCCTATTTCATAGGAACGGCCCTGTTCTTATCAAGTATTGTTGCTAGGGCTGACAATGAACCGAACGAACTCGAATAAAGTTCGAGACTTGGATCGTCAATTGATTCGTTGAACTTGATTCATGTACCAAATGAGTTAAACTTGAGCTATAAATTAAGTTCGTTAACTTAATGAGCCGAACTTAAACTATATATAATTCGACTCGGTTGGTATATGAACATACTCGATTATACATTATTCATACATATATGATTTAAAATAAAATTAAATAGAGTGTAAACATGAAAATAACTTAAAATAATTAACTAAATTTAAAATTTGCAAGACAATACTATTACAATAAAACAAGCAGGCAATGAAACAACAATTACAAAATTCTGTCCTTCAGATGAGCGTAGAATATTGAATCAGAATCTGGTTGTTAATGTTGAGTATAAACTAGAATTTGGCCGTCTAAATCAAATCAAACTGCATTAAGGAAGATTTGTTTTTTTATTTTGGTGGTTTACTTTCAACTTACAACATTTCTTTTCATAAACCAACAAATACACATCATTTAGAAATAGGCTACTTCCTCGTTTCACTTTTATGTGGATTGCTATAATTTCGCACACTATGAATTTTGAAACTGGGTTACCTTTTGCATGGATGTTAAACAAGTCAAAATTAGCATCTGTCTTGTTGCGGATCATCATATTTTTGTAAAACAAGTTATAGAGACTGTTGACGTTTCATCAAAATTTATCAACGAATTTCTAAATCGTTGTTGAATTGAGAGGAGAAAAATGAGATTTTCCTGAATATACTCTAAAGAATTTTCGTTAATTGAT
Source organism: Medicago sativa (assembly GCF_051527215.1). Lineage (NCBI taxonomy): Eukaryota > Viridiplantae > Streptophyta > Magnoliopsida > Fabales > Fabaceae > Medicago > Medicago sativa. The sequence goes on along the minus strand of NC_140753.1, from coordinate 19,551,081 downwards.
AAAATGTGATAGGGAGTTTTCTTAACTAACTACTAAATATAAGGAATCTTTCTCAAAAAAAAAACAAACTAAATATAAGGAATCTAACTAAACTAAACTCAATAAAGAAATTAAATGTTAGGTTAATAAACTTCTTTTGCCACAAATCATTTTGATTCAACATCTTGTGATAGAGAGTGTCCTTATTCACCATCTTATGTCAAACTAGTTTAGAGACCCGGCGTTGTCCGGGTTAGATATTAAATAAGTTTTATAAGTTTGTGTGCACGAATACACGTGTCAGTATATTAGATTGAATTTATTTAAATTTAAAATTATAATAATATCATAAAAATAAATATAAATGATGAGATGAATGTCCAATGCAAGAATAAAAAGTGTAACAAAATCAATAATGAATTAGTCCAAGTGGTAAGAGTTTTGGGTCCCTTTAAACATGTGGTCATGGGTTTGTTTCGTGGCCCATGCGTATGAGAGAGAAAAATCGATTGAAAGGGAAGAAAGTGGTTGATATATATATATATATATATATATATATATATATATATATATATATATGAGAAATTATAAAATTGGTGTTTGGCAAACTTGAAGAAGGAAAAATGTTAGATGAAAAGAAGGTTTGGGGTTTCTGCTTGTGCTCAAACTATGTAAATATGTGATTAACGAAAATTTATTTATTTATAGTCTACATTTGCATTAGAAAATGCTGTTAAAAGATAACATAATAACTAATCGAACCTTTATTTTATCAAAAAAAAAAACTAATCGAACCTTTTTTTTTCCTCAAACATAAAAACTAATTGAATGATATAGTGCTAAAAGATTGGTAATAAATAATTGAAGCTTCTTTTCCTAAAAACAAATAAACAAAATGGAGTCTTTTAATCATAAAATAAGATCGTATATGTAAACTTTGTTGAAAGTATTATGTGTAGTTTGTTCAGATATTTCTGCTACATAAAATATTAGAAATTCAATAAAAAATTAAAGAAAATATTGAATGGATAAGATCAAAATGTTGTTGAGATATTTATGTTAAATAAAATATTGGTTTTTAAAAATAGAAAAAATAATAACAATATTGAGAATGAATGTGGAAGTGACACATGACATAAAAAACCTTACTTTATATATATACTATTGATATCGCCAAAAACTTCTTTTGCCACAAACCGTTCTTATTCACCATCTTTTGAACAATAAGAATTGTTCTACTAATATCGTTAATCAAATGAGAATCCTAGATAACTGTTTTGTTACTCAATACGATATTTTTGTGAAACAGATCATCAATAACCGTTGACGTTTCATCAAAATTTATCAATGGATTTTCAATCTGCAATTCATAAAGGAACGTGAAATTGAGCTTAATAAACCACAAAGAGTTTCCATTGATGACAATGTGATTAGAAATTATAACTCGAGAAAGTTGACCCGAAACTAATTTATACAAAGGAAATTCTAAATAAGAACTAATAATAAGGAACTTAAATAAATCAAATAAAGAAACTAAATACTTCATCCGTTTTAAAATAAATGTCACTTACACTTTTTAAGTAGAATTTTTATTTTACTTGTAATTATACCTCCAATTAATTGAATGTACACTACTTCCAAAACATTACACAAATAAATACTCCCTCCGTTTCAAAATGAGTGTCGCTTTAGCCAAAAAAAATTGTTTCAAAATGAGTGTCGCTTTCAGTTTCCAATGCAATAATAACTTTTTCTTTTCAATTGTACCCTCCAATTAATACTCTGCGCACTACTTCCAAAGTATTACTTTTAAAACTAACCAATAGTTAATAAGGATAATTTGGTAAAATAATCATTCTCTTTCTCTTAATAATTGCATTTCTTAATATGTGTGTAAACACCTAAAACGACACTCATTTTGAAACGGAGGGAGTACTAACTAAAGTTAGTTTAGTAAAATTGACATTATTATCACATTTATTAATTTGTGTGTAAAAATCTTTAAGGACACTAAGTATTCAATTATAGAAATTAGAAGTAAAATTAGGCATTATTTAATACATGTGTTGTCTCATGATTCTTACATACTCTCATTAACTAACTCTACTAAAAATGAAAAGAATTAAATGTGTAATGGACACGTGGTCACTAAGCAAAAGTGGCTTGGTCGCCAAGGTAGTAGTAATCCTTCTAGAACATTCTTCTTCTTAAACCCTTTCCCTCACTCTCACTCTCACTCTCATTACAGAAACCCTAAAAAATCTCTCTTTGTCAAGTCAAGTTTCTTCAACACACCACAATGGCATTTTCCCGTTTCCTCTCTTCCTCCTACCGTTCCTTCAAGGCCGCCGTGCCTTCCTTCATTCGCCGTCGTCCCATCGTCACTGCCACCGTGTCTTACGTCGGCATCTCCTACACCGCTCGTCCTCTCATTCGCCGCTTCAACACCAGTGAGGAGAATGCCAACGCTGATGACCCTGATCGCCCTTTCCGTGCGACGGACGTTTTCTATCCGGGTAGAATGTTTGGTCGGTTCATGTTTCGGTTCATGTCTTCAGTGATCGATCGTAACATCAACATGAGAGAGACGGAGGAGGCTGTTGTTCTCCGTTACTGTGAGCTCAGTGATGTGAAGAAGGAAGATGTGAAGGTGTTTGTTGATCGCAACATTCTCAAGATTGAGGATACTTTTCCGAATCGCAATCGATTTAGTGGAACTATCGACTTGGCTGGGGAGAATCTTGACGGTGTTCACACAACAGCCAAGTTTGAGAACAACGTTCTGGAAATTGTGATTCCTAAGAAGCTGAAGAAGAAGAATGAAGAGGATGAAGATGAAGATCTCATGGTTCACGTCCATGTCATCAATGTTGAGTGATTTAGTTCGTTACTATTTTAATTAATTAAATAATTAGTTTGTTTGTATGTATTTTGAGATCAAAAAAGTGATCTACTTAGTTAATTAGTGAGATGTACAAACAAATCCCTAATTTAGTTTGTGCTCTGTTCTGTTCTGTTTGTACAAATTTCTGGATTTGACCTAATATAAATATATGATTATTATGATTAACAATTTCATTTGCTATTATTCTCAATTCATGCTTTGTTGGATTATCATTCTAATGCCATAAGTTGCTGGCTTGTCAAATCATAACATTGATAGCATCATTTCATTTTTAACTGTTTTATCGGACTATCAAGTGATCACCTCACTTGTGAAGTTCTTTGTAATTGTCGTTCTCCGGCATCCACCCCAACGTGTAACGTCCTGCTGCATGCTTCTTTCTTTATCATGGTTTAAGTTGGTGATTTTGCAAGATCAGGTACATTCACAAACGGGGCCATTGCTGTAGGCACTGAAGTTTGCAGATACCAAGAATCAATCGACAGTAACACTAACACATACTTTCACTAGTGGTCAATTGTTGTAATTGATTTCCTATTGCTACCATATCTATATTAAATAAAAATGCAACTAAATGTTTATGTCCCTTAGTTTGTTCAATTGAATGTGAATTTTTTAATGTTTATAGAAGGGGAGGCATGGTGCTGCTAGTAGAAAGTGACTATAGTATACTGGAATTAGATGCTTGATGAAAACTCACAATAATGTGAATGCAAATAGGTTTAATTTGTTATGTAACTAGAGGACATTTTTATTCCATTCATCCATAATTTTGTTATCTATTGATGCAATTTTTTTTAGAACACCTACTTAGTTATATAGTTAGTTGATACAGTATTTTTGCGAGCTTTCAGAAATATACATACAATTTGTAGAAGTAGTAAACAATTATGTGAGAAATGTTGTGACTTGGAATAATTCTGTGAGAATTTTTGCTGAAAGTGAGGGTAGTAGTCCTGGTGTTAGGGCGGGTGCCTACCATAGTGAAACCAAAACCATATTAAATACTTCTACAGATGGTGATCAATGTGTCCCATGACATCACTCAATTTCTAGAGAAGATAAATGTCTTGATTTAGACCGTACTGTGCGTAAAAATGAAACTCTATGGTGAGCTGTTAGTGAAAGCTAATGTCATTTCGTTGTTAATTGTGTTTATGGTACTAAGTGATCACCACACTTGTGAAGTTCTTGGTAATTCTCATTCTATTACCCCAAGTTGTTGGCTTGTCAAATCAGAGCATTGATAGCATCATTTCATTTTTAACTGTTTTATGGGACTATAGTGTGATCCCCTCACTTGTTAAGTTCTTTGTAATTGTCTTTCTCCAGCATCACTACAAGTAATGTACTGCTGAATGTTTGTTTCTTTATCATGGTTTAGGGTGATGATTATGCAAGACCAGTTACATTCACGACCGGAGCCATCGCTGGAAGCACTGAAGTTTGCAGATACCAAGAAGAATCAAATCAACAGTTCAAAAGCAAAAGAGAAGAGGGTGAGTTATCTCGAAATGGAAACTTTAAAGAGGATAGTTTTTCAGTTTATGGAAATGCTGGTTTGGATCCATAAAGAAAAGGATGGAGGTGTGAATCGGCAATATCAAAATAAACCTGGGGAAGAAGTTTGCGGTGAAGCCAGAGGAGAAAACTTTATGGATGCTGATGAAGAGGAAGAAAGTCCTCAGAGGTCATTGGAGGACAGCCAAAATACTTGTGATAATGCTGATGTTTCTGGAAGCGAATCTATTGATGGCGCGAGGATGCAAAGCATGATAATAAGGCTGAAAGTGAAGGTGAAGCTGATGGAAATGGATGATGCGCATGAAGTTGAAGGAGATGGAACGTCATTGCCATTTTCTAAACGTGAAGCCATCGGCAAAGCATGTACCCCTTTTATGTGCTTACTAGACATTCACGATTCACCCCCTTCTGGTATTCAAAACCTTAATTGGTTTTCTCTGTAGTTTCAATTTGTATAAATAGCACAATTACATTTCATTCAGCATGATTGTACTCGGTTAAAATTATAATGTGTGAATTACCCTTATATAAACTTGTTAAACAGGTTAAATTGTTAAAGCCATAAATTCCTCCCTTTCTATGACTTTTCTGACACTTAATGTATGTACTTCTATTTCAGCTTCAAGATGCTGTGACCGATGAGATGGATAATAAGCTTCTTCAGCTATATGTATATGAAAAATCAAGAAAACTTGAAAAGTTTGTCGATATAGTTTACCGCGAAAATGCTTGTGTACTACACGATTAGAACATATATCGTATTGAATATGCAAGTTTTCTTTTCCTTTTTTCATTTCAAATTTGACTCTCTTGTCTATTTAAATCTGCTCCTGGTGTTTTAAGCTGTGTTATATGTGTTGTAACATGGTTTATTTCATTGCATTCACCTAAACCAAAGACACCGTCTATTCAACTTGTGTTACCGAACAAACATGTTAACCTATGAGTGGAATATTCATTGGATTGCAGAAAGTTAAGATATTGGAAGCAGATGGTCTCATTCTACGATAAAACCTGCTCGTGTTACTGAATCTTACCTGCAAAACATAGCATTGCTTTTAATCACTTTTGACACTAATCAATATTAATCGGATAGCTTACGTTTTACGCTCTCCCTTCTTACATTCAATATTTTCCGACTTTCCATGCACAGGGAATCCAGAAACTGCATTCACATTCTTCTGGATAACAGACTCATGCCCCTTAACAGTGAAGGAGGTGATACATAGGCCACCATTTGAGGTTCTCAGTCAGTCTTCAAATATGATGGAAATGTAACATTATAATTTTCATCTTATCCTCAAAATGGAATGCACACAGGAGAGACACGGTTACTTTAATGATTGAAATAATAGTGGTAATTAGACTTGAGCTCTTCTATCATGAATCATGTTGTAAATGTTTATGAAAAATCAATTCAATGTTTATGAAATTGGTAGCTGCAGTGACTGCATCAGATCCAATCTTAGTCCATGCTTTTCATATGACAGACTGCATAAGTTTAAGAACTTTAGATTAATTGTGGCTAATTTTGTTCCGGGCACTATAATAAAAAGATTAAATACCAAAGTTTACTACAAAAACCAGGAATGTACAATAATAACAATTCATTAGTTTGGCATCACAAAAATGTTAATTATTACTCAATCTTTTGTTTCCTATGCGACATTTACCATATTACTACATCTTTTATAAGATCAAATTCTGTGCTTTTTATTCCACGTAATTTTTTATATACAATTAACTATCCTCAGTTTGAAATGGAATTTCAGTGTATTTTTAAATTGAAGATCTTTAGAGTTAGTGTGCCATGAGTTCCTTTCTTTTAACACTCTATGTTTCCATGTTTTTTAGATAATCAATTTGTTGACATGTTAATTATTGGCCTATATGTGTTTCTCTTCTTTATTATATATTACTTTAAATGAATGATTGAGGCTGACTACTATCCATCATATATGTATCAATCAATTTAGCTTATTTTCATTAAAATTCATGCACACTTGTAATGGTTTACATGTATCGACTGAGTTGATGACCTTCAAACTACATAGAGGTGTTACTCTTTAAATTTGTTGCATTATCCATTATCACTCATGGAGGGTAATATATTGAATTTTGAGTGATGAAAGTAGTATTAATTAGAGTTATAATTAAAAAAAGTAATTAATATTGTATTGAAAAGTTAAATAAGTCAGTTGTTTTATGACAATATTTTTTTACAAAAGGATCATTTACTATGGAACGGGATGAGTAGCAAGTAATTTGGCGCAAAGATTTTACATTTATAAGAGCTAAACTTTTCAGTATATAAAATTAAACAAATTTAAATTTAAATATTATATCATTTTTACATTTATTTTTTGAAGGAAATCATTTTACATTTATAAAAGCTAATTTATCAAACTCATATGTCTAAAATAAGCCATAAACTCAAAGTAACAGGTATCAAATGTTTTTTAGTCATATAAACTTATAACTCCCTCCAATATTTATTATAAGAAGAAAAACATCAAAACCAATGCAATCATTAAAAGTTTTGGTAATTATACCCTGTATAATCCTGGTTACACTCCAAAATGATACTACAATTTAATTAGGAGTATGACATAAGATAAGTTATAACTAGTTAAAAAAAAATAAATAAATAAGTTATAAGCTCAAAACCATTTTTTGCCAAACATACCCTTAAACATCAAAAGTTTGAGTAAAAGAGAATTAAAGAGCAAAAGTAGAACAAAAAGTCTTGAAGTAAACGAAAGTTAGTTGGAAGTGAAAGAGAAAGAAGAAAAGCAGTTGAATAAAATCAAAATCTACATTGGATCTGAAATCAAAGAATTCCATCAATGGCACGTGCTGGTGGAATCACAAACGCAGTTAACGTTGGAATCGCTGTTCAAGCTGATTGGGAAAATCGTGAATTCATCTCTCACATTTCTCTCAATGTTCGTCGTCTCTTCGATTTCCTTGTCCAATTCGGTACTCAATTTCTTCTCAATTTTCTGTTTTTCTTTGACCCTTTTGCCTTGTTAGTTGAAATCTTATATCTTTTTTTGATGGGTCGTTGTTATTTTTGTTATTTCAGAGGCTACAACAAAGAGTAAATTAGCTTCATTGAATGAGAAGCTTGATGTATTGGAACGTCGTTTGGAATTACTTGAAGTTCAAGTTGGCAACGCTTCTGCAAATCCTTCTCTTTTTGCAACTTGATGTGTGTAATGAATCATGTAATACAACTTTCTAGTAAGATTTCTCCACCACACCTATATAATGTATAATCTAGATGGAATTCTTGATCTATAAGTCATTTCTAAATCAAAAGTTTGTGCGTTCGATTAGTGTAATCATGCTTTGTTTGTTTCTTTAATTCTAGTTCTTGATTGCCAATTTATTGGGTTATTAGATGGTTTAATGCATTGGTTTATTTGCAAATTCGGAGTAGTAAAATGTTGCAATTCTCATATTATCATGTAATAGTGCTTTTCAAATTAGAGCCAATTTGAGTAAAAATCTTTAAAAGCACTTATGGAAAGAATCTTGAAATAGTTATAAGTTTTTTAAATAACAGCTTCTTGCAGTAGTCAAAGTTACCTTCTTGATCTATATAGAGGTTCTCTCGTTTAACTTGCCTATAAATATCTATAAGCTTGCAAGGACTTTTCTAAAAGAACTAAAAGTTTATTTTAATTGAGAAGTTCTTCTAAGATAGAAGTTAGTCCAAGTTAGACTTCAGTCCCTTTGAAATGCCGCCTTGTGTTTCATGGTACTTAGACATTCCTTACGATGTAAACTTACATTAATATGCTCGATTCTTGTGTCATCTTTGGTTCATTTGGAACATGCTTATATGCCCGACTCAATCGCTTGAGATTTTCATCTGTCATCTTTCTGTCGTAGTAATGCAACGAACACATCAATGAATTAGAGTTGTAGCACACCTTTTGGCTTTGGTAGTACCCTCATATTTGTCAGAAAAAGGTAAATGGTTGTACAAATTCTGGATAGAAATGGATCATAGTTGATAACATCCAAGCAATTGTCGAGCACCTAATACTAATCGATGTGTGACGCACACAGACACTCTATAATACCCAAGTCCCTGCCAGCTATATTCTGTCGCACAAGTTCTGCTTAATCTCATTTGACTTGCATATAAAAAATCACATGTAATGTTCCTATTGTTCTAACTTGTGTACCAAATGCTACCACAATCTTCTTTCTCCTTTATTTGAGCTTGTTCTTGTTCTAACTCTCCTTATTTGAGTGTTTTTCGGAAACAATTCAACATGGAAGGAAAAATGTAGTTTATAAAGTAAAGTAACTTAGCATCAAAAGTCAGATTGACTTCAACCACCGAAAAAACTGAATTGCACAATACTTACTGTAAAAATAAATTAATCACGATAATCAGTTGTTCGATATGATTGTGTACGTCAAATTTTTCTGATGGGAAAAAACATATTACCTCTTTATTGTACCTGCAGAGTTCAAGTTTGCATTCTAATCAGATATGATTTCTTATGTGAACTTCTAGTCTTTTTACTGCATAAACACAAGCAGATATGCAGTCACTACAATTTCAAATCTTTTCTTCTATAATGTCTTTAGCTCATTATTTCTCAAAATAAGAAGCATGTTAAGAGGGAAGGAAAAATGAGGAACAAGAGTGTATGAATTGTTTATCACTGACGATTTATTATCGCTCTACATGGTCCCACTCCAATCCAATCCAGCTCTAGGATGTTTATTTAAATGTTGGTATCTATTTCAAGCCTATGGAAAATTATGCTCTATGATAGTCAATCTTGCCTTATATAATTCGAGAAATGGGCATTTTGGGAACACGTTTTAAGAAAAGGGTATTAATTGTTTTGCTAAATATTTTTCAACATAGTTATTTCATAAAACATTACAATTTTTGTTTTCCTTGTTGACATTTGAGAGTGGTGTAATCCCAAACTTCGATTTGTAAAGAGACAAGGTAATTGCTCTACAAGCCCTTGAGTTGCTCAAAATTTCGTGAAAGTAAGCATCGGAAGCTAGCTTACGATTCCCTTTTAAGTAGAACAAATGCCTATTGGAAATTGTGTTCTGATAGGTTGAGCAATGTTGAGGGGACTGTTGAGCAATCACCAAGAGACAATCACTTGAGCTGAAGACGCACAGCGGAAATTGCGACTGTATTTTTCCGCAATGACAACTTTCTTACCATAATTTAGAACCATGTATAAAATAAAGTAAACATAATTCAAACTTTTTGTAACGAAAATAAAAAATAAAAATGGAAAATATTTTCATTTCTATAAACAAAGTAGTTCTACAAGTATTTCCCATATATATGTGTTCCTCGTGCTTAACCAAATTAGTCGCAAGTCAACATAGTGTATATAACTCTGTTGAACTGTCTATAGACTAAATCACAATCTAACTAGTTTGTGAAAATTTTACTTTGGACTTAGCAAATGATATGATATGGCTTTTAAATTATGCACCATATGGCTTCACTTGCATTTGACCCAAATTATTCTTTTCACCCATAAAAACTGGGGCTGAGCAAGAGAGATTCAGTTTCAAGAAACATAGAGTGGATGAAAATACAATCGGAAGTAGTATTTTTCTCCTTTACCATTTAAAATGTGATATTACTAAAGTAATGTCAAAATCAAATCAAAAGAATTCCATCAACCCATTTACTATCTCGGTTGAGGGTGTGACAAGGTTTGGGTTGTGATAGTTGATTCTGCTGTGGATGTAGTTGAAGGCAGCGCCCGTTTGTCCATAACAATTGAGTAGCGGTTGGATCCTCCAAGGCTGTCTATGGATTTCATGTATTCAGATGCATTGTTTTCAATAATCAGAGCATCCTCCAACTCGCGGACAATATCAACCATGCATGGCCTATATGTTGAGTAGGGTTCAAGACATTGCAGTGCTACTTCCACAACTCTCCACAATGCCTCTGCATGATATCCTCCCTTGATGCCAGGATCTACAATTTCATCCACCTTTGATGCTCTTATGTATGGTTTAGCCTGCATGAAAAGTTATGTGTTAGCACCTACTAAAACATATGAACCATTTGAAAATGATATTAGTAAAAAAGGGGGTCATGGATCATACCCATTCAACCAAGCTCCACTCGATCCGTGGTCTCTTTATGTTGAGAGGTTCCCGTCCGCTTACAATTTCAAGTAGAACCACACCAAAGCTGAAAACATCACTTTTTTCAGATAATTGCTGGGTTTTGTAGTACCTGCATATGGATAACCGTCAGCTATTGTGAAATTTGATCATGTCATGGTTACTCTCTGTAACATGTGAAACAAATGGGACTAGGATTGTTAGATTCTTCTTCATCCCATTCAAATTCACATGGATAAATATCTCTTATCATATGTAGTCACAGATATGGGAACTTTAGTTTTGTATGTTTATAAATTAATATACACTTCAGATTCAGAATAGGAATATAATCAGAAACATCTCTTCAGTTTTCTGGTGGTTCCAACAAACTTGTGTATGGGAAATGTATTAAATATTTTGCTGAAAGTGATAGATGAGAGAGCAGTATGAAACATTCAGATTAAGACGGATTTAAGTTCACTTACTCAGGATCCAGATATCCTGCAGTTCCTCTTACTTCAAGGGAAACATAACTGTCTCCTTCCTGAGGAGCGTATTTTGAGAAACCAAAATCTGCAACCTTAGCACACATGCTCTGATCCAGCAGTATATTGCTTGATTTTACGTCCCTGTGTATTACAGAACGTCCTGGAAATGTGTGAAGATATGCCAAACCTGCTCAATCAGAAAACTTATGATCATTTTAGTGTTCTAAATATGTTATGGACGAAAACTGCAGTGAAGTCAGTTAGGTCAAAAACTGAGTTTATTATGTGAAGAATAAAGAGCTTTAGGATGCATCATTTCAAGTTTTTCTTTACGCCAAAGTAGATCCATGAAAGCCAAAATACTTAGTTGTCAGATTTCACTAAGTCAATGTTGACCATCTTATCAATTTCCATTAGCACATCCGAACTATCAGTCGCTCTTTTAGTAATTAGTATTCCCTCTCAAATATCTTTACCATATCGTTCTAATCACAATAAAACAATATGATTGTCCTTGTCAATCAATACAGCCTCATCATTTTGCTTGTGATTGTCTCCAGTTTATATGTTCAGTAGAGAAATCAATATGTGTCTTATATTCAAGTCCCTGCGCCTGTGGTAAGACATAATCATTGTATACGCTTCTCTTTTTTCATTGTTCATTTGAATTAGTTTTATGTTTTCATATGAAATGTTTACATACAATTTCATGTTTTATCCTCTCTGATATGATGCAAGCTTAATTAGTACATATGCACAACCTAGTAAAAATAAAACAACATCATGGTACTTGCCTCGAGCTGCACCGAGAGCAATAGAGAGTCTAGTTGGCCAGTCTAATATTTTTCTCTTTGATGCTTCCCCTGTTATGAAATTAAATTTCAGAATTACTGTGTATTAAAACATATCAGCTAAAAGAATTGTGAGTTAGTTACCGTATAGTCTATCTAGCAAAGAGCCATTAGACATGAATGGATACACGAGAATTTGTTGATCATACTCATTACAGTAACCCAGAAGAGGCACCAGGTTCTCATGTTGTATAGCTGAAAGTAGGTTTAGCTGCATGATCAATCGTAAGACTAATCAGATGGTGTGATAGGAACCAAACAAATTCTTAAACTACTGTACGACCAAAGTTTTAATTAGAAACGTTTTGTGGGAATCTTGTTGCTCTAGTAAAGTGATAGTGCATATTATACCTCGTTATCAAATTCCTTGGTTCCCTGAGTTGATGTGGATGACCGCACTTTCACTGCCACTTCTTGACCATCGTCTAGAGTGCCTCTGTAAACAGAACCAAATCCTCCTTCACCTATCAAAGTTTTGTACTGTTCTGTAGCCTGCTCTATATACTCCAAAGTGAATGGTTTAACTGATACAGACTTTATGAAGAAATCGTCTTTGCTTGGCAAAGAGAAGATTATATCTGCATGTTTTTGTTGGAGAATGTCATGTTACATTGTAGATTAGATCAAATCAAACATTGCTAAAATCACTACTTCCATCATGATCATAGGAATGGTCTTCTACAGAAACTAATATCATCTATCACGATCACAAGTATTCCTATTTCAATTGATATTATTGTTACTGTACAGATGGAATGTAAAATTTTTTGTAGCCATCTATCTAGATAATTCTCATAGGATGTTAATTTTTAATATACTTATCTCTTATTTTATCATTATGTGTATACATTACTGAGTAAATCTGTAAGTAGAAAAGTTGATTTAATCTTAGGGATATAAAAGTATTATTTCTCTGTATTTGTAAACCATGCACTATGTTAAAGATAACACTTAGATCTTGTTATCTGAGATTGTCTATGCAGAATGATGTGACTATAGTTTTGGTTTGTTACTTTAGAATGCAGATAGACTTAGAAGATAAAATGCCTACTTGTTGCCATTGGGTAGGTCTTTCCACCAAATCCTTCCAAAGTAATTGACTTGTGTCTATAACGGCAAAAAAATAGAATTCCAACAGCCAAAGTAATCAAAAGTGATCCACTTGTAATAGCTCCAATCACGAATACTTGTCCAAACTTTGGTTTTTTTCCTTTGCATCTCCCATAACTGTGAAAACAGAAACAAGTAAATTTTGATTTATTTTATTTTATTTTAAAAACTTCTATTGTTATGCATCAATAATACTTCATACTCTGTATTGATTAGTGAACTGTTCAACTTTGTTGTATCTTCGTCCTTCATATATGGATTGCAGCCAAAATATCTGGAAATAAATCAAATACAAGCTGAATAAATGAAGTATATTAAAAATATACAACAATCGAAAATAGCTTCCTAATATGGATGAAGTAGAATGCCAACATATAAAACTTACAATGATTTTAAATGTGGCAGTGAGATAATGGATTCTGGAAGCCGTCCATCAAGATCATTGTAGCTCAGATCCCTGATCCATAAATGTAGATCAATCATTTGAAAAAGATTTAGTGGTAATTTTTCAATGGCACTAATAACTGTAGGAAATTTCTCTAAGATTCGAACCATGGTGAAGAAAGAAATTCAGCAATATATGAAAACATAATGTCAAAACATATTTCTCAAGGATTTCATATGGAACTTTCACATAGATGTGTGACTGCTCCTACTGAAGTGCCATAGAGAACAGCCTTAATCATAAAATCTTTTAAAGATTAAGATGCATCATGCACACAGATATTGGTTTCTGCATTGAGACTGTCTAATATCTACCTTATGTAACCAACATGAGTTGGGACTATATACAGCATATTCTATCATATTTTAGTTCTATAATCTGCATGTGCTTGTTTATGTTAACATTTACAAGGATAATAGAAGTGCTATAAGCTCATATTAGTATCATCCTAGGTCATTTGTTAAACATGAGAAGAGATAATTACAATGATATCAGCAAGGAGGACGGTGGAAACGAGGGGAATAACGAATCGAACTGGTTGTGGCTCAGGTTCCTGCGCATAACAAAATTGTTACAACATTATTAACTAATGGATAAAAACAGTCCACTGTTCCCACAAAATTAACGTGGATGTTTTTAAATGAGATTTAGAAGCAGTACAGTATTTGTAAATTGGTCATCTTAGTGACAAAGTAAGGAATTGCTCCCTTGAGATTATTGGAAGAAAGATCCCTGCAGAAAATAGAGCAAAACTTGTAAGCACATATGGATGCATTAAAGTCGTGTTTGGATAAACAGTTAAATTGAGCGTTTATAGCATAAACACTTATCATATAAGTTCTTATTTATAAGCTATTTCTATAAAATAGATATAACAAAGTCAACTTGTCTTTGTATAAACTATAAGTTGTTTTCATAAGCTATCATGGAGAGCTTAAGAAAATATGCCGGAAACAGCTTATATACATGTCATAAGCTGTTTTCATAGGCTCTTTCAAACAGTGTCATAAGTGCTTATTTCTCAATAGATAAACTCAAATAAGCAAATCTTAACAGACCCTAAAAAGTGGAAGGACTTACAGCTTAGTGATAATAGATGAACCAGTTGAATCATCACATGTTATTCCTTTCCAGGGGAAAATCATACAAGGGTCTCCACTCCAACTCTCCAATGCTTCATTTTCTTTGTTGTGCAGCAGCAGTTCTTCTCTCATCTTCTGAATAAGTTCCACTGAAAGGAAAAGAAGTGTTAGTGTAAGAGGGAGAATGAAATAGAAAATTGGTTAACGGTTAATAAAATTCATCAATTTAGCAATCTTAGTGTACACTTACAATCTTTTTGGTTGGTCTCTTCAATCCACGACCGTGCCTGCAAGATTTCATAGGCATTCAAAAGGGGTCCAAACTCAGATCCAGATGCCTTGACTAAGGTTATATTGAGTGATCCATTTGCTGAAATGTTCAAGGCAGTGTAACTGTTCTTGGACCCTCCAGCCAAAACATCAAACTTCTCCTTTTTAATCTCATTGTTTAGATAGATGTCAAACACCCTTTGTCCTGCTTTGACAGTGCCATTTAGTTCAAGAAAGTGGAGAAACACAGAGTATTCATAATCATCGGTCTCGAGGCCATCATGGACGAACTCCAATCGCTCAGGGTGAGTAAGAGCTGTTTGTAGGACTTGTAGAGGAGGTGTGACACTGTCTTTGAGGTCAACATTGCTGACATTGGAAGACAGTGGAAGGGCAGATGATGGAGTTGAAGTTGCTTTCCGTTTCCAGATTCTATCATTTTGGTCATCTGGGAACCTAAAATTGATAGATACCAATATTATGAGACCTTTCTGTCATGGCATTAGAGCAACAAAACAAAGTTGCAGATGCAGACCAAACTCTAAACACAAATCACTTCAATAGAAAACTAAGGCTACACTAGATTAGGATCCTTTAGGGTATTTAATATGAAGCGACGAGAGTTAATTTTTGTGAGTTGCATATTATAATGGATTGAATGGTAGAGTTCTGGATTCTTGCTTCTCTATTTGTTATTTAAGTTCAGGTGTATCTCAATGCATCATAAAGATCAAAGTTAATTAATATAAAGATGTACATATCATTCTTTATGTAAAGTGAAACATAGGTTATGTCATGCATATATCAGAAAGGTTCATGCATCATGATGTTCCTCAAATTCATTTGGTTTAAATTTAAATATGCTCAACACACATAACATGAATTGCAATTTCTATCCCTTAGAGAGAAAGATGTTGATTTTTATATAATATTATATCTACCAAGTATGAACGTATAATGCTTCCATAAGAAACAAGCAGTGACAAACCCTAAGCCTTATAGGTTTCCTGAGAAACACTCTCCCTGTAAAATAGAGGAACTTACCTAAAAATAGAGTAAGATCGCATACCTGATATCATCATTTATGTCACCAAGATTGTTTCTGCTTATCAGTTTTAAAACACTGGTAGCGAAACCATGTAGGTATTCTTCAGGTAATGGCCTCAATTCAATTTGAGAAATGAAGGGATTGACATCCTCCTTCAATAAACAGAAATCAATATTTTCTTTGGTGGCTCTAAAAACTCCCTCGATTTCCAAGTCCTCAAGTCTAGACGATCTTAATTCACATAGTTCTGTTACCCCGATATAAACATAAAACGAAGAATTTAAACTATCAAAGGGAAATACGCCCCTTATCAAATATACTTGATCCTTGATTGTTGGCAAAGTATAACATCTCTTTCCTTCATCTATTTCAAATATTCGAACATTTTTATTGCTTCTGTGGCTAAACAAAATTTCGGGTATTGGTCTGCAACTTCTTTTATCAGAGAACCAGATGTGATCTGTTGTATAAGTTAGGGTGGTTTTTGGATCTGTGTAATTTGAATCAGCACAACATGCTATGCTCTCAAACCCTACAAGGAAAATGTCACATGTTAAATTCATTTTGTACAAAATTGGATTTTCCCTTGAAAGAAATTTTAGCAACATAAAGAAAAAGTGAAATTGTTTCAAGATTCTCAGTATTGGAAGTATGAAACTACTAGTTCTATTTTACAATCCTTGTAAAAAAAAAAAAAAAGTTTCATATTTATTGTTTTTCTCATTATTAATTATGATCATCTCATGGCCTTTCATGTTAATTAAAATATGTTGTTTTCTATGTTTAAAGAGAAAGAAATCAAGTAATAGATATTATGATGATCTAGAAGAATTATAGTATTTAGTTACTAACCTTTAGTTGCAGAAGAAGCTGATCTGATGAATATACACAAACAAAGAACACATGCTACAACCAATCTAAATATCCTAATAACTTGTAACTCCATCATAATCTGAAAGAGAGTTTACCCCAAAGGGTTATCAAACTTGAATCCATGCTAACTAACTTTTCATCTTCCCTTTATAGTACCATACAAATTCTTCTGAATTCTATTTCATTTTCTGCCTTGGAAACAGCATCCCTTAGAGATTTTTCAAAGAAAGAAAAAATGAACCTTGATCAATCCTATAATATAGTGAACTTGTATATAAGTTACACCCTTGTAGAAGAAAGAATATTGTTAAAATATGGTGTTTGACTTTAGGCCTGGAAAGGAAACTGCAGGAGGTAGCTAGGAAAGAGATGGAAGACGAGTTAGAGATTGAATTAGTACAATGCATAGTTGATTATGTATTTTTCCTATAGTTTTATTGTTGATGTTAAACATTATTATTCTTATTATTGATGATGTTGAACATTATTATTATTCTTATTGTTTTAGTGGTGGTTGCTTCATTATCTGTATATAAAAATATTGATATGGTTTAAATAATTGGACAGACCAGTCCTTCGTCTTCTTCTGTTTTCTTCCTTCTCATTCCATGAACAAATTTTAAAGTTTTCTGGTATTGTTGCTAGGATATATATACTTAAGTATTTTATATTTATATACATAGGTTTCCATTAATATAAAAACTTATTAAGTGCATGTTTGGATTCATAGCGATATTGACAAAACCATTGTGGCACTGTGACTTTATTCAAGCATGAAAGTTACGTGCAACTTTCGTGAAAATCGAAGTGGTCAACCGTGATTATGTCAAATTTACCGTCAATCCAAACGTACATTTAAAGGAAATGGATTATATGAGTTTTCAAAGCCGAGACTTTTTTGTTCTATGATTGTGACTCAGTTGGTTAAGCAATTCGAGCAAAGATTAGTCTCATAATTGGTTCAGAGGATCAAAACTTATGTCTGTTTCCTATCAAAGAAGATTAGACTTTTTTTTTTATCTTATATGCTTAGCACAATTAAAGCATCTAGGTTTCTTTTTCATATTTCCTACAATAATATAATAATATATTTAAATTTGATAGCAAAGAATTAAGAAAGTGGAAAGTGGCTCAATGATACCACAAAAGAGTAAGTAACCCCTTAGATCCTTGTAAAACTAGCATAACTGTTCAGCATGAACTGACTGAAAACTACATCACAAATTAAGCTAGCGCATCCATTTATAAAGATTTGGCAGAAAATTTTGTCTACATAATTGCTTACAAATATTACAGATTTACTGCTCCCATATATATTGCTTGGAATAATTACAAAATTATGTGATCAGAGAGTTGATCATTTTGTGAGGGATTAAATTGTGCCGATGTAAGGTTACATCGTTCAATATCGTTTTATTCGATACATTTTAAATTTGAGTGTTGGATTGTAAATTTATATCTTAAATATCATCTAGGTAAAATTTTATACAATTCCAAAATCATTTGATATGTTATTAAAGGTAATCAAAATTAAGGATTTATGCATTTTTCATTAAATATATTGATTGGAAAAAAATTACACTCTAAAATGAAAAGAAAAATATTGATTGATTTTCATGAACTCTCTTAGATATACCTTTCATTAAATGTTACAAATACTGCTCAAAAATCAAATGGTCAACTATGTGCACAAAATATTATTATGATTTTGTTTTTAGCTTAATAATAGTATTGATCATTGTTCAATATGATAGTCGTTCTTCCAATTTTCTTTTTCAAAGTTGAATGTAGCAATTTTAGTATATAATATGTGTAAAAAAAGTATATCATATAACTATATGGGGCAAGGAAACAAAATATATAAAAGAAAATAAAGTTGTTGGAGGCGACCTCTCTAAAATGTGTTTGGAGTGCTGTCACGTTGAGGAACCTTAACTGCCATTATTTTTTAAGAGGCCAAAAAAACCTAACTGACATATTTTATTGGAAATGATATTATAAATTTAAGAAATTAGGTTGCATTATTGTTTTTTGACAAAATAAATTAAGTTGTAATTGATAATTCGTAATTATTAATTACCTAGTAAACTCTAATCTAAGGTGTTCAAGAGTGACATGTTCACTCATAATTCAAATCAATCCGATCCATTCAAATCCAAAGTGTTTTGGTTTATATAACAATAAGATTTCAAATTTTTCAACATGCAAACTCAACCTGTTCAAAAAAAATTAATAATTTGTTTTTAATCTAGTTTAAGGTTTTTATGGTGATTTGAAAATGTTTGAATTTTATGCGTGTTAAAAAAAATTGAAAGGATGTAAGTGTTAAAATTTTAAATTGTAGAATTTCACTAGTAATTAATTTTTTAATGAAAAATAATGTTATTTACTTATAATTTTTGTTGGGATTTAAAAAAAAAAATTAATATGGACCCAATAATCTGACTCAAACCGACATGCTCATCATCGGATTGAAATGGTCCGGGTTTAATTTAAAAAATACAGACTTTGATCCAACTCATACCAATAAAATTTATTTGGGTTAGACATAAGTTAAGCCAATAACCAACTAGACCCGTAAACACACCAATTTTTGTTTTGTTCTTATGTAACGATGCTATAGTTTTGAAGTTTCAACTGTTTTATAGTGGTGACTAATTCCGTTGAAAAATATGTGAGGCATACGAGATGAGTTATCTCTTTCCAATCAATTTTTTCCCATGCGCATGACATATCGAATCATTAACCTTTTGCTTAAGGGTACATAATCTTTTACCATCGGGATCAATTTATTGTTGGTGTTAACACACCAGCTCTAATCCAAACATTTGACATGTTAAATTTACAACTCTCAATTTACTAACTGCATTTTTAGTTTTTACTGATTCCCAATCATCTCATTTTATGGAACAACCCATAGGCATGAAAATCCAAATTATTGGAAAGCATTGTAAATACAGAAAAGGATAGATGTTGATATGTTTTACTTAGTCTTCCTTAGCATACTTCAAGTAATCGACTTTTTTTTTTTAAGGAAAGTAATCGAGTTGTACTTTTTGTTTATTTTTATATAGTAATCAGTTGTACTTGTAGTACTCAAATAATTTGAATAAATAAATTGTTTTTGTTACTTTTGGTTTTAATTAGTCAGCGTTACATGTTGCATAAAATCTTATATTTTGCCGGTAATTTCAAAGCTGGGTGTTAACAGGATTTTCAAAACCTTGATGCAGTCATCATCATGCCTGTACTGTACCAACGGTGTTTTTTTTTCTTTTGAAGAGCCAATTACCTTTATTAATTTTTAAAATATTAAAGTGGTTTGATCATGAGAGGCAACCAGGATATCATTCATATTGGACTAGGAGCAATCATACAAGTGAATCTGACATCACATCTTTATCTAAAACCTTAAGTCATTGGTCTTATAAGTAATGTGAGACTTCTAACTCACACTTGCTACACAACAAAAGTGATGGTACATGTATGCGTCAATCTAATTAACCAACCTCTTAATGGTGAAAATGAGGCTCTACCCGCTGAAGATAGAAGATAAATTTAATGTGTTTGATCAAACGAGCAGTGCTAGAAACACTTTCTTTTTAATATTCGCTCATCACTCTAACACACACTTTAATATTAAGTGAAATCAACATGGTCCCACACAATGTGTTGAGACCCACGTGAATTTCATTAAATATAATAGTAAGTGTTGAAAAAAAAAAGTGTTCGTAACATTCATCTTCATCTTAATCATATTATTAAGATTAACAAGTTGATATCTAGATGTATGAAGGCAGATGACAATATCAAAGATGAAGAGCAAGCATTACCTTCATTGGCTTCATTTCCCAAATTTTATAAATCACAAGTGCAATCAATGTTAGCATGAAAATTGCATTTAGATGAGGTGATGAGATGAGATCAATAAAAGAAAGCCAACAAATGATGGATATTGATAAATCTTCTCAAGACAATCAAATATTGGTAATTAAAGGTGGGCAACGAAAAAAATATGGTGGTCAATATGGTAAAATCTGCAACCAAGATATATTAGTACTGTCAAATTTCATTATTGTGGAGAATTTTATCACATACTGGTTAAATGTCAAAAATTCGTGGAGTCTTGTGAGAAAAGTAGATAGTGCTCCTTTTGAAAATGTGGTTATTTATGATGATGATATAGTCTTTTGTGTGGATAAAGCTGATAACAAAGTAAAGAAATGTGAGACTTTGAATTAATCGAAATTGTTGTGTTAAATTGGATTCACATTTGAGTCTCACATCGAATAGTGGGAAGGAAAATGAAGTAAAGAGTTATTACAAATATGGAAAATTAGTTTGAGTTTTCTTCACCGCGATAACTCTAGTCTTTTTTTTTTTTTATGTATTGAGGGTTTGTGTAATTGTGTGTATTGAGAGAGTTTGCAATTTTCATGTGCAAAAATTGTAGTTGAGAAGGTTTTTAATTATTACTTTTCATATAGAAGTTACATGAGAGGATTTACAATGTAAATGTGTGAGTTAAGAGTTATCTTGTATTTTTCTTTGCCTTTTGTGTGGAGATTTTCTCTAGTTGCTTTTCCAACAATTTGTTTATCTTAGTTTTATTTTATAAACCATTTTTCTAAAAAAAATGTAAATAAAAACTTTATAAAAGGGGCATGCATAAAATAAAACGCAGGTGCATAAAGTAACTTTCGATGTTAATTGCCGAGAACGCAAGTTAACCCACTAATTTCATTGAGTCATTCATGGAAGAGTTTAAGGCACAAGAGTTTATAAATTAAAGGTTAGGAATATGTACCCCCTTATAAAATATAAGCTATGTAAATAAAAATAATAAGGAAAAAAATAAAATGATGTGATTCAATTTTGTGATAGTTTGAAATGAATAATCTAAAACTTTGAAATACTAGTAGAGACTCTATGATGACATATAACAATGAATTAATGATTTAGGCTTTTCGGTATGAGTTTAATTCTCTCAATTTCTTAAAAAATGTATGACTCTATTTGAAGTGACATAAGCATAATTTTCATTTCAAAAAAATAATGATAATGGTAAGATATATACTATTGATTTTTTGTGTAACTCTCTCCGGACAAAACTCTTTATATTTTTTGAGAAATGAGGAGAATCCTAATCCAGTTAAATTACTAGAGATTTTCTTTCAAAAAGATTACTAGAGATTTTTCAGCAATGTATATTATACGTGTTAAGCAAAGTTTGCAAATAGTCAAATACTATTTCGTGATGATTTGGGCTTGCCTGCCTATACTCGACAAAGGGAATTGATGCTTCCCATGAATTTATTGGCATATTTCTTTAGTAATTTTTGTCACCTAGTTAATCATATGATCAAAACCCTTATTATATGTAATTAAAATAACTTATATAAGATCTTTTTGGCAATAAATTACTTTTTTATTGGCCAATAAAATAACTAATATTAATATAATAAATTAGATTGGCACATATAAGGGGAGTCTCTTTAATATTCAAAAATCTAAGATTTTTTTTCTTCTCCCTTGACTATTATCAATTCAAAACTATTTAATAATATGTCAATATGGACATCCAAACAAAATCATGAAATAGGAGTCATCTCTATCTATGGATATGAGGGTGTCAATTGTCAAACTCGTCTTTTAAATGGTAATTATGCTAACTAAATCCATATAGCTCAAGTTACATAACATACTTGACACATGACTGGTCCAAGGGTCAAGCTATCCAAGCAAAAGCTTTAGGTCTCAAGATTTTGGGTTAAAAACAGCTTCAGAATAAGTCAATTAGCAATAAATATATAATATGACATGCTAGTAATCAATATTTATTAAGAGTTGGTCAATTCTAAGGCTTAAAATCCTTTTAGTCATCTAATCTAATCTAACTTATTTCTAATACTAATAACAATGTTAAGAAAAGTTGCCAACCCTAATTCTACAAACCCTAATTCAGCTTTGTTGTTATTGGTCCACATGATTTTGTAACTCATCTATTTACTAAATATTTCCATTTACATATATTAATTCTTATATTTATTATGTAACTCACCATTTGAGCTTTGTAACTTTCCACTATCTATTCTTACATCTTTCAACTACATCTGGCTGTTTTTTTTTTGTACGATTTATTCATCTACAAGTAGTGCTAACTCATTCATTTAAAAAAAATAAATAAATAAACGGTCGGTTACATTCCTATTCATATGTAAATAACAATTAATTATTGTTTGTACTAAAAAAAACAATTAATTATTGTAACTCCTTTTATTTTTATACCATCACTATAGGATGTGTCCCTTTACATTCCTCCACGTAAAACCTAAAAAAAATGTTAGGCTTTAAATCATCTTAATTCCCTTATTTCTCTTTCACCTATATAACCAACACTAATCTCTCATATTCCTTTTTTTTACTCATTATATGTTGCATTTGATCATTTTCCTCCTGATCTTTTGGCTTTACCACCAGGTTTGTTGTTGATGTCAATGACACAAAGTAAGCTATTTTCTACGTTTTTTTTAACCATGTTATTCATGCGTTCTAATTTTATTGTATAATCTTTACTTTCACAGGCTGGGAGTAGTTAAAAACAAAGGTGCGCATACCTTTGTGGATGATTTCTCTAATATGCTAATTGATGAGAAGGTATTGGTTGTTCCTCTTAAATTGACCATATGGTTAGGTTATGTAATTATCTATACTTATCCTCTGTCATTTGTATTGCTCAATTTATTCTCTTATATGAATATGATGTTGTTTAAGAAATTAAGAAATTTCTTAGTTGTTTCAAGTGTTTATTTCTAATATTTTTCTCTATGATTCTAAGAACTCCAACTCAATACACATGAAGGCCACAAAGGAAATAAATAGGAAATCAAAGTAGAATGCATTTAGATTTGTACCAAAATAATCTCATGGTCAAGTAATGTAATTTCCTACTTCTTATGAATTGAATTGAGCGATGACAACTTATGTTAGTCTTACATAAATCGTTACATGCGGATTTCTTTATTTATATATATTGCGCCTTCTACAAGAGCAATCACATTTTGTATTTTTTTAAAAATTGGCAAAGATGTATTTAAAGAACTCCGATCCAAGTTATGGTGTAACAAATTTGTGAAACTAATGTTTTAATTTGTCACAAGTGAATCTAAACTTATTTCACAAGATCGGTCCTAATATTTTTTTCTTCAAGGGAGACTGGTCCTAATATATGTGACTATCTTTTATGTTTGGTCATGTATGTATTGGTAAAATATTTCTGAAACAACTATTATCGCAAAACTCAAACTAATTTTTTTTCTTGCAAGCTTCATTTTTTCTCTATTGATGTTAATAGGTAACTCCATGAAGTCCATCACATTTATTTTCATATATTATTTTTTAATGTAAATGACCCGTGCGGTAGCACGGGTAAACGGTCTAGTAAGTTCAAATCTTAGATTCAACAAAACTTGTTTTATGATGCTTTTAATAAACATTGTGTTATTTTTTTTTTTAATTCCAAAAGGCCTCATTATAAATTTTGTTTTAGGCTTTTTGACATGTTGGGCCGGCCTTGGCTTGACGTGGTTCAAATTGAAAACTTATACACTTGAAAATACATAATATGAGTCATTGACTAGATGAAAATTGAATTCTATTTCAAAAGATTTTGTATGTCCATAATAATTGTCGCATTTTATCATTTTACAAAAATTAAAAAATAAAAGAAAGTGAATGATATAGTTTTGTTCAATTATTCTTATTAATTATTGATGTATTTTCATTAACATAAAAATATAAAGTGGAAAATAATTCTTTAGAAGTGATGCAGGTAATATCAATTAAATTATACAATTGAAAAGAAAAAAAATCAATTAAAAGTGATCAACTTTTTTGGGATAATGTATTTTAACAAATGTGACCGTTATTGTTGGATAGAGGGAGAAATGTTTATGGAAATTGCTCAACTTCATTCATAATTTTATCAAGTTTACACATTGTCATTTGTCACAAACTCTTAGACACATATTATCCCTTTTTGAATAATGCCAAATCATTAATTAATCATTTTTTGTTCCCTTCATTATCAATGGATAACAAATTCAAACCACTATCCCTTCATTTGATTTATTGTGAGAGGTACAATACAATCACTCAATTTATAAACCTTGTTCAAATACAATACATTGAAGCAACAAATATCCAAACAATATGTTTGCATTATACAAAACAAATTAAATTGTTAACTTTATCACACATTTTTCCTCTACTAGGACCTTTGATTTTTTGATCCAAAACGAAGAATAATGTAAAATAAAATCCTATATAGAACAGCCCAACCTAACATTATAAGCACATTGTTCCTTTTCTTAATCTCTTCAGTACCAATATGAAGACTTCTC
This sequence comes from Medicago sativa, assembly GCF_051527215.1. Classification (NCBI taxonomy): domain Eukaryota; kingdom Viridiplantae; phylum Streptophyta; class Magnoliopsida; order Fabales; family Fabaceae; genus Medicago; species Medicago sativa. The sequence goes on along the minus strand of NC_140753.1, from coordinate 19,525,981 downwards.
AAGATATCAAAACCAGTAACAGGTACACCATCATTTGATCCAAAAGTTTCATTAGTCTGATACTCATTCATCAAGAGTCCTTCATAAGGGTATGTCATCGTCGAAACCTTGTTCATCCAACGCCAATAAGACGGAATATCCTCGCTGCTCAAGAAGTATCCACAAAACAAGAAAAACAAGGCAGTGAAGGCTATCACTGCAGCATAACCCAAGATATAGTTTGGAACAATTGAACTCACAAACACAACAAACGAATTTGTCGAAAGAAGAGAAATGAAGAGAACAAGGAAGAAGTATATAAAAGGGCCTCTAAGTTCTAAAGCAAACCAAACAATGCCTGCATAGGTTAAAGCTTGGAGCGCAAGAAACGGCATGTGAGTGATTAGGCTAGCTATGGTGTAACAAGAAGCTCTATAGGCATTATGAGAAGTTTCGCGGATGAAGATGAACCTCTCTTGGATGAAGGCAGGGACGGCATCATTGGAAGAGAAGAAAAATAAACACACTGTGAAGATGAAGAAACTGAGACGATTCGTGATTCCCTGTAAGGTCTCTTTTGGATTGTGGAACATTGTTGCCATCATGAATCCCATGAAGGTGAGGACCATTAGTCTTGATAGAAAAAGCTCGGGGGTTCTTCGTATGTTTGTGAAGTTGCGGCGCATTAGGATCCATGTCTCTCCTATGTAGGAATTTGCAAACTTTGGACCAAGATGTTCTTGTGAGCTATTTGTTGGTGTGAGGTAATCATTCTCATTGACTACGTAGTCGCTGCTATGTGGTGTTGGTGTTGCTGGAAGGATTTCACTTGAGTATGTGTAGATGCCCGGAGAAGCATGGCTGCACATCACACAAAAAACAATATGGTATATTACAAATTTGCATCTAATTTTGATTGCATATATCAATTTACCACTCAATCATCAATCATATAAATTAGTATTATTGAAGAAATGCTTTTACCTTGGAGGCTTCTGCACCTTGTTCTCATTTTTAAGTCTTGAGGGTGTGAATTTCAAGAAAGCTGCACTATTACTAGCACTCCATGACATTGGTGTGTTATTATATGGACTTCTAATACTATGATCAAACTCATCATTCAAACTTCTTCTACTAATTTGTGATGAATAAGAGAAATCTTGAGATTTTTCCTCATATTTAGATCCTCTATGCAAAGAAGGAGATGGTGAAGGTGCAATGGAATTAGTATATGAAATTATTTCCTCCATATCACTCAAAAGAGGAGGTTTCATTCCGGTACGCGCAAACTCAGCTAGCACCTCAACACCAACAAATTCACACTGATCATACTCTTGTATCACATCAATGAGATTCTCAATTGGATTCTCTCCTTTCGGAATTTTTCTTCCCATTCGGTTCAAATGGTGACCAACATCTTTGAGTGATCCTTGAAACATGAGTTGTCCTCTAGCAAGGATGATGAGATGATCAAGGAGAAGCTGGATTCGTGATGAAGGTTGATGGATTGTGAGAATTACTGTGCTACCATTTCTTGCTATGTCATGTAGTTTTTCAATCACACTAAGAGCACTTGTTGAGTCTAGTCCTGAAGTTGGTTCATCTAGGAAAAGGAGTGAAGGTCCATGGATTATGTCTACGCCGATTGAGACTCTGCGGCGCTCTCCGCCAGAGACTCCTCTTGTGCCTTCATCTCCTATGTAGGTGTTCCTAGATGACTGCATACATAGCACAAAGATCACAATCAATAAAACAACCGGGAAAATTAGAAAAGGTTTAAGTTTAGTGATGAAATTGATGGTTTAGTATGATATTTTCTTAGTTTGTTGTTAGTTGTCGCACCAACACTTCAGGTTGAAAATATAGTTTTCGACACATGTTGGAGATTGACCTCGTACAACACCCGTATGTCACACATTGAACATTTATTCTATGGTCTAGTGTCTGAATATTGTTAGGAAAATGCTACTAGTAGCGAAAAAGCAAATCAAGAAGAATTCACGACCCTTTATTTGCTAATATCCTTCTTCGATTACACCTCATGATTTCCCTTGTTTTCCGAGCTGGGAGAAATTTAATTGCCTACAACCTTTTTCGGGATAATATCGGGACAAAGTTGCTCGGGATGAATAGCAACGCTGATCTTGTTTTAGTTAGTTACAAATTAGTTGTGAAAGTTGATTATATTAGTTACCTTAAGATCACTAGTATAAACAATATTGAACAAGTAACATACCTAATTAGTTATGATTAGTTGAAAGTTGTTTAAATAATACAACCAACTTTAAACTGATCGTAACTGATTTGTAACTGATATAACCAACTTTCAATTAATCATAACTAATTTGTAACTACTTTAAATAATATTGACCTAATTCTAACAAGTATAAAACTATTTTTTTAGCTTTTTGTTGAGCACACAACTTGGCAGACACTCTGAAACCTAGCAGACAATTCCTTTCAAATAGACATCAAAATGAACACAATGATTAATACTAAAACTTTTCAGTTTCTTAATGATGATGATCAACTAGAGCTTTTTGATAGTAGATGGAAGGATTGATTGTATAGTTCTATAGTTCATCATTTCATCTTAGAACATTTTATGCAAAGAAATAAAGTGTGCAAATTGGATAATATGATATCTCTTACTCCCTCCATCCCCGAATAACTGACCCATTTTCTAAAAAAAAGTGTCCCAAAATAACTGACCCATTTCAATTTTCAATACAACTTTCATCATTTCCAATACAATATAACACTAAATAATACTACTTTTATCATTCCCAATACAATATATTCCACTTTCCCCTTTATTTATACATTTTTCTTAATATGTGTGAAAAACAAAATTGTGTCAATTAAATTGGGACGGAGGTAGTATAATTTTTTCTTTTATCAAATAGGATAAATGTAATATGATGATGAGTATATAAATCCTAATTATCAATTTACACCTTTTATACATGCATATACGTGTGTGCTCAGTGTTCTACACATCTTCTAAAAATATTTTCAATAAACTACTCAGTTTGATGATCATGTTCTTCTGTCCAAAAAAATGACCAGGTTCTAAAATATTGTTATAAATCAGTCACATATGAATTACTACATAGACACGGACATTGGACATGACATTGACACGTTGGCATTAGGAATAATTGACAAAATAGAATAACTAAATGTAACCACATGTGTCAGTGTCGTGTTAGCGTCCAACTCAGACATGTGTTAGACACTCGACACGACTTCAATCTAAGGTGTCTGTGTGACAGATATTAGTACATGGAGGATACAATTTTGAAGGTTGAAAAAAAAGCACTTACTGATAAGCCAAGCTGCTCAATAAGCTTCTCAACTCTCTGCCTCTTATCAACAGCTGAAAGTGGCCCTAATCTGAAATCAGCAGCAAACATCAAAGTCTCATAGACAGTAAGCATAGGAAAAAGCCTATCTTCTTGCATAATATAAGCAGAAGTTCTTTTAATCAAGCTTGCATTCACACTATTTCCATCCAATGAAACTTTTCCTTTAAGACTCCCACTTGCAATTCTTCCAGCAAGTCCATCCAATAAAGTTGATTTTCCAGCACCACTTGGTCCCATTACTGCAGTGATACAACCCTTTGGTGCATAACCTGTTATATCATGCAACAAATCAACATCTTCATTCGACCATTTTCCATCAACTTTCTTCTTCTTTGTCACTGTGTATGTAAGTGATTCAAATTCAAGTCCTCCAGTGAAACTAACAGGTTTATGCTTTATGTCAATCACTGTTTCAAGACCTTGTGTGTTCATTTTCTTGAGGTGCAAGTTAAGTTTTGATAAAATGTTTAGAAGAATTTCAGATCAACATAGCATGTTCTGAAGTGCTCCTAAACTGAGGGGATGGTGTGCTGAGGATGTATATAAGGACATTTTATGGCCGGTTGGTGTTTTTTTCAGGAGATTGTTACAAAGCTATTACAATGTTGTTTTCATTGAAAGAATACATTTTAGGTTGTTTTTAAGGAAAAGTTTGAAACTATTGGATTCTTGGTTTCTTCATCATTTGAACAATTGTGTTATGCATGCAAATACGTGTGATCAATGTATTATATTATATGAAAATAAAGAAAGGCTGGCTATGAATAATTCTTTTTTGGATTATGTTTACCCTTATCTGTATGTGTAACAATCAAACGGACTTAACAATTTTATAAGGGGACATTAAAATAACTGGTCACTTTGGACTAATTGATATATATGTATTTAATTAATTTAACAATTAACAATGCAGTAAGGCTTATCACAAAAGTAACAAATGTTATCCCCTTTTCACCAATGGTTAATTAGTATTTTTTATACTCTTAAATGTTATCCCCTTTATACTAATTTTACCTTCCACATTGCTCTCAAATATGAATCTTCATCACTTCTATATACTCTTAACATAAATCTTCATCACTTCTATATTCCTTTCCAAGTGATTAACTTTCGATTTTGGCAACTAAGTTCTTAAAACTTTTGACGCAACTATAAATGCATCCTCTCACATGAAAAATTTCTTATAACTTCTAAGATATATTCTATATACTCTTTATTTTAAATCAGTTAAATGAACTTTTGATCTCCTGTTGCACAATTGGAAGATGTTGGCCGGGCCCCCTTCCTAAATTTAAAAAATATCATTTCTGGCCCTTTAACTTTATCCTCAATTGCAAAAGGGAAGCCCCTTTGATTTCGACCCGATCAACTTTTACATGGACATATATTTTTTAACTATCAAATCCCAGTTCAGCGGGAGGCAAGCAAATTTAAGTTTGTTTTATTTAAAAATTAAACTCAAATTTTTTGCAAACAAATTTTTCATTCGTTAAAATTAATTAATCTCTTAAATCAAATCACTAGGTCAGATAACAACTATGATTGTTTATTAGAAATAAACATTAGATAGAAAAAGGGAGTTGTAACTCCTTTACGTGCAACATGACAAAAAACCATGACTTTCTTCTCTCTCACTAACAAGCATTTTTTTGTTTTTTTACACACTTATGACATTGTAGTCGATCAATGTCACATGACATTGGCATCCCAATATCACCAAAGTGTTACCCATCCTCACAAACAAGACGTGCAAGTTTTGTCTTCTGAAACACCAAAAATGACAAACACAGTAACAGTAAAATCAGGCAGCAGAGTTCAACTTTAGTAGTTGATGTGTAATCTATTTCTTTTCATTTTATCTTCCAACATAGTATTTTTCTCAAACTTATCGTATGCATTCATATGATTCCATTCTCTTTTTGACTTCTTTCAGCATCCATGAATAAGATAATTACCTCAAATAGCTAGTTTTAAAATTAAGGAATGAATAAAAGAACAAGATGAAATTAAAAGTTAAAGATGTCCAAATTTAATATTTAGTGTCTAATATGTCTCAAATAGAATAAAAGAAAAAAAATTAAAGATTAAAATATGAAAAATAATACAGCAGAATGTTTTGGCACAAATTATCTCGTCTGTTTTCAGTCACAACAAACACAAAATGATGATTTCTAATTTTTAACTTCGTACAATTAAGGTACCAGCTTAGAATTTGTCACAATGCTATAGACAGAAATGTTTTGTAGTTCTTGACCTTTGTTTGACAACTGTGGTTTATTGACTTGATTAGAGCAGATAAAATACTAATAATTAAATTCCAACATTAATTCTGCCCAGCCCAACTTAATTCACATTTTGGTGAACCCAGATGTAACCAACCAATCTGTAGACTGAATGACGGGTTGTTGATTGTGTAAGGTGAGATTGCACGCAGTCATCTACATTTAAATTGTTCGAACAATATCAAACGATCTAGAGTTTAAGATATATTTTTAATTTCAAATTTATTATATAGATTATTTGATTTTGATCGAACGATCCAAATATAATTGATCACGTACAATCATGGAGTTGTGACTAACAAAGTACACTAGAGTATATGTTAATATAGATATATTTATTTCATCTTCTGTCTATGAATATAATATTTGTAATTATATTACAGAAAATTGTGACATAGATATCTCTATATTAATACGGAGTAAATCATTTTAGTCTTACGATTAGGAAAAAAAAATCCATGAATTTGTTTGAGGTCAATCAACTTATTAATTTTGTTAAGTCTTTTTGTTACATACGCAATCACGTCTATGACATGTTATAAGGACAAATTTGAAGAATTGAATTTTTGAATCTTTTTCTTCCTCGTCAAAAACTAAATCCCTAATCTTCTATGTCATTCATATAAAACCTTTGTTGATATGAATGTGATAGAAGATAAACGATATTGTTAGGAGGAGGTAGAAGATTAGGAATTTTGCTTGGGATGAAAAGGTTAAAGATTTAATTTTCAACGAGAAAGAAGAACCAAAAAATTCAATATTTCAATTGTGTCCTTATGACGTGTCACATATATGGTTGCGTATGTGGATCACCTCATAAGCACATCTTATGCACTATAATAGAATGACTAAATTGAATAATGTCTTGCAAATTTTGAGATGTTTTTTGTCTATTGTGACATTTCATAGACTCAAATTAAAAGTTGTTACAAATTCAAAGACTAATCACATGATTTATTCTATTAATACTCGGCGTCAATTTATCATTGGTCAACCTATCATTTAGGTAAATTTAAATTTGAGTCATCACTGAAAGAGTCCTCGTCTAGAAATCATAAATTATTAGTACATGGGACCAAAAACATGTTTTGGGAGTAAAGCAAACAAAGAAAAAAGTAGATAACAAGAACTAGAAGTGTATAAGAGACGAGGTAGGTCAGGTTTGGCTAATCCCGAACCCAAACCCTAACATTAAGTATGTCCAATTATTTAGACCCGAATTTCATCATGTATCTGATATGGTACGAGTTTAATAAAGACGAAACAATATAAGAACCAGACAGGGTTGGTAAATGTTAATTACTTGAGAGATAAATGAAAAATTGAAATAAAATATAAAATGGGCCTCATAGATATTGTTTGTGACAATAAAATTATTTTTCTACACTCCGGTTCTAAATATAAGAGAATATTCTATTTTCAAGTTCATTGAATTAATAATGTATTTAGTTTATATTATAGTCCAGATGCATTAATAATTCAATGAACTTAAAAAAAAAAATTCTCTTATATTTAGGACCGAAGAGAGTAATATTCTTATAGTCAAACTTTGGAAAGAAAAAATCAGTCCAAAACAATATACTTTCTTTGTATATAGTGTAAATAGTTTTTTATAGGTAAATTTGTTTAAGTATATATAATTAAATTGAAAAACTATACTTTCTTTATATATAGGATAGATATTTTTTTAAAAACCCTTAATATATTTTTATGGATTAAAGAAAAATAATTTTTCTATAAATATGGAGTATTGTGTTGGTGTCATTAAAAAAAATAAGAATATATTATATTTGTTATATTGTTAATATCATTGAAAAAGATAAGGGTCATGTTAACCGGTGCCTCCGGGGCACTGGTTAAGGAAACTAAAAAAAGGAAGTTTTAAAATGAAAGTAACACTTTTCATGCTTTTGAAAAGTTGACAGCACAAGTTCCAATGTAATATTTACTATATTTGACTCCTTAACCAGTGCCCCCGGGACACTGGTTAACATTACCCAAAAGATAAGTATAGTTTGTTACACCCCTCAATAAAAATAAGTATAATTTATTATACAAAATAGACTTAAATAGGTCTTTCGTCCCTGCAAATATAGGTCATTTGAATTTTCGTCCTTGAAGTTACTAATCCTTCCAATCTGCCACTGCAAATATTAATCATTTGACTTTTGGTCCTAATTAGGTTTTTTTGCTGAGGTGGGCTGTCATTAGCGACGTGGTACCCATGTGGCAAGTGATGATTGAGCGAGGTGATTGGATTAAATAGGTCTTTCGTCCCTGCAAATATAAGTCATTTGAATTTTCGTCCCTGAAGTTACTAATCCGATGTAATTAGGACCATTTTTCAAATGATTAATATTTGTCGTGGCAGATTGGAAGGATTAGTAACTTCAGAGACGAAAATTCAAATAATCGATATTTGCAGGGATGAAAGAGCTATTTAAGCCTATACAATATATATTATCTATATTTATAATTTTAATCAAAATCAAAATAATTTTAATCAAAATTTGATAAAAACTAATATTATTTGAGTTGGATTTTTTCTTCTAATTTTACTCTTAGTTTAAAGTTTAAACCATTTGGGGTGGCTTTTACCTTTCTAGTTATACCTTCAAGTAATTTCTCTCCCCTCTTGTTTACAAAACAGGATAAGATAATATATAAACAAAGATTCTATCAAGTGAAGTGAGAATCACTTTGTTGTTGAGTCTGAAGGAACAAACAACCTTAACTGGAACATGAAGAGCTTCAAAACATGCACTTCAACCTTAAACATCACCGCCTTCTTCCCTTTCAATGATAATAATCTCTGCACCACCAACTTTCTCACTCCTTCCTTCCAAAACCACAGAACAAAACTTATAACTCAGCATTTCAAACCCCTTATTCTCTTATGTGCTTCTCTTCCAAGTAAGTAGTGTTTTCCATCTCAATTTGTTGTTTTTTGAGTTTTCTCAACATGGGTTTGTTAAAAAGATTTAATCTTGTTATGTGAAAGCAGTGTCACTAGAGTTAGATAGATTATTGGAATTTGAATTTATTAGAAATTCTAGTAATAATTTTCAGTGTAGTTTAGTTCCACTTTTGAATTAGGTAAAATTGATTCTAGAGATGTAAAATTGATTTTGACATGTTTGGATGTTGAGGATAATTGATTTTGTTTCCATAATTGATTCAAACTTGAAGCTTTTACCTCTGCAACTGATTTTTAGTCTCAAATTTATACTTTAAGCCACTTTTACATGAATATATCCAAACACAGACCACTTTATGTATTATAACTCACTTTTAGTTTATTCAGATGAAGTTTTCTTGTAATAATTTACTAACACCCTGTTTGGATAAATAACTTAATTATAAGTGCTATGCAGGGCTGGACCCTGGGGGGTGCAAGCAGCGCTATAGCACCGAGCCTCCCCAGGGTATGGGCCTCAAAAAAATAATTATAGCCTAGTACCCCCCAATAAACCGTGCGGGTGTATATAGCAAGAACTGGATTTTTGGGGTTTATATAGTAAAATATACCTACAGACAGGCCCAAAACATTGGCATTAAAGACTGGGCTGAAGTCTGTTATTGTTTTGGCCCTTTTGATGCAATTTGATATATATACCCCATATAAAACCAAGCTTTCTATTTACACCCTCCCAAATATATCTTTCAAAAAATTTAAATAGAACATTGTTCTTTTAAAAAAATATACATCTTTATTTTACTACGGGCCTCATTTTACTTCCAGCACCGAGCCTCCATATTCGTAGGAACGGCCCTGGTGCTATGCACAAGTTACTTCTGTAACAAAAAGTGAAAATGTTTCAATATAAGCTATAAGCTGATTTCATAAGCTATCTTGGAGAGCTTATAGAAATAAAATATAAACAACTTATAGACATGTCACAAGTTGTTTCCATAGGTTCTTCTAAACAATCTTACAAGTGCTTATGACTATAGATAACTAAACAGTCTTACAAATTACAAGTGCTTATGGCAATAGATAATTAAAATAAGCCGATCGAAACAGGCCCTAAACTGTCAACGTTGTAAGAGATTTGAATATTACTGATTTATTTTCTACTTGTGTTAGGAAAGAAACAACAAGACAAGGGAACTCTTATATATCATTTTTATACCTTTATTGTTACCTTGTTCCTTATGCTTTTTACGTTTCTAATTAAGGACATGTTTGGATTGACTTATTTGATTGAACTTATCTACTGACATAAGTACTTCCGAGACTGTTTGGGAGAGCGTACGATATATCCATAACCTGTTTTCAACTTATTTTCACAACATCTTCAACTCTTCAAGATAGCTTATGAAAACAACTTTTAGTTTATATGAAAACAGTTAGATTTTATTTGATCTTTTGTTATAGAAATAGCTTATACATAAGCACTTGTATGATAAGTGTTATGCTGCAAGCTCTTATTTAAGTTGTTTATGCAAATATGGCCACAAGTTAGTTTATAGTCTCTAGGTGTATTTTTAATGTCTAACTTAATATTTGAAATTCCTTTTAGGCCCACAAGCTAGTAGTGCTTCCATGGCTCAAGTTGAAGAGCAAGCAGATATTGAAATTGTAAAGGGTTATACTATGACTCAATTTTGTGACAAAATGATAGATTTATTTCTGAATGAGAAAACCAAATCAAAGGACTGGAGGAAATACTTGATATTCAGAGACGAATGGAAGAAATATAAGGATAGCTTCTTCATTAGATGCCAAAGAAGAGCTGACATGGAGAATGACCCAACAACGAAGGAAAAATTTACTTCATTGGGGAGAAGGGTGAAGAAGGTAACATATTATCAAATTCTATCTCTATGTAATGTTGATTTTAGAAAGAATCTTTTGTTACCAAATGAATGTTGGAAAAGCATATAAACCTCTTTTTCCATTAATTTGTTTTATAATTTTAATTTGTCAAAAGATATAGCGAAAGCAAAAAGTTAACTAAATTTTGTTCTTGCTGAACATGTAAATTGTAATAAGATAACATTGTGTTGTTGTTCTTATTTTATTGATTAATTAGTTCTATGAGAAAGTAGAAATCAATGCAGCAAAATTTACTATCATATATCTAGGCACTTGCTTGGTTTTAGAGCTTCTTCATCTGTTCTGTATGATCAGGAGTAAGCATTGCAGATTGATGATGAAATGGAAGGACACTATGAACTTCTCAAGGAGATACAAGATTTTCCGACCGACATTAATGCCATAGTTGCACGAAGGCGCAAAGATTTCACAGGAGAATTTTTCCGCTACCTCTCTCTTATTGCAGACACTTACGACAGCCTGGATGATCGTGATGGTAATTGTACATGAGTGTTTTTTGTCGCTTAAGTTGACTGTTGATTGATCTTTATCCTATTTGTTGAACAGGGATCGCCAGGCTAGGAGCTAAATGCTTATCTGCCGTCGGTGCATACGATAATACTCTGATGAATATGGAGACGTTAGATGCTGCACAGGCCAAATTTGATGATATCCTTAATTCTCCTTCCATCGATGTAGCTTGTAAGAAAATCAAAAGCCTTGCAAAAGCAAAGGAACTTGATTCTTCATTGATATTGTTGATAAGCGGTGCTTGGGCTAAAGCAAAAGAATCTACAACAATGAAGAATGAGGTATGAACTTGATTCCTCATTTTTAAAATTTCATTTTCTGGTGTTATCTGCTTGTTTTGCTTATTTTAAGATTTAGATGTTTATTCCTATGTTTTAAGCTTGAACGTAATACTTAAATGATTTATGCGTCAAAATGTCGGAATGGTCTTGTTGATGGTCCAGAATATAATGCTTGCTTATTTCCTCTGATGTATTTATGTCCACTTATTAAAGGTAAACCAATTAAGCGAAAATGAAATTAGCTGTTTGCGATTTTACTGAACAATGAATAAAGATACTTTGAGAGCTTCTGATACAAGTATTTTTATGAACAATCTAAACCTAACTTCCTAAGATAGTTACAACAGATAAGTGACTAAAACTACTTGTTTCAAAGACAGTTAGTGACAACCGTCAATAGCTAAAAGTCTATAGATCTGTATGAAAACTCAGTTTGCTGAGACACTATGCCTAGTTGCTCACAACTCTAAATTTATCTCAAATCTATGAAATTATCACACATGACACTCAAGGCTGAAAAGGGAAGGGAGTGATCACCAATGCAAAAAGCCAGGCACATGAGTGGCCCCTTCTTGGCAGAGTGGCGTATGAATGAATTCACATTAGAATGAGAGGGGTCATAAGACTGCATGTATGAGACCGTACAAACGAGGAAAACTAAAAGAATTGATTCATATTACCTGTACCAACGAAATACATTTTCTTTATATTGTTGTAAGAAAATACCCCGTGAATGTGAATACACCGCAAGACCCAAACAATAGTGAGTGTTTGAGCTTAAAACTTCAGTGAACAAGTAGGGATAGAAATGTAAAATAATCACATAACTATTAAGTGAAGTGTGTGGAAGTTGATCATCAAGGCGCTGAAGTTGAACTCATGTCTTGTATGCACAACAGTTGATTTGAAATATTCAATAGAACGAGAGATCTCATTATAGTCAGAAAGTGTGGCAACGATTCGAGAGCGAACTTTGAGAATATAACAAAAATATCGATTTTAAACTAAATCACATTCCTAGAGATGCAAATATGATCAGTAGTAGCATCACAATTCAAGAAACCTTTTAGGTGGTACTGTAACCCATAAATGTTGAACAGATTGAACCCTGAGTTTTTATGGCCTATATTTTTTAGAGGTGTCATGGTATATTTACCTATATAATTTTGTTACTTGGACAGACAGCCAAAGTAATTTCCCTAACAAGGTGAAATGCCTCTTCCTTTGTTCTTATAACATTAAACATCTTCATGCAAAACCTTGTATTATTTCTTCATTAAACCTATTCTTGTTTTATGCCAAACTGTAGACTCACTGCATAATGTGTACAGTGTACTCAACAATATTGCTCAATATTGTGCAGGTGAAAGAGATAATGTACCAATTGTACAAGACCACAAAGAGCAGCCTAAGGACTATTGCCCCAAAAGAAATAAAGCTACTGAAGCATTTGCTAAACATCATAGACCCCGAGGAGCGATTCTCTGCCTTGGCAACAGCTTTCTCCCCTGGTGATGAACATGAAGCCAAAGATCCTAATGCTTTATACACGTAAGAAAATTTTCTTACTAGTTCATTCAAAAATATATCTTTTCTTTAAGGATTGTGTTTTGCTGATACTCCTCTAATTTGTATGTGAATAATTAAACAGTACGCCAAAGGAACTGCATAAATGGATTCAGATCATGCTAGATGCATATAATCTGAACAAGGAAGAATCAGATTTGAGAGAAGCTAGGCAAATGACTGATCCTATAGTTATTCAGAGGTTGTTTATCCTCAAGGATACTATTGAGAAGGAATATATGGAAAACAACACTGTTCCAAAGTCTGAGACTGAAGATGACTCTCAATCAGAAGTGTTTTAAGTTGGTCGTTTGTTTCCCGTTCGTGATCCCGTTTTTGATCGAGAGAAGCGCGAGGCAGGGTTGAAATGAAGAAATGAATGAACGTAGGAAGAATGAAGTGGCTACCCTTTCAAATATCTGTAGACTAGTGTATGTTTTCCTTTTTATATAAGAGGACTTGTATTATTTCACCAGGTTTCAATTACTAAGTTTTAAGCAGGTATAATGTAGTATAGAACAAGTACTAGTTCTTTATGCATGTGTTTCTAATTGAACCAATGAAGATCTTTGGTGGTAGGAAGTTGATAATAGAAAGTGATTTACTCTACGCCAGCGGAAGTTGGTTAAGGAGTTGGCTCATGCCTCATAATGGCGCGGACTCAACTCCCACTGCTGGCATGAGGGCTGCACCAGTGAGTAATTAGTAAGTATATTTGTCAGTGATGAGCTTTGTGGCCTATCATGACCTTGGTGAACTCCCGTAATCCAACACACATAAACTTATATACCAAAAAAAACAGTGATTAGCTCTGACTTGGATTTGATTCCAGAGTTCTTCTATTTGTAGGTTATATGGAAAAAAAAAAAAATCGCAAGTTTTTGTTGAATTGTTTTTCCTAGGGTTTTTCTCTTCTAATCTAAATATTTTCTTAAAGAAAAAGAAATTGATTAACTCTATGCAAATAACGGGTTAACAATTCAATAATTATTTAAGACGAGTTACAAGGTTTTTTTTGTCTATAATTGAAATGACAAATCACCTGAAACATATACTTTGAGGTCTCGAGTTCGAACTAGATGAATACATCCAATCTAACAATATTGTCATTGCGAGTTGAACAATAACCACACTGAGTTATAAATCTTTATCTCTAGCTTTTGTTAAACTTTTAACTTTATTAACAGTTTTGAAACTCGAATTTTTTTGTTGCAGGCCCTAGTTTCCAAAAAAAATATCCAATGTACCCTAGTTTGAAAATAAATATCCAATATGCCCTACTTTGCCAATTTCTCTTACATAGCTCCATGTGAGATGGCACCATGTATCCTTTAGGATGGCTCCATCTCAGATGGCGCCATCCTACCTCCTTTTTTTTTTTTTTTTTTAAATTTTTTTTGGCTTATTATTTAATATCTCCTTTAGGATAGCTCCATCTTAGTTGGCACCATCCTACTAGCTTCTTTTAATTTTTTTTGTTTAATTTTTTTGCTGAAAATTTATTAAATTAATTTATTAAATAGAAATAATATAAAATAACTTAATAATATAGATTGATACATTAAAAAAAATTAAAACAACATAATTATATAAAATGATATTTAAATAAAATATTACAATGAAAAGTATTTAAATATAAATATTACATTATTTTCTAGTTTTTCTAACTACTTTATGTCCGCCCGTACCACATGTTTTAGGTATCGACACACGAGAGGACTTTCGTTGTTGAATTATTGGTTCCTCGTCTTCTTCGTCCCCATTTTCTTCTTCTTCATTGTAACTCTCACTTTGACTTTGGGTTGGTTCGGGTGGTGGTAACGCGGAAGAACTTGTTTGACATGGGCCACTCATTAACATGGCCGACATTGATGTGTCAACCCAAAAATTATTCATTGAGTTATCATCACAAACATTTTGTGGGTCGTTGTCACACACACTTCGCAAAAATTGAATTGTTTCGTTTGTGAAACCAAAATCAGTTAAGTTGATTGGAGAATTAATAGGGACATTGGAGGTTTGTGATTGTGTTCGTGGAAGTGGGAGATTTTGAAGATGTGAGGGTGGGAAGTTTTCGAACTCACCGTATTAAGAGGACATGAGGCAGGAGCAACAATAGGTTATGGTGCGCAATTTGCAGAAAAGTGCATGAATTTGATTAAGGAAGAGGTGAGTAACTCAACCACTCACGAAGTCACCCATTTTGATCGAATGTGATACACCTTCTCTGTTCGTGAAACTATCGATCATAAGGAAGGAATGACAAAGGGAGAATACAAGGTCGACCTACAAGCAAGGTGGTGTGACTGTGGAAAATTCCAAGCTCTACATATGCCATGTTCACATGTCATAGCTGCATGTTCGAGCTTCAGTCATGACTATTATTCCTATATAGATCCAGTTTTCCGAAATGAGAGAGTATACGCTGTTTACAACAGAAGTTTCAACCCTGTTCACCACCAGAGTTATTGGCCCCTGTATGTGGGATTTGTACTTTGCCTGAATTTGTCTACGCGAAGACCGAAAAAGGGTCGTCCAAATACCACTCGCATTAGGACCGAAATGGATGAAGTTGAAAAGGTTCCAAGAAAATGTAAATTGTGTCGAGGCGAGGGTCATTATCGCAAAAATTGCCCTAATTTTAATCTTGCATGTCAGTAGTTCTTTTCATTGTAATATTTTATTTAAATATCATTTTATATAATTATGTTGTTTTAATTTTTTTAATGTGTCAATCTATATTATTAAGTTATTTTATATTATTTCTATTTAATAAATTAATTTAATAAATTTTCAGCAAAAAAATTAAACAAAAAAAATTTAAAAGAAGCTAGTAGGATGATGCCAACTGAGATGGAGCTATCCTAAAGGAGATATTAAATAATAAGCCAAAAAAATTAAAATCGAAAAAAAAAAGGAGGTAGGATGGCGCCATCTGAGATGGAGTCATCCTAAAGGATACATGGTGTCATCTCAAATGGAGCTATGTAAGGGAAATTGGCAAAGTAGGGCATATTGGATATTTATTTTCAAACTAGGGCACATTGGATATTTTTTTTGGAAACTAGGGCCTGCAACAAAAAAATTCCTTGAAACTCTCTTCTCATTCTTTTTGGAAAGCCAAATTAAAAATTTACATTTCATAACAAAAAAGACAACTTTGGTTCAATGCATTATCTGACTTTGTCGATTTGTGATGTATTTTAAAACTAAACGTCACCGTGGGACCTTGGCAGCTTGGATAGTGTAGTACGCCTTTGACGTTTCTGAATATTAGTTTAGTTAAAAATATTCATTCATTCAGTATATGAAGTTGATTAAAAATAACAGATATGATAAATCCACACCAATTGTATAAATATTCAAATTTTGTGGAAAACTATGTCAAGTTATTTCTCATATTTTATCTTATTTCTTTGTTTGTTCATATGTGATAGTTCACTATCTGCGTAAGATTGTTGATTGAATACGTTTGTTCGTCAATTTTACCATTAAATTTTACCATTAAACTTTGATCAATCGATCAATTTTACCATTAAATTGATTGAAATAATTTAAACATCCCTCAAATTATTGAGTAATGGGATACAATTTTTTAACATGTATTTTGTCAATCATATACTATTAGTATGCCTTAATTTTATGAAATATTTTTGGTTTAACACAATCATTTTCCGTGAAGAGAGTAGAGGCACAAGTTACAATTCTAAGTTCTAATGAACACCGACCAGGGTCCCTTCTTCCACAAGTTTCTCTGCATGTATCTTCAAACAATTCATAAAAATTGATTGAGATCCGTAAAACACTCTCCTTCATTCCCAAAAACTTCACTCAATTAACTGAATTCCCAACAAAAGTTCTTATTTTAAGTACATCATTCTTTTAAAAGTTACGTGTTGTTGTACTACTTAGGCGTTGTTGTACTTCTCTGAAGTGGATAACGTTGCATATTGGTACTAGTCTCACTTGTAGTACAAGTTTGTTTTTTTATATCTCCCTAAAGAGCATCTCAATAGTGAAATCCTTTTCTAATAACATCACTCATTTATACTTTATTTGGAATATTTAATAATACTTTTTCCGGTCATCTTTCAAAAAAAAAAAATACTTTTTCCGATCACATTTATAAATAAAAATCAATTTTTTTTAATAATACTCGTTGCGGTCACATTTATAAGCAAGCATCGATTTTTTAGGTACATTGAATAACTAATGCATCTTACCAATAAATGTGATAAGATACATTAATTATTCAATAAATCTAAAAAATTGTTTTTTTTTCTACTTATAAATGTTGACCAGAGAGAGTAATGTTTAAAAAAAATTGATATATGTGAATTATGAAAATTACTTATATACTTCTCGAACATCCTTATTGGTCATATTTATTTTCGATAATTTTTTAGTAACAATACTTGATAAACACCAAAATCTAACTTCAAAGTTTTGGTCTAGATATTTTGAGTTTGAATTTAGTTAATAACTTTGAAAAGATGTAAATGTAAATACCATTGTAAATGATTTTTGAACTCTAAAATACCTTTTTCATTTATTTGGTATCAAGTCTTTTTTTTTGGTAGGTGATTTGGTATCAAGTCTTATGAGGCTAAAACTCTTCTAAAAAGAAAGAATGGTCTAATAAATTTTTCATCTATTATGTTTATAATTTTATCATTCTTTTCTAATTAAGTAAAAAAAAAAAAGATCATATTTAAAATATTGTTTTAGAATTATAGAATAGATAGATATTAAAAATACCGAATGCACGCACGCAATGTTACCACACTCTATAAGAACGTAACAATAAGCGTTACCATTCAATGCAATGTGACTGAAACAAAACATAATTCAATTCAAGAATTTAGAACTTTCCTTTATTTTTCTCGTTAAGGTTGTTTCACACTCAATTTTTTCCGCTCTTTCTTCGGTTTCATATTAATACAAATAATCTCTATAATCAATGATTCACAAATTCACAATTCTTTCATTTTCTTGAAATTCTAACTGATCTTTGATTTTTCTCGTTGATCAACCTTTAATTATCATCTAATCTTGTACAATTTTCTCTAAATTTGACTATTTTTTTTTGACTAATTGATTATAAAAATTGAGACTAATATGTGAAGATTGATGTTAATTATTTATCAGGTTAAAGTGAGTGAAGATGGAAGCAGAACAAGAACATGCATGGAATGAAGCACAAAAGATTCATATAAGCGTTGACCTTGTTGATGTGGCGAAAAAACAGCTTCAGTTTCTTGCAGCTGTTGATAGAAATCGTCATCTTTATGATGGTCCTGCTCTTGATAGAGCTATCTATAGGTAATTCTTTCCAATAGTATTTTTTTTTTTGTGTATTAGATCAAGAACTGTGTTATTTTGTTTTAGCCATGTTTCTTTATGATCATCTCAGTTTTTAAGTACCATCCACCAATG
Organism: Medicago sativa; assembly: GCF_051527215.1. Taxonomy (NCBI): domain Eukaryota; kingdom Viridiplantae; phylum Streptophyta; class Magnoliopsida; order Fabales; family Fabaceae; genus Medicago; species Medicago sativa. The sequence goes on along the minus strand of NC_140753.1, from coordinate 19,507,719 downwards.
ATAGTTAGTTTGGATGGTATACCCCATAGTCACATAATTCTCTTGACATGCAGTGAACCGCGAATTGGTACTTGTGTACCGGTTCGTGGTACTTTTGCGAATTGATTCGCATAAATTCCCCTATAGTTCGTGGAAACTGGCAAACCAGGACAAGTGAATGAAGATCGAAGAAAAGGTTGAGTAGGAGATAAAAGAGAAATCTTAAATATATACCAAAATTCTCCCCTCCTAAGTCTTCAATCCGAACATAGCCTTAGTTTCTGAGTTGAGTATAATGTCTGTCAAAATTTTAAATTGCGGTTGTGACTAAATTGGATACAATTGTGGTTGAGATAATGTTGCGGAGGCGACAGCATCTGCAGTTGTGAACTGCAATTTATGAATCAAAATCAATTATTTTCCTTTTAACATTCCATGGGAGGGTAATATGAAAGGTTGCTTTGTCTTTATTTTCTCTGCACTTCATACTCACTGGAAGAGATTTTGCTCATTTCCAATTAAAATCAGTCTTTACGTTTCAAAATTTCGAGTTGTAACCAAGATGCTGATGAGTTCGGTGCTTGAAAATAGTTACGAAGTGCAATTCTTTGAGTTTCATTCACTAAACTTACTTGACTCAGGAACTCTCTGAACTGTCTTAATGGAGGATTTTGACATTTCTGTCTTGTGAAATGTTTATCTGCGATTTATTCGGACGTGACTTCATATTAGCTTCATTATTGCAGAGAAATACCATTATTTTTGTTCCATGTAGCTTATGAATTTTCGTATTTTACTGAAATCTGCACATTTTTAACATCTTTGCACTGTGGTACATGAGTTGTCGGTTTTCTTTTCTGCTGATTTTACAACGACGAAATTGTATATGGTTAGGTACAATGCTTGTTGGCTTCCCTTGCTTGCCAAGCATTCGGAATCTCGTATTTTTGAAGGTCCTTTGGTAGTTCCTCTCGACTGTGAATGGATTTGGCACTGTCACAGGCTCAACCCGGTACGCTTTAGTCTAGGGAATAGGCATTATTTTTTATTATTCATTTCTGTTTGTTTGATGAAAGGTTGAGTTTCTACTAATTATATTTCTTTCCATTCTTTACACAGGTAAGGTACAAACTTGACTGCGAGGAACTTTATGGATGTGTACTTGACAACTTTGATGTTGTCTCTACCGTTGAAGGAATTTGTGGCAAGCAAACTGAAGAAATCTGGAATAAATTGTTTCCTGATGAGCCATACAATTCTGATTTGATTGATCTTATTCCTGATGATATCTCTAAAAGGATTGATAGACTTCCAAAATACACTAAATATGATCTGATTTCAGCTGTTAAGAGGCAGAGCCCATTCTTTTACCAAGTAATGGAGAGAATAGTGTTTATCCAGTTGTCCCATTACATGTAGTACAACCATTGAATTTATTGTTTGGTAATTGTTATACTCAATGCCTGATATTCTATTAGAATTAGTTATGTCACCAAAGTTTACCATACCAGGCCTGTGATCTTTATTTTCCATAGCTTTGATTTGGATGTTTCATGGTTTGAATTAATTCAACCTGACTCATCTTTGATTCTACCGGTGATGTCAAATAGAAGCTACAGCGGAATTACAATGTCGTGGTGTAGTGAATTTTGGACATGCCTCTATTGTTAGACGATACACGATTTAGTGCAAAACATTGTTGCATTGCGGATATTGTGGCGCTATAGCATTTGTAGCGTAGCAGAATTTGACAAATTGTTATTTTTCGCAATCCTCAATTGACAACATTGATTAGATATATAGCTTTTCACCATGTTTTGAGAACAGTTATGAATTATTCAGAACATCCATAATTTTATTTTGTATGATAGCATCTCCAATTAATTATGGATGCACTGTTCAGTTTTTAGTCTGTTAGAATTTACCAGTGGTTTATTTTTTGGTGCACAGCTAGGCTATTGCAGAATGCAATATATTCTAAATGCTTATTGCTCGTCTTTGTGATAGGTATCAAGACCCTACATAAAAGATGATCTATTTATCAAGGAAGCTGAGGCCAGATATAAAGGCTTTTTGTATCTTATCAAGAGAAACAAGGAGAAGGGTATAAACCGCTTTTGTGTCCCAACATACGATGTCGATCTAATGTGGCACTCTCACCAGCTACATCCAGTTGCTTATAGTAAAGACCTCAATGAGGCACTTGGAAAAATATTGGAACACGATGATACTGACTCAGACAGAACCAAAGGAAAGAAACTGGATGTTGGGTTTTCTGGAACCACCAAACAGTGGGAAGACACGTTTGGTACAAGATATTGGAAGGCTGGAGCAATGTATAAGGGTAATGCACCATCTCCTATCACAAGTAGCCCTTTTTCATCCAGCAAGAATTGTAATAAGGTTGTATCTTCCAAAGAGCAGCTACATGATAATTTGCTACAAGACCGGAAAGTTGTGGAGGTACTTTAAAATTTCTTTGCCATATGTTACATGTTTTAAGCTCAAGCCCTGAATTATGTGGATACATGTATAAGCAAGTTGATGAAACATTTCTTGATAACGTACATGAATATGCAAAAACAAAGTGTATGTTATACATATCACAGTATCATTAGAAGTTTGTATTACAAAGTTGTTTTACTGGATCAATGGCAAGCTTAGGGGGAGTATTAGTTTGATGGGCTATATGTGCGGCTACAAAATCTTATCCTTCTATACTGAATAACTACATCAAAACAGCTTATGTTTATGTACTAGAGTATTATAACTAAAAGTAAATTCCTCTTGAATCCTTTTGTAGGTTTTTTTGGAGTTTGTTGATGTTAAAAACTTACCAGATGGACTGGAAGGAAGTCTCTTTGTTTTATTTTCCAAATCACAGCCTGATGCATTCTTTGAAGCAAAAAGGAGACTTAGTATTTTGTCGAAGTCTAGAGAGAAACAGGTTGCATCTTTCCAATGTGAACCTACTGGAGAGCTGCTTTTCGAACTCATGTCCCATTCTTCTTCAAAGTTATCATTAAGAAAATCACCAAAGACGCTCGGTTCTGCTACAATCTCTATGCAAGACTATCTTGATCCAGTTTCAAAGCTCTCCATAGAGAAATGGTTGGAGTTGGTACCAGGCTCTGTTCCTATGAGCACAAAGCCAATCATGTTACGAGTAGCCATCTCATTTACTGCTCCAATTCCTGCCCCATATACGCTCCAATTGGCTCAATCTCGTCCAGTATCAAAAAATACATGTTTCTTTAACCTTCCAGTTAAGTCTCAACAAGCCAAGAGCTGGACTCATGCCACAGATGAAAATGGCACCAGAATTATCAGCCTGCAAATGAGGTACATCTTTTTCTTATGTCATGTATGACTTAAAAGGTCTTCTTGTCTTTGGAAGATTTGTGCATATAAGTTACTGCTTCAAATGTGATATGTTCTGCGTCTTGGAAACGTTAACTTGTTTTAATTGCATTTGAATAATCTCTGAAGCACATAGAGCTAAATTGCATATAATTCCAAGATTGTCAATTGTGTTGGTCCATTGCAAGTGCTTGTAAATGTATTTCTCTAGTGTGCTAGTAAATGTATTTAATTGCACTTAAATAATCTCTTCTTAAAGCACATATTTTCATATGGTTGTCTTATACTTTTGTCAGAGATTAAAGATTTATACAAAGTGATTATGATTGTCATCATCTTTGAATTCCAATATAGTTCACATCTATATACAAAATTACTGACATTTATCTGGAAGCTCATGATGGTTTTTCATAACTTTGATTACGTTCCAGGGACTTGAAAAATGCAATGAACATAGAAAACCCTGGAAAGGAGGTTGTTGGCCTCATGGAATCTGGTGAAACTCGCACTCTTGCTGAGTATATGGAAAATGGGTGGAGTTTTATGAACAACCTTTGGTTGTTACACCTTCCAAGCAAAAGCAAGAATGATGGCCATGTCTTTGAGCTTACAGGCACCAAAACAGTAAGCATTTATTATCTTGTTCTAAAATCATCTTGTCATGCATGAGAGTTTGTAACACCCATACTAGACGTATCTAGAAAGTCTAGCATGTGCGTTTATTTAGTATTGGATACATTAAAAATTTACAACATAAAAACTCACAATGAATATCTAATACAACAATGTGCGTTCGTACAATAATAAAGTAACTCGACTTTTCTAAAATATGATAAATGTGTCCTTGCATATCCATATCATCCTGCAGCGGGTACGAACGAGCACTTGCTGATATATCCATTCGGCTACTAGCGTGCTAATCCAACCTGTTTATCTGAAACAAATAAGGATTGGGATGAGACATAATGTCTCAGTGAGTTCCCCTAAATCCTAGGCTATAGGTAACCTCAGGGGAAACCTACGGTCACCACGTGTCTAAAATACAACCTGACGGTTGATTATACGTGTGTGGGGACTTGCATACTTAGACGGTCGTGCATACTAGGGCCGTCGTAGTCTTATCTCACTTGTTATAGGCTTCACTTCCTATACGTGTCATGGCGGTCAAGGGGAATCTAAAACCGCAATGCCAAGAATACGCTCTACGTATCGAGGCCTAAGCATACTATAATCATGACACAATTCTAAACCGGACGATTAGGGGAAACCTAAGATCGTCATCGGTATATCTTTCTCTATTCTTGCTCTATGCATAACTATGTTGTATCTAACAACATATTCTATCTTGCTATCATGCTAGTTTTGACGATCTACGTCTATGTTCTACTATTCTTGACGATCTACGTCAAGGCTCTACTAATTCTTGACGATCTACGTCAAGGCTCTATGACATAACATAAATATATCTAATAAATATGCATAGTCAAGTTCATTCATAAAGTTAGCGTTTAACAAACAAACATTATCTGAGTTCATTTTACGGAAAGCCCCGAGTGGAGTAACCCCGAGCGCAATCCCTATCTATCCGATGGAAACCTATCTAAGGTATAACCAACGGCACTCCTGCAGTGACGTGCGGGATCCTTACGGCTAACCCCATTTCACCTAATGGAAACCTCTTGAACCAACCTAGTGTGGACACAAGAGACACGACCACTACATCTTACTTACTAAGTGACATGCGGGTTCCTTACGGCTAACCCCGTTTCACCTAATGGAAACCCCTTGCACCAAATTTCCAGTTTTGACCCAAAACTTGTTCAGTTTGATCCTGCAATGCACCATAATCATCCAGCAACATTTATATACATTTATAAACTTATTTCATGGCAATTTAACATCTAATCAACAAGAATTTATCAAAAGAGTATTAGGGTTCTAATCCCCTCATAAACATGAATCAATCCTTTAAACATGGAATTGCACAACCCAAAGGGTGGTAATCTATCTATGGAACTCACCTAACATGATCCTTGCAATTTCCAAGCATCAACCCTAGCTTTGCTTCATGCTTGATCTATAGCCCTTTCCTCCAAACCTTGCTTTAATCTCTTCCTCCACTTGTTTCTTGGTTGCTAAGCTATCCAAACCATACTTGATCATGTTTTGAAGGAAGATTGAATGTCTTGGAGAGGAGAGGGAGGCGAAATTCTAGAGAGAAGGAGGAGAGAAATATTTTCCCAAAAACCTAGAGAGAGAAAGTGAAGTGGGAAATGAAGAAAAATGGCCCTTGTGGCCTTATATAGTCACTTGCGACATTTTACCACTTTGCCCTTCGCCTTAGTCGTGTTTACCTGACACTGACACATAAGCCCATGCTTGACTGATATTTCATAAAAACATCTTCCGTCGTACTTGACATTCTATAACACTTAATCTCTGATATCTAGCTCATACCTGACTTATGCCATTAATAGACATTTCCATGATCATTTGTCCTCTGACGCGTCTAATGGGTAATATTCCGTTACTGTTAAGCGGGATATTACAGAGTTCTTGAATCTTGATTTTTCATTCGAATTATTAAGAAATCAAATGACTGGTACATTGATGTCAATAATGTAGACTACAAGGTGATGTTAGGATTAAAAAAGAACATGGCTGAGAGGCCTTCACTTATATGCATACGTTTTTAGAACTTAGTCATTGACATCATGGTTATCAGTATCTTGCGATACACCCGATTTGTATCTTGATTAGATACAAAATTGAACACAATTGATACAAATCTCTAGCGTTTATCTATTTTGGACATGATTGCTATTTTGAATCCTGATTCATTCTAATGAATCACAATCACTGCTTAAACTTAGTGTAGTCAACCATTCTTTTTGTCATATAGCCATTCACTTTATTGTCATTTGATTCATGACTTGACTAATGAATTATTTGGAGGTTCATATATGATATTTCAACTTATGATTTTTTCATGTTACTTGTTATACTTAAAGATGTTATATTTATATTGGCAATGTTTCTTATGATTTCTAATAAGATTCGATTTACAATTCAGAAAATAGGCTTTTTGATCCACAATATGAATCTCGATTGATATCCATGAATGGCATAACTAGAACCTCTTTGACACCATGTGGAGAGACGGTCAAACTCAAATGCATGGTCCATTTTTTTCTCTTCTCTGCAGCAGTGTATCAAATTTGCCTAAATGAAAGTTACAGAGTGCATATTTTAGATCAGTGAGATTGATAATGATTTAATACACACTAATACAGAATGACTCATCTCTTGTTGTCTTGCTTTCTATGTATTTCCATGGCTTCATAGAGAATTCTCTTAAAGTTTCAAAACCATTATTCTGTTTGCAAAAGCTACTAAGAATTAGAAATTCATGAAGTGTGTTTATCTGTTCTGAGCATGGAACTCATTATCTACCTTGGACATAAAATTGTTAAAATGAACATGAGAAAGAATTGGGCAGCTATCAATGTTCAAACGTTAACTAAATTCATTTGATTTTTGACCCAGATCAAAATATTTTCCGGAAGAAAGGGAGAATATGAACTGAGATATTATTTGAAACAAGGAAATGAAATGGACTTCTTAACAGCAGTTGAATTCTCCATAGAAGATCCTTATGGAAAAGCAGTGGCATTGCTGGACTTGAAATCTAATCTTGTTTCGGTACCTTACTTTATTGCTATCTGCTGCTGCTGCTACTATATTAAACTTTATTGCTATCTGCTGCTACTACTATACTAAAACATTTTATTTTTAAGGCATTCATTTATCGTTATATTAATTTCTGTTTTTTTCTCCCATCGGTTTTTTTTTTTTTATCCTTTCTAAAATTAAATAGGCAAAGGAAAAGTGGATGGTGTTGCCTGGAATCATATTGGCTTTTCTTGCTTCTGATATAATGAAAAAGGAAGGATATGAAGGCATCATTGCCAAAAGTAAAGATTTGGAAGTCGTCGACACATATGAGGAAATTGAAAGGAATGACTTGAACGGAGCGGAGTTAAGTAGAGAAGTGTGCAGTGGAGATGTTGGGATAACAAAAAAGGTTGTACTATCAAGTGGAGGGTGTGGTAGTGGTTGTGGCAGTGGCTGTGGGAATGCAGTGACAGTGAGAAGTGGTGGCTGTGGGGGATGTGGTGCGGGTGGTTGTGGCGGAGGGTGTGGGAATATGATTAAGAGTGGTGGCTGCGGTGGTGGTTGTGGCAGCGGCTGTGGAGGAGGGTGTGGGAATATGATCAAGAGCGGTGGCTGTGGAAGTGGCTGTGGTGGAGGGTGTGGAGGAGGGTGTGGAAATATTATCAAGAGCGGTGGTTGTGGAGGTGGCTGTGGTGGAGGTTGTGGAAATATAATCAAGAGTGGTGGCTGTGGAGGTGGCTGTGGTGGAGGATGTGGAGGAGGGTGTGGGAATATAGTGGAGAGTGGTGGCTGTGGTGGCGGTTGTGGTGGTGGTTGTGGTGGAGGGTGTGGAGGAGGGTGTGGAAATATGGCGGGGAGTGGAGGGTGTGAAAATTATGACAACATGAAGAAGAGTAGTGGGTGTGGTGGAGGCTGTGGTGGAGGATGTGGTGGTTGCGGTGGTGATATTTTGGACGGTAAGTGCGGCTCCAGTGAGCATTTAAACGAGGAAGCCCACAGCATGAATGAAGAAGCAGTTGGTGCTGCATGAAGCACCTTTGATATGTGTATAAGTATTGTACAAACCTATGTGTAAGAGATCTCTCCCATTGCTTTTTTTTCATAAACAGAAATAAAGTGTAAATAACAAACATGAGAGAGTTGATTGTGTGATTTATATATATAATGAGATTATATGAAATTGCATTTAATTACTTGTGTGAGTATTTTTATTAGTCAGTATTTTTGTTTTAAAATTCTGGGGTGGGCTGGTGTGGCTATAGCCACACGATACCTTCAGTAGGTCCGCCCATGATTAGTAGTAGAAGATTGCTTTTCTGACATTCAAAACGTCATATTGACACATGGAAATGACATTTTTACCCCCAGCGGTAATTAACTACCGCTGGATTTATCCGGCGGTAGTTAACTACCGTTCCAAGTATTCAGCACAAAAAAAAAAAAAAATGCTCCAGCGGTAGTTAACTACCGTGGAGCATGATATCTTAAATTATTTCTGCACCGAAACACAGTCCCGCACTATGTAGTGTTGTTCGTTTGTCATTACAATTCAACACATGGTTGAGACATTATATCAAACAACTTACAGGCACCTTAAAACACTTTCCTTCAACGAAAAACACTTAAAATTGGACCAAAAATGCCGTATCATCAATTCTGGACTTTTTAAAGGTTGATATCAGTAGCTAGAAACATCAAAGAATTCATGAGCCAATATGTCAAACATTGACCAAAATGATAGAAGCCTTTGATGTTAGCTTTTTTTTGTGTAAACTCTTTCCTCCTTCAACAATTTGTCAAAATCTAACCACATCCTGATGCAATGATGTTGGTAACTGAATTTTATAGTAACAAGTTGAATTCCTGAGGCCATCTGTAGTTTTCCTCATTTAACCAGATTCAACAAAATCAATTGCAATACAAACCGCAATTTGGAGAGTTCTTTCCAATCAAGAGTGTGGCAACGCATTACTAGTCTAACGCTGTCTTTAGCAGATTCTTGGAGTGGATCTCTCTTTCTCTCTCGCTGAAGTTTTGAAAGTGGTAGGAGACTTTAATGGTTGTTAAGAAGACAGAATCAATACACATGCTCCACGGTAGTTAACTACCGCTGGAGCAATTTTTTTTTTTTTTTGTGTTGTATACTTGGAACGGTAGTTAACTACCATCGGATAAATCTAACGGTAGTTAACTACCGCTGGGGGTAAAAATGTCATTTCCATGTGTCAATATGACATTTTGAATGTCAAAAAAGCAATTTTCTTAGTAGTAACATCGAAAGGTACACACCTAAATTGCAGAGTCTTTTAGAAGAGCTGGATATTTATGAGCAAGATACATTTAAATTAGACTATTACTTTTTCCACCCTATGCCATTCTCACGCGCCCTGCAAAAATTACCATATTGCCCTCTGGAAAACAAAATCCGAAAATTTTAAGATGGGTCCGGATTATATATTCTGGACAGATTTGAAGTATAAAAAGTTCACCCCCCATTTTTACAGTTTCAATTTTTACTTTCTCTCTCCCTCTAATCCCAAAATCCGAACTACAAAAATCAAACCAAAATTGGTGTAATCTTGCTCAAACGGACCGCATTTCAACCCTTGATAAACATCACAAGGATGGTTAGTTCGATTTCTCCATGCATGCAAGTAATTTGTACCGTTTTTTTCTTCTGCACTGAAGCAATCCGGATTTCGTTTTTCGGACTGTATTGTTGCAATCCGAAAAATAAATTCTGGAAACACCCAATATTTGTTTTCAACGTCTGTTTTGTACTGTGTTTGTGCTGATTGTGTTGTGTGCATGTTACAGAAGGTTCGTCTTCTACTCGGCGCGTAAGGGAGGCAGGACATGCTTCCCGTAGGAGAGAGCGTACCCAACGGATGGAGGAGGAAGGCGTTGTTCCTCCGAGGCGTCGGGGTGCCAGAGGACGTCGTGCTGATGTCGAGCCTGATGTCAAGCATCAGCCGGAGCAGCATGAGCAAGAGTATGACGAGATGGATGTGCAACAATTGGAGGAGGAGGAGTTTCAGGAGGAGCTTGAGGCAATGGACGATGATATGGAAGACGCGCAGCCGCATCGAAGGCGGACGAGGAAGAGGCGTGTGGTGGACCCTGACCCACTTGATGACTATCCCGGTGGCCCACACGACACTAGCCTGCTGTGGAGGTACCATGTGCACGTGGCCAGGAAGTCGTCTGATGGCGATGTATTTATTAATGTTAAACTTACTTTAATATGTTGTTAATCTTTTAGAAAATGATGTTTATATTGGTGAAACTGATGTTTATTAATGTTACTTTAATAAATTGTTGAACTGCTCTGTTTGTGAAGTCATGCGTTAAACTGATGTTTTGGTATTGTTTTTTATTATTTGCAGTGGCGTGGAAATATAAAATGCATCAATAACGGAAAGAAGATTATGACGATGCATGATAAAGATACCACCCCTATCATGGCTACACGGTGGTGGCGTCAGAGACTGCAAGGCACCAGTCTTTCTTGACTTTAAGATACCAACTACAGCCTGATTGACCACGGTCTGATTTGTGCTTTTGTGGAGAGGTGGCACGAGGACACTTCGATTTTCCACCTTATGTTTGGGGAGATGACAGTTACACTTGATGATGTGTCCTGTTTGCTGAATCTCCCCATTGATGGCATGCTTCTGTCCCACGAGGCTATCACACGGGAGGACGTGGTGGAGTGGATGGTGGAGCACTTGGGGTCTGATCTGGGTGAAGCTCTAGTTGAGGTGACTCGTACCAAAGGTGCACATTGTCGATTTAGCTACTTAAGGAGGATTTTCAAGGAGCGTATTTTGGAGCAGTTGGCGTTGGAGACTGAGCATGGTGTGACTCAGGAGGTGCGGAGGTTGTGGGACCAGGTTGTCCGCATATATTTGCTATACTTGGTGGGGATCACGCTCTTCACTGACAAGAGTGCACTGCTGTGGATGTTGTCTACCTGAGGTACTTTAGAGAGCTTGATCTTCTTGCTGGTTATTCATGGGGAGTTGCGGCACTAGCTCACTTGTATAGGGAGCTTAACAAGGATGCACGTTGGAACTACGGTCAGGTGTCAGGATACCTGACTTTGTTGCAGGTATAAATTAAAAATTATGTTTTGTTTTTTAAAATGTAAGTGTGTATTGTTTGTATATTTATATATGGTTGTCATTGTTGCAGGCTTGGGTGTATCAGCACTTCCAAGGTATGGGAAGCAAGGATGTCTGGGCATCCTATTGGGAGGATCGGCATCCACGCGCGATGCTTTTTGTACCACTGTCTGGTTTGGGCACACCAGACAACTACAGAAACCATCTAGATAGGCTGGATCTGAGTGGTGTTGTCATGGCCCCATATGGAGAGCACTGTGAGGCACGTCCGTTTGAGCGGGTCAGCCTTTACTCTTGATGGATCAGATACGAAGACCGCATGGTGAGATATCTGTCGGAGCGGGTTCTTCATCAATTTGGGAGGGTTCAGACCATACCGAGACATCCCGTTGAGATTGCATCTCCTGTGACTAATTTGGGGGAGATCTCACTCCGCTTTCAGCATGCTCTTGATCATGCGCTGACACCTGAGCAGTTGGGGCAACGTGCAATTCATGGCGTGGAGGCAGTAGATGGATACATCGAGCGGTTTTATCACCATTCTCATCCATGCATGATTCTTCCTGACATGTCGGTACCGATGCCAAGGTCACCAGAGCGTGAGGTCCTTGATGTGCTTGCTGCTCAGGAGGATGGAGAGCATGGGTACTTACAACTTAGCGGAAGGATGAGCCGCATCAGAGACCATGTGTATGTTGTGATGTCCAGTGGTCTGGTGCCGCGAGGGTCTGAGGAATGGCAACATTTGGAGGATGTGTTGAAAGAGGTGCATGATGGGAAGGTTTACCGTCGTCGGGGAGCTACTGAGGGTGGCAGGGGTGCCAGAGGTGGTGGCATGGGTGGTGGCGGTGGTCCGAGTGTAGTTATTAGGGGTTGATTGTAATTTTTAATCATGTTATGTTATATTTGAATATTTTGGATGATTTTTAATTATGGAACACTTGGATAATTTTTATTTTTATGTTCTATTAATGTTTGAATGTTTGAAAATTATATTGTGTCGTTAATTGTTATGTTATAAGTTGAATTTTCTGTTTGAACAACTGGTCAAACGCCAAAATGTTGGACTACATGCTCTAAAACAGAGGCTCAGCCAAAACAAATGGCTTCTGCCTCTGTGCTGATGCAGTTCGGATTACATAATCCGGAATGTTTTTACACTTTACGGATTATGTAATCCGGAGACATCATTTCCCACCCCATTTGTTGACTTTCAACGGGGTGATTTAAACATTTCGGATTAAACAATCCGAAAAGTGTAAAAAGTGTCCGGATTATGTATTCCGAATCCATCCATTCAACATTGGCATCAACATACATCAAAGTTGTTTAAGTGCCAAAATCCACGAATTTGTCCGAATTGCATTCTCCGGAAGTTGTTCGGATTATATATTCCGGACTAGGGGTATTTTTGGAAAAAAATTAGGGCACGCGGGGAAAGTCATAGGGTGGGAAAAGTAACACTCTTTAAATTATGGTGGCTTCTAGGCTGAGGGTGTAAATAAGTTCACACCGTGAGGGAGCAAAATTGCCAATATTTATAACAATATATATAGGGAATACAATATTTTTTTAAGCTGAATTTCTCATTATTCCAATTATATCTTTAAACAAATTTGTTTTAATGTTATATTGTTGGTGTTATTTAAAAAGATAAGAAATTTTATGATGTTTGTCATATTGCTGGTAAAAGATAAACATAATTTGTTATTATTTAAAAATCACAAATATCTATGCATATAGTTTTAATCAAAATTAAAATTTTATAAAAAATATCGCTTATAATTTACATACGTGAACTCAATAATAAAATAGTGTCAATACTGAATTTTTAGCATTACCATAAAAATTAAAATTAAAATTCGATGGTATCAACTTTGGCTTCATCAAAGATTTTTGGGTCGGTCTTCAGGATAATTTTATGCGTTTCATGTCTGAATTCCACTGAAACGGGAGGCTATCCAAAGGTATTAATAACACTTTGATAGAACTTTGAAGGAGGACTTCGTTAAGGCGACCATTTGTCACTGTTTCTTTTCTTAATAACCGGTATTAATGTCTTGATGAAAGCAACAATAATTGCGGCTGGTCTTTTCGCTGGGTACTCTGTCGGCCAATCAAATAACATCTCTGTCTCTCACTTACAATTTGCGGAGGACACCCTTTTGATGGGAGCCAAAAGTTGGGCTAGACATGGCAACGGGGCGGGGCCGGGTTTTAACATACATGCCCCGCCCCTGCCCCCAAACTCGTCGGGGATAGAAATTTTACACCCAGACCTACCCCCAATGGGGACGGGTTTCCCCGGCCCCGCCCCAGCCCCACCCGCGAAAACTGTAGAAAAAAAAATATTTTTTCACAATAACAAAAGGAGATAATAACAAAAGCTTCTAAAATCATTAGAGATCATAACATCGCATTAAAAAAATATGAGTAATATGACTAAAAGACTTAGAAATCATTAGAGATCGTAACATCAGTATTTGCTATGTTAAGATTAAGAAGGGTATATGAGTAATTTGACAAACGGGGCGGGGGCGGGGTGGGTGCGGGGCGGGTGTGAGTATCCCCCGCCCCTATTAAAACTTCGGGGTTTACCCGCACTCGCACCGAGACCCAACTACTTTGGCTTTTCCCCGTTAAAATCGGGGCGGGGCGGGTGGGACCCGACGGGGACGGGTTGTGTTGCCATGTCTAAGTTGGGCTAATGTTCGTTCTCTAAAAGTTGTTCTCTTACTTTTTGAGGCAATTTCTGGCCTCAAGGTCAATTTCAATAAGAGTATGCTGGTTGGTGTTAATGTTGCTGCTTCTTGGTTGGCTAAGGCGGCTTCCGTGCTGAATTGCAAATCTGGACATATACCTTTCCTTTATTTGGGGCTACCTATTGGTGGAGATTCTCGTAAGTTGATTTTTTGGCAACCGCTCCTTGACCGTATAAAATCTAGATTGACGAGTTGGAAGAGTCAAAACTTATCTTTGGGTGGCTGATTGGTTTTTCTGAAGTCTGTTTTGTCCTCTCTTCCAGTCTATTTTCTTTCCTTCTTCAAGGCTCCCGCAGGTATCATTTCTTCTATCGAATCTATTTTAAATTGTTTTTCTGATAACAATTGTGTGTGTGAGGTTGGTGATGGGAATTCCTTTTTATTTTGGTGGGATTCATGGACGGAAGGTGTGGCTTTGATAGATAGGTTCAGTCGCCTTTTTGAGCTTTCTGATAACAAGATGGCTACTATGGCTGAAATGGAGAACTTAGGGTGGAGTGAGAGTGGAGAGGCTTGGAAGTGGCGCATGCCTTTACGGGCATGGAAGGAGGAGCAACTGAGGGAGTGTAGTGCTTGTTTAAACTTTATTACTTTGCAGGATGATGTTACTGACAGATGGCGGTGGAATCTTCACACTTCAGAATCCTACACCGTCAGCAATGCTTATAACCTTCTTCAACAAACTTATTCTCAACATATAAATGTAGATGACTTGCAGGTCTTTTGGCAGAATGATGTCCCTCTCAAAGTGAATGTTTTTGTATGGCGTCTCCTTCTAAACCGTTTACCAACTAGCGACAATTTGGTAAAAAGAGGGGTGCTTCTGGATACTTCTTAACAATGTGTGGGGGATGTGGTAATTTAGAGGATGCCACTCATCTATTTCTCCATTGCAATTTCTTCAGTCAAATTTGGTAATGTAAACTTCATTATTCATCAACGCTCTGGATAAATGTCTTTTTATAATGTATGTTCAAGTCTCGCAATTTATGATATCACTTCATGCGTTCTTTAAGAACAAAATTATTGTTCTTATTAATGTTAGAATTGCATCCAACAACTTTTAATAACAAGTTGTCTCATGACAACATAATAGAAAAATGCTCAAGTGAGCATATTCAAAAGAAAGGAAAATAAAGAAACATGAAAAGAAATGTAAATTGCAAAAGAAAGGGGAAAATAAAGTAAGAACAAGGTAATATTAAATTGCATGAAATGTAAAGGGTGATTGGAATCCATCTCTATCCGCCCCTGAACCCATTTGCCAATGCGGCGTGGGTGTTACAAGGCTTTCAAAAAATAGGATCCAACCTCTAATACATCGAAATTGCAACTATTTATAGAGAAAAGAAAATAACTTCCTACATCTAAGATATTGACACATGTTCCTTTGAATAACTTCCGATAACTTTTATGTAGGAGTTATTTTCTTGATCGACGAACTATGTCAATATTCGACTCTTTGAATGACTTATTCCGGTGTCTTATAACATATGCCACTTGTTGAAAATGAAGCCTTCTACAACAAAATAGTTTAGTCGAATTCCACTTAATGGCTAACTTCGACAAATCACGTTCCATGGCTAGTCAAAATGAGTTTTCTTCTTCTATTCAAATTCTAACACTAAGACTTTCTCAATGCCGCAAATTTTATACCTTTGGTATCAACAGAGGCCTCCAAAAATGTTGTTTCTCGAAGGGAGTGAGAGGAATAACATTTTTAATCATGTCACCAATTTAGAGAAAACACTTGATGACCTCTTTTGAAAACTTAGCCAAATTTTGGAGAAGATGATTTCGACTTTATCATCATTTTTTTAAGGTCACCATACCTTTACATGATGAATGTAAACAATTCAAATTGTTAAGATATTGCCTCTCAAAATTATTGTTTCAAAAACCATTTTCACTACGATTTTAAAGATGGTTTCCAATAGCCACAATTTGATTCGCAATATGCCCAGAAATATCAATATTTTCAAAAATATTGTCAACCATAGGGATTAAATCACCATGATCAATCATTAGAGGCCTCTCAAAGGCTAAAACTTTTTAGTTTCAATCTTTGTAAAACTTTTCAAAACCATTTTGATAAGATTCTCCAATTTAATTGGTGTCCTCCTTTAATGTCTTCAACAACAATAATTTTTTTTTTTTTTAAATAAGGCTTAAAAACCATTTCATGTACCGTTTCTATTTATCAGAAACCATTTTTTATGCATATAAAGTGTTGAATCACGCTAAACTTGAAGTTTCACGTCAGTTCACCAATTTGTTTACACCGATTTTTGGTAATGTAAACTTCATTATCCATCAACGCTTTAGAACTCGATAAATGTCTTTTTATAATGTCCGTTCACGTCTCGCGATTTATGATATCACTTGATGCGTTCTTTAAGAACAAAATTATTGTTCTTTTTAATGTTAGAATTGCATCCAACAACTTTTAATAACAAGTTGTCTCGTGACAACATAATAGAAAAATGCTCTAGTGAGCATATTCAAAAGAAAGGAAAATATAGAAACATGAAAAGAAATGTAAATTGCAAAAGAAAGAGGAAAATAAAGCAAGAACAAAGTAATATTAAATTGCAGGGAATGTAAAAGGTGATTGAAATCCATCTCTATTCGCCCTTGAACCCGTTTGCCAACGCGGCGTGGGTGTTACAAGACTTTCAAAAAATAGGATCCAACCTCTAATGCAATTGATGTTTATGCATTAGTTAGTTGTTAATTCGTAGTTTTGTGTTGTTTAATTATAGTAATGGTTGAGAACGCGGAAGATGATCCGGGAGAGACAAAACCAAATTTTGTGGAAAAATCCGGAGATGTCAAACCGCCTAGGGTTGAAGCCAAACCAAACATTGATGGAGCTTCCGTCCATGTTAAAGCTTCATTATATGTTGACTCTGGTGTCCTCCCACTTCATGCCAACGAAGTTGACACGGCTAGGTTTTTTATCGACGACGTTAAATGGAAAGATATGGATGACTTGCTTAATTGGGTACGTCTTCAAGCAAATAAGGCGGGATTTACTATTGTTACACAAAGATCTAGTTTGATCAATCCTATGGTGCGACTAGTGTGTGAAAGGAGTGGAGCTCACAAAGCGCCGGAAAAAAACCGAAGCATGAGACAACGGGCTCAAGGAAATGTGGGTGTATGTTCATGGTTAGTGGATATCTTAGTAGGCAAACAAAGGAATGGAGATTAAACATTCTTAATGGAGTTCACAACCATGCGATGGAGCCGGGTTTAGAAGGACACATGCTTGTCGGTAGATTAAAGGAGGATGACAAGAAGATTGTATGTGACTTGACCAAGAGCAAGGTGCATCCAAGAAATATTTTGTTAAATTTGAAGAGCAAAAGACAAGATTGCATGACAACTATCAAGCAAGTATACAATGAACGTCAACAAATATGGAAGGCAAACAGAGGTAACAAGAAGGCGTTGCAGTTTCTAATCTCAAAGTTGGAGGAGCACAACTATGTTTATTTCACAAGAACACATAGTGAAAGTACTACTATTGAAGACATATTTTGGGCTCATCCAACATCCTTTAAGTTGTTTAACAATTTTCCAACGGTCTTGCTTATGGACTCCACCTACAAAACCAACATCTACAAGATGCCAATGTTTGAGATTGTTGGGGTCACCTCGACCGATTTGACATATTCGGTTCGCTTTGGATTTGTGACACGTGAGAAAGAGGAAAACTTTGTTTGGGTTTTACAAATGATGCGTAAACTTCTTACGTCAAAGATGAATATGCCTAGGGACTGACAGGGATATGTCTTTGATGAATGCGGTTGCAAATGTTCTCCCCGAAAGTTATGCTATGAATTGTTACTTTCATATGCAAAAAAAGGAGTCAAACGAAGTGGAACCTATTTTGTGCGACACTCCTGAAAAAGCAAAGCAACAATTTGAAGTTATTGGGGAAGATGAAGAAGATTTTGTTTCACTTGATCTTCCCCAATCACTTGGTGATTAATAAGTGATTTTTTGTCGGTGTTAATCCTTTTTTTTTTTGGTAGAAATTACACCGACATATTTTTTGGGGTCGATATTGTAACGCCAATTTTTTGTGACCAATATTTAACTAACATTTTGTAATTTATATAAATATATGAAAATTTGACTTTTATGTGGTGAAACTAGTGCAATACTTATTTATTCCTTATTAATGTTTACGCATTTGATATACATTTTTATTGATTATTACGTTTCGTTTAATTTCATCCTAATGTATGATTTTTTTCATAAAGCTTTTGTGAAGTGAGACATGTCTGAGGTTGCAAAAATTGAAGGCCGTGTTCGGTACTCTTCTTTGAAAAAGACAATTAAGGTTATGATCACGCCGACCGACTCTCTTGATGATTTGAAGGCACAACTTAACACATATTTTGAGCATCTTGGTGAAAATCAATATACACGCCACTTATTTGCTCAAATGCCTTGCATAGATCTAAGAGAAGATAAAGATGAACATGCATGGAAAACGGCGAGCTATCTGCCTTGGCTTATTCGCGGCGATAGCGACATCGGATTTATGTTTAGGAATATGGTGGAAGATAATATATTATATATTTGTGTTCGTTCCATCTGCAAGTGCGTAGAATGCCAGTAGAGATTTAATTTAATGATATGTAATGTGTTGTTTAATTATGGACACTCTTTAATGTTTTGATGAATTTCAAACATTGATGTTTTTTTAATGAGATGTTGGATTGATTTAATTATGGACAACTGTAAAAGATAATGTATTTTTCTTGTTTATGACTGAGTATAAATGTTGTATGAGTTGTATTGCCTTTGGAAATGCTCTGGTTGAATTACAGGTAAAAGCTGGCCGAAAAATGGCTCGGTTCAATTATGCAGAACCCACTGTCTGCATAATTGCTTTCCCGAGGAATAGTGAAACCGGTGGCAGTTAACTGTCGAACTGTATTTTCGTCTTTTAATGGTGTGTTTCAGCCTTATCACATGTGTGAACATCAAATTTCCAAAGGAATACACAAAGGTGAAATATAGTTTGTATTGATTTATATTTTAACTTATGAAAAAAAGCTTATGTAAATAAATAAACTTTTAGATTAATTTATAAGTTTTCATTAACTAAAATTGTATCTTTATATGCTATTTTTTCATAAACTACTTTGACAAGCTTATGAATAATACATAAGCTTATTTATTGCATAAATTATTTTGCGTCAACTCAAAAATAAGAAAATTGCTCTTGACGCTTACAAAACTTCTATTTTGCGCAAGTGTCGTTGGTCAAGTGACATTTTTAATTGTCGTTCGACACTTAAATGGTAATCTATATTATATAAATTTACGACCTTTTCTATGGAAGCCTCATAGAAAACGTGACATGTGGCATCATGAAATCATGAAAACAATGCATTTGATAGTTGTGATTGTAACGTGACATGTGGCATCATGAAAACAGTGCATTTGATAATTGTGACTGTGATTAAATCAGTAAAGCCTTAAAAGGAATATTTCTCTAATGTAATCCTTTACATAATTGTGATTAATAATTTTTTAAATTTATTTGCTATTTTGATGATTTGGTCAATGATATGCATTAAAGTTACTTATTTCCTTTGATTGCATCTTTTTCATCATGTCACTATTAACCTTATTTTACTATAAATATAGCCTCCGATTGTTAACATTTTTCACAAATATTGATGTTTTGGTTCTGACAATTTTTCTTTTTATTGCTCACTAATTTTGTCTTTTTTTTATATAAAGAAATTTTGTGTATTTTTTTGTATTTTATTTTGTTTATTTTTTGTATTTTACGTTAATAGTTGATTGTAACTGTATACTAACATATTTTTTATTTGATTTTGGCAAGGGTTTTGCACGCATTGCATATGGCATAACGACAACAGTTCAATTTTTATTCAAGTTTCATCTTCTATTTCAATTTATTTAATTTTTTTTATATAATCTTTCATATGTTGGTAGTTTAATTTACATAGGTTTGTAAAACTAATATTGTTGTCTTATCAACAAAATCATGAGTACTAGATTGTGGGTCTCCCTTTGTTGTTTTCACTTTCGTTTTAATATTTAGATAGATGCTAACTTATTATGTTTCAGCCAATAAATTTAGACATTTGATTTTGCTATCTTTAGGTGTTTTCCTCTACAAATTTTATGATAGATCAGAAGAACGTATTATTGAATCAAGAATGTCAAGATGAACATCATATCTCAATATTATTATGGCCTATTTTTGTGTTCTATCACATACTCATTAACAAATTATATAATTCAAGAAAGTCAACATGAACTTAGATTTGGACTAATATTGTAATTAAGCCTAAATAGATTAAATTAGTATTAATATGTAATTGATCCTGTTTCCATGTTTAAAATAAATATTAAGACGTAAATTAATTTCCAAAAAAACTAATAATTTTATACATTATTTTTTTGCTAATTTGTGGGATTGATTTTTCTTTGATTAAAAAAAATAAAGGAGAGAACTAAATGTGAATCTATCTTATTGGTGTTTTTTAACAATGAATATTTTAAAAAATGAAGTTTATAGACCATCTTAATAAATTTCGCTGAATTGTTCAATCTTTATTTTAGAAAAAAAATCGGAATTGGAGCTATTTAATTGGAATTTAAATATGATTTTAATTAAGCAAGTTTCTTCACACCATTCAATCACAATAAAGTCCAAAAACTTTTTTTAGTAAACAAATAATTCATGGATTTTAATTGCACATTGAAAACAATTTAAGCAAGTTTTTGGCTGATTGGAAACATGATTAAAGATATTTAATAGTGCAAAGCAAGGAATATAATACTTTTTGTTTTATTAAGCAAGTTTCCCGTGTTTTGCCAATACACCCTTCAATCACAATAAATTCCAAAAAAATAAAAAATATCGGTCGAAGAAGAAAGATACGCATCAAAAGGAAATAATATCCTTTCTAATTAACATATTATTTGACCATAAAAAAATTCCCTCAAAAAGAAAAAAAAACCTTAAACCATGGGCTGATTGAAAAAAGTTAATTATGCTCCTTAACAAAAAATTAATATTTTAAGACCTTTCCTGTAAAACCGCAAAAACTATTAAACATATTAAATGCCATAAAATTCATAGTCTTATTTAGTTTTCTTTCAAATGCAAATCATTTAAAAAAATATATTATATTTTGCTTAATAGCTAAGATATGAGCTCAAATCTCTATCTCTATTATAAACATTTCCCTTATTTTATTTTGATAGTACACGTAGCAAGCTTATGTTGATATGTGCATTTAATGTTTTATTTCATATACACACCAAAATGTAATATGCTAAAATTCTAAGGAGTATTTAATGCATTTAATTACGTATTAATTTGTCTTTATGACTAAGACATTTCTAAGCCTAGAATAATATTTCCATAGTTAGAATAAAAAAAAAAACTCTTCATATAAGTGTTCCATGTTGTGTGTATGCATTCATGATGAAAAATTTAATAATAAACTTTAAACATTTTAAAGTATATGCACATTTACATGAATTAAAATGCAATTAAATGAAGAAAAAAAAGTTTATTAACATTATATAATTTTTGCATTAGTTTTTGGTTTTTTTTTTTACGTTAGTTTTAGGGTTAATTGCATACTATTAAAAAAACTATGTCTCAGTTTTATCATGAAAACAAATTTAATATTCGTTGATCACATTTTAAAGGTCATATTACAACTTTCATTTTTCATCAAAAAGAAATTATACCTCTTATTTGATTTGATACCAATTAAAGATGATTTATTGCATATGTTTTTTTGGCAGCAAATTTCGGGTCTACATTACTTCTCTGTTCTCACTATGCTTTCATTTTTTTATATATAAATATTACTTCAACTATCACCATTACTCACACCATTTCGACATTCGATTATAGAATTCAAAATTATTTCAAAATAATCATGTTTGTTCATTTATTTATTTTTTTGTATCCATTTTTTTATAAAAATTATTTGTATTATTTTCTTCATAGTGCCTATAAATAGTTTATCATCCTTATTCACTAAATATCACATATTTGTTTTTGGTTCTTGACTACTCTGAGTTTGCAATTTATTTAAATCCATTATTTTATTTTGTAATCCTCTTTCTATCTCTATATTTTTATAGTCTTTTTGCCTTCTATATTTTTATAGTCTTTTTGCCTAATTTTTTGTTCAATTTTTCTTCTTTAGCAACAATTGTTATTTATGGGTTGCTCTTCAACCAATTGTTCTTTGGTTTTGACTGAACTTTATTGATTTGTTCTATTTTTCAGTTATCTGGATTCAACTTATGATGAAGCACAATGCTGCAATAATTGAAGTTTAACTACATGGATTTGTAGAGTTCCTCTCGACAAAAGAAAGGATTTGTAGAGTTGAATATTTTACAAAACTAATAAAAGTTGTAATTTTGTTTTTACATAGAGTTGTATATTTTAATCAAGCTTTATATTTTTTGAGTTGTATATATTAAAAATTTGATTAAAGTGTCGAATGTTATATGAATTTTAAGTAGTTTTATTTGCATTGAGATTGTAAAAATGCTAGCAGTAATATTGATATTGTTGCAAGTGTCTAACTAATCACACTAATGACGAGTTATGAGTGTTCGAATATAAACCGATTCAAAATAAAACCACAAATTGGAACTAAAAACAGAAAACCACACAAAATCTAATGTCATTGCATATGTTTAAATGCCTTTGTGAAAACCTCTCGGATTAGATCATATTTTGATTTGATTATTCAATATTTTTTACCTCAAATTGATCGAAACCGCATGTTGAACCCGGTTATGACGAGCCAGGACGAGCCACTTTTTTTTTTCCTTCTTCTTATATAAATTTGTATGTTGTATAGTTTTGACTAAGTTTGATTTTCACTTTTTAATTGAAATGAAATTTGGGTATATAAAAGTAGACTTTTCAACAAAAAAAATTATCTTCTTTTATCTCATGATTATTTTTCCTTTTCTAATTTACACCTACACATCGTATCTATTTAAAATACTTAGTAAGGTAAAATCCTTGGCCTTCCAATGCTTCCCAAGTTTTTTCTTACATTGCATCTACTTAATATTTTTTTTTGAAAGACTCAAATTAAAATATATTAAACACTTTATTCTCCAATCAATGTACAAGATATGCATTAATTCCAACATTTATCCTTTTCTATAGTCAATCACCTTTAAATCAGCATAAAAAATCATATTTTTTTTTTCAAAAATAAAACACATAAATTATTTTAATTAAAGGTAAATAAGTTGTAGAAACTTTGAAATGCATCAATCAAGGCAATCACAAAAAAAAAAAATCATTGAGTATTTTAAATCACTGGAGAATAACTTATGCATTTGATCTATATATTATAGTGTTATCTTCAGTTATTCAATGAACCTAAAAAATGATT
The DNA here is from genome assembly GCF_051527215.1 of Medicago sativa. Taxonomy (NCBI): domain Eukaryota; kingdom Viridiplantae; phylum Streptophyta; class Magnoliopsida; order Fabales; family Fabaceae; genus Medicago; species Medicago sativa. The sequence goes on along the minus strand of NC_140753.1, from coordinate 19,484,373 downwards.
TTTTTTTCTTCTTCTTATGATAGTAATTGAAGGGAGTATATTTCACACTAGCGCACACACCCTTAGCCAAGAAGAAATGCATCAAATTTTAGAAATTACCAACGCTAAAGTATAGCGGTCTTTAACTTCATAGGGAATTAATCCTTGATAAAAATCATGGGATTGTCTTTCTATTGTGTTTGATAGATCAATTCATTGCTATTCTACTCATGTATCTTTCATGATTTTTTAAGTTGCAATTTTTGGGTTATCTTGATCCAATATATAGCACCTATACTCACACAGTAAGATGTCGAAACATGACCTAATTTCATTGTTATTCTTTTTAGCGAAACCTGCAAAAAAGTATGCCAACCAAAATTATTATAAGAGAATGGATCAAAGTATGGACTACATCTTGATAAAAAATTTGGGACAAATAACTTCTATGATGTTATGTGGTTTACTAATTTGACATATGAATGCAAAGTAAATGCCTTTTATGTATGTCACGTCTTTTAATACCATAATAATGCACATAAATGTCTTTTAACACAAAACTTCTTAATGATCATTGGACCATAATGATTCTTGGGTATGATATTTAATGTCGTTATTAAAAAAACAAAAGTCATAGTGAATTTCTTTTTGGTGAATCTTTTTTTTATGGTGATTGAATGTTAATCTTGTATAAGGTAGGAAAAATCTTAGAGATAAAAGAGCAATCACTAAGATATTTACATTTACCTAGCTCCAAAGATACTCGAAACCTGTAACCTTTAAATCTAAAGTATGTCTTTACACTGCTAGAATAAACCCTGTTTAATGGTCGGGATATGATAGATACATGATAGGATATGAAACTGGATATAGACTTATATGGACATGATAAACATTAATCATATCATGTGTTTGATGCGCACATGATAACAAACATGATATCATTATAATTAAATGAAAAAATTAATCTCACAATTAATTGAATATTGTAAAAATGACATGTAAAAATTTATAATAACAAATATATCTTTATATAATACAAAAGCATACTTCTATGGGAAAAAGTACATGTGGCATCTTCACATTCTTCATCACATTTAATGTTTTCTTATCACCCAATCAAATTAAATTATGACTCATTTGTTTTTTTATTAGCCAATCAAGATGGACAATGACTCATTAAGTTTTCATCAACCAATCAAAATTGATCAAGCCATGATTTTTTTTCCCTATATATAGACAATTTTTTTTCATTATTTTCATGTGTCTCTTCCCTCATCAACAAATCATTATTTTTTTCATTATTTTTTATGTGTTTTGAAATCATAGAAGTTTAATCAATTGGTCGTAGATTATGGGGTTGATTTTCTTTTTTATTTGTATCTAATTGTTAATGGATAATGTTACTTTCCCAGGATCTCATTGGAGAGCATGTGTCTACATTCTACGACTTCAAGATGTTCAACATCAACAATATAATTTTTAGTCAAGACAATGTTTTGTATTTGATATAGAATCAAGATGTTAGAGTTTAGATACCTTAGGTTTATTAAATATTATTTAATGAATTTATATGTCGATAAACTAATCTCAATAAATTGATTTAGCCTTTATCTATATCTATTTTATGAATTTTTGTCTTGCACAAAAACGTATATTACACATGAACTCTTATTTGATGAATCCTACACATGAACTCTTATTTGATGAATCCTAATTGATGATTTTAAATACATCTCCGGACATGTTAAACATCATCATAAAGGTTGCATACAATTGGTTCACATCATCTAATTTGGACAAACCTTTTCTAATAAGAAGACATCTTAAATCATCATGTTTTACTATGACGGCTTTTCACTTATCATAGTTTCTTCAATAGAATGTATCAAAAGCTTCAATCAACCATTGAGCAATATACATGGTTTCTTTTTTATTTCTTTTGACCATATATGAGATAATACACAATCCTTTAAGTGTCATTTCATCTTATTTATTTGACAATCAATATATGAGTTTTTCTCCTTTAATTTGTCAATTAGATAGTTACTATTAAATAATTTTTTTGTGGGGACTATTAAATAATATTGTTAATTTTGTTATCTACCCTTTATTATAAATATCATCCATTTGCAAGCAATTCCACCCACCATTTCAATCAAAAATTGTATTATTTTCAATCTTTTGTCTCAATGTCATGCCTTTTTTCTTTTTGTTTTTTTTTCCTTTCTAAGTTTCACGTATTTGGTATTTTTAACAAGCCAAAATGATTTTTTTTTTGAGAAAAAAAAATCCATTTAATATAGTTCTCAAATATAACACAAAATGAATTATATTAACACAAAATGTTCATGTATTTTTGTATACTTAATAATTTAATATAGTTCTCAAATATAATTATTTTCGCATTTATTAAGGATAATATAATGATAAAGCAATTTAAGAGTAATTAATATGTCATTTAAATTAGAATCATTATATAAAGGTTAAAATGTGTCATTTAATTATTTAGAATGAAAATGCCTCATTTGGTGGATCAGACAGGAAACTGAAAAAAATTAAATGATAGCGTTAATTATAACCCTTAATTAAAGGAAACAACTAAACACTACCAAAAAAAAAAGGAAACAACTAAACCAAAAAAAAAAAAGATGGAAACAAACAAATATTGAAGTAGTATATTATAACAAATAAATGGAAGACATTTAAAATTCAAATAGTTCGATTTTCCTATCTGTATAAAAAAAATGAATTATTTGAATCTTTTAACCTTTTAATTAATGTTTTATATTCATTTGTTTTAAGGGAATATTTAATTTACATAAAAAAGTTTTTGACAAATTCACAAAAAAAAAAATCTTTAAATTTTGATTTTTTTTTTGAATGGATTAAATTTTGAAATTAAATTTTGAAATTTATATTTTTATAATTTAAAATAATTATATTTTATGTGTCATTTTAATTGGGTTGATCCAATAAATATTAAACTTTGTCATTTAATAGGTCAGACAAACTTTGTCATTTTATGTGTCTCTTATTAAGTTTCTACTTTGCTGCTTTTTCTATTAAAAATGCATTTGTGTGCTACTTGAACTCTTAGAGAATGATTAAAATTTTAGTCTTTTGTATTTCTTACAAAATAGGAGTACTTTTTGTCCACGTTTCAATTTGGTCTACATAGTTGAAAACATTGTTGGATGAAAATAAAATTATAATGTTGGATTAAATTTAAAACATTCCTGAAAATATGTTGTGTTTTAGCTTTTTAATTTGATTTTAAAGTTGAAAACAAAAAAAATATATTATTGTCTAAAAAAACCGCACCAACCGATCCAATCCAAACCGGATTGGTTTGGTTTGCTTTGGTTTGGATTTTATTTTAAAAGTCAACCAAACCAAACCACGTACTTATTTATCTTGCGGTTCAGATGACTTTTACCCTTAAAACCGAACCAAACCGCACCGCGAACACCCCTACTAATACTAATAATAGCATTCCTAATCAAGATTGGTTTTGCTAATAATGAGTTGACTCAATTTCAAGGGTGTGGATTCAATCTCCGCTATTAGAGTGAAAATCTCTTTGACAAGGGATCTCTAAAATTTTTGTAAGTGCTTATTGAGTCATGAGACATGTCCTGACCTTGATGTGTCCTAAATTTTTTTTATGTAAAATTAAAGTCTATTTGCCAGATTCTAAAGGAATTTTTTTTGTCAAATAATAATAACAAAGATAATTTAAAAGGAGAATCGAATGATATCTAAAATTAAATTTTACCAATAACTTGGTAATTTTTCAAATTTCAATTTTACGAATTTCCTACAATGTTTATCTTAATTTTTTTTAAAATTATGTCATATGTTTTAATAACAAATGCACGTAATTGTCAAAAAAAAATAACAAATGCACGTAAATGTGTTTTAATATATAAAAAAAACTTTCTATATTATAAAGATTTGGCTTCAGAGAATACAAAAGTACACGTGTACATATATGGTGCTTAAGCTCACTAAATGTTATCAAACTAATCCACATCAGCATGTACATTTTCAGTTTTTAGTGAGAAAGGAATGCATTAATATGATATTTAAGATTAGACATTTATCATATCATTAGTCAACTATTCATTTATCCTATAAGATATCCATACATTGATGATATCACAAAATTAAAGGGGTAATTGATGTTTTTCTTTTTTGAGGGGAAGGAGGTAATTGAGGTTATTTAAGTGATTTTTATTTTATAAAATATTGTTTCTAACTTTCAACATTTTCACACTGTTTCAAAATTCAACGTTCATTCTAAAATTTGAAATTCTTCTCGAATTCTCAAATCCCTTTTTCGTTGAGTGGAGAGTTTGGTTTTCGATTGTGTCCTCCTTCAATATACATTGACATCTAAATGTAAATTTTACATATCATATTTGTAATTTTTTTTCTAAATTAAAAGCACAATTTAAAGAGAATATATGACGTCTCAACTAGACTTTATTCATTTTTGCTTATATATATATATATATATATATATATATATATATTAAATTATTAAAAAAAGGGGGAGATACAAATACAAATTAGGGGGACATAAACCTACCCCAGTAAATCCAAGCAAAAGTGTAGGTCGACCCTAAACGGATAATACAAAAAATTAAAACAACACAAGTGGGTCAGCTTCTAATTAATCCTAAAACTAATCAAAGGTTTTGCGTATATATGTAACACATTAAATTATTTCCCTAATTTATCTATCATATTTTTTTTTAATCAGCATGTATTTTGTCAACTCAACATATCATATTAGCGTTTTTCCATTTTTAGATTTCTCCAAAGACCAAAAATGAAGGAATTTAAAATAACGCAAAAAAATAAAATGATTTTTTTATATTTAATATAAAAAAATTAAGCTAATGATATTAAAAAACTAACAAAATATTTCATCATAATGTTTGAAGTTATGAGGGAGTCTTCAATGGGTTGGATCTTCATATTTGGCTAAGAGAAACCCCACAAATGAGATTGACACACCCCTAAAAAAAATGAGATTGACACCACATCTCACTTATATGTTACTCAATATGTACTTTTGCATCTAATGTGTAGAAGTTTAACTCACACATGACACATTAACATCTCTCCCTTAAGCGTGAGACTCTTTGTATCTATGATATATATGGTGAAATAACCAAATAAGGCCATTTCGTAGAGAGATGTTTTCACTCATTTATTTCATGAGAAGAGAAAAAAATAAAGTAGAAAAAGAAATCAGATGAAAAAAGAATTTGAACATGAGAGAAAAAGTAAGGGAGAATAGTGAGTTGTTGGTAATTTTATGGGTTTGTTACGTTGAAGAAAATTGAGATAATTTAGTAATTATGCTATCAAAGTATCAAACTCATTAAAAAGTCAACATCAATTTAAAATGTCTAATAAACATCTACAATTTTCCTTTTTCAGATTCCACCAAAGACCAATAGTGAAGGAATTTGAAATAATAGATGTTGAATAAAAATATATATTGCCTTGACAAAAAAAATTGCATGAAAATGAATGACGTCCAACATCTAAATGTTAAGATTAAAAATATTAAAAAAAATAACACGCAAAACTAACAAAACAAATTATCATAATGTTGGAATTCCCAGTGTAGCCTACATTAGGTTATATCGTAACATTATGCTAAGAGAAACCACAAAAATTAGATTGATACCACATTATCATACAATTTTTTTAGTTCATATCACTTATATGTTATTCAACATCTTCTCTTTTCTCCATTATAATTTTAACTCACATTTGACATATTAACATCTCTCTCTCAAGTGTGCGAGTCTCCACGTCTGTAATTATGTGACATAGGCAAATAAGGTCAAATGAAGGCACAACATGGTCATAAAGATGGGATGGTAATAATTAAATGGCTTAAATATGTTATTCGTCCCTGCAAATAGGGGTCGCTTAAAATTTCATCCCTGCAATCGCTAATCCTTTTTTTTTGCCCTTGCAAAGTTTAATCAGTTAAAAATTCGTCCCTTGACCAAGTTAATGACTGCCACGTCATCAAATTAACAAAATGGCATGGGAATTGACGAAAATACCCCTGGCTTATTTTTTTTTGTTTTTTTTCCTTCAAAAAAAATTCAGTTTTTTCCCGAATTTTTTTTACGATTTTTTCCCGAAAATTTTTCAGTTTTAATTTTAACAGTTTTTTTCCGAATTTTTTTTTGACTTTTAATTATTTTTCAGATTTTTTTAATTTAATAAAGAATTTTCAAAATTTTGAAAAAAAAAAATTTGAAGGAAAAAAATTAGCCCAGGGGTATTTTCGTCAATTCCATGCCATTATGGTAATTTTGATGACGTGGCAGTCATTAACTGGGTCAAGGGACGAATTTTTAACTGATTAAACTTTGCAGGGGCAAAAAAAGGATTAGCGATTGCAGGGACGAATAACATATTTAAGCCTAATTAAATAGAAGGAGGTTTATATTTCTTACTTTTATGAGAAGAGAGAAAGGAAATTGAAAAAGAAAGAAGATGAAAAATAAATTTGAGATTGAGATAAATGATACAGGTAAAAAAAAAAGAATTGTGTATTTGTCGATGAGGTTATAAGAAATAAAGTGAGTTGCTGGTAATTTTATAGGTCTATCGAAGAAGTTTGATATTTTTGGGTAATTAATAAGCACGAATTATGTCAACTCAACATTCTACGTGAGAATTTTTCTATAGTTAAATCCAACCAATGATCAAAAGTGAAGAAATTTGAAATAATATAGATTGATTAAAAAATAGTGCATGAAAATGAATAACATCCAAAAACTTATATTTAATATAAAAATGAAATAAATGACATCAAAAAACTAACAAAATAGTTAATCATAATGTTCGGAGTTTTGAAGAAGACTAAAATAGGTCAGAACAACACATTAAGCTAAGTGCGACTATAAAAGTGAGATTGACACCACATCATCACCAAAATCTTAACACATTAGTTATATTGATCATCTCACGTATCTTTTTCTTAACAATTGACACATTAACATATCTTCGTTAAATGTGAGACTCTCTTCGTTTGAGATCTGGTGACATAGCCAAATAAAGCTAGACGAAGGCAAAACATAGTAAAAAAGGTTGCTTGATGGTGGTTTCATGGAAGGAGATTTATGTTTGCACATTTAATGAAAAAGAGAGAAAGAAAAATAGAAAAAGAAATAATATGAAAAAGAAATTTGAACATGAGAGAAATGATAACGGAAAAAAAGTAGTGTGTGTTTTGTCCGTGGAAATATTAAGAAAAGAGTGTGTTAGTGATAATTTGATGGGTTATTTGAAGGAGTACGAGATTTATGAGTAATTATTTCACCAAAAAATAGACTCAATAAAAAAACTCCACATCAATTTAAAATGTCTAATAAACATGTACACATGTACTTTATCAACTCATCATAACATATATGTAGTTTTCTATTGTTCAATCTCATCAAAGATCAAAAGTGAAGATATTTGAAATATAGAGGTTGGATAAAAAAATTGAATGAAATCGAACGACATCCAAAAATATACATTGAATATTAAAAAATTAAGATATTATATTAAAAAAATAAAAAAATTAAATAATTCATCATAATATTTGTAGTTATAAGGGAGCCTACAATGAATTGAATCATCACATTTGACTAATAAAACTCCAGAAGTGAAATTGACGTCACATCTTCACCTAAAACCTCAAGACATTAGGCATATTATCAATTCATTCATATGTTGCTCAATATATATTATTGCATCCAAAAGAGAAGTTTAACTCACATGACACATTAACATATCTCCCTTAAGGTTAGGAATCTCTGTGTATGTGATATAGTGAGATAGCGAAATCAGATCAAAGATACAACATCGTAAAAAAATTTGGTTGGTGGTGATTTCATAGAGGAGTGTTTTTGTTTGTTTCTTTCATGCGAAGAAAGAAAGTAAATTAAAAAAAGAAAGAAGATAAACAAGGAATTTGAACATGAGAGAAATTACGAGGGAACAAACTAAGGAAAGTATGTTTTACCCGTGAGAGTATAGGTAATATGTGAGTTACTGATAGTTTATGGATTTGTTGAAGGCGTTGGCGATTGCTGGTAATTATGCTACCAAAATATTAGACTCATTAAAAAAATACCACATCAATTTAAACTGTCTAATAAACATGTATTTTGTGACCTAAAACATCTATATTTTCCACTATGATTCCACCAAACACCAAAAGTAAAGAAATTTATAGTAACAAAGGTTGAATAAAAAAATTGCATGAAAGCGAATGACATCTAAAAATTAAAATTTAAGGCTAAAAATTCAACAAATGACAGCCAAAAACTGAAACAAAAAAATCATCATAATATTATGTCTTCTGTGGAAGCCTACAATGGGTTGTATCATCACATTAGACTAAGACCAATCATATAAGTGAAATTGATATTGCATCAATCGTAAGATATTAGATATATGAGTCACCATACTTATATGTTGCTCAACATCTATTCTTGCATATAATGTGAAATTGTTACTCACAGTTGACAAATTAACATCTCTCCACTAAGTATCATAGTTTCTGTATACGTGAACCACTACCAAGAACCGCTCCCCCACAAATGTTGAACCTCGATATGATACCGTCGTTGGACCTTCAAGGGGAGACATCACTGGTGTGGATCAGCACATTGGAGAAAGAACAACCACACAGGTGAGAATGATACCACATCTTCATTCAAAACTTTAAGGTTTAAGTATGTGTTTTTTTCCATTTGTTTGTTGTTCAACCTCCAATATTTTATCAAATCTTTAGCTTTAATCGATACATGATACATAATAATATTCTCTATGTCAAGTATAACCAAATTCTAGCCCGTGCTTGGCACGGGTGTCCAAACTAGTATAATACAAAAGGATACTTCTATGAGCATAAGTACACGTGGCGCCTCATTTTGCTTCTAGCATTTAATGCTCCTCAAACAAATTTTTTGCAATGCATTAGACCTTTGATCAAGAAAGTTGACTTAATTATGTATTATGTATTATGTATCCATTGCATTTAATATTTTTATCATCCAATTAGAATGGATCGTTACTCATAATTTTTTTTCTTAACCAATCAAAATAGATCATGACTCATTTATTTTTTATGAGCCAATCAAAAGTGATCTTGACATGATTTTTTTCCTATATATAGACAATTTGGTGTTCATTATCTTCATCTACCATCTTTCTCTCATAAAATAAAAGACATTTTGTGTCCATAATTTAGGTTTCAAGTATACTTTTTATGATTGTTTTTCATTGTGGTTGTATTTATGTGCTTTTTGTTATAGCATGTAGGTGTGAAAATTATGTATTTAGTTTTCCTTCATTTTTTTTATCCAGTTCCTTTTTTTTCTTCTTCTAATTAACTATTTGTATTTTCAGGGTAACAAAATTCATGCTATTGTATGAAGAAATATGATCTATAAATTTGAGAAGGATTTGAAGGAAGGAAAGGTCTACTTTGGTGTTGCGTTACAAATCTTGGATCTTATCAAACAACGAAACATGACTACAAATAAAATTTTTAGTTTAACACAAAAATGAAATTATGTGCAGTGAATAATGTACCTTCAGATATTTCAGTTCAGATATTGATTTGGTGTTTCTTATTATGTCATTTATATGTATAATACTTTTATTTTGTTCGGATTAGTTTTTTCATCACAGCATTATTTTCGATCTTAAAGAGGTAGTACAATCTATTTGGAGGCTTTGATAAACTTTTTTTTTTTAAAGAATGAGGCTTTGATAATCTTGATCATTTGTTATTTACACAAGTACAAAAAAGCAACAATTTTTAGAAAACTCCAATATTGTTTTACACAATTGTAAATTTGAAACAATTAATTGGACTCAAAGTGGTTAATGAGTTCTACTAAAAGATTAATTATTTAAGAAAAATAATTTTTGTTAAGACTTTAATTTCCTCTTTGCTCGAATTACCCGGGTCCTTTTCCTCTGGGACCGGAGGGTTAACCCCAACAACAAAAAAACATATTAGATTTTTTCCACTATATTTTTAAACAAGTCTATGAATAACAATATAAATGATACACATAAATGCATCAATCATGCAAGATAAATATGGAAGGTATTTGTTTGACCAAATAAATGAAGGATATTATTATCAATGTGTTATGAATATGCATATTCAAATGATAATTAGCATATATTACAAGTCATTCAAATGTTAACATATCTCAATGATAATTTCCAAGCCAAACAGATTCAAACACTTTAAAAAGGAACAAGATGTAAAAAAAAAATTAGCATTTATCTACAATATTCTTTTCTTTTTTTTTTCTTCCGAATATTACAAGTTTTTTTTATGGTATATCAATGTATGCAACAAAATAATAGTAAATGCAAAAAAAAAAATTATATATATAATCAAAACCGTGTATATTAATGTATATGCTCTTTGCTAAAAACCATTTATTATTATTGAATGAATATGCATGTTTTTTTTTGCTAAAGAAATTTTTATTTTGTTTTTTGTTACTGCTAACGAATGAATATGCATGTTTGAACCCAAAAAAGTAGTATAGAATATGAAAGGCCTAGACATTTAAGAAAAAAATCGTATACTATCTATAAAAATGAATGAAATGAGCTTTCAAAACCTCTATAAAGTTAGTATTATTATAAAAAGAGAAATGATAGCAACACACACTTTTCAACATACCTTTTTTATTGGTTGCAATTCACACGGGTTCCACCAAATCATGTGAGACCCATATAAATTTGGTGGAACTCAAGTGAGTTTTAACCAATCAAATGAGTGTGCTAAAAAATGTATATTAAAATGTGTGTTACTAGCATTCTTCATTATGCAAAAGAAATGAAATTATTTTCCATGAAAACCGGTAAAGGTTATTGTCCCCTTTTTCTTATTTGATTTCTTCAATTTAATTGCAATCAACATTTGGTCTTCACGGTTTTTTTGCCAATCATAGACATTGATAAAATCAAGTGTACACATTTTCCAAATGGAAAGGAGTTATTTAGGAAAAACCTTGCATTGAATTATATCATCAGAATAAAAGTTGGAAATTAATATATTTTAATATTTTTATAACAATAAAAAATAGCACAAGAAAAAAGCGCACCATACAAGTATGTTCCTTTTTTTACTCATATAAACATACTATCTTTTCCCCTAAAAAAACATATTCGTTTTTTTTTAATAATTTTATTTAGGTGAGATTTTTTTTTGTCAATATCTCTCTTTATTTAGGTGAGTTGAGTCCAAAGAGAAAACCTCAAGAATCAAAAAGAGATTACAATGTATTATCCATCGAGGATGTCCTAACACTGGTATTGAGAATTGTACTCGCACTTTAATGGGGGCTGGAGTCAATTTATTATCAACTAAATCAACATATATCGACAATATAAGCACATTCTCAATCACACTACATATCTTTATATTTTTATCTTTATCTTTATAATAAACATTTGTCTTACATTACATATAAAGTACACATGACGGTCTCTCATCTCCTACCTCATTTCATGCTATGATATTTCATTTTTATAAAACAAAATATTCAAATAAATATTTAAAATTGTCCATGATGATTATGGTACCATTCTAAATTAAATGTTTTTATATCAGCATTTATACAAAAAATCAATTATGTCTATATTTGTTTTTTTTGGGTCAAGTTATGCCGATATATGTTAATTGTGGGTGTTTACTAATTTGTTAAATAAATGTCTTTCAAGTGGTACTAACATGTTTTCCTAATTCAACTTTCAATTTATGGATTTCTCCCATTTAGTATCAAAAACATATATTCTTGCTCAATGAAGATTTGGTTCAATTGTTGTGAGTTTAGCTTTTACTGCTAACGTGAAAACTTCTTAATGCGTGGTACGTAAGTATCTCGATTAGAGCTCGATAAATCTCAAAATCTATCCTAATTCAGATGAGCCCTTGGAGTCTGACTCACTAAACTTTCACTTATAAAAAATAAATAAATTAAAAATAACAAGTTTTCTTTGTGAGAAAAACATCCGCAATGCAAAATATATTCTTTTATTTTTTTTTCAAATGTATTTGGTAGTTTTGAATATGTCCACCAACAAGCATATTTTTCTTTTGGTGAATTTTAATGGAATGCTTACTAACAAGTATATATACATCATCGTTCATAAAAAAAAAATAATACACATCATCTTAAATATAGATATTTTCTTCAGTTTGATGTAAATATGATTTATTTTCAATTTAAATGACTGAATAAGTATACCATTTCTTTTTACGATCACACCCCTTAATTAAGGGAATGTTTAATATGACGTTTCTTTTTACCATTTCTTTTTTACTTAATTAAAAAAATATCACATCATTTAAAATGTTCAATAAATATGTAATTTATCAGCTCAAGTAACACATCAATATTTTTCCATGGTTACTTTCCAGCAAATACCAAAAGTCTTCTCATGGATAATCACATTAGGCTGAGAGTAACCACAAAGATGAAATTGACACCACATCTCCGTCCTAATCTTTAACGCACTAGGTATATAAGTCATCTCATTTATATGTTTCTCACCACATACTCTTCAATCCAATATGAAGTTTTAACTCATATATAACATATTAACATATCTCATTTACGTGTAAGACTTTGTACATTTGTAATCTGGTAACATAACCAAATAAGATTAGAGAAACTATAACATGCTCTAAAAGTGGGTTGGTGGTGATTTAATAGATGAATGTTTTTATTCTTTTCATTCATGAGAAGAAAGAAAGTAAATTAGAAAAAGATAGAAGACAAAAAAACAATTCAAACATGAGAGAGATGATAAGAAAAAAAGAAATGTTTGTGCTTTGTCTATGAGAGTATATAGAATAGAGTGAATTCCTGGTGATTTACGAGTTTGTTGAAGGAGTTCAAAATTTTTTAGTATATATTTTACCAAAAAATTAAACTAAATAAAAAATGTCACATTGTTTTAATAATAAATACAACAACCCTTTATTTTGTCAAAATAGCAAAACACATGCAACTTTTCATTGTCAAATCCAACCAAAGATCAAAAGTGAATGAATTTGAAATAATAGAGGTTAAATAAAAGATATAGCATGAAAGTGAATAACAACCAATAACTAAAATTTAAGATAAAAAATTAACAAATGTCATCCAATACCTAACAAAGTAGTTTATCATAATTTTGGGATAATGTTCAGACTTTCAGATGAGCCTACATTGAGTTAGATCACCATATTAGGTCAAAAGCAACCATATAAGTGAGATTGCCACACCACATTTCACAAAAAATCTTAAGTCATTAAGTATATGTGTCATCTCATTTATATGTTGTTCAAAATCTACTATTTTATCCAATGTAGAACGTCAACTCACACTTGATACATTAACATATGTTAATCAAGTGTGTGACTATCCACATCCGTAAATATGTGACATAGTCAAATAAGGTCAATCGTAGGCACATCATGTTCAAAAGGTAGTTTGATAGTGATTTCATGGAGGCAAATTTATGTTTATTTATTTCATGATAATAGAGAAAGGAAATTAAAAAGAAAAAATAAAATACGAAAAAAGAATTTGAAAATGATAAAAATGATTAGGGAAAAAAATATATGTAGCATGCTTTATCCGAAAAATTATTGGGAATAAACTGAGTTGCCGGTAATTTTATGGGTTTGTTGAAGGGGTTGAAGATTTTTGGGTAATTATTTTACCAAAAAATTAGACTTAATTAACAAAGCGTCACGTCATTTTCAAATGTCTAATAAGCATGTGCTTTGTCAACTAACATAACACATCTGCATTTTTCCATTGTAACATCCCACTAAAGACCAAATGTAAAGTAATTTTAAATGATAAAGGTTGAATAAAAAATGGCATGAGAGCAAATGACATCCAAAAACTATATTTAAGTTAAAAGATAAATAAACAAATGACATCTAAACACCAGCAAAATAGTTCATCTTAATGTTGGGACGACACAGGGAGCCTATATTGTGTTTGATCCTCATATTATGAAAAGAACAATCACACAATGGAGATTGACACCACATATCGACTTAAAATACCTAATGAGCTTATGAGCATATATTTTTTTCAACTCAGCATAACACTTCTACATTTTTCAATTCTTAGATCCCACCAAAGACTAAAAGTAAAATGGTTTGAAATAATAGATATTGAATAAAAAAACAGCATCAAAGCAAATGACATCCCTAAACTATAAATTTTAAGATGAAAAAATTTAATAAATGATATCCAAAACTAACTAAATAGTTCATCATAATATTGTGTCTTCTGAGGGAGCCTATTTTTTTTTTATATTATCAGTTTAGGCTAAGATCAACCACAAAAGTAAGATTCACACCACATCTTCATCTAAAATCTTAAGACATTATGTACATAAGTTATCTCACTTATATTTTCCTCACCATCTACCATTGAATTCAATGTGAAACTTTAACTCACATATGACACATTAACATCTCTCTTAAATGTGAGACTTTTTGCATGTGTAATATGGTGACATATCCAAATTATAAGGACAAACTGAGACCTAACATGAAAAAGGAATTTTTACATGAGATAGATGGTAAGGAAAACAAGTAAGGGGTGTGTGCTTTAACCTTTAAAGTATAGCAAATGGATTGAGTTTCTTGCAATTTTGTAGGTATGTTGAAGGATTAGGAGATTTTGGGGTAATTACTTTACGAAAAAAATATACTCGATTAAAAAACGTCACATCATTTTAAAATTTCTAATAGGTATATATTTTTGTAAACTCAAAATAATACATTTATCTTTTTTCATTATCAGAATTCACAAAAGACCAAAGTCAAAGAATTTGAAATAAGGAATGCTGAATAAAAAAACAATGAACGTGAATGAAATTCAATAACTAAAATTTAAGATAAAAAAGTTAAACAAATGACATATAAAAACTAACAAAATAGTTCATCATGATTTTGGGAATTCTAGGGGATTATGCATAGAGTTTGATCACCATCTTAGATTAAGAGAAACCTCACAAGTGAGATTGATATCATATCTTCGTCCAAAACCTTTAGGCATCAGGAGTCATCTCACTTATATGATGTTCAAAATCTATTATTCCATCCAATACTGAACTTTAATACACACTTGATAAATTATCGTTCAACTATCCACCTCCGTAATTACATGACGTATTTAAATATGGTCAATTGAAATCACAAAATGTTCAAAAAATTTGGTTGGCGGTGGTTTCATGGAGAGGGGTTTATGTTTCTTTCTTCCATGAGAAGAAATAAAGAAAATTAAAAGCAAAAAAAAAATCAAAAAAGGAATTAAAACACAAGGGAAGATAGGTGAAAGAAAATAAGTATTGTACATTTTTTTTTGTGAGAGTATAGAGAATAGTGTGAGTTGCTGGTTATTTTATGGGTTGGTCGAAGGAGTCCGAGATTTTTGGGTAATTATTTTACCAAAAAATTAGATTCAATTAAACAAACGTCACATGATTTTTTTTAAGGAAAACTTTACATGATTTAAATTGTCTAATAAATATATATATTTTTGTCAACTCAACATAACACATCGACAATTTACCATTTTCACCTGCCACAAAAGTCCAAAAGTGAATAAATTGAAACAATAGACGTTGAATGAAAAAAAAAAAAACATATGGAAGAGAATGCCATATAAAAACTAAACTTTAAGATGAAAATAAACAAATGACATCCAAAAACTAAAAAACCGGTTGATAACAATATTGTGATTTTCGCA
Source organism: Medicago sativa (assembly GCF_051527215.1). Lineage (NCBI taxonomy): Eukaryota > Viridiplantae > Streptophyta > Magnoliopsida > Fabales > Fabaceae > Medicago > Medicago sativa. The sequence goes on along the minus strand of NC_140753.1, from coordinate 19,468,564 downwards.
TAATCCTACATTGAGTTTGATCATCTCAACATACAAAGATAATCCACACACGTGAGTTTGACACCACATCTTAACCTAAACCTTAAGAAATTATGTATATGGATCATATCACTTATATGTTGCTCAACATCTACTCTCACATCCAATGTGAAACTTTAGCTCACAGTCAACACATCAACATATCTCACTTAAGTATAAGACTCTCCGCAGCCGACATTTGTCACTGGAATTCACCCATGCTTCATTCGCAAAGTCGAACCGAGTTATAATATCATCATTGGACCTTATGGAAAGAGCCAGCACTGGTGTTAATCTACTCATTAGGCATAGAGCAACCACATAAATAAGAATAATACATCTTCATCCAATGTTTTAATTACGACGAAATTCTAGCCCGTGCTTGGCACGGGTGTCCATACTAGTATATATATATATATATATAATTATTTTAAAAACGACACCATTTTAAAAATGGTAGAATATCATTATAATAGATAAAGAATGATCTTCTAATTCTATCAGAAATTCAGGATAGTTTCTAATCCAGCATATACCTAGGATAAAAATTACAAAGTAAACAGGATAGGATAGGAAAATGATTTATTTTATCATATCTCTTTGGTGCATCAAACATGATATTTAAGCAGGATATGATTAATATATTATATCATGACTCCCTATCTTGACCATCAAACATTAGAAAATCTCAGAGAACTAGAAAGTGGATTTTCTTTCAAATTAATCATGATAAATGACATATTCCTTATACCCGAATCATCTCTCTTCTTGATTTTTTTTTATTAAAAACACTTATTGGTTTAATTGTTCTTGCTGATGGGTTTGTTGAAGAAATTTAAAATTTTGGATAATTAATTTACCTAAAAATTAGACTCGGATAAAAAATGCCATATAATTTAAAAATACCAAATAAGCATGTAATTTGTTATTCATCATAACACATCAACATAGAAAAACATAAATTTAATATAAAATAAATTAAACAAATGACATGAATAAAACTAAGAAAATAATTCAAAATAATGTTCAGATTTTCGAGAAAACCTACAATGGTTGTATCATTATATTAGGCTAAGAGCAACCACAAAAACGAGAACAGCCACACAAGTGAGATTGACACACTTAAGACGATAGCATATTTCCCTTAAGTGATAGCCATTTGAATCTATGGTATATAGATACATATCCAAATAATATTAGACAGAGGCACAACATGCTAAAAATGATGGGTTGGTAGTGGTTTCCTGCAAAGAGAGAAAGGAAATTAGAAAAAAGAAAAAGATAAAGAAGGAATTTGAAGTTGATATAAATGATAAGGAAAAAAATAAGGTGTGTTGTTTGTCTATGAAAGTAAAGATAATAAAGTGAGTGACTGGTAATTTCATGGTTTGAGTTTTTTGTGTAATTGTTTTACCAAAAAATCAGACTTAATTAAAAAACAATGGAAATTGTTGTTTGTCCCGAAATAATATCCCACGAGAAAATCACAAGTGGCTAATTACTTATTATATTTCATAAATTACATCCATTGTCCTCCCATGTATTCCGCTCAGCAGCATTTTTTATTGGCCAATTGCTTTTCGGGAATCGTTCGGGATAACATCCTTCTGGATGAATAGCACTACTCAAAAACAATATTTTTAAAATGTCTCATAAGAATGTATTTTGTCAACTTAGAATAACACATCAGAATTTCAATCAAAGACCAAATATGTAGAAATTTGAAATGATATAGGTTAAATAAAAAACATCATCCTTCAAAAAAAAATCATGAAAGCGAATAAAATCCAAAAGCTAAATTTTAAGATAATTTTTTTTTTAAAAAAATGACATCCAAATACTCACAAAATAGTTCATCATAATGTTGATACTTCAGGGAGGAGCCTATACTGGATTGAATCATCAAATTAGTATAAGAGCAGCTACACAAGTAAGGTTGATGTCACATCTTCGCTTACAATGTCAAATAAACATGTATTTTGTTAACTCCACATAACACATCTATATTTTGCTATTGTCATATCTCATCAAAGACCATTAGTAAAGGAAATTGAAATAATATAGGTTGGATTAAAAAAAAATAGAATCAAAGCAAATGACATCAAAAACTAAAATTTAAGATAAAAGAATTAAGCAAACGACATAAAAAAAAGTCCATCACAATGTTGGGACTCCGGATGGGCCTAAACAGGGCAGGATAACCACAAAAGTAAGGTTGACACCACATCCAAATTCTCAAGGTATTAAATATATGGAGTCTTCTCGCTTGTATGTTTATCATTTTATGCTCTTCCATCTAATGTGCAACTTTAACTCACATTTGACATATTAATATCTATCCCTTAAGTTTGAGACTCTCTGCATCTATGATATGGTAACATAGCTAAATAAGACTAGGGAAGGTGTAACATGGTAAAAAAGGTGGGTTGGTGGTGATTTAATGAAGGGGGATTTTTTGTTCCTTTCATGAAAATAGAGAAATGAAGAGAGAAAATAAAATAGAAAAACAAAGAAGACATAAAAGAAATTTGAAATGAAAGAAATAATAAGAAAAAAAGGGGTTTGTGCATTGTCTGTTAGAATATAGAGAATAAATTAGTTGCTGGTAATTTACGTGTTTCTTTAAGGAGTTGTAGATTTTTGGGTAAATTTTTTGCAAAAAAATTAAAATAAAAAAAGTCACATTATTGTAAAAACTCTAATAAGCGCGTATTTTTTCAACTCAACAGAACAATACATTCCAGTTTTCCATTGCCAAATCTCACCAAAGACCAAAAGTAAAGGATTTTAAAATAATAAAAGTCGAATAAAAAATATAGCCTGAAAGCGAATGGCTTACAATAAATAAAATTTGAGGTAAAAAAAAAATCAAGCAAATGACATCCAAAAACTAACAAAAATGTTTATCATAATGTTGGGATAATATTGAGATTCATGGTTAGCCTACACTGAGATGGATATTCATATTAGTTCGATATCAATCATACAAGTGAGATTGACATCGCATGTTAACACAAAACCTTAAGGCATTAGGTACATGGAGCATCTCATTTATATGTTGTTGAAAATTTACTCTTCCATCCAATGTAGAATGTCAAGTCACACTTGACACATTAACGTCTCTTAATCAAGTGTGCAACCATCGGTGCCTGTAATTATGTGACATAGTCAAATAAGGTCAAACAGAGACACAACATGTTCAATAAAGTGGGCTGGAAGTGGTTTCATGATGGAGTTGAAGATTTCTTGAAGGAGTTGAAGATTTTTGGGTAATTATTTTACCGAAGAATTAACCTTAATTAAAAAAATGCCACATCATTTTAAAATGTTTAATAAGCATGTATTTAATCAAATCAGCATATGTCATATGATTTTTTTCATTGTCAAATCATTCCAGAGACCAGACATGAATGAGTTTGAAATGATAGAGGTTGAATAAAAAATAGCATGAAAGCAAATGACATCTAAATACTAATTTTTTTTGATATAAATGACATCCAAACCCTAGCAAAGTAGTTCAACTTAATATTAGAACGATAGATGAAGCCTACATTAGGTTGGATCACCGTATTAGGCTAAAAGCAATCACACAAGTGATATTGAGACCACATATTCACTGAAAAAGTATAATAAGCATGTATTTTGTTACCTCATCATAATACATCTACAATTTTTTTTTTTTTATATTGTGATCCCACGAAAGACCAAAATAAAAGAATTTAATAATAAAAGTTAGACCAAGATATTGCATGAAGGTGAATGACATCTAAAAACTTATATTTAATATAACAAAATTAAGCAAATGACATCCCAAAACTAAAAAAATTCATTATAATGTTTGGGTTTCAGAGGGATCCTACAATGGACTAGATCATCACATTTGAACAAGAGAAACCCCACAAGTAAGATGGACACCACATCTCTATCTCAAATCTGAAGACATTAGGTATATTGGCCATCTCACATATATGTTGCTCAATATATACTCTTGCATCAAAAGTAGAAGTTTAACTCACACATGACGCATTAACATCTCTCTCAACATCTACTCTTACATAAAATGTGAAATTTTAAGTCACATTTGACACATTATAATCTCTCAATTAAGTGTCAGACTCTCCGTGCCCGTGATCGACCACCAAGAACCACTCACACTTCCCCAAAATGTTGAACCGGGATATCATGCAACTGTTGTGCATTATGAGCGAGCCAACACCGATGTGGATCCACACTTGGGATGGCAAAAATACCCATGCCCAAGGGTACCCGTGGATAAAATCCGTCACGGGCACGGGGCGGGTAGCTAAACGGGTATCCACGGGTATAATAAACGGGTATTTGACTACCCATTATTATATGGATACGGGCACGGATTTGATTGTACCCATACCCACGGGTACCCATACCCGATAATAAATTAAGTAAATTATTAAAATATCCTTATATATCTTATCTTATCACTTAAAGTTGTTACCTTATTGAAGGAAATTTTACCGTCCACCTAAGATTATTCATTAATAACCTATTTTTATTTTTGATTTTTTTTAAGTCATCTTATTAAGTTCACCGTTTCTACATCATTCACATCAAACAACATATCATATGGATTATGTAACAATAATGAATTTTCTATGGATTATGTATGATTTATGAAATTTTGAATAGATTATGTATGAATGTTTAAAACTTGAAATTTTTTGGTAATTAAAAAAAAGTTATTATTTGTATAAAAAAATTCAAAAACCCATGGGTACCCGTGAATACCTATGGATACCTCAATACACGCGGGTACCCGCATAGTGGGTACCCACGAGGTACGGGGCGAGCACGGGTATCATATTTATCCAACGGGGCGGAGACGGATATCATACAATCCGTACCCATGGGTCCCACACGTTATAAAAACAGAAACCACATAATTGAAAATGATACCACATCTTCATCCAAAACGCTTAAGTATGATGTTTTTTAGTTATTTGTTGTTCAACCTGCACTCTTTTATCCAACGTTCGACTTTAACTGACATTTGTTCCATCTAAATATTATCACCATTAAGTATGATGAAATTCTAGCCCGTGCTTGGCACGGGTGTCCATACTAGTTAAGTGACATTTGACACTTTTTAGATCGATTCAAACACTTTTTAAATTGGTTTAACCAATTTAAAATTCTTCCAAATGACAATTAATTGGCGTTAAAATATTTTAGTCTTTTTGGGTGGATGAGAGAAAAAATGGAAGCTAAAGAGTAATTTTTCAAAAATAATTCAATCCATATACGCTCAAAGTAAAAGAAACGGAGATATTAAGGACTATTATTTTTTCCACCCAATCCCTTATTAGCGCACCCTGTAAATTTTTTTTGAAAATGCCCTTGAGCAATTCAGATTTTATAATCCGAATTCATGTTTCACTAATTCGAATTTTTAACCAAACTATGCTTATGTATAATCAGCAGTCAAAATCTGCTGAAATGAGAGAGATTCTGATTGCGATTATACATAGCATGTTCAGATTATAAAATCCGAATTAGTGAAACATGAATTCGGATTTTAAAATCCAAATTGCACAAGAGCATTTTTAAAAAATTTACAGGACGTCTAGTCATGCATAGAATGAGAAAAGTAATGGTCGATATTAAGGGAATTCTTAACTTTCTTGTTATGGGCTTTGGGGCCATTTAGCAATTTCCCCTGCAACTTGTATTATCTAATGGCTAAAAAATAGTTCCACCGTGTTATTTCAAAAAGAAAAAATATAGTCCCACATGTGATGGATTTGAAGCCACATTAAATTATATAAGATCGTAAAATAAACATATTTGTTGAATAAATATTTATACACATGTTAGTAACAAACATATTAAACATACCTGAAGTAAAATATATTTTTGATCGTCATGCACAATTGTCGCGGTGATTTTCGGATATCAAGCCGTCATACCTTATTTTTTGACCATTTAAAACTTATTTTTACTCGTGTTTTAAAACTAAGAAGTTTCTTCGTTTCAGGCGAAACTTCGGCAGGAAGGTATTTTAAAATACCTCATTTTGGTTCCGAAAGGCAACTTTTTTAAGTGTTTTATTATTTTATTCTCTTTTTATTATTTATTAATTTTTGTTTACTTTTATTTCATTTTTATTATTTTTCTTTTTTATTTTATTTAAATATTTTCGATTTGTTTTTATTTATTTGATTATTTATAATTCTGTTTTTAATTCCAAATGTCAATTGTATGTCCTGTCCTCAATTTTGTCCAGCCCAGTAGGGGCATTTTCGTCCAAGTTCAAAGAGGGACACCTCATCTGTAGATGAATCATTTTCAGTTTACAACACAAGTCTATCCAGCACATGGTACACCACAAAAGGAACCATCTCATTTGTACAGCACATTATCCTAAAGAACATGGTATATCTGCAAAATTAACCCTAAAAAGCCAGTATATAAACGCCCAATCATTGGGTGCACAGGGTCCAAGATTTTTTTTAGAAACCCTAATTCCTCACTTGTTTTTACGTTTCTAGAGTCAAAATAAAAAAAAAACTATCACATTCATCAAGAACATAATCAAACTCAACAATACCAAACCTCAACATTAAATTTGAAAACCACATATTCAAGTATCAACAATACCGAACCTCAACATTTGAATCACAAAACCAAAAATCACAACTACTCTTTTTAAGCCGAATCGAAATCAAGAGAAGGGGTAAGAAGAAGAGTTTTTTTTTGTTGTGGATATAAACTTAGATCTTGCTTCCTTCCCTTTTCTTTAAAAACAAAATTTAAAACCGGATCTGAGAATTCACAAAAGTTGGGTTTTGTTTTTTTGAAGTTTGTTTGCTAGATCTAGTGAGATTTAAGGTTTTTTTTTCGAAAAAAACAAGTTGAAAAAGAAGAAGTAGAAGAAAACGGATTTCGAAAATTGATATTTATTTTAAAAAAGGAGGTTGTGTAGCTTTCCGGCGCGGTGGCGCCGCCCGTTTAGGCTGGCCACCACCGCGCCGGAATGTTGTTGTCCGTCGGAGAAGAAGCTGAATTTTGAGAGCTTCTCTCTAAGTAAATGCTTAGAGAGAGAAGTAGGTTTGGATTATGTTTTTTTTTTTTTGTTGAAGTCCCTTTTTATACCATTTTTTTTATTCAATCATGTGTGTTTGAACTTACGGTGTTACCATGCGCTTTCAGGACTAGGCCGTCAGATCTTGGATCTGACGGCCAATGATGCTTCCTGTGTTGTTCACATGCGCCTCCCTCATTTAATCTTATTGTGTTCTTCTGTTTTCTAAACTATTGGATCTAGATCCAGTGGCTGAGATCTAATCTCCTAAGCCCACTGGATCTTGCTTGAGCCCAATTTATTTTCAGCTTATGTCTACTCTTTTACTTCTAACTCCCCTATTTTTTAATTCTGTACCCCCTTCCTTTAAAAATTTTTCCCTCTTCCTTTTTGAAAAACCCCTTTAATTTTTATTATTTTTCATTTTATTATTTCATTGTTGCATTTATTTTATTTAGTTTTCTTTAGTTTATTTATTTACATTAGTGTAGTTTATTTTTATTTTTGTTTATAGCTAGTTCATTTTTATTTGCTTTTATTTATTATTTAGTCTTATTTTTATGTTTATTAGGACTATAATCATCCCATGCATTTTTATTTCTTGTTATTTATATTATTGAAGCATTAGAATGTTCTTAGGAATAATGTAAATACATTTATGCATTTTATTTTCTTGTCATTTATATTTTTGAGACTTTAGAATGTATCTAGGAATGATGTAAATACATAAATGAGAATATGCACCGACACATACACATTTATTTATTCCGCTTTATGTCATGACCTTAATCAATACCAAAATCAATTAGAAACAAATTAGGGATAAATCAAGGACAATTTGAGGACTTCAAACAACTAGTAATATTAGTTTAATTCCAGGGAATGAGATTTTTACTTTGGATCCAACATCCTTTGTAAAACCCTCCGCAATTTATTTTATTCCGTTACGCCTAGTTTCTTTTTAGACTTTAATTAGTTCATTTTAGTTTAGAATAATCAAATTCTTAAAAAAAAATTAAATACGCAAAACTTAAAATTATTTTTATTAACAAACCTTGGATTTTAACCCTAGTGACTCCCTTTGTTTTTTTTTTCAATGAATCTTAACCATATTTTTATTCACATTTTTATTCTTCTATGCCATCTCGGCTTCTTATCTATTCTAAAAACTCTTTTTCCAAAACTTTAAAATCAACCTTAACCAATCACTCGAATTTGTACCCCGAACTACATTGGTTTTAATCCCATTCAAGTATGTAGGCAAAATACTTTGTCTTTCCAAATCAACAAAAAATAACAAAAAAAATTTCTTTCTTCATTTTCACACTAAGACTTTTAGGCCTTTTTACAAGCAATATAATTTAGCACAAGATAAGTAAAATAAGAGGTTCCTACGGAATACCATAGTCGTTTATGGTGCTTCAAACCTCCCTTTGCGTAATCAACCCCCGAACCTTGATCTATTTAAAAAGGGTTTTTTCGAACTTCTCCCCTTTCCCTTGGAAAAATAAAAGATCGGTGGTGAGTCCTAAATTTGCGATTAACCACCGAGCTTTTATTTTTTCCAAGAAAAAGGGGAAAAGTTCGAATAAACCCTAAATTTTAGAGATTAAAGGTTCGGAAGTTGGTTACACAAAGGGAAGGTATTAGCACCCTAAACGTCTATATACTCTATAGGAACCTCTTGTTTTTATTCATCTTGTGCTAAATTAATCGTTTGCTTGTAAATAAGGCCTAAGTGTGAAATAAAGAAAGAAAATGTTTTTCTTATTTTGTTGATTTGGAAAGACAAAGTCATTTGCCTACGTACCCGAGCGGGATCAAAATCACGTAGTTCAGGGTAAAAAGCCGAGTGAATTGTTTGATTGATTTTAAAGTTTGAAAATGTTTTTAAAGGTAAAATGAGCCAAAGTGGCAAAAGAGTGAAGTTGATTGATTTTAATTGTGAAAAATAAAGTCTAATATGATTAAAATTGATTAAAAGTTGATTTAAAAAGAAAGAGGGACACTTGGTTTTTTTTGAAGGAAGAGGGACACTTGGTTTGAAATCCAAGGTTTGTTAATAAAAAGACATTTTTGAGGTTTTTGAATATATGAATGTTTTTGAGATTTTTGGTTATTCTAGTTAAAGTCTAAAAATTAAGCGTGATGAAATAAACTAAAGCACAAGGGACTTTTCATAAGGACTTTGAATCCAAAATTAAAATCCCCTTTTCCTTGGATTAAACTATACTACTTATTTATTTATTTTTGATTGTTTCTTGTTTTGACATAAAGCAGAATAAATAAATATGCATGCAATGCAATATTCTCATTTATATATTTACATTAGTCCATAAGTACATTCTAAAGCATAATAAATAAATAAAATAAAATGACAAAGCAATAATAAAAAAAAATGACACATTTAAATAAATAAGGGTTAATAGTGCTTTTCACCCATGTAATATAGGCCATTTCCAGTTTTCGCCCCTATAAAATTTTCGGTTTGATTTGCATCCTTGTAAAACTTTTTTTTTTCTTCCGGAAAACACCCCTTCTCCATCCAACTCATCAAATGCGCATATATGGCATTGACTTGCCTTTTTTTAATTTTTATTTATTTTTAATTGTCCACATCAGATTTTATTTTTCAAAATATCTGAAAATTAATTTTCAAAAATAAAAAAATTCCAAAAAATCAAAAAAAAATAAATCTTCGGATGAAAATCATATGGGGGAGGAGTGTTTTCCAGAAAAAAAAGTTTTACAAGGATGCAAATCAAACCGAAAATTTTATAGGGGCGAAAACCGGAAATGACCTATATTACATGGGTGAAAAACACTATTAACCCAATAAATAAATATGCTAAATAAAGCAAAATAAAAGAAATAAAAAATGCATGAGGTGATTTAAGGCATTAAATAAATATGCTAAAAAAAGGAAGAAAAAAAAGGAAATAAGTGATAAATAACCCTAGATCTAGGTTTAAAGAAATAAAAAAAAAAAAAGACTCCTTCTTCCCACCTTCTCTTTGTTCGATTTTTGTTGGAGGTCTGTGTTTGGTTTTATTGTTGGGTGGTGTTCTAAAAAGAAAGAAAACAGTGGAGTTTTGGCTTAAGATTGTTGAGGCCGAAAATTATTGAGTTTTGTTGTGTTATTGGTGGTGGCCGAAAATAAAGAGGTGTTTTTTTGCTAGATTTTGTTTTTGATTTGATGTTATTGACTGTGTTGTGAAATTAGGGTTTGGTGATTCAAAATTGCCTCCTCCTTGCATTCTGATTATGTTTGGTTTTAAAGACCAATCTATGGACAATTTGGGATGGAAAAAGTACTGGAAAATTAGGGTTATGAATCCTTGGCCAAATCTGGAAAAACTCAGTACACAATTGGTGAAAAGTGGACAATAATGCCTTATGCATATTGGACATATTGGACTTAATTAAAAAAAAAAAGATGAATAAACAGAATAAAAGAAAAAAACGAAAAAATTGAAATAAGTAAAAAAAACAAAAAAATTGAAATTTAATTAAATAACATAAAATAATAATAAAAATAAAACAAATAAAATAAATAAAAATAATAATAAAAAACTTAAAAAAATTTGTCGCCTTCGAAACCGTAATATGAGGTATTTTAAAATCCGAAATCAAAAAATAGGGTATGACAACAATCAAGTCACAAAACAGCCCAAATTATAGAAATATAAAATAAAAACATAATGTTCAACCGAGAAAGTGGGTAGTAAAAACATTTTTTTTAAAGAAAAAATCAATTAAATGTATGAGCTACGAACATCCTAACCTACAAAGAACATCGCGCTCTAAGCAACCACACAAGTGTTTGTCCAAAACCTTAAAGGCATAAAATATCAATACATATTATCTTCACACCCACGAAAACAATTTTAAATGTTTATGAAACTAATCTTAGTGCAAGACAAATTTGCGTTTAACGGTTTAATAAATTAAGTGTATGATTGATTGATACACATAGGAGAATAAGTTGGGTGGTTTAAAGTACAAGGTGGGTTTTATGTTGGCTTTGAAGAACTGTGGCTAATTTAACGACCCATCAATAAAAATTCATAGATAAATTTGTTAGTTGTATCTACTTGTTAACTACTTTTAGATGTATGTTCTTTAAAAATAAAAAACACTTTTAGATGTATGTAGTTGAACAATCAATTTTAAATAAGAAATGATATATTGACAACTATATTGGAACAATTTAGTTAATAGACAACCATTTATGCAAAATTAGTTTAGTTTTTTAATAATTATTTCTTACTTTAATTTCCATTCCAATATTCACCCTACATTGTATTTGTTGTGTCTCATAAGTCATAAGTTGTCGAAAAAGAGGTATGTTAACTTATTCCAAAAATTTATGAGACAGAATATACAAGATAACGTGACTAATGGCATGAGACCAAAACAAGAAAACAATTAGAAAAGCTAAAATGACTTGCAAAAATGTTTGTTCATTGGATGATTAAAATAAACCTAAAATTAACCTATCATTTCTCTAACTTTTACTCCTATTACAAATTTAAATGTGGAAAACTTTGGCAAACTTTTATAGACTATTAGCTAAATTATCTACAATTCTTTAAAGATAAGATAAAATTGGTTACAACTTACAAACAATATTTAGAAATATAAAAACACTAAAAAAATTATAATACCAAATAAAAGTCTCATTTATATACCTAGAAGATGCAGCAATGCATCTTGGCCATGAGATGACCAGAGAACAAGAAAGGGGTGCAGATACAGAGAGAGTTGTGACGTTTTAGATGGTGAAGCCATGAATTTTTGTTGAAAGTTGAAATGCAAAATTTATAGTGTTCTAGAAAATGTTTGTGTTACAATGGTTTTAATGAATTTTTGGCTTAATGATATTTTGTAATTGGTGTTTCTGCTAATGAAGAGAATTTGAATGATGGGGAGCTTATGAGGATGAAAATGATGTTGGCTATGGAAAAACTAAAGATGACAAAGAAGTTGCTCTATTGTGAGAGTTCTCTCCTCCCTTTTTATTGTTGAATATCCATTTTTTTTATTTAATTTGTATAGATATTTGTTTTCATTATTATGAAAGGATTAAGGGTTGCCTACTGCGATATTGTTGTAGTACTCACTCAATTGCATAAATATGGCAATTAGTAAACAGAACACCCTTAAAGAGCTTCTGAATTTTGCTTCTTGTGATTAAAAGATAGGCATGAGGATCTAAGCATGTTGTGAGCAATGGTGCTATTGTACCCAAAAATGGCAAAACCAAAGAGTTAAAACAAAAGTAAATTTGACTAGCACCAACAATAGCAAAGCAGGAAGTAAGTAGAGTGTATTCTTTTTTGTTTTACTTTTTTATTGGGAAATTTTAACGAGGGACACTCTTTAAGCACTTTAATTAGTAAGTTCTTTATGAAAAGTTGTGTAATGAATGCATTAGAAATTGTAATAGTTGATTTTTTAAGAGAATAATTGCTAAATTTGGTATGCTTAAAGAGTGTTCCGGGGCACTCGTTAACAAGACCCTTGTTTATTTGATCGTGTTATTTGTAACACGACAATGTATTGCATTAAATTAAGTTGAAAAGATAAACAAAACTAACTTAATTTGTTTAATACTTTTTCTAGTTTTTTAATGTGTTCTTCAAAGATTCAACTCATCAGAATTCACATTATAGTTTATTGGTTCAATGATCATCAGAAGGAAAGCCACAATCGAAACAAGACCCGTTAAAGAACAGAAGCAAACTTAACAACATTCAATATCAATGGTAACTTAAGAAAATCCTTAACCCTCTATTGTAAATAAGATACATGAAAGCTTACAACATAGAAATCAAAATTGTTACTACCAATAAATAATCAACATAAGTTAAAAACCGAATATTTTAAAAGGTAATTTAATCATAAAGAATCTTTGATAAAATGAATCATGAGACTGGAAAAATACTAACAAAGGAAAAGATACCCACAATATGCTATATTGTTTTGGAAGTTGATCAATCATGTATAGCCTATATAAATGGAAGCAATTGGTTGAATCAATCAAGAGTGCGAAAAAGTAGACGGATCGTATATAAACTAGTGTTCACTTACCAAAACGTTTTTATGTTCACTTTTTTTATCGGCGTTGTTTTGCAAGAGACATTCTTTTTCTCCAAGCTTCAAAGAGATTTTATGCATATTTTATTTGCATCACCTGAGGTTTTCCTTTATCTTTTATCTCCCATTCAATCTCGTTTTACTCTTTCTTCATCCTTCACTTATCTCGATTCGTCCGTTCGTCAATTCGTAGTTTGCGACATGTCAAGAGAATTATGTGACTATGCTTCAATATAGAAAAGAAGAAAACCAATTTGAAACTATCAACTTATTTGATTTTTTTTCCATTTCCTTTTATGAATATGGTTGAGAAATGGCGGCGTGCTAATGAAAATGCATTGTTTTGCAACAAAAGATGCTTTCTAAGTTCATAAGAATTGCTTAGAAATTTGATATATTATATGCATCTCTAATAAAAGAATCCTTCTACACAGGCACAAGAGAAAGATAAAAGGATAATAGCCATGGAGATGCATTTATGTAATTATACTTTTTGTATGCAAGAGCAGCCCTCTAATAAGGGGTTTTATCTGGTACAATACTTAAGTTGGGCTGTCTATTGTCCTAGCACATATGGCAGAGGCATCTATATGCTGCAGATATGTGGGGCTTGTAGGTAGTGGTATAATTTTGTTTAAGCATTGCATATATGAATGGTTTCAACAGTTTTCTTGGGATTAAAGAAACTTCAACTGCAAGGTACAAACGGTAAAAAAAAAAAAGTTTCATGACTAACTGAGTACATAGTAATTAACCATAAATAGTTCATCAATAGATTAGGCAATAGAATAGACAATTCAAAATTCATTTCCTTAAATTACAATTTTGTACCATTCCATATAACACGAAATCTGAGTATATAAGCTCAAAATCTGATGATAACTTCTCGTCGCCTTTTCTGATGTTAGATGCATCGGACTCAGAGGCCTTAAAAGAAACTTCTGTTGTACATTCCTTCACATCATATTCCTTTGTGTTCTCTTCTGAACTATGAAATTCTAAAATCGTGTGAAATTCCATCGGAGTAGAATGTGACTTAATCTAGCTTGATGATACAAATATCTGAATCTTCTATTCCCACTTCACTAGCTGACAAGAAAGTGACAGAACAAAAAAAGTTAAATTTTTCTCAGGTTCTACAATCTTTTACAAAATATGACCAAACAAACTTATATATTTAGATGGTTCCAAATTTCCAATAAATTTATCAATAGAAAAGCAAAATCAATTGTCTTATGCAGTTACAACTTCAAGGTGAAATAAACATTAAAGAATGCTTCAGAATATATATATAACTTGAAAACTTTTTTGAAGTCTCCTTTGATTTTGACATATTGTGTCCAAACCAGGATATGAGCTTCTGTATACTCTTTTTTTGCTGTTTTTTTTTTTTTTTTTTGGGGGGGGGGGGGGGGGGGGGCGCAATGTAATATTCGTTCGTTTAGACTTTTATATAAATGGGATAAAAAATTTAACATTACAAGAAAACTATAAATTATAAACAACCATTACAGGCAAGCTGCTGCTACTAGTATTTGCTCATACATCATAATCCATTGGCCACCATTATGAATGACAATGTAACTATGATATAAGTTTTATTTTGAAATAGTGGTCATAAATCTGCAAACACGACATAAAGTATAATCTCTAAATCCAAAATTTGAAGCCTAATTAAAAAGAATCTCAAGCTAATTACGAAGAACAAAAATGAAAGTAATATGGTTAAATGTAACTCTCTTGCCATTGATCGAGTTAGCCTAGAACAGTTGGACCAGAAGCCCCAATCGGCATATTGGAATCTCTATATACGCAAATAGAATATAAGTAAATTGGTGTATAAAAAAAATCCCAAAGAAGTAACTCTGGAAACATAAACATCTTACATTTTATACTTTGGCAGATCACGTCCGGAATACTAGAAAACAAGGCATCCATGATGCAAGAAGAGTTCCCTTTCATGATCACTAGGATGATAAAAAGGAGGAATTGTTATCTTTCTTAATGATGGCCTTGAAAGTACCATCTCAGAAACAACATTACCAGTCACATTTTGACAATCCCTCAAATTGATCTCTCTCAACTTTGTGCATTTTGCTACCACTTGCCTCACTCCCTTCTCTGTAACATCATAACAATTTTCCAGGTCCAATTGCAATAGACTACAACAACTCTTTGAGATTGCATATAGTGATTCATCATCAGTTGCAGAACGGGACAAGTTCAATACCTCTAATTTGAGAACTTCAAAGTTCATCTCAAGTAGCTTGGCTCCAAATGAGGAGGCTAAACTCAAATGTCTAATCTTACTGCTTCTCCTTAAAACTTCACCAACACCGACAAATATGCAATAACAAGAGCTCAAATCAAGTAGCTCCAAATTCGGAAAAATATCAGCAAACATTTGGATGCTTTTGTCCGTCAACCATGCATTGCCCTTCAAACGAAGAGACTTCACTCGAGGGCTTACAACCAAATCCACCGAAGAATTTGGATTCTCCCAACCTGTTTTCCCAATACTAGTCTCCTCCATATTGACATCAGCGAGTAAAGGACATTTTTTAACTAGCTCAAACAAAGTTGTTTCCGTTAGCTGCTTACAAAAACTAACGTTTATAGAAATCAAATCACCAAGAAGCAAAGATAACTTAGCAACATGCTGATCATTCAAAAACTCAGTCAGTTGAAGATCTAAATGTTGTAATAATTGACACTTGGATAACAAGTGAAAGATTCCAGTATAACTATAACCAAAGCAATCTTGGAGAACAAGACTCCTCAAAGGAAGTCCTTTCTCTGCAAGAGAGAAGAAGAGCTTATCCGGGGTATACGAAAACGATAAATCAAGATAAGTCAAACCCTTCAAACTGAACAAGGAGGCAGTTAAAAGGGCAGTAGGGTTTTGTAATTCAAATTTTTTTAATGACCGTACCATGCTAATAGACAAACACCTCAAACCTGGTCTTTCACGGATAGCAGAAGCAACTCCGAAAACAGTTAAAACAAAACAGCGAATCATCACGATCTCTTCGAGAAACTTGCAGTTCTGGCATAAATATAAAAGTGATGTATCTGACATGAAATTACCGGAGAGATTAATCTTACGTAGGTTGGGAAGGGCCAAGACAACTTTCCTTACCCCAACCTGAAGTATACCTCTCGGGGAACTAAGGTCGACTTCTTGGAGGAAAGGAAAACAATTGAGAGTGAGTAACAAGTCGTTGTTTCTAGAAGGAACCATGTCAAAGCATTTGAGAGAGGTCAAAGTTTTCTTCATATTTCCGTTCAAAGCTTGCAACCCATTGTCGGGAATGGCGGATGATCCGTTGGAGAGGTTTAGCGATACGAGGTTTAAAGAAAAATGTGATATTTTGCTGAGAAGGTCGTTGAGGTCACAGTGAATTTGCGTGAGGTCGAGGGATGTGAGGGCGGGAAACCTGTGGAAGAGACGAGCGAGGAAAGGAAGACGGAAGCTATCGAGGAAAAGAAGACCACGGAGAGTGAGGGATGATCGGAGACGGTTGGTGATGGAGAGGAACTGCTTGGAAACGAGGGAGAGATGTTCCAAGTAACTCTGGCCACCGTAGTTGTCCTCATTGAGGAATTGGAACACAGACTCCCAACACTCGTCGGGTAAATACAAATCTACTGCCAATCTTTTTCTTGAAACATCAGCCATATTCTCCGAGTTCCATCGCATATTGGTGGTGGAGGTACGACAAAGTGGTCGAGGTTGAGAGAAAGGAATAGGAGGTTGTGGAGTGTGATTTTGTCGACGTATATTAGGGTTTTAACTATTACTTTTCTCACTTTCTCGCGCGCCCTAGGGTGAAAAAATGAGTCATAATTTCGGATTTTGTAATCCGAAATCCTCAAAAAATAGGACGCGCTATATGATTTTTCCGGATTATATAATCCGAATATACCCTAAACACTATTTTTTTTCAAGTGAAAA
Organism: Medicago sativa; assembly: GCF_051527215.1. Classification (NCBI taxonomy): domain Eukaryota; kingdom Viridiplantae; phylum Streptophyta; class Magnoliopsida; order Fabales; family Fabaceae; genus Medicago; species Medicago sativa. The sequence goes on along the minus strand of NC_140753.1, from coordinate 19,451,435 downwards.
ACAGTTCGGATTATATAATCTGAACTGTATCAGCACAAATTCTGAACATGTTTGTAACATGGATAGTCATTTTATGGACAATATTAATCTTCTCAACTCCCATCCTTCTGGTTTGGGTCATTGTTAGCTGTTCCTAGTCAAAAATTGAGTTTTCAGGCTACTTGATCATGTTACTCTGAAACTTCCCCAGCAAATAAAAAAAAATCAAGGATCAAAATCCAAAATTCCATCGTTTAGACCCATTTTTCATTTTTTTAAATTTTTCTTATTCTCAAAAAATTCAGAAATTTTTTGCAATAGTTTTATTTGATTTTTAGAATTTTTTGGTCGTATTTTTAAATTTTTATGATTTTATTTGACTGGTTTTTTGCATTTTCTACTTAGTTTTTTTTGTTGTTTTTAAAAGCAAAACTCAAAACTGCTGAATTGTGAGAGTCTGATGGCTGATTATAAATAAGCATTGTCCGGATTTTAGAATCCGAACTCACTTTGGATGTTTTTGGATTTTATATCCGAACTACCAAGGACATTTTTTGGAAATTTTACAGGGTGTGTGAGAATTGGATAGAGTGGGAAAAGTAAGTCTTTAACTTATTGGTTCGAGTTGGATATCTATTGAAGCCCAACTACCTGTCATATGCATGTAACGCGAAATATTTAAAATTTAAGATACGATACGATTAAAATACGTTAAAAAAAATTATACTTAAATTTATATGCATTTAAATTACTTTAAAAAAACATTGACTAGACTTTATTACTATATAAACATAAAAATTACAATTTACAATATATAATACATGTGATAAAATAAAAAATGTGAAGTTTTCGTATAAATCATATTCTATTTTTATTCATATATTAGGGCATCAACAAATACATCAATAAAGGAACTCAAAACAAAGATTGTTTAATGTTAATTGATTAAATTATCTCTCTCTCGTTACCTTCATCCAACAAAAACATAATTTTAAATTGGTTAATCGAAAAACAATTATCTTGATTGAATCATATACATGTCCATTGAATTTTCACAACAAATACTTGCTTTTCCCCTTCATTTTTTCTAAGATACGTATCTGTGAAGTATCTTATAAGTATCTGTGGGTACGTATCCATGGAGTATTGATATACGATACAAATCCGTCTCCATATTTGAAGTATGTGAACTTCATAGAATATGTACTACTTTTATTACTCTTTGATCACGAATGTCAACACAGACACTTATGTGTTTGTTTTTCGGCATAGACAAAGAACGATAAAATTGTAAAACATAATCAAATGAAAGATAATATTAAAAGAATAATATTATAGAAATATTATATAAACTGTCTATTTTAATATAAGTTTCTATAAACTACTAAGCGACATCATAAAAATTTGATGTCCTGAAAAAGGGGACGTTAGGCTATCAACCATGGATATTCTTGTTTATGATTGCAATATCAAATATAAATTTCTTACTTACACTTATAAAATGTTTTTCTTATCAAATAATCTAATGATTAAAACTTCATGTTTAAGTTAAGTATTTAGCAGAAAATTTGTGCTCAAACATCAAATCCAATATATATAATGATATGTCCTTCTGAACTTAGTTATACTAGGGACTACTCATATATTGTTTATTTTACCTTTTTAAACTGTTTAATTATTATTTATTTTTTGTATAAATTTAAGGTTTCAGATCATTGAAAAATAACACATCACACAACTTAAGCCTCAAACTTGATCCGACGCGCATATATGTAGAAGTCATGTTAAATGTGTCATCACTCATTTACAAATCTTCATAAAAATCATACTTCCATTATTATACAAACAATAGTGTTGCGTATAAACTAGCAATATGTATGACATAATTTTTTTGGGTTAACGGTGCTTTACTCTCGTAATATAGATCATTTTCGGTTTTACATTTTGTAATTTTTTTTTATTTACCCCCTGTAAAAAAATTGTTTTGATTTGCCCTTTAATAGGTCATTCAAAAACTAAAATTTCTGAAAAATAAAATAAAAATTGGTTTTTGAATGACCTATTAGGGGGTAAATCAAAACAATTTTTTTACATGGGTAAATCAAAAAAAAAAATTACAGGATGTAAAACCAAAAATGACATATATTACAGGGGGTAAAACACTATTAACCCTCCCTCAAAAAAACACTATTAACCCTGAACTTTTCAATTTACACAATCACGTTCTAACAATATAATGTTATTTGCATGTATCTATGGGCATCATGTTTAAAATGATGCTCAACTTGGTTATTAAGTAAGGGCATCCTGATAAAATACGTGATATGAACTCCAATTTTAAAAAAAAATGATACATGATAAAAAACACATTTGTGTAGAAATAAAATTGTTGTTGTAAGTACGTAGAATTTATTCCTCTTCTTTTGACAACATAATATGATATTAATACCATGCACTCTCACTTTAAAATTAAAATTACTAATCAGATTGACATCAAAATAAATCTAACCTTAGACATTGATGATAAACACAATCAAGAGCATTAATCCAACACCGCTATATTAATTCAAGTGGATTATCAATAAATGTTACTTTCTCCGTTCCTTTTTAAGTGTCTTTTTAGAAAATTAACACTAAAATGGTTATGTGTATTTTTTCACATTTTCTTCCTATTATACCCTCATTTTAATCCACAAATAAATTTCTATTTTTTGCACACACTTTATCTTTCCAATAAATTTAATATGTTATCCTTCTCTTGTAACAAACAATTGTTGGTTATTATCTTTTTCTCCAACAAATTCCTATTTTTTTGCGCGCGCTCTCTCTCTCTCATAACAAAAAATTGTCAATTTTTTAAATATATATTGTGCACATCTTTTTTATTATTTTAAGTCAATATAAAAATTATATTGATGAGACTTCTTACTCTTCATTGTCATCTTGTTCTTGTATCTTGTCAAATGAGTCTTCAACTATTGCTTCCTCTTCACCTCTCATCAGCAATTTCAACGAGTCTTCCACTTTTTCTTCTTTTTGAACATTCATAGAGTCTTTTATTTTTCTTCTCTCAAATCTGTTATTTTACTTTGCACTTGAATTTTTTAACAATTGCTACAATTTTTTTTTTTATAGAATTTTAACTCTTCTTGGAACCATTGTTTGTAACAAAGTTTTGTTTAAATTTGAAGATAACAAGAAACAAAAGCAAACTTTAGTTTTTCAAATAGATAACATTAATTAGTTTTATTGAAAAAGATAAGAGTAATTGACAAAGGATATAATTGATAAATCGTACCCTTAAAACATCAAAAAGACAGTTAAATAGGAACGAAAAAAGTACCCTAAAAAGACACTTAAAAAGGATTGGAGGGAGTAATTCCTCAAATTTACAAATCTTAATTCAAATGGGCGAAAATGTCATAATTGTAAGGTTTCGAACTCCGACGCATTTGCTTCAATTTATCAAAAGATGTTTAATTCCTTGACTAATTACTTATTCATTTTTTGTCTCTTTACATTTTTGTCTCTTTTAATTTTATACATTTTCAATTGTGTTTTTTTTTTAAGATTTTTAATTATTTATACTATATATAAAGAAAATAATTTATTTCAACTCTTTTGTGCTAACTTTTTCTTTTTCTTTTTTAAAAAATGCTATCAATTTTCAATACAAATAATACATGTAACAAATAGATAAGAATAAATTTAAATATTAAAATAAAAGTGTTAACAACTTGTCAAATTTTTTCATTTATCATTTTAAAAGTATAACAAACTAGATAAGTGTATATATACTTACTTTTTCATTATCCCAATTATATCCTTAAACAACAACTTTTTTTTATAATGAATATCGTTGTTGGTGTCATTAAAAAATAAGAATTTAGATTATATATTTGTGTTATATTGTTGGTTTCATCGAAATAGATAATCATGGTTAGCTTGATTTATTATATTTTAAAAGAAAAAAAATTTATATTTTTACTTTTAATCAATATTAAAATTTCATAAAAAAATATCATTCAGAATTTTCAAACGTTAGCGCAATAAAAAGAGCGAAAAGACGAATACGTGAGTGTCCGCCTTTTCACTCTGCATTCATACTATTATGAACAATATTGTTCTGAAATTTTTAGAAATAGAAGTTTCAAATTATATAAACCAAAATATAATTCAACCTATATTTGCTAAACAAATGATATTTTAGAATTTCCTTAAAAAAAATGATATTTTAGAATATAAAAAAAAATACTTACGAGAAACCAATATAATAAATTTTTTTTTTTAAGGAGAAACCAATAGAATTATGACCATAATTTTTTTTTGGTGAACTAAAGTCCAACCTTTTCTCCCTTAAAAAAAAAAATCCAACCTTTTCGGTGAACTAAATCCAATTCGTTTCTTATCCAATTGATTTAGCCATTTTAGTCCCACCGTCACAAATGTAGATAACCCAACCTGAAGGCATGTCACGTCCATATCCTATTTGACCTGGATCCTAGACTCTAGTGGCGTGCTAGTGTTAAGGGACCAGGGTCTAGACTCTAGAGGCAGGCAAGTGCACCATTAATTTGTTACTTGTAATTTTGGTGGCATTTACCATGGGAAGGTTTAATCCTTTCCCACCATGGGAAAGGTGAATGTTGGATCCTAGACTCTAGTGGCGTGCTAGTGTTAAGGGACCAGGGTCTAGACTCTAGAGGCAGGCAAGTGCACCATTAATTTGTTACTTGTAATTTTGGTGGCATTTACCATGTGAAGGTTTAATCCTTTCCCACCATGGGAAAGGTGAATGTGAACCATTGATATATTAATAAAAATATTGAATGGTTGAGATTGTCCACTTGCAACTTATTGATGACTTTTTGTTTTTAAAATTTTACAAAAAATTTGACCCCACTAAATTATTACAACCAACCCACTAAATTTCTCAGGTAGCTACTTCCCTTTCATGCTTCTGTAATAAATTAGTGGCTGCCATAACTTACTAACGAAGCTCAAAAAACACCAGACCAGTCCATTTTAAATATCATTCATATAACTTGTTGATTCTCAAGCTCTAAATGCTCATTAGAGCAGTTAAATAATCTACAGCCAGGGACGTATTCCTTCCTTACTATTATAAATTACTCACTTTTATTTTATTTATATTTTTAATATTTGTAGCAAAAATCAAAACCAACATGCTACTAATTGATGCCAAAGGCACACATAATATCAGAATAAACGCATCGCCATCATCATCACTAATAATCAGAAGCGCCCGCCACCGTCCATTTTCAGACACGGGCATTCGAGAAACCTATAACACTTGGTAGCAATTTTGTCATTATATGTTCTTTGACAACATTAATAGGCATATGTATGCACGTAAACTACTAAAGCTAGAATTAAGAAATGACAAACAGTGTGAACCATCAACTGAGAATTCAGAAATATTAGAAGAATAAATGACACTAAATGACAAAAATTAGCCAGAAGTTTCACAAATATGGCTCAGATCTGAAGATTTTCAGCAACCAAGTGGATGAAGGTGTGGAATTTTCGACAACCAGAAGATAGATAACAAGTCTCTCTTCAAGAAGCAATTAGGAAACAAGTAAAGATGTGGGGTTTTCTTTCATGATTTTTTCTCAAGCCTCTCTTCATGGGTGTTGTTGCTGAGCTCGTGTGAACAAGGAGAGAAGAGTGGAGTCTGTTTTTTGATGTGGATTTTGTGGTGTGGATAGTACTTTTTTTAAAGGGGAGGTGTAGTTCACAATCTAGTATAATAAGTCATTTAATGATTTTTTTGGCTGAATTGAAAGACCAAACAAAACCAATGTCAACCTGTTTGACTGGCAGTTGCAGGTAAAATACCACCTTTCCCATGGTGGGAAGGGATTAGCCCTTCCCATGGTAAATGCCACATGTAATTTTATGTAAAACTTTATAAACCATGGATTGGTTATTAACCTTGTTACTTGTTAGCTATGGTCAACTTAAAAATAAAAATAAAGTAATACCGAGTTTTTTTGGTTTTACAGAGATTGAGAAGAAGAAACATATAGTTAGGCTTAAGAGGATTGCCATCATCAGGGTGATTAAGTCACCTCATTCTTGTAAAATTTCAAAGATAAATTGTTTCAAGTCACTTTTTTCTTGCTTTCATTTCTTTGAGTCTTTGACTTGTCATTTTTCGCGTCATTTTAAAATTATACTTAAACATATACTTTCAACAGTTTCTTTTTCCATACGGTCAAACATTATTTTTTTGACTAATTTGTTAGACGAAATTTGTATTCTATAAAAACACTACGCTTAATTTAATACGAACATCATTTTATTTGAAGGTAACGTCGTTCAAAAATATATTGCATAGCGTTGGTAAATTAATTTACTAACTCGCAAGCAGAGACGCAATATTTTATTTTTGAAGGAAGCAGAGACGCAATATTTGTTCTCCTAAACAAAAGGCACAAGATTTAATAATATGTAGTATCTAACAAGAAATGAAGTATTATTTGAGCCCAAAACATGTTGGAAACAGGCTACATCAAAGGAAATCCAATGTAACGTGATGTATCCACACAAGCTAAACATCATAGAAATTCAATGTATCCACACAAGCTAGACATCCAAGAAATCCAATTGATCAATGCTCCACAAGACCACAAACCTACTTAGTGGTTTTCTGTTTCTTAGCCTTCTTTTCTTTCTCATCATTCTTTATAACTGCACCAAGTTCCTTTTGTGCAAGCAACATTCCAACTCCAACTACAGAAATAAATAAAATAATAAGAAAAAAATTGAAGTAAAATTATGGAAGAATCATAATAATAAAAAATAATTATGTACTATCACCATCAGTCTCCATTTCCCTTATCGCAGCAGCTACATCAAAAACCATAGAAACAGTTCAATATAATTTAATCTAATAACCTAATAATGTAAATTGACTATATCGAAAATTCCTTTTCTTATTGAAGATTTTATTCTCATCACCTAAACGATTATCTCCCTCCAGAAATTCATCAATAACATCACACGCCTTATTTACTTCTTCATCATCATTCACTATAAACAACGAGAAGATAAAAGAAAATAAGAACAAATTTATATAGTTCAATAAAAACTTAATATCGCTAAAAACAGTACAAAATTAAAAATGTTGCAGGTTCACTTTTACCAGAGTTTGCAGGTTTGTTCTTGAAAAGATCAACAAGTCTTTCCTTAACCTCAGTATTAGGATCTTCGTCACCACAAGCCTTCTGAAGCCTTTGAAGAATGTCATGTGATTTTTCAGCAACTACAAAAAACAAAACAGAACTTGAAATACCAAAATATATGAAGTTACAAAAAAAAAAAAATCCATAAAAGCATTACTCACGCTTATCACTGAGATCCTTAGAACTTCCATCAGCAGCTACACAAAATCATACGAACAAAAAAAAAATGATAACAATTGAAGATTTCGATTTATAATCTTAGGAATTTACAGCAACTAGAAAAGAAAAAAAAACATAACAGAAATTGAAATACAAAAATAGAAGTTACAAAAAATTACAGTAAAAGATTACTCACGCTTAACAGCAATGTCCTCAGAATTTCCATCAACAACTACAAAAATTAAAAAAATAAAATAAAAAATAAATTATAAAGAGTGAATGAAATAGAATATATGATTAGTGAAATATAATGTTTATTCACCAGAATTTGATGAATCCTTCAACAGATCTAGGTTCTTGGAGCTTCCATCAACAACTACAGAAAATGAAAAAGAATATGAACATACAACTAAAATTAATAATAAAATATGATTTGTTAGTTTCAGTTCATAATCACCAGTGTTTGATGAATCCTTCACCAGATCTGGTTTCTTAGAGCTTCCATCATCAACAACTACACAACAAGATGAAGAAATAACATGAATATAACAGAAAAATTATGAAAATTTCGGTTAATAATTAACAATGTTTGATAAATCGCTCAGATCTACATTCACATTTTCAAAATCAGATAGAAGAAGAAACGGTGAAAATCACCAAAAAGAAAAATGAAGAATGAAGAGTGATGAGTTGAAATCAAAGAAAACTAAGCTTACCTGAAACTTTGGGAACTTCATCTTTCTTCTCAGATCCTTTCTTCTCCATCTTCAACCTTCAATTCTCTTCTCTCTCTCTCTCTCTCTCTCTCTTATCGTTTTCTTCTTTCTACTTTCAAATATGTGAAATGGCGCTAAAACATAGTATATATAGTAAGAAGTTCAGAAGCAAAACGGTTATGAGTGATGAGCTGGCAATTTCATTAAATAAATGGGGAATGAGTAATGACACATGCAAGTTGAAACTCATTTTACTAAGTAAGCAAGGACAAAGATGAGAGGGAAGTTGGACGGGAGGGTAGTGAAACTCTTTTCCAAAAATAGCCTCGTTGAAATTTTAAATTTCAATGACATTTGATCTGTGTTTTAAAATAGAGACGCGTTATTATGAGAAGTCCGTTTTTTTTTTTTGTGGTAGTTGGGGTCTGAACGTCGGACTTTGCATATTTTTATGCACTGTCTTTATCAATTGAGTTAAGTTCACGAGGACAGAAGTCCGTCGTTAAAAAGGAAAAGATAGGATTTTGTTTTTAACTATTTGAAATTTTAGTATTTAGATGTGCATAAAGTCCATTTCATATATCCGAATTTTAAAATCTTGATGGATAAAATGTACTTTTATGCATATTTACTTGAAGATACACATTATTATACCACTTATGTAAGATGTAGATCGTATATTTCTTTATTAGTTTTGATATTATTTTTACCCATGGTCAGCTCCAAAATGAAGTTAGAAGTATAAATGGAATTAATCAATAATGAAAGAGAAAATTTACACTCATCTCTTCTAAGATATGTTAAAATTACACGGACACCCTTTATAATTTTAAAACCTATACATTTTTTTTTGACGTTAAAACCTATACATAATCTCACATAAGTTCTCATCAAGGAAAAAAACTTAGGCTATAAAAAGCGGTTGAAGTGGCTAATATATTGATGAAGTTTAAATTGTTAAAAAATTTAATAAACTTATAATAATTTAATTTAAAATGCAAAATATGATATAATGATATTAGTAGTAAACATTATTATTCATATTTACTTAAGTAAGTAAGAATCTTTAAAAAAATGTTTACTTCAGCATGTTGACTTGATAAGATAAATAGTCTTTTTAATGGTCAGTTGTTTGATCATTTTAGTTAAATAGACTTAAAACAATTTCAATTCTTCTTTGTCTAAGAAGAGTTTGTCTTACCTTAATACATTGTAGGCTAGATCGTAGACCAATCTAACCTATTTTCATCCATACTTTGTAACAAGACCACACAAGTCATACAAGCCTTTCAACACTTCAAAAATTAATGTGACCATAAATAATCAACTACACTCAATATCAATAGTAACGTAAGTAAATCCTTAGCACTCTTAATATACACGAAAGCTTAGAACATAGAAATAGAAATTGATACTACCAATAAATAACGGACAGAAGTTATAAACCGAATATTTTAAAAAGTATTCCCTCTGTCCCTCAATAGATGACCTAGTTGACAATATATATTATTGACTTGACATACTTTGACCACATTTTTCTACCAATTCACAAAGATAAATAATATCATGTAAGATGTTGTTGGATTCGTCTCGATGAATATTTTTAAATAATTAAATTTTTATAATTTTTTTAGTAGAGAATTGAAGATATCAAAGATAAAACATATGCATTGTTACGTGTGTCTGAATCAACTAGGTCATCTATTGAGGGACGGAGGGAGTAATTTAAACATAAAGAATCTTTGACAAAATGAATCCAGAGACTGGAAAAAAATAATAAATAAAGAAAAAGATAGACCACAACATGCATGCTCCTTTGATGACCAGCATGCATTTTATAGATCAATCATTAGCATAGAAACAACATCTCCGATAGATTATGATTTCATATTTACGGCACATAAAGATAGCCTATATAAATGCAAGCAATTGCTCCCGTAAAGCTTCAAAGATTTACTAACCAAAAATGTAAAGCATGCGTCAGAAGAAGATTATGGACACAAGTTACATCAATAAGTTGAATGGGATTTAGAGCTTTTTTCTTTACAAAAGAAGCAATCACTAGTTATTGTGTTATAATAAACACATAACAAAACAAAACAACCTAAACAAGAGTCATTATTGCTAAGATACTAAAAATAAAAATGAAGAAAACGATGATGATGGAATGGTTGAGAAATGGCGTTGTGCCACGTGTTAATGATTTTTTTTTTGTTTTTTCTAATGACAAGTGTTAATAGTTAGTTGTTAGATTAATACTCCCTCCGTTTCAAAATGAGTGTCGTTTTAGGCTTTGACACACAGATTAAGAAATAGAATGAAATAATCATTGGATATAACGCTTTTATTAAACTGCTCTTACTTTATAAGAAAAAGACAAAATTAAAGTTGCATTGAAAATTGTGTGAGAGAAAAGTTGGAGAGGGTAAAGTTGGAAGAAAAAAATTAAAGTTGTATTGGAAATGTAAAGCGACACTCATTTTGAAACAATTTTTTTTGGCTAAAGCGACACTCATTTTAAAACGGAGGGAGTATTTACTTATTTATCTATGTTTGAATCTAAAACCTCAAATTCTTTAATTTAACCATGCTCAAATCAGTTAAACTATCCAACCAACATGTGCTAATGAATCATTATCAATATGTTTTCATTAAGTTCAAATGCCACTGATGTATTACATGCATATTGAATATGTGCATTTAAATCCAATCCTCTTTTTTTCTTTGAAGGAAAATCCAATCCTTTTGTTATCAGGTTTCAACGACTTTCTAGGAACTACAGGACACTTCAACAGCAAGGCACAAATAGTCAAAACAAAAGTTTCAAGATTAATATGAGTACATAGTAAGTAATTAACCATATATAGTTCAGCAGTAGATTGGGCAATAGAATAGACATTTCAAATTCCATTTCCTTAAATTGTAATTTTGTAGTGTTCTAAAAATAAAGGACAAAAGTGAATCTTTTAGAAGATAAATCCATCAAAACGAATTGAGTAAAAAGATCAGTAATGTAAATAAATATATTTTTGCCAATTGACTACTTTTTTTGTTACAACCAATTGACTATTTTTAAATGGTTAAGATCTTTTCAAAAAAGCCAAACCTATTTATTAAAAAAAAAAATAACAATCCAAACCTAGCGGATACGTTTGAAGTTACAAACCCTACCCACGATATACATTGATTCATTCACACTCTCCACAGAGTCGACCCCTGTGGCCTTTCTCCACCAACACATGACGTGTGTTCCAAGAAAACAAATGGCAGCAGGTTTGTATCTACCGGACGAGTGTTGGGAGTCTGTGTTTCAATTCCTCAACGACGGCCACGACCACCACCACCGTTACTTGGAACATCTCTCCCTCGTTTCCAAACAGTTTCTCTCCATTACCAACCGTTTTCGATCATCCCTCACTATATGCGATCTAACCATTCCTTTCCTCCCCCGCCTCCTCCACAGATTTCCCAACCTCACATCCCTCGACCTCTCCCGATTTCATGGTGACCTTGACGACCTTCTCACCCAGATATCACTTTTTTCTTTGGATCTTAGATCGCTCAACCTCTCCAACGGATCCGCCATGCCCAGCAATGGGCTGCAAGCTTTGAATGAAAAGATGAAGATGACCTTGATCTCTCTCAAATGCATAGACATGGATGGTCGCAGACTCCCCAACCTGGCGCCCATCTTCAATTGTTTTCCTTTCCTCCAGGAACTCGACCTCAGTAACTCGCTAGGTCTGCTTGATTTTAAGTTAAAGGAGGTGTCCTTGGCCCTCCCCAAGCTCCGTAAAATTAATCTATCGGGTAATAACATCTCGGATCAATCACTTTTTTATTTATGCAAGAATTGTGAGTTTCTCGAAGAGATCGAGATGATATCTGTATATGATATAACTGTTGCCGGAGTTGCTTCTGCTATCCGCGAGAGACCAGGTTTGAGGTGTTTGTCTTTTACCATCTCTAATTCACCAGTATTAGCATTAGATCGGCCTCACGCCCTTTTCACTGCCTCGTTGTTCAGTTTAAAGGGTTTGACTTGTCTTGATTTGTCCTTTTCGTGTCTCGAGGATAAACTCTTGTTCTCTCTTGCAGAGGAATGCCTTCCTTTGAGGAGGCTTGGCTTCCAATGTTGTTTTGGTTATAGTTATAGTGGAATCTACCGTTTGTTATCTAAGTGTCAATCTCTTCAACATTTGAATCTTCAAAAGGCCAACTTTTTGTATGACCAACATTTTGCTAGGTTGTCTTTGCTCCTTGCTGATTTGATTTCTATAAACGTTAGTTTTTGTAGCAATCTCACGGAATCAACATTGTTTGCATTTGCTAAACACTGTCCTTTACTCGCCGATATCAATATGGAGGAAACTAGTATTGGGAAAATGGTTGCGGAAAATCTGAATTCTTCGATAGATTTTGTTGCAAGCCCTCAAGTGAAGTCTCTTCATTTGAAGGGCAATGCATGGTTGATGGACGAAAGCATCCAAATATTTGCTACATTTTTCCCAAATTTGGAGCTTCTTGATTTGAGCTCTTGTTGTTGTATATTTGATGGTGTTGCTGAAGTTTTAAGGAGATGTTGTAATATTAGACATTTAAGCTTAGCCTCCTCTTTCGGCGCTAAGCTATTTGAAATGAACTCTCTAGTTCCCAAATTAGAGGTATTGAACTTGTCCTGGACTGCAACTGATGATGACGCACTCTATGCAATTTCATTGAGCTGTTGTGGCCTGTTGCAACTGGACCTGGAAAATTGTTATGCTGTCACAGAGAAAGGAGTGAGGCAAGTGGTAGAAAAATGCACAAAGCTGAGAGAGATCAATTTGAGGGATTGTCACAATGTGGCTGGTAATGTAGTTTCTATTATGGTACTTTCAAGGCCATCATTGAGAAAGATAACAGTTCCCCCTTTTTATCATCCTAGTGATTATGAAAGGGAACTTTTCTTGCATCATGGATGCCTTGTTTCTTAGTGCTTATGCACTTCTTTGAGACTTTTGCAAATGCCATTTTACATTAGTTATATTTGTTTGGTTATATAAGATTCCAATATGCTAGTTATTTGTTCTTGGGAGCTTTGTTATGCATCTGTTCTGCTGGACTTCATTCAATAGAAAAAGAGTAATACTTAACATTGTTCCTTTCATTTTTTTTCTTAATTTGCTTGAAATTCATGTTAAATATATAATGCACTTATGTAGTAAACGTTTCGGTTCATGAGATTAGAGCTTGCACTTTTGTTACAGATTCATGACCATTAGCTCAAAATAAAACTTGAAATCATATTTACATATATTGTCATCCATAATCATAAACTAATGTGGGAGTGTGATGTCAAGTTAGCTACCTATCTTCTTTATACAAGAATACTAAAACAGGTACTGAATGGTATTTGCAGTTATTTCATTCTTTGCACAAATTGTCAATAAGTTTTGAATTTAGATATACAAAATAATTATGACATCATCATGGAAGTGTATCCTCAATCTTTTAAAGGTTTGAGAATCTTATTTCTCTCTTTTAAGCTGCATCCAAAAACAGTGAGCAGTGCAATAAAAATACTAGAAATGCTTTAGTTATACATGTCATACCCTAATTTTGGACCTAAAAATATTTGCTAAAACTCTTTTCTATCTCTGATAATTGTCAAATGGTTTCTCCTTACCCTGATACTTTACTTTGCTTTATCTGCATATGTTACTGTCTGTGTTAAAAATATTTTCAAATATGACTTTGACCATGTTTCTTGCATTTCAAGTCATCTAAAAGTGTCTTTCTTGCATTCCAAGTCATTTGAAATTGTCTTTGATCAATTACATCTTTCTCTGCATTCTATTTCAATATTATTTGCAAAATTCATGAAAAAGGGTATTTTAGTCATTTCATGCATTCAAATTCATTTTAAATCCCTGAAAATTGTCTCTGAGTCCTTTCAATTGGTTTGTATAAGTCCTTGCTTTAATTCATGTCAAAATTCATTTCAAAAATTGCATCTGAGTCATTTTGAGTCAGTTTAGTCCCTAGGGGCATTTTGGTCATTTCACATGAAATTTTGACAGAGAGAGGTTACTTTAAAGTACCTCATTTAGTAGTTGGTTCATTTTAGTCCTTTTTGTGTTTTTTATTTGTTTCACTATACATTTATTTTAAAATTACCAAATTTTATTATTTTTATTTTAGCCCCTATTTTCCTTTTATTTTCATTCTAGTCCTTTTGTTATCTTTCTTTTTAGTCCTTCAATTTCTAATAATGGCGCTTTAGTCCTTTTTCCCATTTTTATTTTCCTTTTAAAATCTTTTTCAATTTACACTTCAGTCCTTTAAGTCTTAAAAAAAATTTTGCAGTCCAGTCCTTTTTTTTTAAAATTGCAGGTCAGTCCCAGTGTTTCAAGAATTGCAGAAAGGTCCCAAGTCTTAAAACGCAGCAAAGCCAAGTTCAAGTCCACATGTCACAAGCTCATTGGCCAAAACATCACACTTGTCACCTATATAAAGGCCAACTCATCAATGCACAATAACAGATTCCATTCACAACACGCCACATCACAAATAGAGATGGCAATGGGTACCCATTGGGCAGGGTACCATAGTCCCCATCCCCATACCCGCGTTTTAAGAAAATTCCCATACCCGAGCCCATACCCTCGTGAGCAATAAGTTTGATACCCGTCCCCATACCCTGTGGGTATCTAAGTGCCCGTACCCGCACCCATTACTCGCACTTTCACAACAAAAAGATAATAAATAGCAAAAAAATATCACAATATAATTAAAATATGCTATGAAATCTGTTAAATCAACATATAAAATATTATGCATCATATTATTTAGCTAAATAAAAAATATCTAAAATAACTTGACCAAAAAAAAAAATCTAAAATATAAAAAACAAATGCATATTACAATTCATATCAAAGACTTAAGATTAATTAACTAAATTTATTATAAATAAAATTATTTGTATAGTCTATATAATGTGCGGGCATGGGGCGGGGTGGGCACTAGAGTGCCCGTACTCGTACCAATACCCGTTCAAATTTGTGGGCAATTACCCGTGCCCAGGCCCATACCCAACAATGTTGGTATTTACCCGCCCATCGTGGGTATTTTTTGCGGGTACCCATTGGGCTTGGATCCAATTGCCATCCCTAATCACAAACACCATTCCACAATTCTCTCTCCAGAATCCAGGATCAAGATCATAACCGTTTTCAGAAATCACCAAGAACATTCATCAAACCCTAATTTTCCAGAATCACAAATTGAGCCAAATTGCAGTGAATTTCGGAAAGTTCTCAGAGATTCAAAGCTGAATCTTCATCACCGAACCAAAATCACTGCAATTCCAGCATGAATTCGTCACCAAAGTAATAAATTCATACGATCACAGTGTTCGAAAAGAGAAGAAGAAGAATTGAAGTGAAAACGAAGCAGAATCAAATCAGTGAAGAAGAAGAAGAGAATAACCGATTTATTTTCGGTTCAAGCACTTACCAGAAGGATCTGAAGCATTCTTAAGGATCTTTTCGTTCGAATCTCCGATCAAAACCAGGTAATCACCAAAACTTCTTCGTTTCTCATCGCAAAAGCTCAACGAAGGTCCACAAACGTAAATAAACGGTGAATCGAAGTAGATTAACAAGTTCTGAGACTTGTTCGTTTGAAAAAGATTGAAAAAGATCGAAAAAGTTTTGAAGCCGAACCCTAAAATGTAGATCTACGAAGATTCACCGTTTATTCTTCGAATTTAAGCTCATATTTGAAATTAGCATAAAAAATAGAGTAGTTTAGGGTTTAGATCCATGTAGATCGGAGAAGATTAGGGTTCCGTCACCGGAATCTTCACCGGCGGTGGTCAAATCCGCCGGAGAAGACGACGGAGTTTTAGAGAGAAGGGAGAGAAGTCTGAGACGTAGAGAGAGAAAGAAAGAGGTGAAATGATTTTGGACCGGTCATTTGTACTTATAAAGGAGTGTGAACCGGACCGGTTCGTTTAAACCAGTCTGGTTCACCCCTGGACCAGGACCTTTGCCGTTAGATCTAGGTCAAGGTTGATCTGGATCGATCCAACGCTCCTGATGCGTTTGGATGATCCAAGATCCTTTCACATGTGTGGGCTTGGGCCTTTTGCTGCGCAGACCTTGTGTTCTTGAATTTTTGTTGCTATTCCCACACTGCTTCTTGACGTTTGCACCTCTGTTTTATAAAAAAAAAAAAAAACCTTTAAAAAATTCCTAAAAAATGTTCAAATCATTTTCTTGTTATTTTTGATGGATTTTGATGTGTTTTACATGTTAAGCATTGGTCAAAATATGAGGAAATAATTTGTTCTTCATTAATTCACTTCTTTTCATTTCTTGTTAAAAAATCTTGTTAAAAAGGTTCTAAAAAATCTTGTGAACTTTCTTGCAATTATGTTTGATGTTTAATACTTGTCTTTTATGATATTTTGACATGTAAAAAATGGATAAAAAATAGGTGATCTTGTTTGTGATTTTTTGGTGCCTTTTGTCAAATATTGGTGAAGTTTTTTTGTATAAATTGATTCCAATACTTAGTCTCATGATGATTGTGAAGGTGAGAAAAAACACAAGAAGGGGGGTTGAATTGTGTTTTGAAAAATTCTTCGTTTCTCTAAACAACTGAATACACTGATCAGAAGCTAAGTGAGACAGCTTCTGAAGTGATGATCAGAATCTAAATGCAGCGGAATAAAACAGAGAGAGAGAAGAAGAACGACACAAAGCAATTATACTGGTTCCTTCCACAAACCGGAAGTAGTCCAGTCCCCCTTGCACTTCCAAGGAGATTTCACTATGAGTAATATCTGATTACAAATGCTCAAGCACACAAGCAAGAGACTTCCAATGCTCAAGCACACAAGCAAGAGACTTCCTTTGCTCAAGAACACAATCAAGAGACTTCCTGCTCAAGCACAACTGCAAGAGACTTCCTAACTAAACAAAATTACACAGAAAATTGTTTAAGGTTGAACACTTGATATACAATCAGAGGTGCTCACAATACAAATCAGATACAGACTCAATGGACTTAAGAATTTCTAAGATATGACTTTGAGATACAGAAATTCTAAGTGAATGCAGAACAATTTCAGCAGAGGTTTGGTACTTATGAAAATCTTGTGAGTCTTTCGTTCAGCGTTCTTGCATTACCAATTCTCTAGGTCTTCACTCCTTTATATAGTGGTGTGAAAGAGACGTTGTGAAATTGCCAGCACACCAAAGAGTCGTTGTTGAAGCTTGATCTTTCACCAATAATCTTTTGCCTGATTTGGCTGTTGTCCTATGAAGAACAAATTTGAAATCCATTCCTTATCCAAAGGAACATCTATGCAGGCGAAACCGTATTCTGGAGCTGTTTTCTTGTCCTGTAGCGCGGACACAAAACAGAGTAGTGGAGAACGTGGTTGTACAATTCGTACAAAGTACAATGTCAACGCTTTCGTCCAAATTGCAAACACACACCTTCAAACACCTTTGAAATGACCGTTGCAAACTCCACTAATCCTTTGTTTGTGTTTTCGAATCCAATAGACAGCTTTTGCATTGATAATTCTTCAATTCTTGATTCTTTGCAAATCCAGTTGATATTCAGCTTCTGGTGAAATGGCTTCTGATGAGGCAGCTTCTGATGATGCAGCTTCTGATGATATGACTTCTGCAGCTTCTGATGACGCAGCTTCTGATGATGTGGCTTCTGGACCTCTTGTCTTCAGAAGCACTATTCTTCAGGAGCAGCTTACTTCAGGAGCGCTATTTCTTCAGGAGCAGCTTGACTTCAGGAGCGCTTTTTCTCTTCAGTAGCAAGTTGCCTTCAGGAGCGTCCAAGCTTCAAATTTTTGTTGTTTCCATAGCTCTTTATTTGCTCATTCAGAACCAATGATGATGTAACTTTATAATTATGGTCCTGTACACTTGAACAAATATTAGCTAGTCCAATTTACAATTTTTAATACCTTGTTATCATCAAAACTCTTTAAGGTTCATTGTCAAACACATTTTGTTCCAACAATCTCCCCCTTTTTGATGATGACAAACAAAAGTATTTAAAATTGATCAATTGTTGTTAATCTAATTAACAAGTTGACTTTGGGGTTCTGAGGTTTGTAAGCTCAGAATCTGAGGTTTGTAAGCTCAAACTCCCCCTGAGTCTGATAGTCTTTAAGGTGAGGTTTGTAAGCTCCCCCTAAGTTCTATCCAGGTTAATTAAATTCATTTTTCGCGCAATAATATTATCAGAGCTTAAAAGCAAAATTGAATCATTGAAAGAATTAACTTATAGATAAGAAGAATGGTTCAATTAACTTTACTTGAATTTTGATACTCCTTCGTTCGTTCATAGCTTATACCAATAAGGTAAAAAGATAGAAGTTTTTCAAAAATTTCAAATGCCATTAATGGGGCTCAGAGCCTTTAAATACTTGTCACATATACTCCCCCTTTTGTCATTATCAAAAATAAATTTAAGCATAAAAGACAAAAAGATATGAGAAAAACTCAAACAGGAGAGAGTATAAAAGAAAGTGAACTAAATAAGTCAGAGCAAAATATATGAACATGTATATCAATTGTCAGAAGCAGCTAAACAGTCAGAATCAGTAAGCATTCAGAAGCAAGAGAAATAAGACAAGATGGTTTCAGAAGCAAGGACTAAGAAATTTTAAAACAGACAACAAACAAAGAAAAACACAAGGGTGTGCAACTAAGGGTTGGTTTGTTGTTGTTTCTTCATCTCTTCCATTTCTTCAATCTTCTTCTTCAACAGTTCTTCAAGTTGTTGTTGCCTCTGAAGAAGAGCCTGTTCCCTTTCCTTAGCTTCTTGCTGCTGCTGTGCCATCTGTTTCTTCAGAAGCTTACACAGCCTTGCTTCTCTGGTCAAGTAATCCGTTTCAAAGAAGAAAGGCTGGTTTGCCAGAAGCAGTGTAGAGCTTCTTACTCTAAGACTCTGATTCACTTGCTCCATTAGCCTTCTGACTGAAGCTTGCTTGACTCTGATGCATTTGGCCTTGATTTCTTCAATAACCCCAGCTGCCCGGTTTTGAAGAGATGCCCAGGAGTCTTCATATGCACCTGTGAGATCAATTGTCCTTCTTTGATCCACCAGATTATGCATCTGACTCAAGATTGTGAGAAGCTCAGAATTAATATATCCAGATTCCAGGATGTTTGTGGGTGGATGA
Source organism: Medicago sativa (assembly GCF_051527215.1). Lineage (NCBI taxonomy): Eukaryota > Viridiplantae > Streptophyta > Magnoliopsida > Fabales > Fabaceae > Medicago > Medicago sativa. Next base: position 19,432,167 of record NC_140753.1, on the reverse strand, counting down.
TCAAGGGTTTCAAGATCAGAATCACTGATTTCTAAATCTTGAATGGGGTTAGGAATTGGAAAGGTAAGGTGTGTTTGTGTGTTTGAAGATGAAGGCTGGTCAGAGGCAATGTGTGTGGTGGAGGTTGAGGCTTGAACATTGATTAGAGAGATGTCAACATCCATGGGAGTTGGTTCTGGAGAGTGTTCAGGTAAAGGTTGAAACTCAGTTTCAGTTGGTGGTTGTTGTAGTGAAGTTGTTGTTTGATTGTTGAGTTGGGGGTCAATGATGGCTATTGGTGATTGTGGGGGTGTTGTGGGTTTTTGTGGTTCAGGTGTTTGTTGATGGGGGTTTTCTGAAACAACATTTTCAGAAGCAGCTGCTTCTGGAGTTGCTTCAGAGGCCTTTTCTGAGGTAGATTTGTCTATGGGTAACTCACCTGAGTAGTGGAGAGCAAGATTGTCTAAGACAGAAGTGTCTTCTATTTGTTCAGGTGCTGATGGTGAAGAGGGTGAAGTGGGGATAGAGGTGACTGGAATCTGGATTACCTGATCTGCAGGGTCAGCTTCAGAAGTGATCTTCTGTGGATCAGCAGATTGAGAAACTGCTTCTGAAGTTCCCTCTTCTAGAGCATTTTCAAAGACAAGCATCATATCGTCTTCCTCATTGTCTTCAGTAGGTTTACCAGCAATGGCTCTTACTTCAGCCAGTTTATCTTTGTAGAACCTATCACAGTCCTCCAATCCCAAAGCCTTGAGCTTTTCATCTCTTTGATGAGTGTATTGTGCTTTTAGATACTTGTTGTCTGAAATAAGTTCAGAAGCTCGTTCATCTGCCATCCTTTTCCTTATTCGAGTCATCTCAACCATAGGACTCACAAGTTGAAGGGGAGCCTTCTTCTTCTTCAGCTTGGGATCAGCCTCCTCTTTCTCTATTTCTTCAAGAGCTTCATCCAGCTGCTCTTGAGTGATTACCAAGTCTGCCTTACCTTTTCTCCTCTTCTGTGGAATTGAAGCAGCACCAATCTTCTGCATCTTTCCTTTATCCTTGATATAAACAGGTTTAGCTGCAGACTTAGCAACTTTAGCAACAACAGCTTCAGACTCAGTACTGGTTCTGGCCTTCTTTCCTTTAGCAGGAGCAGCATCAGATTCTGCATTAGTTCTGGTCCTCTTCCCTTTAGGTGCATCAGAAGCAGCAGCTTCTGACACAGCAACTGCCTTGGCCTTCTTGCCTTTCCCTTTAGCATGAGCAGCTTCCTCCAAGACGTACTCAGCTACTGATTGAACTAGGAAATCAGAGTCACTTTCCTTAAAGATGTGAGGAAAGTCCCTGATTATCTCAGTTTCAGCAGTTGTCATCTCTAACCATTTTTCATCTTTAGGGGCTTCTTTGATGAACTTCATAGAGCATAAGCTCCTGCTACTGATAGTCCTTTCAGCAGTAGAGACTTCGAAACAACTATCAGAAGCACTCCTTGTCCTTTTTAAGAACTCCAGCACCCTTCCTTGATGAAAGATTTCAGACAGCAATCTTCCATAGGGTACTTGTTTTCTTCCTCTTGTAATGCTTTCGTTTATGGCCCAGCAGAGATGATCCATTACATATCTTGGGAAGTTTATCTTTTCCAAAATAGCCATGAAGTAGATTGCTAGCTTCTGTTGATTGTTGGGTTGATCAGATCCTCCTGCTCTTTGAAAGAAGCAATCATTACTGAATTTCACCAACATCCTGTTGTGAATCTCCATTTCAGAAGGCTTTGCATCTTTCTTCCCACCCAAAAGAGTGTTGAAGTAACCTTGTAGCAGGACATCTTCCTTCCTGACTATTTCTTGGAATCTTCCCTCTGCATGCCTTTTACAAGCTTTAGCTATAACTTCTTCAGTGATGGTTATAGGAATGCCCATCACTTCAGACCTTATTTCTAAGCTGTCAAAAGATGTAGGATTCATATCCATGACCATTTTCCCTTTCTTTGACCCAGCTTGTTTGCTTACGACTTTTGCAGGCTTTTCATTGTACACTTCAGCTTTTAACCAAAAGTCCTTGACCAAGTTCACATATGTTGGCCCATTTAGCATCCTGAAATACTCAGACAGCTCCTGTGTCTCTATCAATCCTTCCATGTTTACTTCGTACTTCTTGAGTGAAGTAAAATCCACCGGTGACTCTATTTGAACTATTAAGGATTCCCATGGAATATCCATAGTCTTTTCTTTGTAGATGGACCCAGATTCTGATACGCTTTGCTTGTTTGATGTAGATTCTGAAACTTTTGAGCTTGATGATGCCATTTGATGATTGACGAAGATTTGAAGAAGATGAAGATTTGAAGAAGATGAAGATTTTAGGGTTCTAAGGTTGAGAGAATGCGCTTACTTCGCAAGAGGTTTGAGAGCAAATGTGTTTGTTGTGAGTGAGTAGTGTGTGAATTGACAAAGTGTTAAAAGTAAAACGATTGCAATTCAAAAGAGACAAACAAACATAACATTAATGACAAAATTGGGGGCGCGTGAAAAGTACTTTCAAAGCTATTAAATCATCATTGCCCTTTTAGTTATACACTAACACATACAGGCCACGTAAGAAGTTCACAGAGTAACTACCAAGTTAGTGGGCCAGAAGTTACTTTTTAAAAGGTAACTTCCAACGTTTCCACTAATTCAACTATTCAGAAGCAACAAATCCAGCTTCTGGACTTCAGATGCTGACGTCATCATCAGAAGCAAGTTTTCCTCAGAACCTCAATAAAGAGCTTCTGATGGACTACCGCTTCTGAACTAACTTCAGAACCTAAAATCCTATTCAGGAGCAAGCAAGCATTTAATCAGATACAAAGTGCATGTTCAAATTTTTCTTTATAAAATCAAATCTTTCAACAGTTAAAGGCTTAGTAAATATATCAGCCCATTGATTTTCAGTATCAATGAATTGTATATCTAAAATTCCTTTTTGAACATAATCTCTGATAAAATGATGTTTGATTTCAATGTGCTTCGCTCTTGAATGCAAAATTGGATTTTTAGACAAACAAATAGCAGCAGTATTATCACAATAAATGGGAATACTGTTAGCAGTTATCTGATAATCTTCCAACTGATGTTTCATCCAAAGTAGTTGTGTACAACAACTTGCAGCTGAAATGTATTCTGCTTCTGCTGTAGACATAGCAATAGTTGTTTGTCTTTTGCTAGCCCAGGATATAAGATTATCACCCAGAAATTGACAATTGCCACTGGTTGACTTTCTTTCAATCCTATCACCAGCATAATCAGCATCACAGAATCCAATTAGCTTATAATCTAAGGATTTCCTATAAAGGAGTCCAAGATTAGTTGTTCCTTTCAAATACCTGAAGATTCTCTTGACAGCAGTCATATGAGATTCTCTAGGATCTGATTGGAATCTTGCACACAAGCATACACTGAATAAAATATCTGGCCTAGATGCAGTGAGGTATAACAAAGAACCAATCATACCTCTATACAGCTTCTGATCTACTTTAGCTCCATCATCTTCTTTGCTCAAGTTGCACGTAGGGTGCATTGGAGTGTTCATCACTTTACAATCTTCAAGTTTGAACTTCTTCAGAAGCTCCTTTGTGTACTTTGATTGATGAACATAGACTCCATCTTTGCATTGATTGATTTGAATGCCCAGGAAGAACTTCAGCTCTCCCATCATGCTCATTTCAAATTCATCCTGCATTAACTCAGAAAATTCCTTGCAAAGAGATGCATTAGTAGAACCAAATATTATATCATCAACATATATTTGCACAACAAGAATATCTTTCCCAAGGGTCCTTCTGAAGAGTGTAGTGTCAACCTGTCCTCTCTTAAAATCATTTTTGATTAAGAAATTACTTAGTCTATCATACCAAGCTCTGGGAGCTTGTTTCAAGCCATATAGTGATTTCTTCAATTTAAAAACATGGTCAGGATATTTAATATCCTCAAATCCAGGAGGTTGCTTGACATACACTTCTTCTTCTATGACACCATTTAGAAATGCACTCTTGACATCCATTTGATATAATATTATGCCATGATTAACTGCATAGGAAAGAAGTAACCTGATTGCTTCCAATCTTGCAACTGGAGCAAACGTTTCAGTGTAATCAATGCCTTCTTGTTGACTATACCCTTGTGCAACAAGTCTGGCTTTGTTTCTTGTTACTTCACCTTGCTCATTCAGCTTGTTTCTGAATACCCATTTTGTTCCAATAATGTTCTTGTGCTGAGGTTTGGGTACCAGATCCCACACATCATTTCTTTGAAATTGATTCAACTCTTCTTGCATAGCTAGGATCCATCCATCATCTGAAAGTGCTTCATCAACTGTTGTAGGTTCAATCATTGAGATTAGTCCAATCATTGACTCTTCTTGTCTGAAATGTGATCTTGTTCTTCTTGGACTATCTTTGTTTCCAATGATTAGCTCCTCAGGATGTGAAGACTTGTGTTTGAATGTGTTTCTGGGAGGATCTTCTTGATGTGAGTCATCTTGTGCTTCATCAGAAGCAGTTTCATCTTGCGCTTCTGATGTGGGTTCAGCTTCTGGACTATCTTCAGATTCAGCTATCTGATCAGGTTCTGGAGTAGCTTCAGGAACCTGTATCTCTGCAAAACTTTCACCTTGCTTTGAAGTTTTATCTTCAAGCTCCTTGTCATCAAATTTAACGTGCATAGATTCTTCAACACAGAGTGTCTCTGAATTATACACTCTGTATGCCTTTGACCTTTCAGAGTAGCCTAAAAAGATTCCTCTTTGGGCCTTGGCATCAAATTTCTTTAGGTAGAGCTTGTTGTTCAGAATGTAACATGTACATCCAAATTGACGAAAGTAAGAGATATTGGGTTTTCTTCCTTTAAAGAGTTCATATGCTGTTTTCTCCAAAATAGGTCTAATATAGATCCTGTTTTGAACATAGCATGCTGTATTCACTGCTTCTGCCCAAAAATGTTTTGGTAAATTGTTTTCATGAATCATGGTTCTGGCCATTTCTTGTAAAGTTCTATTCTTTCTCTCTACAACCCCATTTTGTTGTGGTGTTCTAGGAGAAGAGAATTCATGGAAAATTCCATGTTTTTCACAAAAAGCTTCAAATGGCTCATTTTCAAATTCTCCACCATGATCACTTCTGACTTTCAAAATTTTTGATTCTTTTTCAGATTGAATTTGAGTGCAGAAGCTACTGAATACATCACACGCAACATCTTTACTCTTTATGAATTTCACCCAAGTCCATCTGCTGTAATCATCAACAATGACTAATCCATATCTACTTCCATATAAGGATGCAGTATTCACTGGTCCAAATAAATCAATATGGAGTAATTCTAAAGGTCTTGAGGTTGAAACAATGTCTTTGGTTTTAAAAGATGATTTCACAATTTTCCCTCTCTGACATGCACCACAGAGTGCATCTGAATGATAGTCAATGTCTGGTAGCCCTTTCACAAGTTGTAACTTACTAAGCTTAGAGATTAATCTCCAGTTAGCATGTCCCAACCTTCTGTGCCACATCCATTTCTTATCATTCACTGATAGTAGGCAAATCACCTTCTGATCAGCCAGTTCAGAAAAATTGATTTTATAGACATTGTCAACTCTCTTTCCTTTGAACACAATGGATTTGTCTTCCTTGTTGATTACTGTACAGTTGGGTTTTTCAAAAAGCACATCATAACCATTATCACAAAATTGACTAATGCTCAAAAGGTTATGTTCAAGACCATCTACCAACCATACATTATTAATTGAGGTAGAGGAATTACCAATAGTTCCTGTACCTATGATCCTGCCTGACTGGTTGCCTCCAAATTTCACATTTCCTCCCTCTTTCATTGTTAGACTGAGGAACATGGACTTGTCTCCTGTCATGTGTCTTGAGCAACCGCTGTCTAGGTACCATGATCTTTGCTTTGGCACTGCTCTTAGACATACCTGCATCATTGACATTTTTAGTTTTAGGTACCCATTGTTCTATGGGTCCTGGAAGGTTAGTACTTAAGGCTTTACTCTTCACTTCTTGTACCTTGTGCTGTGAGTTGGGTTGCTTCTGATTAACCATCACCTTAGGTTTTGGTACTTCAGAAGCAGTAACTGTCTTCTTCTGAAACTTAGACTTCAGAACCCCAGATTTTGGTTTCACCAGACTCTGAGGAATAGGTTCTGATCTTTTCAGGATCCTAACCTTTGAAGTCTTGGAATCAGATTTGATCATAGCCTTTGACTTAGAGTTCTTTGGCTTTGAAATAATCTTAGCCTTAGAACTAGAAGCTTCAGGTTCTGATTGAACAACAGTTTCCAACTCAGCCCCTTCTGGTACAAAGAATGTTTTCAGACCTTCCTTGATGCATTCACAACAAGACTTTAGATTGGTTTTCTCCAGTTTCACTTCTGGAAAACCAATTCCTCTGCCATTGTTCTTGTAAATGCTATAAATCATAGAAGCCACTCTGCTTCTGTCAATGCCAGATATAATAAAATCTTCAAGAGCAATTTCATGGTTACTTAAAGGTTTTTCATTACACTTTTCTTGTAGCTTCTGACATAAGTACCTGAGCTGATCTTCATATGTTTTACACATGAAGTCAAAGCCCCTAAGTCCTTGTTCAGAAGCTTTCAGATCCAATAAAGTTGATTTTTGCTGTTGTACCAAATCAGCATATTTTTCTTTTAAATCCTTCAACTCATTGGTTCTTACTTCAAAATGTGTAAGAAGTTCTTTAAGTGACTCAACAAGTTCATCTCTGGGAATTTTGGAATATACCTCGTTTTCATCTTCTGAGTCTGAATCTGACCCAGCTTCTGAAGTTGCTGTTGCTACCAACCCAACAGCTACCTTTGCATCTTCATCAGCTTCCTCTTTATCAGATCCAGATTCACTACCCAAATCATCCCAGGTTGCCATTAAACTCTGCTTAATCTGCTTCTTGAATTTGCTTGGTTTGAATGTAGACCTCTTTGACTTGTCCTTTGACTTTTCTCTTTGAAGATCAGGGCATTCAGCAATGAAGTGACCTGGCTTCTTACAGTTGAAGCATCCCTTCTGATCTTCTTTCCTTGAGCTTCTGGAGTTACCCCTTCTGGAGAGAAACTTTCTGTTCTTCTTGGCCAGATATTGAAGTCTGTTTGAGAGCATGGCCATTTCTTCAGCATCTGGTTCAGAGTCTGAACTTGACTGTTCTTCCTCTTCAGATTCAACCACTTTGAGAGCTTTTGATGACTTGCCTTTGGATGGAAGAGCTATTGATTTACTCTTCTTAGTAGACTCATGTTCATTAAGACTTAACTCATGAACTTTGAGAGAACTAACAAGATCTTCGACACTTAAAGTGTTTAAATCTTTAGCTTCCTCAATGGCAGTCACTTTTGGTCTTCATCTGGCAGGTAAGCTTCTGAGTATCTTGCTTACATGATCAGAAGCAACATAGCTCTTCTTTAGAATCTGTAGACCAGAAACTAAGGTTTGAAACCTTGAGTACATCTCCTCAATAGTTTCATCATCCTTCATCTTGAATAACTCATACTGATGTACAAGCAGGAGAGCCTTTGCTTCTTTGACCTTCTTGCTCCCTTCATAATTTGAACAGAGAGAAGCAAACATAGCTTTAGCAGTGGATTTGTCACTCATCTTCATGTATTCTGCTTTGGGTATGGCAGTGACAAGAGCTCCTCTGATAATATGATGCTTCTTGTAAAGTTTCCTCAGTTCTGGAGTATGTTTCTTTCTATCCACAGCAGCTCCTTCTTCATCAAGGACTAAATCACCAACACCATCTTCCAGAATATCCCATAATTCTTCATCCAGGCTCATGATGTAACTGTAAAAGTTGGTCTTCCACCAAGAGAACTCTTCAGCATCTCCATTGAACTTTGGAACTTTTCCAACACTGGTTTTCTTACTATCACTATAATCATGTGAGACATGTTTATAGCTAGTATCACTAGAACCAGAGCCATTAGGAGGAGGAATAGACATGTTTTTCTCAGATCTTTGACTGTTGCACGGTTAAGTGTTACACAACAGACCAAGGCTCTAGATACCAATTGAAGGTGAGAAAAAACACAAGAAGGGGGGTTGAATTGTGTTTTGAAAAATTCTTCGTTTCTCTAAACAACTGAATACACTGATCAGAAGCTAAGTGAGACAGCTTCTGAAGTGATGATCAGAATCTAAATGCAGCGGAATAAAACAGAGAGAGAGAAGAAGAACGACACAAAGCAATTATACTGGTTCCTTCCACAAACCGGAAGTAGTCCAGTCCCCCTTGCACTTCCAAGGAGATTTCACTATGAGTAATATCTGATTACAAATGCTCAAGCACACAAGCAAGAGACTTCCAATGCTCAAGCACACAAGCAAGAGACTTCCTTTGCTCAAGAACACAATCAAGAGACTTCCTGCTCAAGCACAACTGCAAGAGACTTCCTAACTAAACAAAATTACACAGAAAATTGTTTAAGGTTGAACACTTGATATACAATCAGAGGTGCTCACAATACAAATCAGATACAGACTCAATGGACTTAAGAATTTCTAAGATATGACTTTGAGATACAGAAATTCTAAGTGAATGCAGAACAATTTCAGCAGAGGTTTGGTACTTGTGAAAATCTTGTGAGTCTTTCGTTCAGCGTTCTTGCATTACCAATTCTCTAGGTCTTCACTCCTTTATATAGTGGTGTGAAAGAGACGTTGTGAAATTGCCAGCACACCAAAGAGTCGTTGTTGAAGCTTGATCTTTCACCAATAATCTTTTGCCTGATTTGGCTGTTGTCCTATGAAGAACAAATTTGAAATCCATTCCTTATCCAAAGGAACATCTATGCAGGCGAAACCGTATTCTGGAGCTGTTTTCTTGTCCTGTAGCGCAGACACAAAACAGAGTAGTGGAGAACGTGGTTGTACAATTCGTACAAAGTACAATGTCAACGCTTTCGTCCAAATTGCAAACACACACCTTCAAACACCTTTGAAATGACCGTTGCAAACTCCACTAATCCTTTGTTTGTGTTTTCGAATCCAATAGACAGCTTTTGCATTGATAATTCTTCAATTCTTGATTCTTTGCAAATCCAGTTGATATTCAGCTTCTGGTGAAATGGCTTCTGATGAGGCAGCTTCTGATGATGCAGCTTCTGATGATATGACTTCTGCAGCTTCTGATGACGCAGCTTCTGATGATGTGGCTTCTGGACCTCTTGTCTTCAGAAGCACTATTCTTCAGGAGCAGCTTACTTCAGGAGCGCTATTTCTTCAAGAGCAGCTTGACTTCAGGAGCGCTTTTTCTCTTCAGTAGCAAGTTGCCTTCAGGAGCGTCCAAGCTTCAAATTTTTGTTGTTTCCATAGCTCTTTATTTGCTCATTCAGAACCAATGATGATGTAACTTTATAATTATGGTCCTGTACACTTGAACAAATATTAGCTAGTCCAATTTACAATTTTTAATACCTTGTTATCATCAAAACTCTTTAAGGTTCATTGTCAAACACATTTTGTTCCAACAGATTGATACTTGATGAATCAATTTTGTGATATGCTTGCCTTTAGTTTAGTGCATTTGGTACTGTTTGTGATGTGTGGTGTTAGTTCCTTGTTTTACAAGTCATGTAAATAATTGTTTGTGAAAATAAAGTGCCAAATGTGTCTAAAAATATGTCACAATTCTTGACTTGAATACGTCCTTATAATTCTCACATTATTGATTGTAATAAAACCTTTGGAAGATTGGCAAGATATGAGGATTATAGGTCATATACTTGTTTAGAAATTATGATAAATTTTAGGAATATTTGCCTTTTTTATGTTAAGAGTTTTGTTACTTATTGTCAAGTTTTTTTTAGTGCTTCTTTTGCTTATAATTTCTAGTCTATTATGCCTTATGCTACTAATCCTTTCATTTCATGTTTCGTTCATAAGCATCTCATCCTCCATCTTATATTCTTAGCTTTCATTCCTTGCACTTTAAATTTTGCCAAGACCTAGTATGTAAAGACCTAGGGATTTTGTAATTTTCTTTATGCTTTTAATTTCTTGAAAGACCATAGAATGTAAACTAGGGCATATGTAAAGGACAATGGACTCTAATGATGTACACCGACACAAGCACCGACACATGCACACACATCACATGGATACCTTAGATGTATGTTTAGGGTATGCATGCCTAGATATATGTTTAGGTGATTGAATGCTTAGATGTATGCTTAGGAATCACGACACTTAGAAAAATTCTCTTTTCCCAAAAAATATGAACAACTTCACTCAAATAATTTTCTAAATAAACCTTGGGATCAAAATCCCATTGATTTTCCCTTTATTTTCTTAAACAAAAACCTTAATGAATTTTAATCATACTTAGACTTTTTTTTTGCAAAATAACTAATTCCACCTCACAATTTCCAAATCTCATGCCCTTGAGGCCTCTCTCTCTATTATTCTTCAAAATCCCATTTTCAAACTTAAAATCAACCAACAAAAACAAAAACATTTTTTGGAAGAGAACTACGGTGGATTTGATCCCTTAAAAGGGTACGTAGGCAAGGAACCAATATTCCTTCAATTCAAATAAAATAAAAATTCAAACACATCTTTTCTCCCTCCAATTCTTGACTTAGTAAACTCTTAGGTGTAAATATCATTTTTCAAATAGCATTTAAAAATAAAGCGCGCGCGTAGAAAGTAAAGACGGTTCCTATATGATACTATAGTCGTTATGGGTGCCTAACACCTTCCCGTAGCGAAAACAACTCCCGGACCTCGATTCTCAAGGGTTTTTTTCTTATTTTTCCCTTCCCAAGAAAAAATGAGATATCAAAGGTTAAAAAGGTTCAAACGTAATCAATGTTTGACACCCGAAAAACCAAGATAAAACACACCTTAGAAGCGTCTAAAAGACAAACTCTTCAAAAAGTTCTATGATTTGCTGTCTATATATTTGTGTGTACATGCACGCACAAGTTGGACGAGTTATCTTATAGAAGAGTATTGAACAATATCTCATAGCCGCTTCGATTATGGCATATTATGAGGTTTCCGATCATAGAACTTGGTTGGGAAATTGTGTCATAGAGCTACAAATAGTGGATAAATTGAAAGGCCACTAAAGTTATTTTGTAACAATTAATAAGAAGTTCTATTTTCAGTTAACTCTCAGTTAAAAAAAAAAAACAAAACTAACGGTGTGCCATGTGGGCCAATAATGACACACCACGTGGGCAGACTAAAAGACAAAAAAATTCAAATTTTTGTCCTTCAAATAATAATTAAAAAGTTGAATTTTTTGTCTTTTAGTATGCCACGTGACCTGTCATGATTGACCCATGTGGCACACCGTTAGTTTTGATTTTTTTTAGTTGAGAGTTAACAGAATGACCAAAGTCAAAGGTTTTACAAAGTGCAGGGACCAATGCCAAATAAAAAAAAGTGCAGGGAACGATGCCCAAATTGGGTGAAAGCGCAGGGACTAAACACACATTTAAGCCAATAAAATCTGAGTGAAAACATCATGACTATCTTTTAGCTTTTTGGCGTGTGTATGTAGCATGACATCATCCTTTTATCCCACCATCTATGTTTTGTGCTATAGTTAAGATCCAACGGTGACAGTAAATTTGGGATAAACTCGTGAAATCATGTTTTGCCCTTTAGGGCACTTGATAAAAAGCTTCACATAGAAATTTTATTTTGGGATTTGTGTATTCTACACATTAAAACATCAAAAAAATAACTTTTTATACATTAAAATTATCAATTGTTTTCATTTTTGAATCCTTAAAAAAGAAGTGTCCTTGGGACATTTGTTATCATTGATGCAATCCTAATGTCTCATCAATTATCTAAGTGCCACAAATTTCTTTCATAAAGTTGCATGCATCTTATCCACGTTGACGGTTTGCCAAAGTTACATTTCCGCGTTTCAATTAAAATCCAAATCCAATTCAAATTGATGGTTCACAAATATGAAGATGATTAAGGGAACATAGGGGACCCAATGTAACTCAAGAATTTTTTGTTTTCCACATTGCATTACATAATCAAATCACGATAGAATCTGTAAAACCACGCCTGTAGATAAAACAACTTACAACAAGTTGGAAAATGAAAACCAGATTTATCATAGCATAATTATAAACTTCAAACAAAGTAAAATTATTTCCTAAAGCTATAGCTTGAAGCATCATTTAATTTAGCTTCATTATTTATATTTTTCTAGATGCAGGAATTTCTATATTTTTAGCTGATAAATATGATTGACGGGTCACAGCAACACTCATCTAAGAGGCAACAACAACATAGAGCTGCAAGACTGAAACAAAAAAAGAAAAAAAAATTAATAGAAGTTGACAAGAACATAAACAAAACAAAATTAAAATATAATCTTTTTTATTCCTTGTGATGGAAAAAGAAAAGAAAAATAATCTAGTTTTATTTATTTAGACTGAATAATTTAATTAATTTAGTTGAGATTTATGGACTCACCATCCCTCAAGGAATCCGGTATTCTGTCTTCTGGGTGGTGGAGCAGCATATTGAGGTGGTGCCATCACTGGGGGACCTTGATAATACCCTGCCAACAAAAAGGTTCCCCTTAAATCAAGGACGTGATTAATTTATGAAGAAATAAATATATTTTTTTTGGTAAAGATGAAGAAATAAATACGTACTATATAGAAAGAATACCCTAGAACAAATTAGGATGAAAAAAAATGCAAATCCATAAAGTGAGTAAAGGACAAAGCAAATTAAGGGGTTAGTTTTGTACACCATAAAAAATCATATCATATGAGAAAGAACAAAACAAAAATATTGGTTTCAGATGATGAAATTTTTAAGCATAGTATGATAGAAATGAGAAAGGTCTTATATTAAAAAAAGAAATAACTTTGTGATTCAAAATTAAACAAGACCTCAAATATTATATGATAATAATCATGGTTAAGTAGCTATAAGATCTAGTTTTTGTATCAAGAGAAGGAAGAGTTACCTTGAGCAGGGTATGGATAGGCATATTTGGGGTCATTCATTTCTGGAAAATTGGACTCAAAGCATAATATGATACACAATTTCTATGTTCTAAATTGCAAATATATACTTGAGGAGAAGAGACTTGATTTTTGAGTACTAGTGCTATGTTTTCTCCACGGTTATAACTTATAATTAATTCTAACCCTTTACCTGAGGTAGTTGGGTTTATTCTTGTTTAGGTAACAAAGCACTTTCTAGAAAAAGAGAGACTCTCTCAAAAAAAAAAAAAAAAGAGAGACTTCACAGTGAACAAACTAATAGGAGCCCTACTATTTCTACACCCAGGACCAACCCAGGAAGGTAGCCTTTTTTTCAATGAATTTGGCTCTAGAATATGCTCTTATAAGGGACAGTATGTTGATTAAAAAAACAGTTGTGGGGCAAAGTATTTGGCTATACAAAAAATGAGGGGTACTCTTAAGAATAATAGAGGCCTAAATTATCCTCTTTCTTAATATTGTCTCTATTTTAAAATATTTTATGAAAATATGAGTTAATCAAGTTATTGGATTTACGTGACTAATAAGTTTTATTATAGAACAAATTGTTTAAAAGAACTCGAGTTCAATTGTTGAAAAAACTTTATTTCTCTCTTCCAAACTCTAAATTGGCAAGCCTTTGTTGAGAATATAAGGGTTAGAACACACACAAAAATACAATTATATTTTTGGCAAAATATTTATTTTTGTCCTTTAAATTTGACAAAAATAGCGGGTTAATCCTTTAAGTTTTTTAAGTTTCAAATAGGTTATTTAAGTTTTTCGAAGTTGCAAATAGGTCCTTTAAGTTTTTTAAATTTCAAATAAGTCCTTTAAGTTGTTAATATAATGCACCAATTTGATTTTTTTTTCTTAAATAAATCCTTAAAAGGGTAACATTGACCTATTTAAAACTTACAAAACTTAAAAAACTAATCCGATACTTTTGTCAAACTTAAAGGATCAAAAGGGATATTTTGCTTGTATTTTTTTAGACAGTTTGTATTGTTAATTTTTATGTTGTGGACGAAGATTAAAATGTTAGCTCTTTTGTTAATTTTTATGTTGTAGATGAAGATCAAAATATTAATTTTAGTATAGAGTATCTCTAATGAGGTATTTTTTTTAATAGCAAGTGATGCTTAATAGCTACTTTGATTGGAGGGTAATTAGAGAGCATGCTTAATTGAAATGAAAGGTCTACTTAAAAAATATATATATTGAAATGAAAGGAGAGAAAATGCCTCTCTCTCCTTCTCACACGTGAGTCCCACAAATAAATACTCTGTAGTTTCCTTGGTATGCATTTAAAAATTTAGAATCGAATCAACAACATTTTATTTTTACCTTAACAACGAATTCTATATGATTTACTAGTTCCCTAAATTAATGTTAGCCTTACAAAATCCATAGAGACGTGGTGTTTACTCCACTTGAGAAAGAGCCTGTTTAATCCATATACTCCCCAGAAAGAACCTTATCCCGCAGCATCAAGAATTTTGTTTTTGTCAAAAGATGGCAAAAGTCTAATTTTGTGTCTGACTTTCAGCTCAGTTGTTTAATGTGTACTGATAAAGATTGGTTTACAAATTCCAAACCCTCTTCTCAATGAGAATTGATTAATTTGTGTTAGATCAAGAGGGGAATTCGGGAATCAATTACTCCCTCCATTCCTTTTCTTTTGATGTTTTAGCTATTGACACAAGTTTTAAGGAGTAATTAAAGTATATAAACATTTGTGTGTGTTTTACTTAAATGTCCTTATTTATCATTAAATTCACATGTGATAAATCAAAGATCACAACTACTTTAATAGTTTATTGTGTTTTTCAACAAGGGTAAACTTGAGAAAACAATAATAAATTCACTAAAACATCAAAAGTTTTGGAATATAATTGAAGTTTTAAAACATCAAAAGAAAATGAATGGAGGGAGTACTATATAAGATCAAAATCAAACACACAAATGAAACATACGAACAAGATGAACGCCACGTTTTTTACTTCAAACCTTAAGATATTGTTCAAATAATTTATGAATTCTCACACTTATATATTGTTCATTATTCATTTTTTTGTTTAATAAAATACTTCTAACTCATATAACGTTTGCCACAACAGCTTATATTTATTGTTTGGAGGATGAAAATTTCTTGTTTTTAACAGAATTAAACTAAAAATTCGTTATATTTATAAAAAAGAAAAACTTATTTAGTACATAAAAAAAATTGTCTTGTATTTTATGTAGACTACTTTGCACAAATGGTAGTAATCTAGAGAAATCGACAATCTTCTCCACGAAGTCGTTTAATGTGTGATTGTGAAGTAGCTATGACCATTATTGATTTGATGGCGTTGTACTCCTCCAAATCAAATCGTGTGTACAATACAGTCCAAATATACACATGACCAAAAGAAAAGTTTATCATTTCTTTTTGTTGAGGAGATAAGTTTATCAATTTTTTTTAGCACTGTTTTGATGCAAGCGCTTTTGTTGTTAAGGGTTCTGGCCCTCTCTAAGTCTTTTATAGAATTTCTTTGCTTGATAGAAAGAAAAAAAACTTTTTTTTGAGCAAAAGTTTATCAACTTGTCAAAAGAAATCAATAACAAATTTAGAAAAATATCTTAGAGCTATTGAATTAGATGGTAAGAACTTCTTGTTTACGCATAAGTTTGACTTCAAGTCAAACACTGGAAATAAATATCAGGTTTACATAAAAAAAATATAAAAATATAAAAAAATAATATGAACTAATAATAAATTTAAGGATGTTGCTAATAATCTACACAACCTAAGAAAAAAATATGTTTGAGACAATAACAATTAAGGAAAAATATGTTTGTAATATTTTTTTTAAGAAATAAAATCAAATTACAAGTTTATATTTTGGTCAAAAATAGGTGGATGTAAATTGTTAACTTACTCTTTAATGTTTTTAGATGTGTTTAGTCAAAAAATATCCTTAGGCGTGTAAATTAGCAACCATAAATTTATTTTTACTACTATTTTTAAATTGTTATAATTTAGTTAGCACAATCTGATAGAGCCTTGTTAAGATGTAATAGATGTGATGTAGTCGACGAAGATTGATCCAATAAGTTGATTTATACCTCATAAAGCATGAGTTTAACTAAAGATAACAGCGTTAAGACTTCGTGTAAATATATATGTCAACACTCTCGTAGTCTTGAGGTCTATTTACCATAAATAACCATGGTGAGCATCTGATGCCAACAACATAAGCCTATATTTATAAACAAGAATATACGGTCCTTATTATAAGAAACAATTGACTTTTTTTGTTCATAGATTAATTAATGTATCTTGTTATAAATATAGATTAGATACATCACTTACACAATGAACTTAAAAAGTCAAATGTTTCTTATAATAAGGACCGGAGGGAGAAGTTGTTAAGGTAAAAATAAAATGTTGTTGATTCGATTCTAAATTTTTAAATGCATACCAAGGAGTATATTTTTTTTAAACTAAAATGGTCATCGTTTTTTTTACAGAAATGGTTGTTATTTTTTAAATTGTTATGCAAAAGCTCAACAACTCCATTAAGGTCAAAATATGGTCAGTATTTTGTTTTATTTCCTTGTTTTTTTTACACATTAATTCTTTGGTCGGATTGATAAACTAAAAAATACTCATATTAGGTGGTCGTGAATATAAGTAAGATATTTAACATATTTAATATATATTTAATTTTTAATAACTATTTTCATTTAATGGAATGGATTCTCATAATATTTTTTTTTTAGTAAAAACAGTTTCTTTTTTGTTAGATTAAGAAAAATAATTATTTCTTTATAGTAAAAAGTTTCAAATTAATAAGTATAAAATTTAATATTTTTGTTTATAATCAAGACAAGAATAACATCCAACAAGTTCACTGTGCAACACAAAAAAAAAAAAAAAAATACCAGCAATAAGGTAATATCTGCATTTTTTAGTTTGAGTATGAGCAGCCCCATCCCTAGCATTTTATGGGCATTAAACCGAGTTTGAGAAAAGGATCCCTTTATATAATTATATTATAATTTTTTTATGAATGATAAGTGAGACATGCATTAATCATGGTAGTTGACATCACAACTATGCATAATACAATAAAAACCCATCTATGTTTTTTTTTTGAGAGAAAAAAAAAAAAACCCATCTATGTTGACACCCCAAAACACTGTGTCAAATACACTTTGTCATATAAATTATCTCCGTTCCATATTAAGTGACACAGTTGACTCTGTCACACATACCAATGTATATTTTTTATCTTTAATATCTTCGATTCTCTATTATAAAAAAATTATGAAAATTTAATATTTTAAAAAAATTCATCGAGACGAACCCAACAACTTATATGATATTATTTATCTTTGTATATTAGTAGAAAAATGTGGTCAAATTATGTTAGGTCAAAAGTCTACATTGCCAAATAGGTCATCTTTTTTTTGGTAGCGGTCGGGGTTTGAACCCCGGACCTTGCATATTTTATGCATTGTCCCAACCAACTGAGCTAAGCTCACGAGGACTGTCAAACAGGTCATCTATTATAGGACATAGGGAGTAATAAAAAAGAATAACAAAACAAAAAATTAAGGGGTCAAAACAAACCAAGCATAGCTATCTTAAATGATAGGTGGACATACTAATTTTTAAATAAGTTTTATCATTTGATTTAATAATTCAGCTTTTACTATCTCTAAAAAATTTCAAAGAGCTTCATAATCATTTATCAACATAAATCTATTATAGTATAAAATACACTTCCCTCAAACCCAGTAACATGATAACCTTTTATCATTTATCAATAGAATATGATATGTTACTTATAAAAAAAAAATCATACAAGATCAAATTTGGTGTTGCAAGCATGAAACTTTCTGATGAAAGTCATACTATATTATGAAATCTAAATACAAATTCATGTTATCTTGAATTTAAAACACCAAAAAGAATCCTCAAAATAAAAAAACAAATTTAATCTCTGGAAAGGAGTATAGATTTTTCTTTTTACGTGTTGCTTATGTGTTTTATGTTTTAATACTAAGTTTAGTGTTTTGGCCAATGTTGGGGGTGTGAAAATTAAAGTGTTGGGCTGTGAAAATGAAATGTTGTTGATATGTAAAATAAAAAGGGTGAAGGGCTACTGGTCTGAAGTTTGATAAATAGTTCGGCTCTCTTTGCGATTTGTGCTATATGTACTCCCAATAAAACAATTATTTCTATATAAACCCCCCGTATATTAAAAAAAATGGGCTCCCTACGAGCATGGGCTCTAGGTTGCAGAACTCCCGGCCTATGCCTTGGGTCTGCCCTAAGTATGAGCTCGAGTAATTACGTGCAAATTTGAATGAATATGAGAGTGGATACATAAAGTATAATGTTGAACAACACATATATAAATATATAATTATAATTTTACATAACACTTAAACTAAACTAAGTAAGTAATCCTAAACTTTCTGTCATAAAAAACAAATTAATCCTAAACTTTTATATTTATTTTAATATGCATTTTTTTTAGTTTTTTATCCATCCAAAAACTATGATTTTTTAATGTTTTACAAGTTGATTGGCAAGATTTTGGATTATATTTTAATTATATTTTGATATTTAATTTTTTTTTTGAATGGCAAATATTTTATTTGTTATTTATTGTCTTGAGTATGCTGTGTGGATGCTTAGGGCGCAGAGGTACGAGGACATGTACTAATTTGTTGTCACAAGGTACGGGTTTGAGTATGGTCATTTTTTTTATTAAGTCAGATATTGCAAAGTCTAACTAGACTCGCATATTTTTCACATCTAGTGGTTTGATGGAGGAAGAAATGGTTAATCTTGAGAAACAATGAGAGAGGTGAGAATAGATGTAGGTTTGAGTAAATATAAAATTGATATATTAGTTTCATTCTTCTGCCCTTTTTGCAGTTCTTTCTATCTATTATTTTATAATTGAATTCTAGTTACAGTCAACAACAAAAAATTGAATTCTACCACACAAAAAATATTGAAATAATTGAATTCTAGTTGGATTTTAATACTCAGTTTTTAATTTGCTGTTTTTTTTTTTTTCCTGAGAAGATTTATGATATTTTTATACTTGGCTACTTTGCATCCTTTATTGTTCTGAATTCTAATATCCTCTCAACATGTAATTATTAATTTCAAAACTTTTATATTAACTTGTTCATTTTTAATAGCATATAACTTCATAATTTACATCTAAAATTAGTATTCCATTCATTACTGTGGTTCATGTCTAATAAGTCCTTATGGAAAAAAGAAAGGAAAAAAAAAAAAACTCAATAAGTGTGTGGGGTTTGATTCATATTTTTTTACCATAACTTTGACATTGAACAACCTCCCTGTTCCTTTTTTTATACAAAAATTACTGTTATAGACAAATTCATGTCTATAGAGTTTTTTTTTTTTTTTTTTTTTGGGACTGAAATGTCTATATAAGTTGAGTTCACAATAAACCACTATGTGAGAACATATACATTATACATAAATTGAACATTACAATACACTTATTTGATTATTATTTTTTTAGTAAAATGTCAACTCATCAAGGAATTACACAGTCGACATTCTACAACCAATCAATAATCAATAAATTTCAATAGAAAGAATGTGTTCAACATCCCCTACGTTCAAAATATGACTGCCTAAGGGCAATATCCTTTTTCCTTGTTCATCTGCAAAGCTGAAGTGTTCACAAGGATCCACCAAAATGCTTGTTTCAATAGATTTGTTAGAAACTGTATGCAGACGACTGAATCCGACAAGCTGGGATTCCGGTGAACCTCGTATATTTTTAGGCCATTTAGAGAACAACATCACCACGTGACTTCCATCTAAATCTCCAACGTTCATCACAGAAATATGCATTGAGAAGCTCAATGAGTTGCAATTTCGCAACTCATCAAGGTGAACATGATCAACTTCGAACACCTCTTTCTCTACCTTGTTCAATAAGCTTCTTCTCAAACCACCATTGGTTGTTGTAGACAAACTAAGTTTACTTGGAGCTGATAAAACCCTGTATGAGAAATCACTGTAACTTAAGCCATGCCCGAATCCATATACTCTACTTCCAGTATAAAAACGGTAGGTCCTTCCGGGATAACCACGTGAAGGATCAGCTCGCATTCCCATGTCGTTCATGGGAACATTGGTAAATGACTCGGGATACCAAGTCATCGGAAGCCTTCCAGCTGCATCAAAATCAACTTCAGATGTTTAATATGTATAAAGACAATATTTTCGAGCACTGTATTCATTCATTAACAAAATACATACCTGGATTGAACTCTCCAAAGATGATTTCAGCTAGTGCTTTTCCACCAGCTTCACCAGGGTACCCCACCCAAAGAATACTTGTGATTAGTTGATTATTTTCAGCGAAGGAGACATCAAGGGGTCCTCCACCAGTCAGAACTAGAATAACTGGTCTTCTACTAGCAGCAGCAACACGCGATACAAGGTCCATCTGTTTACCAGGTAAAAGAAGACTAACTCGATCAAGATCCTCTGTCTCAAGTGTGGTATCTAGCCCGGCAACTATTACAACAAAATCAGTTTGCTTTGCGATGTCAATAGCTTCCGCGAAACCGTCATCAGAGTCACATTTTACATCACGGCAACCAAAAGCGTAGGATATCGTCTTTGCATATTGTTTAAGTCCATCATATAAGCTTCTTGGAGAGCAAGAAATTCCTACATTATTAGATAGGAAACATTAATAATCTTAATGGCCAAATGATATGGAAATTTAAGAAAGCAGCCTTTCTGTCAAATGGGAAATCATTCCCCTATACTCACAGTCACTTAAACCAAAGCTCTAATATTTTTCAAGTGATCGATATAGCATATAATTCGGAAATCAGTAAACTAGGTCAATCATTTCCATAAGAATACATTCCCTGATTCACTTAATACAATGTACTATAGTACCACGAGAAAAGGATCGTTAGGCAATTAAATGATTAATGATTAAATGAAGATTGACAAATTACAATGCTCCAATATGAAGAAAAAAAATACCTGAATAACCGCCACCTAATTCACTCGTAGTTGCCATTGGACCAATGATAGCTAAGGAGACACCATCCTTCTTATCCAAGGGAAGGAACTTATTGTCGTTCTTCAGAAGTACGATCCCCTGTCTTGCAGCTTCAAGTGCTAATTTTGTGTGTTCCGGTGTGCAAACATCTTGAGGTCCCAATTTGCCAAACTTGCCTTTTTTCGGATCTCCGTTAAACAGTCCAAGGCGCATTTGAACAGAGAACAGGTTGAAAAGAGCTCTATCTAAATCTTCCTCCTTCACCAGTCCTTGTTCAATGGCAGATTCAGTGTGTCGAAGCATAAACGTTCCACAATTAATATCCATACCTAAAATTTAATTGATGAATTAAAATACCTTGGAAACCATCCAATTCATATAAAATCTTGGAAAGTAAATCAACAAAACCACAAATTTACAAAGACAGAGAAAAATACCTGCTTTAAGAACATCAGCAACAGCATCTTCTGCAGATTTTGCATACTTTTGATACTCGTAAACAGTAGCCACGGCATCACAGTCTGAGGCAATATACCTACACTCAAAAGTCAATACAACCAATTCTAATAATCAGTAAAAATAAAGCTTTGGCGCGTGTTTTCTCAATGAAATCAAATTTCAAAAGTTCCTCAAACCCTTACCCTTCAAATCCCCACTTGTTTCTAACCAGTCCCAAAAGATCCTTGCTAGCACAAGCAGGAACACCATTAACTTCATTGTAAGAACACATCAAGCAGCTCGCTTTCCCTTGTTGAACACAACCACGAAACGGTGGCTGGTAAGTGTCTTCCAAATCCTGTTGTGTAACCTACAAAAACCTATTGCACTCAACACCATATTCAAACATAGTAATAATGAATATGACTAATGAATCAAGCACATCTCTGACACGCGCGCGATGAAAGCAAGTACCTAGCAAAATTAAATTCAGCTAACAACAATAACAGACTTAACTAACACACCATGCCAATCCCCCAAAAACAAAACTCATACTTATCAACAAATATTTACTATTTTAGATTAGCATTTCCAATTTACCAAAACATGTAAAGCACAGACACTGACATGTAGACACAAAATAATTCAACAAAATAGAAGTGATTTCTCTATTTGGATTGACTTGCTAGAAGAGCTTAACTATTAGCATAAGGATTTGTAAGACTGTTTGACAGAGCTTGTGAAAAAAGCTTATAACATGTCCATATGTTGTTTTTAGCTTATTTCCATAAGCTTTCCAACCCCAGCCACCAAGTCAACCTTATAACTCCCTTTTGGAGTAATGTCGACAGAGGTTTGACTAGGGTTTGTTCAGTAATTTTGTCGTCACGAGGATAGTATGTGCTTCCGCCACTCACCTAATTTAGTATTGAATGCAATGTTTTGGGTTCTCCTACCCTTGATAACACTGTAGAGGTAATGCGAAAAAGACAACACAACTGAAAGAGCAAATAAACCACCAAGAATATAACATGTCAGAGATAACTCAAACGGTTTAGTCCTTAAAACTTTTGAAATCCCAACTATAGATTTGGGGGATCTCGGACATTGGCTCCTAGGCTGAAACAGATGCTCAAATGTCAATATACAACACACCGTTATCAACAAAAATCACAAAGATCAATATTGATCATCAGTATGGTGTTCTGCGGTTTTTTTGTTGAAGCCCTTAAAAATCATTATGACCGTTGAAATACTCAATCCAGCAGTTGATGACTACATCGGTCAAAAGATTCCATAAATGCTGGGGTTATTGTTCTAAGGGTTTTAGTGAATTTACTACGAAACTAACTTTTGACTCTCCAGCATTGTCGGCAGACTGAGGGTTGGTTATTTTGTCAAAGATGACGGTCACAAACGATGTTCTTGGCAATATGAAAACCCCCACCGACGAAGCTGATAAGTTGCTACTAGAGATAAAAAGCACAAATCCCTCGTTCGTGTAATGAAGAATGAAAACTGAGTCTTGAAGTAGTAACAAGAAATTTCATTCTCTTCATCAACGAATGAGATATTAGAGAAAGATCTGCGGAGATGAGTTAAGACCGACTCATCCCGGGGCAGTGAAAGCTGCTAAGTCTTAGAAACAATACAAACAGTTACCAAGCCAACCTTATAACTCCCTTTTGGATTGACTTATTTGATCTAGTCTACCAGCATCTTATCTACTGTTTGAGAGAACTTATGATAACAATCTATGACATACATTTTCATAAATTATAATTTGTTTTCAGCTTATTTGCTCTCCATGATAGCTTATACGAAAACAGATTGACTTTAGCTTATCTTTTGTTAAGGAAATAGCTTATAATAAGTGTTTATGCAATAAGCTAGCTACAAATTAAGTTGTTTATCCAAACATGGTCAAAGGCTCAAAGCAAAGAGCAAGTAAAAAAAACTTACCACAGCATTGAAATTATACCTAGAGAACTCTCCCCATTTCTCCAAATCATAAGCAGTAAAATGTTTACAACAAGCAGACACCATAAGACCATCATCATCATCACTATCATGATCATTCAACACATTCTTGATTCCCTCAACACCTTGAATCCCTCTAACAAACTCAACAGCATAAGCAGAACCAACCATAGGATCTTCCCCAGGAGTTTCTTGTCCTCTCCCCCACCTAGGATCCCTAAAAACATTAACATTCGGAGCCCAAAAACTCAACCCAGCTTGTCCAACATTAAACATAGCCCTACCTTCAACACCAACAGCATAGCCAATAAGAAACCAAAGAGAACGGTTAAATGCCGCGGCGGAGACAATAACTTGAGGGAAACTTGTAGCAGATTTAACTGATCCATTGAAGTTGACACCAGGACCATTGGTTGCAATGCCATGGAGAGCTTCAGACCACCATTGGTAAGATGGGATGCCAAGGTGAGAGATGGAGGATGCGTTGTTGGAAAGTTGGTTGATTTTGTCGGAGAAGGTTAGGAGAGAGATGAGAGAGGTTGTTCTTGTGGAGATGGGGAGAGAGATGTTGCAGAATGGGTAGTGAGAGTGTGGTGGTTTGCATGGGTAGGAGGGAGAAGGGGTTGGGGTGGTGAAGAATTTAGGGAGGTGTATTAGAAATAGTGAGAACAAGAAGAAGATGATGATGGTGAATCTTTGTTGGTGAAACATCATGGTTTTTTGTTACTGCTTCGGTTTGTGTACTTGAGTTGAAGTACAGTTCAGTTCAGAACAAAGACAAATAGTGCTACTTTTATGGATGCTTACTTCATCAAAAGAAATATTATTTTTTCTAATAATGGAGTACTTTATTTTTGGTAGATAATTTTCTAGTTTCATCAATGAGATAAGTCAAAAAAAATAATACTTATATGAAGGAGTTATTTTATTTTATTTTATTTTGAAAGGGTCAATTATATGAATGAGTTATTAATGAAAGTTCACTGATGATAATGAAATTGTGATAGTATAAATGAGTTTGATCAAAAATAATGATATTGAATTTTTTTTAAGGGAAAAATAATGATATAGATCTTCTACAAAAAATAATAATAATATTGTTGTGAGTCATGTTTTAAAATTATCACATAACATTAATTAAATAAGTAATTTAGCCTTTTCAAAAAAGAAAACTAATCGAATAAAAAGCAATACAAGAAGACATCAAATCATTGCTAAAAAAATATATTAATCTAATACAACGGCCTTAACTAGTTCATAAACTACCATATTAATTTGTCTCCTAATAAACTCAACCGACGAATTATGACACAAATCAACAAAACAAACAATCTCTAATGATATAATCAAATGAAGGTAAGTAAGACAAGGAGTATTGAAGTTATCAACTACAACCTTTGCATCAAGTTCGAGTAACATTGGCAAGGTTGAGCTAACCCACCCATTTGATAGCTTGAAGTAAATTGTAACTTGTAAACTTCATTGTCCTTAACTAATAGAATGGCTGATAAATTGTAAGTTTCCATTGCGATCTTTTTATACACACTTCAACACACCAAAAGGTGGAGTAAATAGGCAATTTCCCCCCTGAAATTGCAAGGTTTGTCAAATACCCCCCTGTAGTTAACGAAACATCAATTACCCCCCTGAAATTGCATAACGTTAATCAATTTACCCCCTCCGTCAATTTTTCTGTTAACTGTTTACGGTTATGATCAATTACCCCCCTGAAATTTTACACATATGTGCAAAATGCACCCTGAACTTGAAAAATTAAAAAAAAAATTGAAAAAATTCTGGAAAAATATTAAAAAAAAAATTAAAAAATTCTGGAAAAATGAAAAATCAATAAAAAAAATTGAAAAAAATATTAAAAAATTCTAGAAAATTGAAAAATTAATAAAAATGAAAAAAAACGGAAAAAATTAACAAAATCTGGAAAAATTAATAAAAATAAAAAAATCTGAAAAAATTTAAAAATTATGGAAAAATTAAAAAAAATCTGAAAAAATTTAAAAATTCTGAAAAAATTAATAAAAATAAAAAATAAAATAATCTAATAAAATGAAAAATAATGAAAAAATTCTGGAAAATAAAAAATATTCTGATTAGTATATATGTCGAAATTTCGAAATTCTGGAAAAAATGTATTTTTCGAAATTCCGAAATTTTGATTAGTATATATGTCGAGCTTAGGTTTTTTCAGTGTATTTTTTTCCCTTATTCTCGGTTTATAAATACACAAAAAGTTCCCGGTTTATAAATACACAAAAATTCCCGGAAAAAATACTAATGAAAATTTCAAAATTTCGAAAAATACATAAAAAACCTAAGCTCGGTTTATAAATACACATATTTTTTCCCTTATTCTCGGTTTATAAATACACAAAAATTCCCGGAAAATTTTTGAGAAATACTAATGAAAATTTCATAAATTTTTCATTAAAATTTATTTTCCAGAATTTCATTAAAATTTATAATTTCGAAAATTTCATTTTTCCAGAATTTTAATTTTTTTTAGAAATTTAGAAATTTTATTTTTTTCCAGAATTTTTTAATCTTTTTTATTTTTTTCAGAATTTTTTCATTATTTTTCATTTTATTAGATTTTTTTATTTTTATTAATTTTTCCAGATTTTTTTATTTTTATTAATTTTTCCAGACTTTTTTCATTTTTATTAATTTTTCAATTTTCCAGAATTTTTTAATATTTTTTTTCAATTTTTTTTATTGATTTTTCATTTTTCCAGAATTTTTTAAATTTTTCAAGTTCAGGGGGCATTTTGCACATAAGTGTAAAATTTCAGGGGGGTAATTGATCATAATCGTAAACAGTTAACAGAAAAATTGACGGAGGGGGTAAATTGATTAACGTTATGCAATTTCAGGGGGGTAATTGATGTTTCGTTAACTACAGGGGGGTATTTGACAAACCTTGCAATTTCGGGGGGGAAATTGCCTATTTACTCCCAAAAGGTGGTTTGCGCCAACGAGTTGTGGATGTTCGAGGTGTGAGGCTACTGATTGATTGGATCCTTTAAAGAGAAACTCTTGTGTGAACCAGGACCAAGAAATTTGGTTTGGTCACACATAGAGTTTTTGCCTTCTCTCTCTTCACAAATGCTTTTCATTTTCTCTCTCTTCTCTCTTCTCTCTTCTCTCTCTTCTTTCTTTGGTTGTGACCAAATAAATTTTTTTGGTCCTGGACCACCTAAGAATTTCTCTCCGATTTAGATTATTGTCATTGTTGAGTAAAGAGGCAGCACCTTGTCATCAACCTCATCCCAACGTTTCTCCTCTTTTTTTTTTTTCGTTTAAGGTCGCTATAGTCTAGATTACGACTTTTCCATAAAGTTCACAAAGTCATGCACCACATGCTACGATAACAAGTTCTTTAAGTTAAAATTAGTTGAAATAGTTAAAACACCATAGTTTAAACTTTAAGAAATACCGTAAGAAAATACTCTCTCCGTTTTAAAATGAGTGTCGTTTTAGGTGTTTACAAACATATTAAGAAATGCAATGATTAAAAGAAAGAGAATGGTTATTTTACCAAATTATCCTTATTAACTATTGGTTAATTTTAAAAGTAATACTTTGGAAGTAGTGTGCAGAGTATTAATTGGAGGGTACAATTGAAAAGAAAAAATTATTATTGCATTGGAAACTGGAAGTGACATTCATTTTGAAACAAATATTTTTGGCTAAAGCGACACTCATTTTGAAACGGAGGGAGTACTAATATAAAAATTATTTCTCCTTTTATTTCATAACAAGTGTCGCGTTTGCAAAAGAAAAAAATTCCTTCAATAAATATCAATTTCAATTTGTCTCGTAAGTAAAATTCTCTTGATAGTTGCATGGACATTTGATATGTTGGGACACATATTCGACCCCGATGTTCTCCACTCATCCACACTTAAGGTTTGTGATTCTCACTACTAGACTATTTGATTAAAAAAAAAATGTCACTTTCAATTTTTAATGTAATTTTTTTTTATTGTACTCCAAAATATGTACTTGACTCTCAAATTAATATCTCCAACTTTCCGTTTATGTAATAGTGATTAGTGAATACATGTATGGTTGGTTCTACCTTTAGATAAGATCAAAATTGATTCTGGAGGTGCAGAATTGATTCTTATATGTTTGGTTGTTGTCTAATAGAAAATTGATCCAGCTCTAAAATTGATTCTAATAGAAGCTAGGATTTGTAGTTTTTGATTATAGAAATGATTATTGACACAAAAATTTATGGTTCAACCCACTTTTACATAAATTTATCCAAACACAAATCAATTTTAATCGAAATTACTTTTAACCAAAATAATTCTACATAATCAATTATATCAAAATCTATTCCACCACCACCCAACCAACCACACATCAATATTCGACAAAGGATGTTTTGCTAAAATTACTATTCCTTTTCTTAATTAGTGTTGTTCTTGTGTGAACTTACTAGGTTAATCTATGGATTGCTAATGTGATCTTAACGCCAAGTGTTTGAACTTTGCAGATCTTACTTTATATTTCTTTTTGGAAAATGCTAACTTGTACTCTTAAAGCACAAGTTAATAAGCTAAGTATAGAAGTTTTTTCTCATTACAATAATTTATATTTCTTTGATCCTTTTATATTAATTTTTTTCACTTTTAATCAAACTTTTTTAGGCAGATTTTTAATCAAACAAACATTTGTTTTAAGTGTATTTTATTTTATTTTATTTTTGGTCAATTTTTAAGTGTATTTTTAAAGGATGTCCATTATTTATATGTTTAAATACCACATTTTTTTAGAGGTTCGAAGTTAGTCAAACAATGACACAAAAAAAATAAAAATTAAAGATATGTTTTTTTTTCAAAGTGACTCATATTTAAAGATTGAGGGTTCTTAAAAAAAAAAAAAATTAAAGATTGAGGGTACCACAGGATTAAGAAAAGTTTATTCTCACAATAATACATTAATGGGGACAAGAAAGAGATTGTTCAAGTTGAATAATGAATTTTGTTTGTATACTTCATTGTCAATGAAAAATAATACACATCCATTGATTTACTCTTGCATCATTTAATGAGTTTAAAATTAATTGTCGTACTTGAGTTTATATTCTAAAATATTTTTACAATGAAGTCATTTTAGGAAGAACATAGGGGCTAAAAGTTCAAACTTGAAACCACAGGGAAAATTCACTGATCAGGAAATGTCAATTAGATGTTTGCTATTCAAGTTGAAGATTCATGTACACCTCCTAAGAGAGATCGCCGTTTAGAAAGACGTTGTTGGTGTCAAGTTGTAGCATTCACCTTTTTCCCTAAGCTGGTCCAAACTTGAAAGTAACCACAGAGAAAAATCAGTGATCAAGAAATGTTAGTGCAAAAATAATTGTATCAGTAAGTTGGATATTCCCTTAAGAATCAAATTCAAGAATAAAATTTGGGAAATTCCTATTGAAAGATTCGCCTATAAAGAGAAAGTCAATGCAAAAAAAAAAATATATATATATATATATATTTGCCATTTGGTTCGGAATTGGTTACATGTTTATACAGCTTTGCCGTCAAACACAGAGGATCATTTCCTTCAGTTTGGTTCGGCTTCAGGTCTTTTGCAAGATCGCGATGCTCTTTCATGTTTATGATTTGGTTTGCGACTTCTTGGATTATCTGGAAGGAGAGAAACAACAGAATTTTCCGGGGAAAAGAGAACTCAATTCTTAAGCTTTTGGAAAATATAAAATTTCTTTCCTTTTGGTGGCGTAAAGCTAGTTGTGTAGCTTTCCCTTATCGGTTTCATGATTGGTGCCAAAACCATTGGTTGTGCTTGGGTGGTACTTAATTATTTGTTTATTTTGTTTGTTCTTCAGTTGTAAACTTTGGACTATCCTCTCTCGCACACCTTGTGCTGGGGGATAGCTTGTTGGTGTTTATATAATCCATTTTGATTTCTTAAAATATATATATATATATATATATATATATATATATATATATATCAATGGTCTCAAATAATATGTCATCATAGGATGCAACATCATTATCAAAATTAATTGTACCATCTGGTAGTTTGTGCGTCCGTTAGGTCTAGCCCATCATTTTCTTTCCTTTACGAGCTTAGGTGGGGGGAAGCGAGTTAGATTAGGTTTACTCCTGGTTTGGCATGTTGTTATTTGGACCATCTGGATGTCCCTGAATGACCTTATTTTTTCTGGTGGCGCCCTTCGAGAGGAGCCTATGGTGGATAGAGCGAAACTTTTGGCTTGGAAGTGGTTCTTAGCTAAGTGCCCTGCTAGTTCTTGCACTTACCATGAGTGGGAGGTGCAGCCCGTCCTGTGTTGGCATCGGTAGGGGGTCGTGGTGGTTGGTTTCCCGGGGTGTTTGGGGGGTTGTGTGGGGGTTCGCAGCCTTTACCTTTCTGGCCTGGCTTTCAAGGTTTCTCTTTGCGCTTTGTGTTCTTACAGGTTCTGGTGTATGCGGCGTTTCCCCTAGGGGAAGCATCTCTGGTGGTTTTTATTCTTTGGTGTTTGTAGTTCCTTTTTCTCGTGCTTTTTTGTTGTTTTTGGTTGTCCCTTGGTGTTTCTCTTTCCCCGGGTGTGGGGCGAGGGATTCCCTCCTTCGGTGTTGGTGTGTGGCGCCTTCGGGCGTCCTTTCGGTGTTTTTGTACTGTTACTTTTCTTTATCTTTATTTATATATATATTTTGCCATTCAAAAAAAAAATTGAACCACCAATATATACAAATTATTCTGACCCGTTTTCTTAAAACCCACGTAGTTAAAAATTAGCTCTTCAACTTTGATGAATATGTTCCCTTAAAAAAAAAAAAACTTGAAGAATAGGGTTATAGAAAAGTTATTCTGAACACACAAAATTAACTGAACCATTTGCACATTTTTACATTAATAGTATATTCAAAACAAACTTCGTAAATAAGTTATTGAAAATGATAATGTCAAAATCTATAGATAAAGATTGATCAGTGAGTCAATTATTATTTTAGTCAGTCGATTTGGAATTGAGTAATGATATTTTGACAACTAATTTTAAACAACTTTTAGTCACAATTTTTTTCCTTTTTTCTTATTGGACAATAACAATAGAGAGAGAGAGAGAGAGAGAGAGAGAGAGAGAGAGAGAGAGAGAGAGAGAGAGACTAAAAGTAAAATGAGAGTATGAGAGAGAGTTGTCACAAAAGTTGTTTAAAAGTGGTTGGTCAAATATCAATTCTCTTTGGAATTAGTCCATGAAGTACATATTTGGTTTTACGTTTCCGTCGTTAAACACATGTTTATAGCTACATTCACTGCAATTTATAGAAGCTCTAAAACCTAAGTTTCTGCGTGAACGTGGTTTATCACTGCGGAGATGGTAAACGCACCGCAAAAACAAACACGCATGAAATCAAGGAGTAACAGTTAACTTAGTTCTTCCTTCAATAATTCTAATACAAAACATCAATCAACATAAACCCTAAACAAAATTTATGAAAATAAGTTCTAACTGCTCTAATCAATGTGCTTACTTGAGGACAATTAAATTTTTCAAATTTTCATAAAACTCAAAATTATTTTGGAACAAACAATTATATCTTAAATTTTCAAATTTAATACTTAAAATATATTGGGCTTGAAGTAAGACCGGGTAATTAAATTCTGGCGATTGCTTCTTTTTTTTTTTTTAAGCAATTCTGGATTTCTGGTTATTGCTTATCTTTCACTGCTCAAATATCTCAAAATACATCATTGCAAGCTTACTTACGGTAAAAACCCACATTAGGGAGGTGATATAAGTACTCACCTTTTTGTTTTGTGATGAAGGATATGACGTCTAAGTTAATGATCCAACTACAAAAGGACAGTATAGGCCCAAAGAATTCTTTTTTAATTTTCACACCACCACCATATGCACCAGCATTTTTTTTCTTCCAATAAAACCATATTCAGCAACCTTTCTGATGCAATTATCCACGTCTAAATATTTATTTTCTGTTACTAGAACATATATAAACATTGTACATTATATTATATGAATAATGTAATCTCATAAACTAGCGAATATATTCTCTTCACATTATTCGAAAAGAACAAACAAACCCCTTTCTTGGCAGGAATGAGTTAGATTCCCTATTCCTAATCTCAACCGACGAAAATCATATTCCACATTAGTCTAGTCCTCAATATCTTATTTTATCCAAATTAATTCTAATTCATTCGTTAAAACTTAAAATTATGAATAAAGTTTTGTTTGGTTTGGGTGGGCCCTCTCTATTTTTGGTGCTTCTAAGTTCTAGTAAGTAAGGCTCTATTTAGTATTTGTCTTGGAATATTGCATAGTATGTCATTTGATTGATGCCATAATAAGGAGAATCTTGACCCAATCTGACCAATGGTTCGAAGAAACAAATCATATGTTTTTAATTATTTGATGGGTAATCTCGTAACAGATTCTTCAAGAAACCATAATAACAAATTAGAATCGAGTCACACCATGTACTAGTCGATTAAAAGTTTGTTTGGACAAACCTTTCAATAATCATTCATAAAAAAAGATAGGCTAAATTGCACCACATATCCTCTAAGTTTGAAGTTTGTAAAACGTTTACAAACTTAAAAGGACTTATGTGTGACTAAAATAACTTAAAATCAATTTGTTACAAACCTCAAACTTAAAAAGACTTATGTGTGACCAAAATAACTTAATTGATCGATTTTGCTCCAAAAAAAAACTTAATCGATCAATCTATTATAAATCTCAAACTTAAAGCACTCATGATGTAAATTAACCAAGAAGATAATAAAATTAATCTGACGTTGTCAAGAGTCGTATGCTTTTCAAACTCTAGAGAAAGATGAGGTTAACACATGTAAGATAATTACATTTTTCACTCTATGAGTTTCTCGTGCGCTCTATTCAGATTCTAAAATCTAAAATGTCTTGACGTATTTTGGAGGTTTTTATGAGGTGTTTATGTCGTTTGGATTATATAACTCGAACTGCATATGATGCGCGAGAAATCAATAGAGTGGGAGAAGAAAGAGTCTATTTATAAAAGGTATAAGAAAAGCTCGCTCATGCAACGTGAAAGACCATTAAAATCCTCACATTCTATTTTGGACTCGACCAAAGCCAAATCCAACACCGAAACGGGTCGTTTTTCTAATGTATCAACCCAACATGGACATGCTATGGAAATGTCCTAGAGGCATACCACACATCTAAGAAGGTCTAGGGATCAAATCATGAACGTGTGATAAAGATCATATTATAGTCGGTTCACAATTGTCATCTAACACAGATGTTCAAGTAAGATTTTCATCCTAGAAACTCTAATCCTCCTCTTATAAATGATAATTAATGACCCAAGTCGAGGTACACAATTTATAAACCCCAAACACTCGCACTTGCAATCTTTGACTGACTTGATCGACGTCCGAACAATTGCAAATACACAACTCCATTTGTGGTACGGTGCTTGTCTTCAACCACTCAATTGTCTCTTAGGTCATCGATCTAGATCCAATTCGGATCACCATCCATTGAAAATAAGAGAGAAATATGGTTTACAATAAAATAAATGGAGAACAAATTTAAGGTAGAGATGGAGAAGCATGAGAGAGAAATAATTGAGAAGATCCATTCATAAAGATACTTTAAGGTGTAACTTAATATTGATTTTTTTTTTGAAAAATTCTATGGTGAAGTCATGAAAATGACTTTTCTGGTGAAGTTAACATTATAACATCAAAATTGTAATGAGTAACACCCCATTGTTTGTATAGTGACATCAAAAGTTCAGTCCCCATGGTATCATCAATTCATCAGATTAACAAGCCTGCATTTGATCTAATTATATCCTACCTTGTTTTAAGTGTAACACCCCATAAAGTGTAACACTTAAGACTATCACATAATATCATCAACTCTGTTTGCATGTTAAAGATGCCAACGAAAAAAGGGTACATGTAAGTCCAAGATGTTGCAAGCATTACTAGATGAATTATATTGATCATTAATCAGTAATCAACAATTTAAAAATGAATCAAACATTAAAATCAAAATTAACTTTTTTCAAAATTAACTTTTCCAAAAAAGTCAGTTTCCTGACTGCGCCATAGAAGCTCCCTTTTTTTTTATCTAAAACTAATTAATGTTTGATTTGGTAAAGAAAAAATGTGTAGTTCAAAGATGTGTATTCGTCCATGCAAGTAATCCACGTATAAAATCTATCACAAACACGAAATGATTAGCGTAACAGGCACCTTTGGGTAGAAGATACAAATATTTCAGCTACCAATCAGTTAAGTAATACATATGTGGAGATATTAAGACACGAATATATTCAATCGATAATGATGCTCTAATCAATTTTCTCATCAAAATACAATAAAGTTATCAAAGTCACAAAAACAAAATCATCAAGTAATTTTCATTATATTTGCCATCCATTGTCATTCCTATATGTAATCTCTATATGAATGTATGTTGCATGTGTATGCTGGATGACAGTGAAGTGAGTGACAAGTGACAACCAGCACAGTACTAAGAGTTAACTTCGTCCACAATCTAAGTTGATTTTATATTGCATTTGAGGATAGGTGAGCATGGTTGAGATGGATGATGAACGAGTCTTTCTTGGTCACATACATGTCTTAGACATACTTATGAAAAAACAAATAGCAAAATGTATAAATTAATTTTAAATTGTTTTTAAAATGATTAAACAAATAAAAGATAGAATAAAGGGGTTTTTGTTCGAGCCAAGTTTTGTATGGCAACCGATTTCCCCTTGTATTTTTTTTTTCCCACCCGAGCTTATTAGTACTCCTCGCACGGGCTTGTCAGTTAATAAATTTTATCGTTTCAAAAAAAAAAGATTTTGTGAGTGTGTGTGAGAAATTTATATTTGGAATAGCAACCATTTACAAGAATAATCCATGGATGATAGCCTAAGGTCCCTTTTTTCAGGATATCAAATTTTTGTGATGTTGCAATGCTTAATTAGTAGTATATAAAAATGAACATTTTATATGATGACCCAATTTCATTGATGAACAACCTTGAGAATCTACTAAATTATACATTTATATTCTCAAAACATGGAATAAACTTAGAAGTAATTTATGAGATAGATTATTGAAAAATGTCACTAAAAGAGATATGTTTATTGTGAGTGGTCCTAATGAATTTTTTAATAGCCACTTCACATCAGACATTTGCTTGTTTATTTAGAATAATTGATCAAAACTTGTGTTCACATTAGAAGGTTTTTATTTTATTTTATTTTAGAAGAGGTCCATTAGAAGGTTGAAATTATGTTAAACCTGTGACCTAATCCAGCTCATGCCTAAGTTAATTGACCACTGTAAACAGAACTTACAGCTGCACATATATAATATTATTTTCTTGGATGCAAATACAAGTTACTGCGAGAATCTAATAATATTCATGATCTCATTTTTGGAATTTAGTTAATGGACCATCCTATTTTCCACATATTCCATTGAAACTAGCATATGAGTTTTGACATAACTAAATACCTATGATTTGATTTGGTAACTTAGTGAAATTTAAATCAAACAAGTAAATACAGACATTGATAGAAGTTTTAATTTTATGTACCCAAAAAAAAAAAAAATTCACTTGGGTGTGATTGAGCATTGTAAATAGTTGAAAACATACCGATTCATTAGTGACTTGGTCCCTTTAATTAAGCAAGTGGTCAGAAATTCGATCTCCAAATGTTGTGTATGAATAAAATTCGATTTGAAAGAGAGAATCTATATTATGCGTCTTATAAATTCTCCGACGAAGATTAATCATTATTAAACGATAATGAAAACTAACAAAAAAATAGGTGAAAAATTGGAGCTATATATGTCTCCACATGGAGCTACATATGTTTTAATTAATAGCTAGAAGCCTATAAAGCTCAAAATCATGAGTTTTATTCGATAATGACAATGATAGTAGATATAGTACCGATATTGTGATATCAACATGGCAAAGAAAGCAAATGGAAATGATAGCTAATACAAAATCTATGTTGGGACTTTTATAAGCAAAGTTATGTGTCAATTGGTTTATCATTGAGATTTTAGATGCCATCATTGAGTATAGATGTCCACATGAAATTATTTTTGTTGTTTTTTTTATGGTGTCTTTGCATTTTTGGCACCGGTGACATTGTATTTCTTTTGGGCGCTTCTTTTTTTGCACACTTTATGCGAGATGAATCATCATTGTTATCAATACATCTTATTTTGGCTTGTTAAGAAAAAGAATTTGTCCTAACTAAATCCAAGCAAGATGGTGTTCGATCTTTAGCTAGAGGTTACAATAGTTACCTATAAAGCTATTTGGATCATTTCAATATAAAATGGAATTACAATAAATGGAAAAAGGATTTTTTTTACAAAAATAATAATTTAGTTTTATAAAGTTTACATCAAGTGTATATTCGCATGTTTAGCCCTTGACTACAACTGAGTTGTGGGCTTCTCAACTCTATGGTCACCTCAATATGATGATATTATGTATAGAAATTTTGATCATATATCCATATGATTAACTAGCTAGCAAGGTAAAAATATAATACTCTCTGATAGCTTCACTAGCATTTCATTATAATTGATCCTAAAAAAAATTAATTTAGTTATAAATATATAATATTACCTAACTCAGTTGGAGTTCGTAAGATAGGAGCTGTAAATCTCCGTAGTTTTTAGGTTTAAACCTTAAACTTGGTAAAATTTGACTATTATTTATTTATTTTTTTTACGTTTTTTGTAAGCATTGTGTTGATTTTTTTATTTGTTTTAAAATGCCTCTTTATAAAATTTGCTAAAGGCCTTTTATCATTGTAAATTTTTAATACTCTGATTTTGTCCGAGTAAAAAAATTCAAATAAATTAGGTAATAATATGTTAATTTTTTTTTATGTTAGCCAATATTTTTAAGTTTATCATAAAACCTAAAAACTCAAAAATATTCTTTCATTTCAATTATTGGTTAAAAGTAAAAATAAACTTACAAATATAAAAACATACAAAAACGATGAGAAATTAATGGTAATATTTCAAAAGAGAAAAAAAATAGCAAAAATAGGTGGTGAACTCCTTGGCCCTTGCCATTTCTATCCCATAGTAAAATACACCTTCATCCTTTGATTTTGCAAGTTGCTTATCTTTGGCAAACAATGTGCTACGACTTCAGCATGCAAACCATCTCCTAAGTAAATTATTAATATTAAGTGACATGAAAAGCAAGGCAAAGCAGATTACTACACTTTGAGTGTAAGGCCAACTTCCCTTTTCTACGGTTGCTATTTTTTTTTCTTCTCATGTTTGCATCAGCCACTACACTCTTGTTGTTCTCCTTTTTCCAAATAAAACTTAATCTCCTCCAAGTTTACACTTAATCAAAAAGGGTTAACCTCTTCTTTCCTTTTATATCTCCCTTTTTTCAGCAAAAACACACAAAAAACTAGAACATAAAGATTGATCATTAGAGTTTATAAATAACGAAGAAAAATCAAGCACAAGAGGGAGGAAGAAAAAGAGAGAACAAAAAATATAGAAGAGAATGGTAGTAATAAACCTTCTTCACCATTCCACAAACCACCATTATCCTTAGCTTATACTTCCATCATATTGTCATAACCACCATGCATTAACCTCACAAAATATAATCACCAACAAACCACTTCATCCCAACAAAAAAATATAGACTTCATTCCATCTCTCCCTTTCAGCATGTGAGGTTTTACTTTAGCGTTTACACAAAAATATGGACTGCTTTTTGTTATATTGTTTTATTATTATTATTATTATCATGCTTTTCTTGTTCTTGATTTAATTGGATTTGAAGGAGTGTGGGTAACGAAAATGGGCTATCTAGTGACTCTCAACCAAATCTTAAAAAAAAAAGTTGTGTTTAAGAGTACTTTTCTTTTCTTTATTGTAATTAAATTAAATCTTTCAAATACAAAAGTTTGTTAAAAGAAAGCAGAAGAAAAAAATCAGTTTGTATCTGGTCGCCATTCTAAATCATCTTTTAGTTTGTTCACTATACAACTCTTAAAACCTAAACCGGATGTTAATATTTTATTGTTAACATAAATTTTACACAATTAAATAAAGGTGGTCGTTTTTAACCGGTGTTCTAAGGTGTTAATATCTTCTTTGCCTGTCCTTGTGAGCTTAGCTCAGTTGTTATGAACAATGTATAATATATGCAAGGTCTGGGGTTCAAACCCCGGCCACCACAAAAAAAATCTTATTTGCCTAAAATCAACTTTTAAACTAAAAATTGAGTAAATAGGCAATTACCTCTCTGAAATTGTAAGTTTCGTCAATTATCCCCTCTAACATTAACAAAACTTCAATTACCCTCATGAAATTACACAACGTTGATCAATTTACCCCCTCCGTCAAATTCTTATGTTAATCAACATGACGTTTTGCAAATACCCCTTGAAGTTTTGCACTTATGTGCAAAATGCCCCAAAACTTAAAAATTTATATTTTTTTTCTTATCTTGATTCAAAAGATATTAAAGGCAAACAATTAACAGTTAATTTTAATACCTTAAACTCTGCAATATTACAATACAATTAACATTTAGATCCTTTATTACAATCCAGTATTTTAGATAACAAAAAGCAAAACAATATACTAGTCCATAACCACTTTGTAATACTTTAGTAGATTGGGAAATCCAAACTCGATAATAATTCGTTTGTGAATACAATGAGCACGTGACAATCAACATAAGCATTACCCTATGGAGTCTAACACTATTTGGCAATATTGATGTGTTTGACACCTATGTTGGGAGTCATAAGCTAGAATTCCAAAAAGAATTTCAATTCAACATTGTTTTGATAGAAAAAGAAGTAGTTCAAAATAGTCATTAGGTAGGATTGCATACATGGATACAAAACGGGATTAGCCAGCTATATTATGACTACTTTGTAGTGTTCTATGTTTGGTACCAGTTTCTATCATGATAATTCAGAGAATGCGTCTTAAATAAATTAAATATTAAAGCTAACTGTTAATTGTTTGCCTTTAATATCTTTTGATTCAAGTATAAAAAAAAATATATATAAATTTTTAAGTTCAAGGGGTATTTGCAAAACTTCAGGGGGTATTTGAAGTTTTGTAAATGTCAGGGGGTAAGTGCAAAACTTCAGTGAGGTATTTACAAAACGTCATGTTGACTAACTGAAGAATTTGACGGATGAGATAAATTAACTAACGTTGTGCAATTTTATGGGGGTAATTAAAGTTTTGTTAATGTCAGGAGGTAATTGACGAAACTTACAATTTCGAGGAGTAATAGCATATTTACTCCTTAAAATTTGATTTTAAAAACCATTTCCTCAAAAGTTTTTTCCAATTTTAAACCCACTCTAATAAACTTTGACGGAAACTTCGTTATTTTCGAGCAATCCAAAATTTTAGTTTGCAAATACAGTAAACTGAAAGGAACTGATCACAAAAAAAATCTAGCATCATTTTCATTTTAGTTATTTAGTTTGCATAATTTAGTCACTACTAGTTTAGTCTTGTGCTGAAAATAATAAATTAAAAATTAATTACTACTAGCTAAGAATGGTGCTAATAATTGAGCTTGTCAAACTTTTTTTTCTTTTCAGAGGAGCTTATCAACAATTTTTAAATTTACTATATATATAGACTACAAAAAGCATATACATGGTGGCTGCTCTGAAGCCCGGATACGAGATACGATACGGATACGATATTGCACCGATACGCCGATACGGAAAAATTTCAAAAATCAAGATACGATACGGCTGGGATATGTTAATAAAAAAAATTATATAATTAAATGTACAATATAATTATAACCATTTTTTAATATACAAATATATTAACAAAAAAAATAAACCAGTCATATGCTCGTAACACATCAACATAAATATAAATATAAATAATATTGACGATTAAGAGAGTGATGATTAGTCAATTACATACACAATATATCCTAAAAAGACCACCATAAGTGCTATACTATATCCAAAAGGAGCATTGTTAGTGTTATACTATATCGATCCAAAAAAGAAGCAATATACTCAAGAGTTTAGTTATTTTAGTTAACATTAATTGGGATGTATTGGGACAGATATCGGTGCAAGATAATTATCGGATACTTGCTGATACGTATCAGGAAGTATCGGATAATTATTTTTTAAAAAAATAAAATTTAATCTTTGGATACTCTCCTGATACGTATCGGAAAGTATCGGGCAAGTATCGGTGCAGGATACGCAGGGGATACGATACATCATCCATTTTGAAGTATCGGGGCTTCATAGGGTGGCTGCAAAGGGAGCGAGTGAGAGACACTCAAAACACATTTAGTAAATCAAAACTAACCCAATATTCTTGATCATTTTTTATAAAACACGTCATATTATATGCTATGGTTAAAACAAATTTTAAAAAATTCTAAATGAAACTTGTTTACCAGTTTTCCGAAAAGATATTGCACAGTTAAAAATGTATTAAACCACAATAAAAGATATTGAGGATTAAAGGTTATGAATATTTTGATGGGAGTTAGAGTCTCTCATCAAAATATATTTAATTGTTTGATTTTAATTTTTTTTATTTTGATTTAATATATTTTTAATATGTGATCTCTTCTCAACAAACTTGATAAGCAAGTTTTTTATATGATTTTTTTTTTTTTTTTACTTTTCTTTTACCACTAGCATGTAATGTGTTGTGTGTTATAAGTAATGATTCAGTGTTTAGGGTTAGTTTTCGTTCCAGAGGGTGTGTTTGAGTGTGTTGCACCCTCTCTTTGCTACCGGCATACACTAGCCTTTTGTTTGAGTGTGTTATAGGAAATTAATAATTCATTATTGTTTTTTTTTTTTGACGAAAACAAAACAATTCATTCATTTAAATTGATAGAATACATCAGAGACAATAACATGATCAATATCGTTAAAAACGTAAAGGGTGAATTTGCGAACAAACTCATATCACCCAA
This sequence comes from Medicago sativa, assembly GCF_051527215.1. Lineage (NCBI taxonomy): Eukaryota > Viridiplantae > Streptophyta > Magnoliopsida > Fabales > Fabaceae > Medicago > Medicago sativa. The sequence continues at coordinate 19,391,658 of NC_140753.1, read as the reverse complement.
GGTAATAGCATACAACAACAAAATACCTATAAATAATATGATTAAATCTAAATCACCAGAATACCTATGATTCAACATACCCTTAGAGAAGGCAATCAATGTGTGGATTTCATGGCTAAATTAGGAGCTTCAACAAATGCTGAGTTTACAATCCATACTTCTCCTCCAGAGGATTTACTCCTTCTTCTCAGGACGGACGCAATGGGAACCCTCTTCATGAGGCGTTAGTTCTTTTGTTTTTCTTTTTTCTTCTGTCTTTTCTTTTTGTCTCATTCATATGTTAGAATATGAATAAATACATCAATAAAAGAACATAAAACAAAGTTTGTTTAATGTTGATTGATTGAATCTTCTCTCTCGTTACTTTCATCTGCCAAAAATATATATAATTTTTAATTGGTTAATCGAAAAACAATTATAGTGATTCATATCTTAAATTAAATCATATACATTTGCATTGAATTTTCCAAACACATTCTCACTTTTTTACCCTTCATTTTTTTCTTCAGGATACGTCTCTGTGAAGTATCTTATAAATATCTGCATGTATTTATCGAGTATCTTATAAGTATCCGATAAAATATATATTATAAATTAAAATAATTAATTCTGATACTTCGTGGGTACATATCCGCGAATATCAGCAGAGTATCTGTATCCGATATAGGTACGTCTCCACTTTAGAGTATCCGGGCTTCATAACTTCTCACTAACATTTTGTTTCAATATATTTATAGATAAAAGGCAGTTCATATTCTTCCCAAAAAAAAATAGAACAAATATTTGAATTATTGTTGTAAAGTATATCAAACCAAAATGACCATACTCATAAAAAGAAAGGTTAAATATATTTTATTCTCTATAAATTAATATTTCAACTTTTTGTTTTCGTCCCTCTAAAAAAATTCTTTGATTTTTAGTCCTTTACAAGTTTTTTTTTTTGAAGAAGCTAAAATGAAATATATTACTGTAGACTGGAAATCTCAGCACAAGAAGTGCAAAAACCCCAGCTGAAAGAGTATCAAATTACAACCACATAACAAAGGGTAACAAAAAAACAAGTTCAAATGACAAAACCCCCCATTACAGATAAATACCCAGACAAGGTAAAAGGTTCAACCACCACAAATGATAGGAAAAAGCAAAGCTAGGACGGTTCGCTTTCAGCCACCAGTATGATTGAAGTTTAATTTTATCTAATAATTGATGTAACGGGACCTCTTTTTGATGAAAGACCCGAGCGTTTCTTTCTATCCAAATTACCCACACACAAGAAAGCCATATGAGATTAAAAGCTGAGCGGTTGCTTTTGGAAAACCCGCCTAAGGTGCCAAATTGATACAAATGATCTGACACATGTTCAGGAAACACTATGTGGTACTTGAGCCAGTGAGAAATACCATACCACAATTTACCAAAAAAATCACAAGAGAAGAACAAGTGTTTTGCGTCTTCCATCATGCGACATCCACCCACACAAAGTTGAGCATTTGGTTGTAAAATTTGTCTTTTAACTAAATTGTCTGTTGTTGGTAACCTATTACGCATCAGACGCCAAGCAAAGAGACTGACTTTTAAAGGCACTTCCTTATTCCAAATTTCAGTTATGTGATTAGCTATCAAGTTGTTATTTGTTGATGACAACAAGTGGTTATAAGCACTTGTAACATTATATTTGTTGGATGCATGTAAATGCCAAATCCACCTTTACAAGTTTTGAAACCCTACTTGTAGTCAACGCTTTTAAGTCAACTCATATGTATCACTAAAAAAAATTAATGAGTTTTTTCACGAATGTTAAGAATATTATAAGAATATCTTCCAAAAAATTTGTCAAAAAAAAAAGAATATCTTCCAAAAATATTATAATTTTTAATAAAACATAAATTAAATATGAATTTTTAAACCACAAAAACATAAAAATTCATATTTAATTCACCCCTAGTTAAAAAAATGTATACTTTTCCAAGAGATAATTCTATAATATACTAAACATGCCTGCAAAGAATATTCGAATTTTTTAATGATAGACATGAGTTGACTTAAAAACATAGACCAAAAATGGTGGACCGGTGGTGAAAAACTTTTGAAATTTGAAGGTTCAAAAAGTCAAAGAAAACACATATTTATCCCTAAATGAATACTAAAATAAATAAATAAATAATTAAATCAGTTCTAGAACCGAAAATAGTAGAATACCTAATGATGAATGGTGATTTGAAAATGGAAAGTGCAATTCTCAACACCAAAAATGTTGAACGTGAACACCCTGGAGCAATAGGTCTGTCCCTCCTACTGGCTACTGAAATGTTAGTTAGAATTATCATCTTTTTACGAAACTTTTTGCCCTCATAATTTGGAGGTCTCAATCTCTTTTGTGGTGATCCATAGGAAGATAGATACGACCCCATGAGTAATTGCTACTACCTCCGTCCGGGTATAATTGATCTACTTTGGTTTTTCACACAGATTAAGAAAAGTGTATAAATAAAGGGGAAAGTGGAATATATTGTATTGGGAATGATAAAAGTAGTATTATTTAGTGTTATATTGTATTGGGAATGATGAAAGTTGTATTGAAAATTGAAATGAGTCAGTTATTTTGGGACACTTTTTTTTAGAAAATGGGTCAGTTATTCCGGGACGGAGGGAGTAAGATACAAGATTTGTACGGTGTTCTTACGTTTATGTCAGGCTTCACCCTAAAAGGCAACACTGCACTCTTCTCTTCACCATCCATACATAATATCACTGGGTCCTTTTAGTTTGGACCAGTGTATGTTTTGGTCCAACTTACACCAGTTAAATGACCTACTATTGTAGGTTCCCTTCCGGTCAAACCATACTATACACCTTATTATCCAAAAGCACACTAGCAATCCCGTTTTTTAATTTAATTTTAAAAGTTATCATTTTTTGTTTAGATCCAACAAACCCCAACGCTTCGAATTGAATTTTTCATTAGAACTTAGAGACAACTTTTTTCAGATCTATTAACTTACAACCAATTTCAGATGTAAAATGAGGTGATGAATGCAAAACCCAATTTTGCAACTAAACAAGGAAACTATGGGTTTTGATTAATTCACTGTTATCTTTCAAAACCCCCAATCTTCACATCTGATTTGTGTTCTGCGAATGGTTTGCTGTATTTCCTATTGACAATAACGAACAACAAATTCACAGTTTGTCTTAATTTGAACTTTTCCCCAATTAATCCCAAGTAAGCTGTAAAATTGATTTTCCATAATATTTCTCTCAAATGCTACAGTATACTCAAAGATATTCCACAATCAAGGAACGCTGGGTAGTAATTAAATCATTAAATGCTAGATTCAGAAACAGACCACTCAAAATTAGTTGTTGTGTATACAGTATATAACGCTGGGTAGTAGTAATTAAGCGCGGCACCGATCTAAATAATTCCTTCACCTTCAGGGTTTTACCGAACAAGGCACTTTAAGCACTAAACACTTCTAATTCTTGAATACCACTTTGTGTTGTTGGTAAAAATTGTTTTTTAAAGAATCAGTTTTTTTAATGGTAATGTTTTAATGAACAAGTTTTTTAATGGTAAAAATTGATAAAAATTGGTTTTTAAAGAATAAATTTTTCAATGATAAAAATTGGTAAATTTTTTTATTTTAAAGATTAAGTTTTTTAATGGTAAAAATAGTTTTTTAAAGAATAAGTTATTCAAAATGACAAAGATCCATGTCATAAACCTATTTTTACAAAATGACAAAAATGTTACAATGTAGCCAATCTTACACAAGACTTGTATAACAAGTACCAAATAATCAATCTCAACCGTAGGTATTAATTATTAATATATCAAATATCAGCTTTCAACTGGTCCAAGTTAGACCCCAACGTTTACTGGTCCAAATTAAAAGTTACCAATATCCCTTCCTCTCATCTCTATATTCAACTTTCAACATGTATGAAAACCACCAAAAATCATCCCCCACCACCATTCAAAATGAACGACCATTTCAATTTTAATTGTTTTTCTTTAATAGATGTGAAATGGATAAATGAATTACTCATCTATAATATTTTTAGGGCGATGCCTAAAAACATCTTATGGGGCCGTATTATTAATATTAGGTTAGGCAAATAAAGTTGAAATGATAAATTGACTCGATTTGACTTTATAAAAATTGATTCATTTCAAAACTCAACTTAAGTATGATATAATATACAAACATTTCTTTACCCAAAACTCGATTCGATTTATATTCGTAAATGACTCGTTTCAGTCGTTAGCTCGAATTATATAAATTAAAACTCAATATTACTTTTAAATTGATAATTAAATAGTAGTTTTTTTATCAAAAGAATTTTTTCATTGGAAAAAATAAATGTAAATGAGGCCTATGAAAGAAAACCCTATTTTTATAAATACTTCAAATATAATCATGAATTATATACGTATGTGTTACATAATCCTTGTCAAACTAGAATCAACCCTAACACTCACCCACTATTTAGCTATCTTATGTGCACAAAACATGTCCTAAAGATCAACATATCATTAACTATTTCCAATCCAATTATTAACTGTATAAAAACTTTTCACTTAGTACCATATATGAGCCCCCTAAATAAATAAATATTATTGGGAACATCTTGCATGCTAAAGGTAGAGGACGTGTCTAAAAACTAATGTAACATAAACAAAAGTGGGACCATAAATCATAGGAAATCGACAAATAGATAGCGGTTTCGAATGCGATATGGAACTCAATATTGTGGGCACTGCCCCTTGATTTTGAGTCCTTATTATGTGACTTGTTATATATACATACATTTTTTCTTCCCTTATATCACCATCATCTTCTTTTAGCCATCGTCCTCAACCTTCAATAAAATTTCATTTGTCTCACTTTATCATTGAGATCTAGCAATAATATAAGATATGTTTATCAGACATAAAAATCTCCATAATTGAGTTCTCACACGCTTGCAAATTGTGAAAGCAATCGTACCAGCCGTTATTATTAGTTTTTATTTTTATTTTGCATGATTTAATTAACTAACTTCACTTTTTTAATGATTTGTTGGAAAAACTTTAAACATGCATATATTAAAAAATAAAAAGATCGCATCAAGTTGTAGCTTAAAAGCCATCACTTGCCTTAATAATAATAAATTCGTAAAAATAAAGGGTTGAGTGAGTTTCAAGTTTAAGTACTAACATTTTCTTATCCTTTTCCTTTTCAAATCTTTGCATTTTTTTATAAAGGTATGATACTTTCTCTCTGCAGCAACTAGAAGTATAATGTTTTCGTACAATATAAAAATTAAAAAGGAATATAATTTTTAGAAAGATTAAACTCAAGAAATAATATTTTATAAAAACTAATATATTTTTTTCGAAAACTACAAATATTTTTTTTTTGTCAAAATAATCTAGTATCTACAAATCTATCAACCCTTGCTTGCTGCGACGTTCATATCAATTAAACTATATTCAAGGACCAAACTAAAAATATATTTAATAACTCAATGATTGCAATTTACGAAATTTTGAACAAATGAAGCAAAAGAGGAGGTAGTTCAAGTTACGGTAATTTACAAAGAGAATAAATTAAGTGAAAACGACACGTAAAATAATTAAGTTAATAGATTCTAAATGACAAAATGAGAGCTGAGTGAACTGAAATATGTACAAGGATGAAAACTGGGTTGGTGCCAATAGCAATGAGAGAATTATTCGAGTACAAAGTTCTTTCATCTGGTACACAGCAGCAGAGGCAGGACAAAATTTCAACATGTCAATGGCATGCATGTATATTGTGGCATTATTTTATGATCTAGAATAATAATGCTTTTCATTTTCTTTAAATTTAAAGACAAATTTGACAAATACTTGTTATATTATACGAGTTTATGATAGGTTGTTATGTTTTTTTTAGGGGAGATTGTTATGTTAAATGTTAACAAAATTTGTAATGAATAATATATATTATTAATTAATAAAAATGTAACAAAAGAAAAGGTTTAACTAATATGTAAATGAACTATAATCATTTTTCTTTTTCTTTTTTTTTAGTTTGAAACGAACCAACTCGAAGTGATTTGATTCGAGTAACGAGTTTATAACTTCATATATGTAAACCTAACGTGTTGAAAGAAAATTGATTTTTTTTCCTATTAATGTAGTTTGAGATCACTTTTATGTATCAAATTCGAGTATTTTATTTGTGTTCCAACGCTAAGTTTTCTAATTGATATTTAGTCTAAGAATTGAAAATTTTCATGATATCATCAAAAAGAGGATGATGCATTTAGCTGGAAGTACCTGGAGCTTATGATGGTGAAGATGGGATATGCAAAAAGTGGGTTGAAGTGGATGCAATCTTGCATCATTGAAAGTTCAATGTCGGTTTTCGTGAATGGAAGTCCGACATAAAATTTAAAGGTTGGTAAATGGTTGCGTAAAGGCGATCTGCTGTTAGCATTTCTCTTTTTAATAGCAACATAAAGTCTAACTGGAATGGTAAAGAAGGCGTTGAAATTGGTAAATTTATCGGCTTCAAAGCTCATGATTCTCTTCAATTCAATGTTCTTCAATTCGCAGAGGATACCGTGATGGTAGGTGAAGAGAGTTGGGAAAATGTTTGGTCGACCAAAACAATTTTAAGAGGATTTCGGTTAATCTCTAGGTTAAAAATTAACTTTGTTTTTTTTTGATCGAAAAAATTAACTTTGTTAAAAGCAAGTTGTATAGCATTAACTTGGAAGACAAGTTTCTTTCAACTGCTGCAACATTTCTATCTTGTAGTACTGAATCTATTTCTTTTAAATTTATGGGTACCCTTGTTGGTGCTAATCAAAGGAGATGAGAAACATGGAGGACAGTTCTAGAGGCTATGTCAAAAAGATTATTTGTTTGAAATCGATGTTATTTGTTCAAGAGGTAGAGTTATTTTGTTACATTTTGTTTTGTCTAGCATACCACTTTATTTTTTTTCCCTTTTTCAAGCACATAAATGTGTAATTCAACAATTGATTAGCCTTCTCATGTATTTTTTCAGTTAATTCCATCTATAAATCTCTTAAGGGTTTTGTTTTGGATGATCTTTGTCCATATATTTTGGTCATGTTGAATCAACTGTGGAAGAACAATATTTCTTCGAAAGTGGGAATTTTTAAAAGGCGATTGTTACTTGATAAGTTGCCAACTCATGCAGCCCTTGGCAGAAAATGTATTATTACTAATCCTTATGGGTTGCCTTGTGTGTTTTGTTTTCTTGAGGTGAAGGGTTCCAAACTATTTATTCTTTAAGGCTTAATAGCACTTTTGGCCCCCTATGTTTGAAAAAATTGCGATTTTGGCCCCCTATGTTTAAAAACTACAAAACCGTCCCTTATGTTTCGGTTTCGTTGCACTTTTGGCCCCCAGGGTCAATTTTGACCTGGTCCACGCTGACATGGCACCCACATCACTTATGTGGGGGGCCAAAATCGCAACTTTTGCAAACATAGGGGGCCAAAAGTGCTATTAAGCCTATTTTTTATTTTTTTAATTCATTTTCTTTTTTTTTCCATTTTTTTTGTTTTGTAAAAATTAAAAAAAAGAGGGAAAATTAATAAAAATCGAAAATAATGAAAAAATTAAAAAAAAATTGGAAAAATTAATAAGAATGAAAACAAAAATCTGGAAAAAAAAATTCCGCATGACATGTGTGTATATACATACCACATCATTAAATCATTTTAATAATAAAAAAACATTAAAAGCTGAAAATATTTTAAAAATAACAAAAAATCAGATTATTTTTTTAAAAAAATAAAAGATTGATTTTTTTTAAAATTTTAAAAATAACAAAAAATCAGATTATTTTTTTCAAAAAATAAAAGAAAAAAGCAGAAAAGGCATTTAGATTTTTTTTAAATTTAAAAAATTAGAAAAAAGTTCGGATTTTTTTCAAAATTTGGAAGATATTTAAAAATACTGGAATTTAATTTTCAAAATAAAAAAAGTTTAGATTGTTTTGCGAAATAAAAAAACTGGAAAATATTTAAAATTTTAAAAATCTGGATATATATTTTTTTTAAATCCAATTACAATAGAAAAATTAAATTTTAAAAATCATATAATCTGAAGAAAAAAAATTGATTTTAGCTTAATTAAAAATTTAGGAAAAAAATCTGAGAAGCTTGAATTACATAGGAATATTTTTGTAAAAAGAATTATTAATACGTGTAAAATTTTAAAAAGTGTCTTATTTAGGAGACATTAAAATTTAAAAAGTGAGTACCTCAAGTTGCTCTTCCAATCTCTTTTGAACTAAAATTGATTTTTTTTCCTTCAGATTATATGATTTTCAAAATTTAATTTTCATATTGTAATTGGATTTTAAAAAATATATATCCAGATTTTTAAAAGTTTAAATATTTTCCAGTTTTTTATTTTGCAAAAAAATCTAAACTTTTTTATTTTGAAAATTAAATTCTAGTATTTTTAAATATCTTCTAAATTTCGAAAAAAAACCGAACTTTTTCTAATTTTTTAAATTTCGAAAAAAATCAATCTTTTATTTTTTAAAAAAATAATCTGATTTTTTGTTATTTTTAAAATATTTTCAGTTTTTAATGTTTTTTTATTAATAAAATGATTTAATGATGTGGTATGTATATACACGCATGTCATTCGAAATTTTTTTTTTCCAGATTTTTGTTTTCATTCTTATTAATTTTCCCAATTTTTTTAAATTTTTTCAGTATTTTTTTCATTATTTTCGATTTTTATTAATTTTCCCTCTTTTTTTTAATTTTTTCAAAACAAAAAAATGGAAAAAAAAGAAAATGAATTAAAAAAATAAAAAATAGGCTTAATAGCACTTTTGGCCCCCTATGTTTGCAAAAGTTGCGATTTTGGCCCCCCACATAAGTGATGTGGATGCCATGTCAGCGTGGACCAGGTCAAAATTGACCCTGAGGGCCAAAAGTGCAACGAAACCGAAACATAAGGGGCGGTTTTGTAGTTTTCAAACATAGGGGGCCAAATTCGCAATTTTTTCAAACATAGGGGGCCAAAAGTGCTATTAAGCCATTCTTTAATTGTTCCTTGATTTATAATGTTTAGAGATCATATACCTTTTCTTGGTTGGGTTTTGATTTATATAAGGGTTAATAGAAGTTAAATTCTTGGTTGGAGATATAAGGGTTCCAACCGGTATGTTTGGAGGAATACTTAAGAGGATTAGTACACCAGAGTTGAAAATCAAAAGCTAAAATCTCGTTTTTAGCCTTTAACCACACAAAAAAAATATAGAAGCTTCACTTTGTTAATTAACTGATGTAGAGACAACTCCTTTTGCTGAAAAATGTGACAATTCATTTCCTTCCAAATAACCCAAAAACAAGACAACCAAATCAATTGAACAGAAGACCAATTTTTTCTAGGATCACCTCTTAAACTTTCGAATTGAATGACATGATAAAAAATATATATGTGGATAGTGAATACTTAACCATTGTCAAATGAGAGACCATATGCTACCATAAAAATCACTACTCAAAAACAAATGATCAACGCGTTCCTCCAACCCACAACCACTCGAACACAAATTAAATTTAGTCGAAATAATTTCATGCCAAATCAAATTATCCTTCGTTGGTATGTGATTGAGTAACAACTGCCAAACCAATAAAGAAACCTTCAAATGGACATCTTTGTCTTAGACAATATCAGATGTGTCAGATCGATCCACCTACTCCAGAGTAGAAAATGCATGAGAGACACTTCTTCAAATGTATCCTTTACCTGGATCAAGATTCCAGTCTTATTTGTCTTCCACGCCATCTTGTAAAAAAAATGTTATACAACAATTGATAACAATCCCCCACTTGCTCATCCTCCCAAACTAATATCCTCCTTCGCCATTTCCGGCCAGTCTTCTTCCCTCAACACCCCCACCTTAAATAACACATCTCAACCACTGACACCAAACGATTATCAAACAAATCATAAAGACGTATGAATCTATCTAGTAAAGGACTGTCTTCCAATCATTGATAAAAAATTTCTTTTTTGCCCCACAACCCTCATCAAATAATCATCAAACCAAGTGTCAACCCCGAGCCCAACATCTCTATGAATACCCACCATTTATTTCCATTAACTTGACCTTCACCCTCCCTTGTTCACACAGCCACATTCCTCCCGATACGGACCTTCCTAAAACTGTAAACTTAATGGTCCTCTGCTCCACATACATACATCAACATCATTTACCTAACAGAGCCATATGAAACTCCTTAATCCTTTGAACCCATATCCCTCCTTTCTCCTTATCCAAACAAAGAGGGTCTCATTTAATTCAAGAAGTTTTTTTTTTTCTTTCTAACACCTAGAAATTAAATTTCGAAACAGCCTCAATAGAGGAGATGATATATGTCAGAACTTTGAAAAGGAAATGAAGTATATCAGTAACGAGGACATGACCGATTTCAGAAGAACTTAGTGACTATCAAAAGACTGATTCCCGATTCTTCACCCAAATGACTTTTTTTTATATGTTGAACCAACAAATACCGAAATCTTAACTAGCGAATCACCGTCTATCTATAGATCAAGATACAAGAAAAGAATGCAGTCAAAACACAAAATTCACCTTCAACCACAAAATTACTTCAAACATAATGAGATTGGATTTTACAACTATGATGTCTTTCCAAATTTTCTCTCCCTGAATCAGAGTGTCATCAGCTTATTGTAAGTGAGAGATTCATACCGCTTTTGCCCGACTAATTTTATAACAAAAAAAAAAAAAACCATCCTCATAGGATTGCTTTAATTTTGGTAGGGACAAAAAAATATACAATCTATTTTATTTAAACAAATATGCAAGCCATTTTAAAGAATAAAACATTAGAGACGAAATCTACCTATATCTAAGAAAATATCGTAAATGTTAAAAATGAAACCAAATAAACTTACTTATAGATGGACTAGCAACAATAAAAATGTTTCTATTAAGGATTATTATCTTTTTCAGAAACATAATTGAGTTACTTTTTTTTAAGGATAATTGAGTTACTTATGATTCAACTTCTCAATGAATAAATCTTCATATTAGTTAATTAGAGAGAAAATATTATTACGTCTTCAAGTAGAGATATGAATAGTTTTTTTGCAAATTTTAGAGAAAAAGAAATAAGAAACCAATTAGTAAAGAAAAAACAAATTACAAATGCTCAAGGCTAAGTCCCACATACGCAAAACACACAAATCAAACGTGTGGTGCATTTTTGTACCCTAAATTTAGTCAAAAACGTTACTTTTGTCCTTTAATTCAAATGTTTAAACAATTTACATGGTATGATTGTTTATCATAGCCAATATGCATAAATGGTCTAAAAATGTATTAAAAAATTAATTTAATTTTTGAAGCTATTTATCAAACCATCCACCATTTATATATGTGCATAATATTCATTTTTTTTATTTTATTTCAACTAATGAATGCATTCGTATAACAAAAAGAATAATTTAAGTGTATTATAGCCTCCACATCATGACTCAATGGAAACAGAACCTACATACATTAATAATATTGTCCTCATCAGTCCATAATGTGATCAGAAATTCAGAACTGATGAATGCCTTTCAGTGTGATCAATGACTTTCAAGCAACCATGCAGAGGGTTCTATAATCACTGACCACATTAAATGCTCGTCAATGATAATCACAAACACACTCTAATTTCCACCATTGTTTTTCCTAACATAACATGTGTTACACCCTAAATTTAAAAACAATAAATTTCCACCATATACAAATCACTGAACTGGTGGGCCTATTAAAAATTCTGGCACCATAGTTGATATAGACACATGAACAATTTTAACTTTATATATGACACAATCTATATAGTTAGTATGGACCCATGAACACAGAGATGTAGTGAAAAATTAGTGTAATTTTAGCTAATTGAAAATGCAATTTGGTCACCTAATCTAGAAATGAACGTGCAAAGTGCTAATAAACAAATTAATTAATAATTCAATTTTGGTATTTATTGAACTCAATGTTTGGCACATTATACTGAGTTCTAACTATTCAAGGACAGATGAATAATTTTATTATAAAGTTCATCATTTTGTGAACATGGTTTTGCTCATTGCCATGTTCCAACACTGAACTGTATATAGTGATTTCACAAAATCCAGACCCATGCACGCAGATTATGTGTATAAATTGTCGTCTAGCTTGTTGTATGTAGCAGTACTTTTTCTATCAACTAACGTGATCACACACTTCATTTCTGCCTAGGGAGTGATGTGAAAATTATATACATTACTTTTTTTACATAAGATGAAAATTATATGCATGTGATGATGTTATAAAGTGACATTTTCTTAGCCTTTTGTTGGACTTACACCCTTCAAAAGACTATATTTCAGCTGAAATTAGCTTTTAGGATGCAATGATATAACAATGAGTGATTGAAATTATGTATGTACCGTAGTATTTTACTTTATACCACATAGAGGGTTTTAAAAAATAGATTAATTTTGATGCACCTTTATCAGTTTATTGTAACAGAATTTACAATAATCAACACATTACAATTGATTATTTCTATGACTTTAAAATTATTATGATAGAAGTCAGATGTTTACGATGATTCAACGTTTATGATTGATTCAAATGTATAAAAACTCTTTATATTTACGTTTTATATGAATTATATAATTTAAAAAAGGACCGCGACTGTGGTTGTGATCAAGATATAAGATTTAGATCAAAAGAGACACACTCATACAATGTTAGAGAGAACTACCAACTCCATTGAAGATTCATAGCAAAATTTATGTATAAACTACCGATTGCAGAATTATGAACCAGAATCACAACTTGTGTGAGTGAAAGGTCTAAACATACCAACCGCAAATGGTCAACCTTATGAAACCTTTGACTAGTTGTTGATATACTTCTGATACATGTAACAAAACTATATACAAGGATGAATTTTAGCTCATTAAAGAAAGTACTAAATGTAGAATAAAAGAAAAGACAACCATTTATTTTATTAAACTTCTTTCCTAATTAACCATGCATAAAATATATGAAACAAAACATGGGCTTAAAATATAAATTTGTTTCCTTAAAAAGCCTCCATTGCTGAAAATTGGACCACTTTTTATTGGAGTCCATTTTCAAACGAACTATAGACAATAGTTTGCAATTGAAGATACAACAGCTGGCATGAAATTAAACTAATTAACATCAAGAAATTAAAAAGGACATGAAATGGTTGTTAAATAAAATCAAACAGTTTTCCAAATTGTCATGTTTCTATGTACATAATTATTTTTTAAAAGTTTCTTAAAAAAATTAATATATTAAACAACTATAGACAATTGTGTATATAGACTATAGAGTATAAACAAAAATCATCATGGTAAGGAGAGAAGGGATGCATTATTTCTTTGTGTGAAGTTGAAAGAGTGAGAAGGGTTTTGCATTAAAATATGGAAGAAGTACCTGACTGTCTATGATGCTAATTCCACCCAATTTCGTTAAAGACAGAATTGTGGGTCAAAGTTTTCAAGGAATTGGAATTAAATAAAAATTCTGTCTGGATGATTATTTTAGTGAAAAGGACATTAATTCACCTTGAGAGGGAGAGAGAAAAAAAAAGGTAAAGAAATTATGTGAGAGAGAAAGAGATTCCATTTTAATCTGAGGCTACCTCTAGGTGCTACCTCACTAGACTTTTCACTGTAATATACATTCTGCAATAATATAATCATAGATGTTTGATGATGAAATGGACTCTATTAGTATTATTAGTATTAAATGATTGCTAAAGTAGACAATGAAAATTAATCATTGAGCTAATACTTACTAGTACTTAAGTTGGTTATTGAAATTGTAAGATTGTATCAATCTAGTACTACTTCATATTATCAATATTCTAAAATAATCTAGGAAATTACAAAATGTTGATAGTAAAAAATGTTGATCAATGACACCATCACCAAGTAGAATGCCAAGGTTCTACGCATCTTTATGTTCATAGTATTGATTTGATAATAACAAAAGAAAACAAATATAAATTGAGTTGTTAGAGTTGCTTCTTACATAGGACGACATGGATTGTGAGGACGATGTAAAACCATCTATGTCCTTAGGACAGGTAAAACCATGATTTTCTACTTCTAGATAATGACATTATTTTTGGTTGGTAGAGTTTTATGCAATTTTCAAGCATGGTCTATTGTAAAACATATGTGACACTTCCTTACCCTAAAAAAAAAAATCCTTATTGTAAACCATTGGTGACGGTTTGACTAAGATTGGACGATCCAAAGAAATGTAGTTTGTAATTTTTATTTTAGAGTTTTATAATATTGAGTATGAAATCCTTCAAAAAAAAATATTGAGTATGAAATTGAATTGTCCGACTTGATAGAATGACTATCAATATATCGACTGCGTGAATGCGGAAAATTCTTAACTGCTAGCGAGTCAAATACAAAAAAAAAATAGTGGTACCCACATATATTTCATTGAGTAAGAGAGATAGTGTTAGAAAGTAGGTGTTAGAGTGAGCATTGGTACACAATATATATTTAGTACATATAGTTACTTATCATAGCATTATTTAACCAAACTTGAAACTCCTCCCATTTTGTTCAACTTCATTCCATTGTTAAGACTTTTCTGTTTGGTTTTTCTTTAGTTTATTCATAGTTCACAAAAGTGGGAAAAGAGAAAGAAAAATGGAACTTTCTCAACTTGGTTTTCTTGAGGAGCTACTAGCTCCAAGAAAAGACACATGGAATACTTTATCCACTGGTTTGAATGAGTTACTACTCCCTAATGGTTGGACCTTTGACTCATTTGATGAAAATCTTCTCATCAATCCATCTTTAAACCCTTCATTTGCTTCATTCTCAACACCATTAGACCATAGATTTGAATGTCCTTATGGAACTGATGCATCATCATTATCATACCCTTATCTTGATGGATTCTCAGTTCCTGAGTTTGATGATTCAGCACCAGTTTTACCACAACAGGAAAGTATGGAAGAGTTTGGTTTTGTTGGAAGTGAGAACAAGAGGTTTCAAGAGAGTAAAATCAGCTGCAAAGTTGAGGAACAAGTTAGTGAAACTCCAGTTTTTAACATGGGTCTGTGTGGTGAGAAAAAAGCCAAATCCAAAAGGGTTGAAGGACAGCCTTCAAAGAATCTTATGGCTGAAAGAAGGAGAAGAAAGCGTTTGAATGACAGGCTTTCCATGCTTAGGTCAATTGTCCCTAAGATCAGCAAGGTGATTCAATATATATAATGTGTATGTATGTTTGTGTCTATGTTTATGTTGTCTCGCTCTTACACTTCAGATTGAAGATATATATGTCTGATGTTCGACACGACACCGATATATGTATTTATGTTCAGTTATTCTTTTTTGTCAAATTATTATCAGTGTCGAGTATCAGTGTTGTGTCTGGTGTTAATGTAAGTGCTCATAGTGTGTGTTCTAATTTTGGTACAAATGTTTGTGTTTTTTAGCTTATTCTTATTATTATCATTGACTAGCACTTGTATTTGGTATTTGATTTTGATATAAATTCATTTGAACTAACAAGAAAATGTAAATTTTGTAAGATGGACAGGACATCAATTCTAGGAGATACAATTGATTACATGAAAGAGCTTCTAGAAAGGATTAGTAAGTTACAAGAAGAAATGGAGGAAGAAGGAACAAATCAGATAAACCTTTTAGGAATTTCTAAGGAGTTAAAGCCAAATGAAGTAATGGTAAGAAATTCCCCTAAGGTATGGTTTAGTTCCTTGAACACTTAATGCATAATCTTAGACCAAGTTTATGAATAAATGTAATGAATGGAATGTTTTCTTTTTCTTTTTCAGTTTGATGTTGAGAGGGGAGACCAGGACACAAGAATCAGCATCTGCTGTGCCACAAAGCCAGGATTGTTACTGTCAACAGTGAACACATTAGAAGCATTAGGCCTTGAGATTCACCAGTGTGTTATAAGCAGTTTCAATGATTTTTCATTGCAAGCATCTTGCTCAGAGGTTAGTAAATTGTATTACTGCATGTTCGGATTGATAGCGAATTTGGCAGAATTACATTGTGTCGCCGTCATTTTACTAAAAACTACGCCTTTGAGCTTTAAGGGTTATAACTGATCATGAAAAGTTTGGATGTTTGCGAGTAGAATTGCTTTTGTCTTCAAAATGATTCTAATTTGAAGTTAGAATTTAGCGTTTTTTTTTTCTCTATAATTAATTTTTCGCCAGGAATTTATTACATTCAATTCAATTTTAGTCGGAAACAATTTTCTTGAATCAATTAATTCAAGATCAATTTTTGTGACCGCAGAACCAAAAAAAAGACTATTCGCCTCAATAATTGTTTGCATGGTTAAAATAAAACATGTTCATACTTCTTTTAACATATTATTCCCATGTGTTTAGGTAGATGGTCAGAGAAATTGTATGAACCCTGAAGAGATAAAGCAATCACTATTCAGGAATGCAGGTTATGGTGGGAGGTGTCTCTAGGAAAATAATGGAAAGCTGGCATAACAATTTGCAGATGATGAAAAAAAGGCAAAGTTTTCCTCTTCAATATCAATAATTCAAGGAATTAGCATGTTAAAAAGTTCTAATGAGATTCCAAATAAGTTAGCTTTGGTTTATGCAATCACTTTTAGTGCTTTACCCTGTATTTAACATACACTAGGGTATTTTAGAGCTAGCTTCACTTTCCCATTGTGATAAAATTCCACCTTTTTAGTAGTGCATTGATAATGGAAAGTTGTTGCCAAAAATCCACGTGGATTCAAAGTGATTTTAATAGATTCCTGAATATGCATATGCTTTAAAATTTCTTTTTTGGGACATTAAACATATGATTATGTGTCCTTTGTATCAAGTTGCAGTGGCTACAAAGAGTGAATGACACAATTTTAAAAGGTTGGTAAAAAAATTGCATAAAATGTAACTCTACTTGTTCCTCTATGGTTTTTCAATAATTGCAAGTTTGGATAGCCCCTTTGAAACATCATATAGAATGTTAGTTGCATGTTTGGATTCACTTTTAGGAAAATCCAAAAGTGATTCTAAAGATTTAGCCTATGTTTGATAATTCAGTGGGTCACCGCTGCCGCACGTTTAATGTTCTTTTAACGGTGAAAAATTGTGAAGCTGGTAATTGTAGCTACACACACTCAACGTGGGTTGTTGTCGTGATTTCATTGATTACCAAAATATAAGATTCCGCGACTAAACCTCACGTTGAGGCAAAAGCTACAACTAGTAACTTTGCAATGTGAACACCAATTACCAACCATGTAGAGCACATTTACAAATTTTACATTAGTTGACTCACGTAGTTTTAAGGTATGTACAACACACTCATTAATAATCCTAGGTTATGTCTGTGAATCTGATAGCATGAATTACACAAGCAACAATTTGTTACTTAAGAGTGGTTGTAATAAACATCAAATCAAAGACACACTGGTAGCATTTTGAGTAGTAATTGTGTATTTGAATTCAATTTTGGTAGTGGCAAAAGTGATTCTAAGATCCAAATATAGTTGTTCCTAATTAAAAAACTGAATATCAAACCGTTTTAGTACAGAGATCAAGATATGCTGTTAAAAAATGTTAATATATAAGGTTTTTGTTCACATCAATGACTGCATGTATAGAACGGGATATTCAAGATATGCATGTATATTATAGACAAGGTAAAAGACATGAAATGGATACAGGTCCCCACTATTCAAGATAGTTTATAAGATAGAAGAATATAAGGAATATGTTTATATGACCTGTCAAAAAAAAGTTTTTAGAACTTTAGGTTATATAAAAGTATAAAACAATTCCTGTCCTTTTATTTAATAACTTGAACTTTTGGCATAATTGATTTATTAGATGGCAAGAGATTAACTGTGGTTTTATTTTTCATAACCTTTCGATTTCTTGAAGAATGAGTTTTTATATTTTAAAGTTATCAAAGATGTAAAAGTTCGTACATAGTACTCCCTCCGTCCCTATATGTAAACTCCATTTGTTTTTTTCACATTTCTTAAGAAAAGTTGTTAGTGTAATTAATGTGTCTAATTTATGTGCTAATATTACCAAATTGTCCTTTGTTTTTATGTGTATTAAATTTGACTTTTCATATTTCAAGATTAGTTAGTAGTATTAATTAGGGGTATGTTTAGGAAAAAAATAATAAATGCATCTAGGAATTTGAAAAGGGATTTACATTTAGGTACAAATTTTTAGTCAAATGGGTATTTACATACAGGGATAGAGGGAGTATTAGTTAGATTAGTTAAGAATTAATTGGTGTAATTGATCATATAACTCTTAATATACTATGTAACAATTCTTTCATAATCATTTTTATTTCATTTCAATTTTTTATACTTTTCTCTCAATAGTAAGTTCTATAAAAATTGTTATAAATAATAATAAGTTCTATGAAAAATTGTAATAAATATTTCGTGGAGAGGTAAGTAAATCTGATTCAGAACTGTTTTAACCGGAATTTGAATTCAAATTATCTTAAATGATTCATTTTAACACAAACTCATTAACCTTGAATCAGAGTATTATTTATCATGTGGGGGATTGATACTTGATAACAGAGGACAAGCAGGCAGGGAACAGTAGCCAAAAATACCAAGCCATTGTGAAACGGGCTAGAAGCTGGGGTCAGTCAAGGTTGTGGGCCGGCCCACAAGTTATGGCAAATGTGGGCCGGCCCCAACCTTGAAATAATGGGCGATGATGGATGGTCGTTCAATAGACATCTCAAAATTGTTCATTTGCTGAAAAGAAAAAACGATCTGAAGTTATGACACGATCGAAAATAAAATGGAGGTGTCTATTGAGCAACCAAAGCGATAATGTATGATGGTTGCTCTTTAAGCACCAAGTGACAAAATAATATGTTGAAAAATAACTTCTTGTAGGCATCTTCAAAGAAAGAAGTGAAAATACACTATCAAATGCTAGTTTTCAGTAGAAAAGGAGGGGTTTCAGGGGGGCAACACTTAGCCTAAAGAACAATTATCATGATGTATGGTAAAAAGTGGGCATACGTATGCTTTGTTATATTCATTCAGCCAATCACATTCTTATGTCATAGGTTACCCAACACCCATGCCATGTATCATAGTTGTCGGAAACCAACCGGACTAACCTCAAGAATTGGGCAAATTGAGAGCCATTAATCCAACGTTCCAATGTACAATTACTATAAAATGAATCATTGACCTGATCTTCAATAATCCAAGTTATTCAGAGTAACTTTGATTAGAGTTATTTCATTTATTACTCATTCCGTCTCATTTTAATAGTCGTTTTAGAGTTGTGTGCGATTCTTAAAGAAATGATGCGTTAAGTTGATTTTAATGGTAAAATTAGTATAGTTAGGTGGAGTGGAATTCAATAAATAAAGGTATATTAGTGGAAGAAAAAAATGTTGCATATATTCTAAAGTTACAATTATTGAGATATAGAAAAATTATTTAAGTGACAAAATGAGACTGATGATGTAATTCGTTATAAGTATTGAAGTTATTTGATAAAGACATGAAATATCAAATAGTTTAAAGTAGTGTTATGCCCTCATCTTAGAAAATAGAAAAATTCCACATTGTTACAGCCTAATGGTTTAGCGGTGAGTATATTTTATCCAAAATTATAGGTTCTAATCCAATTCAATCTTCTGTTATATTGAAGGATATTAGGTAATGACCTAAGTATTCAATACTAAACAAAAAATATCATTTTATGTGTTATACTGATCAAATATGTTGTTCAGAGAACAAACATTTGATCTACAACATACAAAAATAATAAATTCCAAAAATCTTTTTTTTGTTTTATGGTGAAATTCCTCAAGACTTATTAGCAAACACAAACTTTGTTTTCTTTAAGACAAGATTTAAAGTTTGATTGTATGCCTTTAAAGGAATACATGTAATCATGAAGGAAAAAATTAAGTAGATTGCACACAAGCCAAAGTGACAAGGATGCCTCTAAAAAAAATGGCATTCTATTTAGATGAACCTCCAAAATATGTTCCAAAACTAGCAGTGAGTAAATATTACCTACTGTGATCTTTGTATATTTCAAGCTAAGTACCTAGACGGATACAAGACAATTATGAATTATCATTGCTCTATAGCCCAACCTAAATGTACATCTGAAAAATTATCATTGCCATATAACAATAGAAGTTTGGAGAAAGAAAAAAGCGAATTGCTTCTATTTATTAACTACTACAAGTAAATGCTACATCTACAAAACTTGGGATTTTTGAAAAACTAGATTTTGACT
The DNA here is from genome assembly GCF_051527215.1 of Medicago sativa. Lineage (NCBI taxonomy): Eukaryota > Viridiplantae > Streptophyta > Magnoliopsida > Fabales > Fabaceae > Medicago > Medicago sativa. The sequence goes on along the minus strand of NC_140753.1, from coordinate 19,371,300 downwards.
AACCTACAATGTCTAAAACTTTAAAAGAAACTATACATGCAATTATTCAACAAGTTTCAGTCAATTAGCTCGAGAAAAGCCTATGGAGTTTCATCTTCAGCTCCAGTGTCATCGTCATTGTCCTCATCAGAACAACAAGTGTCGCCCATGAAATTGATTTGGGATTGCTGAAATTTATTGATAGCATCTCTAGCTTCAGAAACCAATGCAACTTTTGCTGCTTTAACAACATCTGTTTTTTGAATGCCTTTTCCTTCTCCAGCTACAGATTTTTTTGCCCTTGAAGATGCTGCTCTTCTCCTAAGGTCCCTAAATCTTAATTGATTGCCATATTTTTCATGCTGCACCTTGTTTTTTACTTGCTTTAGCACAGGTGGACTAGCAAGATCTTTAACACCTGATGAGCCACTAAATCTAGAAAGAGACTTCTTATGAATTGAAGATGATGATGATCTTTCATTGCAAATTTGTAGGAACCCTTGATTTTCCTTTTGTTGCTTTGGAGTACAAAGTTCTTGACTAGGCAGAATAGCATTAGTAGAAAAATCAAAGTTGGGTTCAAGAACAGAAAATATGTCCCCTTTATGATTTTGATCAACTTTAAGATGGCACTGTAATAGATTCTCAATAGACTTCTGAGTAACAATGCTCTTTGGTTTTAGAATATTTGATTTGCCAACCTTCTTTCCAGTGGGTATGAGCAGTTTACTTGGAGATATTGAGAATTGATGAAGGGGTGATGAGTTAATTGCCTTTGCCCTTGATCGAGGCTGACATTGAGGTGGTGTGTGGAAGTCGTGGTGAACTCTATCGAAGCAATCTTGTTTAGACTTCCCAGGTACCTGCAACAGATTTTGTACAGCAATTTCAATGACCGGAGCAAATAAGCACATATGCACTTATATGGCAATCAATTAACCATCAAGAAATTATAATTTTATTACATTTTTCTTTGTGATGGTTACAAATAACAATCATTAACTAGTTATCCGAAAAGTAAAAGTGATTCTGTGATTTCATAAAGATGTCTGAATGGTTTAATATCTAATATGTCCCCTCATGCAATTGCAAGCTTGACCCCAGAATAATTCAAATGCTCACCTAGATAGATCACGTGGTCATGGAAACTCTAGTATCATATCATAAATAAGCTATTCCAAAACCGATATTCGATAAACATGAAAGATTTCATAATTTATATTTAACAGTTACCTTTAGGAAATAAACACATAGAACTTTTCAATAACAACACCATGTTGGAAACGGTTAACATCCCAAACGTCGAGATCCAACAGTTACCATACGGGACATTGTGCAGCCTCTATAAAACTATTGGATTAAACACTATAACTAGATCCAACAGTTCTATAGAGACCGCACTGTCTGCGGCTCTACCGCTGTAAGCCCACTACAATGCCTTCTCTATCATTGTGTGCCACATCGCAGCGGCTGCACTGTTTTCAAGTGACATTTCAAGCAATATATTTGTTTTTTTAACATTTAAAGAACAACAAAACAAAGGCATAAGATAAGGTAGTGATAAACCAAACTTATCGTCTTTGAGTGAATCTTTCGGGCAAATGGTGAATCACCCAGAAGTTTCAAATCTCACAATTGGAGACTAATCCGCTCTGACTCTCCGGACATGGCCTTTCTATACACGCTAACTAGTTTGAACCTAGGACACACGATCCAGCTATTTACCAATTGTGTTGAACTTTGCTGCCCTTGACGGGTTTCATAGTATGCCGAACAAATTTAGCTTACTGAGGTCATTTAGACACATCAACAGCAACAACCAAGTTTTATCCCACTAAGTAGGGTCAACTACAAGAATTAAACAAAGCCATAAACGATCTGTTATATATTAAATCTCTATCAAACTCATTAATCACTAGGTTTTTCTTAATATTTTCTCATATAGTTTTTCTAGGTCTTCCTCATTAATTTGGACAAGTAATTCTATACAACAGTCATACATGAATAATCAACTTTGTTTTTACTTAAGATCAATTCTTCTACAACTACAAATATTTTTTCATGGATTCAACAGTTCTACAATGACCGCAATGTATGTGTCTACCTCTGCAAGCCCTGATGCAATGCCTTCTATAAAACCATTGGATTAAACACTATAATTAGATTCAACAGTTCTAAAGCAACCACACTGCGTGCGACTCTACCACTGCAAGCCATGCTGCAATGCCTTCTTTATCATTGTGTGCAGCATCGCAGCGGTTGCACTGTTTTCACATGGCATTTCAGGCAAATGTCTTTGTTTTTAACATTGAAAAACAACAACAAAACAAAGGCATAAGATAAGGCCGTGATAAACCAAAATCGTCATCTTTGAGTGATTAATTTTGAGCAAATGGTTAATCACCCAGAAATTTCAAATCTCACAATCGCAGACTAATCTGCGCTGAGATTAAGGCATCACCTGTGTTTTGACTCTCCTGAGAAGACCTTTCTAGACATACACACTACTAACTAGTTTAAACCTAGGACACATTATCCAGCTATTTACTAATAGTGTTGAACCTTGCTGATACTTGACGAATTTCGTAGTATTAGTATACCAAACAAATTTAGCTTACTGAAGTCATTGAACACATCAACAACAACAACAACAACCAAACCTTATAACACTAAATACTGTCTACTACATGGATCAAATGAAGCCATAATATTATGTCACATATCACATCTCTATCCAACCCATTAATCTTCTTCACAGTTTCTCATATAATTTTTCTATTTCTTCCTCGTTTAAACACATAATTCAATCAAATATTCATACATGAATAATTAACTTTGCTTTTGCTTGAAATCAATTATTCTTCTAAAATTGCAATCTTACATACAGAGAAAGATAGGTCATACCAGTTTCGAAACGTTCTTCCAGAAATGAGGACTAGGTTTTGCAGTAAAATAAGCTGTTCTCAAAGCCAATTCTTGTTCCTTAGTCCACCCTTGTGCAACTTCACCACCACCGCGCTTTCTCTTCCTTTTCACACCACATTCAACTTCTTCCTTCCTCAACTCTTCCACTATTTCACCACCACCATCGCGTTTCCTTTTCCCTTCTACTCCACCTTCAATCTCTTCTTTCTTCCTCCCTTCCTCAATTCCATCACCACCGTGCTTTCTTCTCCTTTTTCTACCACCTTCAACCACAACTCCCCCGCTACTTTTCTTCTCTTTTCCTTCACGACCTGTTTTTCTCATCGAATCACAGGAACCAAATTCACTCACTTTAACATCATTTTTCTTGGAGAATCTAGGAGACCGTCTAAGCGACGGAACTTGATCGCTCAAATTGGGTGATTTTCTTACCCTAACGGTTTTGGGTCTTGATATGGTTGAAGATTTGGGTTTTGGGGTGGTGGGGTTGTTGTTTTCATGGAGGAGGATGAGTCTCGGTGATCTTCGTGGGGTGCCAGGTGGGTAAACGACAGTGGGGTTTCTGTTTGGCATTTTCACAAACAGGACGATTCTACTGAACAGATTTGAGAGGGAATACTGTGAATTCAAACCTGTGATTGTAGGAATGGAAATGAACACAAACCTGTGATTGAAGTTTTACTTTGTACCCCTCACTTTACTTGGTACACCTTACAACTACAAGTATAATGAAAATCTAATTTTATCCTTAATCATTTTCTAAATATTTATTTATATTTATCGAATTAAGTATGTATCGGTAAATTTAAATTTTGAATTTGTCTAAACAAAATATGTAGTGAATAACTAATATTTTGAAGAAAAAAAATCTTAAAAAAACACATTGAATTGTTTGTAATGTATTGGTTTTTTGAAACAAAATATCTCAGTTATTTACGTGTTTTTTTCTTCATAATTTCGTTTAAAGATTGAGTTATCTAAAATATTGATAGTGATCTTGAACATGATCTGAAGAGACGTCTGGAGCGGGTGCTATGAAGTTGACGGTGGCTCCTCACTAGTGCGGAGTAATGTACCTGCAAAGATACTTCAACGTTAAAGTTAATGAGATCTCGATGTGTTTTGATGTTTTTCTCGAAATGGGAATATGTACCCGGTTTTAAAGTGGGTTGCTCTATGTACTTGCAGAAAAGTACGGTAAGGATTCTAGGGCTAAGAATCGTGTATTAGGGTTTTAGACTGATGATTAGATCCCCTGAGACTACTCTCAAGAGTGTTATTTATAGCCTGTTTATGGGTTTGGGCTTTGGTTGCTTGGTTTCCAAGCAACAGGGGTATTGGCGTACTTTCGGTGATTTTGGAGGGTTCTAGAGACTAAGTGAGGCGGCATCCTCATGGAAGACGCGCCTGGGCCTGTGGCCATTCTGGGGGGCGCCCAGACCCTTACGGAGGGCGCCCAGGTCTTTATGAAGGGATTTTCCTTCTGGAGTGCGCCTAGGCCCTTACGGAGGGCGCCCAGGTCTTTATGAAAGGATCTTTAGCCTTTAGGAATATTATGACGGTCCACAGCCCCCCAAGCACGAGTCTTGGAACGAGGCGAAGTGATGATGTCATGGGACTGGACTTTCCTGAGGTTCAGCAAGTCTCCCAAGAAAGTTATGACGGTCCACAGCCCCCCAAGCACGAGTCTTGGAACAAGGCGAAGTGATGAGTACGTCTGATGTTAGCTTTGGGCGGACGCCCGTTGTGGGCGCTCACTGATTTACGCGTAGGGGCTTGCTTGGAGTTTCGGCGAGGCTCTCTGTGGGGCGATCAACGCTAGCTCGCCTTCTGAACGTTTCGTATTCTCCTCGTCCCCGATGATCACCACGTGTCAGGATCCCAGGGCGTTGTTCCACTCAATCGTTCCAGACACGCTTCCCGAGGCGATCTTACCTTTTAAAGGACGTGTTTGGCTTTTCACTTGTTTTTCATTTCTTTGCTTCGTTTACGGTGATCGAGCTTCCTGCTTCTAACTCTCTTCGGACTTAAGCGGCTTCAACAGATCTTTCTATCCTTCACTCACAGGTATTCTCCAATTCCTTAACCCTTCTCAAACTTTTCTTTATTTGTTGCGTTTCGTGAGAGCTCGGATTTTAGGTATGGTGTTGATTAGGGAGTGTGATGAGAGAGGGAGGTTGATTCGACCCATTGATCCAGTTGAGAAAAACCGTTTGAGGAAGGAATGCTTGAAACATGCCACAGGTCCCGACGGGATAATAAACTGGGATACTTATTATGATGGTTTATTCGGGGAGGAGTTGTTTAGCGATTTATCTAGTGAATCTAGCGCCAATTCGGGTAGCGATAGTGATTGTGTGTTTTTGTCTGCCACTTCAGGGCCGAATCGTAAGGAGGACGAGTGCCAGGAGATTCGTCCGTTTCAGGCTCCTTTAGAGTTGGCTGGAGAGGAAAACGCTTTTAGGTCAACAGAAATGGCCTCATTTGCCGAGGAGGTAAGGTTGGAAGAGTCTTTGTTCGTTGACGTTTCTGCTCTTGACAACTTCAGGAGTAAGTTTAACATTTCTGCGACTGAAAGGGAGGAGGACGTGGTTTTGTTGTCCTGCGATCCTGACGAGCGCGCGTGTGACCAAGAGATGATGGGAGAGGGTGACGAGTCCTACTTCGTCTATACCGCGTTTTTGGAGGAGTTTGGCGTGAAAATTCCTTTCACGCCCTTTGAGATGGATGTCTTGAGGCTCCTCAACGTGGCGCCCACTCAAATACGCCCTAACAGTTGGGCTTTTATGCGCGCCTTCGAGGTTCTGTGCAAGTCCCTGGGTTTCGAGCCTTCGGTGGGCGTGTTCTTCCACTTCTATGGGACAAAAGATGTTAACAAGGGTACGTGGATCTCCATTTCGGCCCACTCTGGAAAAAGGCTTTTTCCTACTTATGCATGTAACTTTAAGAAAGAGTGGCGAGATACGTTTGTTAGGGTACAGGGTGCACCGGAATGTTCTACCTCTTCTGTGTTGGTGAATGGAGTACCTAAGTTTCCGCTTAGGTGGACTAGCACTCCTTTGGCTGTGAAAGGATACGCTCGTGAGGCCATGTCGCCCTATGAGCGTGCTCTCGTGGATTTTTTGCAGGAGGCCCCTTTACTTAATATTCATGAGCTGTTAAACAGGGAGGGCGACATGGTTCGTCTGAATGCTTATTTACGTGAGTGTTCTCTTAATTCCTTATGTTGGGCTACGTTCAAAGATTGATCATATGTTTTTACTCACTGGTTGTATTTGATTTTCTTTTCAGAGGAGATGTTGCCCCTTACTGGAGCAGAGATGAGGAAGTATCTCGCCGAGGTCGAGAAGAACAAGAACCCGGATGGCTATGTGTCCAGCAGCCCGGCGGGTGTCTCCTTAAGGAAGCTGAAACGCAAAGAGCCTTCCGGAAAGGGCGAGGCTGGGGTTATAGAGGTGGATGATCTGGAGAGCACTGGTGTGGCTCAGAATGTTGTTGCTGTCGAATCTCCGTCATCGAAGAAGGCGAGGATGTCACGAGGTGCCAAGGGTGTTGGAGGTCGCCCTCCGTCTGGGAAGGAAGTCGGTGGGACGTCGCTGAACGATGAGGTTATGGAGTCCTTCTGGCACTCCGAGTTCGACATTCGCCGGTATGCTTTTTCCTTTTGGTCGTCTTCTAGTCGATTTTCTTCATTTTTCTGAGAATTGACTCATTACGGCGTTAACGTCCGGTGCCCTGCAGGTACATGAAAGAACAAGTGCCTTTTGCAAAGGTTGATGTCGAAGCTGGGGTGAAGGCCAAGTGTAGTGACTTGGTTGCTGATATTGGTACTGCTGCTTTGAGGACTATGTTGCTGACCCATTGTCTGGAGGTTAAGCAGGATCTAGTGGAGAAAAAATATAAGGACGCTGCTGAGGACGTTGAGAAGTGGAAACACAAGTCCACTGGACTAGATGGCCGCCTGAAGGAGGCGCTGAGGGACAAGAAGGCCGCCGAAGATGCTCTGGAAGAGATGAAGAAAGCCAAAGAGGCCGCAGAGGCGGCGAGGGATGAGGCTAAATCCGCCTTAGAGAAGTCGGAGGCGGCCGTGGATGAAGGGAGGCGAGCTCTTGCGATTTATTTTAATGATGGCTTTAGGCGCGCTAAGGAGCAGGCGCTTTTCTTCAATCCTGAGGCCAAACTGGAAGAGCTTGATCCTTTTAAGGTGATCGTTGATGGCGAGTTTGTTGACGATGAGTGATTCCTGCTAGTCCTGATTGTTTTTGTGTTTTTCCTTTTTGCAACTTTAAATTATGGCGACTTACTACAGCGCCCTTGTGAACAATTTTAATGTTGGCTTTTCTTTTGGATTTTGTACGAATCTCTTTGGTTTTTAATTTATGATGCATTTTGATCACATTGTCGCACTTGTATGAGCTTGCCGTTTGTTTTTACTTTATTGTTTTTATGTTGTGTGAATGCGTCCTAGCTTTTTCGAGGTTTCGTGATTGTCAAATTTACTTAGAACCTCTCTAAGGTTAATCGTTACATTGATCATAGTTATGCGAGCCCTTATTTTGGGCGACTATCGAAGTCTTTCCAGTATTGATGTAATTATCTACGTCAGAGCCCTTCCAGGGTTGACGGAACTTTCAGTCGAACCCCGCCAGAGCCCTTACAGGGTTGGCGTTTTGGGCGAGCATCAGAGCCCTTACAGGGTTGAAGTTAATTATCTACGTCAGAGCCCTTCCAGGGTTGACGGAACTTTCAGTCGAACCCCGCCAGAGCCCTTACAGGGTTGAAGTTAATTATCTACGTCAGAGCCCTTCCAGGGTTGACGGAACTTTCAGTCGAACCCCGCCAGAGCCCTTACAGGGTTGGCGTTTTGGGCGAGCATCAGAGCCCTTACAGGGTTGAAGTTAATTATCTACGTCAGAGCCCTTCCAGGGTTGACGGAACTTTCAGTCGAACCCCGCCAGAGCCCTTACAGGGTTGGCGTTTTGGGCGAGCATCAGAGCCCTTACAGGGTTGAAGTTAATTATCTACGTCAGAGCCCTTCTAGGGTTGACGGAACTTTCAGTCGAACCCCGCCAGAGCCCTTACAGGGTTGGCGTTTTGGGCGAGCATCAGAGCCCTTACAGGGTTGAAGTTAATTATCTACGTCAGAGACCTTCCAGGGTTGACGGAACTTTCAGTCGAACCCCGCCAGAGCCCTTACAGGGTTGGCGTTTTGGGCGAGCATCAGAGCCCTTACAGGGTTGAAGTTAATTATCTACGTCAGAGCCCTTCCAGGGTTGACGGAACTGGCGAGCCTGCATATAAATTTTTGACAATAACATTTCATGCAACAGTAGGAACTAGTAACATTTGGAAAAAAGGAGAGGGTGCCTCGTTAAAAACCCCTGCCCTTGCAGGGGAAAAGAGTGCTACCCTAACCCTCTGTTTATTTAATTTATTCAAAGGGATCATGAGTCATAATGGCGATCTTTAGGCCAGCCTTATTCAAAAGATGACAAACTACGAAAAAAGAAAGGAAAAGTAAAAAATCAACTGTAATAGTGGCGTAGATTAGCTATATTCCAAGTGCGGGGGATAGCTTCTCCGCTCAGTTCTTCCAACTTGTAAGCTCCATGGGAACATTTCTCTCGAACTCGATACGGGCCTTCCCAATTGGGGAACAATTTTCCTATCCTTGTAGGGGCTACCACTTGCTTTAACACGAGGTCGCCTTCTTTCATTTCTCTGTGCGCCACCTTTGAGTTGTAGCGGCGGGCTGCTCTTTGTTTGGCGGCAAATTCTCTTATGTGAGCTTGCTCTCTCACCTCGTCGATCACATCCATGCTCACAGCGAGACCTGTCTCATTAGCTTTTCAAAGAAATAACCCATGAATTTATATGGTGGGGTTGCAAGAAGTAAAACTGTGAAAAGGAAATCTGTTTGCCTGCGAAACAAAAAGTTAGACGCATAAATATAAGACTTGATACCTTCTTCAGAAAAGGTATCTCTCCGCCAAGTGGGGGTATCAATTTCTACTGGGAGCATGGCGTCTGTGCCGTAAACCATCGTAAAAGGCGTTTCCATTGTCGAAGAGTGTGGTGTAGTGTGGTAAGACCATAGTACCTGTGCTTATTTTGACCGGGGCGACGTTTATACGCGTGGCACATTGTATTGGAAGTGTGAAGAAATTGAATTGAAAATAGAAATTTAATTGACCATGTCCTTACCTCGTGGAGTTGTTCTGCCCAGAGACTCTTGGCGGCCTCCAACTTCTTTTTGATGCCGTTGAGGATGACCTTGTTGGCTGACTCGGCCTGCCCATTAGCTTGCGGGTGTATTACTGAGACGAACTTTGTCTGTATTCCTAGGTGTTTACAGAATTCTACCACGGATGAGCTCGCGAATTGGGTCCCATTGTCAGATACTATGAATTTGGTAGACCGAAACGGCAGATGATTTTCTTCCAGTAAAACTTTTTGACTCTCTCGGCTGTTATTTTGGCGACGGCTTCTGCTTCAATCCATTTAGTAAAGTAATCGACTCCCACTATGAGGAACTTCAGTTGTCCCGGGGCGAGAGGAAAGGGTCCTACGATGTCAACCGCCCATTTATGGAAAGGCCAAGGGGAATATACTGAGGTAAGTTCTACTGCTGGGGCGTGCTTTTTATCAGAGAATCTTTGGCATTTATCACACTTTTTGACGAAGTCTGAGCTGTCTTGGAGCATAGTGGGCCAGTAATATCCTGCGCGGAGGAGCTTTGCAGCTAGAGCTCGCCCTCCTATGTGGCTGCCGCACACGCCTTCATGAACCTCAAGAAGCACCAGGTGGGTCTCGCTCTCCGCTAGACAACGCAACAGGGGGCTTGTTCGACCACGCTTGTAGAGTTTACCCGAGATGATAGTGAACTTTGAAGCCCTCTTTCTGACTATCTGCTCTTCGTCTTTGTTCTTGGGTGTAAAAGAGCCAGTTAGATACCTGAGTAGCGGCTCCATCCAGCCAACACCTTCTTCGACGATGTGGTGAACTGTTTCAACATTGGTATTGGGCGCTGAGATTACCTCTTGGATGACGGTTCTGTTGTTGCCCGGACGTTTGGTGCTGGCGAGCTTTGCCAGTATATCTGCTCTGGAGTTCTGCTCTCGGGGCACGTAGACAGCTTCAAAGAAAACGAATCTTTTGGCTAGGGCTCGCACCTTCCCCAGATATTTGGTGAGTTGAGGGTCCTTCGTCTGGTACTCGCCCGTAATTTGGCTTGTTATGAGCTGAGAATCACTTTTTGCTCGTAAGTTCTCAGCCCCCATTTCCTGCGCCAATGTCATGCCGGCGACTAGAGCTTCGTATTCTGCCTGATTGTTGCTTGCTTTGAATTCGAACCTGAGGGATTGTTCTATGATAATATCGTCGGGACCTTCCAGGATAACGCCCGCGCCACTTCCTTTCAAGTTGGAGGAACCGTCAACAGATAAAAGCCATACAAATGGGACCTCCTCTGGGGACGGGGAGGTGAGTTCTACCACGAAATCTGCTAGGACTTGGGACTTTATGCTTCCTCTTGGTACGAACTGGATGTCGTACTCTGATAGTTCTACGGACCAGGCGACCATCCTTCCTGCCAGGTCCGGTTTCCCGAGCACTTGTCTGATGGGATAGTCTGTTTTTACGACTATCCTGTGACTTTGGAAATACGGACGCAGTTTCCTTGCTGTGACGACTACGGCTAGAGCCAGGCGCTCTAATTTCTGGTAGCGCAGCTCGGCGCCTTTGAACACTCTGCTGACGAAGTAGATCGGCTTTTCTCCTTCTTCTGAGTCTTCGACCAATACCTTACTCATAGCATTTGTGGAGATCGCCAAGTATAGAAAGAGGATGGAGTTTGGGTTTGGTCGCTGAAGGATTGGCGGGCTAGATAAAAACTTTTTTATTTGTTGAAAGGCATCCTCGCACTCTGGTGTCCACTCAAATTTTTCCTTCCTTCTAATTGAAGCGAAGAAGGAGAAAGCTTTGTCGCCGGCGCAGGATAAGAAGCGGGACAGGGCAGCCAGCCTTCCTGTCAACTGTTGGACTTCCTTTATGTTGGACGGGCTTCTCATGTTGATGATCGCCTGACACTTATCTGGATTTGCTTCGATACCTCGCCTTGTTAAGAGAAAACCTAGGAATTTCCCAGCCTGCACTCCGAAAGAACACTTTGATGGGTTTAATCGTATCCGGTACTTCCTTACTTGCCCTAAGATTTCTTCCAAATCTTCTGTGTGGCTTCCTCCCTCCTTTGTTTTTGCTACTAGATCGTCGATGTATACTTCCAGGTTGCGTCCAATCTGGTGTGTGAAAGCGGTGTCCATAGACCTTTGGAAAGTGGCTCCAGCGTTTTTTAGACCGAAAGACATGACTTCATAGTGGTAGTTCTTGGTGTTAGTCATGAAGGCTGTTTTGGGGGCGTCTAAAGGGTCCATTCGTATTTGGTTGTAACCAGAGTAGGCGTCCATGAAGCTCAAGGTGTTGTAGCCTGAGGCACTGTCAATCAGATGGTCAATGTTTGGGAGCGGGTAAGGATCTTTTGGGCATGCTGAGTTCAGATCCGTGTAATCCACGCACATCCTCCACTTCCCGTTCGCCTTCTTTACCAGGACGGTATTGGCCAGCCATGTTGGGTATTTTATTTCGCTGATGAAGCGGGCGTCTACTAATTTCCGCACTTCGTCGTCCACGGCTTTCCTTCTTTCCTCGCCCATCTTCCTTTTCCGTTGCACTACCGGTTTCACTCCAGGCTTAACTGACAAATGGTGACAGGCGATGTCGGGGTCCATTCCTGGCATTTCAGATGGGTGCCAGGCAAAGAGATCCAGGTTTTTTCGTAGTAAATCGACGAGGGCGATCTCTTCCTTCTGGTCTAGAGACGTGCCGATCTTAGTTGTCTGATGTGCTTCTGGACCAATGGATACTTCCTTCAAGTCTTCGATGGGCTCGAGGCGTTCTTGTTGGAAGTCTTCTCTAGGATCGAGGTCTATCATGTTGACCTCGTGAGTTTCTTCATTACTAGACTTCTTCCTTGTCTTTTGTAGTCTCAGGCTATTGTGGTAGCATTCTCTGGCGGTTTTCTGGTCGCCTCGAATGGTCCCGATCTTTCCGTTATCCAGGGGATACTTCATGACCAAGAACTTTGTAGATAGGAAACCCCCCAAAAGGTTGAAGGCTGGGCGACCAATGATAATGTTGTAAGAGCTCGGCGAGTTCACGACGAGGTACCTTACTCGGATGGTTTTTGAATGAGAGCCGCTCCCGAACGTTGTTTTGAGTGTGATGTAACCTCTTACGTGTACCTGTTCGCCTGTAAAACCTGCCAGGGTTCCCTTGAAAGGTTGTAGCAGTTCCGGGTCCAATCCCATTCGATCGAATGTATCGTAATATAGGATGTCTGCCGAACTTCCTGGGTCGATCAATACTCTCTTCACATCCCACTTGAATATTTGCAAAGTAATGACCATGGGGTCGTCGTCGTGTTTTATGACGTCTTGGAAATCTCTGGCAGTGAAAGAGATGTCAGGTTCACGCCCAGAGTTTGGGGTTTCGTATTCTTGGCACAACATCACCTGCCTGACGTATTTCTTTCGTGATGAATTGGACTCTCCGCCACCGGAGAAACCGCCCGAAATGGTGTTGAGCGTGTGTCTCTTTCCTTCGCTCCCCTCATCTTTTTTCCTTTCCATCTTGTGTTCGCTCTCGCCCTTCCTGTCCTGAGCGTATCCTCTTAATTTCCCGTTCTGTATCAGCTTCTCTATTTCTTGTCGTAGGTGTATGCATGAGTCAGTGTCATGTCCTCGTATTCGGTGGTACTTGCACCATTTGTTGTTGTCCTTCCCATGACCTCGTATCGTGGCGGAGGCGGGTCTGGGATCAATTTGGCTTCATAGACTTCCCTCAAAATGCGCTCCGGTTTCGTGTTGAGAGGGGTGAATTCCTCCGGACGCGGGTAGGGCCTGTAATTAGGTCTTCGGTAAGGAGTGCGATCCCTACTAGATGATGGTTGATAAGGTCGCCGCTCCGAATTGGACGTTCGTTCCTTGGCGTCTCTCGCCCTCTTCTCAGCGTTGCTCTCTTCGCCCTTTATGTAACAATCTGCCCTTGCGATTATTTCTTCCATGGAATCAGCGGGCTTTTGAGCGAGTGATTCATTGAACTGTCCTGCCTTCAAACCGTTCTGGAAGGCGCCCACAAATACTTCTTGGTTGGGATTGATGACTTTTATGGTCGTATCGTTGAATCTCGCTAGATGGTCTCGCAGGGACTCATTGTGTCCTTGGCGAACATTGAAAAGGCTGGTTGCGGGCACTTTGCGATGGCGACTGGCAGAGAATTGTTGGATGAGTTTCCTTGTCATGTCCGGGTAGCTGGTGACAGAGAAACGAGGGAGGTTCATGTACCATCGTAAGGCGGCCTCAGAAAAAGTACCCGCCAGTAGTTTGCACTTGAGGGAGTCAGGGGCTCCGACTACGGACATGCGAGTGTTGAAAGCTGTAACGTGCTCCATAGGATCGCTCTTCCCGTCGAAGACGGAGAGATGGGGTGGTTTGAAGTTCTCTGGAACCGGCGCTCCCCAGATCTCGGCGGACAGAGGCTGCGGCTCTGGATCGTCCATCTCGCCGTGGTGTGATTCCTCTTTTTCCTCTAGTTGTTTCTGTTGTATGTTCTCCATCGAAGCCTGTAAGGCGTCGTTGCGATCTTGTAATTGAGCGAGTTGGGTTCGCATGGATTCTAACTCTTCGGCTGTCGCCATGATGAAAGGCTTTTCTCTAAATCGTACGTGAGGTGCGATTTAGGTTTGTAAAGAAAAAAGGGTTTCCAAGTCGTAAGGTGGTCTTACGATTCGGAGGTCTGGTTTTAGGTTTCCCAAATCACGATTTGCGATTTAGAAACGTGGTCAAGGCTAGTTTTACCTCTTCCCACAGACGGCGCCAACTGTACTTGCAGAAAAGTACGGTAAGGATTCTAGGGCTAAGAATCGTGTATTAGGGTTTTAGACTGATGATTAGATCCCCTGAGACTACTCTCAAGAGTGTTATTTATAGCCTGTTTATGGGTTTGGGCTTTGGTTGCTTGGTTTCCAAGCAACAGGGGTATTGGCGTACTTTCGGTGATTTTGGAGGGTTCTAGAGACTAAGTGAGGCGGCATCCTCATGGAAGACGCGCCTGGGCCTGTGGCCATTCTGGGGGGCGCCCAGACCCTTACGGAGGGCGCCCAGGTCTTTATGAAGGGATTTTCCTTCTGGAGTGCGCCTAGGCCCTTACGGAGGGCGCCCAGGTCTTTATGAAAGGATCTTTAGCCTTTAGGAATATTATGACGGTCCACAGCCCCCCAAGCACGAGTCTTGGAACGAGGCGAAGTGATGATGTCATGGGACTGGACTTTCCTGAGGTTCAGCAAGTCTCCCAAGAAAGTTATGACGGTCCACTCTATTTATAGATTTCTGGATGGTCACATAAATACGAGCGTTTTGTCGATTACACCCTTGTGGCGCGAGGGTCGAGTGAACGTTTGAATACTTGAAGGGATCAAATTGGTTATGAGCGCCTCATTTAGAGTTTCGCAAATCTTCGTCATATAAGTCATTTGCAGTTGTATTTTGGCATCTCGTTGGACCTTAGCTTTGTGAATTGATTTCAAATGTAAGGATTGAGTCTTAGTTTAGTCTGAAATAAATATACAAGATATAATAAGAAATGAGGAAAACATAACTTTGGATTTCTTGGATCTCTCATTGGAGTACTTGACTTCTTTACCATATTGCTAGCAAATTTTCACGAATAAAGAAGGAAAAACCAATGACACTTATGGAATCGGGTATGCTTACCTCTACCCTTAGATAACATATGTTTATTCTCTTATGTAAGGTTGTAACCAATGGCTCAACTGAAATAGTTCAAATCAAACAAACCCAAAGGCATGGATTAGCACCCAAGATGCTAATTGTTAATGAAATGCTAGGAACACTCTTTCTAAGGCTCTCTCTAACGCTCACTTTTATATTGGGTGAAACTTATGTGGGTCTTACTACTTTATGTGGGATCCATTTTCAAAGTGTGATACACACATGAATTTCACCCAATAAAAGTGTGGATCTTAGAAAGATTAGACATAGCACTCCTCTAGTTAATGACCAAATAGTAATGAGATACGAAATAAGTATTTGACTATGTTACGGTTAGAATTCTACGTTGCACATAGAGACAATTTAACTAGAGATAATTTATTTTAAAAATAAGACAAAGGAATTAATGGATAGTGATAAATATGAAAAATGTTAAATTAGACTACTTTTTTTTTTTTACAAAAGAGGGACAAAGGTTCAAAAGAAAAGAAAAAAGAAAAAATTAAAAGGCTAAACAGCATTTATAGGAATGCATGTTTCAAAAATATCATCAAAAACGAGTCTTTGAAGCTCTCTAAAAGATGTCTTCATAACAAGAAGATTCCGAAAATTCGAAGAGAGGCTAAAATTTGCTAACTAATCAGCAAAAGTTAGACTACATATAACACTTTTAAATAGATTAAAACCATACGAGAAACAGGCGAACCTAGATAGACCATATACGGGCACCAAAAAAACGTGACCATGTGTGGTTTTATAACCAAATCGTATTGAGATTTGAGAGTAATAGATAAGGTTTTTTACAACAACAAAAAGAACATGAACACGAAAATGACAAGAAAAGGAATGGGGTTACTGTTGCCAATTTCCTAGTTATTTGTTTTCTTAAGTTTAGAGTAGTTGAAAGTGGATGGATACATATCATACAGTAGATTAATGTTTAATTAATGTTTTTCAAAGTATGATTAATATGAGCAAATTAAATGACATGTTTTTAAATATACAAAGCTGGTGTCATAATTCCATTCATGCAATTTGTCTAATGTGATTGGCCACCCATAACACTAATATACAACACGCATATGACGCTGCAAAGACACACGATGTAACCTAATTCTATTCTTTTGCTGCCTCCCACTTTCTCCTTAAACCAATCCAATACCTTCAAAAGATCAAATAGATTAACACATTTAATCCCTTTCCTATTTTAGTATAAAACTTGCTATCATAATCCTCAAGTCATTCCAAATAACTTAAGTCCCACATAAAATAAAGACAAAATTTTAAATGTGTTTATAAAGAGGGATAAATTTTACCTTGTAAACCAATTTTATAAAAATGAGTTAGATAATATAAAAATCCAATAAGACCATGTATAGATGACAAAGCTCCTTTTTAAAAGTTTTAGGATCTATATCATTTTAAGATTTGAACTCTAGATTTCTAACTAAACTTTAAAATGGATGTGTAATTGCAACTTGAGACCGCTAATCCCTATCCCTTCCTAAGCATTTAATTAGGATTTTATGTCATTATAAAGGCATGATTTATAATAAATCGCCGGCTTTGAAGATTTTTTCTTACTTTTTAGAAGGAGACAATATTCGATGATGATGAAAGGAATTAAGAAGGGAACATGATAATATTAGCTTAGAAAAAATAATGAAAATGGAGGAATATGGTGCTGAGATATTGTGCAATATTGCATGATAGCTGTGCTCTATGATATGTAATGTACCTAATATTTTGCAAGGATTTCCAATATATAATGAGTACTCATTTCATCTCACCATCTTAAGATTGTACTAACAATATGGGGATATATGTTTTGCCTGAATTGCATATACATGCCCCACTATGTTATAAGTCTCCCAAAGGGTAAACGACACCAAGGCTCAATTATTATGTACTTTTATTTACCGTAAGGTTCAATTATTATGTACTAGCACTATTAGTATTTGTTTTGAATCATTTCAATTTCTTTTCTTTTTCTAGGAAAGAATCATTTCAATTGTCTAAACAAAATATTATATAATCAGTTCAAGTTTCAACCGGGGCGTGACCCATAGATAAAAACGTATGTTTGATTGTTATGAATGATATTCTCTTTATTTTTTAATGTTTTTAAAAAATTTAGTTGAATGCAAAGATTTTTTTTTTAATGAATGAATTGATTGCAGTCAAATTATTGAGTAAGAATTATCTCTATTTCTCAAAATAAATGGAGGATGTCGTCTACATAGAGACGGATAAAAAATAGATATTAGTTTCTATAACTAAGTAGATTTCACTGTCATTAATTTTTTTTTTTTTATTTCTTTGTGTTTTTATCTCTTTAAATTGAATAAATAAATAAATTTATAAGAACCATGCTTTCCCCAACGACAATCTACTTCCCAAAACTTTCAAAAGTGCTGTGGATATCAGATTGACAAATTAAAATATTTGATTTTGCACAATGCATGGAGGAGAGATAAATGTCAACAGAAGAGAGAAAGTGTAAATACACTGAACACTCTCGGATAAAGCTTGTCGTGATATATACTCCCTCCGTTCTGGATTAACTGAGTCATTTGCTCATTTCACACATATCAAGAAAAATGTATAAATGAAGGGGAGAGAGAGAGAGAGATGGTTTTAAGTGTTTTTGTTAATTATTGGTGCATTCTTTACTATCATAAATGCAAAGTGAAATATACTGAATTGGGAGTGATGAAAATAGTAGTAATTAGAGTTATAAAGGGAAAAAAATATTTAATATTGTATTGAAAAGTGAAATGACTCAATTATTTTTCTTTTTTTTTTTCCTTTCAAATTGCTCAGTTATTATGGGACAGAGGGAGTAACATTTTTGTATTTATAAATAGAGAGGAATTTAATTCGAAATTGTTGCTTAGCCGGATACATATACTTTTATTGTTTCGTGCTTGTAATTGAAGCAAGTAGTATCACAAATTGAAGGTGAACTTTTTATTTGTCTTTGTAGTTTTTCTTGCACTCCTTATGCAAGTCTAGTCATATATATTTTAATCAGTTTTTTTTGTGGCCACGGGAAAACCAAATTGAAAAGTTCAATCGATTAAAAACAATTTGATTCCTTTAAATCAATAATTACATACATAAATTGCACAAACAGGAAGAGACACGTTTGCTAAGAAAACAAACATTGAATCAATATGTGTCTTTTGATAATCCCTTAGAACTGCAAATACATTGTCTTGCCCTGCCCCCTGCATAATCCCTTAGTCTTTTGATAATCTATTGTTTTTTTCGGGACAATATGTGTTTGTCACAATCACGTTGAATAATCACCGTAATTTACAGTAATTTTTTTTTTAGAAATACGGTAGCTTACTACCATGTTTGTGACAAACACATTGTGATACAAGACATGTATCAATACAAACAATTGATGGCAAAATGCATGTGCACATTAGTTTTTCTATACACACGGCAAGTTAATTAATTTATGATCAATAATTAACATGCTACGGTGGTGGTCACGGTGGTTTCGACAATGGCTTCTCGATGTTGACAATAATCTCTTCTAGCTGCGAATGCTGACACGGGCAAGGCATGGCTATAAACTTCGGTACCTCATCCCCTGGCATCAACACCGTCACACTCTGCCCCTTCTTTTCCCCCTCCATTTCCTATCCACCAAGAAACAAAATTGTAAATTCAAATTAGTTACAACAATAGTCACAAAGCGCGAATTTAGTGCTAAAAGCTTGACATTGACGTTGTAAGACAAAAAAGGATCATTCAGTTGTAAAATGGTCATTAGAATCATATGAATTGATTATAATTTTCTCTTGGTGAGACAAAAATATTTACATATATATGCATAGTATACCAATTTTATAATTTCAAATTATGAATGTGTTACTAAAACTATGAAAAATTAAGCATAGATGAAGCCAAGCTAAAATTATTACCCTGGAGTGAGGTTTAGACTTGGAAGGTGAGGATTGAGTATGTGCTTGTGCTGCCTCAAGATCAGAGAGATATTGATGAAGTGAACGAAACTTTTCCCAGTGGTAGCAACATGAGAAGATACCACTTAAGCTGAAGATGATGAGTAAGAGGAGAGCAGTACCTAGTGGGAAACCGAGGGACGGTCGAGATGTGTCTACTTGAGGTGGTGAAAGATCTGGGCCCTCCATCATCATATACCTTTGATAAGCTCTTGCTTGTTCTGATGTTGGTGGTATTGTTCTTCCTAAAATACTACTACTCAGATATGTATGTGTGTGTAGCTGAGGAAATTAAAGAAGGATAAACTATAACTTACTGGATATGATTCATATGAATAGAATGAAGTGAAATAGAAAGGGTGGCAAGCAAATGGGAAAGGATTGTGTAGGCGTGGGATATTTAAACACTTTAAAGAGTGTATCAACTATGAGAAAAGGAGCAAGTTGAGGAAAGTAAAGAAACTTTCATGTGTGTTATTAGTGTTTTATATAGGGTTAAATAAGTTTTCCGTCTCTATAAATATAGCAAATTTTGATTTTAGTCCCTAACAAATTAAAACGAATGTTTTTATCCTCAATTTTTTTTATTTTGATTTTGGTTCTTAGTGACCACTTTATGTTCATATGAATGTTAAGATTATAACTCTTTTATGCTCAAATTGTATTTATTGTATGTCCGTTTATTATGTTCAACTTTTATATATTCATATTATGTTCTAAAAATGTCAAAAACATGTCAAAATTATATCAATTAGGGATTAAAAATAAAAGAAAATTTTTTGCGAGGATGAAAACATCTCATTTTATTTTTTAGGGACTAAAATTAAAATTTGATATATTTATAGGACGAAAAACTTATTTAACCCTTTTATATACTAATATTAGATATAGACTTGTCAGATAAGCTAGTATTTTTTATTTGGAATGTCAAAATTTTATTAACAAGGAGAAAAGTATAAAGAGTACTTGACCCACATTCCCAGAAAAATACAATGGATACTTGATCCGTAAAAAATCTATTCAATAATTAAGACAACAAAACGGGTTTGAAAATCACTCATAATACATACAACGCCCCATTTTTTCCTAACTAGGAATCACGTCCACCTCCAAGAGGTTGATTTTATACCCTCCACAATTTCTTCCACCTCACGACACTTCGAAGAGAAAAAAACTAATTTCTTTTTTTTGGACAATCAAAATGGAATATATTAACCATAAAAACAAGCAACCCCAATAGCACAAGGTGTGCCAAGCATTGTAAAGGGCTCGAACACCACCTATCTGTGCCAAACTTAAAAGTAGCCTTTTTGGCTTTCATCCAGACTAAAGACATATATTTTATATTATCCAACAACCTGGCAATAGGAGTTACAACATTATTAAACAACATATTGTTACGCTCATTCCATAAATAACATTTTCGAGTAAAACCACCCTGTACCAATCCACTTAAAGTTTAAGTACCAAACCCTTCCGATAAAGCTATATCAATAAAACAAATGATCTTCTGCTTCAAGAGTCTTCAGACACCACATACAATTCGGACTCGCTCCTTCCAACAACACCCCTTAGTTGAGTTTTTCCGCTAAAGGACATTATATTTAAATTTTAAGTTTAGACTTCATCACTTAGTTTAGTATAAAAAAAAAAAAAAAAAGTCTTGACAAACGAATCTCACATTGTAACTTTTTCTAGTGAAATGCATCTCAGATGTCCTCCACGGTATTTTTCTTTCAAGAAAATATCTTTTTTTTTTTTTTTGAAGATAAAGAATATATCCAAGTTTGCAAAAAGAGGGTGAAATTTTCTACGAAAATATTGCACCAAAATGTCATGTCCGGAAAATGGTACGGTAGGTTAGTGGGCTCACTGATCTTTGGCTTTGCAATGGAGGTGACGAAACATCCATTTATAACGTGGAATTTGGAGATATATGAATCATGAAGTTAAAGAAATAATATATTTTCTATTAAAGTAATTATTACAATAAAAAAGAAAAAGATGAAAAAAAAAAACTATAAAAATAACGTTGAAAGAAAAAAGGAATTGTAGTAATCATGAGATCGAAGAAAACTTTTCTTTATGTCAAAATAACACTTCGAGTTATAATTTGCATTATATATATTTGCACTAGTATGGGACCTTTGAGTTAGAAAATATAATTTATCAATGTGAATGATGAAATACTTGAAATAAGTTGATTATAAAATCTAAATAATGATAAAAAGTAATAAGATGGAATTGATTCATCTGGTGAATCTTGTGCTGATGATAATTGCACATTTTCAATGTAAATGTAAAGCTCTATAATTTTGTTATAAATTCTTATTCAAAAATGTAATTTTTAGTTGAAAAGGAATATTTTCTTTCACACTAACAAAAGTTTTTTAAAGTGAGAACAAAAACTGGATAATCATACAAAAAGATGGGCAAAACTATCCTAGTATCCAACTTGTTGCTAATGTCAAGTAGTTCCAGCTGAAAAGTGTGAACTATAAGAAAGCAGTCACCTCTCAAATGGATATGTCGTGTGATGTTCAAAGACTTCCCTTAATTTGGTGCTCAATGGCTTAAGAAATTAAATCCTTTATATTCTAACTTTAGAGTACTTGCACATTTCTGAAAAACAAATTAGAAACATTTAGAATTCAAATTTAGCCATTAGTGTGCATAAAAACACACTCTTGATTGATTCTAATGTCCCTTCTTGATTGATTCTTTCCTTTTATTTTTCTTTCACCTAGCATATCTTTATTTTTCTCATTTTCTCTTAGAAACCAAACAAAATATTAATTAATGTACAGTCTTATCCAAAGCTGGAGAACTATATAACATGTGCAAGTTGATTGACTTGTTTCCCAAATTGGCAAAGAGCGAGTTCCTATATTGTTGTGGATAACCACTCCATGAAATTTTACCAATGCCGTGCGATGTGTATGGGTATGTTTGCAAAATCAATTTTGAACTTCTAGTGGATAATTTATAGTTATAAGAGCTTGTAATTTTTTTTTTCCGTCAAAAGAAGAAAAATATATACTGATTCTTGTGCTCAATGCATTGAGCACAAAGTGAAGTAGAGGACATTTGTGTACAACTTTTAAAATTTTTAGGTGTTGTGAATTCGTTGTGAAAAACACACCAATGATAAACTTGATGCGTGGAGCAAATTAATACCAAGTAATCAAATCAAGTGGATGACAATAAAATTCAAGCAAAAATTAAACAACAAGAGATAAAGGAAGAAGGAGAACACAAGAATTTGTTTACCCAGTTCGGTCTAATGATGACTTACTCTGGGGGAGAGAGCAGCTCTCCGTTCCACTATAATGATATGAGTTTCTTTACAAAGAGATATTCAGGGTTACAAGAATCAGTCTTCGTTGTGAAAAAACACACCAATAATAAACTTGATGTGTGGAGCAAATTAATACCAAGTAATCAAATCAAGCGGGTGAGCCCGTTTGTTATAGCTTTTTTAAGAAAAAATCACTTATTTTTAAAAAATAATCACTTTTAAGAGTATTGTATCCGTTTGTTACAGATTTTAAAAAAAATCAGAATATAAAAATAATCTAAAAACAGCTTCAAATGAGAAGCTGTTAGGAGCAGCTTAAAATAAAATAGATTTTTTTTAGAGGAGAGAGAAAATATAATTTAAAAGATTGAACTAATTTTGTAACAAAAAAAATCCCTTTTATATAGTTGTATCCAAACAAACTAGATTATTTGTTTAAAAAAAGTGATTTTTATTACAGTAAACAAACACAAAATAAATTCTGATTTTTCATATAATCTCTAAAATATAATCTCTAAATTATTTTATATCAAAATCACTTTTATTTTAATCCGTAACAAACGGGCCCAAAATAATTCAAACAAAAATAAACAGCAAGATATAAAAGGAAGAAGGAGAACACAAGAATATGTTTACCTAGTTCGATCTAATGATAACCTAGACTTTGACATAGAATTCTTGCCTTTCCCATTCCCTCTGTTTTCACTTCTCCCCCTTGAGACATTCAAGCCTTCTCCACTATCATCAACCTTGAACTCTTTGAACTTGGTTAACTCTTTGGTTCTCAAAGCTGCTTGAACTTCCTCCAAAGTGATAGTGCCCTCTTTGCCATAAAGCATTATATCCTTGAAATTCTCAAAGGACCTAGGTAAAGCACACAGTAGATGTAAGGCTTTATCGTCATCATCCAGATTTACATCTATGTTCGCCAAATCATCAATAATCTTATTGAACTCCGTCAGTTGCAAGCAAATATATATATATATATATATATATATATATATATATATATATAGATAGATAACCAGAAACAAACGTACATACATGACTCTTTTCATTCTTACTGCAAATACTACAATTCCAATCGTCGTCGCTAATGGAGTTCTCTGCATTTTCTTCTCTCCGCCCCAAACACTCTGTTTCTTTTGGTTCTTTCTTTCATGAACTCAAACATATTTCCTCTGTTCCTTACCATGCTCGTAAGTCCTCAGTTCATTTTCACACTTTAAAGGTGATAGCTTTAAAGTTCAGTTCTTTTTTTTTTTAAGTTTAGTTCTTGTTTGTAACACCCATACTAAACGTATCTAGAAAGTTTAGCACGTGCGTTATTTTTAGTACTGGATACATTAAAATTTACAACAATAAAACTTCGAATGAATATTTTATACAACAACATGTGTTCGTACAAGAATGATACAACTCAACTTTTCTAAAATATAATAAATACGTCCTTGAATATTCATAAGATCCTGCTGCGGGTATGAACGATCACTTGTTGAAACATTCAATCGTCTACTAGCTTGCCATCCATCCTATTTATCTGAAACAAATAAGGATTGGGATGAGACATAATGTCTCAGTGAGTACCACCTAATCCTAGGCTATAGGTAACCTCGGGGAAAACCTATGGTCACCACGTGTCTACAATACAACCTGACAGTTGATTATATGTGTGTGGTCATGCTTTCCTAGACGATCGTGTATACTAGATCCGTCGTAGACTCATCTTAACTTGTTATAAGCTTCACTTCTTATACGTGTCATGGCGGTCAAGGGAATCTAAAACCGCATTGCCAAGAATACGCTCTACGTATCGGGGCCTAAGCATAATATAATCATGACACGATTCTAAACCGGACGATTAGGGGAAACCTAAGATCGTCATCGGTAATACATTCTTTACTTGTTCTATACATAACTTGCACTTGTCTATTAGCATCTTGTGCTCTTGTTCTTAACATAATCGTACATATAAGTTCATTCATGATCATAAGGATAGTCATATCATATATGATCGTATGTAAGTTCATTCATTCATTATGTTAGCGTTGAACAAAACATTCATTATCTTGATTCATTTTACGCAGAGCCCCGGGTGGAGTAACCCCGAGAACAATCCCATACATGACCGATGAAAACCTAGCAAGGGTACATCGGACTCCCTCGGTGTCGTGCGGGTCCCTTACGGCTTGAATCGTTCCCCTTGGAGAACCTCTCGTATCCCTCTGACGTGGATAACAAGAGACACGAACTCCTACATCTTGATTACTCAGTGACATGCGGGTCCCTTGCGGCTTGAACCGTTCCCATCATGAGAACCCCTTGTATCCCCCCTGGCGTGGATAGCAAGAGACATTCCACCTACTTTACATTAGTCATGGTCTTATCGTTCATGACGGTTAAACCTATTCATGCTTGATTGTTTACCTCAGAACCTTGATCGAACCGATTAGCGGTAAACTCATACTTGTTCATACTTGTACATACTTAATCTTAGTGGAAAGACTAACTAATCAATCCACGGCTTAATATGCTTGCTATATCATTCTAAATCATATGCGAAGTGAATTTACATCGCGTCTTATCCTACATAGGATCCTTGCTTAACTTTCTAGTTCTCGACAAGCTATGTCAAGGCTCTACTTTAATCCCTTTCATAGTTTCTTTCTACTCGAGTATTCGGCTAAAACTCTCTATGCCATTCTTTCCATACTTGTTAAGATTACCATGATTTCCATTTCAAGAATCATTTGATGTTATGTGCATTGCTTAGATGTTGTTTTGGGGTTATAAAGTTGTAAAACGATGAAAGAAAAGCTTCGGAACGCACCACTGACCCTACATTGAGCCAACAAGCCAAAAGAAAGTTGGCCACTACAGAGAAAGTCGCTATTAGCGACCCTGGGGCGTGGCTTTTTTGGCAAATTTCGCTATTAGCAAAATTATTTCGCTAATAGCGAGTTTCTTCGAGTCTGTGGTGCTGATTTTGCAATTTTGACCCAAAACTCGTCAAATTCGATCCTGCAATGCACCATATACATCCAGCAACTTATAGAGGCACACATAAACTTATTCCATGGCAATTTTAACAAGTAATCATCAAGAATTGGATTAGGGTACCAAACTATAAAATTAGTAAAATTAGGCACAAACATAACTTCCATACTAAGTAATCTCAAACCCAAGGTAGATTAACTATCTAGGAACTCACCTAGACATGTTCCTTGCAATTTCCTCAAGTTAAAGCTCAAACCCTAGCTCTTGCTTCATCCATGATCCAAAGCTTTCCAACCATACCATGCTTAAATCCATTCTTCCACTTGTTTCTTGCTTGCAAAGCTACCATAATCCATGCTTGATCATGATTTGAAGGAAGTTTGGATGATTATAATGGAGGGAGAGGGGCGATCCTAGAGAGAGAGGGAGAGGAGAACTCTTTACCAAAAACCTAGAGAGAGAAGGAAAATGGGAAATGAGATATTCTGGTGCCAAAACCATATAAATATCCACTTTCGTGCAAATACCATTGTACCCTTGCCTTAAGCGCGTTTAATACGGCACTAATACACAACTCGTAATAAACATTTCATAATCCTTACTTTCCATGAACTTCGTCCTCTTGCACGTTTGACTGGTAATATACCGATACTGACAAGAAGGATATTACATTGTTCTTGTTTAAACTTCACAAGTATGATTATATATTAATTATATAATTTTGACTTTGATTTTGAAGGTTGAAACTTCTCCCTTTGCTATGGAACAACATCCCAGATTTCAACCATTACATGTGGTATATTTTTTTTTTCTTTCTGTTTTTGAATAAGAGTATTTAGAATTGATGACTAACTTGTATGCCCAAAATAATTTCACATCTGTTTTTGAAAGAATAATGCTTGATTGCTTGTTTAATTATTTCTTCATATCAGTTTATCTGTTGTTATGGGGTTTACATGTGGTATGATTTTTTTTTTTTGCTTGTTTAATTATTTCTTCATATCAGTTTATCTGATGTTATGGTGTTTACATGTGATATGATTTTCTTTTGTCTGTTTTGGAATAAAAGTATTTAGATTTGATGACTAACTTGTATGCCCCAAATAATTGCACATCTGTTTTTGAATGAATAATGCTTGATAGCTTGTTTAATTATTTCTTCATATCGATTTATCTGTTTTTATGGTGTTTACATGTGGTATAATTTTTTTTTTGCTTGTTTAATTATTTATTCATATCAGTTTATCTGTTGTTAGGGTGTTTACATGTGGTATGATTTTTTTTTCTTCTGTTTTTAAATAAGAGTATTTAGATTTGATGACTAACTTGTATGCCTCAAATAATTTCTCATCTGTTTTTGAATAAATAATGCTTTATTGATTGTTTAATTATTTCTTCATATAAGTCTATCTGTTGTTATGGAGTTTATATCTGGTATGATTTTTTTTGCTTGTTTAATTATTTCTTCATATCAGTTTATCTGTTGTTACGGTGTTTACATGTGGTATGATTTTTCTTCTTCTGATTTTGAAAAAGAGTATTTAGATTTAATGACTAACTTGTATGCCTTAAATAATTTCACATATATTTTAAAATTAATAATGCTTGATTGCTTGTTTAATTACTTCTTCATATCAGTTTATATGTTGTTATTGTGTTTACATGTCATATGATTTTTTTTTTACTTGTTTAATTATTTCTTCATATCAGTTTATCTATTGTTATGGTGTTTACATGTGGTGTGATTTTTTTTTTTTTCTGATTTTGAATAAGAGTGTTTAGATTTGATGAGTAACTTGTATGCCTCAAATAATTTCACATCTGTTTTGGAATGAATAATATTTGATTGCTTGTTTAATTATTTCTTCATATCCGTTTTTATGTTGTTATGGTTTTTACATGTGGTATAATTTTTTTTCGCTTCTTTAATTATTTTTGCATATCAGTTTATCTATTGTTATGGTGTTTACATGTGGTATGATTTTTTTTTCTTTTGTTTTTGAATAAGAGTATTTAGATTTGATGAATAACTTGTATGCCCCAAATAATTTCACATCTGTTTTTGAATGAATAATGCTTGATTTCTTGTTTAATTATTTCTTCATATCAGTTTCTCTGTTGTTACGGAGTTCACATGTGGTATGTTTTTTTTGTTTGTTTAACTATTTATTCATATCAGTTTATGTGTTGTTATGACGTTTACATGTGGTATTTTTTTTGTTTTTGAATAAGTGTATTTAGATTTGATGACTAACTTGTATGTCCCAAATAATTTCACATCTGTTTTTGAATGGATAATGATTGATTGCTTGTTTAATTATTTCTTTATATCAGTTTATTTGTTGTTATGGTGTTTACATGTGATATGATTTTTTTTTGCTTGTTTAATTATTTCTTCATATCAGTTTATTTGTTTTTATGGTGTTTACATGTGGTATGATTTTTTTTTCTGTTTTTAAATA
The DNA here is from genome assembly GCF_051527215.1 of Medicago sativa. Classification (NCBI taxonomy): domain Eukaryota; kingdom Viridiplantae; phylum Streptophyta; class Magnoliopsida; order Fabales; family Fabaceae; genus Medicago; species Medicago sativa. The sequence continues at coordinate 19,343,816 of NC_140753.1, read as the reverse complement.
AGAGTATTTAGATTTGATGACTAACTTGTATGCCACAAATAATTTCACATCTAATTTTGAATGAATAATGCTTGGTTGCTTGTTTAATTATTTCTTCATATCAGTTTATTTGTTGTTATGGTGTTTACATGTGGTATGATTTGTTTTTTGCTTGTTTAATTATTTCTTCATATCAGTTTATCTGTTGTTACTGTGTTTACATGTGGTATTATTTTTTTTCTTTCTGTTTTTGAATAAGAGTATTTAGATTTGATAACTAACTTGTATGCCCCAAATAATTTCACATCTGTTTCTGAATGAATAATGTATGATTGTTTGTTTAATTATTTCTTCATATCAGTTTATCTGCTCTTATGACGTTTACATGTGGAGTAAGGCTTTATCCTCGTCATCCAGATTTACATCTATCATCGTCAAATCATCAATAATCTTATTGAACTTCGTCAGTTGCAAGCAAATATATATATATATAGCCAGAAACAAACGTACATACGTGACTCTTTTCATTCTTACTGCAAATACTACAATTCCAATCGTCGTCGCTAATGGAGTTCTCTGCATTTTCTTCTCTCCGCCCCAAACACTCTGTTTCTTTTGGTTCTTTGTTTCATGAATTGAAACATATTTCGTCTGTTCCTTACCATGCTCGTAGGTCCTCAGTTCATTTTCACACTTTAAAGGTGATAGCTTTAAAGTTCAGTTTTTTTTTTTAAGTTCAGTTCTTGTTCGTGTTTAAACTTCACAAATATGATTATATATTAATTATATAATTTTGACTTTGATTTTGAAGGTTGAAACTTCTCCCTTTGCTATGGAACAACATCCCAGATTTCAACCATTACATGTGTTATGATTTTTTTTTCCTTTCTATTTTTGAATAAGAGTATTTAGATTTGATGACTAACTTGTATGCCTAAAATAATTTCACATACGTTTTTGAATGAATAATGCTTGATTGCTTGTTTAATTATTTCTTCATATCAGTTTATCTGGTGTTTACATGTGGTATATTTTTTTTGCGTGTTTAATTATTTCTTCATATCAGTTTACCTGATTATATAATGTTTACATGTGATATGATTTTCTTTTGTCTGTTTTTGAATAAAAGTATTTAGAGTTGATGACTAACTTGTATGCGCCAAATAATTGCACATCTGTTTTTGAATGAATAATGCTTGATTGCTTGTTTAATTATTTCTTCATATCGATTTATCTGTTTTTATGGGGTTTACATGATTTTTTTTTGTGCTTGTTTAATTATTTCTTCATATCGATTTATCTGTTGTTAGGATGTTTACCTGTGGTATGATTTTTTTTTCTTATGTTTTTGAATAAGAGTATTTAGATTTGATGACTAACTTGTATGCCCCAAATAATTTCACATTTGTTTTTGAATGAATAATGATTGATTGCTTGTTTAATTATTTCTGCATATCAGTTTATCTATTGTTATTATGTTTAGATGAGGTATGATTTTTTTTTCTTTCTGTTTTTGAATAAGAGTATTTAAATTTGATGACTAACTTGTATGTCTCAAATAATTTCATATATGTTTTTGAATGAATAATGTTTGATTGCTTGTTTAATTATTTCTTCATATCAGTTTATCTGTTTTTACGGAGATTACATGTGTAATGTTTTTTTTTCTGTATTTGAATAAGAGTATTTATATTTGATGACTAACTTGTATGCCCCAAATAATTTCACATCTGTTTTTGAATAAATAATGTTTGATTGCTTGTTTAATTATTTCTTCATATAAGTTTATATGTTGTTATGGTGTTTACATCTGGTATGATTTTTTTTGTTGCTTGTTTAATAATTTCTTCATATCAGTTTATCTGTTGTTACGGTGTTTACATGTGGTATGATTTTTCTTCTTCTGATTTTGAAAAAGAGTATTTAGATTTAATGACTAACTTGTATGCCTTAAATAATTTCACATATATTTTAAAATGAATAATGCTTGATTGCTTGTTTACTTATTTCTTCATATCAGTTTATCTGTTGTTATTGTGTTTACATGTGGTATAATTTTTTTCGTTTCTTTAATTATATTTTCATATCAGTTTATCTGTTGTTACTGTGTTTACATGTGGTATGATTTTTTTTTTCTTTTGTTTTTGAATAAGAGTATTTAGATTTGATGAATAACTTGTATGCCCCAAATAATTTCACATCTGTTTTTAAATGGATAATGCTTGATTTCTTGTTTAATTATTTCTTCATATCAGTTTCTCTATTGTTATGGTGTTTACATGTTGTATGTTTTTTTTTGTTTAATTATTTATTCATATCAGTTTATATATTGTTATGACGTTTACATGTGGTATTTTTTTTTTTTTTTTTGAATAAGAGTATTTAGATTTGATGACTAACTTGTATGTCCCAAATAATTTCACATCTATTTTTGAATGAATAATGCTTGATTGCTTGTTTAATTATTATTTTATATCAGTTTATTTGTTGTTATGGTGTTTACATGTGGTATGATTTTTTTTTGCTTGTTTAATTATTTCTTCATATCAGTTTATCTGTTGTTATGGTGTTTAGATGTGGTATGATTTTTTTTTCTGATTTTAAATAAGAGTATTTAGATTTGATGACTAACTTGTATGCCCTAAATAATTTCACATCTGATTTTGAATGAATAATGTTTGACTGCTTTTTTAATTATTTCTTCATTTTATCTGTTGTTATGATGTTTACATGTGGTATGATTTTTTTGTTTGTTTAATTATTTCTTCATATCAGTTTATCTGTTGTTACGGTGTTTACATGTGGTATTAATTTTTTTTTCTTTCTGTTTTTGAAAAAGAGTATTTAGATTTGATAACTAACTTGTATGCCCCAAATAATTTCACATCTGTTTTTGAATGAATAATGCTTGATTGTTTATTTAATTATTTCTTCATATCAGTTTATCTGTTCTTATGACGTTTACATGTGGAGTAAGGCTTTCTCCTCGTCATCCAGATTTACATCTATGTTCGGCAAATCATCAATAATCATATTGAACTCCGTCAGTTGCAAGCAAATATATATATATATATAGCCAGAAACAAACGTACATACGTGACTCTTTTCATTCTTACTGCAAATACTAAAATTCCAATCGTCGTCGCTAATGAAGTTCTCTGCATTTTCTTCTCTCTGCCTCAAACACTCTGTTTATATTGGTTCTTTCTTTCATGAACTCAAACATATTTCCTCTGTTACTTACCATGCTCGTAGGTCCTCAGTTCATTTTCACACTTTAAAGGTGATAGCTTTAAGGTTCAGTTATTTTTATTTTTTTTTATAAGTTTAGTTCTTGTTCTTGTTTAAACTTCACAAATATGATTATATATTAATTATATAATTTTGACTTTGATTTTGAAGGTTGAAACTTCTCCCTTTGCTATGGAACAACATCCCAGATTTCAACCATTATATGTGGTATGATTTTTTTTTCTTTCTGTTTTTGAATAAGAGTATTTAGATTTGATGACTAACTTGTATGCCACAAATAATTTCACATCTATTTTAGAATGAATAATATTTGATTGCTTGTTTAATTATTTCTTCATATCCATTTATATGTTGTTATGGTGTTTACATGTGGTATTTTTTTTTTAGCTTGTTTAATTATTTCTTCATATCAGTTTATCTGTTGTTTTGGCGTTTACATGTGGTATGTTTTTTTTTCTTTCTGTTTTTGAATAAGAGTATTTATATTTGATGACTAACTTGTATGTCCCAAATAATTTTACATTTGTTTTTGAATGAATAATGCTTGATTGCTTGTTTAATTATTTCTTTATATCAGTTTATTTGTTGTTTTGGTGTTTACATGTGGTATGATGTTTTTTGCTTGTTTAAGTATTTCTTCATATCAATTTAATTGTTGTTATGGTGTTTACATGTGGTATGATTTTTTTTTGCTTGTTTAATTATTTCTTCATATCAGATTATATGTTGTTACAGTGTTTACATGTGGTATTAATTTTTTTTCCTTTCTGTTTTTGAATAAGAGTATTTAGATTTGATGACTAACTTGTATGCCCTAAATAATTTAAAATATGTTTTTGAATGAATAATGTTTGCTTGTTTGTTTAATTATTTCTTCATATCAGTTTATCTGTTTTTATTGTGTTTATATCTGGTATTATTTTTTTTTCTGTTTTTGAATAAGAGTATTTAGATTTGATGATTAACTTACATGATTAATTAACTTAGCTTTTACTTGAAATCAATTCTTCTTCTAAAAGTGCAATCTTACATACAAAAAAAAAAATAGGCCATACCAGTTTCGAAACAAACATTCTTCCAGAAATGAGGATTCGGTTTTGCAGTAAAATAAGCTGATCTCAAAGTCAACTCTTGTTTCGTACTCCACCCTTCCGCAGCTACACCACCAACAACGCGTTTTCTCTTCCTTTTCACACCACCTTCAACTTCTTCCTTCATCAACTCTTCCACTATTTCACCGCCTTCTACTCCACCTTCAATCTCTTCCTTCTTCCCCCCTTCATCAATTCCATCGCCACCGCACTTTCTTCTCCTTTTTCTACCACCTTCACCCACAACTCCCTTATCAATAACCCCACTACTTTTCTTCCCTTTTGCTGGGTTTTCGGGTGTATATTGTACTATTCATTTATATATATATTGCCATTCTAAAAAAAAAATCAGATAACTTACGGTTTATTCTTTCAATAATTTCTGACTTTTCAGAGACTACATTCACATACTTCCGGATCACAGACTCATGCCTCTTAAGAGTGAAGGAGGTGATGCATATGCCACCATTTGAGGTTCTTAGCCCAGAAATGACATGGATAGTTAGAGTTGAACTCTTTTCATGTGTTGCTTATGGCATCTAGGACTTTTGCAAGGGAATAAAAGACGACTTACTTATATATGCTTATACTTCAGGCCCGTGTCCTCACCCCAACTTTATCATGAGTCTTACTTACAAAAAGAAAATAAAAAATATCTATCATAAAATTTAAGTTTAATTATGGATTTTGAATTATGTGCAGTCGTTTATTTCTCTCTTTCTTGTTCTATGGATTTCCATTCTTTTCACATAATAGTCGAAATTGGACTTCTAGTTCTTCTTTTCGATTCTTACGAGGTCAATATATTAAGGAGATCATCCCCTTAGTTTTTTTTTTCTGTCAAGTAGCCACTATGCTATAATAACACATTATAAGTGTGGCGTATTGTATCCTAAATGGAAAAAAAATTATGTATCCGCATTTTTGTATAGAATTAGGAAAATTCTATGGTGAAGTCATGAAAATGACTTTTCTGGTGAAGTTAGCACTATAGCATCAAAAATGCAGTGAGTAACACCCCACTGTTTGTACAGTGGCATCAAAAATTCAGTCCTCATAGTATCATCAATCCATCAAATTAACAATACTACACTTAATCTAATTTTATCCTACTTTGTTTTAAGTGTAACACCCCACAAAGTGTAACACTTAAGACTATCACATAATATCATCAACTCTATTTGCATGTTAAAAATGCCAACGATAAAGTAGTACCTGTAAGTTCAAGATATTGCAAGAATTACTAGATGAATTACTATTGATTATTAATCAGTAATCAACAATTTAAAAATGAATCAAACATTAAGATAAAAAATAACCTTTCCAAAAAAGTCAGTTTCCCGACTTCACCATAGAAGCTCCCATAGAATTACACCCGCATACGTACATCGTCACAATATCCTTATAAAATAAGTTATAAAAAACTGGTGACATTTCATCAAAACTTATCAACGGATTTTCAAAATGTTATTGAATTGAGAGGAGAGAATGAGATTTAACCGAATATACCTCAAAGAATTTCCATTAATTGATAAAATGTGATAGAGTTTCCTTAAGTAACAACTAAATATAGAAATTAAAACTAAGAATAGGCTTTCAATAACTGTGTTTACACATGTGCCGAAATTCAATTCATTAGTTATTACTCTCGAGAGTTTTTTGGATTAGTAATAATAACTAATGAATTGAAATTTGTAGATACTAATAAGAATCAAATCGAGAGTTCAAAGGCAAAAGAGAAGAGGGCGAGTTATCGGAGACTTTGAAGAGAATAATTTTGCAGTTTATGGAGATGCTGGTTTGCCATGCAGTGCATAAAGGAAAGTATGGTGGTGTGAATCAACAATATCAAGTGAGCGCGAGGATGTAGAACATGATAATAAGGTTTGAAAGTGAAGGTGAAGCTAAAGGAATGTCATTTCTGATACCTGTCCTGTACTGGATTAGAGTATGATGTCTTATTATGTTGGATTGTGTTTCTGAATTTCTATTCTTATAAATTCAACATTGTTACTTCTTGTTAGGTGTCATATGTTATAGATGCTGAAGACATTTTGGATAAGAAGCAGAAGAAAAAGATTTGCATCTGAAAAATTCATGCCATGATCAATAAAAGTCTTGAATCCTGAAGACAGTTTAGTGACTCTGACCTTCATGATAATATATATCCTGCAGCACTTCCTTCCTTATCCGCTAATATCTTCACTAAAAAAACTTTAATCTACTACTTGATTGAGGCACTTCAATTTCATTGTTATTGCTATGAGTTAACATAGGTAGATAGATAGATAGATAGATTTAATGTGAATGTAATGTCTTCAGTAAGGTTCCAACAAATAATAGATAGATTTGAAATTCTAAACAATCAGGAAAATGAAATAAAGGCATCAAGCATAAAACTTGGACCTTTGAGAGAAAGGAAATGATTATAGGATAAGCATATAACATTTTACTTCTCAAATTTAATGAAAGTATATGTAGCATATTATTATGAGGCAAAATTGAGACTGAAAGTTTTATTAATTAATACAATTAAAAAATGATTGATAGAATGATCATATACGTTTAAAAGAATACATGTTGACCTCAATGTTTCATACATCATGTTCATGCCAATGAAAGATGTATTTTGTCACAAAAAAAGTTGTCTAGTCTAACAACAAAAATAAAACTGCGTAAAATGATTTTAGAAAACATTTGTGTTATTTGATCATAGTTTCATTGATGCAACTTGTTAGCATTTTTTTTCTTCTTCTAACAAGTGTTCTAAGATCATTTTTAAGGAACCCATAAATAGAAAATTTATCTTGAAAATACAAGTCAAACACATAAAAAAGTCATAACTACACAATTTCTAATGTCACAAGGGCATTTGTTAGCATTTTCCTCATAACTATAGTGTTTTTATGTCAAAAAATTTAAGAAAAACGGAGTTTTAATAATTCTTTAATGATGCCAAAAATGATGCCAAAATATAGCTAGCAAAGAGTTAGGCTACCAAAATATATTAAAGAAGAGAAAGCAAAACAAAGGAGGGGGACATATATATATATATATATATGGGTTATGATAGAAGACACCTTTTGTGAAGGTGTCTTTTATCAAGTTACTCTATGAGCATTTGTTAAAAGACACCAACTACTTTTTATGAAGGTGTCTTTTATCAAAGTTATAACTAAAAAAGTGAAAATCACACCTTGAGGTGTGACTTGATAAAAGACACCACACTACTTTTTATGAAGGTGTTTTGTAACATAACCCTATATATATATATATATATATATATATATATAAAGCCAAAACCTCCTTAGAATTTAACAAACAAACTCACACATTCCTGATTTATTTTTAGCTAAGGATGCTTTAATACAATTAGGAGGAGCACTTAACCAGACCATAATATGATTAAGGGATAAGCCTAAGTTAGTTAAAGTGTCAGCGCAACTGTTTCCTTCCCTAAACACATGGGTAGCCAGAAAGTTCATTGATGATACAGTGTGCATACAATTCTCCCAATGATTTCTTCACCTCCAAGGTTTCCAAATCAACCTATCTTCTTGACATTGAGTAGGAATGGTTGCCTGAGAAACAAGTAATCTCGGATTTGGAACTAACTGGATTACCTCTGCAGGGATATTCCAATATAATGATAGCCTTGGATATAATTGAAAACGTCAAATGGAAAGAATTGATTTGGGAAGGTTGTAGATATATGCAGGGATTGAATGAGTGACTCTCCACACCAAAGATCTAGCAAAAAATCTATATGTTTACCATCCTCAATAATCCAACTGGTGTTTTCCTTAACAACAAAGTATTCAGCTTTTACCCCACTCCATATTGAAGAAAAGATGTGTGATTGATACAAGATGAATTCCTTAAAAGAATATCCCATTGCTCCTGAGAATGCAAAAGCTAACAAGAGACTTCTTGACTCCCAAACCTCTCTCCTCATAATCAACGCAAACTTTCTTCCATGCTACTATAACCATTTTCTTTTTGCTAATATCACCATTCACCACTCTATATGAAGTTTTTTTATCCATTTATATATTTCTCTAAGAAGACTTGTTAGCCAAAAATAGACAAACATTGTGTGTATCAACATGGATTGCTTGCACCACATACTTTACCAATTGAACCCTCATTTAATGACATGTATTTGTCTTATGTATGAATTTTATTATTTTCTAACGATACTTTTTAGAGACGAGTTTGCATAAAATAACATCAAAACAATGAAGAGACATCCAAAAATAATGAAGTTCACAAGTAACAATTTATCACTTTTAAAAATGACAAGAAAAGGAATGGGGTTACTATGCCAATTTCCTAGTTATTTGTTTTCTTAAGTTTAGAGTAGTTGGAAGTGGATGGAGACATTAGATTAATGTTTTTCAAAGTATGATTAATATGAGCAAATTAAATGACTTTTTTTTTTTGTTGATCAATGACATGTTTATAAATATAAAAAGCTGATGTCATAATTCCATTCATGCAATTTATTTAATGTGCTTGACCACCCATAACACTAATATACAACACGCATATGACACTGCAACGACACACTCATCTAACCTAATTCTATTCTTTTGCTGCCTCCCACTTTCTCCTTAAACCAATCCAATACCTTCAAAAGATCAAATAGATTAACAAAATTGTACTTTAATCACTTTCCAATTTTAGTATAGAACTGGCTATCACCATCCTCAAGTCATTCCAAATAACTTAAGTCCCACGTAAAATAAAGACAAAATTTGAAATAAGTTTATAAAGAGAGATATATTTTACCTTATTATAAACCGATTTTATAAAAATAAGTTAGACAATATAAAAAATCCAATAGTACCATGTATAGATGACAAAGCTCCTTTTTAAAAGTTTTAGGATCTATATCATTTTAAGATTTGAACTCTAGATTCCTAATTAAACTTTAAAATGGATGTGTAATTGCAACTTGAGGCCACTAATCCCTATCCCTTCCTAAGAATTTAATTAGGATTTTGTATGTGATTATAAAGGCATGATTTATAATAAATCGCCGTCTTTGAAGATTTTTTCTTACTTTTTAGAAGGAGACGATATTCGATGATGATGAAAAGGAATTAAGAAGGGAACATGATAATATAGCTTAGAAAACAAAATAATGAAAATGGAGGAATTTGGTGCTGAGATATTGTGCAATACTGCATGATAGCTGTGCTCTATGATATGTAATGTACCTAATATTTTGCAAGGATTTCCAATATATAATGAGTACTCATTTCATCTCACCATCTTAAGATTGTACTAACATATATGTTTTGCCTGAATTGTATATATATACCCCACTATGTTGTAAGTCTCCCAAAGGGTGAACGACACCAAGGTTCAATTATTATGTACTTTTATTTACCGTAAGGTTCAATTATTATGTACCAGCCCTACTATTATATTATACATACATACATACATACATACATACATACATACATACATATATATATATATATATATATATATAAAATTGATTTTAATCATTTCATTTCTTTTCTTTTTTATGAAGGAATCATTTCAATTGCAAAAAAAAAAAAAAAAAACATTTCAAGTTTCAACCGGGGGCGTGACCCATAGATTATTTAGCCCCAATAAGGTTAAAGGAAGATACTTTCTTTTGTTGAATGACCTTGTAAGGAAGAGGTGGAGTATTGTAAAAAAAAAAAAAAATACAAAATATGAGAGGGAGAATAAAAATACCAAAAGGAAAAATGTTTCCTAAAAATCAAATAAATGTTTTCAATTTTATAAATTACAGATATTATATTATTTTCAATATGAGAGTATTATTTTATTGTAGGTTCTACGCTTTTTTTTTTCATGGTCAAACTATTAAATTGTGAGGGGGACACAATAAAAAACTAATCCACCTATATTGAGAAGAAACAAAGAAATAGATAATTGTGGTTGATCACTCTAAAAAACTAATCCACCTATATTGAGAAGAAACAAAGAAATAGATAATTGTGGTTGATCACTCGTACCGTGAAGCTAATCTATATATGTTGATGTGTTAGCTAATATTTTTTTTTTTTTTTACAAAAGTAAACGATATTCATTCATTCAAATTGATAGAGTACATCGATATAATACAAATCCAAATTCGCTAAAAACAAAAAAGATGAATCTGTGAACAAACTCACAACATCCATGTTAATAGCATAAAACGGCAAAGTATCTATGCCTACAAATATGACTAATATGACTATATTCAAGTCTCCGGAATACTCATGTCTCCGGATCTGCAACGTTGACGACGCCAAAGTCATTGTCATTGATCGGATCTGCACTTGCTCAAAGTTAATCTTTCAATCTGAATCAAATAAACACCGCACTAAGACGGGAAATCAAAAACACACCGTACAAAAACGGGAAATCAAAACAAACAGAGTCGTTCAGAGACGACGAAATCACAAAAACAAACGAAAGAAAACAGAAAATATGTGAAATCATTTATTCAATTAGGATAGAAGGAAAAACAACTCGGAGGGGTGATTTTTGGGTCAAAATTGTCCCTAAATCACCCCTCTGATAAAAAGAAGAAGAAATGGGTGACGGCTAGGGTTTCAGAAGGAGAGAAGAGAGAGAGAGAGGAAGAAAGGGGAAAAGAACTTGGGTTCATATATAGTTCACTTGTTAAAATGAACTTCGATGTGTTAGCTAATTTTGATTGTTCGTTGAGGTCTGATATTGTTTTTATGATGCTTGCCAAACTTAATTCAGTCATTTGGTAATAGTTGATGTAATGAGAATTTTTATCCGTGTATTATTGTTGTGTAGTCTTTTCCTAGGCTTAGACTCTCTTTGTAATAAAAAATGGCTAAATTGCATTTTCGGTCCCTTAACTATTTAGGTAGTATCGCTTTGGTCCCTTAATTAAAATTTAATTTATTTGGGTCCCTTAACTTCTCTCTGTTACACATTTTGGTCATTTCCGTTAGTTTTAATTCAAAAATGTTAGGTTTTCTTCATTTTCTTCTGAAATTTTTCTGAGATTCTTGTTGTTGAAGGTTGATGGAGATGATATGAAGATGAAAAAGAGGAGAAGAAGATGAAGAAAACCTAACGTTTTTTAATTAAAACTAACAGAAAGGACCAAAATGTGTAGCAAAGAGAAGTTAAGGGATCAAAATAAATCGAATTTTAATTAAGGGGCCAAAATGATACTACCTAAATAGTTAAGGGACCAAAAATGCAATTTAGCCTAAAAAAATTGATAATATATATAACCAAATGGATAAAAATAGCCTCTATTGTATAATAGTTAATTAATTATATAATATTTGATTGATGTTGTTTATCTTACTTTTATCTATTAACATTATTCTTGTCAGAAAATCTATTAACATTATTTTTTACAATTTATCAGTCACAGTATATAAATGCATAAAAAAAATTCTATTTTAATTTTTATTAATAAAATAATATTTTTAAATTATTAAGTTAAAAACTTATGGTTCATTCTTATGAATTACATTTTCCTTTTTTATATTTTAATTATCTTTATTTTATATTTTTCAAATTTTAGTTGATTGCAATGAATTTTTTTTTTTTTGACAAATTCAATGAAATTGTTTTTCTTAGGAATGCAATGAAATTGTTACTAGTTAATTAGCCGCAAGTCTCACAAACTGTAAGATGAACTTTTTATTTGTACTTTTCTGTGCCACTCCTTATGATAGTCCAGTCATATATTTTAATTAATTTTATTGGCTTCTTTAGGAAAAGAGTTCCACTTTTATTGTTTTTTCTAGCTGCAACTTGCAAGCAAGGGAAAACCAAATTGGAAAGTTTAATCAATTAAAAACAGTTTGATTCCTTTAAATCAATACTTACATAAAAAAAAAAAATGGAATCTAATACTAGCAGTAGTTGCATCACCGCAAACTGCAAATACAGCTCCCATTGTACAAGTGCCCGCACATGAGACAATAGGAAGAGACACGTTGTTTAAGAAAACAAACATAGAATCAAATGAAATTGTCTTGCCCTGCCATCTGCATAATCCCTTAGTATTTTTACAATCTATTGTTTTCGTCGGGACAAATGTGTTTGTCACAATCACGTTGACTCATCGTAATTTTACTGTAATTTTGGTAGAATTACGGTAGATCACTACCACGTTTCTGACAAACACATTGTGATACGAGACATGTATCAATACAAACAATTAGTGGCAAAATGTGTATGCACATTAATTCTTCTATACACATGGCAAGTTAATTAATTTATGATCAATAATTAACATGCTACAATGGTGATCACGGTGGTTTGGGCGGTGGCTTCTCGATGTTGACAATAATCTCTTCTAGCCGCGAATGCTGACACGGGCAAGGCATGGCTATAAACTTTGGTACCTCATCCCCTGGCATCAACACTGTCACACTCTGCCCCTTCTTTTCCCCCTCCATTTCCTATCCACCAACAAACAAAATTGTAAATTCAAATTAGTTACGACAATAGTCACAAAGCGCGAATTTAGTGCTAAAAGCTTGACATTGACGTTGTAAGACAAAAAAGGATCATACAGTTGTAAAATGGTCATTAGAATCATTTGAATTGATTATAATTTTCTCTTGGTGAGACCAAAATATTTACATATGCATAGTATACCAATTTTATAATTTCAAATTATGAATGTGTTACTAAAATTATGAAAAAATAAGCACAGATGAAGAAAGAGTAAAATTATTACCCTGGAGTGAGGTTTGGACTTGGAAGGTGGGGATTGGGTATGTGCTTGTGCAGCCTCAAGATGAGAGAGAGATTGATGAAGTGAACGAAACTTTTCCCAGTGGTAGCAACATGAGAAGATACCACTTAAGCTGAAGATGATGAGCAAGAGGAGAGCAGTGCCTAGTGGGAAACCGAGGGACGGTCGAGATGTATCTACTTGAGGTGGTGAAAGATCTGGGCTCCCCATCATCATATACCTTTGATAAGCTCTTATAACTTGCTTGTTCTGATGTTGGTGTTGGTGTTGTTCTTCTTAAAATACTCATATATGTATGTGTGTGTGTAGTTGAGGAAATTAAGGAAAGATTAACTATAACTTATGGGATATGATTCATATGAATAGAATGAAGTGAAATAGAAAGGGTGGCAAGCAAATGGGAAAGAAAGGATTGTGTAGTTGGTGAAGTGTTGCGGGAAAGGATAGTAGGCGTGGGATATTTAAACACTTTAGAGAGTGTATCAACTAGAGAAAAGGAGCAAGTTGAGGAAAGTAAAGAAACTTTCATGTGTGTTTTTGAAATATTTCCAAAGTTATGAGTCTCAAGTAAATTGATTTTGTTAACTTTACAAATTTTATATACTAATATATATTAGATATGGACTTGTAAAAAAAGCTAGTATTTCTGACCGAAACAAAGAGTCATCAAAACCGAAGAGGATGATCCTATTCCTAACTAGGTTGGCACCATCAATCAAGAATACAACAACGGCCACCTAAAAAAATTTATTAAAAAAAAAAACGATGAAAAATAAAGAGGTACTATGGGGGACAAGAACCAAATTAAACTCATTAAAACACCGTTACTTAAACCTCAAAAGTATACAAATCATATTTATTACAATCATAATCCAATCCAATCCAATAAAAGAGAGAACGTTATCTCATCAAGTATAGCAACGAGAAACAGTACTAAAAGAGGCGGGACTATATGCACAAGAATTACCTTCTATATAAATATAGAAACTAAAAACCTCATAGATTGAATCAAATCAAATTAAAGATAATGTTTCTATCTTATTTTGAGATTCCAAGGAACAAGATAATTATTAGAGAATGCACCATGAGCTTAAAATCACACTTGAACCAAAGATTCTTCCGATTCTTTTTATGAGACTAGATCTCAATAATTAGCAAAGACATCGAGAGCTTAGCATGAGTAGAAAAAGTGATACCCAAGAAAGAAGCAAAGCAATCCAAAAGTGTCGCATTGTCGACCCTACTGCTAAACTTCTCAGCTAATTATTTCAATTTTATGATCACTTGTTTCATTATCATTTTGTTTATGTTTCTTTCGAATTTGGGGAGTGCTAGCATCACATATTCTAACGCGTATTTTTCTTTCAAGAAACTATCTTTCTTTTTTTAGTTGTCAAGAAAATCTCTAAGTTTACAAAAAGAGGGTGAAATTTTCAACGAAAATATTGCACCAGAATGTCATGTCCGGAAAATGGTACCGGTAGGTTAGTGGGCTCACTGATCTTTGGCTTTGCAATGGAGGTGACGAAACATCCACTTATTGGAACGTGGAATTTGGAGATATATGAATCATGAAGTTAAAGAAATACTCCCTCCGGTCACTATTATAAGCAAAAAACTACTTTTTAGGTTCATTGAATAAATGATGTATGTGGTCTATATTAATGACCACATACATCATTTATTCAATGAACCTAAAAAGTAGTTTTTTGCTTATAATAGTGACCGGAGGGAGTACTATATTTTCCATTAAAGTAATTATTACAATAAAAAAGATAAAGATAAAAAAACTATAAAAATAATGTTGAAAGAAAATAAGAATGAAAAAGCAGACGTATAGACTATAGACTTGTAATATTGTAATTGTAGTAATCATGAGATCGAAGAAAACTTTTCTTTATGTGAAAATAACACTTTGAGTTATAATTTACATTCGCATTATATAATATTTGCACTAATATGGGACCTTTGAGTTAGAAAATATAATTTATCAATGTGAATGGTGAATTACTTGAAATAAGTTGATTATAAAATCTAAATGAGAAAAAGCAATAAGATGGAATTGATTCATCGGGTGAATCTTGTGCTGATGATAATTGCACATTTTCAATGTAAATGTAAGATCTATAATTTTGTTATAAATTTTTATACAAAAATGTAATTTTTAGTTGAAAAGGAATATTTTCTTTCACACTAACAAAAGTTTTTTAAAGTGAGAACAAAAACTGGATAATCATACAAAAAGATGGGCAATAGTATATCCTAGTATCCAACTTGTTGCTAATGTCAAGTAGTTCCAGCTGAAAAGTGTGAACTATAAGAAAGCAGTCACCTCTCAAATGGATATGTCGTGTGATGTTCAAAGACTTACCTTAATTGGGTGCTCAACGGCTTAATAAATTAAATCCTTTATATTCTAAATTTGCACATTTCTGAAAAACAAATTTGAAACATTGTTTTTTTTTCAAGTAGAATAATGATTAGAATTTCAGCTCTTAAAGCGAATAAATAAGGAAACTCGAGTTCGAATCTTGAACCATGTATATTACAATGTGCATATCAACTGAGATGTGTTCACATGAGACATAAACAATATTGACTATTAACTAGTATGGTTTTATTTATGTTTTGTTCGCAAAATTTACCTATTCCAACTTGAGTATTTCAAATGCCAAACCAACAACCAAAGCACAACTTATGGCAATGACATACAATTCACTCGATGGTACTAATGCACTCTTCATTAGGCCATTAATCACATTTGGAATTCAAATTTAGGCATTAGTGTGCATAAAAATACACTCTTGATTGATCCTAATGTTCCCTTCTTGATTGATTCTTTCCTTTTATTTTTCTTTCGCCTAGTATATCTTTATTTTTTTCATTTTCTCTTCAAAACCAAACAAAATATTAATTAATGTACAGTCTTATCCAAAGCTGGAGAACTATGTAACAAGTGCAAGTTGATTGACTTGTTTCCCAAATTGGACAACAATGCTTCGTAGGCAAAGAGCGGGTTCCTAAATTGTTGTGGATAACCACTCCATGAATTTCTAGTGGATAATTTACAGTTATAAGAGATTGTAATTTTTTTCCGTCAAAAGAAGAAGAAAAAAAATATACATGTAGGTTTATCACAGCATGTAGCATTGGGGACCATTGAGCACAAAGTGAAGGAGAGGACATTCGTGTACAACTTTTAAAATTCATAGGTCAATGTAAAATCTGTACTTGAGCATCTATGTGATAAATTTGTGCTGTCTCGCAATGAACAAGCAAGCAAAATGGCTTTGTGATAAGTCTTGGTACCTTACTATATGATGTATCTTTCAATAATTTGGACCATATCCAGTGGCTAGATAATTATCATGCCATAGAATCAAAGCAGTATACGATACTTCCACTACATTCAATTAATCCCTTACACTAATACATATATTTGTCACTTATTCAACGTACTTTTTATAAATCCAGACTTTGATGGTTCAAGTACGAATACATATATTTGTCATTGTCACTTATTCAATTGAAACAGATAATATATTTAAACTTCATCAAGACCTCTTTTTTCCTGAGTGTTGTGCCCGCTGATTTGATCAAGACTTTTATGAGATTAGGGTATCGACATGTTTAAACTTTCAACCCAATTAATATGTGTAATGATTAAGTGACTAGTCTGTAGTGCAAATTTATAAACTTATCTTTCACTACGTTCCAGCTCTGAGATAGAAGTTTGTAAAAAGAAGAAAAAAATATACATGTATGTTTATCACAGCATGTAGCATTGGGGACAATTGAGCACAAAGTCGAAGTTGAGGACATTTATGTACAACTTTTGAAATTCATAGGTCAATTAGGCATGGCAACAAAACCCGTGCCCATGGGTATCCGCCCAATCCATCCCCGATTTGACAGGTTTTCCCGATTTGACTGGGTTTGGGTTTTCCCCAATTTTAAAATACGGGTATGGGACGGGTAACGGGGATATATGTACCCCCCCCCCGAACTCATACCCATACCCTACCCGAATGTAGAAAGGTCATTGTTTTGTTTTTGTTGAGGGGGTTGATAATGATGCCATGTTATTTGGTTTGATAATTGTCATGATATAAGAACTTTCATTGATAGTTAAAGGAGCAACTGAATTATTCGGTAAGGAAATGTTAAAATGAGCGCAAATTGTTGGATAATGCATCACAACATTACCAATGAAGCTTAAAAAAACTCTTTTTTTTATTAAAAAAAATTGATTCAGTGCGGGGACGGGGATGGGGCGGGAATACCCAAACCCATTGGGGACGGGGATGGGATTCAATTTCTCATCCCCGTTAGGTATGGGTAGGGTAACGGATAAGTATATGGGAGTAGGGGATGGGGATGGGGAAGGCAAAACCCATCCCCACCCCGCCCCATTGCCATGCCTAAGGTCAATGTAAAATTTGTACTTGAGCATCTATGTAAAATTTCTAAGATAGAAGTTTGTAAAAAAAAAAATTAAGTGTTTTTGCGTTAAGAATTGATGAGAGTTTTGGCACAATTAATGGCGTGTAATTCTCAAGGTCCTATTATGGGAGATTTGAATAGAGCCATTATTTGAAGAAGTGTCAGCTCATCAAGCTTCCTTAAAAAGTTTTCTTCATATTCAAAATCTTTGTCATTTAAGGAGCGTTTCGTTGAAAAGTACTCCAGAGTTTCTTTGTTTCTTATGGAATTATCTATTCCATCCAATTTGTCTTTCTGAAAGACTTATTCGTTGTTGTAATGTGTCTTCTTTTAATTCACTAAGGGCAAAAAGTACTTTTGATGTATGGACGGTGACAGTTCTTAAGAACAAGCAAAACTTGGTTAGATGTTCATTAGAGCATTGGCCATTGACTTGATTCTTCAGATCAGAGCTTCGTCTTCAAAACTTGATGCATACTTGATCATAACTTTAATTTTTTGTTGACCATCTTTAGATCAGAGCTTTTTTGTCAAAGCTTCTCTTGATTATCAAAATCACATTTCTTTGTTCAGTGTATTTTCAGGGTTAGAGCATTGACTTTAGAATTAGATTTCAATTCTTTAGTCCTGCACACTTGAACGAACTTTAGAGATATTGTTCTAGAATCCATCTTGGTTCAAAAAATATTACTTTGTTGTTTAAAGGTAAACCTCTTTAACGAGGGAACAAGAGACCGGTAACTAATTAGGTTATGAAGTAGTACCAAATTTGTGCCTATTCTTATTTCACTTATACTTTCAATTTTTATTGATTTTATGGTCACTTAATTCTCATTCAAAATGTATTTGAAAAATATAAGAAAGTTTTTTAAAAAGGATTTTCAAAAGAGATTTTAAGGTCAAACATCTTAAACCCTCCATCTCTAATGTTTTTCTTGCATATTCAATTGATATCAGAGCTAGGCTTTTTGATTTTACATTTTATCTTGTGAGAGTGTATATTTTATACTTTAGAAAACACATCTAATTGTTAGGTTTGTTTGTTTTTCCTGTTCTCTCTGTTTAAAAATTATTTTACTAATTTGTTGTTTTTGACCCTTTCTTTTTATATTAAATCTGAATTCTAGTAAAATAGTCTTTTCGTAGACAATTTGAAATTAATCAAAGTGTACAAAAAATTGTATCTTAAAATTTAGTAATTGGTGATTTCAAATTGGTGCTCACATTCATCAATGGTCTAATCTATCACGTTTTTTTTTACCGGAGGATAGGAGACAAATCACATGCTTTGTGATTTAATAAATTCGACCCAACAAAAATATCATATGATAACTCAACATGGTAAATGGTTTGTGTTAAGAATAGGCAACACAAAATGTTAGTCATCGTCAGCAGGGAAATCCATATCATCATGAGTGCAACTTCGTGAAGAGAATACTAAAATACAAGATATCCCAAGGAAAAGGAAATAGGCCTTTTAAAAAAGAAAGAAAGAGGCCTTTTCCTCAATGGAACTCCCATTAACCCGATTCCCCTATTAGTGAAAGAAATCTTCGCCAGCCACGATGTTTGTTGAGTCTTGATAGATTAGGGGAGTTTTTATGACCTAAGGTATTCTCAACTCTTCAAACCTTTTAAACTAGCCTACAAAAACTTTATTTTATACAACAACTACGACCTTCGAGGCTTAAAAAAATCAATATGCCGACCTTGAGGATTCTTCGAATTGCTCGTGACGTTTCTTGACTCTGAAGAATGTTAAGATGGACATAAAGATAAATAATAAATATAAATTAGATAGATTAAATATAGATAAGTTGGTTCTCAATCCACTAAGATCTGATGAGGTCAACTTGGCTGACGTTAATGCGCGGTTGGAGCCGGAACATATTGATAAAACGAAAAATGCGAGGAAACCATTAGCTTGGAGACCAGAAGGAAGCTGGAAAATGTAGATCATGACGGTGAACTAACAATTTTGCATTTGAGAGATGACCTGAAGAAGACAATGAAGATACAAGTCGATTTCCTTGAGTCCGTCAAGAAACAGCTACCATGTTGTTGTACCTATTCCAATTGTGTATGACATGTCCTCTCAAATCCAGTTGAAATGTTTTCCGAAGTCTTGATCTCACCACGGTCCAAGAATCTCTTCCTCTTGTGTTTCTCTCACCATTGAAGTCTTTACCCGTCCCCTTAGGTTCCTCATTGCTAGAGACTGGCGGCGCGGCCACCCTAGGTCGTGCATAACGTTTCGGCTCTCTCTCTTATAGACAGAAACATACGCGCGCGCACACTTTTTAGCGTGGCCTAAGTATGTGTAAGGACCAACAAAGATAATTAAAACGGAAACCAATGGAATACATGTTTCCCGTAAAGTCACATACTGGCTATGCACCAATTATTGCCATATAAATATTTGGAATACTACTTCAATTTTATAACATATAACATACTCTTTGATCTATTTTTTTTAATTTACTGTTATAAAAATGAAATATTAAAAAAATTCTTTGATCTTTGTGATTTTTGTAATTTCCAAGTTAGGGATTGGAGGGAATATATTTTTAATGCCAATGTCATCTTCAGTAGTAGTATATCAACCCCATAAGAATAGGTACCTATTAGGTGCTCTTATATGGGAAAACAAAAGTGTACTTGTTGACAAGATTATCTCAACCAAACACTCTCTTTGTAGGTCCCTATGCTTTTTAATGTTAAAATACTAATAAAATATGGAAAATGTTAATAAGCGTCTTTATGATATTGTTTAAGCATCTAAAAGTAGCAACTTTTACATTGGATATAATATTGTCATGACTTTTATATATGTCTGACCTGTACTTTCAAGACAATTTTTTTTTGTGTGGATTCCTTAAACAATGCCCTTAGGGCACTTGTTAGCAAAAAAAAATGCCAACAAGTTGTTAAGGAAACAAATATAGTAACAATATCTTGGAACTTATGCAATCAAACTCTTAAAAATATGAAAAATGTTATTTTCAATACAAAACTCTCAATTAAGATTTATTCCTCTTGTAGACCCCTTTTTAACTATCCATTGACATGTTGCCGAGATTCTTCCAATTTCCTGGATCATAAATATCAAATTGAGCAATTTCAATATCATATGCATTTGGCACATCGTCACCAAGATAGGAGACGAAAGATTTGACACCCTTGATGCGTTTTGTCGATTTTGCGGTTATGTTTCTGCAAAGTTTTAATTTCTCAATTTATGTTGTGTTATGTTTCAGTTTGCTAAAGTTTTGAATTACTATACAGACCCCTTTTTGCATTGGTATGGGCCCTTTTGATGAAAACGGTTTAAAGGTTGTTGGGCTGAAGCTTTGGTGCTGCTGACTTTGGAGTTTGGATCCTTTTGGTGCATTTACTATATACATACTCCATTATAAAGCACTTATTACTATATACATCCCTATATAAAAAAAAAATTTGGCCCCCTACAGGCATGGGCCATAGGCAGTCACACCCCGAACCTATTCTAGGGCGGGGCTGACTCACTGTTGAACTCCAAATTTTTAAAGCTCATTTACCCTAAAAACCGAAGGGTTACCAAAAAAGAAACTGAAGGAAGTAGTAATTTGTTACACTCTTTGTTAGACAAAAATATTATCCTTGTCCTTTTCATATTTGCATAAATATCATTCAGTCGGATATTTAATAGGTTATATGTGTGTGTGTGAGAAAGGCTAACGAGTGTCGTAAGGGCATTTTTTAACAACCTTTAAATAGTAAGTTTTTATGAAATTGATGCATTTAATGTATTGAAAATTGAATTGTTTAACTTTTTATAAACACTTTCTTAATTATGAGTCCTTAAAGAGTGCTTCACTACCACAATTTTGGCTTTTAATAGCACAATTTTAATAGCGTTTCTGGATAAATGCTATTAAAAATGCAACTCATAGGCCTGTTATAGCACTTTTAAGAAAGCGCTAAGAAAAACCTTTTAAAAAATGGGTTAGATAGCGCTTTCCGACGAACGCTATTATTTTGGTTTGCAATAATAGCGCTTTTTAGCAAATGCTATTGTTAGAGGGGGGTATAGATAGCGCTTTTCGCAAACGCTATCTTTGGACTTTATGAAAATTAAAAAAAGGGCGGATGATTTTTTTCCATTTTGGCGCACAACCAAAAAGCATTGTGTATTTTTTCGTTTTTGGTCCACAAACAAAAAGCATTGAACATATTACACTCTCTCTCCTTAATCCACCGTCCCAAAGACTCTCTCTCTCGAAACCCATACCCTCACCGTCCTTCAATCCACCGTCCTTCCACTCTCTTTCTCTCGAAACCACCGTCCTTCCACTCTCTCTCTCTCTCTCTCTCTCTCTCTCTCTCAACAAGCTTCAGTCACTCTCTCTCTCTCTCTCTCTCTCTCTCTCTCTCAATCCAAACCAGCTTCCGTCAAAATCAAAGGCATAAGTCACTCTTTCTCTCGAAATCGAAGTCGGAATCGAAGTAAGAAGTTGGAATCGAAGTCGGAATCGAAGAATTGAAGTCGGAATCGTGGTGGTGAAAACACTTTCTTCTCTGGTTAGTGAAAATGCTTCATTCTCTTCTTTTACAGTTCTGTTCTCTGTTTATTTTGCACGAATTGCATGCCAAAATTTTATTTGCGCAGGAAATATGAATAATAAGAAACTCATTATTGTGGCTTGACACAAAATTTTGACTCATTATTTTGCACGAGATCTAATGAATGAGGTATTAGATCTCTAGGCTAGTATTCTTAGAAGTATTATGGCGACTTTGTTATCTTTGACAGGCCAATTTATAGGCTGTTTCTTCCTAGAGCAGTTCTGTTATTCCCATATCTGAAATTCCACATTTATCTACACTGGTCGGAGATGAATAAATTATTGGTTAGCAACATGTATGCATTTGTTCTCGAATTAGTAGTTTGTCTTAGCTTTTCAATAACCGATTACTTGTTTGATAACCAATTGATACACATTAACTAATAATTCACTCATGATTAACTAGTGTACAAAAGATGAAGAAGGTATTGTATAGACATTTTCCTTTCCAAAAGATGATATTAAATTATTAATATTAATGTTATTTTAGTTCAGCACTAATGGATTATTTTTCATAAAAACACATTTCTAACCACCCGTTTAAGTGTCAATTAAATTCTTTGTATTTCATATCATTGTTTGGGAGGCTGAAGCTTGAACTGTGCCAAAATTATTGATAAATTTGATATTAATAACTGATTTATATTTTTACAAGGTTATTGTTTAATTGTTACAATAAGTATGGCCTTTTGGACGCCTCCTTTTAATCAAAGCTAATCGAGTTGATTGGAATGTACCTGGACTTGTAACTATTAGTTGCGACTTAGGAGAACTACTGGCTGTGATAACCGTTTTCTTAATGAAATTTTATCCTTTGGGCATCTTAAGATGATTTTAAAATCTCACCATCTATGTTTCATCATGGTATTGTTAACTTTTTTTCCAAATTTGTAGACTCTCATGCATGGTATTTTTTATTTTAGGATGTTGATCGAGAGTTTCTTCTACGAATGTCATACATGGAGATTTACAATGAAGAGATAAATGATTTATTGGCTCCTGAACATAGAAAACTGCAGATTCATGAAAACATACAGGTTATTTTAATTTTATTTTCTTTTTTCGGGTGAAATTTTCTCAGTTTTGGTGATATATTTGTACTCATTGATATTTTATATAATTTTTCTTTGAAATCACAGCGGGGAATATATGTTGCGGGGCTGCGAGAAGAAATTGTTACCTCTCCTGAGCAAGTCCTTGATCTCATGGAGTTTGGAGAATGTAATTTAATTTTTTGCATTTTTCTTGAGTGTTACTTTTATCTCCTTTATCGGTTTTTGTGTTGCTTAAATTTCCGTAGTATCATTTGAATACTCGCATGCATATCTGTTACTTTGCATTCAATTCACTATTTGGTATATCAAATTGCTACTACTTCTACACAACTAAATTTTTCCTTCCATTCTTTGAATTTGTATCAGCTCATAGACACATTGGAGAGACAAATATGAATTTGTACAGTAGTAGATCCCATACTATTTTTCGCATGGTAATTAATATTCTTTCAGATTTTACCTTTTTCTTTAACAAAATTGCTAATGCTTGCCCCTCCACTAATTAATATCTCGTGTGTTCAATAGATAATTGAAAGCAGAGATCGAAATGAAGATGAAACCACTGATAGCTCTTGCGATGCTGTTCGTGTATCAGTGTTGGTATGTCACTATTTCACCTAGAAATTTATATCTTATTGAAAAGATCTTTACTTATTGCGCGTGGGAATTTAGCCATTCACCTACATCACATGTGTATTTTCTCTCCTTTTGTTGAAAAATGAATAATTAGTGTAAACTTTCCTATTTTTAATCTTTGTCCTTTTTTTATAGAATTTAGTGGATCTTGCTGGTTCAGAGCGTGCTGCAAAAACTGGAGCCGAAGGTGTACGACTCAAAGAGGGTTCTCACATAAACAAAAGCTTAATGACTTTGGGAACCGTGATTAAAAAATTGAGTGAAGGCATTGAAAGCCAAGGGTAAGTTTAAATGGTTATAATTTAGTTTTTGGCGTTTCAATGAGAAAAATTGAAAATATGATATTTGACGCAGGGGTCATGTTCCATATCGAGATAGCAAGCTTACATGAATTTTGCAACCAGCATTAGGGGGAAATGCTAACACGGCTATAATCTGTAATATCACACTTGCTCAGGTAAGATATCCCTGCATTGTTTCTTATGCTTCATTCAGACTACTTTATCAGATATCTACAAGTTAATCTTTTTCTATCCATTGTAAACTATTTCTTTTCCAAATTTCTTAATATACTATAATGCACTAGTGAATGTTTCTCTGCTATGAGCTTTTATATATTTGCAAAAACTGCCACGTGTAAAATTATGTCCGTCCTCCATAGGTTACATGGATTGGATTTAGTCCCAAATTTCCTTCGCTCCTTGCAAACAACTAGCCATTTGTAAGGTGTCTGTAAGGAGTTTGTTACATTTCAAAAATATTTAGTCTTTATCCTTTAATTGAATATAGTGCTAGTTCAAACCATTTTCAGCTGCGATGGTCTTCTGCACTACATTTTAGTTGAAAAAAGCAGGTGGCTTCACTAGCAGGCTGATACGACATTGCCAGTTGTTTGTATATCAAATATCAATGGATATATTTCTAACTTTGAGGCTTCCTAGCTATCAACGGGCATACATATCAAACTTTTCTAATGCACAACCGATCTATTATATTTGTCATTTTTATGAAGGAATCTCAATATTTCTTTAATATTTTGTTCATCTACTTATTTTATGTGGCAGATACATTTACAAATAAAATATATTCATTGTTGTTGGAGTAGCTTGGTTTGTATTAGGCTCTTTATACAGCATGGACCTCAACTTGGGTGTTTGTTAGATCTCTAAATTGACACGTGTCATTTTAGTTAGAATGAGTCTTAGTTAGTATAACTTTCTTTCACTTTGTCCCAAATCTTCTACTGTAATTTTCTTTTTCTATCTCCCAGTTTCTCCTTGATCTTTGGAATCTAATATGGCATCAAGAGCTTAATTTGATCCACATCAGTGGCTTATCCTCAAAATAATGACTAGACTATGTATGCAGCCATTTCATGTAAATCTCAAATACTTGTAATCGCAATTTAAGAGAATGCTATCAGAATAAATGACTTCTAAAGCAGTCGTCACCGATTGGCACCTTGCCCCAACACCTGGATTTTCTAATTTTCTCTTGCATATGCTTATTTTTCCAGTTTCCTTGATATAATTGTTGCCTACGTAAGCATACTTGTTTGATATTTCTTTTGGTCAGTACTAACTCCTTACAACTAACATGCTTTCGCCTGATCTTTTTGTATTTCTTGCATCCTACTTTCCTCATTACCATTGGTTGATGAAGTTTTTTCATGCAGAATGTGAGAATTTTTGAGAGTCAGAGGCTATTCTTGTTATCAAGAAACTTCAAGAGAAGGTTTTTCTTTTCACACATTCTTTCTGTTACATATTAGTTCCAAAAGTTTATTTGATTTTTACATTTTTTATAACTGTTTCCTGCTTTGTGCTGCATGAAAATATGTTTTAAGGAAGATGAGAATGGATGAAAGAATTAATAGGAGCAATGGTAGCCATAGAGCTGGCTTATATGCATCATTGGCACAATCTTTGCCTGGAGACTGCTAGTTCTATTAGCTTTCAAGTCCCCTAAGATAGTTCCTTGGAGCTTAAGAAATAGGTGGGATAACTGTTTGTTTTTGTTGAATAGCTTCAGATTTCAGGTTACTCATATATATAGAGGGTAACAAATGTGCAGACATATTAGCTAACATTGGTCTTGCTTTATCGTCACATTTCTGGTACAATGATTTGCCTCCTCAGATTTTGGCAGAATTTGCTAGGAACAAGACTGGTTTCCCAAACTTTAGATTCTCTTAGTACTTTTTGGAGGGTTTTGGTTTTATGTCCCCCCTCATCTTCATCTTTATTTTGTACGTTTATCTTTCTATGGAATGAATTCTGAAGATTGTAATCTCTCTGATTACATCTTCATTGCTTAAAAAAAAATATTGTGGCCGCTTTTAGGAGCTTTTTTTTATTGGCAATTATGGATTGACTAGTATTATGACATTCATTTTTGGTTACAAATTAAAAAAAAAATACGCAACTTTTATTAGCGCTTTTAGTAAAACGCTAAGAAACCCCTATTTGAGTAGAAAGGCTACGATAGCGCTTCTCAGAAAGTGCTAAAAAACAACTGTTAGAATAGCTACTTTAATAGCACTAGAATAAGGCTATAATAGCGCTTTTCTGAAAGCGCTATTGACGTGTTGCTATTTAATAGCGTTTGGAAAGCGCTATTATAGGCTCCTGACCTTTTATAGCGGGGGCTTTCTTTGCGCTTGAGAAGCGCTATTAAGAGCCAAAATGAATGCTATTAAAGGGGGTATTTTGTAGTAGTGCTTTTAGGACACTCGTTAACAAGACCTTGTGTGTGTAATATTCATGTGTGTCTTTAAAATATGTATAATTCATCACTATTTTTTATGTGAATCAGATATCCTTTATGCGTATCTGCACATATTAATTCATAGAACACCATAGAACTATGATAAATGATAAATCTCTCTCTAAAAATTTAACATCACTATGTTCCTAAAGATAAATTTAAACCTTTTTTTGAGGGAAAATTTAAACCTAGACATTCGGTTAAATTAAAAAAAAAAAAAAAAAGCTTTTATCATCTCACTGCGCTCTTCATTATTCTTTCATCATCTTTTAATAACATAAAAGAATACTAACACATACACATACACATACACATACACATAGTATCTTTTAATAACATAAAAGAATACTAACACATACACATACACATAGTAACAGTATATTATATGTTCACTTTGACAACAAAATTATTGTTTACATTATTATATAATAAAATGAATACAGTCCACCAAATATCGAAAAATTAAATAATAAAACAATAACTTATACAATAATATAAATTGAATTTAAAAGGTAGCTATCAACTTCCAAAACTAGTTATTCTTGAACTTTTTTCCTAACAAATGAGTCTGTCATTTGAATTTTTTTTTTTTTTTTGGAATACAAGCACATTTTTAAATAAATGGATAAGTTATTTTTAGAGCGAAGGAATGGGGGGAGTATCGATTGTAGAGTCAATGGAGTGGAAAATTTTATTTTAAATTAAAAGAAATGTTTTTTTTTTGAAACAGCAAATTTTATTTAACGGTCAGATCTCTGCTCAAGACGAACAATGATCGGTGAAATTGAGAATACAAACAAAGGTGCCGCATATAGACGGAACACCTGAAAATAAACACCCTTGAAAACAGACCCCTTTACAAAAGCAACCACTGTTACACCGATATCTAATACCATTGATCGTCACTATTCACCCCCAAAGAAAAAACACCCCTAAAAAATAAACACCCAGTCCTGCAACCAAAGCAGAGTCACATCCAAAAAGCTCCTATCCGAAGGATCAAACAGTTGCCCTCACCTCTCCGCCTCCGATCCACCGAAAGAAACCATAAAAAGCCCAAAACCAAAACTTGAGCCAAAGAAATGTATAATAACGACATACATTTTAATACATCCTTTTAAAATAGTTAAAAGTCATATGAATTGCACCAAAATGTACATGATCCATATGATTTGGTGGATCTATGTAAACTTCAATCAATAGAAAATTTATGTTAAATAGTGTGTATTAAAATGTGTGTTGTTATGATTTATCTTTAAAGAAAAGGGTCTAATTGACGGAAAATACTTAGTTGTGTATAACTCTAAATAAAAAGTCTTTGAACACATATAAATGATAAAATTTAAAATAAAAACAATTAAATCACATGACTTAATACATCATTTTACTCTTAAATTTCATCATATATGTGTACGCTCCAATGAGTTTTATTCAAGTTTTTAAGTTTGTGCCTGTAGGTAAGAGTAGCTCCTAATTGGCAAAGAAAGAAAGAGCAATTCTTATCTAATCATAACCCTAAATTAAAAATATTTGGGCACACATACATAAGTGGAGAGAATTAAAAAAAATAAAGTTAATCACATCATTTTTTATTTTTATCTTTAAAATTTTTTTATCAATATGTATGTGGCTAACTCATTTTTAGTTTTTGTTTGTGACCAACTTAAACTTTTTTTCGAAAGAAAATCAATCAAATAGAAAGAAACTTGTGATGATGGAAAAAGAGGGGAGGAGGTTACATGTCCTACTCACCACCCGGCAGACATATTTTCATTGCCGCATTCTTGTCTCCCCTCATATCCTGTTTAAGTATGTCCCCTCCTTATCTTTCTCTAATTCCTTTTTAGTAGTGTATTATTTTATTTGAAAAACAATATAATTTTTTTTCTTTTTTAAATGTTTGACTGTACAAGTTGTAATTTTTTTTTTATTATACTTGTTTTCATTAACTATTGCGAGATATTAGTTAACATTTTTTTTCATAAAAAAGACATATTAAAAAAACTATCTTTCTACATTTTTTAAAGATTGATAATGTTAGCGGCCAACACTCGAGGGGATTTACTCTCACGTCGGATAGATATGATTCTTGAGAAGAGTTTACAAAGAGGATGTACTCCTCACCGTACAAGCCGGTTTGTAAGGATGAGTTAGACCTCGATATTCGTGTCATGGTATCAGAGCCTATCGGATCCACCGTTGAGCTTGCATCGTCCACGCTTCAGGCCCATTGGGCTGGACTGAAGCGTGAGGGGGTGTGTTAGCGGCCAACACTCGAGGGGATTTAGTCCCACATCGGATAGATAGGATTTTTGAGAAGAGTTTATAAAGAGGAGGCATTCCTCACCGTACGAGCTGGTTTGTAAGGATGAGTTAGACCTCGATTTTCATGTCAGATAATACAATTTTAAAAGTTATTAAAAGTTATTTTTATATGTGGTTGCTTAACAATATACTACCTCCGTCCCGGTATAATTGACCTACTTTGGTTTTTCACACAGATTAAGAAAAATGTATAAATAAAGGGGAAAGTGGAATATATTGTATTGGAAATGATAAAAGTAGTACTCCCTCCGTCCCTTAATGTAACCCCCCTTTGCATTTTTCACATTTCTTAAGAAAAGTTGTCGGTGTAATTAATGTGTCTGTTTTGTGTGTTAATATTACCAAATTGTCCTTTGTTTGTATGTGTATTAAATTTGACTATTCATATTTCAAGACAAGTTAGTAGTATTAATTAGGGGTATGTTTAGGAAAAAAAGTAATAAATGCATCTAGTAATTTGAAAAGGGGGTTACATTTAGGGACAAAAATAAAATCAAATGGGTGGTTACATTAAGGGACGGAGGGAGTATTATTTAGTGTTATATTGTATTGGGAATGATGAAAGTTGTATTGAAAATTGAAATGAGTCAGTTATTTTGGGACACATTTTTTTAGAAAATAAGTCAGTTATTCCGGGACGGAGGGAGTATACTCTTTCATATGCATCTGTTAGGATTTTCCATTTTATTTTACCTTTGCTTAATGCCACTGGTTGCTTTTGATCACCTTTTCCACCTCACCGTTGCCTCCATTTACTCTCTTTAATATTATTTGACTCTTTCTAATCATGACCTGGTAAGCTCAACCAATATACCAGGCTGTATCATGATTAATCTCTTCTAATCATCCTTCTTGTATGTAAAACAAGAGTATTAATTAATACTCCCTCCGTCCCATATTACTTGACCTATTTAGAATATTTGCACTATTCATGTAACATGCTTTGACTCTATTTTTCTACTAATATATAAAAACAAAATATAGCATATAAGATGTTGTTAGATTCGTCTCGATTAATATTTTCAAAATATCAAATTTTCGTAATTTTTTCTACTAGATTATTAAAGAAATTTAAGTTTAAAATTGTGCATTGGCATACGTGACGGAGTCAACTAGGTCAAGTAATATGGGACGGAGGGAGTAGTATAATGTTACTCCCTCCGTCCCGTTTTAAATGACCTAATTTTAAAAAGTGTATTATTCATATAACATGTTTTGACCTCATTTTTCTATTAATACATAAATACAAAATATAGCATATAAGATCTTGTTGGATTCGTCACGATGAATATTTCCAAAATATCAAGCTGATGAATCGCAGTTTAAGCCGTAGGGATAATAAACTAGAAGTAGTATAATGAGACAAGCGTAGTAATACGTCATTTAGTTTGTTACGGTTGACTTCCTCCTGCAGCTAAAGTTCTGATATTGTTTGTAACGCAGAGTGAGGATTGTGCTATGATCGCCCCCTGCCCTGCAATAATCATTCATGTCAGCTAACAATTTGCCATGCGTTGTCCTCAAGTCATCTAGTGCTCTATTCCTATTCCTATTGATTCAAATTTAAACATACATACATTTCTTTACATAGACTTGAATTTAATACGTACACAACGATGCATATAATAGTAGCATAGATCCACAATCTTTACTCTTTCGTAAATAAAATGAGTGTTGTTAACATTACTCTTAAAATAGAGTATTTCATTTTTTTATAGAAAAAAAATATAAAATGTTTTTTATTATTTATTTATTCACACTAACTAATTTACTTATCATATACTTCTCTAATTTTGATTTTGGTGCCTATTTCGACTCACAAAAAGTCTCATTTTTTATGAATCGAGTTTAAGAGTAACTTACAAATAATACTAACAATTTTCATCTCAACTAGGGGATACTATTTTTGTAAACTTACATGTTCTATATTCTTTAAAAATTAAGGTGAAATATAATCCCTCCGTTTCAAAATGAGTGTCGCTTTAGCCAAAAAAATTTGTTTCAAAATGAATGTCACTTTACATTTTCAATACAACTTTAATTTTTTTTCTTCCAACTTTTCTCTCACACAATTTTCAATGCAACTTTAAGTTTGTCTTTATCTTATAAAGTAAGGGCAATTTAGTAAAAGTGTTATGTCTAATGATTATTTCATTCCATTCCTTAATCTGTGTGCAATGGCCTAACGACACTCATTTTGAAACGGATAGAGTAGTTTACAAACAACATTCATAATCATAAACAAATACAAAGCTTTTTATACAAACCAAAATCGTAAATAACTTGGGTCTAAAGAAAAATACCTTATAAAAGTGGGTGGCCTACTATCAAAGAGTGGAATCACACATAATTCTCTCATTTTCGTACGGCTTTTAATCAAATATGTACGGATAAAAATGCAAAAAAAGGTTATGTATCGATTTTTTTAGGGAATATATCGAAAAAATTTAAAGGGTGTATTTTTGTATTTTTTTTTTTTGTATTTTTGTATTTAAAGGGTGTATTTTTGTATGTTACCTAAATTCTGTCAAAAAAGTTTGTATACTAAGATATATTTTTATCCAGACCTTTTCGTTTACCTTTTTAACAAGATGATTCATTTTAAAATACACATTTTCTTTTTTAGAGAATTTAAAATACAAATTACAAAGTATTTGATTCTTTTTATCAATATCACAAAGTAGGATTAGACTTTATCTAAAGCACATTGTTGAGAATAATCGTGTATGTGGGATTTCCTTTTAAATGCGTCAAAATTGATTCTATATAGATGTATAATATTGATTATGACATGTTTGATTGTTTTTAAGTAAAAATGATTTTGAATCTTTGACTCAAGATACTTATACTTGAATTGAAGTTATGATTTGTAGTTTTTATCATATAATTTGATTTTTACAACAAATTTTAAGTTCAAATCATGTTTTATATTAATGTAATTAAAAATAAATCAAAACCCTCATATAAATGGAGCTATTTTAAGGGAACTGTTTCGCTGATGTGGCTTTTTCTGGACAATTTTGAGTTAATTTTTATGATTAATGTTTTTAATAGGGAGTGGCCCGCTTAAAATGCAATTATTCTTAAGAGAATAGCCAAGTACACCTAGATAATATAATTAATTCTTGTTTAAGTCCATATGATCTGCACACTCTGTGGTGTCTATTTTTAATGTTAATTATAATATTTAATAAGTTCTGACAAGTACAACTACCGTAGGCTAATGATGGACTAGGCCTATACATTATATAGCCTTTTTGAAATTGGAACTCTTGTATAATCATTTTTAATCTGAAACATCATTAAATTATAATATGAGTACAGAGAGCTACTATGAGTAGCTGTTATTTGGCATTTATTGCATACCTTTGTAATTAAATAGCAATATATCTTCCTTTTTTTTTGGCATTTAGTGAAGATATATTACAAAAGAATTATAATCTACCCTATTGAGGCGCCTCCCCTTAAAAGTACAAGTTGCAAAAACTTGTTTCTTATTTGATGTATATATACATACTGTCGCGTTGCTGCATTCCATCCAACTTTTAATTTCTTTCCACTTGATAATCTTACTATTTTTCCATGATCCTACTGTGTTTCCTTTTCCTGCATATTATTGTGAAGAAAGAGGAGGGATTATTAGAGAAGCTATTATAAGAGAAACAACAAATGTGAACCAACTACACTATTCAAAAGTCTTCATTCTATTATTTTCGGTTCACATATGCAAAGGTAAATTATACGATTAGATTCAAGATTTGAAGTAAAAAAGGTATGGTTCCTTAAGCAAATCAGTTGGAAAAATCAGCCAGAAATCTCAAGTTGCAAGGAAGTCAGTACCAGACATGCTTAATAGATCTACCATTGAATGTTTATTGAAGGTAGTACTTATTTTTTTTAATGAATAGCCAATAATGGAAAAATCTTCCCAACTGTTCAGATGCATTTGTGGTGAGTTTCTCTATTCCATTCCAAAACTCCAGTTTTAAACCTTTCATCTCTTCTTGATCCTTTAATTTATTTAAAGCATTCTTTTTCTTTGCAATCTGTCCAATACAGAAGAAAACTTTCACTTAAAATACTTAATTCATATGAAAATGTTACAACTAAATCTGCAGAGAACAAAAATTACTCAACATGGGCTAAATCTGCACTTATATTGCTGCACATCTATATGTAGGATTTTTGGTTAGATATAGGTTATGATAGCGAAAGATACCAATTAGCTAAAAATTTGATAATGATTGTAATACCTTTTGGAACCAACACTTCGACAACACCCACAATCCTAATTATCCAATCCATAGCTGCTTTGTTTTGATCTGAATGATGTTGTTTATTATCTTGGCTGTAAAATGAACAATAAATAAAAATTAAGAAGCTATTAAAAGCTTAATACTAAAACAGATATGCCATATACGCATGTAAGGTTGAGTTAGTTGTTAGTTGTTACAGAGTTGGAAATTAAATTTGTGAAGGGGTGTATGTCTATGTTGTTAATACTACATACTCAATAGTCCCTAAGATTGACGACTTTGCAATTCATCTTAACTTTGAAAATGCAAGATGTATTAGTAATGTTAAAAATAACATAAACAAAAAGCATAAACAATAGGATAAAAGTAGTGTTAAAAAAACTACCTGACCAAAGATACCATCAACTCTAATTAATAATACAAGTACATAATCCAAGTACTTGAAACAAGTTGAGGAGCTAGACCTTTCTTGAGCATGTACCAAGGCATTGCAATGGACTTCCATGTGACGGTTCCAACTCCTTTTGATTATTTTCTGCAGACATGTAATCTGTCTGGTGAATGCACAATAAATTACAAAAATCAATGTGAAGACAAAGGAAACACACTAAAAAATATGAAAGCCTAGACACAGATCAGTGCATATATATCAAGACTCCTAGCGGAGTTGATACCAGTTTTAGTGATTGGGATAGTGGCAGAGTGCACCAAAGTGACTCAATTGGCTAAGGTGACAAAATCTGATAATTCATTTCATTAACATGCCATTAGAAACCTATTGAGAAGATCAAGGAATTGTGTTGTAGCATTAAGAAAGTAGAATCATATTTTTACTTACACTAATATGTATATTTCTATTTGGAGTATCTTTGTATTTTTTACATTTAGACTTCACCATGATACTTGGTACTTACCTAAGGCACTTGATACTTTTTATACTAATCAATTTGCTCTCTATTTTCTTTTATAATTAGCTTGGGTCCCAATTATAAGTAATACTTTCTCAGCCTCTAAATTTCGCATTCAAAACTAACAAATAATGAATACAAAGTTGATGATCACTTAGTTATGATACAAAGCTACAAACACCAAAATCACAAGCCAAGCAAAAAAGATCCATACAAAAATAAGAACAAAATAGGATAGCATGCTTGCCAATACAAAAAAACCGCAGCCTTTAAACGGAAAAAAAAAAAAAAGAAAATAATCTCCCAAAGAAAGAACCGTATGAAAAATTTTCATAGAGAAAACATTAAGCCATTTTTTTCCACTCCAAAATCCTCAAACATATTAGGCCATTTTTCCAATTTTGAGGCCTGTTATGCTTCATGAAATTAGCAGAGAAATAGTATCAGGATGTATGTCAATCAGGACAATAACCCTACTCAACCACAAATAACCAAACTTGCACCTAATTCAACCAAACAGTGAATATTGGAAGGAAAAATAAAATTGATTTGCCAACAAAATATCACTATCAGAGGTAAAAAAAATCTTCTTATATCATAAGAAGAAAAGTTTTAATTTTTTAATGGTACCATATCTTCATATTCTAAAATGATTTTTGCATGACCAAAAAATGAAAAGGAACTTTTTTTTATAAGATATAAAAGGATTACCCGAGAATATCATTAGTATCAAATCAAAAAAAGCTTAAACAGATTCACTGGTCTACAAAAAAAATCTTACATTTCTTGAAAATACATCAAAATCACATCCAATCTCATCTTTTGATTGTTGTTGTTGCATGTATGATGGCAAGACAGAGGCAATTGTCGTTGCTGTTGTCTCCGACAAAGTTACTCCAACTGTAATTTTTTGTGGATTTAGTTGTTGATGCACGGAGTAAGTAGATGACGAACTTCATTTTCGGACATGTGGCTCACGGTGGCCGGAAAATATCAGAGAAGATGCACACTCAAAATTTTATCTCCTCAAAAATTAAAATAAATTTATGGGTTTTCTTGAGGAGAATTAGAGGAAAATAATGGTGGCTTTATTTTTTGAAGGTGGTGGTTGGTTTTTGTTCAAAATTAGAGAGAGGGTGATGGTTGTAGGAGAAAGGAGGAAGAAACGCATGAGAGGGAGAGAGAGAGAGAGGGGGGGTGGCGGCTAGGGTTAGAAGAAGTGTGTTGCTGATAGATATTTATGTGTTGGTTATTGGGTTACTGGGTCGGGCATTTTTTGATTCTGGGTTACTGGTTAGGCTTTTGAGCCCGTTAACATTTTTCTCTATTAATAAATGAATAATAAAATCTTTCTTGAAATTTTTTTTGAGAAAAACTCTGTTCAATTTTTAAAAATGGAATATATTTTTCGATTGGTGCACTTGAATTTTTTTAATAATCTATAAAAATTAGGGACAATATATTTCACAGATAAAAAATATATAGAGAAAAAAAAATTAGGGGATGTTTTTAACTGATTTGTTAGCGAAGAATATAAAATAAAATAAATAGCTAAATATTTTTTACTAACACTAAAATTTAGAAAAATATATTTTTTGAAAGAAAAGTTTAAAAAAATAAATTGTCACTGATGCATTATAAAGTCACATATAAAATTGAATTTAAGAATTTATTTCATTTTAATTTAACTTTATATAAGAACTTAAAAATTGAAGGAAAAAATATAGATTTTTTTTATACATGAAACATAATATGGATTGCTAACTAGCATCACGTAAGCTATACTACTTCAACCAAAAAAATGTCATTGATATATGTGTGTGGCGTACAGTTAAGCTTACAATAAAATGGGATTAAATATATTTAAAATATAATAATCTTTTAAAACAAATTTAAAAAAGAATTTTTAAAAAGTGGAAACCAAAATGTTCATATTTTTTTATCAAATATTTTTTTTAGAGCAAACTATCTATAAAATATTTAAAATACTTATTATAATATTAAAAAAATCTATCTATATTCAAAAACTCTACTCAATATACGTAAAAAAAGCTCCTTTGGATGAAAATGGTGATAGTGGAATAGTGTGTGAGGCGGCCGGAGGAAGGCGAAAAACTATTATACTTTTGGAAAACAATGTAAAAAGCTATTATACATGGGAAAATTTGTTCCTACTAAAATGGCGCACTATTAGACTGTCACATTGTTTCAGTTTTACAAAAATATTGAACCCTTTTGACTGAAAGGCGTTGGAGAGGTTGACATTGACTAAAATTTCAAACATGGTTAAAATACACAAGAGAAGGTTGTCACTTAAACTAAGTTTGATACACGGGACAATTTATAAAAAAAATAAAAAATAAAAATAAATTGTTCCCGTTAAAATGATTCTACTATTTAGAATATCGCCTCACTTCAATTATACATAATTTTGAACCCTCGGCAACTAAAATGCACGAGATAAGTGTACATTGAATAAAATTTAAGAAATTAGTAAAAGTCGTGGAGAAGCTGAATTGACTAATATCTCATAATTAAATTAAATGCCCAAGATAATTTGTCTTTGACTAAACTAACCTTGATTGACGTGAAAATTTGTCATTTATAAAAGGCTCAATAGATCACTTAGTCTCCTAAATAATTTCAAGTTTTCATTTTGGTCCCATGATTAATAGAACGTTCATTTTGGTCTCTCAAGTTTTCCTCCGTTTGCCAAATAAATCCCAAACTGTTAACTTTAACTCTAAATGCCTATTTTAAATGAGAACCATTGGATTACGCAGGTTTATTTTATCTTACGGTGAGTCAACAACATCTAATTAATTTTTTCTCTCTTCATCTTCTTTCCTATACTTCTTCATCATCACATTCATATAAACCATCATCATCTTCATCAACATATCTAGGAAGAAAAAAAAATCCAAAAATC
Source organism: Medicago sativa (assembly GCF_051527215.1). Lineage (NCBI taxonomy): Eukaryota > Viridiplantae > Streptophyta > Magnoliopsida > Fabales > Fabaceae > Medicago > Medicago sativa. Next base: position 19,306,823 of record NC_140753.1, on the reverse strand, counting down.
ATCTTAATCAACACCATCACATTCATCTATTTCATTTTCATTTGCAACAAACACAAAAACAACAGCACCAAGCCGTGCAATTAGGCAAGCCATTACAAAAAAAATTCCCTGCTAACTGATATACCAGAATAGCAAAGGGAAAGGCAGCAAACGTGAACAGTACAAGGGAAAGAAGAAAAACAACACCACTGCTGAGCTATACACAAACCCTCCCCAACACTGAACGACACAAACAACACCCTGCCAAATAACAGCAACAGCAACCGAAACAATAACTTCCGCCAAGTAGATCCAATGCAACACGGACACAAAGAACTCATATGTTGTTATCTCATTCAGTTTTTTTTTCACTACCCATTTTACCACATGAGACCCACTTCTATGTTTATCAGATCTGTTGTTTTAGATCTCGTTCTCTTTTTCAAAACTCGTTTTTTGTTTAGATCCATGTTGATGGGGATTAGATCGATTTGTAAGAGTTGTTTTCTGAAGAAAAGCTTTGAAAAATATAGAGTTAATGGATTTGGGGTTGTCATGTTGATGGATTTGGGGTTGTCATGTTGATGGATTTGGATGAATGTTTGAGTCTGAAGGTTATGGATTTGAGGTTCTTTGTGTTTTTGTATTGAATGTGAAGAATTTGGGGTTGTTGTGTGTTTTTGATGTTGAAGAAGGTGGAATCGAGGATGAAGAGAGGGAGGGAATAGAAGAAAGAAACGCAAATATTTTTGGCGATTAGAGGAAGTTTTTTTTCGATTTTTTTTTTCTGGGTATGTTGTTGAAGATGATGATGGCGTTGATGAATTTGATGATGCAGAAGTACATGAAAGAAGATGAAGAAAGAAAAAATTAATTAGATGTTGTTGATTCACCGTAAGATAGAATAAACCTGCGTAATCCAATGGTTCTCCTTTAAAATAGACATTTAGAGTTAAATAGACAGAGCTTTAGCCTTAATGGGTTATGTATAAAGTCAATAACAAACCAAAATTTGACATCATTACTTTTTCTTACTAATAAGACAATTTGCAATGGCTTATTTAATCTGAGTTTCAACAAGCTGTGCCTTTCCAATGGTGTATTGAAAGTCTGTTGAATACTGACATGGATGAGAGAGATGATTAGTACATTCAACACAATTGAAAGGGTAAGAATTGCCACTTGTCAGATTTTAATTGCTGAAAGGGGAACTTGTGGGACAGATGGCGTGGAAAGAGGCAAAGAGCAACCTTTTTTGGTTAAAGCAAGGACAACTACCTTGTTGCAATTGGCTGCTTATAAAAACAAAAATTAAATAAGAATAATAAATAAATAAAAAGTGGTAGGGTAGAGTGTTGAATGAAAAAACCATTAGAGAGGTAAAAATAGAATGAGTGTTGAATTAAGAGAGAGAAGATGATGTGGAGTGTTAAAAATTGAAAAAGTGGGTGTTGAATGTGTTGAACCACTGTAAATGGTCTAATAATAATAGACACCTTTTTTCCTTTCTACTGTATATTGCAGTGTTGCATAACCCATTGATTAAGGCATTTAATGTTTTAGATTGAAAGTCATGATTTAGTGTATAGTCTATTCTCACTGTACTTTGCATGAGAAAGGTGATGAATGAGAAACAACAAATATGAAGGAATGTAGGAGAAATTGTGTACTGCAGCAAACCATTGTGTTTGACCTCTTCATTTTTTGCCTTTCAGTTATACAAAGATATTCCTTATATTTCTAATCCTTTTGTGGTTTTCATTATTTTTTAACATCCTCTTAATTTTTGTCGATGAAATCCTTTATAATGAAAGCAACTGATATACTTGGGGATTATTAGAAAAGCTATTGCAAGATAAAGGTGATTAAAGGGAAACAACAAATGGGAAGGAATCGGAGAGATTGTTCACTACTGCCAACTGCAATATTTAACCCCTACATTCTTTTATTTTCATATATGCAAAGGTGTTCATCAAATTTCTGCTATACATCGTTCTAAGGTATTCATTAAATCATATATAAAGTTGGATTTTTTTCACGAAATCATACACAACTTAGACTGAAATTCAAACTCAAAAAATTAAAAGTTTAAAGTTTAATTCTTTTTATCCATAAATTGCTAAAGTTTAATACCTTCAAAAAGCAAAAAGTTTAATACCTGCAGTTAGTCTCTAATGTTGAAGGCGATTTTTCTGCTGCGGTTAGTCTCTGATGTTGAAGGCAATTTTGTCTCATGAAAGGACAGTACAACATCTACCATCACACCAAAGGGATGAGCCTTGATCGGAATTGAAATTAAGACACCATCCACAACTACATCAGAAAAAGGTTAATGATTTTATATTACTAAAGGTTCTTAAATCTTCACTAGCAACTTCAAATTAGAACCACTTTCATGCTCCCAATCAACAATAATTATACATTCAGAAATTCAAATGTTTTTGGGATGAAACCATGAAATGGATAAAGTAAGCACGTGACAAGGACTTACAAAATTCAATTTTGTGAAGAAACATAAGAAAGTGAAAAAAAAGTCAAAGAAGCTTCTCATGGCTACTAATGATAGGTCATTAACTTAGTTATTGTATTTAGTTATATTTATGAAAAATAGGGTTGATTATTAAAGCAAGTAAACTTAAATGCCATGTGTTAAAAATGTGGACCTACAATTTATGTATACCAGAATATCATTGTTAATAAAAAACACCAGTTTGCCAAATTGTTAATATTTTTTTTTTAATACGGTTAATAAAAGACAATTATTTTGTAACATAACCAAATCATTTAATGCGGTAACATCGCTTCAAAAATTAAACCATAACCAATTTGGCATAACTAACTCTTTAAATCAAACATAGCCAAATACTATCATTTCCTTAAAAAAAAAAAAACAATTTGGGTTATGGTTTCTATAAACAAACAAGAAAAGGTACCATGGATGCAATAGAAATTGACAATGGTTTGAAGCTCCGGAGATGTAACCCATACAACATAGGTGAAATGGAAGAAAAAATGTATCTTTACCTGGGAAATAACAACAATGAACCAACATGCTCATATTATCTACTTCAGCTACTTTGAAAAGATCAACAAGTTTCCTTAAGTTATTAAAATATTTCAATTTCTTGATGGATAAGTATTAAGTGATTTAAGAGAAATAATCCAGATATGTCAATTTCACGGAAGTGGCATCCTTCTTTGAACATGTTCACTCAAACTATTACATTTTGTCTTTTTAAATCTTTTTAGCAAGAGTTAGTTATACTTATCTTACAAGAAAAAAATAGAGGTAATAGATAGAAGAGGAAAACCCACATGTTTTTGTTTCCACATTTCAATCCTTGCATAAAATTGCTTCTTCTAGCCCTCTAAACTCAAAATCATATCCATTGCTAGCAAACAGACAAATAAACAAAAACATATTAGATATAAAAAAGAAAACAATGATGGATTATAGATGGTTGATAAAGAGTAGCTAATCCTATGATGAATTCCATACGGGACACGATTACTTGAATGTCCTAATTAAAAATCTTATTTATAATTACAACCTTTTTACTTTATGTTCTTCACAAGGTACAAAAGTTATCCAAATTACAACATTCTTACTACTATGCTAATTAGCATTTTATTCCATCATATCTATGACTTTTTATTTTATGTTTGAATTTGGAAGCTTCTAAAAAAACAATAATAAATAAAAGGTATTTTAAAAATGACTACTTTTTTACAAAGAAATAAATAAAATGGTAAAAAAAAAATACATATTTGTACCAAAAATTCCCTTGAACATAATAAATCAAAACTTAACATTTTTTTTAAAAAAATACACAAAATGGGAAAGGAACACCCTCAAAAAATAGGACTTTATATTTGCTTTAAACCATTTTTTCTCTGCATGATGAATATGATGAAAAACATTATAGATCCACAAAAATAGTGAAAAAGAACCACAAAATCTCAAACAACATGACTTTATATTTGATTTCAACAACTTAACCCATCTTTTTTCTTACCGATATCTTCATGCAATGTCGCAGGTCACTGTCAGCGGAACGAGTACGGCGGTGGAGACTACCGGTACGGTGGTCACCAGTAACGATACTCGTCATGAAATAAAATAGTTAGCAGAGAGCTCATATGATGAGGATCACAAATCCAATAATCAACTCCGCTGAAAATAGATTGGAGGCTGTCAGAAATGGAGTTTTCGACGGCGACAACGAAGGCTCTGAACTACGCTATTTTGGAAAACAAATGGTATAGAAGTATAGATCACGGAGAGAGAAGGATGATGATGTTAATCTCGCAGCCAAATGAAGCTTTAGAGCGACAAATAAGGTCATAAAAGAGCAGTGGCGGAGCCAGAAAATTTGAATAGTGGGGGCATCATATATATAATTTGTAGTATTTAATATATATTACATTTCATTTTTTAAAGCCGAATATATACATCACAATTGTTCTTTACGATTTGCCATATTTTAAAAATATTGAATAAGTAACACATCTCTCTCTTTTTAGGAAATCTCTCTCTTTGTACCAAAAAAGCACTTCCCACTTTTTCTTCATCTTCTTCCATGAATTTCAATTTCTTATCATGCTTTCTAATTTGTAGTTCATTCAATACGGTTGCCTACTACCACCGTATACACAATTTATTGCAACAACAAATAAAACTCCATGAAAATTAAGAAGAAGAAAAAAAAAACTCCATGAAAATTGAAAGGGTCCGCAACATCGATAAATTTTTTAAGCTCTAGCAATGTCTTCAACTGATGCACTTTCATATAGGAGATTAAATCAGTTGCATACAAAGAAATAATACTCATTTTTTAGGTCGATGATAATCCATCATTAGCATCTATCATAATTTTTTATTAGATTAAATCTATTAACATTTATCATAATTGTTTATTAGATTAAAACTATCAATAGTATTTAAAAAAAAATGAAAATTTAGTGCAGGCAGGAGCCCACACAACCTTGTGTGTGGCTCCGCCCCTGTAAAAGAGTGTGGCGGCTACAGTATGAAGCAGGAAGAACAGAGAGTATGTGTTTTCTTTTCACGAAAATGGGATAACGAAGAAAATGGGTTACAGGAATATACACTTGGGAAAAAGAAAATGGATAGCATCGGATCGGACTTGGCCCAATTCAGAAAAATTCAAAAGAGGTGTAAACCTAAAACAGCAGTGCAAATAGTAATATGTCCAAAATTTCATTTTTATTAATTTTTTTGGTAGAATGAATAATTTGTATTAAATTTAGGATTAAATAAGGTTTTCCTCCCTATAAATATAACATATTTTGATTTTACTCCTTATAAAATAAAATTAGGTGTTTTCATCCTCGCAAAATTTTTTTAGAGACTAAAAAATGTGATTTTATTTTGTAGAGACTAAACAAAACTGTGCATATTTATAAGGAGTAAAATAGTTAATTAACAAAAAAAACAGCCTTCGAGACTATACAAAATCCACAAATCATAATCCAAAGCAACCAACCACACACAACTAGAGCTCTCAAAATGGGGCATGTAAAAATATTTGTTATGAATGTGGATATCTTGAAGACACGGTGTAATCTCTCATTGATTGCATCCTTATTCATATTTAACATGTGGATATCTTGCATATTGTGCGAAATTAGTGTACCACTTTTAAATAATTGCCATTCACGAATCAATTAATTAAAATATAATTGTGTAATTTATTTTGTGGAATGTCATATGAATGTAAAAAAATATCGGTCGATGGAAGGACATGCCTTTGTAGATCTTCCAATGACAATTGGGTATTTTTTATATGATATGATATTTTCCTATGTATTTGAGATAGTTATGCCCTTTAGATTGCCAATGTAATCTCTCATAGTTTGCATCATATATTCCTACTTAACATTAGAATGTATTTATCTTCGAGGACGTGCAAAATTAACGTACCACATATGTAAAGGATATTATTTGATGAAATGATATGCTTTTGTCTAATCACCCAAACTTTTTTTTTTGGTCAACTAATCACCCAAACTTTAATGCATCTAAATCTTATTTTCATTCTTCATATTATTTGAAGTGATGAATAATTTTGTTAAATTAATAAAAATAAATATTACATAAATATATTTGATGGGTTATAGTGATGGGTTATTTGATAACAGAATCAATGACATTAAATCAATCCCTAATTAATTATTGTTACTTCTTTGAAGAAAAGTATTACTTATATTGTCAAAAAATTATTTATAAAAATTAAAGAAAATAGCTTCAGGTTTTGTTGTTTGTGTTAACTGGTGAAATTATAGGCAAAAGTTCTTCTTTTCATTTGTGGGAAATCATATCTATAGTATTAGTGGAATATTTTTTAGTGCATATTCTAAATGTTCAATAATAAAAAAGATTTTTTGAGAGGAAAAAAAATATAATCGAAATAAAAGAGCATAACTTAATACTAATTTAGTTGAATCACATATCATAAAAAATCTTCTTAAAAAAAAAAAAAAAACCTCAAGACTTTATATTTGTTGCCAACAACTTAACCTATCTTTTTACCTTACTAATCTGCATGCAATGGTCGCAAGTCGCGATCAGAGGAACAATGGCAGCGGCGGTGACTTCCGGCATGGAGGTCACCGGTAACGATGCCCAGGTCATGAGAAAGATAGAAAAAATGACAAAAATATTATATCAACAGAAAGAAAATGAAAATCATACATAAAATCTTATGTTTGATTTTCCGGCGCTGCTAAGGTGATCTCTGGTGCGTAGTCTCTGGTGAAAATACTCCAGTTAATATTTTTATTTGTGGGTTTTATTTTGAATATCAAGGAGGTTCTACTTTGTAACTTGGTTTCGTCAATGGAAGCTTGTGATGGCTGCAAAACGAACCAGAAATGACAATCTAAAAAATAGAGTTTGTAGATCTAAAAACTAAAGATAAGAGTTTTATAGAGGAGAAAGAGGTGATCATGATGGTGGTTTTATTTTAGTATGAAGCGGTCGGAGTTGATGGAAAAAGAAGAGACAAGGTGGATTGTGGCGTTCTCGGGGGAGAAGGAAAAGGTGGGAAAAAAAAACAGAGAAGGGTTGAGAAGAAGGGAACACATGCAGGCAAATGGGAACCACGTAATATTAACACAAAGGATAATGACAGAAAGATAAACATTGGTGATGCTGACACGTGTGAGTGAGGCACATAAGGCGCAACCTATGCTTTTCATCACGAAAGAATTGCCCCTATAATATAGGTCATATTCGGTTTTACGTCCTGTAAAATATTTTTTTTTATTTACCCCTGTAAAATATTTTTGTTTTGATTTACCCTCTTAATAGGTCATTCAAAAACCAGAATTTCTGAAGAAAAAAATAAAATATTGGTTTTTGAGTGACCTATTAGGGAGGTAAATCAAAACAAAAATATTTTACAAGGGTAAATCAAAAAAAATATTTAACAGGGTGTAAAATCGGAAATGACCTTTAATACAGGGGGTAAAACACTATTAACCCGAGAAATAATAATTCATCGCTACCTCTAAAAAAATACACAAGGATAAGCTAAAATTATTATGAGTAAAAATGTGACCTTATTTTATTGAAAATTTTGTAAAACTCGAGTCATAATAATTATTTCGCTCTGATCCTATTTATTATTATGAGTAAAAATGTGGTCTTATTTTATTGAAAATTTTGTAAAACTCGAGTCATAATAATTATTCGCTCTGATCCTATTTATAAAAAATATTTGATTCAATAAAATAAAAGTTGATATACTTAATCTAAAATTTGAATCAAATATATCTTTTTTTTTGTTGATTTAAAAATATTTCTTAATAATATAATCAAAGAAGTAAATTTATTTAGCTACTTAGAAATAATTGTATTGGCTGTAATTATTTATTTGATTTCCTTTTCAAATAGCAACATAAATAACAACATAGCCTTGAAAATAATTTGTAGTAAATTGTATTAGCTTAAACAAAGAGTTTTGTTTGATAAAATTATAAGAATAAAATCAATTTTTAATTCTAAATAGATAAAAGTATTAGCAAATGTTATTTATCACACTTTTCAACAAACTCTTTATTATTTTATTGATTAAAATATACATGAATCTCACTTGAGTGCATATAAATAAAGTGGGATCGATGTAGAAGTGTATTTAGTTTATGTTAGAGTAAACTTCTTAATGTGTCTCTAATTTTGTAAGACACTCTCAAATAAGTCTTTAAAATTATGAATATTTTAAAATTGTCCATGGCTCCATCAAGATTTTTGAAGTATCCATATCAATAATTTTTTTGATATCTCAAAGATTGGACATAAATTGTTGTGAGTCATACTTGATTGACCTCGGTCCTAATATCGATTAATTTATTTTCTTTTGTGTGATAAATAGTTGAAAAAAAATGGTTCTAAAATAATGATTAATAGTTATACCAATTTAGGTGGGCTAATTTAGCTTATTCAAAAAAAAAATCATAGGGATGTATGCAATTTTTTAAAATATTAATAGTCCGAGTCTTGGATTCTTTAGGCCAAATACCTGAGTCCTTTAAATTTCCCAAACAAGTATATATGCAGTAAGGAGAATGGAGGGCTTTGGTTAACCTCCAAGATTAGTAAATCCATGAAGTGATTTTAATTTCCCTTCCTTGCTGCTTGTCTTTATTGAGAATGCTTGTCTTTATTGAGAATGATCAGAAAATTATTTAAAAATTGCCGTTTATCCTATTTTGGCTACTGATAACTAAAACATTTAGTCATGAACAAAATTCTCTAAGTTTACTATATATATGGTCAAACATATGATTTATTAGGCTTGAAATAGATAACGGACCTGTCCAAAGAGGAAATCATAGATGTATAATATACGCCCATTGTAGCCATCCGTCCATTTGATACGTCGTCACTGAAATATCACATCAAATTATGGCTTAATAAAGCATTATGATTTAATATGACTAATAATTATCAAGTAACCTAGGAGAGAACTTTTAAATGCCACCACAAGAATAGATAATAACGGAAGCAAATTGAAACAAAACAAAAAAACTATCTTTCATGTAAAAGGGCCATGGAACAAGACATACACTAAGTACCCAAATCTTGATAAATTTGGTGAAACTAAATATCATATACTTTTCTAAAAGGCAAAATTACATTAAAACATTACTCCAATGATACTTATTATAAAGAACTGTCCTTGAACTAAATACAAAGATCACCGATTCTGAGCGTAAACACCACCCTCAAGACTGGCAGGGAACAAACAAATTGCATCATTGACAAACATCACAACCTACCATTACTATGCTATATGTAGATACAAGCTGAAGCTTTGACCCAACATCCCACCTTATAATACTCGACTCAGCCTTCAAAACATGTTGTTTTATTCGTTCTTTATATAAAATCCAAATAAAAACTATTGTTTTTACAAAATTATTACAAGAATTTAGAATCCCAAATACAATGTTGATGTTGTAGGTTATACCCATTATCACTTAAAAGTGTATGAGAAAGGAAACACATAGTTTAAAAAAAAGGGCAACCCGGTGCACTAAAGCTCCCGCATAAGTAGGGTCCGGGAAAGGGTCCCACCACATAGTCAAAGGTAAAATAATTCAGACTATATTTCAAAAAGTTTGTTCCAGAAATTTCTAAAAACTGAAAAAGGGAAAGAAAAAAAAATGAAATCATAGCAACAAACACATCACATAATAAAAATAGAAGACATGCCAAACCATTTATTGGAAGAAAACTGAAAATAATTTGACCTGCTAAAAATAACATAAAAGTTTTCAAAAAGAGATTAGACCTGGAAGGACCAGCCATCAAATGATCCTACTAAAGATACTTCAGAAGCAATACAAGGTCAAACTACACATGTAGGCTTCAAAAGTTTCAAAGCTTTGTAAACATGATCAATCTTCTTCTCATAAAAGTAATCTTAACTGTTAACATGCAAATGAATTATATTCATATTTATTAGTGTGCAGATTAACTCTAAACAAGACTAAATCTTCAAACAAATCATTATAAATTTAATTTAGTTTACAAAATATTCACCAGTTTGTATTAAATTTATTATAATATGCGTGGTCCTGTCCCCACAACAATAGAGACATCGAATCCCTTTCATAGTGCTCTTAGCTTTTGTCCTTTTAGTAAAGAAAATTGCTAAAGTACACGACATGCATTTGTCGTGCTACCCGCACGACCTTGCTTTCCACCAAGACACAATTTCTGATTTTTTTCCATTTATTTTAATTAAAATTTATTTAAACAACGGAAGAGTGCCACGTATACTGTCGTGTGGTTTGTGCTGCATAAACTGTCGTGTGCTTTAGCATTGCTCTTTAGTAAAATAAAGTTGAATGAACCATAAGGCTGACCGCATCCGTCTAAGACATCTAGCCTTGGGGACAGCCTCTGTACATGTAGAAATCTTAGCATTTTCTAAACAGTTATATTTTATTTATCTTTCTAGGATTTATTCAAGTCTCGAAACAATCCAAATTCAATTGATATGGGAATCTCAACTAATCTATAAAATTAATTATGAGATATAATTCTAATATACCCTAATTTATACTGTAAAGTTTTTAATTAGAATTCTTTAGCAATTTTGGGTAGAATTTCCTAGAATTCAGCACATGCAATTTCTCATGTCTAAGTTATTTCTCTAATTCCAACTTCTACTAAAATCAGACAAATAATAATATTTATAAAAAGAAAACTTATATCTCTCATCTATTCACATACCCACTTTCTCTATTCAATCAATCCATTCATAACAATTCGAATTCAAGCTTAGTTCAAGAAACCCACCTCAAAGAGTAATTTCGCATGATGCAAAATGCTCAAATCCTCTATGTCTCCTTCAAGGCTCCTTGTCCTTCACCAATAATATCTTTTGAAGCTTTAAAGGTAACTAATTAGAATGCTAAATCAGCTACCAAATGTACAGAGGTACAAAAAGAAACAAAGAAAGAACCAACAATTAGAAGAAGAAAAAAAACTGGAGCTTTTTACTTAAACTTATTAGCTCTTCATAGTACAATGTGTAATGGAGTGTGGGTGAAAACAAAATAAAGATTGTTTTATGTGAGTGAGAAAATAAAATACGGAATGTTTTGTGCAATAATGAAAGTGATGACTACATAACATGAGAAACTATATGAAAAATACATATTAATATGGTACCAAAACATATCCAACCACATAATTCGAACATTTTGATGAACAAAAAACCTTTACTAAAAATTGAGACATTGAGGTGGATGAATATTCATTACAAAAAGCACACTTATCATACAAAACAGATTAGCCCATTCAGCATACACTTGAAGATTTTTGAGAAAACCAAATTAAATTTCACAGATCAATAAAAGACCAAGATACATAGAAGTTCAAAACAAATAGAAGCATAAAAAAAGCGCACATAGATGTTTAAACCAAATAGAAATCTATAAAACTCACATACAAAGGCTTATACTTTAATTTGAGTACACTTGCATAGTTGTTCCTCTTGTGCAATGGTCATCCTCCTTGACCTTGCTCCGTCTTTTGTAGAAACATAACAAAAATTTAAATTGAAAATCAAACTCTGAAAAACATTAACATAAAAACCTTTTAGCTTGTTCAAAAAAAAAACATAAAAACCTTTTATGAAATCATAAGTTCATAACAAGAAAAAAAAATGTTACTGTTAACAACACAACAGATATGGAAGATGCAACGTGATTTCCCAAACCCTAACTCAAGCATATATAAATGTTAGTCAATACCCTAACTCTAAATAAGAAACTAAATCCATCCAAATTCATATTAAAAAAAAAATTGTAAACTACAAAAATTTAAATAAAAATTCACGTTTCTCATTTTCCCCATCAATAACTTTGAGTGAATTTTAACCAATTATATGCTTATTTCATCTCAATTCTCGAAGGTGTAGCATGTTTGTCGTCCTCCGCAGTTGGAAAATACTAATAGAGTCAGTTTCCTTGTCAGCGCGGTGGTGACAATTTCCAGACTGGTGATAACAGGAAAAAAAAAGTGGTCTGATAACGATATTGGAGGGATTTGTAGAATAGATAGAGGGGGCTATTTCTATGGTGATAGTTTTTTTTTTTAAAAGGTGTAAGGTGGGAGTCGAAATCTGACCGGAGAGGGTCGGATCTCCGGTAAAAAAAATTATGCTTAAAACTTCAAACTTCCATGTGTTTTCAATAAACCTGTTTCTGAGAAATAGTAGAATCTGCAAGTACAATTAATTGATATTCATCTAGCATTACATTATAAAAATAAATCTATTGAAGAAATTCTCGAGTACTGTGAAAACACATTGAATACAATTCAATTCAATTCATTTACATTGAATGCAGTTTATATTAGGAAAAAAATGGAACGATCGAAAGAGAAAATGAATAGAGAAAGGAAAGGTGGAATACCTGAAGAAGTGTTTGAGAGGTTCTGCGCTGTAAATAGAGGTCGAATGGTCGGCATGCAAAGGCTACGACTGAGAAGAAAACGTATCTGGTTTGATGTAGGAAGAAGAGAAACAAATAAGGGATCTCATAGAGTCACGTGACAAGTGAAGGAAAAAGGAATATGTGTGGCTCCTAATTTTTTGATATTTTTAATCAAGTCTTATATTAAAAAATTCTTCAAAATCTGTGACTTCAGTGATTAGAAATCCACATCTAACATGAATAATTGGAGTATTCATACCAATGTTTTAAAAATTGGTACGGATCAGCTGGTCGAGCTGAAAACTTGAAAGGTGTTCAGTTCGGTCTGGTAATTAGATCAGGTTTGTTATTTAACCGGCGCAAATTGACAAAATTGGGAAAAAAATCGTTGAGCCGAGGTTTTTGCAACTCGGATGGTCTAAAGCATACAAGTTTTTTTTTTTCTTTTCAAGTTGAAAATAGAAATAAAAAGGTGACTGAAAATTGAGAAAGAGAAGAAGCATAACAAGCCAAAATTGCGATGTGCTCCCTTCGTTTTAAAATGAGTGTCATTTTAGTAAAAAAATTGTTTTAAAATAGATGTCATTTTATTTTCAAAAAAAAAATAGATGTCATTTTCAGTTTCCGATGGAATAATTTTTCTGTCCAATTATACCCTCCAATAAATATTATGTACGCTATTCTCAAAGTTTTATTTTACTTCGGTGGAAAACAAACATATAGTTAACAAGGATAATTTGGTAAAATAACAATCAAGGAACCTCAACTAGCCAGGAATTTTAGAAGAACTGTTCCGCAGATTTAGAATTATCTTGGAGTTTTCAAAACGGGTTATCTGACCCGTTTCGAGCCAGCCAATCGGGTACCATGCTTTTTAGGGCGGAGCTAAAAGGCCCTATTTAAATATGGGCTGGAATAATAGAGTCTGAGCCCGGCTCTATACGGGCTCCCGGGCTAACAAGTCAGCCTGCCTAACTTATTGTTATTTTTTTAAACACTAAAAAGTTGGTTTATTCGTTTCATTCAATTGTATAGAGTAATTTCAATGCAAAAATTGTGAGTTTCTTATTTATATAGGATAACTTTTGTTCTTCATACAAGTTAAACCTCATTCTTTGTGCTTAAACCAAGTAGTGAAGTCGAATTTTTTTCCGTGCATTTTTCCTCAATGTTGCTACTTTGCATCTATTGACCTTTAGAGGCATTTGAAAAAGAAATGAAGGGTACCTTCATCTTGTGGTAATAATTGAGTGTTAGATCCAAACATTTAAAATCAAATGAAAGCCATGAACAAAAAGAAGAACATAGATACATGTTTGAAATTGAAGCTTGACATCAGATAAAACATCTTAGTCTATGTTATCTAATGATACCTTTCCTATGTTGTTTTAAGATGAAGCCTTCTTAAAATGTAATGCAAAACGACAGAACCAAATAGAAAGATAGAAAAGAGTTGGTATAATAAGGCTTATACAAACAACACAAACATTACAGTACATAATTAAAACATACACAAACAACACAAATAATTTAGGCTTTGTTGGATTGGGCTGATGTTCTTATGAGAAATCAGAAATTGGGCTACATACACCCCACACTAGAGAGCTGTAATTTTCTTTACTCGGGTTGCCGGGGTTGCCGTAGCCCGTATGGGTTAGCCCAAACAATTTGTAGGCTTTTATAGGTTGAGCTAAAAAGCCCTGAAAAAAATTTGGGTTACAATTTTTATGCCCAAGCTCTACGTTTTATTCGGGTCAATCATGTGGTAACAATTTTCGTTCTTGCAAAGCATTCTTCAGTTAATGTCATTATACTTTAAATTTGTTCAAAAAATTATAAATAATAATGTCAAAAAATAATTATAAATTAACGGGCTACCCGCGGCCCAGTCAAGCTAGCTCGCGACGGGACCGGGCCTCAACGAACTGGGGCTAAAAAAGGCCCAGTTTTAAAAGGCCCCAGATTTTTGCGTTCAAGCCCTACATTTTTTCGGACTTTTCCGGGCCGGCCCGGTAGGTCCATCCCATTTTGAAAGCTCTATTTGATATCATCTTAGAAATCGTGGTTGAGCCTACCACAATCCACAAAATCGGCTTTTGAGGTGAGGATTGTCCCACTTATAAACACATTGTCATACCATCTCTTATCCGATGTGGGACTGTTTAACAAAAATAAATATTACATAAATATATTTGATCATAGCAATATTTTGTATAATTCAATCAAATAAATATTTTGTATTGTACCTTGGTGTCGTTTCTGACCTTGTAATGTTATAATTTAGTCATATATTCAGTATTTTTGATTTTGGATTTGTCATTTTAGATCATGTGATCCGCTTCTGCTCATTAGGTGGATCAACGCTCTGTTCCATGTTATTCTTATGAATTTTCCGTAATTAAGACTTTAGAGGTCGTCTTTTTTAAATTTAATAGTTACTTTGCATCTTTTTCATCTTTTGTCCAATCACTCGAAGTTTAACATTTTTTAAATATTGATTTCCATTCGTTCTATAATTTCATCACGTGATATACCTCTATTTTATTTCCGAAACCTTGATGCATCATAATCTTTTTCTTATTCTTGTATTAATAAACTAAAATATTAAATTTTTTTTTTTTGATATTGGTGTTGGTTCGTGTAATCGAATCAATAGGGACAAAAGCCGTGCAACGCACGGGTAATGGTATCCTAGTTATCTTACATTCAACTAACTTTTTCTCAAAATCAAATTTTCAAAATCAATTCTTGTAAAATCAATTTTTATTTCCACATAACCAAACACAACAAGGCACCGAACACAATACGGACACTGACATGCCAACACTGCTGTTAAATTAAGAAAATCACATAATTCAATGTAATTATATGTGTCAATATCGTGCTGGTGTTGGACACAGAACAAACTTAATCCAAGAAGTGTCATGGTTCAATTGTAACTAGTGTGGCTAAATGAGAGATTAACTCAAAAGCATAAACAGTAGTTTTCAGACTCATTATGATTATCATTCATAGCACCTGTTAACAGCGACAACTTATTTAATTTCCCTGTCTCCTCAGACCAATATAAAACTAACGGCCCCGATTTCTCCGTCAGAAACAATCACAACCGTCCAACTCCACTCAAACCTGGTCCCGCTTCATCAATATCAAACTAACTAAACGACACCACTTTCCAACTTATTTCCCATTTTACCCTTACTCGTTCCCAATAACTTTTGGTTTTTCCGTCTTAACATTTCCATTCATTGCGTTTTTAGCTTCTTTCTAAAACCTTTCTTTCTTTCTCTGCTTAACTCAATAATCGATTTTCTTACAAACGTGCTTTTTCATCTCTGCTTATCATTCTGTTCAGCTATTCAAGTTCTTCTTCTTCTTGTTGATAGTGTGAGTTTTTTTTTTTCATTTTTTTAGTAAGGGTTTTGTTTTTGTGTGTGTTTATGGATCTATTGAGCTATTTTTTATTTTATTTTTTTGAAGAAAAATTTGAGTATGTGATGCATGTTATGCTATTATGATGATATGATTTTGTGTGAAGTTAATTTGTTAGTTAAGTAGTTAAAAAAGTTGATTATGTGTTTTAATGATCTGTTTATGAAACTATGTTTGTGTTTAACTCTAGTTAATTTAAGACATGCATATGTTATTTTTTAGTGAATGTGTTTATGAATTAACCATTTATGTTTGTTTTTAAAGCTAGTTAATTTAAAGCATGTATATGTTTTTTTTTTATGATTTTTTCAATTTAAAATTTCATGGCACTATTTAGTGATTCCTTGTTGTTTAAATTGCTTATTAATGGTGTGATCTTTATGATTCATGCCTTTCTGATCTTACAAATTAGTTTTTTTTTTTTTACAATCTAATTATTGTTGTTAATTATTAGTATAATTTAGTTAGTTTTTAGTTAGTTTTTTGGTATTGGTTTAATGTTGATTTTTTTTTTCTTTTGTATTTTGGTGGTAGATTGTGAAGTGAACTGTGGTTTTGAAGTTGGTTAGGGAAATGTCTCCGACGGCGGTGGCTACGGAGGAGGAAGGGCGGCGCAAACTGTCGTCGACGATGGAACGGAATTACTTGGGATTGTCTGATTGTTCATCGGTGGACAGTTGTGATTCAACTCTGCCAAGTTTGTGTGATGAGAAAAAAGTGAACTTGAATTTGAAGGCTACTGAGTTGAGGTTGGGTCTTCCCGGATCTCAATCACCCGAGAGGGAAATGGATTCGGATTTTTACGTAACAAAGCTTGATGAGAAACCATTGTTCCCTTTACTTCCTGCAAAAGATGGTTTGCAGAAGAATGTGGTTTCGGGGAATAAGAGAGGATTTGCTGATACCGTTGATGGGTTTTCGCAGGTGATTAGTTTGATGAAGTTGGTTTATGCGGTGAGAAGTGTATGTTTTGTTTTAGTGGTTTAATGGTGTTTACAATATTTGTTATGCAGGGTAAGTTTAATGCTAATTCAGGGATTAACGTGATGCTATCGCCTAGACCTGGTGGAGCTCAGGCGAGCACAGTGAAAGAAATCCCGAGTAAGGTTTTGCAGGAAAGGCCTTGTGCAGCTAGAGGAACTACTGGTCATAATCAGGCAGGTGCTGCTTCTATCGCTGGTTGTGCACCGGCATCTAAGTAAGTAAAATCTATCAACTCAACTACTCAAGGATCTTAATTTACACAAGACTAGTAGCTGAACAAACATGTATGATTTGGTTTTTTGTGTTTCTAGATATCCTAATCCTGATATGGTAAATTTTCATATGTGACAGGGCACGAGTTGTTGGTTGGCCTCCTATAAGATCATTTAGGAAAAACTCGATGGCCAACGCTTCCAAGAACAACAATGATGAAGTGGATGGAAAACCAGGTCCCACTGCACTCTTTGTGAAGGTCAGCATGGATGGTGCTCCCTATCTTAGGAAGGTAGATCTAAGAACTTATACAACATATCAGCAACTATCTTCTGCCCTTGAGAAGATGTTCAGCTGTTTTACTCTAGGTGAGTTGTTATTTTAATTTATTTTAACAATAAAATTTGTTTTTGCTGATGATGAAGTTGGTTGTTGCTTTATTTTTGTTCTGAAATCTTTGGCGATTGTGTAATGGCAGGCCAGTGTGGTTCCCATGGAGCTCCAGGAAAAGAAATGATGAGTGAGAGCAAGCTGAGGGACCTTTTGCATGGTTCAGAATATGTTCTCACTTATGAAGATAAAGATGGAGACTGGATGCTTGTAGGGGACGTACCATGGGAGTAAGATGTTCTTTAAATTCTGGTTTTTGCATCTTTGTTTTCTCGCTATATTTTTTCACGTAATAGTAGTCACTATTTTGCTTCTGAGACAATGGAGTAAATGCTTTTGCAAATATATAGTCTAAAAAAGTAAGTAATCATAATGATCAGCAATAATTGATTGATTTTGTAATTAATAAGTAATTGTAAGTCATAATGATCATTAGAGAGTCCAGAATTAGACTTGCACTCCTTCCGTTTATAAATGAGTGTCGTTTAAGGTTTCCGCATACAAATTAAGAAATACAAAAAGGTTGTCAAAAGACATAACCCTTTTCCTAAACTACCCCTAATAACTATTGGTGTGTTTCCTACAAAAGTAGAATATATTACCTTCGAAGTAGTGTACACAACATTCATTTGAGGGCATAATTGGAAAAGTTTCCATTGAAAAGTGAACATACATTCATTTTGAAACAATTTTTTTTTTCTCTAAAGAGACACTCATTGTGAAACGAAGGGATTAGAGATTGTGGTAATGTATATGGAGCGAGTCCTACTTGTATGCCCCCTTGGAAGTCCCGAAAGACCAATTGATCCATATTTCTGGGTTGACTTATTTTCTTCTACTTTCTACTTAAATCAATTTGCAAATTGAGAATATATCTTATATACAAATATTGTTGGGTTGAGTCTCTCAGGTTTACTGGTTAATCCAATTTCCATGTATACTCATAGGCACATTTGTGGTTTAGAAGATTAATTAATTGCTTGTGTCTGTTCTTTGAGTGCTAGGTCTAGTGATCAATCATATGTTTTTTCATGCCAAACAGCGGTGGTATGATATCACTTTTATTTTTCAAATACTACATAACATTCAAGGGTTCTTGTTTTATTAGTGATTCCTGAAATTTGCTCAACATGGGTAAGCACTAATATTACTCAATTTGATTCAAAATATTATGATAAAAGATCATTTGTCAAATTAAGAGATGGATATAGTGAATCGAGAAAGTTAATACTGCAAATAATTGAACTTGTAATTTTTAATCGAAAATTAGGGGGCTCATGTCATGGCTACCGAGAACAACTGATGGGCGCATAACATATTACAAATGCGAATTATAATTTTGACAGATGTGATACCAAGTATAATGGATATTGCATGCAATTGCTCATCTAAGTAACTTGCCACTTGCTTGAAAAAGTATCAAGAAAATTTTCCCTTTTTAGAAAGCAAAGTTATTTTGAAATCACAGTTCAGCATGCACTATCCTTAGGTTTCTTCCTGTCTTTTCAATCCTGCTACAGAATTTTTTGGCTAATTCAATATATTTAAAAGTGTGAATCAATTCAATGTATTGAAGTGTATTTTGATTTTTGAATGTTGTTATTTTTGTCTTTTTTGTGATATTATATTCTATTGTGTAATAATACATCTGGTACTGAAGGGCTGCATAATGTTGCTGGGATGTACTAAACTAATGCATTTGAGTTGGGACAAAAATGGAATATTGTAGATAATTATCTGCTTCATAACACATTGGCTATATGGCATTGGCAAATTAGTATGAATGGGGTGCGGGGAATTCAGTAGGGGTACTTAATGAAAATGTGAGGAGGGAATAGTTAGAATATGGGGCTTTGGCATGGAGGGTGCATGTGCATGCCCCTCTAAGAAACTTCAGCTCATTTTTATTAAAAATAAAAATAAAAAATTCTTGTCCTTTGTTTCTCCCATCTTAAATGGATTTACAGTGTTTTTGTGTTCTGTAATGTGTCTATCTATATTTTTTTTGAAGAAATTCAGGTTCTAATCGAAGTGTCGTGTATGCTATGACTTGTTCATTAGTATCCAGACTGAAGAATTTGATCATGACCAGGATTGTGTTGCTGAATATGATTATTAATAATGCTAGCAACACACTTTTCAACACTCTTTGATTAAAATTCGCATGCGGCCAACCAAAATAATGTGGGACCCACGTAATATGGTGGGACACGTGTGAATTTTACCCAATCAAAGAGAGTATGTTGAAAAGTGTGAGTGTGTTGCTAGCATAGTAGCACTCCTCTAGTATTATAGTTCTGTAATTTACGGGCTTGTCTATTTAGGCATTAAGTGTTGATGCAAATTCTAGTATCTTAAAACCAAGAAAATGGACTGAATGAATGACATAAGGTTTGCATCCCACTCACTAAATTGCAATTCCTTATGTATGTGCAGGATGTTCATTGATACTTGCAGAAGGCTGAAAATAATGAAGGGTTCTGACGCCATTGGGTTAGGTATGTGTTCTCAGTGATGGTTCATTTGGCTGTCGCTACAATCAGTATGAAATGTAGAAAATGTGGAGTAATTAATTAAAATGGAGCAATGAATTAAATTTGAAGGTTCATAAGATTTTTTCCTACGCATGCATCTGTATTTTCAAGCAATATATGCGGTGCTTATGTATCAGTAAATATTCATGTACTAGTGTATTTGTAAACAAGCCAATAATTTTTAACATGCGAGTTATTTAAGTGTATTTGGAATGTTCATGCTTCTGTATTTGTCTCCTTTATTTTCTTTGGGCAACACTGAAATGAATTGATGGATTATGATCCTGATATGTCAAATGAGATCACTGTAGTATATATCCAAATAAACATTATGTCGATATAACAGTATATCCTTATGTCATGGAGTACTTCAAACTTTAGTTGGGTATAAGAATTGCAGTATTAATTTTATTCTAGACTAGATTGTTTCCTGCCTTTGATTTGGGTCAACCAATAAGCAAAACTGAATACTGCAAGTAAATACCATGAGTTGCAAAATATATACTTGATTTATCAGTGTAGTTTGAGTAATTTTATTTGGAGATTTCAGCTATGGGTGTATCCACCAAAAGAAGTGTATTTTAGTTGGAACATCATTTGCTATTTGTAAACATGTGGGAACTTTAGATAAGACCTTGTTTTAGCAAATCCTACATAACATTTTAACCTTGATTTTAAGTTCCCATAGCATCAGCCAAAGTCAATTTAAGTTTAATCAACATTAACACGATGTAATTTCCCGAACTCCAATTTATCTGCCTCTCTTTGCTCAAGTGTATTTTCTTTCCTCCACAGCTCCCAGGGCCATGGAGAAGTCCAAAAGCAGAAGTTAGAGGGTGTCCGGAACTGATGACTGCCTTTGTCCGACCAAGTTTTAATGCTGGATCCAAGGACTGTAAAAAGCAAAGGATTATGACTAATTCCCTGGCATTGGCAGTTAAACAGATTTCCGGTGTTATTTATTGTTACGTCCCTTGAAAGTTTGTTATATTTGTTAGTACCATAATATCTTGTGAAGTTACCTTTTAATATTAGTTTTTGTGAAGTCTGTAATCACTATAGGAAAACCTGTTTGCTTGGATGAATTGAATGTCTCTTACAGCCAACATACAGTCTAACATTGTTTGTGTTTTCCCACTCTTTCTTTCCTCCTAATCGTGAACAACATTCGTTCATGTCCACTTTTTGAATAGAGTTGTTCCCAGTGTGACAGTAGGTAGGTTATGGCTGTTCAAAATGAGCAAGGGTTGCTTTAGTTGTGAACAAGGAAGAGAAATTTCATATAATTTTTAATCCGAATCACCGGAGGCACCAATGATTGAGTATCAAGATCAATATGACAGTTATTTTTGTGATCTAGTGAGTGATTATGTCAAGAATGTCGATGAATTATTATCGTATTACCGGCCAGTGTTGCTGCTGCTTTATTTTATTGATTACTCTAATGACTTAATTTTATCTGTACAATGTTATATGAAACATGGTCAATCACCTTTCTAGGTTATATTAGCAGGTTTCATTTATTGACATAATAATTATAATGGGATGTCTTTCCTATGAGCCCATACCATTATTGTTTTTCCATTTGTAAGCACACATGCATGTGTCCCCATAACTTAAATTTCACATGAATAATTTAGTATCAAAATATGAAAAACACATGGATGTCAATGACTCAATTCAGGAATAAGTAACAAGCACAATATAAACTATAAATACAATAATTAATTACAAGTAATGTACTCCAGTTTCGGTTCATACTTTTGGGATTGCATGTGTTATATTAAGTTATCTAAAGTTGCTAATGCAAAATATATACAGAAGCGAGATATATGCTATGTTGGTTATATAAACTCAGTCCACTAAGGCTCTGTTTGGTAAAAAGAAGCTATAAGCTAGCTGATAGCTGAAAAGATAGCTTATAGCTGATGACTGATAGCTGATAGCTTATAGCTGAAAAGCTCGCTTGTTAAAAATAATGTGTTTGGTAAAATTAGTTGTTGAAGTTGCTGATAAGTATAAAATGACATAAAAGGACATGTTTATTTATTTATTTTTTAAAAATTATATATGCAAATTTTTTTACTTAATGTATATTTTTTAACTACTCAAATTTATTTGAAATTATTTTCATCTTCACATGATAAATGTGCTTTATGAATTCAATTGGCATTTTTTATTCGACAAATATTATTAACTAAACTTGTTTCACTATTTATTTATTATATATTTTATTTAACATTCAATATTATATGAATTAAAAGCAAGGTCAAAAAAAAAAAAATGAACAACAAAATTTAGAAAACTATATACCATGCCGTGACTTGTAATAAGGTGTGAGGTTGGTGGCAGTAAGCCTTAAAACGTGGGAACATGGGTGGTTTTTTTTTTAATTTAAAAATAATAAAATTAAATTAACAAGGTTATAATTGGAAAAAATTATAAGAAGCTATAAGCTACAAGCTTAAAAGCTACTTGAAATAGCTTTTCAAAAAAAGCTATAAGCTCATGAGAAAAACTTGTTACCTAACACGTCACATTTTGATCCAACAAGCTTATAAGCTAATTCAAGAAGCTATAAGCTAGCTTTTTGTTGTTACCGAACACAGTCTAAGGGTGTGTTTGGTAAAAATAAGCTATAAGCTAGCTGATAGCTGATAGCTGAAAAGTTAGCTTATAGCTGATGGCTGATAGCTGATAGCTTATAGCTGAAAAGTTAACTTATTAACATTAAGGGTGTGTTTGGTAAAAATAAGTTATAAGCTAGCTGATAGCTGATAAGCTAGCTGATAGCTGAAAAGCTAGCTTATAGATGATGACTGGTAGCTTATAGCTGAAAAACTAGTTAATTGAAATTAAAGTGTTTGGTAAAATTAGCTTTTGAAGTGACTGATAAATATAAAATGACATAAAAGTACACATATGTTTAGTATTTTTTTGATGACATATATTTAATATGTTATAAATATAATTTATAAACATTTTTAACTAATATATTTATTAAAACAATTTTAGTTTATGTCAAAGTATTTTTTTATCTTTAAAATGATAAATGTAATATATGAATTTAATTGAGATTAGGGGAGCCTTTTATGGATATTTATTTCTTTGTGTAAATTGGTAAATATGTTTAAAGAAAAAATAATGATAAATATGTATATATGAATTTAATTGATATATCACATAACTATGTGGCTAGTTTCTTTTTCTTGAGTGGGTACGTATATAAAAAAAAAAAATCAAATAACGAAACCGTAAAATAAAATAAGCACAACGTGGGTAGTACTTTTTCTCGAGTGGGTAGTTTTTTTAAAATAAAAAATGATATTAAAGGTTAAAAATGGAATAAAATGTGAAAAGCTACAAGCTATAAGCTAAAAAGCTATTTGGATTAGCTTTTTAAAAAACGCTATAAGCTAATAAGAAAAGCTTTTTACCAAACACATTTCATTCTATCAAAACAAGCTTATAAGCTAGTCCAACAAGCTATAAGCTAGCTTTTTTGTGTTATCAAACACAGCCTAAAAGTGTTTGGTAAAATTAACTGCTGAAGTAGCTGATAAATATAAAATGACATAAAAAGACATGTTTGTTTAATTTTTTTTAATAAATCATATATATAATTTTTTTTACTTAATGTATTTATTTTTAAATATTTAAATTTATTTCATCTCCAAAATGATAAATGTATTTATGAATTTAATTGACATTTTTTATTTAACAATTTTTTTATAAATTTTATTTAACTAAACTTGCTTCAATATTTATTGTAAATTTTATTTAAAATTATATATTACATGAACTAAGAGCAAGATCCAAAAAAGAAAAAATTAACAAAAAAAGAAAAAAGAAAAGCAGTACCGTAAGATGACAACCAAATTGTAAATGGTTTCATAAAAAAAAAAACGAAATGTAAATGGTATAAAACATGGGCAGTTACTAATGAATGTGGGTAGTTTCTAAAGGAGGTAAGAAAACTAAAATTGCTAAAGAGTATGAACTTGGTTTATACATTGGAAGAAGATTCATTAAGCATGAAAGAAGTTATATCCTCATTGGATGCTGAATTATGGCAAAAAGCTATAAACGATGAAATGAATTTTCTAGAGTCTAACAAAACATGATATTTGGTTGACTTGTCTCATAGTTGCAAAACTAATCGGTTATATTTGGATTTTGGAAAAAAGGAACTAAAACCTGATGGTACGGTTGATGAATACAAGGCTCTCCTTGTAGTCAAAGGTTTTAGACAGAGAAAAATACAGACTTCTTCGACATTCATTCACCAGTCACGAAAATCATATCCATAAGAGTGATAGTCCCTTTAGCTGTCGTTCATAACTCGATAGTACTTCAAATGGATGTGAAAGTTGCCTTTTTTTATGGTGAACTAGAAGAAGAAATCTATATGGAACAACTTGAAAGTTTTGCGATTCATGGACAAGAAAACAAGACATGTAAGTTAGATAATTCTTTGTGAGGTCTAAAATAAATTCTTAAGGAATGACATGAAAAATTTGACATTCTAATGTTATTGAATGAGTATAAAGTGAATGAAAGTGACAAATAATATTTGCACGATCATATGTCTCTATGAAGACAACTTGCTCATATTTGGTTTAAAGATTCATGTTATGAATTATGTGAAATCATTGTTTATCAATAACATTGATAAGAAAGACCTAGACAAAGTTGAAGTAATTCTTGGTTTCAAGACTACTAGATCAGAAAAGAGAACTTTTTTGATAAATCTCACAAAGTTGAGAAGATCTTAAGAAAATGTTATTATTTGAGTGTAAACTTGCAAGCATATATTATGATCCAAGTGTAAGAACACTTGAGATGAAGTTAAACAAATAGAATATGCGAACATCATTGGCAGTCCTTAGGTAAGCCAATGAATGTATTAGACCCGACATTGTCGATGTCGTAAAACTCTTGTGCAAGTTTACTAGTAGACAAAAGAAAAGCATTGCCATGCTATAGAAAGAGTCATGAGGTGCCTTAAGAAGACTATGACTCTAGGATTACTTGACTAGAAGTAACCTATTGTACTTAAATGGTACAAGATATAAAATAGAACATCTTTCAGATGAATATTTAGCGAGTAGTGTTTGCACATTGAGCATCACTAGAGGAGTTGTTTGTTAAAACAAATGATATTGACTCAGTCCACTATGGAATGAATCTGAGATGAGAACACTAGAGAAAACTAGTGGAGAAGCAAGTTGACAAGATGCTTGCCAGTTGAGATCCCTTAGTGGATAAAACCGTTTCCAGAAGTGTTAATTTGTTGTGATAGTCTGCAGCTATTACAAAACTGAGAATTGTTACCACAATGGTAAGAGATGATTATTAAGTCATGAACACATAAAGTATTGGAGAGCTAGCTACTCTCAAAAGGAACGGTTAAACTAGATCATGTATGTACTGATAAAGAATTAGTCAATCCTTTGACGAAAGGAATTACTAAAAAGAAAGTCCTAAACACATCCAATAGGATGGGACTAATGCCCAAAGGTCACAAGTGATGGTAACTCAACCTACATGACTGGAGATCCCAAGAAATAGGTTCAATGGGTAATAACAAGTCACAAGTGATAGAACATGCTATGTTAAAAGTAAGAAAGCATGATTCCTGTAGTGACAGAAGGATGAGATAATAGAAACTCTTAATGAGATCTATACTCTATTTGGAGTGGAGTACATAGCTACAAGAGTACTCTTGATAGACTCACCTATACGAACGTGGAACTAAGGGCCGGTTCCTATGGGATTCGGGGCAGAATACCTAGAGCGTTCGTTAAAACCGGGATACACGTGCAAGGCCATAAACGCACGAGCTTTTAGAATACACCTTATGAAAAGGTTTGTGTGTGGGTTCTATGTCTGAGATAGAGTTCAATGCTGTAAGCAACTCTTGTTAATCAGAATTTTACTCGCTATGCAGAGGTTCAAGTTGTAGGCGACACCTTTGTTTATTAGCAACCTTATATAAACGTTTTGACGTTATTATTGAAACCATTTTTTAAATTCAAGTGGGGGATTGTTGGAACATTAGTGTGATGTTGGAAAATAAATTGGAAGATTAAACACCAAGTAATCATACTTTGATCTAATGTTGTGTGAATTGAAAAAATAGAGTGTGGGGTCCCACATAAAATAGAACACACACATTAGTAGTGTTTAAATTGCGGTATTTAATTTCAAATACTTGATAATGATAAAAATAATAGTAATTATTATTTTTATTCGAGAATATCACTTCCCATAAATTTAGCTTATGGTGGTTGTGATAAGAATAAGAATTTAATTAAATCTCTTATATTTCCTTCATTCAAATCCAATAATTTGTTTCCTCCACTTTTGTGGATTTGTTTCTTTTGATCCTATCCACAAGTGTTGTTGAACTGATTAATGGATAAACTTCATTTTAACTTTATCCATTAAGAGTAACTGTTGTCGCAATTTGTGCTAAAACAGTTACAGAATCTCTATATAAATAGAGGACACCACTGAGTTCAAAAAATACACCAAATCGCGCAGTTGATGCTTCCTATGCGGTTTCTCTCTTCTCCCTCCGACTTGTGCTAACGAGTTTCTTCTGCTTCTACTCCTTTCTGTCCCTTCGGAATTAAGAGTGTTCTTAAGACCATAGTCCCTTTTCGGTTTAATGTCCCTTCGGAATTAAGAGTGGTCTTAAGTTCATAGTCCCTTCGATAATCCAAGTCCCTTCGGAATAAAGAGTACTATTAAGATCATAGTCCCTTTCGTAATAATAATGTTCCATCGGAATTATGAATGATCTTAACAGTATATAAATTATTTAAATATTTTTCTATTTGAGGAGAAATGGTGGTATCACCATATTTGAGTGGTCGTAGTACCATATTGAAAGTTTGGAGAACTTAAAGGTTAGAATGGTGGAAACACCATATTTGAGTCGTCTTAGCACCATATAGAATGGTAATAATACCATATTAAAGTGGTTTCAGTATTAAAGAGTGGTCTTAGTACCATATTCGAAGGTGTAAATCTCGAACGATTTTCTATAGTGCAGTAGTTAATCGAACAGTTGTAGTTGGGTTTGTTTTATCCTGGAGGCGGCGTGGTTGATAGTCTACCTTGCACAATTTTGGGCAGTGCCACGAAACGTCTTAAAGAGAGCGACCTGGTCGTGACTCAACCTAGTAACAACTTCAGTAGATAATAGAATTTGGAAATCCAAATACAACAGTTTGGAAATCCAAAAACAACAAATTGTGTCTTTTATCTCAAGACAAGATATAGCATGGTTTCGATGTTGATAAATTGCTTAACTTAGACCTTTGAAGAGTTTGTTCTAGGATAGTTAATGTTTTCTATGTCAGAATTGGGTCCTCTACAACGGCATTACATCCGACTGTAAACCGTTAGATTAAGAAATACCTTTTTTCTCTCTCTTAATCTAACAATCTACAACCAACTGCGCCATAACGATAATTATAGAGACAAAGGCATACCACAACCGATACACATGTTTTGATGTTCTTTAGATTAATTTTTTGCATATCTCAGCTATTTCATTTTTTTGTTATACTTTCGGTTTCTAGAGAAAGAAATCATTGTAATCCGAAACTCGATCAAGAGGTAATTAAAGTCTACTAAAAAAATAAAATTAATATAATAAGTGAACAACTAACCAAATACAAAGGAGGAGAATAAAATGTGTGAAGGGTAAAATAAGATAAAGAAGCTCCCAAAAAAACTATAAGCAACCTTTATTTACTTGTCGTGAACGAACATCACTTTATAAGCACAATGGATAGCAATTATTAACATGCATCTTATCTTATTCTAAGTTATTATAATTCAAACTTTGCATTGTTGTCGTTCTCTACTTTTGACTTCTCATTACTGTCGAACTTTATGGTTGCCAATACTATTAGTTTAACATTGTTAGTGATGCATAATGGGTTTGAATTATTCCCAGGTTAGTGCATAGGATTAATTATTGGCCAAAAGAACTAAATAATAATATAAGTACACCGATTATTGTTTGTCATTTCTTCTGGATACTATGGACTATAATTAATGGTGTTGCTCCTACATGGAAATATGATGGCGTTCCCTCTAAGGGAAACACAACATTTACATGAGAAAAGTTTATGATATTAGTGGGCATATGCTTTTCTAAGGTAGAATCGTGTAGCAAATGGTAGTACATGATTTTAATACATAAATGGAAAAGGAGTCAGTGGGGTAAGTGTGCTTGATGATAGTTGCATATATATGGGAGCCATATATGAGATTATGAGAATTTATTAGGATTTGATTTGATTTGATTTGATGGATGGAAAATTAGAAATATTTCATGTTTTAATTGAGTCTCATTCTTCAAAATTTGAGTTATAAATCAATCAAACATATATATAAGCAGTTATTTTACATCCACCTTAAGTCATAAAGATGTAACTTAGTCTACATTCACTTAATTTTGATTAAAAAACTCGGCTCTTTTTTTTTTTTTTTTGTGTTGCAAAACTCGTTGAATGAATGTGCATTGAAGTAATTTATATTTATGAATTTAAAAATTATTGTTTAACTCTATTGTTATGTTCATAAGAATCTGAAACATATTTAGATAAATAAAATTGATTTTTTGGGTTTAAATTTGATTCCTTATATATAAAGTAATTGTGTCGATGATTATACACTACAAGAATTCCCTTAATCACTGACCAATTCAAAATCGCATTACTGGCGGATTTAATCCCTCAATAATTACCGGCGGTCTAAACCCTCAGTACTACAAAAAAAACCCTCAATAGCATTACTGGCGGAAAAAACCCTCAATAATTCAGAAAATTACACACAAAAAAATAAATAGTAATTATATTAGTATTATTGGCAGATAAATCCGTCAATAATGCTAATAACCAATCTGCATCGAATTAGTGGCGGACTTTTCCCCTCAATAACGGTAATGTAGGACCACTGCAGAAGACATTGTATTACTGGCCGACTTAAATCCGTCAATAATGTTCTGATACCCGCCAGTACCCTTTCATTTCCGCCAGTAAATCAAAGACTTCCCCACCCCATTAAAATTGTAACAAAAGAAGATAAATTCATCTCAGGTTCCCCTCTCTCTCATTCTCTGTCGGCTACCCGAACTCCCCCACCCCATTGCTAACTTCAAAAGCTTCTCTCCTACCTTGAAGAACACTTATAAGAAGGATTGTTACTTGCTTCTCTTAGTTTTGACTCCAAGATTTCAAGTTCTAAAAGGTATTGTAAAAAACCCCCAAATTTATGGAATTTTTACTTTTATTTTAGTTAGATTTTGAGTTTTCGTTTGTTAAGCTTTTTCCATTGATTGACCAATTTTTCAGAGGCATCGAGGAGAATGTTGAAGAAGAATCGGGTGAGTAACCGATCATCCTACCCTTAATTAATTTAACTTTTATTAGTTGTTATTACTAAACCAGGTTCATCGGCACCTTTGATTCACCTAATTCTCCCTTAAAGTTTTGATTTTTACTTGATTTGGGTTACTTAAAAGTTTTCATTTTTCATTTGATTTTGTGTTATTTAAAGTTTTCATTTTATTTAATTTCTTTGTTATTTGTAGATATGAGATGTTACTACTGGATCTTTAAGGATTTTTAAATGGGATCTGTAAGGATTTTTAAATGGGTTACTCAAAGTTGTTTTACTTATTTATACCCATTTTATTTATACCCATTTTAGTATTCGATCCTAGAGGACTTAGAATAAATTTATGGAACAAAATATTCTTAGCAGCTTGTTTGATTTCATTGTTTGTGGATCCGCTTTTCTTTTACTTACCAGTTGCTAAGAAAGAAAAGTGTATTGATATGTCAATTGGTCTTGAAGTTTCACTTACTATAATTAGAACATTTGTTGATGCATTTTACATTATTCATATCTATATTAGGTTTCAAACTGCTTATATTGCTCCTTCATCTCGTGTTTCTGGTCGAGGAGAACTCATTATAGATTCCTCAAAGATTGCATCAAACTACATGAAAAAAGAATTTTGGTCTGATCTTGTTGCAGCACTACCACTTCCTCAGGTATATTCCTGATATTCATTTTTAATTATCAGTATAAATCACTTTACCCTCCAAGGGCATCATCACAAGTGGTTTTCTACACTTCTATCGTTACTTATAGTAAACCAGCCAAAGAATGTCCCAATAATGCCTACATGACACCTTAAATTCCGAATAAGTCTTTATTCATTGAAGAAATTGTGAAAATGTTTTAAAACTCCCATAAAGCGCGAGCGAGTACAAAATATGTTTAAATGTTCTGTGTTGGTTTGTAGGGACAGTCGCAAATCCTGAAAGAATGTATTAGCCGTTCTTCGCATAATTAAAATATGAATTTTATGGTTTGCAAACATGGCTAACAATTTGATAATTCATGTATAACGCTAGGTACTCATTTGGGCTGTAATTCCAAATATAAAGGGGTCAGAAATGATTGCATCAAGGCATGTAGTTCGCCTGGCGTCCATTTTCCAGTACTTATTGAGGTTGTATCTTATTTATCCTCTATCATCTAAGATAACCAAGGCAAGTGGAGTAATGATGGAAAAAGCTTGGGCTGGTGCAGCTTATTATTTGACACTCTATATGCTTGCTAGTCATGTAAGTCGCTCTTCCAAAAAATGTTTACTTAAATGTTTATTTGACACTCTATATGCTTGCTAGTCATGATCCTTTTCCATTATATATAAGTCCTGTTTAGATAAACAGTTTACTTAAATGTTTGTCATATAAGTGCTTGTATAAGCAGTTTACTTAAGCAATTTCTACTACTTAGATAAACAGTATATTAATGTGTTCCTCATCTGTCATTATTTTGTTTCTCTGTTAGTGCCCTGGCTGTTTTGTTTTTCTGCTTTAGTGTAGCAGTTTTTTGTTTTGCCCAGGTTCGGTCTGTTTGTGTCCGAAACCGGCTCCTGTTGTTGTTTGCTTTCTGCCACTTTTTAATTCAGTTTGGGTTTTCTACTAAAAACATGAACAAATTGCAGGTGGACGCCGGGTGATATATTTCACGTTAGAGGGTTAAATAACTATCACTACCTCGTTCTCTAATTATAAGATCAATTTTTATTCTCTAATTTATAAGATCAATTAGGTGGTTTGCCTTATTTGTATTGTTTATTATGTGTATTTCTTGCACTGTGAGTTGTGTGTTTCTTTCACAAGCTTAACCTTAATAATGTTTGCCATACGATAACTTACTTATATTTATTTAATTTTGAATATATGTACAGACCACCATGAGAGCATTTATTGAAGCTTTTCGAAGTCAGCATGATACTGTGGGATTGTGGTTATTCGCATCCCTAACACATTAGGACAGATTTTATACTTGGAATTGCTGCTGCACCACCATCATTGTCATCTGCATTTTTGAACATGTGATTTTGATCTTATACTTTTGGTGATTTCATGTTGTTTGTTTGATTACTTTAAATTGTTCTGTCATGTATTCTACATGCGCAGGGTGAAAGCGATGAACCAGAAGATTCAGTTGCTGGTACACTTGAGCTTAAGGTATGTTTTTAATTTGCACTGCATCTCGTTACAGATCAATATTTCTTTAAACTATATAATGAATGAATTTTTCGTTATTTTATTTTTCTACTCGTTAAATTCATCTATTAATGTAGTCTTTATTCTTATGAGATTATCATATCATGTTATATGCATTTGTTGAAGCTTTTCAAAGGTAGCTGGATAATTATATGGATACTTTAATAATTATATGGATGAGGCTTCGCAAGAAAATCCCCAAAACACGGGAAGAGGAGGAAATAGGAGCGAAGATCACCGAGAGGGAGATCAAGATCAAATTTGTCCGAATATTATGATAATTAGTTTTTTTTCTTAGTTTTCTAGATTGTAGGAATATTATTAAAATATTTATGATTTTGTATGAAAATTATTTATGTATTGTACAAATATTATAATGATATGTGGTTTAATTAATTTGTCGTATTAAATAAAAAAATTATCTCTTTAATTTATTTGTGTTTATTTAATTTTATTTCTCTAATTAAAATCAAAAAGTGGGGGAAGGGATCAAAAAAAAAAAAAAAAGGTGGAGTACATTACTGGCGGACATTTCCGCCAGTAATGCAAATTCGATTAACATTACTGGGGGGATAAATCCGCCAGTAATATTATGACAAATCTGAGTCTACATTACTGAGGGATTATTCCGTCAGTAATTACTGGCGGAAATAATCCGCCAGTAATTACTGACGGAAAAATCCCTCAGTAATGCTTTGTCAGGACTACACCCTCATTACTGAGGGAAAAATCCGCCAGTAACATTTCTGACGCTCATATTACTGAGGGACAGCAATCCGCCAGTAATGTGCATTACTGAGGGAATTTTTGCATTAGTGAGGGTTTAATTCCGCCAGTAAAAGGCAAAATTCTTGTAGTGATAGAACATATTGTGTTTTTGAATTAGAGATCTCAATTTCTTATATGAAATAGACATCTACTAATGTCACCAATTAGAATTGAGAATATTTTTAAGAGTCGTGTAGTGCATAAGTGCAACAAGTCTTGCACCATATATTCCCTCAAAGCAAAAAAGTCTTGCACCATATACAATCATTTTTTTCACCATTGATTGATAAGTTTTACTATTTGATCAAATGTGATATTTCCCTAAAAAAATGATCAAATGTGATATGAAATGACATATTAATCTAATGATAGGAAACAAACTTATGTTTGGTGGAGGGTTAATTTGCTTATGCTCATTTGACAAACCATTTACAAGACTTGTTTTTAGTATTATACCTCTCTTCGAAGCTTGATTTGGTTAAAACTCTTTATCACAATGATCATGGTTTTATTTTAATTATTTGGAGAGCGAAGGGTGCGTTTAGACTTTGGAGTAGTAGTGGTGTCTAAGAGATATATAATAATCCAAAACTAGAATCTTAAGAGGAAAAGTAAGAGATACAATCCAGAATCTTAAAATGAAAGTAGTAGCGTTGGTTGGTTTAATTGTAATCATTAGCTAATATAGTGGAGAAAAGCTGTATGTTGGGGAGGTTGTGTGTCAATTATATAATTGATTCATTGAAGTTGGGCTTTGATATAACTTGCTTGGAATATTCTTAATCATTAATTATGATACAAAGTTACAATGTTCTTGGTATATAACTTGTTTTGGAATATTCTCAACCATTAATTGTTTAATATGTTTTAAGTGGTTTGATTGACCACATTTTATTTCGAATCCTAAATTTAAATTTAGATCACCGTATTTTTTTCTCTACAATGTGATTAGCGCAAGTTAACTGACGTTGAAATCAACGCAAATTAAATGCGGTTATGTCTTAAACACCGTTGTTAATTATAACAAGAGTTTAAGATAAAACAAAATGAAAAGGACCGATCAAAATCCATATGCACATCATCATGAGCAACACTACATAATAGTAAGATACGATAATATATTTTTTTTAGCCTTGATGTAGTAAGAGAGTGCGGAGGCAAACTTCAATATGTGAGTGATAATAATGGATAACCATGTAATGTAATTATCCTTTAGAGAAATGATATTTCGACAACCATTTTTTGACAATTTTTGGACAACTTTCTCTCTCATACTCACATGATGTTGTTATCCTTTCTCTTCCTTTTTCTCTCTCCATTGTTTTTGACCAATAAGAAGTGAGAAAAATAAGGTTGTCAATAAAGTTGTCATCAAATGGATGTCAAAATATCATTACTCTATCCTTTATGAAGAAATTTGAATTTTGTAAATGATATGGGAGTAATTCATATTCAACTCAGAAAAGTACATATCATTATTTTCCACATTTAATATGCAATTCACTTTTTTCTTGTTGATAGATGTTTGAACTTTGAAGATATATATTTGATGAGATCCATACAAAGTGAGCAATTCAGTGGCAATGTGTTCATATTCTTATTTTAATTTGAAAAGTTAATAAAGTGGACTTAAATTAATTACCCAATTACCCAAGATTTTGTTTCCTTACATTTATTCTAAAGAGCCATAATTTAATAGCGGCCTTAGTACCTATTGGAAAGCGACGGCCTTATGCAAATGTCGGAAAACAAAATCATCATATAAATCAGGGCCGGCCCTAAAATTTTTGGTGCCCTGGACGAAACTATAAATTGTACCCTTTTAATTATTCAAATATTTTTCTTCTTGCATTTTTTGTTGCAAAATATTCATTTATAATCAAAGTTATCTAAAAATATTCTTTCAATAGAATTAATCAAAGCGAATTAAAGATATATATACATATACATAGTACTAACTACTTAATAAAAATAATAATTTTGGTGCCCCTATAAAAGTGGTGCCCTGGGCTGCCGCCCATCAAGCCCGCCCTCAGGGCCACCCATGATATAAATCATACAATGGATTAAATTATGACTTATGCTAAGTGTGGCACTTGTAAATTATGAATGGTTCCGATCACGACGGTTGTGGAAAATTCTGTTCCGTTTTCGGGTGGCGTTTGTTTCAAGGAAGTTTACCAATTACCAACACGTGTGGATTTATGGTGACGAGTAGTAAATGTTGTGTGCTTTGTTTCAACGAAATAGAAACTCACCATAATTTATTTTGTTTCTCATGTCTGATTGCGAAAGAAATTTAGGACGCTGTTTATTATTGGGTTGGGTGGAATCTAGCGTCGTGGGGGGAGGAGAAGGTGAAAAACTTTATGTCATTTAACTCCCTTGTAAAGGGGACAAAAGAAGCTTAACATATCTCATCTTTTATGGTTAACTACCGGTTGATGTATTTGGTTGGAAAGTAACAACATTCTCTTCAAAAGAAAATGACCAACTCGAACGAGGTGATTGATACCATTAAGAGGTTATCTTGAGGTGTTGCTCATTAGGGTAAAATCAAATATTATATACTTTTCGATTGGTTGAATTACCCTTTATCTTGTCTTAATAGTGTATAATGCAACTCTTTTGTAAGGGTGGCACTTTGGTGCCATTAATGGCACCATGCCATTAGATCCCCACCACACACACACATCACACACACACATCCACAATGTTTGGGTGCCATCAATGGCCATGATGTAATGGCACGGTGCCATTAATGACACCCAAATATTTCCCTTTTGTAATGAGTTGAGTCCCCGTTGTACTATCATTAAGAAAAAAAACTTTTGCTTATAAAAAAAGAGATTGAATTTAGGTATTTAAGATCAATTTAACCTTTACTAACCACCATTAAGTTAATAATGGAAGCTTAGTTCCAAACTCCGAGATAGAAAACTCATTATCAAAGCAATGATATTCTTTACAAAAAAAAATTAGTGCATAAGTGATATGATACCGACCGCAAGAAAATCGACATTTGCACAAGGACAAAATCCTAGCAAAATTCATTAAAAAAAACCCTTGAAAGTACGTATTTTCCAAGGAGCACAATGCGCCCGCAAAACAACCCATTGCAATTTTCTACGAGAGATTTGATATTATGAAATTTGCGAGGAGCATGCCCCCACTGAAATCTGCAAAGAGCAAGCTCCTCTAAAAAACACATTTTCAATTGACAACTTGTCAATGTACTTCAATGATTTTTGCGAGGTGCACTACCAGCAAAAAAAATATTATTTAAATAAACATATTTTTTAAAATTATTTCAGAAAATACAATTTATTTTAAAAGATTAAAGGTTGACAGAAACTTAAAACCCTTCAACTTGAAGAAAAATAGAGAACACTTAAAACCCTCAAACTTGAAGAAAAAAAGAGAACAACACAAAAACTTCAAATAAAAAAATAAAAAATATAAGATGCAAAAACATTAAGTATTCATCATGGAGACATCACAACATTAACATTAGAATTTGACTAAAAATCTCCACACAAAAAAAAAAAAAAATCTAAATTGTTTGTGAACCTAAAAATCTCAGAATCTATCATTATAGTAACCTAAATCTTCAAATTTTCCCAAACTTAATAACCATAAAAGACACTATCTTATCCTGACCAAAAAAAAAAATGACACTGTCTTATAGGTCAATTTTTTTTATGAACTTGTTGAAGCAAGAAAATGATGTAGGTGTGGAGAGTAACAAAAATGCGGCAATGCTTATGTATGATTAAAGATGATGGTCACCCTTTATAGAAGTTGGATGGCAGCAATAGAGAAAGGAGAGTGTGGGAAAATAATATAAGAGAAATTTGAGGAAGAAGGAGAAGAAGAAACAAATTGAAATGCGAGAAGGAGATCCAAAATTGAGAATTTGGTTTGGATGTATTTGAGTTTATTTTGAGTGCAATTAATTTGAGAATTTGAGACAGAAGAAGAAGAAACAAATTGAAACCGCAAACGGAATCAACCCTCAAAAATCACAGAGGAAAAAAATGGTTCGAATACGAGACAAATTTTTACTCAACCGAGTGATTTGGTGTGCGGTTTTTGTTTTGCTACCTGAACCAAACCGAATGGAACCGTATAATTAGAAAAACACTAATTTAACCAAACACATGTCACTCATCGCAAACTCACTCAACAACACTCTGTTAGGGTACTGGGCTAGGTCCAATGACCAAACAAACATATTATTAATTGACTCTTTTTCTTTTATCATTTTCTTTTGGGTTAATTAAGTAAATGATCCTTATAAAAAAAAAATTCGACAGAAAAATGATCCTAATAAATATTCAGAATTTTGTTTCTATTATTTTGTTAATTGTGTGTTAACACCTATACCCCAATTTTTTTAGCAGATCCTTTGTTCCAATTTAAATTAAAATAGGTAAATATTAATTATTCCTCTATCTCAATTAAACATTTTCATTAATGAATGTAATAATCATGTACCCAGTTTTCATTAATCAATTAATTTAAGTGAATGATTATGAAGTAATTCCAAATTTATACTATAAAATAAAGTAAATAATTGTTAATCATTACAGATTAGTTAATTGTTGTAACTATTATAATCAAAATCGTTGGCCGATTATTTTAATTATGTGTTGTCTTGAAAAAAAATTGAACCAACCAAAATTAGCCCGAATTACATTGGTTTGGTTTAATTCGATTTTTTTCAAAAAGTTAATTAAACCAAATCAAATCACATGTTTTCCATCTTACGATTCAGATGAATTTTAGACTCGTAACTGAACCGAACTGCAAACACCAACTTTTAGTTATAGAAAATGAGATAAAGTAATCTATGGTGTTGTGATAGGAAATAATTAATTAAATTAAGGGTTAATTAAGTTTTTGGTCCCTATAAATATCTGCAGTTTTGTTTTTAGTCCCTATAAAAATAAATCCCACTTTTTAGTCCCTACAAAATTTTCTGTTAAAGCTTTTAGTCCCTGCTGTTAAATACCACTAACGGTGCTGATGTGGCACTGACACATTATTACGTGGCACTGACACATCATTATGTGGCACTGCCACGTCATTAAATATATAATTTTTAAAAAAAAAATAAATTTTTTTTTTAAAAAAAAAAAAACTTTTTTTAAATAATTTTTTTCCTTCAGAATTTATGTTTAATGGTTCTTTCCAAAATATTAATTGAACATTATTACCAAAAAAGATACATACAATATACGTACAACATACATACAAGCAAAAAAAAAAAACGTGTGTTCTTCTTTGTTCCAACTTCATATCAAGCCGTGCAAAAAAAATAAAAAAAAAAACATGTGAATACAAGCAATATGAGAGATGCAATAACATTGTGTATAACTTGAAACACTCACCAAAACAAGAGAACAACTTCCACGCCTACAAACTTAAGCACACAGTACCACTTTTCGCTCTTCTTCTTCGATTTTCCTTTCTGATTCAGCTTCGTCTTCTTCTTTCCTGTTCGTCTGCGTTCTTCTTTCTATTCGTCTTCAGATTTCGTCTTCTTCTTTCTGCTTCGCCTTCGTTGCTCTTCGTCTTCGATTTCACACCATCGCCGTTTCAGATTTCAATTTCATCTCCTGCGTTCAGTTTTGGAATCGCGTTTTGCTTTCTTTCGCGTTTTACGTTTCTGCGTTTTTGTGTAATGCGTGCGTTTTCAATTTCATCCCCAAATCTGGATTTTTAGGGTTTCTTTTTTGTTTTAATTTTATGTTATGTTATTTTAATTATTATAACTTTATCTTTTATCTTAATTATTTTAATTTAAATGTTTAATAAACAATATGCATCCAACGTGTTTAACAAAAAAAAAAAATAATGATGTGTCAGTGCCACGTCAGCACCGTTAGTGGTATTTAACAGCAGGGACTAAAAGCTTTAACAGAAAATTTTGTAGGGACTAAAAAGTGGGATTTATTTTTATAGGGACTAAAAACAAAACTGCAGATATTTATAGGGACCAAAAACTTAATTAACCCTTATTTTAATTTAAATGTTTAATAAACAATATGCATCCAACGTGTTTAACAAAAAAAAAAAATAATGATGTGTCAGTGCCACGTCAGCACCGTTAGTGGTATTTAACAGCAGGGACTAAAAGCTTTAACAGAAAATTTTGTAGGGACTAAAAAGTGGGATTTATTTTTATAGGGACTAAAAACAAAACTGCAGATATTTATAGGGACCAAAAACTTAATTAACCCTTAAATTAATAATCTGAAAAGAATCTTATTAAATCCGTTACGAGAATTTCTCAAGAAGATCTTTGTATTTAGTATGCATGAAGAACATACATACTAAATACAAAGATTAAATTTGAATAACTCATAAACCTTAAAACCTCTAAACTCTCATTTAATACAATTTTTGAGTTTTCTAAGACCCTAATTGATGAGAATTTTGTATTATAAGAAAAAGTTAACCCTTTAAAATCTTCCCCTTTTATTTTTCTCTATTTCTTCCACTTGCTCATTCTTTTTTTCTCAATTCTTTCCCTCCCTTCCCCTCAAACCTCGCAAACAAAACATAAGAAATAATTAATGAAATTGAAAATATGAAAGGAATCTTATTAAAACCGTTAAGAAAATTCCACAAGAAGATCTTGTATTTAGGATGTATGAAGATCAGATCATTATTTATAGCACTTAGACACATATCAACATCGTGGTATGTTACATTCTTATGGCCTAGACTGTTACATTGCACACACGAACTTGATGCATCGACCGTTAATTAAGCTAGGGCAGCAAATATCTTGTTCAATTAATTTCGCGATCTTCTTCTTCAATAATGATTGTACGCGTCTCCTCAACGACCACTCCGTTTGGAATGTCATGTATGTGAAGCACATGTCACTTATGCCACTATCAGAAATTAAATACACACAATATTATATGACATTTTGGTGGGTTGATCAAATTCAATGGATTGAATCAATGTCATATAATTCAATGGAAAAACCGTTCTTATTGTTTGTCATTCTAGTACATAGTATTTATGCCATCTCTATCAAAGTATATAGGACAGGATTTTTACATATGAAAGGATTGACTCAAAAGAAGTGTGAAATTCAGTTTTTATACCATAGTAAATCGACTTGGCCTTTTTTTTTTCTTTCACGGTGGGACATCTTCAAATGCACAAAACTTGAAAGTTAGTATTAATGTGTGTTTGGTTGTGCGGTGGAAAAAATTGATTTTGATAGAATTGATTTTGTATAATTGATTTTGGTCAAAAGTGAGTTGAATGTAAAGTGATTTATGTTTGGTTACCTTCAAAACAAAAGTGATTTGTATGAAAAATGTTGTTTGGATGTTTTGAGTCAGAATTGCTTTTAGATGTGTAAAAGACCAAAATGGGCTTGTATATGTATGTATATACATCA
Source organism: Medicago sativa (assembly GCF_051527215.1). Lineage (NCBI taxonomy): Eukaryota > Viridiplantae > Streptophyta > Magnoliopsida > Fabales > Fabaceae > Medicago > Medicago sativa. The sequence continues at coordinate 19,267,011 of NC_140753.1, read as the reverse complement.
AATTTTACATTTATTTAGTTTTTTCATCCTTCATTTTTTTTTATTAATTGACAATAAAATTACTAGATTAATATTATCAAATTTTACATTTATTTAGTTTTTCATCCTTCATTTTTTTTTATTAATTGACAATAAAATAACTAGATTAATATTATTGTTAATCACACAATATTCAAATAAGTATGATCAGAACAATAATTCCTAAAGTAACCAAAAAAAAAGAACAATAATTCCTAACACAATTCTATGTCAATAGCTTCAGTTCTGAAATATAAACACTTAGTCTAATCCATTCAATAAATTAGGAGCTATCTTGAATGTCAAAAGGTAAGTAATTAGAAATTAGTCCATACATAACCCATTAAACTAGATTTCATTTATTTTTTGCTACAAATTTCATTCCATTTTTAGTTATTTATCTTTATATTGCTGTAACCAAAAAAAAAAAAAAACTTTATATTGCAATACTATATTTAATAGAATTGTTTAAAGATTATTTAAAAAAAAAACATTTGGTAACTAAAAATTACGGGTGTATAAAGACTCTGGGATGGGCCTGTAATGAGAAAACAAACAAGAAATCACGCTTTCCATTACTCAAAAAAAAAAAAAAATACGCTTTCCATAAACAGTGTCATCTTCAACCTTCAGATTTCTGCAATAACCAAAAAAAAAATTCACAACAACACAAAAAATCAGCAGACTTCAATCAATAGAAATATCGAGTAATGAATTTCTCAGATAGGTGAAAGGGTTTTTTCAAATATGAACAGGTATGTGAAAGGAAGTGATTAGATTCAAGGGTAAAAGAGACAAATTGATGCTATGTGTTTCCAAGGTAGGGAGAATCGATTTCAAAAAGCTAGGAGGAGTAGCTTCACGAAAAATCGATTCTACAGATGAAAAGTGCGATGGCGGCGGAGGCTTGGTGGAGAGCCAAACAAGTAAAAATCACGTTTGGTGATGTTGGCCGTGCGTTGAAAGAACCTCACCAGGTAACCAAACATGCACTTAGTAGCTTTAGAAAAATCACGGTCAAAATGCATTGAGACGCGAAAAACAAAGTTGGAATACGTTATCAAACAGTCAATTATTCTTGAATAGGGTTATATAGACCGTAAAACTTTCTCTAGAGTTTTAACGTTTCAATATTTTTAAAATTTAAATTCATTCAAAACCAATTATTTAACTTAAGAGACTTTGTGTGATATGAGTTAAACGCGTTTTATTTTAGCTTTTTAACGAGTTGAGATCCTCTCCATTTATAAAAATAAATGGAGATTGTCATTATGAAAGAGATAGACACAAAAAATTGGTGGTAGATTTTTTCTTTAAGTATATCCTATCATCATTAATTATTTTTAAAAAATTTTGTGTCTTTATCCCTCCAAATTAAAGAAATTGAGAATAATTTAAATGGAGAGGAATTTAACTCCTTTTTAACGGGGATATACTTGTGAGGTAATAATAATTCATGCTGCCATGCATGCCCATATGCTGAATGAGTAGTATTTTGAATGGTCAATTATATGCAATGTGAGATTAATTATAATCAGTTGGCAAGGATTCTAGCATTTATGAGTCATGGCATGTACCCCAATAATGTTGGTCCCACAACCAATCATCATCCTTTGAAAAAAAAATCTTTCATTGTGCAAACATTAATTAAATGTTTTTTGGCCTTAGGTTGGAACTTTGTTCTTATTTGTTAGTTTTAATCGTTCGATTTTCTTTTATCAAAGTAAACTTAATACACCCTCCGGTCATAAATATAAGCAAAAATCCATGTTTTAGATTCATTCAATAAATAATGTATGTGGTCTACAATAAAGACCACATACATCATTATTGAATGAATATAAAATATGGATTTTTGCTTATATTTGTGACCGGAGGGTGTACATATCATTAAACAAGTAGTACTCAGAACTTACGGTAGTTAGCCCAAGAAATGACCATCTTATAAAGATACAAGTAATTATATTCGTTTGTCTTGTAATGAACTTGACCTCAAAGTTTAAACATAAAAACAAATTAAAATAGCAACAATACTAAAAACAGTTGTGATTCTTAAACAGAAAACACTTTGGTAATTGAGAGGTTGATCTTAATGTAAGTAAAGTTTGATTAGATAATTGTATTGTTCGAGACTTCCAGTCATGCATTGAATGTAAGTTTTAAATAACTTGTCTGTTTATACTTATGAATTCAAATTAGTAGTATTCCAGTATATAATAAGTAAATGACACTTTATGAGAATAAAAATAATAGTAATTTTTATTAACAACACTAACCGTAAATCACGTGCGCTCTAATGGAAACAAAATAAAAGGGTCAAGGGAAGAACAATAGTATTATCATATATTTCTCTCGTATGTTAATTAGTTAGACATGTCATGGTCAAGCAATTTGTTTGGTCCTATCATTGGTGTCTGTCGTTTTTGGAGGTATATATCGGACGGTACAACAATTTTTTGAATGATTGGATTGATGGATTCTTTCGATATTCACTCCTATAATAGTGCCAAAATGCTTTCAACATGCAAGTGGAAACAAGATGACACTGCATGTAAATTAAACAAAATTTGACATTTTCTCCTATATGTATTAAAAAATATATGGAGATTTTGTTGTGTTAATTTAGATTTTAGGTTCCTAATTGTCCTCTAATTTAAAATAAAATTTAACAATGAAAGTCCATAAAGAGTGGGAATATGCTTGACCGACTGTGAATGCCATGCCACTTTGTCTCATAGCAAAGAGTTTATTCAAATCTTGCTAAGTTTCAATGCAATTTTGAATTCTTTAAAGAAAAAAAATATTGGTCATCTAAAAATATTTCAACGGGTCAGTCATACCCATGTGAGGATGTCTTATTTTCTTAATCTTAATTGAAGGACTTCTTTCATCATCATTATTAAAAAGAATATATATATGTTTGTTGGATTTAAGTGTGAATGGACATTGAATATGATTGAATTAAATGCGGAATGGATAAAAAAAAATAACTCATATTTTATGCCTTCAAATTTTTGGTCAGAGATGTGGTTTTCAATCTCTTGTTGGTATGTGATCATCGGTCCATCATTCCTCTTAGTGCTCCTCATCTTTTTATGGGCATATCAAACTTGTTAAGATAAATGAGAAAGAAACTTTGAACTATGATGAAGTTGACGGAACAATTATTTTTGAAGAAAGAATATTGAAAGGTGAAGATAACGCTTTATCAAACTCAATGTTAGTAGAGAGGGTTTTATGAGAGGAAAATTTGGGCATGTAAATATAATTGTCCACTCCGGGCGAAGCAAAATCAAGAAAAAGGCTATGAATTGAATGCTAGGTAATGTCTCCCTCATTATATTATTGTATGAAAATTGAGAAGTGTCTCATCGTGCGTTTCTACACTGCAATGAAAATGAGGAGTTTATGGTAGTGAATTAGCACATAGACATTGATAAAGTGTGTTGCTAGAATATGTCGATGATCGAAGAACTTTCGAAGAAAGCCAAAACGATAGTTTCATCATAATTTCAAGCCTGATTTTTGACGTGTAGAAATTCTTGGAGTGGTTTAACTTCAAATGAGAGTTTGAGAAATTATTGGAGTAGTTTAACTTCAAGTGAAATATACTCTTTATATAGGAGAAAAGAAGGAGAAGATGTATCTATTTCAATCAAGGTAGAGAACCACAAATGAGATGAACTAGATTTTAGAGTTGGAAATACAGTTCACGTGTTTTCGGATAAAAACATTCTTGTGAATGTCCATGGCATGTCATCAACCGCGAAGCTTTAGGAGAAACTTGAAAGGCAAGTATCTCATATTGGTCGTTGTTGAAGAAGCAGTTTCGTAACTTACGCGTGGAATGATTCTGATACTTTTTTTTTCCGCCTTGTGTAACCCTAATTATATAAACAAACATATCATTCATTCATTCAAACTAGACTTTTGACCCGTGCTTCGCACGAGTTTTCTCGACTATAATAGAGACCAATAAATAATCTTTAACCCGTAAGATCATTGATATGGTAGAAAATATTTTCTTCAAAAAAAAAAAGGCAAGAGGATAGGAATGAAATTGGTGTGTAATGCATTTTTTTAGATGGAATTTGTTAGGTTAAATAATTGCAAACCTAATAAAGCAAATGAGCGGGAAAAAATTAGGTTAAGTTGCTGCAGACGTAACAAAATTAAAAAATAAGGATTTATGTATGTGAAACTTTACTACACTCGAATTTTTTAACTTGACATTGCAGTTGTATGAAATACTGTAAATTGTGCACAAGATCGCTACTGTAAATTGTAAGGTTAATACTTTTTGATCAAATTTTAGTAAGGTTATTAATGATAATGGATTCTAACTTTGACACAATATACATCAATGTTTTAAGTGGCGTTGATTTTTTTTTTCTTCTTCTAATTAGTCATTCTTTTATCAATAAGATTAACACAAATGCATTGAAGTTCACTCATATTTGTTGTTGGATTAGATAGATTTAATATCAAACCAAAAATCACTGCAAACAATAAGTTGTCACTATATATGCATAGTACTAATAGTTGGATGCGCAATATATGATTTGTTACATAAATAGCAAAGATAAAATGAGTGTTTTCTTTTTCCTATAATTAGAAGTTTATGGATAAGAACTAACTAAGAGGTTAGCCAGAGATCAAATACAAACCATATACAATCTACGCCTAATTATAGCCGATTCTAAAAAGAGCTACTAACCACAAAATAGACAAATTAATCAAGTGGTACAATGTAAGCTTATTTGATACCACCTACAACTTCAAAGTAGGATGTGTCTAACTAAAAGAGACATTGCTTGCAAAGCCCTCTAGACAATAAAATCACTCATGGCATCCGATACACAAGCCACACCAATGACCACCTTCTGGTAATGACATCAAAATTGTTTTTTCCGTGAACTAACAGAAAAGACAAACATCATATACATATCGATTAGGTTGGCACCCTCAAAAAGTGAAAAGAAAAACGAAAATAAACAAGAGAGCTAAAAGAAAACAAACAATCCATAGTGATCCCTAAAGAAGTCTTCCCTACAAAATAGTGGTAAGAGCTCCAACCAAACTGACTCCTGATCAGAATGACCATAATTTTCAAACTTATTCCCACGTCATGTACCTTTAATTCCAGTAGGAACCTGACATCAAATTTGTTTGATGAAGACTAATTAAGCTTTTATAATCATCATTCATAGCCCTTTGGTGTTGTATTTCTCTTTCATGACCTTCTACGAAGATTTGTTCCATAAAATGAGTGTTATTGAATAAAGTATAATGTTAAAAAAATTCAAATAAATATTGACATTTTTAAAAAAATAAATAAATATTGACACGAGATCATCACTTTTTTAATAAGAAAAAGTAATTTTAACGTTTGTCATAGAGACATTGGTTAAAAGTTAATAAGACAAAATTGCATTTGGAAGTATAAATGAAACACTTGCCAAATAAATACATTATTAGCATTTTTCGTTAATAAGAAAATAAGGAGATGTCATTTTAAACATAATCTTACCACTTTATAAAAAATAAAAAATAAAACATAATTTTACCATTTGATTAAAAGAAAAAGAAAAAGAAAAAGAAAGAAAATAAAAAGGAAAACTGTGTGGATCAATAATGGACAGTAACCAAAACAAAAAAAAATGACTGGATAAGCAGTAAAATAGATAACAAACTATTTAGGTCTGCTTCAGTAGCAATAATTCATTATTGAGATAACGTTTTTCCTATTTTAAGAAAATCCTACTCTATAAATTTCAATGTGTTTCTTCATTTCAGTAAACTAATTAATTAATATTTAATAACATTGAGATTTTCTTTTTACAAGGACAGGTTCAAGCCACTTATCAAATTAGGAAATAGTTTGCATTGCTTAGAAGGCATGGCCCTACCACAAGCATACCAATTATTAAATGGCTAAGTTAATAGCTATAAGGCACATTCATTTTTTACCTAAATTTTTTGGATAGATTTGAATAATTGAAGACATCTCAATATAAGTGACCCTATGTGCTGGTTGATTACCCTCAAAGTCTTTCTCACAACATTATGAGATTTTGGCCACATACCTTTACTGATTCATTCTTGACTCTTAGGGGATGCAAATTCCATAAATAAACAAGTGTTTATATCAAAGACATAGTAATTACTTTAGAGAATATATGTTTTGAGGGGGAAAAAAGTACATGAAGTTTCTTACTTCCAACCCTTTTTAATCCCCTAATATAGTAGTAGAAGAAGTGGTGAACAAATTAAGATGCACATAATTGATGGAGAATTTAATAAAGACACATCCTCGGTGCATGGAACTAGTTTAAAAAGATGCATTTTTTGCTTTTTTGTTTTAAACCACTTATTCTCTTGATACATATAATTCAAAGTTGGATGGGAGGTAAATAATGTATAGCAAATGGTTATTTTAATTAGAATTTGAATTTAAATTCTCCGGAACCAAAGGAATTCAAGCTCCTTGACTCTTTTTTAAGAAAACAAAATGGGATAAATTAATCTCTTGTAGATTGTACTTCTGTGTAAATATAAATCTCATTTAGTTTTGATTTAGTTTATTTTAAAGGTGTTAATCTAATTAACCGGTACACAATATTATACTTGAAATATATCCATGCATATTTGGTTTTAGACAAATCGTTGACCATCCGATAAAATGAGACATGTGAGTTGATTCAAGAAAAAAGAAAATATGAGTGTTTTGAATGACATAGGATAAATTTAAGTATTGTGTGGCCCACATGTTCTAATATAAGAATACACAAGAAAAACTCAAGCGAAAGATGATTTTGAGGGTTTTGTAGATTCGGATTATTAAAAAAATGCGGACACCAAGAAATCGTTATCTAGTTTATCGTTTACATTATTCATAACAACTATTAACCGATACGAACGTTAGACATGATGTTAACATTGGTGTTTCGACAAAAATTTTTAATTTAAAATAATAACGTTGTTCAGTTTAATCATTGATATAAGTATTGTGTTGATGTCGGACATGGATAGATGATTGCTTGGTATCGAGACACGTTTATACAAGTGACAATGGTTTCAATTTCACACATGACATGGACTTTGACGTGTGATCTGTTAGTACTAATTTGGCAAACTAACATTGATTGAGTACTAATGTGCATCACTATCATGTCAGTGATGGACATTGAGGTGCGGTTGTCCGTTTGACGAGACATGCGTTATACGAACATTGAAGTTTCATTGTCCTTTGTCGATACACGCGTTGCCAAGCATTGAGGTACGATTGTCTGTTATTGTGACATGCGTAGTCCGAAGATAAATTTACCCGTGCGTCCGCGCACGGGTCACACACTAGTAAGAATACACAAGAAAAACTCTAGAGAAAGATGATTTTGAGGGTTTTGTAGATTCGGATTATTAAAAAAATCGGACACCAGGAAATCGTTATCTAGTTTATCGTTTACATTATTCATAACAACTATTAACCGGGAGGCTAATCAACATTTATTGTGGCATTATCTACGACTAAAGCAAAATACATTGCCTTTTATTAAAGAGGTGAAGGAAGCCATGTAGATTATTGTGGCATTATCTCGCAATGAGACTTATTTTGTCATGAATGCTTGAACCATTAGTTCTTCATCTCTTTCCAAGAGTGTGTTGTGTGGCAAGATTGTCCCGGGAACTGCATGTATTGCTCACACAAGCCATCTGTTTCTTAAGAGCTAACCATTAGCTCAATTCATTAGACATTTAAATACATCTTCTTATTAATTTATTAATAATAAACGGAAGCCATAATAAATCAAAATGGTTCTATCTTGACCGTAAATCATGTTTATGTGACCTCTCAAAATATCAATATTTGTGTGGTGGCTCTTTCGCAATCGTCTTCCATCAAAGGATAATCTTACTATGAGAGAAATCATTCAAGCTGAAGATGTATGTGTAGGTGGTTGTTGTTTTCAGGAGTCGACAGATCACCTTTTCATTACTTGTCGCCATTTCAGTCAGTTATGGACTCTTATTTGTAGTTGGCTCGACATCTCTTCGGTCGACATAGACAACGCACACGACCATTACCACCAATTCGGCCAGCTAGGTGGTCTCCCTAGACATGCCCATCCGTTCCTGAAAATTATCTGGTTCGCTTGCGCTTGGACGATATGGAAAGAAAGAAAGAAACAATCGGATATTTATCAATAATTTTTTGGAGCTCCATCAACTGCTAGAGAAAGTCAAATTATTCTCTTTTACTTGACTCAATGCTAAATCGATAAATTTTGGCCTAAACTTACCATGAGTGGTGGCGACACCCACTATTATGTATGGGCATTTCATTGTAATTACCTTGATTTTTCCGGCAGCTAGCCTTTGTTTCTAGCTTTGTCGTTTTTGTACTAACTCTTGTTAGCTTCCCTTAGCACACCTTGCGTTGGGGAGTCACTTTCAAGATGTTAATATATCTCATTTTGACTTGTTCAACAAAGAATTTAATTGTTGATAATCTTCAAAAGTTGGATTTTAAAATGAGTTGTGGCAAAAAGAATATCAATTTAAATAATAGGTCAAATACCTCCCTGGGTCCTTTAAGTTTCACGTTTGTAACAGATAGGTCCTTTAAGTTTGAAAGGTTACAGATAGGTCCTTTAAGTTTCTAAGGTTTCAGATAGGTCCTTAACGGAGGTTGATAAAAAGGACCTATCTGAAACAAACTCGAAACTTAAAGGACCTATCTGAAACCTTAGAAACTTAAAGGACCTATCTGTAACCTTTCAAACTTAAAGGACCTATCTGTTACAAACGTGAAACTTAAAGGACCCAGGGAGGTATTTGGCCTTAAATAATATAAGTGACTCGAAGTGAATAATTTAGTGCTACATCAAAATTGATGGTAAAAATTACACTTTCAAGCCACATTTATAAACAAAAAATTACTTTTTAAATTTATTGAATACCTAATGTATTTGGTCTATATTAAATACAAAATATATTAAGTATTCAACGAATCTAAAAAATAATTTTTTATTTATAAATGTGACCGGAGGAAGCATGGATTAATTTTTTTGAAATGATGAACCAAACCTACAAGTTGACCCAAAATATTTGGAGAAAAGATGCATTTAGCATATGTTTAGTTTCAATCTTGAAGGATAAAAAATGATTCTAAATGTGTTAGATTTTATTTTATATTTGGATTATTTAAACAAAAATTTATTGCGCATGTAGAATCGATTGTTTGAAATTGAATATTAGTTTTTGACTTCTACAACAATTTTTAACCATATTTTGTTTGGGGAGATTTAGTGTGTGTTTGGTTCAGCTTTGAATATAATTGATTCTGACAGAATTGATTCTGATAGAATTGATTCTGACAGAATTGATTCTGAGAGAATTGATTTATGTTTGGATACAATTATGTAGAATTGATTAAACAAACTGATTTATGTTTGGATACAATTATGTAGAATTGCTTTTGAATGTATAATTACTAAAATAGACATAGCTAAAGGAGAATTGATAAAGAAGGAGAATTGATAAAGGGCAATAAAGGAAAATAATAGGTTGTAACAATAAAATATAATATTTACTGTTTATAATTGATTCTAGAAAAGCTAGAAGCTAGGATTTGTAGCTTCATGGAGAATTGCTTTTGGAGGATAAAAGCAATTCTGAAAAGCCAAACCAAACACGTTGTTTTTGGCTAGAATTGTTTTTGGCACCGTAGAGAATTGCTTTTGGCTGGGCAGAAGCTGAACCAAACAGGCTAACCACAAATTTATTATTAAATCTATTTTACATAAATACATTCAAACATATATCATTTTATATTCAACTCCTTTTTATTTTAGATCAATTTTATAAAATTAATGTGTTTTAAATCAATTTTTGTCATCTAAAAACCATACACTAATCTAGTTATAATAACCAATTAATTTTAAATCATTTTTTTCAGAAAATAAAACTGATGTTGTTAAATCTGAGACCTCATCTGGTGCCTACATATAGCTTTTTCTGTACTTCATATGCTCAGACATCATTTTTACAGTATTACGTACAGTATTATATATAGAAGGTGAAAGACAAATATATAAATTTAAATCAAATCAAATCATAAAAGAAAAACTTTGATGATGATGGAAACTTTACAGGGAAATCAGAGTTCGAACTTTACAGAGTGAGGCAAGGCCTGCCCTCATAGACCTGTGTTTTTATGAACAATATTAAGTAAGTCTAGCATTTCCTTAAAATGTGCTCAGCAGCTAAACATTCAGACCTCAATAGCACCAATGCACCATCCTGGTGAAAGGTCAAAATTCCATTGCTCCCAAAAATATTGGATTCTTGTTTCATTATCCTTATAAAATCAAATCAAGTTTTTTAGAATTTTTCTTAATTGGTTCATTTATTTCATCACTATAGTATTACTACTTATCTTCTTTATTTTAGAAAAACATATTAATTAAATATCAATCAATTTTTAAATTAAATTTACTTTCTTACTCAATTATAAAATATATTTATTTATCTCTTACTCAATTATAAAATATATTATAAAATATATTTATTTATCTCTTTTTATTTTGAATCAACATTGTTATTATTTCACTTATAGATTTAAATAAAAAATTAATTATTATTGGCCTAAAATTAATTTAAAGACGTTAAAATCAATTTTACTCTACATCCAAACTCTATTTGGTTTCTTTATTTTCATTTTTAGAAATATCAAAATTTATTTTTTAATAATAGAAGCAAACTACTCTCTTTGTTAAATTCGTTCTTGAATGTATAATCAATAGTCACAATAATCTTTCAATGTAGTGAAATTACAAAACAATTTTTATTATTTATTACTTAAAATAGTCTATGACGAAAACAAATGTTTTATATATGATAAAGACATGCTTACATCTTTTATGTCTATTACCCATTTTAATCATAGATGCGTTAACATACCATGTTTCTATCCTTCAAAATCTCCAAAGTCACGACGTTAAATAAATCATTTTACATCAAATATTATTTTAACTAGTGAAATGTGTAATCAAAAACTATTTTATAATTTTGTTGAATTGAAGATATACTATGAATAGTGACTACTTGTTGTATTCTTCAAAAAAAAATGACTACTATTTGCCCCATCTTATTGTCACCCCTCATAACCATTGAAATATACTCCCTCCGGTCATATTTATAAATAAAAAACAACTTTTTAAGTACATTGAATAACTAATGTATCTAACATATAAATGTGACCACATATATTAGTTATTCAATGTACGTTAAAAAAAAAAATTGCTTGTAAATGTGACCAGAGGGAGTACGTCATGAGTCCATTAAATAAAAGCTGCGCTGAATACAACTGCGTTATTGTGTCATCAATATCCCTAGTGCCAAAATTCAACAATTTATAACCAGTCTAAAATAGCTTGTGTGCTGCAATAGGGGGGCTCAACAATTTGATAATGCCCTCATGAATTAATTTTGACGTTAAAAATAAGTTGGAGTAGTTTAGGGTGAACAAAGATATAAGGTCAATTTTCTACAGTGTTTTGCTTGAGGTATGTCCTAGGGATTGATGTGCTATTAAAAAACACCAAAAAAATATCATATCCATCTTATGGCCGTTATTTTATTCAATTATATCTCGACGACTATAACAGAAAAATCAATAATTATTGTCATAGTAATAAATGAACTTCCGTAGAGAAGAACTGGTCTATATTCTGAACATCACAATTTCCCACACCATATTGTAAAAACACAATTGCCAACGAAATGGAGCCCACTAAAAACGAACCAGATCATAGGTATCAAACTTAGTTCAGCTACAACTTAATGCTAGTAGTACATTACAGTACCCTTACCATACATACAGCTCATTGAAATTTCAATTTTGGTCAGTGGTTCATGCAGGTTCCCCATCAATCAATTTATTACCCGAAGTTAAATAAAAATATTGTAAATTATAGAGGAAAGAATCAGAATCAGAATCCTTGACATGGTTTTTTGTTTAGTGGAAAAAAGAAAAACTGACAAAGATTAAGGCGAAAGGGATGAATCATGATTCATGGGGTAAGGTAAACTATGATCGTGCATAGCAAAAAAAAAAAAAATGAATGTGATTTTTTTGAACATTTTTAGGTCAAGATTTGTTTGCATGGGTCGGTCGGTGGTGACCATAACGTGGGAATGGGATAGTGATGTCCTAATTCCAAGACAAAAGGGTTGACTTATACCTTTGCATACTCTTGTTGATGACCTCTATTTGCCAGTTACTAATGTTAATCCCAATGACAATTTTTTCACTTTACCCGGATAATAATGAGTATTGCCAACTATGGGAAAAAGGTTTGTGTTTTTCTAGATGTTAACGATGGTTAATTAAGGTAATTAAGGGAGTAAGAGAAGTTGTCTTCATTATTTTTGTCTAGACCAGATCCTCATTGCACAATATAGAGAGTAACACCCTTCTACATGTGAAAACTCTCCTTAACCCTTCCACTTAAGTTGGTGTACTATGCGTTAATGATGGTGAAATAAATTTCATCAGAATGCAGAATTATTTACTTTAAACATATTCATAACCAAAGAAAGTTGGATCTTACATAATTGATCAAATTCTCAAAACACAACATGGTGTTCAACCAATTTTTTCAAACTATTATTGAGAGGTGTTTAAATTTATTATATGTTTGGTTTTAATTTTGGAGAGTTAAAAGTGTTTTTCGTTGTAGAATTAATTTTATCATGCGTGAATGATTTAAAATAGAATTACTTTCGCTTATAAAAATGATTCTATTTGAAGTTAGAATTTGTAGCTTTAGACTTCTACAATTGATTTTAGCCTTAATTTATTGTTAAATTCACTTTTACAATCAATTCACTTTTATCCTAAATCAATTTTATGTAATGAATTCACTCAAAATCGATTATTATCACCGCTTAACCAACTATATGCTTAGTGTTTAACAATGGTTTGTATATGATTACCATGGAGGCAATCATGTGGAAAATTGAAAAAGAATACTTATTTTCATAAAGGTAAAGTAAACAAAAACTACAAATAAAGTTAAAATCAAATTTAAAGATTAGTTCACTTTTAATCAAGAACACTAGACATTTCTTTTTATAATCCCAAAACGCTTAAACATATTTGTTTTAATCTAATGTACAACAAATGCACTATGTATTCTACCTTTGTAGAAGACGTCTGGTTGGATTGATAAGTATGGACATTGTTTATAAACTACATTAGCCTTGATTACCAAGGAATGTGACTATTTTAGTGTATCAGAACAATAGTCATCAAGTCAAGGTTAAGGGGCTAATGGAAATCCTTAAGAGCACATAGCTTATATCCCTCCTTCTAGCGTCAATGTTCCAAACTCAAACCCACCATACCACATCCATGAGGTATTGTCTGCATTGAAGATCGTGTGCGCTCTTACAATTTTATCATTTGCAAAAAGTGTGTTTAAAGATTGTGAATGTTATTTGTAAACTAAAAACTATTCTTAGTCTTGATTCACAAAATATGTGAGACAATTTTAATGCATCATAACACTATTCTAAAATAAAAATAATGTGAGACACTATAAGTCTAAAAAAAATTTAAAAAAAAATCCTAACCAAAAGTAAAAATAAAAAACTAAATATGTGCAATAAAAAAAATTAAAGTACCCTACCATTTCATCCAAATAAATGGTGTGGCCTATGGGTAAGTGTTGAATTTGGAAGCAACCTAAAAGGCTTTTTTCATTGGGGTAGTGTTTTTGGGGGTCTCAAAACGGAAATATAGAAAAATAGACCTAGGTCAAGACATAGATAAATAGACAGCAAGGAACTGAAATAGAAAGAAGAAAAAGAGAAACATGAAAAGGCTCTTTGAATCTAATCCATTTCTCTTCATCCTCTTTATATCCCTCTAACACACTTCCTTTCTCATAAACCCGTTATTTCATCCACTCTTCACCTTCAATACCCAAAAACAAAACCCATTTGAAATCAATCACACAAGAGTGAGTGAAGTGAAAATGGTTACTGGTTGGAGAAAAGCATTTTGCACATCAATTCCTAGAGACAAAGAACCAAAAATAACAACAGAGAAAAAACATCATCAACATTGTGAAAATTCCTCAACAAATCAAAGTCCTAGAATAACTTCCAAGTTTGGTTTTTTCTCAAACCCATCAACACCTAGAACTCAATCTCAACCTTCCTCAACTGGTTCCTCCACACTTCGTTGCAAAACCTCAATTTCAACAACAACAACAACTTGTTCTGTCCCTAATAGTCCTAAACTCCAATGCAACAATAATAACCCAAAAACCCCTAAATCATTCACTAATCCCAATTCACCAAAATCACCTTCAAGCTTCTCATTTCTCAAAAACACTCTACGCTTATCCAAAGTAAGTTAAAACAAAATTCATCGTAATCCTAATCTTAAATCAAATTAATCATATTATTAATCATGTTTAATATTAATCATGGTTGATTATTTTTTTTTGTGCAGAATCGATGTGGAATATGTATGCAAAGTGTGAAAAGTGGTCAAGGAACAGCAATTTTCACAGCTGAATGTTCTCACACTTTTCATTTCCCTTGTATATCAACTCACGTGACGAAGCAACCTTTGCACGTGTGTCCAGTTTGTGGTACGAATTGGAAGGAACTACCTGTGCTTTCAATTCAACACGAAAAGAACGAAAACAGAGATTCAAGAAATTTTAAAGTCTACAATGATGATGAACCTCTTATGTCACCGACTTCGTTATCGAGATTCAATCCTATTCCTGAATCGGAAAACGAAACTGAAGAAGATGAAGATGATGATAATGTTCAGTTTCAAGGTTTTAATGTTAATCGTTCTTCGCCGGTGGTTAGGAAGAATCTTAAGGTTTGTTTGTTGCCGGAAACTGCTGTTGTTGCTGCGAATCGGAATTATGAGACTTATGTTGTCGTATTGAAGTTGAAAACTCCGGCGCCGGCGCCGGTGAAGGTTTTGCGTCGTGCTCCGGTGGATGTTGTTATTGTGCTTGATGTTGGTGGAGCTATGTCAGGTCAGAAACTTCGTTTGATGAAGAATACTATGAGACTTGTGATTTCTTCATTGAATGCTACTGATCGTTTATCGATTGTGGCATTTTCCGGTGGATCGAAGAGGTTGCTACCGTTGAAAAGAATGACCGGAGGTGGACAGAGATCGGCGCGTCGGATTGTCGAAGCACTCGCCGCGATTGATCAAACTAGAGAAGCCGTTCCGGCGAAGAATGATGCGTTGAAGAAAGCGGCGAAAGTTCTTGAAGATCGCCGTGAGAAAAACTCCGTCGCCTGCATCGTTGTTCTCTCTGATATCGTCGATTCACGCGCCGTCAACGCTTCGTTTCAGAAAATATCACTGGTTTCTTCCACACGCCTTTCGAACATGGAAGTTCCAATTCACGCGGTTCGTTTTCCTAAAGAATGCGAGTGTACACACGCGCTTCCTGATGAAATTCTTGCGAAGTGTATAAACAGTTTGTTGACCGTGGTGGCTCGGGATGTTAAGATTCAGTTGAAGATTGTTTCACGCGCGCGGCCGGTGGAGATTGCGGCAGTGTACTCACTTGCGGGTAAACCCGCTCCAATTGAACCGGGTTCAATTAAAATTGGTGATTTATACGCTGAAGAAGAAAGGGAGTTATTATTGGAGCTTAAAGTGCCGGCTGTGTCAGCTGGGTCCCACCATGTTTTAACAGTTTTATCTTCTTACCGTGACACAGTAACTCGTGAGATTGTGAAACCCTTTGAGCAAGCAATGTTGATTCCTCGTCCCCACACTGTTCGATCTTCTCAAATTGAAGGGTTGAGAAATTTCCATGTCACTATACGAGCAGTAGCCGAGTCTAATCGGCTCGCTCAACATAGTGATGTGTCTGGAGCTTATCATTTGCTTTCTTCGGCTCGAGCTCTACTTTTGCAATCTAGCAAGCAGGTCGAGGAAAAATACTTGCATTGGCTTGAAGTTGAGCAAGCTGAGCTTCAGAAGCGTCGAGAGCAACAACGAACTCAAGGTCAAAATCAAAGGCGGAGAAATAGTCGAACCGAGGAGAAATTAGAGCCGCTTACGCCGACATCGGCTTGGAGAGCTGCTGAGAGATTGGCTAAAGTTGCTATCATGAGAAAGTCTATGAATAGAGTTAGTGATTTACATGGTTTTGAGAATGCAAGATTTTAGAATTAGGGGAAAGGCCAAAAAATGACACTAAATGTAATTTTATTTTTAATTTTTATAATCTTGTGCATAGGGAAAAATATTATAATAGAAATTTTTATTTTTGATGGACCGACTTGAAATCTTACTATGTGATAATAGTGACAAAAGTTAGCAGACGATTATACCCTTTTTCCTGTATACTTAGCAGAGTCATGGCAGAGTGAACCCACATGAAGTTGATTGGGCTATGAGGTTTTGTTTTTTTCTGCTTTGTCATTTTACTTCTTACTCTTAAAATTTTCGAAAAACCCAAAATTTATTCATGCAATTAATTCACATCGATCCAAAAGAGTATTCTGTTCAGAGAATAGTATAGATATATTAAATTGAGAATCCTAAGTTGATTCTGTGTACAAAATATCAATTAATAATATCAGCTTCTGTTCAAAGGTCTAAATCAATAATGTAAGATAAAAAATTAGTGTATAAATTAACAGCACTTTTGTGTGTTTGTAGGAGCTGTTAGCTCAATTAATTAGTTAATGAAAATGACGGTTAGATTAGCTACAGTAGATAATGACAATTGTTACTCCCTCTGTTCCGGAATATCTAACCCATTTATTAAAAAAAAGTATCCCAAAATAATTGAGTCATTTCAATTTTCAATACAACTTTCATCATTTCCAATACAATATAACTCTAATTAATACTACTTTCATCATTCCCAATTCAATATATTCCACTTTCCCTTTTATTTATACATTTTTCTTAATTTGTGTGAAAAACCAAACTGACTCAGATATTCCGGGACGGAGGGAGTAATGTCTAATCCTGTTTTTAGGAATTTAGGAAGGAGGGGGCAATTTCAATTTTACTTTCTAATCTTATCCAAAGACAATGCATGTGAAATTCTGCTTTCTGATCTGACACTGCAATTGCATCAATATCCTATCATAAGATTAAGAACAATTGTCAGTGAAGAGGTTGTCTAGATTTAGTTTAGCATAGTGTTCTTCATTTGTAACGCACTATGTAGTGGGGTTATGCTACCATGGTGCTGAACAAAAACTATTAAAATGCAAAGTTGTGTTGGAAAAGTAGGATTATACCAAAAAGAACTTCCAAAATGTTACTACCTCCGTCCCGGTATAATTGACCTACTTTGGTTTTTCACACAGATTAAGAAAAATGTATAAATAAAGGGGAAAGTGGAATATATTGTATTGGGAATGATAAAAGTAGTATTATTTAGTGTTATATTGTATTGGGAATGATGAAAGTTGTATTGAAAATTGAAATGGGTCAGTTATTTTGGGACACTTTTTTTTAGAAAATGGGTCAGTTATTCCGGGACGGAGGGAGTAGTAGGTTATAGTGAGATGATGATGAGTGCTAAAAAGTAAAAAACTACCCTACTAATGTTGAATCCAAAGAGGATGTTGGCATTTGCTGAAATACAAGGCAATTATTAATCATTGTTTTGCTGTCTAGGAAATGTTTTAGGGAGTTTTATGGATAGGAATTAAAATAACTATTAAAAATAAAATATATCATAATTAGCAAGATATACCTGTTCATCAACCGCGTTCATGTTTGAATTCACATTTAGTTTGAAATGGTAATTTCTTAAAGGAAAATGCTAACAAAGTGTTTAAAAACTCTATCTTAAAAATTGTGTATTCAATTTATTGAAATGATAAAAAGCAATTTTTTTAACATAAAATTTGACAATTATTTCTATTTTTTAGTCCTTAAAAAACTTACCCTAATTCTAAACATGCGTCCAGTTATTTGAAACACACTTTTTTCTTTAGTGTGTTCCAAAGAAATTGTTTCATAGATTTATGTAACATGGAGTAACTTTCAATGGAAAGGTTTTCATGTTTATGAAGTTTGGATTTTTGTTGGCTTGTTGCACAAGTACTGTATCATTTTTAGAGAAAGGGAGCAAAGTATATAACAAACAAATAGTGAGATGGTACGTCAATCATCAATTGTATGCTTGTCGGCGACGAATTTTTGTTGGTGAACTCATGCGATTTTATGGAAACATAATACAGATCTGTGAAACATAATAAAGTTAGTTCTTCAAAATTCGTATGTTAATTTCAGTAATATGTGTGTTTGATTTTAGGCTCTGTTTGGATCGGAGAAAAAGTGGAAGGAATAAAAGTTAGAGGAAACTAGGTTAAAGTAAAGAAAGTAAGAAGTATGTAGAAAGTGAGATGATTTGTTGATTGTTCAGTAAAAAGTAAAAGTGAAAAGAAAATGAGAGGAAACATATGATATTGTGTTGCTTAAATAATTTTCATTGAAAATAAATTTATAATTAATTTATTTAATACATAATTATGAACTATATTCATTAGTAACATTGTTTTTAAATATTTGTTTCTTTAGCAATGAAAAAAGAAAGAAAAACAAACTAATCAATTCGTTGTCTAAAGATTTTAGATGAGTCGGTTAATAAACTGGAAACTGATTGGGACGGATGAGAAGTCCATGTAGTCAATGGACGACATTCGTAGCCCCAAACTTAGCTAATCAATCATCACATTCATTGTCTTCCCTCAAGGTATGGGTAAAGAGACCGTCCAAGGAAGATATAAGAGCTTTCTAATGAGAGAAAGAATAGTCTCACGACGATGAAAATTAAACTTATGAACATCTTCAATCAAATCCATAACCTCTTTAGAGTCAAATTCCAAAATAATAAACTTATGGCCAATGTCCTAAGCCAACCGAAGGCCTTACCAAATGGTTGAGAGTTCAACAAACATATTATATTATTATTTATTACCATTGAAATTTGATTTACTATTTAATCTAACTTTGTACTCTATACTAGGTTATCTTTCTTCTTTCTCTTATCCTCTTTCCTTCCTCCTCTCCAACCCCCCCGCCCCCCCCCCCCCCCCCCCCCCCCACACACACACACACACACACACGTTTGTCTCCTAATATTTTGTCGACCATCTACTCTATTAAATATAATCTGTTTAACATTGTTTAAGGTAGTTAAAAGTTAGTTATGATTTGTTGTTAGTTTGTTATGATATTAGTTATTTTAGGATTACTGTATACAATGATCATACAATCATTGTAATTTACTTCTTTGTTCTGTTAATTTTTAAATCAATAATTCTCTCAACTTATTTATCTGGTTATCGACCTCTACCATACTTCTCAACAAACTCCCTCTTCCCCATGGTCGCCTTCCCCTCGACCACCGACAAGCTAGAAATGCAAAATCTCATATCTTCCACTTGTTCTCATCCTCATTATTTACGAGTTTGGTTCTTATTCGACCCAAGCACACACAACAACATATAGGGTTTACTTTTAGACACAAATCTTAGTTTGGAATCCTTACTCTAAAGAATGAAACTACTAATAAGAGAGGGTATTTATTTCATCAGAAGCCTTAGCTCAATAAACTAAGTTTGACCATCACAAAGTAGAACAATAACAAGAGTGTACATCACATACAATAGACAAACCGTCAAAAAACGCATTCAACCGAGAAGTAATCTGCCAGCCATCTACCCCTGTAGAAGAACCTGACTCCTAAGAAGTCAAGTCAATCCATACTAAAGGAGGCTCATACGAAGAAACTCTCATACGAAGCAAGGATCTCGAAGCAACTCTCACTCTCAAAAGTAACATGTATCGGGTTTTTTCCCCACAATAAATGTTGGGTCCACACTTGGAGAAGACACCAACCATAGTACCTTGGTCAATCCGTAAAACTCTCATGGAAGGATAAACGACCAATAAGACCTTTGGAGGTGGAATACCTACTCCAACTATAGGTAGGTACTACCACTCCTCCAATAGCAATGTCCTAAACACCAGATTGAACTCCCCTCGATTTGGAACAATTTCTTCATTCGTTATCATGTATTTGTTCAAGCTATTGTGCTTGTTACATAAGTTTTATTCAAAACCCTAAGAAATTAAAAGACATTAAGTTTATCATTTTATTTCTCAAAGGTCTCAATGACTAATTTTCATCTATTAAAACACAACTCAATGTAATGCATTCCCTACACCCAATTTTTGTGTTCTTACTTCGGTTATTTACAACTAAGGTCAATTAGCTGCTTCTTCCGTCATTTTTAATGACCCTATTCAAACAACTCAACTCAAACCTTTTAGTGGTTTTGGTTGGCCTACTTCCCTAAAACTTGTCGCTCTACCACTAGTTGTTGTATCTTCCTTGACAACTCTCTCATTTCATAGAAGTCAAATAAACAAACCATTGTATCTCGCTCCTCGTTTGAAGTCGAGTATTGTGAACTTTTAGCCACTCTAAGCTAACTGCAATGGCTATCATACTTAATCACTAATCTTTTTGTACATGCCATTACTACAACTTTGCCTTATTGCGACAACAAAATTTCATGCCATCTTCCGTAAATAACTAAAATCCCAATTGTTTTATCTCATGACAATTTCAACGAAAGACCAACTCCTTGATATTTTTATTATGTTTTTTATATTGAACCTAACTCGATCTTACAAGAAATACTTTAAAGGAGATGAATGTCTCTCTTTATATGCTCTTATTAAGAGTCTTATATGTATATAAATAGTGGATGGTCTGATCGATCATCTTTGATACCATATTATATTTTTATATTAGCCCTAACTCATTCTTACAAAATTGATTTTTAAGGTGAGGGATGTAACTCATTATAAACTCTTTTTTATTTGTACATCTCATTATAAACTCTAATCTGACCTTATCTTTTATCAATATGGCTTTGTGCATGCATATAAATAGGGGGTGACCCGAATCAATAAACTTCGATGCCATACGAGGTTTTTATGGATAAACTCGATATCATATGAGGTTTTTATATTGGGTCAAACCAGAGTAGTTAATAGCGACCGATAGCGGCCGCACGTGGCATAGCAGCGACGAACCACTATGTTAATCATCGTAGCGGTGCAGAATCAAATAGCGGCCGCTTCAAGTGCTATTTGATTTTGGTAGGAAATTTTCAAATTGACTTTATTTTTAAAACTTTTTTTTTAGCATTTTGGAAATTTTGTAAACCCTAACATTTTTCAACCTTTTCTCTCTTCTCATCTGCGCCTCAAAACACAACAAATTAAAAAACATGACCGGGAGATCTTTTCTATGTTCTCAACTAACATGATCTATGTTCTCTTCCTCTGTTTTCTTTTCCTTTGTCCTTTCTTTATTTGTTCCTTTGTCCTCTATTTGATGGTTCCTATGTTCATTTTTTTTTTCTTCTTCAATTTTTTTTCTTCATCTGTTTTCTTTTGTTTTATTGGTTCTCTTGTTTTATGATTTTTTTTATTTGATCCTCTCTCTTTTGTTTTTTGGTGTTTTGATTTATGATTGTTTCTTTCAATTTTTTTTCTTCATCTTTGTTCCTCTCTCTTTTGTTTTTTGGTGTTTTGATTTATGATTGTTTCTTGATTGTTTCTTGAGTCCTCTCTCTTTTGTTTTTTGGTGTTTTGATTTATGATTGTTTCTTGATTGTTTCTTGAGATTTGAGTGTTATATTTTTTTTTGTGGTGGTCAGGGTTCGAACCCCAGACCTTGCATATTTTTATGCGCATTGTCCATACCAACTGAGCTAAGCTCACGAGGACATTTGAGTGTTATATTAAATATAAGTTTGTGAATGTTATATTTAATGTTATATTAAATATAAGTTTGTTTATACTTTATAGTATTATTCATGTAATTTGTCCAAAAAATACGACGACCGCTATTTGTCATACCGTTATACACTATCCCGCTATCCTATTTTTAGGATCGGCCACTACACATTGTTATCTGAGAATGACTACTATGGGTCAAACACATTCTTACAAAACCGATTTATAAAATTATAGGTGTATCTCTTTCTAAATTCTAGTAAGACCTTATCTTACTTGGTTTTTTTCTATCTGGTTAATGACATTTTCATCATTTCACCTCCAATTTTGGAGTTATTGACATTTACTCCAATTTGTGGGGGGTATTGGATAAAAGAACAATTCACTAGCTAGTTTGTTAGGGGTTCTTTTTATTATGTTATTGTAGTTATCTTATTGGTAGGTTGGTTAGGTGTTCAACCTTATCAGTTTTTTTTTTTTTGTATACATATTCTATTCCTCATCAATAATAGTTCAAGTCATCATTCAGTTTTTCTTCATTTCTTTATACTTATATATATCTATACTTCCAACAAAATCATTATTATATAGAAGTGTACATGTGCTCTACTCCATTCTGCATTAAATGTGGGAAATTCATTCACACAAGATAATGGATATGAAAAGTATGCATCTTCAACGGAAAACATATGGGTGTCATATTAGATAACATATGAAAAGTAATATATCAATCAACGGGTATTAGTTGTGGGTGGTTTTCTTATTTTGGGTACAAGTTGGTGTGTTTCTTTGATTGCACTTTTATTTTAAAAAAGATAACAACCCACCTATTAACAATTTTGAAATGGGATGGAGCTGAATGAAGTCAATAATTGCAGCATTGAGTTCTTAGTTAGAAAACGATAATTACCCTACTGTGCAATTATTTCTGGAAAATTGCTGTTCACACATTAGAGAAGGCTGGGACACACATGTAAAATACGCTTTTGCCCCCTCGGCTGTAACACCCATACCAGACGTATCTAGAAAGTCTGGCACGTGCGTTAATATTAGTACTGGATACATTAAAATATACAACAATTAAAACTTCGAATGAATAATATTTACATCAAGTTACGTTCGTATAAATAATATTACAACACAACTCTTCCATACATAAAAATACATCCTTGATGTCCATAACGTCCTTCAGCTTGCGAACGAACCCTCGAAGTAATATCCATCCGGCTCCGAACATGCATAAACATCCTGCTTATCTGAAACAAATAAGGATTGGGATGAGACATAATGTCTCAGTGAGTTCCCCTAAATCCTAGGCTATAGGCAACCTCAAGGGGAAACCTACGGTCACCACGTGTCTACATTACAACCTGGCGGTTGATTATACGTGTGTGGGGACTGGCATACTTAGACGGTAGTGCATACTAGTGCCGTCATAATCATATCTTAACTTGTTATAGGCTTACTATAATCATGTGTGTCATGGCGGTCAAGGGATCCTAGGACCGCTAACTCATGATACGTTAAACATATCAAGAATTAACATAACATATTCATGACACAATCCTAAACCGGACGACTAGGGGAACCTAAGATCGTCATCGGCATAACATACTTTGCTTGTTCTATTCATGATTGCACTTGTCTTATAACACCTAGTGCTCTTGTTCTTAACCTAGACATACTTGAAATCATGCTTGTATAACATAAACATAATCATATCATAAGCTACATGATCGCACATAAGTTCATTCATTATTATGTTAGCGTTGAACAAACAATCATTATCTTGGTTCATTTTACGGAGAGCCCCGGGTGGAGTAACCCCGAGTACAATCCCATACATGACCGATGTACGTACATCGGACTCCCTCGGTGTCGTGCGGGTCCCTTGCGGCTTGAACCGTTCCCCTTAGGTCGAGAACCTCCCGTATCCCCCTGGCGTGGATAACAAGAGACACGAGCACCTACGTCTTGTTAATTTCGGTGACATGCGGGTCCCTTACGGCTTGAATCGTTTCCCTTAGATCGAGAACCTCTTGTATCCCCCTGATGTGGATAACAAGAGACATGCCACCTACTTATACTTGTCATGGTCTTGTCATTCATATAAAATAAACTTATACATACATGCTTGCTTATTACCTCGGACCCTTGAGCCGATCCGATTAGCGGTGACTTGTACTTGTTCATAAACATACTTATCGTGGTGGAGAGATTATCTAGTCAATCCACGGCTTACCTATTTGCTAAGTCATACTTGATCATAGGCGAAGAACATACACTTCGCATCTTATTTTTCTAGGAATTCATCCTATACTAGCCATACTTATTGTTCATGCTATCTTGCTAGTTCTCAACACTATGTTGAGGCTCTACATTCATGCCCATTCTTATTTCATAGCTACCCGAGTAATATCGGCTTAAACTCTCTTGATCCACTCTTGTCATTCTTATTAGATTTGCCATGATTTTCATTTCAAGAATCGTTTGATGTTATGTGCATTGCCTAGATGTTGTTTTGGTGTTATAAAGTTGTAAAACATTGAAAGAAATGCTTCGGAACGCACTACCGACCCGAGGGAGGCCCAACAGGCCAAAATTAAGTTGGCCATTCCAGAGGGCTGCGCTAATAGCGCCCCTGGAGCGTGGCTTTTCTGGGGAGCTACGCTATTAGCGTAGAATTTCGCTAATAGCGTAGTTCTTCGGGTCTGTGGTACCAAATTTCCAATTTTGACCCAAAACTTGTCCAGTTCGATCCTGCAATGCACCATAATCATCCAGCAACATATATATATATTTATAAACTTATTTCATGGCAAACTAACAAGTAATCAACAAGAATTTATCAAAAGTACATTTAGGTTCAAAACCTCTCTTAAACATAATTCTATGCTTTAAACATGGAATTTACACAACCCAAGGAAGGTAAACTATCTATGGAACTCACCCTATCATGTTTGCTTGATTTCCTTCAAGTCCAAGCTCAAACCCTAGCTTTTGCTTCAATCTTGATCTTTAGCTTTTCCCACCAAACCAAGCTTTAATCCTTTCCTTCACTTGTTTCTTGCTTGTTAAGCCATGCTTAATCATGATTTGGAAGAAGTTTGGTTGATTAGAGAAGAGGGGGAGGCGCATGGTAGAGAGAAGGAGGAGAGAACTTCTTTCTCTCAAAACCTAGAGAGAGAAAGAGGAAGAAATTATGAGGTTTCCACCCTCAAAATCACTTATATACTCCCTTGTGCGAGATTACTTAAATGCCCTTCGTCTCAGTCGTGTTTACCTGACCCTGATACATAACTCATGCTTAACTGATATTACTTATAAATATCTTTCGTCGTACTTAACTTTCTTCATCATAACCACTTTCCATAAACCTGAGCCCTCTGCTACATTTAACAGATGAAATTTCCATTAGCGGACGAGCGGGATGTTACATTCTACCCCCCTTAAAAAAAATTCGTCCTCGAAATTTAGAGATCGACTACCAATTATCATGACTAAAAACTTACCATCTATGGTCTGGGCCAAACATTTTTCCATTCATACATATCCAAAGGATTCATCGTATCATGTCCTCATCTTGTTACTTAATCCACATGTTACTGAACTTAGCCTTCTTGATCTTAATATCACTCAAACTTAGAGTTTTCTTAGTACATTATGATTCCGAACTTACTTTACTACACATAACTTATTGTCTTAGATTCGGATTTAATCCACTTAACATTAACCATTCATAAAAGTATCTTGTCATAGACATGAACACTCAGGATTTGCCTTTTAACTGGAATCCTATCGGATACCAGGTTTGCCCTGCAGTGCTTACTTGCAGCATAACATTTTTCATACACATACATAGTTAAAACATGACTTTCCTTATTGTACCTTGAGACATGTGCCTCTTTCTTACATTACTTATCTTGACGATTCTATGAATCCCTTGTCTCTTTTCAGAGTCTTAAAAAAAAAACTTTCGATCTCATTACCATTCTTATTGCACCCAAACTCATGGATGACTCGTATAACTTGTCGTAGAAAGGTGAAATTAATTACACCGATACGTATAACATTCATCAACCCATCTTGTAACTTACATGCTCTTAAAACTTCCGTCCTAGACCTCTTTCACTGAATTTCTCTTAACATATACTTGTGCGCCTCATAAGACTTTTCGAAAAACTTTGTTGTTTACTTCAACACATATTACTATCCATAGCATTCGCATACTTTCAAATGTCGCTTCTTGTTAAATAATGACGATACTCATTCTAACATATTACTTTAAGAAGTTTTCTAAACATGAGTATTCGGATCCTTGGAACGAATAGAGACATAACCTTTTTAAAAGAATTTTGTGAAAAATATCATGTTAAAAACAATTTCGTTCCCAAGTCTCTTAACACCCATTTTAAATTTAGAAGTTTTTAAATCATAGTTCGAAATCTTCATAACATGTATCGTGAACATTTAACAAGTTTGACATAAGAGAGGATGCATTTCATCGTGCATAACTCATGATTCATATCTTCATCCATAATGAAATTCTTGAATTTCAAAAGTAACTTCTTTCTTAGTCTTTCTTGTCTTACATACATATCTTGGAGACTCACATAAATGCATAACATATATCTCATAGTATCCTTGATCCTCATATCATTATCTCATTCTAAGAACAATAAACTTGAAGTTTCAAAACATCAGATCCGGTTATGATCACATACTACTACCTTATTTTGCATAACATTTCTTCTTTCATACTGGTTCCACACTTGATAATTCAATCACTAATCTGAGTCACAAAAGGAATCCTTCAACTATTGTATGTATTTCTCTTATCATAGCACACATTCTTCATTTGTTGTAACTCTAAGCTTTCTTGTCATACTTAGATAAAGTCACATTCATATACCTTTGTCATATTCTTCACTGACCTTATCAGTCTCATTACTTATTCGATATTTCGAGAACTCCTCGCTTGTTCCATAATGCTTCTTAAGAAGACTCTTACTATCACATTCCATGTTCCATGATTACTGTTATCAATTAAGCCAATTAACTTTCGTTGCGCCACTCTGATTCCCACCAGTTGGCCTTAACCAAATTCTAATCCATTGAGACGACTGAACTTCATATTCTTTTTCCCATATGAGCATCATCTTCTTGAACTTTTCATATGACAACCATTGCCATAAACATGCACCTCACAACACCTTGCAAGATTAAATCTCATGGTAGACTTGTCACATTACCATAATACTTTACTTGGGAATAGACCTTATATTCTCACTGGTTGAGTTCACCTCATGACATACACTTATCACACATAAACTTGTTTTTGAGAAATCTCAAATCCTCATAGTAGGTTCAACATAAATTCATACATATTTTTCTTGATCATACTTCCTTGTATTCTTGTATTCTCACGCACTATGTTTTGCATAATCAAACTAATGCTTGCTCGTTAATTTCTTTCTTTAAGAAAACATCATAATTTAACACACGGGTCATTGGTGTTGACGATTTCTCTTAAAAAAAAAAAAAGTAATAAGTTTGGCCCAGTCGTTGTTCTAAAATCACGGAATAAGTTGACAACATATCTATGTCATCCAACCTTAGTTCCGGTGAGTTTAGCCCACTCTACGTGAGTCATAACAACCGGTAACTACAAAAATTCCATTTTAAAATCTATAAACATCAATTCCAATCACCCATATGTGTCTACCCTTTTAAAATCTTGTAAACTTTTGAATTCAATATCTTAACGGGCTTTAGCAATTCAATTAAGCAAAACATAGATCCGGGGGTACTCATGACTTCATAAAACCTGAAAATCTTGTGACTTCGCATAATTCTCTACCACTCTTGCCACATTAACTTCTAATGTTGCCTTAAACCGGATTGATTCCGTTAATACTTGTCCATGCATTTTCTTTCTTCGAAATCATAGGGGGTGATGTGCATTCGATACTTGATATTATAGCGAGTGTCTGTTACATAAAAGATTGTGAAAACAACCCCCAATAGCTACTGCTAACCCTAGAGACGAAATGACAGTTTTTGGGAAAACCGAAATTTCGCTCCAGGTACGCTACTAGCGAATTCCTCTGGAGTAATTTCGCTATTAGCGAAATTTTCGCTATTGGCGTGCTTTCTTTAACTCAGTTTTCCAAAAATTACATTTTTCATAAAAACTTTATTTCCTCAAGTATCCCAATGCATATCATTCCTTTCGATCGTCTTAAAAACAATTCTATAACCTTTGCATGACAACATTAACATCAATCGATTCAATTCACGGCACATTAGAAACTAATATCTCGTCATCCTAACACTTAACATAAACTTCCACATGAAACTTCAACTTCATTCGCTACGAACGACTTAACTTATTTCTTATTGAACATATAAATCTTTGTCTTCGTTCTCATATCTCAATCCCTGAGAGCTTACTAACTCCATCAACACATGTCGACTTCTCCTTAACTTTTAGTCTTGTACTTACATTACAGAATATATTTCCTTTGCATACAATAATTCCGTTCCAACAACAACTCTCACCACAGCTTCATGCCATCCTTATATATTCCAAATTCTCCACTTACGGATACATGAAGTATCACTAACATCATACTCAAATTTGTCGGAACGTTCTTTCTTAACATGCCTTACATTTCCGGAGGATTCACACTTGTGCTTGCTTAGTTCACCGGCCACCTTTTGGCACGATCAAACTCTTACGAATACTTATCCCAGTTCTTACTTATGAGTTCACACTTTCCAGTGCATCTCCATCACATACTTCGTCCCTCCTGGGTCCTATTCAGCTCTCAGGCATCCATTCCAATCGTCGAATGCTAAATTGAGTTGATCAGGCTCAACTAACAACAACAATTAGAACTTTTACCCGGAACCCAATGGTCCCACTACCTTAGTTGTAATTTAATGACCCAAGGCACGATCTGAATCGACCTGCTCTGATACCAATTGTAACACCCATACCAGACGTATCTAGAAAGTCTGGCACGTGCGTTAATATTAGTACTGGATACATTAAAATATACAACAATTAAAACTTCGAATGAATAATATTTACATCAAGTTACGTTCGTATAAATAATATTACAACACAACTCTTCCATACATAAAAATACATCCTTGATGTCCATAACGTCCTTCAGCTTGCGAACGAACCCTCGAAGTAATATCCATCCGGCTCCGAACATGCATAAACATCCTGCTTATCTGAAACAAATAAGGATTGGGATGAGACATAATGTCTCAGTGAGTTCCCCTAAATCCTAGGCTATAGGCAACCTCAAGGGGAAACCTACGGTCACCACGTGTCTACATTACAACCTGGCGGTTGATTATACGTGTGTGGGGACTGGCATACTTAGACGGTAGTGCATACTAGTGCCGTCATAATCATATCTTAACTTGTTATAGGCTTACTATAATCATGTGTGTCATGGCGGTCAAGGGATCCTAGGACCGCTAACTCATGATACGTTAAACATATCAAGAATTAACATAACATATTCATGACACAATCCTAAACCGGACGACTAGGGGAACCTAAGATCGTCATCGGCATAACATACTTTGCTTGTTCTATTCATGATTGCACTTGTCTTATAACACCTAGTGCTCTTGTTCTTAACCTAGACATACTTGAAATCATGCTTGTATAACATAAACATAATCATATCATAAGCTACATGATCGCACATAAGTTCATTCATTATTATGTTAGCGTTGAACAAACAATCATTATCTTGGTTCATTTTACGGAGAGCCCCGGGTGGAGTAACCCCGAGTACAATCCCATACATGACCGATGTACGTACATCGGACTCCCTCGGTGTCGTGCGGGTCCCTTGCGGCTTGAACCGTTCCCCTTAGGTCGAGAACCTCCCGTATCCCCCTGGCGTGGATAACAAGAGACACGAGCACCTACGTCTTGTTAATTTCGGTGACATGCGGGTCCCTTACGGCTTGAATCGTTCCCCTTAGATCGAGATCCTCTTGTATCCCCCTGATGTGGATAACAAGAGACATGCCACCTACTTATACTTGTCATGGTCTTGTCATTCATATAAAATAAACTTATACATACATGCTTGCTTATTACCTCGGACCCTTGAGCCGATCCGATTAGCGGTGACTTGTACTTGTTCATAAACATACTTATCGTGGTGGAGAGATTATCTAGTCAATCCACGGCTTACCTATTTGCTAAGTCATACTTGATCATAGGCGAAGAACATACACTTCGCATCTTATTTTTCTAGGAATTCATCCTATACTAGCCATACTTATTGTTCATGCTATCTTGCTAGTTCTCAACACTATGTTGAGGCTCTACATTCATGCCCATTCTTATTTCATAGCTACCCGAGTAATATCGGCTTAAACTCTCTTGATCCATTCTTGTCATTCTTATTAGATTTGCCATGATTTTCATTTCAAGAATCGTTTGATGTTATGTGCATTGCCTAGATGTTGTTTTGGTGTTATAAAGTTGTAAAACATTGAAAGAAATGCTTCGGAACGCACTACCGACCCGAGGGAGGCCCAACAGGCCAAAATTAAGTTGGCCATTCCAGAGGGCTGCGCTAATAGCGCCCCTGGAGCGTGGCTTTTCTGGGGAGCTACGCTATTAGCGTAGAATTTCGCTAATAGCGTAGTTCTTCGGGTCTGTGGTACCAAATTTCCAATTTTGACCCAAAACTTGTCCAGTTCGATCCTGCAATGCACCATAATCATCCAGCAACATATATATATATTTATAAACTTATTTCATGGCAAACTAACAAGTAATCAACAAGAATTTATCAAAAGTACATTTAGGTTCAAAACCTCTCTTAAACATAATTCTATGCTTTAAACATGGAATTTACACAACCCAAGGAAGGTAAACTATCTATGGAACTCACCCTATCATGTTTGCTTGATTTCCTTCAAGTCCAAGCTCAAACCCTAGCTTTTGCTTCAATCTTGATCTTTAGCTTTTCCCACCAAACCAAGCTTTAATCCTTTCCTTCACTTGTTTCTTGCTTGTTAAGCCATGCTTAATCATGATTTGGAAGAAGTTTGGTTGATTAGAGAAGAGGGGGAGGCGCATGGTAGAGAGAAGGAGGAGAGAACTTCTTTCTCTCAAAACCTAGAGAGAGAAAGAGGAAGAAATTATGAGGTTTCCACCCTCAAAATCACTTATATACTCCCTTGTGCGAGATTACTTAAATGCCCTTCGTCTCAGTCGTGTTTACCTGACCCTGATACATAACTCATGCTTAACTGATATTACTTATAAATATCTTTCGTCGTACTTAACTTTCTTCATCATAACCACTTTCCATAAACCTGAGCCCTCTGCTACATTTAACAGATGAAATTTCCATTAGCGGACGAGCGGGATGTTACATCGGCAGTTAACTGCCGAGGAATTCAAAATGCGGCTGCAGTTAACTGCCGAGGAATTCCTCGGTAGTTAACTGCCGAAGAAATCATTTATGCAGACAGCAGGTCCTGCATTAATGCTAAGTTGCTAACCCTTACCAAGCCGTTTTTAGGCCAGTTTTGACCTGTAATTTCACCAGAGCATTTCCATAGGCAATTCAAATTATACAACAATGAAACTCGGTCATAAACAAGAAAAATACAATATCTTTTACATATGTCCATAATTAAATCAAACCGACATTTGGTTCAAACCACACAAAAGTTTGAAATTCATCAAAACGGAACATAGTGTCCATAATCAAACAACACATTACAAGTCATTACACATCATTAAATTAAATCCCTACTTACATTCATTACAATTGCATATGGAACGAACATATATATATAATACATTATTTTCCACCATATTCCTAAACATAAATCCGACGTCGCTATCGTCTTTAATAAGCCAAGGCATATAGCTTGCCGTTTTCCATGCGAATTCATCTCTATCTTCTCCTAGGTCTATCATTGGCATTAGAGCAGACAAGTGACGTGTATATTGATTTTCACCAAGATGCTCAAAATAAGTGTTAAGTTGTGTCTTCAAATCATCAATAGAGTCCGTCGGTGTTATCATAACCTTAACCATCTTTTTAAACGAGCAATACCTAACACGACCTTCAATTCTTGCAACCTCTGACATGTTTCACTTGACAAAAGCTTTAACAAAATAATCATAGATTAGAACAAAATTAAATGGAATGTAATAACGAATAAATCAAATGCGTAAACATTAATAAGCTATAAATAAGTATTACACTAGTTTCAAGTAAATAAAAGTCATATTATCATATATATCAATATCAATTACATAATGTTACTTATATATTGGCCACAAAAAATTGGCATTACAATTTTGACCCCAAAATATACGTCGGTGTAATTTCTACCAAAAAAAAGGACTAACACCGACAAAAAAAATCCCTTGTTAATTGCCAAGTGATTGGAGAAGATCAAGTGACATAAAATCTTCCTCATCTTCCGCAATAACTTCAAATTGTTGCTTTGGTTTTTCGAAAGTGTCCAACAAAATAGGCGCCGCTTTGTTTGATTCCTTTTGTGGTTTTGGCGGTTTGTTTCCACTTTCAATAGCCATGAGCTTTCGGAACAACTCATGTTGATCCAAATACTCATCTTCCCAAGTCACCGCATCTTGTTTCTTGTGATTGTGCCACTCCGTAGATGATGGAGGTAGTGGACAACCATTCCTCAAGTAAATAAGCACAAAGTGATTAGGAATTACCCCCAAGGCACATGATGGGAGTTTTTTGCTTACCCGACGGTGGTGGCCCTCTTAGTGGAAAAAAAGATTCCGAGTTACCAAGTTCAAGATTTGTCAACACAACCACACACCTTTTGTAATAAGGGTTAATATGTGTTTACCCCCTGTAATATAGGTCATTTCCGGTTTTACCCCCTGTAAAATATTTTTTTTGGATTTCGTCCTCGTAATTTGAAGATTTTTGGTTTTGGACCTTCATGAGTTTTGACAGTACAAAATCAAAGATATGGCAGGGGGTAAACCGAAATTTGCTCAAATGAACAGGGGGGATAAACCAAATTTTTTTCAAATTACAAGAGGGGTAAACCTAAATTTGCTCAAATTACAGGGGGTGAAATATTCAATGAAGGTCTAAAACCAAAATATTTTCAAATTTCAAGGATGAAATTCAAAAAAAATATTTTACAGGGGGGAAAACCGGAAATGACCTATATTACAGGGGGGTAAACACATATTAACCCTTGTAATAATTGGCAACAATGTGCCCCATGTCCGGAAAAGTCAACCACTTATCAACAAGATGTGCACAACTTTTTGTATTTGCGAGAGGATGTAAGCCATTTAAAATGTAGTTATAACGATCCTCACCCGCAAATACTTCAACATAATCATCTCTATGATCTTTTAATTCTTGAATAAGATGTGTACGAATCATGAGATGATTTTGTTCGGTTAAGCCCATGAACTCGGCTATAGCCCGGAATCCACAATGTCCATCGCCAATAACATCCACCACTTTTTCAATAAATGGAAGCATGAAGCGTGACATATAATCAATAGGCCTCATAACCGGGATAGCCTTAGGCTTTGGATACCGAGAAGGTGGTGGAAGTGGGGAAATTGGTGCTTTACCAAGACGAGCACCTTTTTTCCTTTTATATGATGATGTTGTTGGTGATGGTGACGGTTGACTATCCGAATTTTGGGAATCAACAACCTCCCAAGAAGAAGGGATCCGGCTAGTGGATGTAATTCTTCCTTTAGACCTCGCAATGTCCACTTTTTTCTTGGCTCCCTTGGTTGTTGCTTTTTGTGGTGGTGGAGACATCATGGTGGTTTCAGGAAATGCCAATTGCCGCAAAGCCTCCTTGACTTCAAGCTTCATTTGGAAAGGGAGTTTCTTGAGACGTTCTACAATACCCTTCAACTCATCATCCATCGAAAAACCAAGTTCATTACTTTCTTCTCCCATGCGTAACCTTTGCCAATGGTGGTGTATCTCATCCAATAAAATTGGCTTTTCTTCAAGGAGTTTAATTGCAATTTCGCATGCACATGGTAAGCCGTAAGATGTCCTTTGAACACAACCACAAATTTCCTTGTTCATGCACAACGTTTCCCTACAACGTGACTCTTCCATAACAATGTTGTCCAAAGCATATCTCGACACATGACCACCTAAGCCGGAGTACAAAGTGACATCTTTGAATCTATGTTCCAACACGGTAACGCTCTGACCAAAGGCTGTTTGTATCGCAGTGTGTTGAAGCAACAACATGTTATGTATTTTCTCCCAACAAGTACCCAAATCACCCACACTATTGTCCAAATATTTCTTCACCAAAGCATGAGCCGATTCTACCCTATTGGTGGATCTACAACCAAGATGCAACACACGGTCTGTCCATACCCTCACTATTTTCTCCTTCACTTCATTCAAGGTGGTCATGGCATAGGCTAGGAAAGGTGGGAAATCACTACAAGCATCTTGGAACTCCACTAATGCATTTGCATATAACTCTTGAGTGGACGATTCAACCATATCTTTCCATGCCCTCATGATCTTCTTGACAACATCGCGATTACTCACCTCTTTCCCATCCTTTTTTCCCATAGGATATTTACAATCTAAAACGCACCTTTGTTTAACATTTGCTTGCACATGAAAGTAACAATTCATACCATAACTTTCCGGGAAAACAATTCCAACCGCTTTCATCAAAGACCCATCTCTGTCGGTAACAATCACCTTAGGCATATTCATCTTTGAAGTAAGAAGTTTACGCAACATTTTTAAAACCCAAACAAAGTTTTCGTCTTTCTCATGCATCAAGAATCCAAACCCAACCGAATATGTCAAATCGGTCGAAGTTACCCCAACTACCTCAAACATTGGCATCTTATACAAGTTGGTTTTGTAGGTGGAGTCCATAACCAAAACCGTTGGAAAATTGTTAAACAACTTAACGGATGTTGGATGAGCCCAAAAGATATCTTCGATTGTATTACTTTCACCATGTGTTCTTGAGTAATAAGTATAGTTGTGCTCCTCCAACTTTGAGATTAGATATTGCAACGACTTCTTGTCACCTCTATTTGCCTTCCATATTTTTTGACGTTCATTGTACACTTGCTTCACATTTGTCATGCAATGTGGTCTTTTGTTCTTCAAGTGTATCAAAATATTTCTTGGAAGCATCTTGCTCTTGGTCAAGTCATATACAATCTTCTTGTCATCCTCCTTTAATCTACCGGCAAGAATGTGTCCTTCTAAAGCCGGCTCCATCGCATGGTTGTGAACTCCATTAAGAATGTTCAATCCCCATTCCTTTGTTTGCGTACTTTGATATCCACTAATCATGAACAAGCACCCGCATTTTCTTGAGCCCGTTGTCGCATGCTTTGGTTTTTTTTTAGGCACTTTGTGAGCTCCACTCCTTTCACACACTAGGCGCAATATTGGATGGATCAAGCTTGATCTTTGTGTAACAATTGTAAATCCCGCCTTATTTGCTTGACAACGTACCCACCCAAGCAATTCTTCTCTATCTTGAAACTTAATGTCGTCAGAAAAAAATCTAGCCGTGTCCACTTCGTGGGCTTGAAGTGGGACGACACCGGGGCTAACATATTTAGGAGCTTGTTCAATGTTTGGTTTGACTTCAACCTTAGGTGGCTTGACATCTCCGGAAATTTGGACAAAATTACGTTTTGTCTCTTCCGAAACATCTTCCGCGTTCTCGGTCATTACTATAATTAAACAACACATAAATATGAATTAACAACTAACTAATGCATAAACATCAATGCCATAATGAACTAAAACAAAAAAAACAAAGAAAAAACAAAGAAAATTTTTTTGAAAAAATGGCAGTAGCTGCCATTTTTTCGCACCAAATTTTTTCCCTAAGTGTTCCTCGGTAGTTAACTACCGAGGTTTTCCTCGGTAGTAAGGTACCGAGGTTTTCCTCGGCAGTACACTACCGAGATTCCCCATGCCAGAGTTCTACGTAACTGACGTAGATACCCATACAATAACCAAAAAATAAATCGATTAAAATGCTCAATACCTGTTTTTTTACGTCTAGAGTGTGTTGATAGCTCCTATTCTTGATGCTTGAATCATTTGGGGGAAAGATTTGATGGAAAAAAATTATTGAATTTGGGGAGGAATGGATGAAATGATATGGAAGTTGATGAAAATAGTGTGTAGGGGGAGCAGGTTTCCTGTTTCATCTGACGAAACATAATCCTCGGCAGTTAACTACCGAGGAATTCCTCGGCAGTTAACTGCAGCCGCATTTTGAATTCCTCGGCAGTTAACTGCCGAGGGGACAAAAGCGTATTTTACATGTGTGTCCCAGCCTTCTCTAATGTGTGAACATCAATTTTCTTATTGCTGCACACTTTAACCATAGTATTGAGCAAGGTAGTAAAATTCTATTGCACCTCAACATCTAACATATTTGAATCAGTTAAACTAATGCCCTAATAGTACTTTATTCACCTTGTTGTCACCACCTTTCTCAACATTTCCATCATTAGTTTGGCTTCTGGCTTGAGAAAGAGAAAATTATTATTAATTATACTAATACTAATTATCATTTTACAACAGTGTCATATTAGATTTATACAAGTCACATTCTTTCCACTTAACTGACTTGCATTGTACTAACTATATATGAATTATATATTATTAGTGTAGAGCTGTCAAAACGGGCGGCCCGGCCCGTTTAGGCCCGGCCCGATCGGGCAACGGGCTTTTTAGGGCCGGGCTAAAAAGCCCGGTTTAAATATGGGCTGGAATAATCGAGCCCGAGCCCGGCCCTATACGGGCTCCCGGGCTAACGGGCCTGCCCGGCCCGCAAGTATCTAGTTTTTATTTTTATTTTTTCATTTTTTAAGAACATTAGAGGTATACCATTTTAATCCATCTAAGAATTAAATACCATATTTTTTTATCACCACGAAGCTATATCTTGCTACCAAAAAGACAAATCTAACAGAAAATGTAAATTTTATGTATGAATCTATGAGTTAGATGAACTAATGCATAAACTCTTCATCTTCAGTTGTGGGAGGAAAGTCATGAAGATTATATCAAACTGAATTTATAATGTAAATGCATTTGACAATGCAGTAGTTAAATTCATTAAAAAAATTCAATGATAGAGAATATCCTAAAGTTGTATAAGTGTTCTGTTCCTAACCTGATACTACAATAGGAATATGTATCTATAAAAGAAAAAACGAAATAACAAATAAGTAGAAATGCATTATCAACAACTAAGTGGGGAAGTAGAAATACAATATCATGTTAGATAAATTATATCAGAATGATACTCAAACTTAGCTCATTCAGATTAAATACGAGATAAATGAACACCTAAACAGAGATAAAAAAAGACCACAGATTGACACTCAAACTTAGTGCATTATAGATAAGAAACAAAGCATCAAAGCAGAAATATTCAAACATATACTAGTAGTACCTAACCAAGCCACACAAAGACAAAAAAAAAATGTATTTTTTGGCGGGCTGGCGGGCCGCCCGGAGCCCGAACGGGCCGGCCCTAACGGGCTACGGGCTTTTTTGGGCCGGGCTAAAAAGCCCTGAAAAAATTCGGGCTGCAATTATTCGGCCCAGGCCCTACATTTTATTCGGGCTTTCGGGCCGGCCCGTACGGCCCGGCCCATTTTGACAGCTCTATATTAGTGTCAGCTCAAGAGACTATGTTAATATTCTTACCACGGATACACTATCACATGAAAATTGATATTTTTTATATCATTCTATCTACATGAACCAATCGTCATCGTAACCAAGTAATTGCAGTCAAATTGTTTAGAAAAATCCGAGTTTAGTTTTTGTGCATAACAGTTTTTATCGGACGTTATTTACCTCTCAGTCGAAGTCTGGATTACCACGGTTCATTTTTCCTAAGAATTGTAGGGTTAACAGACACTAAAAAAATAATCATCATCATAAAATCTTTTTTTTTCTTTTATTAAATGTTACCGTAAAATCTTGTTACAACTAGGGGTGGGAATGGGTCAGGCCGTTCGTCAGAGGCCTATGGCTCGGCCTACTAAAAGCTCGGCTCGATCGGCCTAACTCGTTTAATAAATGGGTCAAGCTTGAGCTTTTTAAAAAGCCTATTAATTTAATTAAGTCAGGCTTAAGCTTATAAAAAAGCCTATCAAGCCTACCAGGCCGGCCCGTATACGAGTATATTACATTTTTCCATATATATTATTTATTTATATATATATATATATATATATATATATATATATATATCAAAAAGAATTATTGATCCTTCAAATTCTCATACCACAATTATTATTTTGTATGATATTGCTATTGATATATATATATATATATATATATATATATATTTATATATATTTGTGTGAACTATTAAGGTTTGCTACTAATATGCCTAAGGTCAATATAGTTATTAGATTAAGTTTGAAATTGAAATCTTTGCTATTATCAGACATGATTATTCTTGAGTTTCTATCCATCTATAAATTTTACAATTGTGTTTCATTAGTTTAATCTGTATCTAATTAATGTTTTATCTCTATATTATGTACATTGCACAAATTGAAAGGAAAAAAAAATTGATGAACAGACTCTGTTTGAAATTTGTAACACAAACTAGGCTTTTAAACAGGCTAATAGGTCAGGTCAGACTTTTAAAAAGGCCAGGCTAGGCTTAAAATAAAGCCTTTGACAGGTAAAAGGCTTAGGCCTTAGTTTTTTCAACTAGGCCTAGCCTATTTAAGCAAAGCTCAGCTCGGCCCGGCTCATTCCCACCCCTAGTTACAACCAGCGTCACTTGAAAAGTAAAAAAAAAAAAAAAAAGTCTGACAAAAAATTGTTACAACAAGAATTTAAACTTAGATTTTCGAAACAATTTGTCTTTAGAGAGAACATATTCAAACAATTTGTCTTTAAAGGAATCATGTTAACTATTCAAATTCAATCACTTAATTTTTTTATTTTTTTTGGAGGAACTCAATCACTTGGTTATAAAATCATATTTGATTCGATGAATCCTTTAGTTATAAAATCTATATTTACTAGCAGTACTACTGGTGATATACACCCCTATCTGAATCACAAATTTATGAAAGATTGAGAAAATATATATCTACATGACCGGACTTTGGGGTGTGCAAACTGCTCAATGAAACTGGGCCTCCCCAGGCAGTGGCGTATCCAGGACCCTGGACCAGGGGGTGCAATTTTTTTTTCATATAAAAATTTGAATTTTTTTACTCCAAAGAAAATGACACATTTTTAGTTCTCTAAAATATATCCGTTTTTACACAAATGCTCGCTCACGGTCTGTCTAAAGTTAAAACTCACTTTAGGTCCGTCAATAAAAAAATATTTTTATTAATTTTATAAATGAAAAGGCAACATATGCAAATAAAAAATGCTCGTACATTCAAACTTTTTTAGGCCCCTTTTACTATTGAAATTCTAATTTTTTTTTAAACAAAGGGTAAATTTTAAAGAAAAAAAATACGAATAGACAATATTATTTATTTTTTACAAGACCAATATATATCATGATTATGTTACCATAAAAATACATATTTTTAGAGAACCATAAAAATACATATTTTGTTATAAATTAAATTGCCTCATGTAATGTTTATAAAGCCCAAGCCCATATTGACATTTATAAACAACCCTAATTAGTTGTTGCATTGAATGTAGCCGCACAGACCTTTTTCTCTGGTTCCAAAAACTACTGGATTCAAAAGAAAAGTAGCCATTCTTCTGTTCCAGTTTGCATCACTTCGACTTCACTTCTATTTCTCTTTCGTTTTTTTACTTCTTTGTGAGAGGAAGAGTGAAGCAGAGTCCAGAGATGCAACAGAGAATTTTCAGGGTGTGCAAAGTGCAAAACTCACAGGATTATATGAGTAAATTCCAAAAGTTCAGGGTGTGCAGGTGCACACCCTCAACACTACCTGGATCCGCCCCTGTCCCCAGGTATGGGCTTCAGAAGAAAAAAAATTATAGTCCGGTAGTACTACTAAGTGTTAGGTGAGTGTTTTTTTGGGAGGATGGTTTGAGGTTTCTCATGTATACGGTAGTGATTTTCACCTTTGGGTGTATCGTATATATATACAACACCTTGTATTTATCTTTTAAAAGATTGAAATAGAACATTGTTCTTTTAAAGAAAAATACATTTTTAATTTACTACGGACCTCTTTTCATTTACAGAACCAAGCCTCCAGATTCGTAGGAAGGGTCCTGTATATGTAGCAACTAGCAAGATATGGAAGCAACATCTGCGTGAAACAAAGAAAAAGTGAGATATATATATATATATATATATATATATATAGAGAGAGAGAGAGAGAGAGAGAGAGAGAGAGAGAGAGAGAGAGAGAGAGAGAGAGAGAGAGAGAGAGAGAGAGAGAGAGAGAGAGAGAGAGAGAGAGAGAGAGAGAGAGAGAGAGAGAGAGAATTTGACATTTAACTTTTTAAGCTATGGAGAGGTCCCATTGAACACAGTCATAATTTTAAGGGGAATTAGTCACTTTAGTCCCTGAATGGGGAACGATTCGTCAATTTAGTCCCTGAATGCAGATAAATTGCAAAATAGTCCCTGAATGTAGACTTTGTTAGTCAATTTAGTCCCTGAATGCAGACTCCGTTAGTCAATTTAGTCCCTGAATGTAGACTTCGTTAGTCACTTTAGTCCCTGAAATTGACCATGCAGGGACTGTTTTGCATATTATCTGCATTCAGGGACTAAATTGACAAATCGTTCCCCATTCAGGGACTAAAGTGACTAATTCCCCTAATTTTAATCTTTATGGCTGGGACCAAAGGCCGTTTCTTTCACTTTTACACTGTGTTTGGTAGAGGAGAAAAAGGAGAGAGAGAAGTTGAAGAGAGAGAAATAGGAGAGAAGTCCTACACTTCTCTTGTTTGGTTGTGGTGAGAAAGAGAGAAGAGAGAGTTAAAATCTGTGGGGCCCACTGATTTTTGAGTCTTCTCATGGATGAGAAGAAACAGGCGAGAGAGTTGCATTTTTTGCAATTTTCCAATTATACCCTCCACTGCATCAAGAAAAGACAAAAACGTAAATTTATAACTGAATGGTTGTGCACTTGTGCTATCATGTAGGTGAAGTTAATTGCACTTTTAATTAATTTCATAGTAAAAAATCCTCAAAATAAATTAACTTAGCAACAAAAATAATATGAACCACACTTCCGTATTAAAAAATTTACTTATTTTCTTACGTGCTATAAAAAAATTAACCACACTTCCGTACTATAGCTTAATAAAAAAATTATTCATTTTTTAATTAATTCAAATGAAGATTTTAGTTAACGTTGATAAAAAATGTATTAAAGGTAATATAAATTATTTTTTTCACAAAAGGGAGCATAAATTATGTTTTTCTACTCCAAACAATTATTTAGTTTCTTTTTATTGTGTTTAAGGGTATTTTTGTCCTTTAAAAGCAATTACATTATTCTTTCTCTTCTATCTCTCTTATCTTTCTCTTCTACCAAACATTACATCAAATCTACTCAATTTCTCACATTTTTCTCTCTTCTCAAACTCTCTCTTACCTACTTCTCTCTTCGCAATTTCTCTTCGTAACCAAACACACCCTTAGGGAATACTGAGGAATTTTCCTTAATTTGCGCCCACTTTTGGAACCCTTTTAGGTGATGCTCATGAGTGTGGGACTACTTTTTATTTATTTATTAATTTATTAAAAATTTAAAATATTGATTTTATAATTTTTGTAAATCCCAATAATAAAGACAAATTCTTCTAAGTTTCTACATCTATATCTAAGCATAAACGTATTGCCACGAGGATGGTCCATAAGTATAACAAATGCTGGGATATGATATGTTGCTTCTTCATGTGCAAATAAATTGCACTTGGTCATACTTTTGGTAGACAAAAATCATGTTCAGCTCGTGAGATCCAAAAATATGAGAACTTGGCTTAAGCTTAGCTTGCACGAAATGCTTGTGTTTTCATAAACATTTTTTAATGTAAGATCTTTCTCAAGTTTCACGCATCATCTATTTCTCAGTTTTGCCTTCACAACAAGTAGATACCCAATCCTTCAGAAAAAGAAAACTAGTAGATACCCAACTTGTCGTGTCGTTACCATACATACTCATGCTGAGCATAGGCAAATATTTTTCGACAATTGCTTTTTATGCACCTTAAAATTATTCACTTTGTTGAAAATATATTGTCAGGAGTTACACTCGATCGGCTTTTAACACATAAAAATAGTCCATTAGGAGTTACGATCCGATCGAAAAGAAAATTGAGGTGCCGAAGAGCATTTTTCATACTTTTTTCGTTTGTAAGGCCCAATCTATGATATATGCTATCGAAGCCCAATGCTTTGTATCTTATTGAAATATTTTTAATTTTTTTATAAATATGATTGGTTATTACTTTTTCCATCCTATGCGTTTTTCACGCGCCCTAATTTTTTTCCTTCAAAATATTATTTGTTCGAAATATATAATTTGAACTTCTATAGAAGGATTTTTGGATTATACAATCTGAAACATGTTGAAACCCATAAATGGATATGTAATTGATATCAAATTAAAGGTCTTTGTCGATGCAGTGTAGACCACAGAAAAATCATGTACTTGATTGGTTCAGATTATCTAATTTGATCTAACCCTCACCTTACAAAGCACGAGTTTCTACAAAGACTTGAACCGGTTCGAATTATATAATCCAAACATTTCTGAGATTATTTCGGATTATATAATGTGAACCAGTTCAAAGTGTGGATGGTGACTTGCTCAGCAAGACGGACTCATTCAACATATTTTTCTTTGGGTCCTTTAATTGGTCGGGTCAGTTGGAAAAATCATGTACTTGATTGGTTCAAAATATCTAATACTCCCTCCGTTTCAAAATGAGTGTCACTTTCAGTTTCCAATGCAATAATAACTTTTTCTTTTCAATTGTACCCTCTAATTAATACTTTGCACACTACTTCCAAAGTATTACTTTTAAAACTAACCAATAGTTAATAAGGATAATTTGGTAAAATAACCATTCTCTTTCTTTTAATCATTGCATTTCTTAATATGTGTGTAAACACCTAAAATGACACTCATTTTGAAACGGAGGGAGTAAGAAATTAGCCTAACTTTACAAAGCATGAGTTTCTACAAAGTCTTGAACCGTTTCGAATTATATAATCCGAACATTTATGAGATTATTTCGGATTATATAATGTGAACCAATTCAAATTGTGGAGGATGGTTTGCTTAGCAAGACTGGCTCATTCAACACATTTTTCTTTGGGTCCCTTAATTGGTCGGGCCAGTTTAAACGCGTTTTTTGACTGTATTTAATGAACTGTTACACTCTATGCACCATGCTATATAAATTCTTCCATATAAATACTCACTCATCCTTCACAAATTCTCATTTCATCTCCCTTTTTCTCATTCTCTTCTCTTCTACAATGGGCTTCCACCATTTGCCTTTCATACAAAAATGTTACTCTATTATTTTAGGGATTCTATGAATGTTCATAGCGCAAGGTGCTACTATATAAACTGGTACCATCTGTTTGGGTGTAAGATTGATCTGTCTTGGTGTAAGATTAATCATCAAAGTCTCTTTCTTCTTAGACTGGAAACCAACATTACCTTAGCCTCTTTCCCCCTCCATCTTCTTGCACTACATGTTTAGCATTAGGTTGTTAATAAGCTTCAATGTTAATGTAAATATATTATGAAAGATATGAGCTATAAATAAAATGAAAATTTGATTATTTTTGTTTTACAGTAATTTTATTTTTGGTCATTTCTAATTATGCCTTCTTAATATTATGTCAATGATGTTCTGAAAATTTGGGCAATACATGATTTCAGATTATATAATCTGAAACATTGTTCAAATTATAGAATTTGAGCAAAAAGTATTTTGAAGAAATAAAATAGGGCGTGGGAGTAACATATAAGTTGGGAAAAGTAAAAGACGATATGTTTTAGGTTTCAAACACAAACCTAGACACATTGTTTGGTAACTTGGGTGTAACGTTTTGTTGAGTTTTCAATTACAAAAATGAAGAAACCGACTGAATCAATATCGATTTGGTTTGATTTTCAACTTTTTTAAGTAGTGGAACCAAACCAAACTAAATTGTTGATATTCAGTTTGCTTCTTATCGATTGAGCGGTTAACCTGAAAATACAACATCTTTTCAATATAGAGTTTCAGTCACATAGGCTGGGAAAAGTAAAAGACAATGTGTTTTAGGTTTCAAAGTTCAAACACAAACCTAGACACATTGTTTGGTAACTTGGGTGTAACATTTGGTTGAGTTTTCGCTTACAAAAATGAAGAAACTGAGTGAATCTATATCGATTTGGTTTGAATTTCAATTTTTTTAAGTAGCGGTACCAAACGAAACTAAATTGTTGATATTCAGTTTGCTTCGTATCAATTGAGCGGTTCACCTAAAAATACAACATCTTTTCAATATAGAGTTTCAGTCTTAAAATCGACTTCAAGGAACAAAACAAAGGTGCGTAGAAACGTAAAAACAACAGCTACATGCAAAATCACCATTTAAAACTTCATAAACGGAAGGAGGTGAAAACAAAGTAGAAAACTAAATTTAGTCACAAAGATATAAGGCTTAAAACATAAAGAGATACCAACAGCTGCGGCACTAGAGCTTGAAGCGGTGACACTAGATCAACGAAAGATGATAAATTTAGGGTTTTGTTTTGAGTAGTGTTTTTTGAGAAAAAGATTGAATCAGAAAATAGAAGTAGACCTGTGAAGTCATAATGTAATGTATTTTCATATTGGCCCTAAGTAATTAAGTCTTGGTGGGTGTAAGTAATGAGCATAAAAATTAACATGGTGTCATCTTTTTGGGGCCATGGTTATCATATATTTCAAAAAACAACAACTTATAAGTCATTAA
This sequence comes from Medicago sativa, assembly GCF_051527215.1. Lineage (NCBI taxonomy): Eukaryota > Viridiplantae > Streptophyta > Magnoliopsida > Fabales > Fabaceae > Medicago > Medicago sativa. The sequence continues at coordinate 19,222,151 of NC_140753.1, read as the reverse complement.
TTCATTGGATTTCAAAATTCAAAAGCAAGAACCGACCAATCATTTTTGGTTCCCTTTAGGTCAATTTGAATTTTGAACTAAACCATAAAAGATTAGGTAATTTTGGCTTTGATTTGGTTTGTTTTTTCAGTTTTGTTTCAACCTAACCTACGGTTGAGTATTTCTTTTTCCGGCTTTATTTTTTTTAGCAAAATAAGCATATATAACTCATTTCATCAAGCAATAAAAATTGAATACAAGGATGAACAATCTCAAAACTAAGTTCAGTAGCCCATGAAATGGTTGTCTTTACAAGGGTATGAGAAATCATATTCACTTGTTTCCTAATGAACTTAACCTCAAAGTTTAAATGTAATGACAACATATAAAAAGTATTAGAAACAATTGTGCTAATTCCGGAGACAAATGAATATGTTAATCATTTGTGTTTTGAATGTGAATTTTTTTGGATCATTTGGATGCAAGTTCTAAATTGGCTTGGTATTTCTTGTGTTCTTACTTGTTCTCCTTCTAATTATGCTATTTAGTTTGAAGGATCGACTTTGTTTGCAAAAAAAGTTATGCAACTATATGCATCTGATCTGGTTTTCTTGTATTTGGATTATTTAGAATTAGCGAAATTCATAATTTTTCCATCATAATGAGTTATCTTTACTTCACTTAGTGGAAAAATTGAAAGTTATGTTTTTTTTTTTGGTTAAAGGCCAACAATATGAATGTTTTCTTTTGAATTGTATTTTTGGTGGCATAATCATTTTGTTTGTCTCGAATTTACCTCTTTGTGATATGTTCTTTTTTGTGTTCTATGTATGGTGTGCAGATTCTTGTATCTTGACTTTTTGTTATCTCCATTCTCTCTACGCCTTGTGCTGAAATGGTGTGTTATATCAATATTTTTTATTTTGTCTTCTACTTAAAAAAAAATGACTCGCATGAGTCATGACCATCTTTTTGTTTTTGTGATTGATTATGTGCACTCAGCTATTATTTTCATTAGAGTGGTGTTTTTCTTTTTTGGTGATAATCTTCGCTTGGTCTCGAATTCTTTGTATACTAGCCCATAGTTAATAGAACTGAGTTCAACCTTGGTGATTGATTATCGGCTACAAGGTAGGCTAAATTAAGCCACCTTAAAGAAAGGTTTACATCTTGAAAAATTGAATTAGAAAATTAAAAAAATTCATTCAGTATTTAATATATCCCTTTTCACATAAAGTCCTTTACATATGCTGATATTCAGGCTCGTTCCTAATATTTTATAGGTCTTAGGCCAAGTTTGAGAAAATGGTCCACTTATATAATAGATCATAATTTTTTTATAAACGGTGAATGAGATATGTGTTAATCATGACGGTCCTCATAATACATGTTTTAAAATCCAAACTATGGTGAAACTCCAAAACAACGTGGATCAAAAGCATCTCATCCTATATATTATTAATAAAAAGGAATAACAAAAAAACTGAGTCGGCCGAACCAAACACAACAAAGCTAAGTAAAACGATAGTAGACATACCTGATTTTATATAAGTTTAATTATCTTATTTGACAATTCAATTGATTTCCTACCTCTAAAATTTCTCAAAGAACTTCATCATCATTTTAGTAAAATGAAAACCTTTTATCATTTATCAATAGAAAATGATATGTTACTTATAAAAAAATCACAACAAGACCAAATTTTATGTCCCAAACATAAAACTTTCATGATGAAAGTCATAATATATTATGAAATCTAAATACAAACCCATGTTAAATTCAATATAAAACACCAAAAAAACATCATCAAAATAAATAAACAAATTTGATCTCTGAGAATGAGTAGATATTTTGTGTTTTACGTATTGCTTCTAAATTGTGTGATTTGGTTCATGAAATGATGGGGCGTGAAAACTCTCGGTTGGGGGTGTGAAAATGAAATGATGTTGGATTGTAAAAAAAGAGCAAAATAGTTGATGGGCTTTAAACTGGTAAATATTTAGGCCCTCTTTGCAAGTTATTGCTATTTATACCAACTTTAAACCCAATATTACTATATAAACCCCATTCATAATTTTTTTTTTGGACCCCTTAAAAGCATGGACCCTAGGCCGCCGTACCTCGGCTTATGCCTTGGACCGGCCCTCCTGATATCCTTAATTCGAAAATGGATTGCCTCCAATGGAATCCCCTCATGTTTTCTCATGTGCATATTTCTTACCATTAAAATATATTTGATATTTAAATTTTCTTAAATTTTATTTTTGTGTGGCTTAGATCGTAATGGATCTTTCCTTTCACGGGAGAGAATTCAGTCCCGCTTAATTCTTTAGAAGATAATTGGCCAGACAATTAGGTATCAATTTTAGCACATTATAAAAAGTCTTACTATAATAATAACAAAGGTATTGCAATCAATGAAGCCCCGATACCTGACACGATACCGATACGATACGGCGATACGGGAAAATTTTCAAAATTCCCGATACGATACGGCCTCGATACATTATTAAAAAATTAAATTTAAAATTAATAGTATAAGTGCACAATGTATAAACATAACTAAAAATGATAATAAACAAACATTCACATTAATGAAAATGATCAAAACAAGTGACAATTACATATTTTTTCCGCATAAATTAGATAGAATATAGCTAAACATCATTAGTACCATCCAAAGAGAACATCATAAGTACTATAAAAAAAAAAAAACATCTTTGTCTAATGTTGACTACTTAACAGTTAACACTAACTTATATCGAAAACAAACAGCAGAAGAAACATAACATTAGAGAGAAGAGAAACAGAGTAGAATTCAATCAGTGTTAATGGTTAGAAGAGAGAATAGCTATTGCTATGTGGTGACGAGAAACCCTGTTTTTTTAGGTTAGAAGAGACAATATGATTTTGATAGCGCTGCCAGACTTGTAGTTTTATTTCTTATTATTTTTTTTTAAGGAAATATGTAAGACAGAAGTATAGGTGTCGGAGTATAAGTAAGCTATGTCGGAGTACAAGTTAGTCGTACGTATCGGTCATTTTTTTTCCTTCAAAAAATAAATATTAACTGCCCGATACTTCTCCGATACGCGTATCGGGACGTATCCGACACGTATCGGTCATTGTTTTTCAAAAAATAAATATTAATTGCCTGATACTTTTCCGATACGCGTATCGGGACGTATCGGTATCGGATACGTGTCGGATACGATACTTCACCATTTTTGGAGTATCGGGGCTTCAGAGATTGCAATGTATAATGTAAAAAAAAAAAAAATTACAATGCAATGTTATTTACCTAATAGGCTAATAATATTGTATGTCATTAAGCCGCAAAAATATTTAAGGTCAACAACATGCTTTAACTTCGCATAATGGTTGTGTGTTATGTCATTTTATGTAGAGTCTTTGATAGAGGGACTTAGGTTTGATGTAAAACATGTAATTTTTCCAAGGATGGTTGATGAAGATTAAACTAATCCTATTTTGAATTTGTATTTTTGTATCAAGTGAAATCAGAATTATTTTTTTGACACAACGTAATATAAATAATTAATGAAGAGTTGGGCGCCCTTTATACTGTTGGTCTTTTCTAGGAAATTGCTCATAGATAGAGTCCCTTTGCGTCATAATCTTTTCAATCGTCAGGTTATAGCTGATCCGTACAGTGTTGGTGTGGGATTTGGGTCCAGGGGATGAATTGGAGTTGGTGGATCATTTGTTTGTGTCCTATTGAGTTGTGGCAGGAGTATGGTACGAGATTTGCATGTGGTTTGGTTGGCAGTGGCTTTTGCCAGGTAATTTGGTGAGGTTGTTTTGGGTGATTTTATGCTTAGAGGCTAATAAGAGGTCTAGGATAGGTTTTCTTTTGGTCTAGCATGCGATTGTGTGATCTATTTGGAAAGCCCGAAATGATTTACTTTTTTCTGGCATGCTTTTTGAGGTTGAGTATCTGGTTGATAGAATCCAATTCCATTCATGGAAGTGGTTCTTTGCCATACACCTTTCGCATCACTGTTCACTTTATAGGTGAAAGGTGGAGCCCGTCTTGTGTTAAGGTTCAGTGTGTTGGGTAGAGATGGATTTAATTTATGCTTTGGGAGATTGGGTGGGGGCCAAGTTCTTTAGGTTGTTCTACTAGGTAGGGTGATCATTGTAACACCCACTTTTTCATTATTAATATTTAAGTGATTTATGGTTTTTATTAGAATAATATGTGAATTATTATATATATATATATATATATATATATATAGGTAGAAGATACGTTAATAATATAAGTATTTTATTAAGTGGGGGAGAAATATTGTTATTAGTAGAAATAATTAAATTATTAGGGGAAAGAGTAAGTTGTGGTGAGAAGAGGAGAAGTCAGAGAGAACCCTAAAGAACGAAGAACGCGGCTATTGGATTTCAGAAACATAATCTAAGGTAAGGGTGAGACTAACTCTCATTATTAACAAGTTTTGATTCATAGGAAGTAGTCAATTGTTGTAGGTTTAAGGGATTGGGATTAGGTCCAAAAGTCATTAAAATTGGAAGATTTAAGTGAATTGTTATGTAATTTGATGTAAACAGATGTTAATCAATCATAGAGAACGTTTAGACGTCGATTCAGGATGATTTAGAGACTTGGGTAGTGGAATTTTGGGTGCTGGGTGAAGGAGAGAGAGCTGCGACAGAACCCTGTTCTGTCATCGCTCGCAGCTGCGAGTGATCCTACTCGCACCTGCGAGTAACCCCTTAGCTCGCAACTGCGAGCAATGTTATACGCAGCTGCGAGCTTCCCCGTTGAGCTCGCCATTGCGAGTTGTTTAGCTCGCCACTGCGAGTTAGTGCAGTGCAGACCTGATGTTGTGCGAAATTGTGTCTTTTCGCCCGTTTCTTTGATGAATTAGTTCTGATGTTTATACTAGTGATGATGCTGCTAATTATTATGTTCCAGTGATGCTGTTTTGATGTAATGAGTTTTGGTGAATTATTTGTTAATTAATTTAACATTAAAAATGAAGATTGTTGCATTTAGAGTCGAGTTGTTGCATAGTCGGCGATGGGGGGCTTAATGCCTGACAGGTTCTTATGACCTTAGCGATGGGGGCTTAATGCCCGACGGTCCAAATATGACCTTAGCGATGGGGGCTTAATGCCCTGGTGGTACCACATGCATGTTGATGTTGTCTAAGTTGTTGTTGATGTTGTTGTTGCATTGTAGAGTCATCATAACTTAAAATAAATGATCAATGCTGTGATGATGTTGCTGCCTTGTTGTTGTTGTTGTTGCTGTCCCAATAATTATAATGATGTAAATGAAGTAAATTAAGATGAATATGTTACCTTGAATAACTATGAAGTTGTTGATTACTTAACCTTGTTAAATGATGATAAGATGATGCTATTAATGTTAGATATATGTTGTTGGTTATCTTTTTATGAATTATTATTTGTTTTTAATGATTGTGAAATCTCACCCCTTCTGCGTATATGTTGCCTCGACCGTGGGTAATGTGCAGGTAATAAAGACTAGCTGTGTTCGTGAGTAGACTCCTCACATCGTGTCGTCTAGGATGCTCTGATACGTAACGGGATGGGGATTGTCTGATGCTTGTTTTCCTTGTTACGTATTTTATTTAATAAATGTTGAACATTTTATGAAGGCTATTTGAGATGTTAAGTTGTGGCCTTTTATGCCAAAGATTTTATGTGACGTTGTGAACTAAATTTCCGCTGCTTTTGACTACTGAATTTTATAATGACAGGTTGATTAAATAAATAGTATTCCCTATTATTATATTTGTTATTAAATGATGTATTGATGTATGTGATGCTCCGTTATGTTGATAAACTCTGATAATTTTTATGAAATTTTTAAGTCGGGAAAACAGGGCGTTACAATTGGTATCAGAGCAGGTCGGTCCGTCCGGCCAAGTAGTGAGTCAAGTTGTGTCATTTTAGCAATTGGAATACCATTATTATGTTATTCTAAACGTTGTGTGTTGTACAGTAAAGAAGAGTAGACCTGGAGGCTGCAAACCTTATCTGTTACAAGAGGACTAGAATGACTGGAAGAAATGATGCTGCAATTGCTGCTGCTTTGGAAGCTGTAGCCCAAGCTGTAGGACAACAACCAAATGTTGGTGCTGGTGTTAATGCTAACGTAAGGATGTTGGAGGCCTTTCTGAGAAATCATCCTCCCACTTTCAAAGGAAGGTACGACCCTGATGGAGCACAGGCATGGCTCAAGGAGATTGAGAGGGTGTTCAGGGTTATGCAATGTACTGATGATCAGAAGGTGCGTTTTGGTACGCACATGCTATCTGAGGAGGCTGATGACTGGTGGGTGAGTCTTTTACCTGAATTAGAGCAAGGTGGTGCGGCTATTACTTGGACTGTGTTTAAGGGAGAGTTCCTAAACAGATATTTCCCTGAAGATGTTCGTGGAAGGAAAGAGGTCGAGTTCCTTGAGCTGAAGCAAGGAAACATGTCGGTGACAGAGTATGCGGCAAAGTTTGTGGAGCTGGCTCAGTTCTATCCACACTATACTGGAGACAATGCTGAGTTTTCTAAATGTATCAAGTTTGAGAATGGTTTGCGTCCTGATATTAAGCGAGCCATTGGTTACCAACAAATCCGTGACTTTTCTGCGTTGGTGAGCAGGTGCAGAATCTATGAAGATGATTCGAAGGCTCATTATAAGATTATGAATGAGAGAAAGGGTAAGCAGCAACAAAATTGTGGGAAGCCTTATAGTACTCCAGCTGATAAGGGCAAGCAAAGAGTGAATGATGAGAGGAAGCCTAAGAAGAATGAGACTCCTGCTGGGATTGTTTGTTACAAATGTGGAGAAAAAGGTCACAAGAGTAATGCTTGTGGTGCTACTGAGGCGAGAGGGTGCTACCGTTGTGGTGTCAAAGGGCATACAGTTGCAGAATGCAAGCACGATGACACTATTTGTTTCAATTGCGGTGGGAAAGGACATATTTCTGCTCAGTGTACTGAACCAAAGAAGGCCCCGACAAGGGGTAAGGTTTTTGCTTTGACTGGTACTCAGACTGAGAATGAGGATCATTTGATCAGAGGTACTTGCTACATTAATGATACTCCTTTAGTTGCTATTATTGATACTGGTGCTTCACATTGTTTTGTTGCTTTTGATTGTGTTTCTAAGTTGGGCCTTGCTATGTCTGATATGAATGGAGAAATGGTTATCGAAACTCCAGCTAAGGGTTCGGTGACCACTTCTCTCGTCTGTTTACGTTGTCCTCTGTCTATGTTTGATCGTGATTTTGAGATTGATTTGGTATGTCTACCTTTGAGTGGAATGGATGTGATTCTTGGTATGAACTGGTTAGAGTACAACCATGTTCTCATTAATTGTTTTAGTAAGTCGGTGCGTTTCTCTTCTGCTGAAGAGGAAAGTGGAGCGGAGTTTTTGTCTACTAAGCAGCTGAAGCAGCTAGAACGCGATGTAATCCTAATGTTTTCTTTGATGGCATCCTTATTTTTGGAGAATCAAGCAGTGATCGATAAGTTACAAGTAGTGTGCGATTTCCCTGAAGTTTTTCCTGATGAAATTCCTGATGTGCCACCGGAAAGAGAAGTTGAATTTTCTATTGATCTTGTTCCGGGAACGAAGCCTGTGTCTATGGCACCTTACCGTATGTCAGCTTCTGAGTTGGCTGAGTTGAAGAAACAGTTGGAAGATCTACTTGACAAGAAGTTTATTAGACCAAGTGTTTCACCCTGGGGAGCTCCAGTGTTGCTGGTGAAGAAGAAAGATGGCAGTATGAGGTTGTGTATTGACTATAGACAGTTGAACAAAGTAACTATAAAGAACAGGTATCCACTTCCAAGAATTGATGACTTGATGGATCAGTTAGTGGGTGCACGTGTGTTCAGCAAGATTGACTTGAGGTCGGGTTATCACAAGATTAAAGTAAGAGATGAAGATATGCAAAAGACGGCTTTTAGGACGCGATATGGACATTATGAATATAAGGTGATGCCTTTTGGTGTTAGTAATGCACCTGGTGTATTTATGGAGTATATGAATCGCATTTTTCATGCATTTTTGGATCGCTTCGTGGTTGTGTTCATTGATGATATTCTGATTTATTCTAAGACGGAGGAAGAACATGCTGAGCATTTGAAGATTATCTTGCAAGTGCTGAAAGAAAAGAAGTTGTATGCTAAATTGTCTAAGTGCGAGTTCTGGTTGAAGGAAGTAAGTTTTCTTGGCCATGTTGTTTCTGGTAGTGGTATTGCAGTTGATCCATCTAAAGTTGAAGCGGTATCACAATGGGAGACTCCGAAGTCAGTTACAGAGATTAGAAGCTTTTTTGGTTTAGCGGGTTACTACCGAAGATTTATTGAAGGATTTTCTAAGTTAGCACTTCCGTTAACGCAGTTGACGTGTAAAGGTAAAACCTTTGTGTGGGATATTCATTGCGAGAACAGTTTTAATGAGTTGAAGAAGCGTTTGACGACGGCTCCGATTTTGATCTTGCCGACACCTGATGAACCTTTTGTAGTGTATTGTGATGCGTCCAAGTTGGGCTTAGGAGGTGTACTTATGCAAGATGGTAAGGTGGTTGCATATGCATCAAGACTGTTATACCCTAATTTTGGACCTAAAAATACTAACTCAATTCCTCTTTTCTTGCATTATAAGTCATTTGAACTGTCTCTGATCAATTGCATCTCTCTCTGAATTTTATTTCAATATTATTTGCAAAATGTACATGCAAGGGTATTTTAGTCATTTCCTATGTCAAAATTCCTTTCAGTCTTTTAAAAATTTTGTTTGAGTCTTTTCAAATAGTTTGAATAAGTCTTCATTTCAATTCTATGTCAAAATCCATTTTAAAAGTTGCATTTGAAGTCATTTTGAGTCCGTTTTGCCCCTAGGGGCATTTTAGTCTTTTCAAGTGTCAAAGCTCTGTTCATACCCTTAAAATTGTCTCTGAGTCTGTTAATTTTGCCTGTATGAGTCTTGTTTCAATTCCCTGTTAAAAATCCATTTTAAAATTCGTATCTGAGTCATTTACAGTCGTTTTAGCCCCAGGGGCATTTTGGTCATTTCACACGAAATTTCGGCAGAGAGGTACTTTAAAGTACCTCATTTAGGCCATTGGTTCATTTTAGTCCGTTTTGTCAATTTTAATCGTTTCACTTTACGTTTATTTCCAAATTACGTTTTTTACCAATTTTATTATTAAGTCCTTTTGTCATTTTTGCATTTTAGTCCTTTATTTTTAGTCATTTGCAATTTAGTCCAAAAGTTTGTTAAGTCCAGTGCCATGTGTCAGATTTTTATTAGTCCAGTCAGTTACAGTCTATGTCCACATGGCAGCGTCCAACAGGTCCAGGCAGGTACACATCAGCTATAAAAGCTGACTCAACAGTCAAAGTCAAGATTCACCAATCATTTTCTGCACAATCATCACAAACACTTTCTCTTTCTCTCTCTCCACAAAAACAGATCAAAAGGCCACAAATATGAAGAACACGATGAACATCATCATGATCTTCAAACCCTAACTCAGTTAGATCATCACAAAATCCTCCAAATCCTCTCAAATTCATACCAGTTCTCATCGATTCAACCACAAACAGATTCATTTCAATAATCATTTCGTCAAACCAGGTTCCAATTCCACAAGTTCTGACCAAATTCGATCGAAACTACGAAGGTCCTCAGTGATTCTCTGCGAGAATCGTCATCATCGAACCTTCCTCTTGCAATTCGAGCACGAATGCGATCACAAGAGGAGGATTGAAGAGAAGAAGAAAAGGATCAAGAAAATCTGCATCAAGATCGAATCAAATCCAGTGGAAACAGATTCATCAAGATCGAATCAAATCCAGTGGAAACAGATTCATCAAGATCGAACCGATTCCACCAAAACCGAATCAGGTCCAGCAATTCAGAAAGAATCAAGAACGACAACTCAAGCCAAGTCCAGCGCATATGGATTCGAAATCACTCAAGACAACTGAAAGCTGAGCCAAATTCGAAAGAAGCAAGAGAAAGTAATTCGTAACAGCTACGAACGAAGAACAAGGAGCTAGCAATTGAGGTAACTCGCCTTTTCTCCCTTTCTTTGCATCGTTTGAATTCGCATGTGAAGATTCATGTGTTTGTGAGTTCATCCTTGAAACTTTGAAGCCGAATCCATTTCTTCAGATCTACTCCGATCCTTTGGTTATCTTTGAAAACTAGCTTCGAATTCGAAAAGAGGAAGGAAATTGATGTTTAAAAACGCAAGAATTTTTTAGATCGGAGCAGATTGGTGTCTCCGGCACCGGCGCCGCCACCAGAAGGTGACCGGCCGCCGTGCCGGAAAATGAAGAAATAGGTCGGAGAAGAAAGGGAGTTGCAGACTCTCTCTCTCTTCTTTCCACTCTAGAGAGAGAAACGTACGAGGTTTGTGAGGTTTTTCCCTTGTATTTTGCTTATATACCATGCCTTAATCCTACGCGCGTGCGTGCACTGGCTTCCCATGCTCCCTAGGCGCCTATGACCCTTGGATCTAGGGTTTGAGAGGGACTGGATTAATCTGACGGCTGTAAGGCAGTTGGATTATCCAGATCCAACTCAGACTCTGGGCTTGGGCCTCTGGATGCTGTTGTTCGATTTTCTTGCAGTTTTATTGCTATTTTACACACTGTTTCCACTTTTTGCACCTCTGCACACTTCAAAACTTTGTCAAAAATTCTAAAAAAATTGCTATTAATTTTTCTTGCATTTTTTTGATCAACCTTGGCATATTGCATGTGAATTTTGATCGAAGAAATGTTAGAAAATTATTTTGCCTTGCTCGCTCGTTTTCTTTTAATTTTTGTTGGAAAAAACCTTGTTAAAGACTTGTAAAAATTTGGGTGAGCTTTATTGCAATAATGTTGATTGATTTAGGATTGTTTCTTGTGAATTTTGAGTGCTGGAAATTGATGGAGGAATGCATGTGGATTTGTGTGTGATTTGTGTTGTTTTTTGGTCACATTTTGTGAAGCTTTTTTTTTTTTTTTTGCACATTTTAGCTCCAATATTTTGGCCCATGATAATTGGTACTTGATGAATGATCTTAGGGTATTGCTTGTTGCATAATATGTAGTGTTTGGTGCTGTTTTGAATGTGTGATGATTGGTTGCTTAGTTAGCAAGTTACTTGTTATGTTAATATGTGAATTGGTGCAAAGATAGGCCTAATTTCAATATCATGATTCTTTGGCTTATGATTTTCTTGTAACTCTCATATTAGGGCTGACCCCGATACTCTTTGAAAAATGTTATAATGTGAGGGTTATAGGTCTTTTATTTGCTTGGGATTTTGGTATTTTGTTAGGTATATTTTGTCATCTTTCTTTGCCATTTTATCATGTTACCATGCTTTATTTCCTTGTCAATTTTTCCCATCATACTATGCCTATTATCACTAACTCTTTTGTCCATCATTTCATAAGCATTCCCATCTCATCTCATATTCACCTTTACCTTCTTGCAATTTAATTTGTACCAAGGCTTAGAATGTAATACTTAGGAGCTTTTGTAATATTTTACTTTCATGCACTCTTAATTTTCTTGGCAAAGAGGCCATAGAATGTATCTAGGGTATGATGTAAAGGACAATGGACTCTAATGATGTACACCGACACAAGCACCGACACATGCACACACACCACTTTAGATATATAGCTAGAATATGCATGTTTAGATGTATGTTTAGGATTGTATGTTTAGATGAATGCCTAGGACTTATACTTGGAAAAAACCAATTTTTCAAACAAATGTGAACAACTTCACTCAAATCTTTTCCAAATAAACCTTGGGATCCAACATCCCATTGAATTTTCCTTTTATTTTCTTAATCAAAAATCCAATGAAAATAATCATATTTGACTTCTTTTGCAAATGACTAATCCAACCCCACTTTTTACAAATCTCATGCCCTTGAGGCCTCTCTCTATTCTTCAAAACTCCATTTTCAAACTTAAAATCAACCAACAAAAACAAAAACATTTTTGGAAGAGAACTACGGTGGATTTGATCCCTTAAACGGGTACGTAGGCAAGGAACAAAATTCCTTCAATTCAAATAAAATAAAAATCCAAAAACATTCTTCTCCCTCCAATTCTTCATTTAGCAAACTTTAGGTGTAATTGGCATTTCAAATAGCATTTAAGAATAAAGCGCGCGCGTAGAAATTAAAGACGGTTCCTATAGGTTACTATAGTCGTTATGGGTGCCTAACACCTTCCCGTAGCGAAAACAACTCCCGGACCTCGATTCTCAAGGGTTTTGCTTACTTTTTCCCTTCCCAAGAAAAAATAAGATATCACCGGTTTAAAAGGTTCAAACGTAATCAATGTTTGACACCCGAAAACCAAGATAAAACAGCTGGCGACTTCACTGGGGAGATTCGAGAGTTACGCCTAGTCTTTATTTCCACGCTTGCGCTTGTATTTTTACTTGCTTCTTTTACTTGCTTTCCTATGTGAATAAATGTTTAATTTCTTGCAAACGTGTGGGGTGAGAATATCAAAAATCCTGCACCCGGGCTGAGTGAACTTAGGATTTAGGAGGGATATAATCGACAATTCATTCCGGGGGTTGCCTCGTGTTTTGGATTATGCGATCAATCCCACATAGCTGAGGCATTTTGGGGGTGATGTTGTCGGCGCGTGTTGTCGCGTTTAGGCACTTTACTTCTAATTGTTCTATGACGCTATGAACCGTAGATAACCAAACCCATCCATGGCCATTTTCTAGGATGTAGTGCGGAGGCTAAACCGAGTGTTGTCTCGAGTTTTAGTCGTCACGCGATACTACACTCAAGTTAGACCTTCCACGTATAATCATGGAGCGAGTGTTGTCTCGTGACACCATGAGATACGTCGGAGAGGTTGCAACTTGGGAACCTTTTTAGAACCCGGTTACTATTTCCTAAAGCCTTAGATTCACCGGACGCCGTGTCCACCCATGACTCCTCGACTTTGAACTTCAAACCCACCATGTTTTCTCTGAACTTGTACATAATCATGCATTCATGCATACATGCATACATGCATAAACTTTTTGTCATGCATTGTTATCGAAGGGCTTAGACAAGTTGAATTTGTAAACATTGTAGGGATGAAGATGACTAAGTCCTACAAGTTCAAGGAAGTGGATTTGGCTAGTTTGAGAGATTTGGCACTCAGGATTGAGGATCCGACTGGTTTCCGACGTCGTTACGGGACCTTACTTCCTATTCTCCATACTAATGTGGATGAGAAGCTTGTGCACACTCTAGTGCAATTCTATGATCAGAGGTATCGGTGCTTTACTTTTCCGGACTTTCAGTTGATGCCTACTCTAGAGGCTTATTCTTGCTTGATGGGTTTATCTATTGCTAAGGGGATACCTTTCTCAGGACCGGAAAATCCTCTTACTCCATTGGTTATTGCTAAGGATCTCTATCTCAAGACCACCGATGTCTCCAAGAGTCTTATCACTAAGGCACGCATCCGAGGGTTCACTTCAGAGTATCTTCTTGGGAAAGCCAACCTCAATACTACTTGTCAGGACACTCTTGAGGCTATTCTTGCACTTCTCATCTATGGGCTTATTCTCTTTCCGAATCTTGATGGCTTCGTGGACATGAATGCTATTATGATCTTCCACTCCAAGAATCCGGTTCCTACTTTGCTAGCTGACACATACCATGCTATTCACGATCGTTCCAACAAAGGTCGTGGATACATTCTTTGTTGTGTGCCTCTCCTCTATAGGTGGTTTATTTCATACCTTCCGCAGTCTTTCCACGACAATCCAAGGAATTGGTCTATTTCACAAAGGATTATGGCTCTCACTCCTAATGAAGTAGTTTGGCTCACTTCCGCTTCTAGGGTTAAGGAAATTATCTTTGGTGGTGGAAAGTTTCTTAATGTACCTCTTCTTGGTACCCGGGGTGGAATCAACTATAACCCGGAGCTTGCTTTGCGACAATTTGGTTTTCCGATGAAAGATAAGCCCATCAATCTTGCTACAGCTCCTTACTTCTTTCACTACTCCAATGCTCCCACCGGAATTAGAGAAGATTTCATGCAAGCCTGGACCAAGCTTCGGAAGAAAGAGGTGAAGCATATGGGTGTAAGGTCCGGTGTTGCTCATGAGGCCTATACACAGTGGGTGATAAACCAAGCTGAGGAGATTGGTATGCCTTACCCCTCTATGAGATATGTGTCTGCAACTGTTCCTACCATGCCTTTGCCTCTACTCCCACCTACCCAGGAGATGTATCAGGAGCATCTAGCTATGGAGAGTCGGGAGAAACATCAGTGGAGGGCTAGATACTATGAGGCTGAGAACTTGATCATGACTTTGGATGGAAAAGGTGAGCAGCAGACTCATGAGGTCTTGACACTGAAGAAAGAGCTAGCTAAGGCTAAGAGAGAGATTGAGGAGAAAGATAGATTGCTTATGAGAGACTCTAAGAGGGCTAGGGGTGCCCGTGACTTCTACGCACGATACTGCAGCTATGAGTCCGACTCTGAGGACGACGCTTCCACTTCCTATGCTTGAGGATTTCCATTTCCTGTTGTTATTTCCATTTGTTTATGTTGAAATTGTCTTGTAAAACTATATGTTGGTGTTTGTTTCCCGCTTATGTTAATTGTTGTTTAGTAATGTTTACGAGTTTATAATTTGTCTAAAACCCTTCGATAACATAAAAAGAGTCTTTTTTGCATATGCACATTTCATGCATCATATGCATTCATTGGTCACAAAAAACTTCTCTCGTGCTCATTGCCTCCTGGTTTTGTCCGCCGCAGTCTGAAAAGTGGCTCGTGTTCGCAAAGTCTACCAACCAGATAGAATTCATCAAACAAGATTTCACAAGAGAAGGATGATGGCTAACTTTGAAGAAGAAAATGCTCAGCTCCGTGCCGAATTGGCTGCTATGAAAGAAGATTTGGCTAAGGCTCATGATGCTATGTCCGCTATGATGGCTGCACAGGAACAACCAGCCACTTCTGTTCCAGTTACTGCTGAGGTGATTCCCTCTATCCCACTATCTACTGTGGCTACTGATGTTCGTTTTGTTATGCCCAACGGCCGTCCCTATGGCCTCTCTGCTTACTATTCTCCTAATACTGCTGCTGGTGTTTCTGGTTTTGCTGGTCAAGGACAGATTCCTGTGTCTACTGCTATGCCTCAAGTAACCACTGTTGTTACCGACCCTATTGTGCACACTGTGCAACAGGTGATTGATGTTGACACTCCGCGTGGACAAGATCCCGCAATGGAAGCTATGAAGAGACAGTTAAAGGAGTTGGCCGGAGAACTCCGTGAGGTCAAGGCTAGCCGAGGAAACAATGGTGCTCCTGCTAAGGCTCGTGATCTATGCTTGGTATCCCGATTTGAGGTTCCTAAGAAATTCAAAGAGCCAGAATTTGACAAGTATAATGGGACTTTTTGCCCACACAACCATGTTATCCGGTATGTCCGAAAGATGGCTAACTACGCCGACAATGATGCACTGATGATCCACTGCTTTCAGAGTAGCTTGACAGATGATGCAGCAGATTGGTACACTAGTCTGAGCAAAGATAACATTCATACCTTTGAGGAACTCGCTGCTGCTTTCGAGGGTCAATATGAGTTCAACACCCGTCTGAGGCCAAATAGGGACTCTCTCAAGGCCCTATCTCAGAAATCAGATGAAACCTTTCGAGAATATGCTCAGAGGTGGAGAGGGGCAGCTGCCCGTGTTTCTCCTCGACTTGATGAGGAAGAATTAACGCAGACATTCCTGAAGACTCTGAAGAAAGAATATAAGGAGAGAATGATAGTCTCTGCTCCAAACAACTTCTCTGATATGGTTACAATGGGAACTCGTCTAGAGGAGGCTGTCCGAGATGGTATTATTGTTCTTGAGAAAGGTGAATCTTCAAACAGTGCACCGAAGAAGTACGGTAACGGTCATCATAAGAGGAAAGAATCTGAAGTAGGGATGGTATCTGGCAACCCATCTGCAGCTGCTACTCAAATACCTCTGCCCTACCACTACATGCAGTACTCTCAGCATCCTTTCTTCCCACCATTCTACCAGCAATATCCTCTGCCACCGGGCCAATCACCAGTGCCCGTCAATGCCATCGCTCAACAAGTACAACAACAGTCTCCTGCTCAACAGCAACGGCAGCAACAACAGGGTCCCCGACCCAAGCCTTCTTTTCCAACAATACCAATGCGGTATGGTGAGCTGCTCCCAACTCTATTGGCTAAGGGACACTGTGTTACTAGACCAGGCAAGCCTCCGCCTAACCCATTGCCTCCCAGGTTCCGTCAGGACCTAACATGTGAATTTCATCAGGGTGCTCAAGGCCATGATATTGAAGGTTGCTTTGCTCTGAAATATATTGTGAAAGACCTAATAGAAAAGGGACGGTTGACTTTTGAGAACAGTGTTCCTCATGTCCTTGACAATCCGCTTCCAAACCATGCTGCTGTTAACATGATTGAGGCCTTTGAAGGGGTTCCCGTTCCTCAAGAAGATCCCATGTTGGATGTCCGCAATGTCGTTACTCCCTTGGTGCCATTACATGTCAAACTTTACCGGGCTTCTCTGTTCAAACATGATCATGATTCTTGTTCAAAATGTCTGCAGAATCCTATGGGCTGTTGTGTGGTGCAAAATGATATCCAGAGCCTGATGGATGACAAGTACTTGATTGCCAGTGATGTATGTGTGATTGTGCCAGTGTTCCATGACTCTCCTGTTGAAAGTGTATCTCAGGCAAAGAATGTTGAGCCTTTGGTGATCAGGCTACCTGGTCCGGTATCTTATACCTCTACCAAAGCAATTCCCTACAAATACAATGCAACCATGGTTGAAAACGGGGTGGAGGTGCCTCTCGTATCCCCAGCTACAGTTGACAATGTTGCCGGTGAAATTACAACTCTGAGAAGTGGAAAAGTCCGTCCACCCTTGTTTCAAAAGAAGGTGGTGACACCTATTGCCACGGTAACTCCACCAATTGCTCCTCCTGTTGACAAGAACACTGGCCCAGCAGGCCAATCTATTGAAGAGTCCAATTTGGACGAAATCCTGAGGCTTATCAAGAAAAGTGACTATAAGATTGTTGACCAACTGCTACAGACCCCATCAAAGATATCCATCTTGTCTCTGCTCATGAGCTCAGAGGCTCATAGGAAAGTGTTAATGAAGATACTCGAGCAAGCTTATGTTGACCACGAAGTCTCTGTGGATCAGTTTGATGGGATAGTGAGCAATATTACTGCCTGCAACAACTTGGGGTTTGGTGACGATGAGCTCCCCGAAGCAGGGAAACGCCACAACTTGGCTCTACATATCTCGGTACACTGTGGGTCTGATATGATATCCAACGTATTGGTGGACACTGGATCGTCTCTGAATGTAATGCCTGAATCCACACTAAGGCAATTGAGCCATCATGGAATTTCTCTGAGAGGTAGCAGCTATCTGGTTAAAGCTTTTGATGGATCCCGCAAGGATGTTCTCGGGGAAGTGGACTTGCCAATTACCGTTGGTCCTGAGACGTTTCAGATTACTTTCCAAGTTATGGACATCAATGCTTCCTACAGTTGTCTCCTCGGAAGACCATGGATCCATGACGCTGGAGCGGTAACTTCCACTTTGCATCAGAAGCTCAAGTTCATGAGGAATGGTAAGATTGTCACTGTGCATGGTGAGGAAGCATATCTAGTTAGCCAGGTATCATCTTTCTCTTGTGTTGAAGCAGGGTCCGCAGAAGGAACGTCGTTTCAAGGCTTGGCTGTCGAGGGTGCAGAGCCCCGGAGGGCTGGTGCTAGCATGGCCTCACTGAAGGACGCCCAGAAGACTGTTCAAGCAGGGCAAGCTGCTGGCTGGGGCAAAGTAATTCAGATTCTGGAAAACAAGCGTAAAGAGGGCCTTGGATTTTCTCCAATTTCTGGTGTTTCAAAGGGAACCTTCTACAGTGCTGGGTTCATCAATGCTATTGCTGAAGATGCTGCTGAAAGTAGTTACGTGCCCACATTTGTTGTACCAGGAGGCACTGTGAGAAATTGGGAGGCCATTGATGTTCCCTTAGTCATGCATGCTTCCATGTAATGTGTCTTGTTGCTCATGTTTTCTTGTTTTCAAAATAACAATCCTTTCGCTCTGCCCAAGGCGAAAGTGATATCATTGTAAGGGCATGTTTGTTTCGGCATTGCCGTTATCAATAAAAGTTGTCGTCTTTCTCACGACTCTTTGTTTTTTACTTTTTAGTGCCTTTTTCTTGGAAATAATGGTAATGCCAGAAAAAAAAACCAAAACATTTGTTATTTTCTTATTAATTTCAAAAATCTGCATAGAAAACATTTTTCTAAAAATCATCCCAATCATATTATGCAGATTGAACCATAATAAACCCGTTGAACACAGTGACCCTATGGTTCCTCCAAATTTTGAATTCCCTGTATATGAAGCTGAAGATGAGGATGATGATTACGAAGAGATACCGTATGAGATCACTCGACTGCTTGAGCAAGAAAGAAGAGCCATTCAGCCTCACCAGGAAGAAATTGAGTTCATCAACCTGGGTACTGAAGAAAACAAGCGAGAGATCAAGATTGGTGCTGCACTTGAGCCAGAAATGAAAAAGAAGATCATTCAGCTCCTTCATGATTATCCAGATGTCTTTGCATGGTCCTATGAAGATATGTCGGGTCTAGATCCCAAGATTGTGGAACATCGGATACCGACAAGGCCTGAATGTCCTCCTGTCAAACAGAAATTGAGAAGGTCTCGTCCAGACATGGCACTTAAGATCAAGGCTGAGGTGCAGAAGCAAATTGATGCGGGTTTCCTCATGACAGCTGAATATCCTGAGTGGATTGCCAACATTGTACCAGTACCAAAGAAGGATGGGAAAGTTCGAATGTGTGTTGATTACAGAGACTTGAACAAAGCCAGTCCAAAAGATAACTTCCCACTGCCTCATATTGATGTGCTTGTCGACAGTACTGCTCAATCCAAAGTGTTCTCATTTATGGATGGTTTCTCTGGCTATAATCAGATACGAATGTCTCCTGAAGATAGAGAAAAGACGTCCTTCATCACTCCGTGGGGAACGTTCTGTTATAAAGTGATGCCGTTTGGCTTGATAAATGCTGGTGCTACCTATCAAAGGGGTATGACTACTCTGTTTCATGATATGATTCACAAAGAGATTGAAGTATATGTTGATGATATGATTGTGAAGTCAAGTGATGAAGAGCAGCATATTGTGTATTTGAAAAAGATGTTTGAAAGACTGAGAAAGTACAAGCTGCGGTTAAATCCTAACAGGTGCACATTCGGTGTAAGATCTGGAAAATTGCTAGGCTTCATTGTCAGCCAAAGAGGCATTGAAGTTGATCCTGACAAAGTCCGAGCCATCAGAGAGATGCCGGCCCCTCAAACTGAAAAGCAAGTCAGAGGTTTCCTCGGACGTCTGAATTATATTTCAAGATTCATATCTCACAGGACTACTACCTGTGGTCCAATTTTCAAATTGCTCAGAAAGAATCAACCTGTTGTGTGGAATGATGAATGTCAGGAAGCTTTTGATAGCATTAAAGAATACCTGTTAGAGCCACCTATCCTTGTCCCACCAGTGGAAGGAAGGCCTTTGATTATGTATCTGTCAGTGTTGGATGATTCAGTGGGTTGTGTCCTCGGTCAACAAGATGAGACTGGTAAGAAAGAGCATGCTATCTACTATCTGAGCAAGAAATTCACCGACTGTGAGACTCGGTATACAATGCTTGAAAAGACATGTTGTGCTTTAGCTTGGGCTGCCAAACGCCTGCGTCATTATATGGTGAATCATACAACTTGGTTGATATCCCGAATGGATCCAATCAAGTACATCTTCGAAAAGCCTGCTGTTACTGGAAAGATCGCACGTTGGCAAATGTTGTTGTCTGAATATGATATTGTGTACAAAGCTCAGAAAGCAATCAAAGGAAGCATCCTTGCTGAGCATCTTGCTTGTCAACCTCTTGATGATTACCAGCCAATTAAGTTTGATTTCCCTGATGAAGAGATTATGTATCTGAAAGCAAAAGACTGTGAAGAACCCCTGATCAATGAAGGGCCGGATCCCAATAGCAAATGGGGATTGGTGTTTGATGGTGCTGTTAATGCTTATGGTAAAGGAATCGGAGCCATCATTGTGACTCCGCAAGGGCACCACATTCCTTTCACTGCACGAATAACTTTTGAATGCACAAACAACATAGCTGAATATGAAGCATGCATCTTGGGCATTGAAGAAGCCCTTGACCTGAGAATCAAACACCTTGACATCTATGGGGATTCTGCACTTGTTATTAATCAGATAAAGGGTGAATGGGAGACTCATCATGAGAAGCTGATTCCTTACCGTGACTATGCAAGACGTCTATTGACATATTTTACCAAGGTTGAGTTGCACCATATCCCTCGGGATGAAAATCAGATGGCTGATGCTCTTGCCACCTTGTCTTCCATGTTTCGTGTCAATCACTGGAACGATGTGCCCGTAATCAAAGTACAGCGTCTTGATAGACCCGCTCATGTGTTTACCATCGAAAATATGCCAGATCAGGCTGATGAAGATGTGAATGATAAAAAGCCTTGGTATCACAACATCAAACAATTCTTGCAGAATCGTGAATATCCACCTGGTGCTTCCAACAGAGATAAAAAGACATTGAGACGATGGGCTAGCAAATTCCTTCTGGACGGAGAAATCCTATACAAGAGGAACTATGACATGGTTTTGTTGAGATGTGTTGACAAACAAGAAGCCGAGAAATTAATGCATGATGTACATGACGGTACTTTTGGGACCCATGCTTCGGGTCACACTATGTCAAGAAAATTGTTAAGAGCCGGCTATTACTGGATAACCATGGAGCGTGATTGCCACAAACATGCTAAAAGATGCCACAAATGTCAAATTTATGCTGACAAGATTCATGTGCCTCCACATGCTCTCAATGTTATCTCTTCCCCATGGCCTTTCTCTATGTGGGGCATTGACATGATCGGAAGAATTGAACCAAAGGCTTCCAATGGACATCGTTTCATTCTAGTGGCAATTGACTATTTCACCAAGTGGGTTGAAGCTGCGTCCTATGCAAATGTGACCAAGCAAGTGGTTGTCAAGTTTATCAAGAATAACATCATCTGTCGATATGGTGTTCCCAACAAAATTATCACTGACAATGGTTCCAATCTGAACAATAGCATGGTGCAAGCTTTATGTGAAGAATTCAAAATTGAACATCACAACTCTTCTCCTTACAGACCTCAGATGAATGGTGCAGTTGAGGCCGCTAACAAGAACATCAAGAAGATTGTTCAGAAGATGGTCACTACTTACAAAGACTGGCATGAGATGCTACCGTTTGCCTTGCATGGTTACCGTACTACAGTGCGCAGTTCAACCGGGGCAACTCCTTTCTCTTTGGTGTATGGTATGGAAGCAGTTCTCCCTCTGGAAGTGGAGATTCCATCTCTTCGAGTGATCATGGAAGCAAAATTAACTGAGGCTGAATGGTGTCAAAGTCGGTATGATCAGTTGAATCTAATTGAAGAGAAACGTATGAATGCTATGGCTCATGGACAGTTGTATCAAGTGCGAATGAAGAATGCTTTTGACAAGAAAGTCCGACCTCGAGAATTCAAGGAAGGCGAACTTGTGTTGAAAAGAAGGATAAGTCAGCAACCCGACCCAAGGGGTAAGTGGACACCTAACTATGAAGGTCCTTATGTTGTCAAGAAGGCTTTCTCTGGTGGTGCTTTGATTCTTACACACATGGATGGTGTTGAGCTTCCAAATCCTGTTAATGCCGATATAGTCAAGAAATACTTTGTCTAGAAAGAAAAGAACAGCGTGGTAGGTCGAAAACCCGAAAGGGCGGCCTAGGCAAAAATGCGCTTCCCGGTGGATCGAAAACCCGAAAGGGCGATCCAGGCAAAAGTTAGGGACAAAAAAAATGAATATGAAAAAGCTCGCTGAGATTGTACGCAACTCAGGCAAGAATGGGCGCCTCGATGAGCCGAAAACCCGAAAGGGCGGCTCATGCAAAAATGAGGTTGACAATAAAAGACAAGTAACTATATCTGGCAAATCACCATCACCCCTTGGGGCATCTGCAACTGTCAACGATCGTCTTCATCAGAGGCTTCTGTGTTTGTGAATTCAAAATTTCTATGAAATGTAGCGGTCATCGTGTTCAATGTATCACCAACCAATAAAATTACCATTTTCCAAGCTTTGTAAATCCGTGAAGTCATGCCTTTGGCTGATTTTCACTCTTCTACATCAATTTGAGCCTTTCTACTGTTTGAAATTCTATTTTCTTTCTACTTTCAATGCCATATTCAAAACATTTTCTTTCTATTTGATAATGTCAATGTCTGAAACAAACATTTTGAAAATTGAAAATCTTTTTCTGTCTATTCTGAAAGCAAACCTGAGCAACAGGGTACATTTCAACGAAACATGCATGAATAAATGAGTGTCAATGTCTATTTCAATACTTGTTACAAGCAGGTTACTCCCCAGGATGATCTGTGGTCAATGGCAAGAATGAAAAAACAGAATGAAAATGAAAAAATATGAAAAATGAAAATAAGAAGCTCGCTAAGTTGAAAACCCGAAAGGGAGGCTTAGGCAAAAATGAGCACCCCGCTGATCGACAACCTATGAAGGCAAATCAGGCAAAAATGGGGCAATAAAAAGAATGTATTCCCCAGTGAATCGAAAACCCGAAAGGGCGGTTCAGGCAAGAGTGGGGTCTGAAAATGAAAAATGAAAAGAATATAAAAGCATTGACCACAGATGCGAACACCCAATGTTCACCCATCACTGACACGCCTAGCAACGGCGACCTGCATCCAAGGACTGTCCAAGGGTCCCTCCTTTACAAGTTTTATTGCCCTCAGCCATGGTTTTGATACGTCTCTCAACGACGGTCTCTCCAAAGAGGTTTTCCCCTGTGAATATGTTGCGGCACGAGCCACTACGTGCCCAATCTTCCAATGTTTCGTCTGCCTTTGTGAAACTTTCTCTGCCAAATTACAAGCCAATCATGCATTTCAAGCATTCATACATGCATAATCATGCATTTTATGTGCTCATACAATCTTGCTATACCATGCATACATGTTGCATATCCAACTGTCAACTGTCAAATTCAATGACAATTCCAATTCCATTTCCAAATGTCAAACTCAATTCCAATTTCAATTCCAACTGTCAATTTCAATGTCAAATGTCAAATTCGAAGCAATATCAATGTCAAATTCAATTTCAACTGTCAAATTCGATGCAATCTCAACTTTCCAACTTCAATTCCAATCATGTCAAACTGTCAAATTCGAAGCAATTTCCAATCTCCAATTTCAATTCCAATTTCAATGTCAATCTCCAATGACAACCTCCAATGTCAATATCCAATGTCAATGTCAATGTCAAATGTCAATGTCAAATGTCAATGTCAAATGTCAATATCCAATGCCAATGTCAATGTCAATGTCAATATCAATGTCAATTTCAATTGCCAAGCCAATGTCAATGTCAATGTCAATGTCAATGTCAATTTCAATTTCCAAGCCAATGTCAATGTCAATGTCAATTTTCAATTCAAACCAATGTCAATTCACTCTCAATGTACTCTTGGGCCAACAAAAATGGTCATGACTATTCTCAAATCAAGTCAATGACAATTTACCCTCAATTGGTATCTTGTTAAACCAGACTTTCAATTCGTATCTTGATACTGGTCAAGTGCCAGGTTCGATCCAAAAAAGAACCACTTGTACCTGCTTATATACCTATGCTTCCGGACAAACGACAAGTTCGATCTGAAAAGAACAGTTTGTACCCAGCTCATGCTTTGTTATCAGTCAGACGGCAAGTTCAATCTGAAGAACAGTTTGTACCCAGCTTATGCTTTGTTATCGGTCAAACGACAAGTTCGATCTAAGAGAACAGTCTGCACCTTCCCACATGACGTGGTGATAATCCAACAAGCAAGTTCGATCCAAAGAAACATCTTGTATCAACCCTTTTGTCTATGTCCCCAGCCAAACAGCCAGTTCAATCCAAAAGAACAGTTTGTGTCTGTCTATCTGTTTGTATTTTCAATCAAGTGTCAAGTTCGATCCAAAGAACAGCTCGTACCTGCCCATATGTCTGTATTTCCGGTCAAGTGCCAAGTTCAATCCCAAGAACAACTTGCACCTATCTCTTGTTTTGTATTCCTCGGTCAAGTGGCTAGTTCGACCCAAAGAACAACTTGCACCTTATTTTCTACTCCCTGGTTTGTCTACCCTGTCAATGTCCATCTGAGTCCCCAGTGACATGACAGGTTCCATAGACTCCAGTCGTTTGTCTTGCATTCATAATCAAATATTGCATAGCATTCATAATTTTGAAAATCTGGAAGCGTATTTTTACGTCCAAAAACAGTGCAAATGTTAATATTTAAGTATCTTCGTCCCGTCAACTCTAAGACTTCGTCTCTTGACTCTCCGGACAAAGAAACTTAAATAGGGGCAGCTGTTATACCCTAATTTTGGACCTAAAAATACTAACTCAATTCCTCTTTTCTTGCATTATAAGTCATTTGAACTGTCTCTGATCAATTGCATCTCTCTCTGCATTTTATTTCAATATTATTTGCAAAATGTACATGCAAGGGTATTTTAGTCATTTCCTATGTCAAAATTCCTTTCAGTCTTTTAAAAATTTTGTTTGAGTCTTTTCAAATAGTTTGAATAAGTCTTCATTTCAATTCTATGTCAAAATCCATTTTAAAAGTTGCATTTGAAGTCATTTTGAGTCCGTTTTGTCCCTAGGGGCATTTTAGTCTTTTCAAGTGTCAAAGCTCTGTTCATACCCTTAAAATTGTCTCTGAGTCTGTTAATTTTGCCTGTATGAGTCTTGTTTCAATTCCCTGTTAAAAATCCATTTTAAAATTCGTATCTGAGTCATTTACAGTCGTTTTAGCCCCAGGGGCATTTTGGTCATTTCACACGAAATTTCGGCAGAGAGGTACTTTAAAGTACCTCATTTAGGCCATTGGTTCATTTTAGTCCGTTTTGTCAATTTTAATCGTTTCACTTTACGTTTATTTCCAAATTACGTTTTTTTACCAATTTTATTATTAAGTCCTTTTGTCATTTTTGCATTTTAGTCCTTTATTTTTAGTCATTTGCAATTTAGTCCAAAAGTTTGTTAAGTCCAGTGCCATGTGTCAGATTTTTATTAGTCCAGTCAGTTACAGTCTATGTCCACATGGCAGCGTCCAACAGGTCCAGGCAGGTACACATCAGCTATAAAAGCTGACTCAACAGTCAAAGTCAAGATTCACCAATCATTTTCTGCACAATCATCACAAACACTTTCTCTTTCTCTCTCTCCACAAAAACAGATCAAAAAGCCACAAATATGAAGAACACGATGAACATCATCATGATCTTCAAACCCTAACTCAGTTAGATCATCACAAAATCCTCCAAATCCTCTCAAATTCATACCAGTTCTCATCGATTCAACCACAAACAGATTCATTTCAATAATCATTTCGTCAAACCAGGTTCCAATTCCACAAGTTCTGACCAAATTCGATCGAAGCTACGAAGGTCCTCAGTGATTCTCTGCGAGAATCGTCATCATCGAACCTTCCTCTTGCAATTCGAGCACGAATGCGATCACAAGAGGAGGATTGAAGAGAAGAAGAAAAGGATCAAGAAAATCTGCATCAAGATCGAATCAAATCCAGTGGAAACAGATTCATCAAGATCGAATCAAATCCAGTGGAAACAGATTCATCAAGATCGAACCGATTCCACCAAAACCGAATCAGGTCCAGCAATTCAGAAAGAATCAAGAACGACAACTCAAGCCAAGTCCAGCGCATATGGATTCGAAATCACTCAAGACAATTGAAAGCTGAGCCAAATTCGAAAGAAGCAAGAGAAAGTAATTCGTAACAGCTACGAACGAAGAACAAGGAGCTAGCAATTGAGGTAACTCGCCTTTTCTCCCTTTCTTTGCATCGTTTGAATTCGCATGTGAAGATTCATGTGTTTGTGAGTTCATCCTTGAAACTTTGAAGCCGAATCCATTTCTTCAGATCTACTCCGATCCTTTGGTTATCTTTGAAAACTAGCTTCGAATTCGAAAAGAGGAAGGAAATTGATGTTTAAAAACGCAAGAATTTTTTAGATCGGAGCAGATTGGTGTCTCCGGCACCGGCGCCGCCACCAGAAGGTGACCGGCCGCCGTGCCGGAAAATGAAGAAATAGGTCGGAGAAGAAAGGGAGTTGCAGACTCTCTCTCTCTTCTTTCCACTCTAGAGAGAGAAACGTACGAGGTTTGTGAGGTTTTTCCCTTGTATTTTGCTTATATACCATGCCTTAATCCTACGCGCGCGCGTGCACTGGCTTCCCATGCTCCCTAGGCGCCTATGACCCTTGGATCTAGGGTTTGAGAGGGACTGGATTAATCTGACGGCTGTAAGGCAGTTGGATTATCCAGATCCAACTCAGACTCTGGGCTTGGGCCTCTGGATGCTGTTGTTCGATTTTCTTGCAGTTTTATTGCTATTTTACACACTGTTTCCACTTTTTGCACCTCTGCACACTTCAAAACTTTGTCAAAAATTCTAAAAAAATTGCTATTAATTTTTCTTGCATTTTTTTGATCAACCTTGGCATATTGCATGTGAATTTTGATCGAAGAAATGTTAGAAAATTATTTTGCCTTGCTCGCTCGTTTTCTTTTAATTTTTGTTGGAAAAAACCTTGTTAAAGACTTGTAAAAATTTGGGTGAGCTTTATTGCAATAATGTTGATTGATTTAGGATTGTTTCTTGTGAATTTTGAGTGCTGGAAATTGATGGAGGAATGCATGTGGATTTGTGTGTGATTTGTGTTGTTTTTTGGTCACATTTTGTGAAGCTTTTTTTTTTTTTTTGCACATTTTAGCTCCAATATTTTGGCCCATGATAATTGGTACTTGATGAATGATCTTAGGGTATTGCTTGTTGCATAATATGTAGTGTTTGGTGCTGTTTTGAATGTGTGATGATTGGTTGCTTAGTTAGCAAGTTACTTGTTATGTTAATATGTGAATTGGTGCAAAGATAGGCCTAATTTCAATATCATGATTCTTTGGCTTATGATTTTCTTGTAACTCTCATATTAGGGCTGACCCCGATACTCTTTGAAAAATGTTATAATGTGAGGGTTATAGGTCTTTTATTTGCTTGGGATTTTGGTATTTTGTTAGGTATATTTTGTCATCTTTCTTTGCCATTTTATCATGTTACCATGCTTTATTTCCTTGTCAATTTTTCCCATCATACTATGCCTATTATCACTAACTCTTTTGTCCATCATTTCATAAGCATTCCCATCTCATCTCATATTCACCTTTACCTTCTTGCAATTTAATTTGTACCAAGGCTTAGAATGTAATACTTAGGAGCTTTTGTAATATTTTACTTTCATGCACTCTTAATTTTCTTGGCAAAGAGGCCATAGAATGTATCTAGGGTATGATGTAAAGGACAATGGACTCTAATGATGTACACCGACACAAGCACCGACACATGCACACACACCACTTTAGATATATAGCTAGAATATGCATGTTTAGATGTATGTTTAGGATTGTATGTTTAGATGAATGCCTAGGACTTATACTTGGAAAAAACCAATTTTTCAAACAAATGTGAACAACTTCACTCAAATCTTTTCCAAATAAACCTTGGGATCCAACATCCCATTGAATTTTCCTTTTATTTTCTTAATCAAAAATCCAATGAAAATAATCATATTTGACTTCTTTTGCAAATGACTAATCCAACCCCACTTTTTACAAATCTCATGCCCTTGAGGCCTCTCTCTATTCTTCAAAACTCCATTTTCAAACTTAAAATCAACCAACAAAAACAAAAACATTTTTGGAAGAGAACTACGGTGGATTTGATCCCTTAAACGGGTACGTAGGCAAGGAACAAAATTCCTTCAATTCAAATAAAATAAAAATCCAAAAACATTCTTCTCCCTCCAATTCTTCATTTAGCAAACTTTAGGTGTAATTGGCATTTCAAATAGCATT
This sequence comes from Medicago sativa, assembly GCF_051527215.1. Taxonomy (NCBI): domain Eukaryota; kingdom Viridiplantae; phylum Streptophyta; class Magnoliopsida; order Fabales; family Fabaceae; genus Medicago; species Medicago sativa. The sequence continues at coordinate 19,194,015 of NC_140753.1, read as the reverse complement.
TAAGAATAAAGCGCGCGCGTAGAAATTAAAGACGGTTCCTATAGGTTACTATAGTCGTTATGGGTGCCTAACACCTTCCCGTAGCGAAAACAACTCCCGGACCTCGATTCTCAAGGGTTTTGCTTACTTTTTCCCTTCCCAAGAAAAAATAAGATATCACCGGTTTAAAAGGTTCAAACGTAATCAATGTTTGACACCCGAAAACCAAGATAAAACAAAGACAGTTGAGAACTCATGAACGAAACTACCCTACTCATGATCTTGAATTAGCTGCAGTTGTATTTGCACTTAAGATTTGGAGACATTACTTGTATGGTTCGAGATTTGAGGTGTTTAGTGATCACAAGAGCTTGAAGTATTTGTTTGATCAGAAGGAATTGAATATGAGACAGCGAAGGTGGCTCGAATTATTGAAAGATTATGACTTTAGTTTGAATTATCATCCGGGTAAAGCTAATGTGGTTGCAGACGCCTTAAGTAGGAAGACTTTACACTTGTCGGCAATGATGGTTAATGAGATGGAATTGCTAGAACAATTTAGAGACTTGGGTTTGGTTTGCGATCCGGGTAAAGCATTGATCATTTATTTTAAGTTATGATGACTCTACAATGCAACAACAACATCAACAACAACTTAGACAACATCAACATGCATGTGGTAGCACCAGGGCATTAAGCCCCCATCGCTAAAGTCATATTTGGACCGTCGGGCATTAAGCCCCCATCGCTAAGGTCATAAGAACCTGTCAGTTGTTGCATTTAGAGTCGAGTTGTTGCATTTAGAGTCAGGTTCTTAAAATAATAATCTAACCCAACTCGATACATACATGTATCATTCTACATTACAATCTACTCAGGAGTTACAAAAGAATGGTAACCTTCGATTGTTCACATAATTAAAAATAGGAACATACTTTACTTACCTCTTCACAAGTCTAGATGATTGTGCCACTTCTCTCTTAGTTGTGAGATTTTCTAAGTCCGAAGATACATTTATCCACCTTATGAATGTAACTCTTAAATTTCCACTTAATTGTATTTATTTGGAGATTAAATTGATTTTCAAATGGTTATATAATCTTCTTCAATCATTAAGATGTATTCTTCTTCAAGAAATATATTTTGATGTAAAACACTTGATGATATTTTTCTATGTATCCGTACATATGCGTCCACGACAGGGGGTATGTTAATTGCCTAAAAATAAAGTAGAGAGAACTAGAAGGGGACTTCCCTTAATTTTGCATAAAAAGATCCATGTAGGACAAGAAAAAACACTGGAATTGGAATTACCTTATTTGGAATGCAAGAATTGAGTTTGGTGAGCCCTGCATAAATTGGAAAGAAAGTAGAAACAGAATTAATGTTATTTTTATGAAAGCATTCATGCACTTGCTTTGTTAGTTTGCATTGATTATTTTAATTTTAGATAATTATTCAAATTGATCATGCAATATATATATATATATATATATATATGAAGTCTGAAAAATAACATTGTAAAATAAAAAACATATATTCCATCCATGTAATTTAAATTTCTTTATATTTTTTACAACATAATATACACGAATATTAGAGAAGTGGTCTAGAGGTTGAATTTTTTCATGATATTTTGACAAGTATGTTTAGAATGTTAAAATACAGTTTCACACAAAAAAAATCAAAATTTTCGACAAAAGTAAGAATTAACTATGAAATTTTGCTCTCCGTAATTGAGAATTTCTTAAACAATTCATAATTACTTCATCCCTTATTTAAAAATTTCAAAATTTCATGGTGAAAGTTATTATGATATTCTATCCATGACAACAAAATTAGGGAACGAAATTTGACTCAAGAGTATATGTTTACTCGGATCAAAATTACAATTTAGCAAGTTTTTGTTGAAAAAAATCAAAATAAATCAAGGCGTCTTTGAAAATGTTATAAAACTTTGCAGATCATTTATATGTATTTTTAAAGATGGCTCTAAAAACAATCAACTCAATATTCAATTTCTCGGTCGAGATTTTCTTTTTGTGTTTTTGAAGTTTTTGGAGCTTTAAAAATTCATAATTAATCCGTCGTTTATCATAAAAGACTAGTTTTTTTGTGGAAAATCATATTTTAACGTCTTAAATGTCTTCAAAATATCATGAAAAAAAAAATTCAACTTCTAAATCACTTTTTTGGACATCACGTATACTATAGGGCAGAAGAATGTCAAATTACAAGAATAGAATATATGTTTTTTTTTTCTTCTACTACATTGTCATTTACTAAATATATTCTATTCTTGTAAATTGCCAAACAAAAATATTGATTTTAAACGAAACTGCTTTGAATCACAAGACCTTATCATAATCCGTACGAATGTTGTGATATAATGTCGTCATGTTAATGCAAGCACTTTTGACATTGTAACATTGAGAAGGATTTAATGTCCACGCCCACTGATCCTCCACCTCAATCTGCAAAACAATTGAAGATAAACAATCAACACACTCCCTCATAGTTTTAAAATTCGGACCGATCGTCGACTCAGTAAGGGTACTGAGTCACTGGTTCATTGGTTGGACAATTGAGTCATTGGTTGAACCGCATGGTTGAACTGGATTGAATCGAATGACTCGATCATATGACTCAGTCCTTATAATAAAATTGTATAGTATTAAACCATATGACTCGATCTAAAAAAAAAAAAAATCAAGACACATATAAATACACATAATTTTACAAACTCATTCTTCAAATTAAACTCATGATTAATATTTTTAAAAATATTTTAACGTTTAATCATATTAAACTAAAGAACTCATCTCAAAAATATTGAAAAATCATTCATAACACTGTTTTTTTAACTGCAAACGCTAATTAAAAGTATACTGAATATTCAAGTCATAAAAAACCAAAAATATAACAAGTTTTTTTTTTAAAAATTAATTATTAAAAATATCAATGTTTTGTATTAATTTATTTTCACACGAGCTTTGTTACTTTTTTGTGCGGAAGCTTTGTTAACACGTTTTTTAAAGACATGTCATAAAATTTGGGCATATTTTGAGAGGCCCATTATGCCACGAATAATGACAAGAATCTTGTTGTTTCCACTTCATCATTGGCTATGAAACATCAGGAAATTACACCTTTACCCCATCGGCAATTAACTGCCCCTGGATTTACACGTAAAAAAAAGGCCACTTCGGCAGTTAACTGCAGCGGAACAAGGAATTTCGGCAGTTAACTGTCGTCGGGTGAGTTTTTTAGCAATCTCAAAAGTGGAAACAACAATGTTCTAATGGCAACACTAACAGCAGCCGCACAAAGTGTTTCAGAATTCGGATTCATTTCTCTTTCTTCTCTGAGATTTGTCTTTTCTTTTCCATCTTCATATTTGAATGAAGTGTTGCTTTCGCGCTCTCTCTCTCTCTCTCTCTCTCTCTCTCTCTCTCACTCACTGTGATGCATTGCAGCTCTCCATAACTCTGATTTTTGCAGCTTTCTCTCAGCGTCCGTGTAAAAAATCGGTTCGGTTGAAAAGCCACCGAGTCACCCATTCGACAGTCGATTCATACCGGTTCATCATGGTACAACTGCATGCCTGATCCAACTATATGCTCGAACCAATCATGTCGCCGGTTCCCGATTGGACTAGTACGATCCGAGTTTTAAAACTATGCACTCCCCCACCAACTCCTCCTCTCAAACAAACAACCTCATCCACCATTTCATTTATTAAACTAAAGACCACTTATTAAATTATTACCACAAGTGTGCATACACAAGTTATTTAAATTAGTGTCATTTTATGTTTATAATGTGACATTAGTTTTTTTCCCTTTAATTTAACTCTCAAATTAATACCATTTTACTCATTTGAAGTCTATGTACTCCTCCGCTCTCAAACATAATAAAAAATTTACTTTTTAGATACATTAGATATTCACCGAATCTAAAAAATAGTTTTTTTTTTCCTTATAATTAAGACTGGATTGAGTATTCTACTATAAATTTATGATAATTATTAATAGTTAACAAGATTAATTTTGTAAATTGTAATTTCTTTTTGTCAAGTAGTCTAGTGGCTAGAAATTCATCTTTTTAAGGTGGATAAGTGAGGGGGTTTGAGGTTCAAACCCTAACCTCTACATATATTATGCATTGTCTCTAACCACTGAGTTAAACTCATAGTAACAAATTGTAATTTTTGTTAATTTAATTAGTAAAATAGAATGATATTCTTTTAAGTAACCGTTATAAGCATCTTCGAAAGGTGTGCCCAAAATATTAAGTTTTGTTTTAAACCATTATATATTCTTATTACTTTTTGAAAATCAATATTTTATATTATAGTTGATTTATCTTAAAAGGGATGAGTAGCTCACCTAGTTAAGTTAAGAGATTAAATGAAGTATGAAGTTCCTTCAAAAAAAAAATGAAGTATGGAGTAAAAGTTCAAGTTCGAATTCTTATAATAAAAAAAAAAAATACTAAATAACTAATAACAACTAACATTTGTCATTTAAAAAATTAATTAATTTATCTTGAAAGAAGAAAATTCAAAATTAGATGTGTCTACACAAAAGAGTACTTTAGTAACTTCTATATATACAAAATAATATGTTAATAAAATGTTCAATCTTAGATATATTAAATATACTATTTAGTTTTGTTTTTTATATGAACTACAATTTGATTTATGTGAAAATGACAAAAACGTAAACAGTGAATATTATTTTGAGAGTGATGGAGTATAATGTATTTAGTACTTTATTCAAAAAAAAAATGTATTTAGTACTTTATTGCTCCAAGAAGATATGACATACTACTAGTACGTAATTTTTTTTTATTTTTTTGACAAACTAGTACGTAAATAAAACCTCCCCTAAATGGAACAAAATATTGCCATACCGAAACGATAGGAATAAAACGATAGGAATGCACATGCCTATGTTTGTTACAAGTTTACTAAATTTTATTCTCGGGAATAAAACGTTCCTGGGAATAGAAAAATTTTCCCAAAGAAAAGGATGGGAATAAAGTTCCCATGGAGATGGGAATAAATTCATGAGTTATTTCCTATTATAAGTCCTATTTTTATGGTTCCCAGGAATATTATAATGTTAAACAAACATCTTTTTTCTAAATACTTTGGAATAATATTCCCATCTTTATGTTCCAAGGAATATTATTCCTAGGAATAAATTTGGTAAACTTGAAACAAACACACGTAATATTTTTTCCTTCTCAATAGAATAAGGTAATATTTTTTCTTTTTGTCAAACAATAATATAGTGCTCAGAACTTCATCATTTAAAGTAAATAAGTGAAATTTTTTGAATTCAAACATCTTTCCCTGTATATTGCAATATTCTTTTGCTTTGATCAAGCAGTATAGTGACTAGAAAACTCACATTTTTAAGATGAATAAATGAGGTGTTTGTGGTTTGAACTTTTACCTCTACATATAATTATATAATATCTATATCAACTGAGTTAAACTCATGAGAATCATATTACAATGTTCTTACCAATTGATATATGTTTACAACGACATTCACAATCTAATACTAATAATCTTATAATAAATAGTACAATGGAATTTCAATTGATATAATATTATTGTCTTTAGTTTTCTTAGACTTTGTTTTGGAGTTTGGGGAGGGGGGGATGGGGGCTTTGGTGGGTGAGAAATATAAAGTAAAATAGAGAGATCTTTCACAACTTTTGAAATAATATTTTTTTAGAAAACGCTAAATTAATGCCTATGATTCATTTATTTTAATATTAAGAATATTATAACAACATAGATTAAATTTGAAAAATTCATATAAACATTCCATAATCATCCAAAACCCTTCTTCAATACAACTTTTTAGTTTTCCAAATAAGGATGATTTTGTATTATGAAGAAAAATTAAACCCTCAAATCTCTCCCCTCCCAAATCTCAATGTCCTCTATATTTTCCACTTGCTCATTCTTTTTTTCCAAAATCCTCCCCACCCTTCCCCTCTAAACTTCCAAACAAAACCTTAGAGGAAGATAAATATTGATATCTTTATAAGTGTTATTTGATTCTAGACAAAATTCCCTCACCTCAAATTTTCCTTATAAAAAATACAACTAAAATTATTGGACTATTCGATCAACGTCCGGCACACGGGAATGGTGAAAATGAAAGCAAACAGAGAAAAAAGTAAAGATTCACAACTCACAATACGACCTCTACCACATATCCCCTCCCCCAGTTTTCAACTCCATAACCATTATGTAACCTCTTTGATTTACTAAATCTCCACTTTCTTTGTTAGTACTTTGTACTTTTTTTCAGCATATATTACATCATAGACATTGATCCAATTTTAAGGTGCATTAATTTCACGTGAATAGGCTCATGTCTGCCTTCAAAATTACCACTAACCACTGAACGAAGTTCATTTACAGCTGTGATCCAAAACATGAGTGTGTGAACATAGAAAATAACTTATAGAAATAAATGAAAGATAAAGACAAATTTTTAAAAAGGGAGAAAGATATGTTTTATATGGTAGTAACTTTTTATGAATGAATATAAATCGAACCTGGTACCATACTCATAGACATACACTGCACACCAACCAACTGTGGTAGCATGACCGTGTCCGAGGCAGGGCGAATAGGACGACCGCCCTAGACCCTAAAAAATAAGTACGAAATTTGGACCCCAAATTCGTTTTTTAGGGGTATTAGGCCCAAAAAAAAATTGTTTATTAGCTGGTATCCAAATTGTAGATTCGTTCGTAGGCCACCAAAACTCAGAAACGGCTCTGTGTGGTAGTCCGGTAGAACTACAATTAAGTCTTTACATTTCTACTTTTCAATTCTAATTTACATTAAACCTTTTTAGCGTTTCCAAAATTGATAGTATTATTTTATAGAAGTAATTAAAAATATATTTTTTTCAAAATCAAATTTATATTTTTAATGCCTTTTATTTAACGTCACTGATGATATCCTTTTAGGAGTATTATTATTAGTATTTATTAATTGGTTCAATAGACTACTCCTCCATATCTTTGACCTGATGCAAGGGGAAGTACAAAACAGTACAAAACATTTTTTTTATCAAGAAAACAATACTACAAAAATATAATCAATCATTATTTCAAAATATATATATATATATATATATATATATATATATAATCATATCAATGCTATTAAATTAAAACTATCAACCATGCATGCCTCGATGTTAGATAAAATTAAATTACATTCTTATTAATGGATGAAGGCTTATAATGTAGATATTGGTTTAAACTTTTATATTTGGTGGTCGAATCCGAGTAAATAGGCAATTTCCCCCCGAAATTGCAAGGTTTGTCAAATACCCCCCTGAAATTGCATAACGTTAATCAATTTACCCCCTCCGTCAATTTTTCAGTTAACTATTTACGGGTATGATCAATTACCCCACTGAAATTTTACACTTATGTGCAAAATGCCCCCTGAACTTGAAAAATTTTAAAAAATTGAAAAAATTCTAGAAAAATATTAAAAAAAATTAAAAAATTCTGGAAAAATGAAAAATCAATAAAAAAATTGAAAAAAATATTAAAAAATTCTGGAAAATTGAAAAATTAATAAAAATGAAAAAATCTGGAAAAATTAATAAAAAATCTGAAAAAATTAATAAAAATAAAATAATCTAATAAAATGAAAAATAATGAAAAAATTCTGAAAAAAATAAAAAAGGTTAAAAAATTCTGGAAAAAAAATAAAATTTCAAAATTTCTAAAAAAATTAAAATTCTGGAAAAATGAAATTTTCGAAATTTTAAATTTTAATGAAATTCTGGAAAATAAAAATTCAGGAAATTCTCGAAAATAAAAATTCTGAAAAATAAATTTTAATGAAATTTTAAATTTTCGAAAATAAAAATGAAATTCTGGAAAAAAGAAATTTTAATGAAAATTTTTTGAAATTTTCATTAGTATTTCTCAAAAAATTTCCGGGAATTTTTGTGTATTTATAAACCGAGAATAAGGGAAAAAATATGTGTATTTATAAACCGAGCTTAGGTTTTTTATGTATTTTTGGAAATTTCGAAATTTTCATTAGTATTTTTTCCGGGAATTTTTGTGTATTTATAAACCGGGAACTTTTTGTGTATTTATAAACCGAGAATAAGGGAAAAAATACACTGAAAAAACCTAAACTCGACATATATACTAATCAAAATTTCGGAATTTCGAAAAATACATTTTTTCCAGAATTTCGAAATTTCGACATATATACTAATCAGAATATTTTTTATTTTCCAGAATTTTTTCATTATTTTTCATTTTATTAGATTATTTTATTTTTTTAATCATTTTTTATTTTTATTAATTTTTTCAGAATTTTTAATTTTTTCCGTTTTTTTTCATTTTTATTAATTTTTCCAGATTTCCAGAATTTTTTAATCTTTTTTTTCAATTTTTTTATTGATTTTTCATTTTTCCAGAATTTTTCAAGTTCAGGGGGCATTTTGCACATAAGTGTAAAATTTCAGGGGGGGTAATTGATCATAACCGTAAACAGTTAACAGAAAAATTGACGGAGGGGGTAAATTAATTAACGTTATGCAATTTCAGGGGGGTAATTGATGTTTCGTTAACTACAGGGGGATATTTGACAAACCTTGCAATTTCGGGGGGGGGGGGGGGGGGGGGGGGGAATTGCCTATCCAAACCTGGCAACACATCATTGGATACATATGTATGATAATTATAACATTCTCTACTAATTAAATTTTATATAAATATCCCCTAAAAAAATTCAATATAAACATGTAAATTAGAAAATTATGCTCGCGCCACTGCCTTGCCTATCCAAACCCTACTTGCTAAAATGTAGATGGTGAGTGTGGTGGTGCAACGAGGAGCTCCTTCCTCTGCACCACTGTCATTTTTTGCCAGGATCGGTTTTCTAGTTCTGGTTTGATTTGACTTTCAACTATCACTCTTTTGTTGGGCTCCTTCCTTTGCTTTCTGCTTGTGGGGATCTCTGATTTGGACCCATCTTCGCCGCAGTTATATCTTGTCTTTTTTGGGTTGCTTTTGATTTGCTTGTGGTTCGATTTTGGGTTGTTTTTGACTTTGGTTGGTTTGATTTTAGGTTGTTTTCGATATGGACCCATCTTTAATATGGTTATGTGTGTGTGTCATTGTTGACTACTTTAATTACATGTTTATGAGTTATGATGGGCCGATCGTTTTTGCTTTGAGAGTAGAAGTCAGATTCTATATTCAAGATTTTTCAGCTTGTTATGGTTTCTTCTCCGACAAATTTGACGTTGAGTGGTTTCTTGAAAGAGTGTTGGTTTAGGTGTTAGAGGGAGTAGCTTGTTTCAAAATTTGGGCTCTCTGCTCACGGTGGTTCTTTAGGATGGTATGTGTTATTTAGGTTGGGATTTCAATTACGTGGAGGTTTGTCTTGATGGAGGTGTTTGAGAGAGCTTTTGGTGTTGTGTGGGGATGTTTTCGTCAGGATGTGGGCTGTTTTGTTGTGTCTAATGGTTGTTGTTGGTAGCAGTAATTAGGTGATAGCTTTTCTTCTTGAATTAGTGGGGACCGCCTTACTTTGTTTTTTGATTGGTGGTATAATCCAAACTAGTGTTTAAATATGTGATTTTTATGTGTTTATTTGGGTTCCATGCTGGAAAAGAAGCATATGTGTTGCTATAGGAATCTTTGGTTGGGTTTGGTTGTTATTTTGAAGTTTTTTTTTGGAGCAATGCTATATCTCTAGAAAAATAACATCAAGAATTCTTCAAGAATAAAGAATAGCCAATCACAATGCACTATTTGCCACAATTCAAGGAGGTGTGGCTGAAAAATAGGAAGTGGACAAATAAATCATCCAATTAAAATTTGCCAACTGTGTCTTGAAAAATTCTTGAAGCTATTTTTCTTGAGAAGTAGCATTTTCCTTTTTTTTGTGAGCAGTGGGTTCGGGCTGTATGTGTTTGGAAGTTGTTTTTGTAGTCACTCGTCATGGACTTAAGGGTTTGAATCAAGTTTTGTTTATGCTGTTGCGCAGGGGTTTGACTAGTATTTTGGTGTTGATTTTGGTTTTGGTGGTAAGTTTTTATTGATTTTGGTGGTAACCCTCGATTGGGAGGTTTCTTTATTGGTTTATTTGATTTTGTCTTGTACGGGATGTATGAATTTGCTTTTTAGTGTTCCGCCTATATACGACATCATATGCTATATTGTTTCAGTCTTGCATGTCTTTGTTCGTCTTATACGATAATTTAGATGTCTATATTTGTCTTGTACGATGACTTGGTTATTAATATATTTTGTTGTTTCAAAAAATTTATTAAAAACTATTTATATTTGAGTCTTCCACGGCTCTACATGTCAAAATACTAGTATATTTTGGGGATTAGACCACTTTGATTCAACAAATAAAAAAAACGGGGAATTAGTCCCTGAATAGGAAAAGAGTCGTCACTTTAGTCCCTGAATGCAGATAAATTGCAAAATAGTCCCTGAATGTAGACTCTGTTAGTCAATTTAATCCCTGAATGCAGACTTTGTTAGTCAATTTAGTCCCTGAATGTAGACTTCGTTAGTGACTTTAGTCCCTGAAATTGACCAACAGAGTCTACATTCAGGGACTGTTTTGCAATTTCTCTTCATTCAGGGACTAAAGTGACTACTTCTTTCCCATTCAGGGACTAAAGTGACTAATTCCCCTAAAAAAACATCAGAATACTATATTTTAATAAGGGGAATTAGTCACTTTAGTCCCTGAATGGGGAACGATTCGTCAATTTAGTCCCTGAATGCAGATAATATGCAAAACAGTCCCTGCATGGTCAATTTCAGGGACTAAAATGACTAACGAAGTCTACATTCAGGGACTAAATTGACTAACGGAGTCTGCATTCAGGGACTAAATTGACTAACAAGTCTACATTCAGGGACTATTTTGCAATTTATCTGCATTCAGGGACTAAATTGACGAATCGTTCCCCATTCAGGGACTAAAATGACTAATTCCCCATTTTAATAATAATGCAAATGTCGTCGCTTGTCATTTGTCAACTGGCACCACCATTGTTGCTTGGTTACGATCTATCATGAATGATAATTTGGTATAGGAGTTATTTGAGTTACTCCAAAATCAAAATACCTGTCATATTAATTGTATTTTTCTCTTTTATTTTGTATTGTATTTTTTTTTTGAAGGGTATTTTGTATTGTATTTATTTCTTTCAATTTACATGCATTTATTTCAGAAATATAAACAAAAATCAAAATTCCTTAAAAAAATGTATAAAAAAAAAAGATCGTATGTGACATCCAAATTTTAATGTTAAAACATCATCATTTCTCATTTATGAATTATGATTACGTACACAATTAATTATTTTTAGACATTTTTTTGTTTTTATCTCTTCAAGTGGCAAAGCGGGCCGGCCCGCCCCGTTTAGGCCCGCCCCGTCTAAGCCCGCTAAAAACGAGACGAGACGAGCCGAGTCAAAATTAGTGACCGAGTCCAAAATCTCACCCCGCCCCGTTTAGTGGCGGACTTGCGAGTTGGCGGGCCGGCCCGCCAAACAAAAAACTTTTTTTGATTTTTCTTTTACAACTTAATTGTTACAAAAAAAAACTATGTTGCTTTTATAATAAATAAAATATAAAAGAATAGGTGGCAAATAAATTTGTGAAAAACAAGATAATTAACAAATTATCGAATTCAACATTATAATTAATAGCAAAATAAGGCAAATGCGCAACATAAAACAAATCATAAAATAAATCCAACAACCAAATTAAATCCAAAAGGATAAAATAAGGCTCAAAATAAATAAACTCAACAACCAAGATAAATCGAAAAACATAAAATAAGTTCCAAAATAAATCCAACAACCAAAATAAATCCAAAAGTATAAAATAAGTCTCAAAATAAACTAAACAACCAAGATAAATCCAAAAGCATAAAACAAGTCTCAAAATAATCGTAGCAACAACATAATTCATTTATTAAGTCAATCAACTTCAAGTCAATCATCATCTAAGTTATAAATATATGGTGCACCTCCTCCTCCTCCTCCTATTGTCGTCGTAACATAATTGTTTCCAACGAGTTAAGCGGGCCGCCCCGCCCCACCCCGTGCCCGCCCCGCTTTTCAACGAGACGAGCCGAACCGAGCCAACGATAAAAAGCAAGTTCAAAACTTCGACTCAGCCCGCCAAAAATAGCGAGCCAAACGGGCCGGCCCGGCGGGTCAAGCCCGTTTTGCCAACCCTAAGTGAAAGAAATGGAGAGACTGATAAATGGATATAATTTTAACTCATCATGAGCAATGTTGTGGTTAGAAAGCAGTCTTGAGGATTTTACACTCATTTAAGTTAAATTTAGCTAGCTTATTTTTAAGATCACTTTACATACATTGCAATCTTTGTTTAGCAAACACGGTATCCAGACAAGGATTGACTAATTTGGATGACCAATCCCAACATCAACTAGCGGAGGCGCCAATTGAAGCAAGATGCACATTCATTAGTCTCAACACTCATAGGTCTTGAGACTATTTTATCAGGCCAATCCCCAAAGAGTTTACATTCCAATCTTAAGGGACATAGTTTAATTTTTTTTTAGAACAGTTGTAAAATAATCATTAATATCATTTTAATTACTAATAATTTCGCTCTTCTCTTAGTTTTTTTTTTTAATATACTAGTATATGCATAGTGTTATAATTCAATGCAATAGAAGATATCAATTTCAATATGATGTTGGAAGAGTTAGTAAGGTGACTACCGAGATAAAAACTACTACTTACAATGAGATTTTAAAAAAGGAGAGTTTAGATGAGAAGATTCAATTCATCTATTTTGAGTTCGAATTTGGTCTTGGAGATGCAGAAAGTTAAAATTCTTGAGATAATTTTGGCTATCAATTGGTATTATATATGTACCTTACTTGACGGCTTTGTCTTCATAATTTTTTTCTTGCGATCTGTCTTTATAATTGCGTGTACAAAGTACACGATCTATACCCAAAAATATAATTAGTTGAAACAATGAAAATTCACTAACTTTATGTACACATGTTCATGGGGTGTGTAAACGAGTAGAATCTTGCACTTAGAGTTTGAATTTGATTTTGTGTAAAAGTTTGTTACTCAAACTTGACTCATTTATTTAATGAGTGTAACTCTTTTTAACCAAATATCAAGTGTAACTAAAAGTCTACCAAATACCAAGTGAAATTAAAAGTTCAAATTTTGTTTGAGCTTAGTCACAACTCATAAGTAGGGTGTTTGCGGTGCAGTTTAGTTCGGTTTTAATATTAAAAGTCATATGAACCGCAAGATAAAAAAAACATGCAGTTTAGTTCGGTTATGTTGTCTTTTAAAATGAAAATTAAACCAAACCAAAGCAATACAGTTTGGATTAGTTCGGTTGTTGCGGTTTTTTTGCAAGACAATACGATTTTTCGCTTTCAACGTTAAAATCAAGTTAAAAGCTAAAAACAATTTATTTTCAACAATGTTTCAAATTTGATCAAACATTATAGTTTTATTTCCATCCTCACATCAACATAGACCAAATTAAAAACATGGACAAAAAAACAATTATGTTCAGTAAAAAATACAAAAGACAAAGATTTTATCATTCTCTAAAAGTTTACATTGAGTTTCTATTCAAGATATATCTAACACAAACATATATGCAAAATTACAAGTATAATTAAATTAAAGCACATAAATGCAATTTTAAAATCAAAAGCATAGAAAAAAACTTAAGAAGGGGAACAATATGTCTTAGTAAAAAAAAATGTCATTCTATAAAATTTCTCATTAAATTTCTATGAGTACTAGGTTTGTGGCCTAAGTTTAGTTAATGTTTCTCTTACTTTTTAAATATATTCTTAATACTTTTGCCTACGAGCACTCCACAAATGTTATTTTGATTTAGTAAGTGCGAGGAATCACTTTAGGTATATATTCATGTATGACTATTTGATCAACCAAGAATTAGAAGTGATTTTATTCAATGGAATTTGCATCATCGTCAAGGAATGGAGATGTATGTTGATGGATAGATGGAGTTATATACGAAGCATAGAAAATATATAATTGATTAAGAGGAACCATTGGATGTGAAGTTATCTAAGTCTAATTTACACGAATGATTTATACGATATAAACTTCTAAATAATTCAGTGACCAAATTTAAAAAATATGTATAAAGTAAAATGACATCAAGCACTATAACATTATATATGTGTGTAATATGACTCTCTCTCATATGATTAAAGTCTATAACAAATTTCAAATTTGTTTTTTTTAAGGGAAATTACAATTTTGTTGAAATGTCTTATATTCTCTTTGATGTTTTTACGGTTTTAATTTAAAAAAATTTGATGAGTTTATATCGGTCATTATTATTATTATTTTTTTACACAAAATTGGCCATAAATCAATTCTCCTTTCAACTAGTCTTTGTCAATAATTTTTTCAAAATATATTACCTTAAAAGCTCTAAATCATAGCATAATTTCACAAAAAATAATAATAATGAGCACCGTTGGGTATTTGAAGTTTTTTCTATAGAGGGGTATTTGAAGAAGGATTATCAATTTCATGTTTTAGATAAGTATAAAAAATGTATACGCTGTTATTGACAAAGTTTCCAAGTGTTAATAAAGAAAGAAGATTGAAAAATGTTTATATGGTAACGTGATATTGTTTATTTATTACACATATTGTAACATGAGTTGTGAATGAGTGTATGCTACGTTGGATATGAGAAACAGAGGATTGATTTCCCTCTTTGGTTCATTCAGATACAGAGTCATTAACCAGCTGCCCCTTATTCCCGAATAATGAGTCGAGTATTGACCGCTGACCCTGATGACAAGAGGGATAGGATTTAACCATGGTTACCCTTAACCATAGTTAATATCTAACTCTAGTTAAGAAGTGGCTATTACTGCACCCTATAAAAGGACACCACCAATATTGCAAATTTCCATCACCTAATTGTCTTCCACATTATATCATTATTGCACTTCTTATGGTCGTTTTTACAAAAATTTCCTTTGTTTCTCTTTAGCTTTCTCATTTTCCAGATTTTCTCAGCAACATCCTAGCTACAATTCCTTGGTTCGTTCTGTTTATTTTTTTCGTGGTACAATGTTGTTTTCTTTACATGTAGTTTGGTATCCAGTGTGTTTGATATTACGGTGAATTTGTCAATTGTGGTTCTAACAAATCTTCCGTGATAGCAAACATGCAAACAATAATTTATGTAAACACCACACTGACACATAAATACTGTTAAAATGATCAGATGTAACCCCTCCATCAATATCGTGTCGGTGTCATGTTTTTTTTAATATATTTTGTGCATGTTTGAAATAATCTCGTTAAACCACCGTGATTTTATAAAAGTGCACTTAGGGCTTTAACAAAACTTTGTCAAACACATGCACTTTGAATCTTTGATCTTGAACCATGGAAAGTTTCAAACAAAGCATTGTTTATAATAGATATATTTAAATATATGATTTTGATTAATTCTATTTTTTGTTCTGCAGAGAAAAAAATGGCATCAAACGGAAACGGAAGTGTTGCAACAGAGAACGGGAGCAACGGGCTTCCAAAAATCACGACACAGAAAAGTGTGAATGGGATTTGTCACGATGATAGTGGTCCCACTGTAAATGCAAAAACAATTGATGAACTTCATTCACTGCAGAAGAAGAAATCAGCACCTTCTACACCTAATACAGGAACTTCAACTCCATTTGCTACTCTCTCTGATCAAGAACGCCAGAAACTGCAACTTCAATCAATTAGGTACTATCTTTAATTTCTCACATTTTTATTTACAATGAGTATTGATATATCGTGTATTCATATCCATAAAAAATGGGGAGTATTATGGTCATGTGAAAAAGTGGTAAAGCGGTGATGTAGTTAGATTTTATTAAATTGCGTGCCTACATTTATTTGACTTTAATTTCAAGTTTTTACACGCTTCAGTCAATCAATAAAAAATTACAGTAGTTATAATTGCTTTATGATTAATTTTTTGTTTGTGAGTCTAATTTAAGAAACTTTATATCATCAATAAATCAGAAATTATTTATGTGGGTTTTTACGTAGTTATAACTCAAATTATTTTCCTTCAAAAAAAATAACTCAAATTATTTTTTTTAATGATCAAATATTATAATTGATTTTTTAAAGGTAATAATATATACTAATTGATTGATATGCTAAAAGTGTTTATTTTTTTTTATTTTGTTGGGTACAACTAAAAGTGTTTACGACTAAAGTATTTTTTTTGAAAGAGTTTATGACTAAAGTATTATTGTTGTGCTTTATATTGTTTAGATGAGATGACATTTATCCCTTCTAACTTAATTATAGTTTCAAATTAAAGTTTTGACATGCAAAAATTATATAATTCATAAAAAAAAAAAGTTTACCACTCAGTTGAGTCTACTAAAAGAAATAGTCTCTAGAGTTGTGCGTAAAAATACCTTTTTAATAGAAAAAGGGAAGAAAAATAAAATACGCGTAAATTTTTATAATATTTTCGTGTAATACACTAAGCATAATTAATTATTTATTGCAAATCGGTGTTAAGTCAATTGAAGACTAGCGGAAAATCCGTTTGGGCAACCTAAAAGGTGGGATTGTGGGTCCCATTTTATGTGGCGCCTTGACTAAGAAACTGATGAGATGGATCTGACGGCGCCAAATGCTCTGATTGCGTGGGACCAAATCAGCGTATCATCTTGGGTCTCTCACGTACACACACGTTTGCATATAAAATCAATTTTTTCTTTAAAAATAATAAAAAAAAAATATTGACATTAAATATTTTAATAAATGCCTGGAAAATTTATTTTAAAAAATGTGATATTTTTTCCTTAAAAGATCGATATTTTTGGATTGAACATTTAGACTGAATTTTAAACGATGTTTGTCACTTTATCGTCTTTTGATAAGACATATGAAATGGACTTTGAACTAGATTAATTTTATTTTTTATTTTTTGGTGGTGTAAATTATATATGTATATAAAATAAATTGTGACTATGTAAACATTTTTTTTTCTTGAAACAGTGCATCACTTGCATCATTGACAAGAGAAAGTGGACCAAAGGTGGTGAAGGGAGATCCAGCCAAGAGCCAGAAGGTTGATCATAATTTACACCACCATCATGTTCCTACTCCAACCATTGCTGTTAGTGACAGTGCTTTGAAATTTACACATGTTCTCTACAATCTCTCCCCAGCTGGTACTATACTCACTTAATTTCTAAACCTCCCTTAGTTAAATTTTTACTTTTTTGATTTTTTTATTTGGTCATGTTTTTTCTAACTAGTTTATTTATGATAGTTATAGTTATAATCATCAATTTTGTACATGTAGTGTACGAAATGGTTTAAAACGTCACCCTCTAACAAATTTATTTGAAATACTACTAGTTATTTAAATCTTGTCGTTTCATGAGCAAAGTCACTATTATTTAATATACATTTAAGAGTTGAATGATTATGCATCATATTTTATAAAGTTAACAATCATATATCTAATAATAGTTAATGTAAAAAATTGTCACTTTCTTACCTTAATAAAATGTATCTACTACGTATAATTGGTAGCAATAATTAATGTGAAATTGTATAATTGATTTTGTTTTTTTCTGTTTTGTTTGGATTTGGTGTAGAACTATATGAGCAGGCGATAAAGTATGAGAAAGGATCATTCATCACTTCCAATGGAGCAATGGCAACACTTTCTGGTGCCAAGACAGGTCGTTCTCCTAGAGACAAGCGTGTGGTTAAGGATAAGGTTACTGAAAATGAACTTTGGTGGGGAAAGTAAGTACATACTTTGGACAATATTTGATTCGATCCTTCTATCTCTATCTTTCAATTTTATTTGTTATTACGAGAACATATACTCTTAGGATTAGACGTGTCTCTGTGTTGGATATGTATGGTGTCTGACACCGATGCATATGATTACATTGAATTATGTCATTTTTTTAAATTATTATCAGATGCCGATGTGTCGCGTTCGAGTCTGAGCCTCATTGGTTATTATACTATTTGATGTTGTAATAATATTGTGCAAATTTTGTAAATTGTAGGGGTTCTCCTAACATTGAGATGGATGAGGAGACTTTCATGGTGAATAGAGAAAGGGCAGTTGATTACTTGAATTCTTTGGACAAGGTGATGATTCCTCTCTTCTTTTATTTTATTTTTCCAAAAAAGATGTGATGATATAATATAATATAATATAATAATTATAATAATATTTTACTTAAAAAGTGTGATGAATTAACATCACTTTCACACAAAAAATGGTGATATCATTTTTTACAAGCCAAAAACATTAAAAAATAAATAAAAGAGACTTTATGTGTCTCATTCATTTCATGGCAGTTAAGATAATGACATAGAAATGGTGCATGTTGTCATTTTGCACAAGTGGGTTTTACTTGACCCTTTATCTGACACAATATTATCTTCATGATGTGAAATGTCATTTACTTGCAAAAGGATTGCGTTTTCTAATGACTTTGCGGTGCTTTGTATTTTAGTATAGATATGGGGATATTTTTTGTCACCATTTTGCATATTGCTAAGTGATAGAAGATGTGTCCATTCCACACCATTCTTTAAGAAAATAATTACTCAGCCTCAGAATCATCATGCTGAGAATAAGTATATATGCTTTTAATGCCTTTCACAGTATAGAGCACCATGCCTATGCTGTGCTAAGGCATGTCTTTTTATGTGTTGTTGTATTATGACTAATGAGTTGATTGCCTCCATTAAAAAAGCATCTAGCTCTTCCTTTGTCTCAGTTATTTATCTTTTCTCTTATCTCAATTAACAAATTATTTATAAATTCATTGGTTAACATTGTTATCTTTTTGTTGAAAGATTATTTAGGAATTTGTTTTGTTGCTACAAAGAGACTTAGTAGTTTAGTTCCATTTTATAATTAAGGGTGGCTACAAGTTGAAGTGGACTAATTTCATTTTGGATAAAGATCAAGTTTATTAAACTAATTCATTCCAATTGGACATGTTTGGGAGGTCAAGTTGATTTTATTATCCTTACAATAAATTTCAGTATTATAATGTCATCTTGGCTCAAGTCAAACAAGATAGAGTAGTGCATTCCTCGAAATTTTGTTCGATATAATAATGTTTTAAACATACATAAAAACAAAAGTCACTTTTGCGAATGCACAAGCATCTTATTAGTAAAAGTAAGAAATAAGCAATAACAATGTCGATGACTATGTAACCACAGGTGTTTGTGAACGACCAATTCTTGAATTGGGATCCAGAGAACAGAATCAAAGTCAGAATTGTATCAGCCAGAGCATACCATTCATTGTTCATGCACAACATGTAAGTGTAAACTAAAGAATACTTTACAAAAAATTGCCAACACTATTTGTTTGGTTTCTCTTTTGTTCCTTGAAGACAAAAAGGTAGGTGTATAAGCTCCACCAGATAAGTATCCTATATCGTTGAAAGCCTTATATATAATTTATATATGTATAAATAAAAAGGTATGCAAAAGCATCACTATAATAATGCAAAACATCCCAAGTATGTAAAAATAGTCGATAACTGGGTTGGTTACAGGTGTATCCGACCCAGTCCTGAAGAGCTGGAGAATTTTGGTACTCCGGACTTCACTATATACAATGCCGGAAAGTTTCCATGTAACCGTTTCACTCACTACATGACATCTTCCACTAGCATTGATCTTAATCTTGCTAGAAGGGAAATGGTTATCCTCGGCACACAGTACGCCGGGGAAATGAAGAAAGGTCTTTTCAGTGTCATGCATTATCTCATGCCTAAGCGTCAAATTCTCTCCTTACACTCTGGTTCCAATATGGGCAAAGGTGGCGATGTTGCTCTCTTCTTTGGACTCTCAGGTATAGTATTCAATGTGGCTACCTCTTCCAACCAACCATGCGCTCCCCGATATGTTCCCTTCCTTGTCCTATACTCCACTAGATATATACTTAGCCATGGATATTAGTTATGGCTTTTGTTTCATTTTCTTATAATTCTAATGGATCTTTTTTTCTTATTTTTTTTGAAATAGGTACTGGAAAGACCACTCTTTCTACTGATCATAATAGATATTTGATTGGAGATGATGAACATTGTTGGAGTGAGAATGGTGTCTCCAACATTGAAGGTGGTTGTTATGCTAAATGCATCGATCTCTCCCGGGAGAAAGAGCCTGATATCTGGAATGCAATTAGGTTTGGTACAGGTATATGTTTATCTTTGACTAATATAAAAAACTTCTATGTCGCTGTCTATATTCCAACCGTGTATATATTTTTCAAAACATTGAAAATTATTTTTGATTTGTTTTCTCTTTTGCATTGTCAGTGTTGGAAAACGTGGTGTTTGATGAGCATACTAGAGAAGTTGATTATTCTGATAAATCAGTTACAGGTAAGCAATGATTTATTTAATTAAGATGAGTATTTGGATTCTCTTAATTCTTTTGTTTAATGGTTGACTTCATCAAATTTGGTTTTGTACATGACTAAGATGGTTTCATTATTCAATAGCTGACAAAAGAGGACTAAGCTGTGACTTTGTCTTTGCCAATTAACAGTTGACTTCGTACATCCTTACAAGTTGTACTTCATATGTAACAAGTAATCTATATATTATTGTGAAAGGTCACTTTTGATTAAAATATAAACCTCCTGTAATACGGCATTATGGATAGGAGTATAGGACGGTGTTAAATAAAGAGACGAATATTTTAATTTCAAAGATAAACAAGTCAAACATCTACTTGCCAGCTGCTGAATTTTTTCATTGAATTTGTACATCATCCTTTACAAGAAACCTCTGTAGCACTCACACTTTTGATCGTGTTAGACACATGTGACTACATTCAATTAATTCATTTTTTACAATTATTATTAGTATCGTGTCTAATGTCTGCATCAATGCTTCATAGCAAAAAGTCTCAACTGATAGTTACATGTGGTAATTTTTATTGCAGAAAATACTCGTGCAGCCTATCCGATAGAGTACATACCAAATGCAAAGTTACCATGTGTTGGACCTCATCCAAAGAATGTTATTCTTTTGGCATGTGATGCATTTGGTGTGCTACCACCTGTGAGTAAGCTAACCCTGGCGCAGACCATGTACCATTTCATCAGTGGATATACTGCTCTGGTAATAAATTTCAAAGTGACTAATTTTTACTATTTGTTAAACCAATGTTGCTTCAATTATATAATTCTAACCATTTTTATGTAGGTGGCTGGTACTGAGGATGGTATAAAGGAGCCACAAGCAACATTTTCAGCTTGTTTCGGTGCAGCATTCATAATGTTACACCCTACAAAGTATGCTGCAATGCTTGCTGAAAAGATGGAGAGCCATGGTGCAACAGGATGGCTTGTTAACACTGGTTGGTCCGGTGGCAGGTATGCTTTTAGTTCTTCACTTTGCAATATTGTTGAGTTTCTTTGTTTTATCGCTCTAAACATGATGTTCTTGTCTATGTCAAATTAATGCAGCTATGGTACCGGGAATCGCATCAAACTAAGTTATACTAGAAAAATTATTGATGCTATTCACAATGGAAGCCTCCTGGGGGCAGAATACAAGAAGAGTGAGATTTTTGGCCTTCAGACCCCAACTGAAGTAGAGGGTGTCCCTTCAGAAATTCTTGATCCTATCAATGCGGTTAGTTATCCTAAAACAGTTCGTTTATTCACCTTGCGTGGTAATAAAACACTTCTAATTTAGAAACGAGATATTAATAATTTGTGTGTTTGATGGATTGCAGTGGTCAGACAAAAACGCTTACAATGCGACATTGTTGAAGCTGGGTGGATTGTTCAAGAAGAATTTTGAAACCTTCACCAACTACAAAATTGGAAAGGGTGATGACAACCTCACAGAAGAGATTCTTGCAGCTGGTCCAATCTTTTGAAGTGAAGCAATGTTGTGTTGTGTGGGGGACTAGGATTGTTAGGGTGGTAGAATAAATGTGGCCTTATAATATATTGGTTGGTTGGGTCAGGTTCATGTTTCTAGTCTTCACATTTGTGCTAGTCTTCACTTTTGAAGCTGTTTCCGAATGAGTGTAATTCATATGTCATATGTGCTAGTCTTTACATTTTCATATCCTCATATTGTAGTATACAAATAAATTATATCACTGTACCAAAAAAAATAAATTATATCACTATATCCCTCATTTTTTTTTTTAACTTTACCTTATCACGAACAATTTGCTAATAGCATAAGGACCTCTCGAACATTTTGCTATATCAAAGATCCAACGTAATTACGACTACAATTTTCGTATATCAAGGATCATAATAAAACTCTCAAGTTCCTATTTAAGAAAGAGTTTCCTTCCACCGAACAATTACATATTTAAGAGATTCTCCTCAAAGGTAAGGTAAATGATGAGGAACTCAGTTCAAAATTAACTTAGAAAATAGGTTCTCTATCACCAGTGGTGTAGTAGGCATGCATGAACTTCGACATACCATCAAAAATGTCAATTTACCTTTTGCCGTTTAACTTTTTACAAATTCATCTTTCACTCGTACTTTTAACTTATTTTTCCTTTGAAAATTTGGTATCCGATCCAAGGACCGACTAATCTGAGAGGATCAATCCCACCGTCTATTTGGCACTAGAGGGAATCGAACATGTGACCGTGGAGCACATTCCAAATTGATTTTAACTTTATTCTTATTTAGCATGAGTTTACCCTCACGTGCGTTTTTCCGTAAGTAAAAGTTTTTTGGGTTGAATTTTATTCTCGAAAAACTTCATTTCAAGTTTCAACATTTCGAGTTTGAATAGAATTCCCAGAAAATTTATTAAATAATATTCCAATTTGTTTAACTTCTACCATAAAACTTAATATGACTTTTTCAAAAATTTTATCGAAAAACTTATAGGTTTGTATTTTTCTTACGGGTGTAGTACTCCAAATTGGTGCGGAAGTCACCATAAATGAAGTTATATTAAGTTTCAACATGTTCTTTTGGATTATAGCGAATATAGAACTCTTGAATTTTAAAACTTAATAACGAAAATAGAGTTTGATTTTCGCTAAAATTCAAGAGTTCAATTTTCTTTTGAATGGTAGCGGAATTTGAACTCTTGAATTTTAAAACTTTAATATAACTTCATTTATGGTGGTTGGTGAAATCGTACATGAGTTTCTCGGGAAACTTTATGAATTTATATTAGTTCCTATTCATGATTTTGTCCCCTAGGTTTATTAGCAAATAAATTTTCCGTTTTTAAGTAACATATAATTTTATTTTATTTTGCCAATAATAAGTAAAATTGTTTCCTTGACTGTGAGTGAGTTTTGTTAAAAAAAACAATACGGAAAATTCGAAAATTCTTATAAATAAAAATAAATTTTAAATAAGTTTTCTTAGATATTATACAAAACTATGAGTTTTGTTCAAAAAAACAGTCCAGAAAATTAGATAATTCTTATAAATAGAAATAAATTTTATATAAGTTTTCTAAGATATTAAATCTTTGACACTTAAAGCTTAATATGTAGGAGAAGAAGGTGGAGGTGGAAGGAGGAGAAGCTTTGTCATTCCCCTCGCACACCCTCAGAAGAATCCGCGAGAACAAGATGGTTAAGCAAGAGAAGATGGAAAATGGTCGAAACAACCTCAAATCGAGTTGGATTTGAAATACAGGTTGAAATGAGACATCAAATTTTGAACATTCATACTAACCACTTATCTACTGCCACAAAGATCACTTTTGACCCTCTGTATAAAAGACCAACAATGTTACCATGACATTCTAACCCATTGAAACATAAGAAATAAATAATGGGAGAAAACGTGAATTGGGAGGAGAAATCGTGAATAATGAGTTTTTATTTATAGGAAAAATACCCACATAAAGCGTATCATCAGTCAATAAACCGTGTAAAACACCACATTTTGACCCAAAAATCAATTCGACCCTCCAAAGACTTGTTGACCAAGCCACTGTCCAAATTCTAGTTCGTTTCAGGTTACATAATCATAAAATTGTCCAGTATTAGTTTAAAGAATATAAACTAAAACATATCGACATTGTGCAAAAACTTGTACTTTTGAAGGTTTGGTACAATTCAGATTATATTCTCAAAACCAGTCAAGTACAAGATTTTTACGTGGTCTATATTGCACCAACAGTTCACGTAGTCCATGACGCACATAACCTTTTATAAACTGATGTGTTAAGTTCATTTTCAAACCACACTGCAAAACCATGAACACTTATAAAGTAGATATAAACATCAAGCTAGCAGCATGTTACTACAATTGAGGGAAGCCTAATATGTTTTGGTCCACGTTGATGTCACACTGTCTGGCCTGAAGGACCGGCTAGACCAAATTAACGGTCGTCTGATCATAGAGACACAAGAATGGTGGGAAATGTTCATTATCATCGTCTGTCGATATACTTAGGTCGACGCATTCAGTTTACCCATATGAAGCTCCAAAACGACGACGTGAAAGTCATCTTTTATATCTGGTTAGCATAGTTCGAAGGGACTGATTGAGTTAGACACTTCTTCGGTGAGATCTTTTTTGTGATATTCGGGAAAGTATAATTCATCTCAAGACCTACGAAGAAATCAAGGCGTGCATGGATTGACCAGATGAAAAATTAAGTCTGGCTGACCCATAATCTTGTTTGTGTTTTATTATGTTGTTTTTCGTTTTTGAATTTATGTTGTTGAAATTATTTTGTTGTAGTTGTGTTGGTTATGATGCCATGGTTGTTTGCTGACCATTCATACCATCTTCAAAATTGATGTTCAATTTTTACGGGATGGTACAATCATCATCAAAGTCATTTGTATCGATTATGGGTTTTGAAATATTTCAGATTAAGTAATCAAGTTGTTCTGATTATATAATCCAAACGGAGTATTTATAAGTAATCAAGTTGTTCTGATTATATAATCCAAACGGAGTATTTTATGAATTTTGAAAAGCGCATGAGAAGTTGGTAGTGTGAGAAAAGAAAATCTCAAACTTCTATTGGGCTAGACAAAACAATCTGATGAACGTGTAAAGGCCCAAGTACAAATACACTTGCAATAATTATTACACTTTTGTCGATTTAAAAAGATTAAACTCTTTTGAGGGGGGAAGGGACTATGGAAAAATCTGGAACAACAACAAAATAATTTCTTCCCCTTTATCAACTCATTCTTCGCACGATTTCATTCTACCGCTGCTCAATTTCACTTCGCATCGCATCATCAATCACGGTACTTTCTTCCTCCATTTTGATTCTTTTTTCTTCATCGCTTCACACCCATTATTCCATTTTCTTCTTTTCCCCTTTCCCCTTTTCTTTTTCCCGATTTTTTTTTTCAATTTTGCCCCAAATTTTCAATCGATTCGATTTTTTTCGATTATATAACTTGTTTTTCTTCATTCTCGCTATTCGATATTTCAATTCCGCAAGGTGGGTCGCTGATTATATTGGTGTTTATCAATTTGAGGAAAAAATCAATCGTAGATTTTGAAAACCCTAATTTTACAAATTTTCAGAAATTTTGTTTCTAGGGTGTTTTTTTTGTGCAATTCAGTTTTTTTTTAACACTGTTAGTTACAGTGGATGCGAAATTTAGATTTGAATCTAATGTTAATTGCATTGCTGTGTGTATGAATAGATTAGTGTTTTTTTGTCAATTGGATTCTGATTTGATTTCTTGATATTTTGTAGCTGTTGATTTGATTCTGTAGCTATGATTCAAGCCGCAATGCGGGGCTATGATCAAGAAGATGTAAGTATTCTCAACTTTAAGATTTGAGAATTTGAGATTTCAATTACTGTTATTGATTTTGTTATCTTTGTTTTTTTTTCTTTCTGAATTGAATATGGTTTTTCTTGTGACTTTTTTGTGTTCAGGAATATGAGGATTATGATGATTATGAGGACGAACAACTGGAGGAAGGG
Organism: Medicago sativa; assembly: GCF_051527215.1. NCBI lineage: Eukaryota > Viridiplantae > Streptophyta > Magnoliopsida > Fabales > Fabaceae > Medicago > Medicago sativa. Next base: position 19,167,989 of record NC_140753.1, on the reverse strand, counting down.
GAGGGATATGAAGAGGAGGAAGGGGAAGAATATGTGGCGGAAGAGCCTCGGAAGCCCACTAAGGAAGAACTGGACTACCTTGAGTTGAGGCAGAAGTTGAAAGAATCAATCAGAAAAAAGATGCAGAAGCAGAATAGTACTTCCCTTGCAGATTCAAATGGTAGAAAGAAGCAAATTCAACGTGATAAGTGAGTATCGAAACCATCTTTTAACCATATACACATAGTCATATTATAATGCTTGAGGTTCTGTTTACATTAATTTTTATGAGACTCAATTCCAAAATAATTAGGGAATAGGGATTTGGTTTATGAGTGCATTGCAATTTTATGTTACTCATTTCTTAAAAAGTCCTATTGTTTGTTCTACTCTCCACCCTATGCCTTTGCCTTGGAGGCATGATGGGAGTTAAAAATACTGCTTTTTTTGCGTGGCAATTTATTAAGGGCCTGTTTGGATTGGCTTATTTTTTATATTATGCAAAACAACTTATGCAAATAAATAAGCTTTTAAGTATTATTCATAAGCTTGTCAAGGTAGTTTATGAAAAAACCGCTTATGAAGTTACCATTTTCGTTAGTGAGAACTTACGAATTAACATAAAAGCTTATTTATTTGCATAAGCTAAAAAATAAGCCAATCCAAACGGGCCCTAAGTCAGTCGTTTCAGGAATGCAAACTCATTTTCTTATTTGCTTCACTTTTGGAGGCTTCTTTTCTAACAAATTTGCGACCTTTCTCTTTTATCTGATTATCCCCATAGATGTATGACCCTATTACATGGCCATGTTTTTTTATTGTTTTAACTGAAATTGTATTTTTAAATGCGTCATGGTTGGTGTTGCACGTTTCTTTTTTCAGATATCTGTTGTTTCCTATCTGTACCTTGTTGTAATTGTAAGGCCACAATTATTTTTATGGTCTTGCTTGTGTAACTATTAGTTATGCATGTTTTGCCCTCTTCATTGATATGGTTTGTTGTTTCATAGCACATATAATATGTGAAATATGCCAAGAGGAATAATCTTGAAATATCTGTCCTCAATATTCATTTGTTGCTACAGTTATGGGTCTTTTTTTGGTCCTTCTCAACCAGTTATTGCACAGCGAGTAATCCAAGAGAGCAAATCGTTGCTAGAAAACCGACATTTGGTGCCCATGCCTTCTAACACACCTCAAATTGTATGTACTCGACACCTTGTATTTTCTACTTTCCTTTCAATATTGGTTTATCAATTTCTGTGTGATATTGTCAATCTTCTTTTTAAGGTGTTATGCTTGATAATTTATACTGTGGAATTTTTTAAATGTGATTTTGTGTGGTAAATAAATATATGGCGTCTTGTGGCTACTGGTGCCTGTTTCCTCTTAGTAATGTAACCAAAATTTAAACTAATAAACAACATGGTGCCTTTTTACATTTGTTGGGGTCAGCTATATGGATCAAATAATACTTTGATGTTTTCTCCAAAGTTATTTACGTCAATCTCTCTTCATGGTTTGGTCTTTTGTAACTCTGTTGACCCCCCTCTACTTATTAACTATTGAACCTTATTTGTTCAGTCAGCTCTCTTCAGCGTCGTTTCTATGAGTATTCTTTACACATGACCAAACTACCTAAGTTGTGACTCTACCATCTTTTCTAGTGAAAACCATCCTGATTTTATATCTAATGACTATATATAATCTTAGATTGTTTGGTGTATTGACTCATCCATAGGATAATTCTCATATCTTCTATATTTAGTTTAATATTCTATGGTCATCACTTCCTATCATTTAGTGGGCGTTTAGAGTAATAACTTATTTGGGCTTATCATTTAGCAGGCTTTTGGAACTATAATAACTTATTTAGACTTAACTTATGACGCAGGAACTTTTGTAAGTTATTGAATAGCTTATAAAATATCTTATGATATGTTCATTATCTGTTTTCAGTTTATTTTCGTAAGCTCTTGGTATAGTTTCTAGAAACAACTTGTGGAGTGTTTATGTATAGTTTACCCTCATATCCTCCACGATCGTAGTAACACACTATACTTACGCTCCCATGTAATAAGTGCTTATTGAATATGTTCTTGTTTGATTAGCGATTACACAATCAGTGGGATGTTAGAATTTCTCATGGTCTACGACATATTTTTCACTATTTATTTCACATTGATATTTACTTCCTTAAGCTTCACTTCCGATTGTAAAATCCTCTTGGGAGTGATTCATGATATGTAATATGGTCAGAAATATGACAATTCTGCTCCTGCATATGCTGTGGCTGAATAGCTAAGTTGTTAAACTTCTCTTAATTTTGTGTGTCAATCTTGTATTTTTTTTACCATTATTGTAGTTGATGTTTTTTTTTTTTGTTGTTCGCACATTACTTGGGATATACTTGCTATCAACATTTCTTTGATGTCTTTTTTACTTTGTAGTACTAGTATGTACGTTATGCAACTTTCTCATAAATATCCTGTGTACAGAACAAAAGCACAAGTAAAGTATCTAATGGTGTATTGAAGTCTTCAGCTCAGAAGCAGCCACCCAAAGTCAACGAGGTATTGTAGCTGGTGTATACAATTTGCTTTTGTAACACACTAGTCATTATCTGCTATTCTAATACGATAAACTGTTGTGTTTAAGCAGAAGCTAGTTAAAGCCGAGAAACTCAAGGTTACCAGAGATTACTCGTTTCTTTTGTCTGATGATGCGGATCTTCCTGTTCCATCAAAAGAGCCTCCCTCCAGGAATACATCTGTGCGCAATACTGGTATGCTACTGTTTATATTTTGTGCTGTTCAATTGTGGGTGTTCAGATATATTTTACTGTGATTAAGGAAACTTATACAGGGTTTTTGCTGATGTTAAAGTGGGACAAGCAGCTCAAGTTCCAGGAAAGAGTAAACCGTCTTTTAGCAATGGTGGCAAGCTTGTTCGTGGTACTGGTGAGAACCGGAAACCTGTTGCTGGGGCTAGTCACTTGGCTCCTAAACCGCGATCCAATTACAAGTTAAGTTCTACGAGTCAAGCCAGTAAGGTATCAGTAGATTCTAGAAAACAGCTTGGTAGCCACAGTGTGAATGGACCAGGCCGGCCGTTATTGCCAAAAGGCATGCCTTCAAAGATGCATGTTAATACCTCGGTGAGTAAATCGGTCAAACCTGGCATGAGAAATCCTGTGAATGGTGTGCAGAAGCCAGCCCCTTCAAAGGTTCCATCATCTGTTCCGAAGCAGGGTGTGGACCAAAGAAGAGATGTACGAGAACAGTATAAACCCAGAACAGTACCAAAACAACCAGTTTCATCATCAAAAGCTCAGGTATAATACTATATACACCCCCTTACCCAACAAGAACTCATGAATTTGATTCACCGCTCCTTATCATTATTTATGTTCAATTGCTTGACAGGTAAGTAAGCCACCACTTAAACAAATTCCTAAGCGTTCTGATTTGCATGATCAGCGCCCCAAGAGTATAGTTAGGAAACGCCCCCTTGATGAGCCTGAGCCTGAGGAGGATTGGCGCAGTGAGATCAGAAATTTGTTTGGGTAAGTTCTCTATGTTTAGGTCCCCTTTTTTTTAGTTGTTAATGCTTGATTTCTGTGCCGTGTGTACTGATAATTGTAAACTTTCAAATGGGGGAGTCTCGTTTTAATGACTGAAGGACCTCGTCCTTTCATTTCATATGATTTATTATACTTGATATTGATAATTTTGTTGCATTTTTTGTAGTTACAACCCCAAGAAATATGCCCATTACGATGACGATGACGACTCCAATATGGAGGCAGGCTTCGATGATATCCAGAAGGAGGAAAAGAGGAGGTTGGTTTCTATAAAGCCTACACTGTGATATTCACTTAATATTTTTGCTTAATATTTAGAACACAAATCCTACTTGAGTATAAAAATCTTTTTTCCATTCCTTTCTGAAAACAGGACGTCTTTCTGTTGCCAGTTTATTCTTATTTAAAACTTATAACCTTCATCTATTTATTTTTATGACATATAACCTTCATTTATTTATTTCTTTTGTATGTGTGCATTTTTTCTGTTGCTCTTCCCATTTTCTTTTCATACAGACTAATGCTAATCTTGACAAGTAGTTTCAGTAACACTCCCAAGACTTAATAAAAATGTTTACACTTGGAAAACAAAGTTATCCAACACCTTTAGTTTTTTTAACAGGACACTCTCTTTGTTTGGTAATTAGGAAAAGACGAGTGCTAGGTACGCACTAACAGACCAGCACCCACTTCTCGACACAGTATTTTCTATTTAAATGCAAATGGGATCCATATGTATTTCAATGAATAAAATATTAAGCAAAAATATGATTGAAGAACCATATGATTGAAGATTTTGTGTTAGGAAATTTTTTATTAAAAGCTGCTGTGCTGTGTGAGACTTCATTTATTTTTCTTTTCTGATGTTATTGATTGCACTTATAAATGGCAGTGATGCCCTTTACTTGTATTTCATATTTAGGGAGAGACTTCATTTATTTTTCTTTTCTGATGTTATTGATTGCACTTATAAATGGCAGTGATGCCCTTTACTTGTATTTCATATTTAGGGAGTGTTGTTTAATTTTATTTACTAGAAAGTGTTTTGCTAGAAAATAAGAAATATTTTGCTAGAAAATGTTATGAAGCAATATTTGGGCTAACAAAAATAAACCAAAAAAATGTAATATTTTCTTATGCTGATGATTGTGTATTACATGTGTGCAGTGCGAAAATTGGTAGAGCGGAGGATGAACGTGAAGCGAGGTTGTTAGCAGAGGAGGAGGCAAGGAAAGAAAGAAACAAGGCAAAGAAGCGTAAGGTTGGATTGTAACATGAAAGACATAACCGGTTTGATTATCATGGAATCCGACTTGCTCAAATTCAGTCCAATGGGGATGATGTTTTGTCAAAAGCTAGTTTGTATTATATTTTGTAATTTATTTATAATAATGCTGCTAATCATACAACAAATGATTGCAATTTTTTATGTTACAAAGAGGGCAAATGCTGGGGAGATAGTGTGATAAATTTAGCCTTCGACCATAAATTTTACAGTATTTAGTAAATTGTTTAGAAGAGATGATTTTTTGAGTTCAATAATTTGGTTGATCATTAGTACGTAACGTATGAAACCACGATGGCTTTCTATTGTCTTAAAAGCAAGCCACTGAAAGTCCGGCTAGATAATTAGGTTGGTCGTTAGTACGTATGATAACCCTTTCTCTTCTCTGTTTTTTTGTTTTGTTTTGAAGAAGCTAAAATTTACAATGACGGAGACGTCTCTTAAGCACAAGGTGTATTAAAGAGGTTGCTCAAAGTACAAATAGAAGCATCAGCCGATACCCACACAAAAGAAAGGGTCTGACCGCCATGACAACCATACACAAAAGAGGCATTATCAGCCCTCAACCATCAGTAAGAATTAAACGTTACCTTCTTCGTAGGCTGCGTAATGAAAGTATAACTGCGTAATGAAAGTATAAACATTATTAAATATTCTATTATTACGTCCTTTTCATATGAGACAAACACAAAGAAGCCACAATAACTGAAGGAATGATCGTCGACTCTTCAAGCCACCTAAATAGTTCTAAATTGAGTAAAATGAGTGTTGAGGCTGTGATGATCAACACTTGAAAAGCCAAGCCACATATGGACTTGCTGCCACAGAGAGTCGAAAATTTCATAATTACTAAACAAATGTTGCGCGCTTTCGACATGATCGCAATCTGCCACACAAAAAATATAATCATTATCTATTATACCACGGTTAAGGGGGTTGATTTTTGTTGGCAACTGTCTCGAAGCAACCAGCAAACTAAGATAAAAACCTTTAAGGGATGCCAAATAAGTCTCTGAAGTCTGAACCGTCCATCGAAGGGGAAGCCTGAGTAGTGAGCAACTGATAAATGTGTAATGTTGTTTTTAATGTAGTAGAGCACTTGTCCTATTTCAATGAGGTAAAATAGATTATTTTTTCATTAATTAAAATATTATAAAAAGATAAAGTAATAAAATTATAAAAAGATAAAGTAATAAATAAAACAATATAAATTAAGAATAAAAACAGAAGAAAATATCCAATTCAAATTGATATATATTTTTATATTGGTTTAAATATCATAAACAACCTATATAACCAGAAAAAAAAAGTTTATTCATAAGATTACGGACCACATAACAAATCTAATTTATCGTGAGACCACCTTAACCAATCTTAGTAACACTTGATTTTAATCGGACACGTGTTGTGTAGATGCATGTTTGTTTGTTGTCTTGTACCTTTTTGGCTGTAGAAGTTTCCAAATAAAAACATTGATGATATTTTTATGATGATAATAATAAGAGAAATGATATTTGTGCAACTATTTTGTGACAACTTTCGTACAATTTTCTCTCTCATATTAATATTAATATGATGTACTTAACCTCTATCTTTCTTTTTCTCTCTTCATTGTTATTGATCAAATATCATTGCTCTAATAATAATATCACTCTTCACTTGCATTATTATCACTTATCATAACATTACATGAAATCAGTTGAGTTCAGATATTATTATGGTGGCATTGTTGAACTCAACTATGCCTATTTTGGGAATTCCATCCACTTTTCTTCCAAAACCCATTTCACTTCATGCTCTTTCATGTTTCAGGTAACTCTTCTACTCCCACTTTTTCAATAACTTTCATCATTCATAATATTTTATACAGTTCATCAATCAAATAATTCATAATTTAGATTATGGTTTTCTGTTGATATAGAAAATAAATGAGGTGTATTAGAATTACTAGAGAATTTTTGAACAGTTTTTTAAAAGTGGAATTTGCTTTTAATTGAAGCTCTATTGTTTAATTTTTAGGGTCTTGTTAACGAGTGTCCTAATGAAGAAATTATTCCTTAAAAAAAAGTATAGACTTCAATTTTCAATGCAATAAATGCACAAACTTTCATAAAACCTTACTACTTTAAGTGCTTAAAGAGTGTTTTGGGGGCACTCGTTAACATTTCCCTAATTTTCTAAGCACTTTTATAATTTATTAAGGGTTTTTATTTTAAGTGAATTATCATAAATATATTTTAATGGAGAAGCTTTTATAAACTACAAGCTAATTTAACTTGGTTTTAGTCTATTCTTCTTGTTTCATTTTTTATAATGTGTTTTCAGGAATAATGGAGATGCCAGTGGCTTACATGAACAAAGGTAACCTTCTTTTCTTTTTAATTGTATATATCAGCTGCTTCATACACAAGCCTATTTGGCAACTAATTTTGGAATATCTGTATCTTAGGTTAAAGGTTAATAAAAATGAGGACATGTCCCAGGTATGCTGCCTATGTTTCTAATTGTGTGTCTGAAATATGGTTTATGATCGAATATTATGGCGTAATTTGATCCTTGTAGCCGACTCCACTTTGGTTGTTGTTGTTGTATTGCGTGTCTTATAGTTAAGGTTGAATCGACCAGGAGTACTCAGTTCGAACTGTGACTGTAACAATCTACCATACGTACATTCTGGTCGAATTTGGGATCACCAAACCCTTTTCTCTAGAAACCGGAGGGTTAAGACCAATAATATGTTGTGTTGTTTACAATTCCCTTTTACTATCCTAACTTTTCAAGTGTTTCGGTTAAGAATCCAATATTTTTATTTTTTTTGGAAAATTCGGTATCCAGTACAAGGACCGACTAATCCGAGGGGTACAATCCCACCGTCCACCTGTGGGGGCTCCATTTAAAGCGTATGGACTTGAAAAGTTTTCCAATAATTGAATTCCAAAGAACAAATGCTTTTAATAAGAAGTTGGAAAGAATAGGAGAGAATCTCTCCTTCAAGGATTTTCCCTTCACAATAGAGTTGATACTCTATTCACAAACTTTACAAATCGGAAAGATACTCTCTAAACTTTGCGTTCTCTTATTTATACACATGCTCTGTAACTGATCCAAATAACTAACTAATTATAACAACTCTTAACTACATTAACTACTAAAATTAGCCATTATTCTATATTCTTGCAGTTTCATTGCTTTCTTAATGTTGATTTTTTTCCTTCCTTTTTATTTTAGTCATTATCCGATGATGGCCAGAATGTGAAACATGATAATATTTGGCAATTGTTCAGAGAAGCTCAGCAGAGTTAGTTCTCTCACCTCAGTCATACTTGTGGGCTCATAGAAGTATATTTTTTGTTTAGTAATTTTTGGTGTATTTTTCTTACTTCATGCAGACATACTATACTTAAACAATCAACGCCTAGGTGCCATCGAGGAACTTAACAAAACAAAGAAAGAAAAACAGTCCATACTTGATAAGGTGAAGAAATTGGAAGCAGAAAAGCAGGAGAGTGCTGGTAAAAGTGGTTGTATAATAATGCTTATTATTTGTTAGTAACAGTCTCTAGGCTATCTTCTGTTATACTATTAAAACAAGCTTGTAAGCAACAAATTGAAACTAAAGATTAACAAGATAACGAAAATTTTGATAAAGTGGACGCACGAGTTGATCACGCAGTTCGGCCAATTGTCCATATGCTTCCGTCAGCAGATCGGCTACTGTGATTTCTGTCGATTTTAGTAATGATATGTTTAAAATCAATTCGAGTTTAGCAATGATGTGTTTATATATATGTGTGTGTGTGTGTGTGTGTGTGTGTGTGTGTGTGTGTGTGTGTGTGTGTGTGTTCTTAGAAGCATACAATTCATCACTAGAATGATTAGTTAAACTATTATTTATGTTTTAATTTTGTAAACCAGATAAGCTATCAATTTGTTCCGAATTGCTGCTTCGAATAGACTCAATGGTTCTGGGCAACGTAATTAGCCCTGCAGAGGCATCTGACTTTAGAAGTTTGGTGTTACACCATAAAGTGAGTGTGGCTGATGTCTTTAATGTCATTTCACATAAAAGAGATTCTGAACTTGTGGGAGAACTTCGTCACTTCTCAGATCAAAGCAAAAAGTAAATCCTTCCTGCAGTTGATCGCTTATTTTTTTTTCACATTTAAATGTCTGCTAATTTTTCTCGCTTTTCGATTTTGCTTTCTTGGATGGATTTTTGGAAATATGATTGTTATTCTTTGTATAAACTTCATTCAGGAATGGCTTTCATATTATTCACATTTGCACAGAAATGACACCATTGGTCTCTAGAGGATCTGTAGCATCATATGTCACCGGCATATCTCATGCACTTCAAAGAAGAGGTCACCTTGCAGAGGTTATATTGCCCAAGTAATTAAGAAATTAATGTCCATCTGTTTCATTGCTTCTTCTGTTATTTGTTTCAATTTAAAGTCAACCAAAGTAAACATGAGAGTCTTAAGCTATTTTGTGATCTTTATGTATGACTAAAAAGCTACCATGTAGGTATGCATGCTTAGACCTAGATGAAGTGCAAGGTTTGCGTGAAGTTAATGTGGAGGTTTACTCATATTTTAATGGTCAACTACACGGAAACAGAATTTGGACTGGGTTAGTTTGGCTTTGTTTGCCTATTTAATTACCATAGTTTTGCATATAATATGAATGTTAAATAACATGGACCGGTGGTGATAAAAGAATTAATGAAAGTTATTACAGCTAATGTTTCATGTCTTGTTTCTTGTTTAAAATATACTGATGTTGGTTTCCTTTATACTTACCCTTAGTGTGTGACAGTGTTGTTTATGGCATTGGAGTCACTTTGATCGAGCCGTTGGACCATTCATCGTTTTTCAGCCGCGAGATGATATATGGTTACCCGGATGATTTTGAAAGGTAAATGTAACAGTTTTGTTATACAAATATCTGGGAAAAAGTCATTGGTCTCTGTAACCGCACTCAAGTATTACATCGGTGTAATTTGATCTCTCTATCAACATGATGTTTTGGAATCCATTGTGACCATCTTTTTTGTGCCTTCAAACTATGTTAAAAAAGAGATATAAAAAACTATACTCTATGCTTGTACCTATTATGTATAAAAAAATTGTCAATAATCTTGATGTTGAAATCTTGTGCCGTCAGGTTCTCATATTTTTGCCGTGCCTCACTGGATTATATAGTAAAATGTGGGAAACAGCCTGATATACTGCATCTACATAACTGGGAGACTGCCATTGTTGCCCCTCTTTTCTGGGATGTATTTGTAAACAAGGTATCTTTTCTTAATTTTAATTTTCATAATTTCTGTGTATTGGTATTTTCTATAAAGCTTTTGCTATTGGGAGAATATTGGCTCTGATAGAGGGTAATGCAGGTATATACTTAAACAAGAAAAAGAAAAAGAAAAACATTTTGAACTTATTGTGAGAAAAACGTTAACTTCAAAGGCTGATTGTGCGTTGTCACATAAATCATCATTGCATCTTATTCTTCTGTTTCTGGTTTTTTTATATTTATAAGATAAAAATAAAAATCGCTTGCAATGTTTTCAATCGTTTGTTTTGTTTAGGGACTCGGAGGTACCAGAATATTACTGACAATCCACGACTTCACTTCACAAGTTAGTTGCACATGTTTCACTATTCGATATGCATTTTGTATTGGGTTTTCTCAATCTTGATACTTCTTCAAGATGGAATTTTCTTTTAATTGGCAAGAAAACTACATTTAGTTTGTAACGGACTTAATGTTTTCATTTGATCATGTCGGTGTTGTAATTATTGGATGTGCTGTGTATGTTATAGGGTACCGAGCAACCAGATAAATTGGCCTTATGTGGACTTGATCCTTCAAGTCTTCATCGTCCTGATCGTCTGCAAGACAACACTAATGCACAACTTGTAAATATTTTGAAGGTCTTCTCTTACTCTTGTATTCTTTATTTTCCACCCACTTTTAATCTCTATAAAAATTGTAAGATAGTATTCAAAAAGCCATTGCGGCTTTCTTTATCTACCTGGTTTTTCCCCTTATCAGTAAATCTAGTTCCTTGGACTAGTTTTTCACCTCAATATTAATTGATTAATTTAGAGAATCTTTACACTTGCATCTCGGAGCAAAGGCATTGTCATTGATGTCTATAGTAAGCAATGGCCTAATGCATTAGTAAAATATCGGCAAATTATGCAGTCATGGATTTGATCCTTCTTCATTTCGAGACTGGGGGAGTAGAGGGTTTGGTCACGAGTTCTCATTTATATTGAGTTTACTTTGTTGGTAACTGTAACTTTCCATCTATTTCTTTTGTTGGTTCGTCTACCAAGATTATGTCATCTGATAAAAATGCGTATCGTGGCACCATCTCTTGGATAGGTTCGTTAAGCACGTCTATAACTTCAAAAGATAAGCACTCAAAGCTGACACTTGGTGTCTATGAAAAACTTACTCAGACATGGACACCAAACACGACACCGACACAAAACACCAGTAATAATTTAAGAAAATAAAAGTGAATGAATGTAATCACACGTGTCAGCGTTGTGTCAGTCTCGGACACAAGACACGCCTTCGATCTAAAGTGTCGGTACTACATAGCTTGGTGTAACTATAAGTGGCCATCAAGGATCAACTTTGAGCTCCACTCCTATATCTTAGTTCTAGATATTCTTATTGAAAATATCGAAGAGGTGGTGCCACATTGTATTCTTTTTATAGATCATATAGTCTTAGCTAGACCGCCAATAAAAGAAATAAGCTAAAAGATATAGATGTGAAGACAAGCCTGGGAAACACATAGATTGGGCTCAAGTAAAAATTTGACAATAGTATATGGAATGCAAGTTTAACAAGGGACACACAGATCTCAACTGAAAGATGAAATTTGTAGATAGAGGGTCCATCATACAAATTGAACATGGTGATATAGAGGGAGGTTTCAACCATAGGATTCAATTAGGGATGAAATGGAGAATGCTTCGGATCGGATGTGACTTGAAATAGAAAGTTACTACTCAAGCATGGAGGACAATTTTACCACACTGTTATGAGACCTGAAATCTTGCATGAAACATAATGTTAGTCGGTAAAAAACCAACAAGAAAGGAAACTTAGTGTCTCAAAGACGAGAATGTTACATCGAATTCGGTCACACAAGTGAAGATAGAATTAGAAATACGACTATTGGAGAGAATATTGGCATGGCTCCCATTGTAGTGATGTTTTGTGATATCTATGAAGTCAGTTGTTTGGTCACTTACATATTTAACGATCCATCTTATGCGACAGAATAAAATTTTGTTGTCTCAATAACATCATTTCCCACACTAATTTTTTAAGAAATATTTACTTTATGACTGTATGATATTGAGTCCGCCATCAAATTTGCAGGGGGGAGTAGTCTATTCAAACAGAGTTGTAATAATGTCATCTATCCATCCAAAGCATGCAATTGTTCGTAATTTGAGTCATGAACTAGAACCTACTTTAAACGTTCATGGGTAAGTATGATGCTGTAACAGTTTAGCATTTTTCATATCTTGTTTAAATGTTTGATAAAGGGTTATACTTATTTTTTTTCCCTGCAAATTAATATTAACTTTAAGTTTTCAACATAGAATTTGTTCTGGTTAATAATATGTTGGTTAGTTACTTTAAAAGGATGCCCTTTCCTATCTGTATAACCTGGTTATATACTACAAAAATTTGTTTAGGAGAGCTTATAAAAACATTTTATGATGAAATTGTCCATAAGTTGTTTTCAACTTATTCCATAAGCCCTCCAAGATAGCTTATGAAAACAGCTTATATGAAAACAATTTGATTTGATTTTATTCTTTGTTATAGGAATAGTTTGTATACATGCACTTACGCTGTAATTGCCTAATTGAAATGTTTATCCAAACAGGGCCTAAAGTATTTTCCCTCTGACTTTTTCTTAGTATTTAAAATGGATAATGATATTTGATTGTAGGGACAAGTTGGCCATTGCTCCTTATGGATTTGAGAAATCAACATGGGATCCTTCAACAGACTATTTTCTTCCAGAAAATTTTAATGCTGAAAATATGAATGGAAAAGCCGTTTGCAAAGTTGCATTGCTGCAGCGGCTCGGGTTAACTGAACATTCTTCTACTATTCTTGTAAGTGGTCCACCTTTGTGCCATTCAAGCCTTAATAATGTGGTCCACCCTTTTAGAACAGCTTCTTTAAACTATAACTTTTATCACCAGTACTATATAATATATATGATATTGCAAATATTTTTGGATGATTTTTTACTTAGGTTATCTGTTCATTATTTAAATTTTATCAGGTTGGATGCAATTTTTCAGAAGGAGCTGATATTGATGAGCAAAAGATGAAGGATATTGTTTTGAATGCTAAGAAGCACGATGTCCAGGTTGCCATCTCTACAAAACTTACAGTTTTTTTCCCTTATAATTAGACTTCATATTAAACATGATTCAAGGGAAAACATGAGGTCCATGTTGCCATCTTGTTCATTAATATTGATATATAGAAGCTCCAAACATAGCACTAGCAGTGTGCATATGAAACTTCTAACTGTTTGCTTAAAGGGAAAACATGATTTATTTACTTTTTTAAAATTCGGTATCCGGCCCAAAGGATCGAAAAACATGATTCGTTATAAAAGACAGAAAATAATGTAAGGAAGCCATTTGTAAATAGGTAAAAGTTCATATGCAATTTAATTAGGGGAGGAGGAAGTAGTATTATTTTTTCTTTAACTTTGTAGGACACACAAAAAAAAAAAAAAACAATTTAATATTTAATTTAAAAAAAATTAAAAAGTGACAGCTGTGGGATTTGAACCCACGCCCTTTCGGACCAGAGCCTAAATCTGGCGCCTTAGACCACTCGGCCAAACTGTCTTTGATGACTTTGGTTTGCAACATATTATACATATATACTAAATAATACGCTTTTCAATTTTCTAAAATTATGCGTGTGATGATTTTATAAAAATACACTTGTAATATTTTCTTGTATATGAAGAAGTCAAGTTGAAGTGCATGTTGATAGAAGATCATGATTCAAATGGATTAATATATTTTTTTTTATTTTCAATGATTGTTAATGCTCCGCAGTTTATATTTATGGAGACCAGTGAAAGACCAGACTTGAATCAGGCACTAGAATCACTTCATATGGAATTCAAGGTTGCCCCTATACTCTTGATTTTCATTGTTTTTATTTTTTGTTATAAATTCCTTGCGACTGGTTGCACGTGCACACAATCATCGAGTATTGATGGCTTTGGCTTAACAAGTACTAATAGCTTCGGCTTATCTTGCTGCCATTGTCATGCAGAATGAATGAACATTTTGATTTAAAATAACTCGTCATAAAAATTCGTCACTATGATATTATGTTATCTGAAAATCCAATAGTAATATTTATTTAGACTTGTTTGTTTGCAACTAACACTGTCATTCCATTCAAAATCTGCAGGATGATGATGATAATATTAAATTTGTGCGTTCATATGATGAAGCTCTATCGCATTTATTATTCGCAGGATCAGACATTATATTATGTCGATCTTTTCATGATCCTACTGATGAAACCCCAGTAAGTCCATCCCCATTCCCTTGTGTTCTGATTATCCAACTTTGATTTTTATCAACTTGCACTTTATTTCATTTTTGCATAGTAGTATAATTCAATAGCACTAATCTAAACAAATTTGATTTTAAGCGGAGATTTTCACGTGGCACGTGTAGATTTTAGAGGTCAATGGTTTAGCTATCAACATGATTTATGATATCATTTCAAAAAAAAAAAAAAACATGTGCAATAGCACAAATAGTCGATGTGGGATATGGCTTGATTGTTGTTGCTGTTGTTTTGTGTTATGTGAATTGAGTCATACAATTATTTTAAATTGAATATGTAGCTCAAAGCTTTAAGGTATGGAGCAGTTCCAGTAGCAGTTGACTCTGATTCTCACACAAACAGGTAGAAGTCCTTAAGAATATTTGTGACTTATATGTATTTCTTTCCATATTTGTGTAACACTCACATCATTCATATTTGCTCGGGTGACACCTTTTAATAGGAACTTCATAAACCATGACCAAGAGGCAACTAAGTACTCAAAGTTAATCAACAATACCTTTGGAAACATGTCACTTGGCCTTGCCATTGATGAAATTGTATGTAGTTTCTGGTGCTTTTTCTTATTTAAGTTTTACTCTATGATTTAGAGAACTCATTCACGTTGTGATGTCATACTCCCTCTGTTTCAAAATAAGTGTCGCTTTAGCAAGTAAAACTTGTTTTAAAATAAGATTCGTTTTGCTTTTTCAATGCACTATTAATTAATTGATTCAACTTTTACCCTTAATTAATATTGTGTACACAACTTTCAAGTTATTAGTGCATTTATGACAGTTGTTAATAGGCAATAGTTAACTGGGGACAATTTTGTAAACTTGTTGTACATATTCATTCATTGATGGTTTTCCTCTATCTATGTGAAAGAACCTTAAACGACCCTTAATTTGGAAGGGAGGCAGTATATAACATTGACATTTCATATTGAAGTCATATCTTGTGTCTAACACATGTAGGTGTCTAACATGTGTTGGTGTCCGATACGATCCATATATAATCACTTCTACTTTAGTAAACTATCATTGGTCATGTGGTGTTTATGTGTATGAGAGTTAGTATCCAAAATCTCTTTATGTGTTTTTGCTAGTGCTTCTTAAATTATGACTCATTAATTGATTAGTTATTGACTTTGATATGGGTGTAGAGGAGTAACCCATCCAAATGGAAACGAAGAATAATGGAAGCAATGGCACATGATTTATCATGGGATGGTGAATGCTACGAAGTTCATGTGGCAGCTTACTCAGCTATAAAGAATATGTGAAGTGGGTGTGAAATTCTTGTATGTATTGATGTATATATGTAAAGAATTTTTATTCACTATTTTGAGATATATGGCTGATTAGTTATTTACAATTTGCAAGTCATTAGCTAGCTTTTCAAACTTTGTATGCTGTAAAATCTGTGAAGTAATCTTACTCAAGAGAAGGAAAGCCGGAAAAAGCATCCGCAACTTTGTTAGCCTCACGATAGATGTGTTGAAACTTTTAACTCAAAAGCTAAGCAAGCAAACTCGGAAATATGAGAACAAGGGTGCCCTCCACCACACCTCTTCACTATAAGCTCAATTGCTTCGTGCAAAATCTGATTCAACAATCACCTTCTTAAAAACATAATCTAGAGCTAGCATTTCACCCATATGAATAAGCTAAAGCTCTTCCAAAACTACCGAGGAAGCGCCGAGATTAGAAGAAAACCAAAACATGAAACTCCCATCGGAGTTGCCAACAATTCCATCACAAGCCGCACAACCACCATCGTCAGTAACTGCAACATCACTATAGATTTTGACCCATCCATCACGAGGTTCCTCCCACACACTACTATAAGTTATCAGAGAATCAAGGATATTGTGATACAACAAGATTTAGGACTTCAAAGTATAATGAATACCTTGCAATTGATAATGAGTACGAGAAACCACTTCTTGCATTGAAATAGAAACACTGTTAAACACTTTTTCATCTCTAGTCCTTCATAACCCTTCCATGGCAAATAGAACCTAAGTTCCACTCTTATTGTTCTTCAGATGACAACCTCTCATATTATTAAGAAGCCAAATTTGGTCCTCATGCAATCAAAAATCACCAAGAACATTCCCAACTATAGACCTCCAAATTCTAGACCCCAACTAAAATCCTCAAAAAAATGTACAAAAAAGACTCAACCACACAATGGATATCTCAATTCAAGTGTCATGCCCTTATGAGCTCGCCGATCATTAGTAAAAAGACATCCCTGAGCTATCTTCACAGAAAACATACTAGTCCCTCTGACCACTTTGAAATACATACGAAATACACAAGACTCACCATTGTTTCTCCTTCTACTGCACTGACTATATATATCATAAGCAAACTGAGGCGAAAAATTCCCTCATCATTTGCTTTACGCCAAAAAAGAATATCATCCCTGTTAGCATTGGTCGAAACTACCAACGTCCCAACTCTGTCAAGGATAGTGTGAGACACAGGGATATCCAAATCATTCAGGTCCCAATAATTATTCACATTAACATAGCTTCTAACCGGCTTGGTGAGCTCATTAGCAAGTAAAATTAATTAGTTAGAGTTAACTGTTTCAATGAGTTTTTCAGTGTCTGGTATCTTAAGAGTCCTACCAAAAATTAATTTGTAAACCATTTCCAATTCTCCACCCATGTAACAGATTCCATGACTCACAAAGCCTTCTCCAAAAGATGGACCATGGCTTCATCACCTCCATCAGTACATAATTGTACTTGTTATGAACAACTCTCATCACATATCTTACTTAAATCTCAAGCAACTTTCATCATACTGGTTGTATTAATTAATATTACGAGTTAATCTTCCTACAATTCGGCTTGCAAATGTTGTTCCAATAGGTCAAATGATCTTTCTTAATATTATCACTTATCAATTGTGTTGCGGATTCGATGAAAAACTCACACCAATAACAACTTGATGTGTGGAGCAAGGGATAATTAAGCAACCAAAATCAAAGTGTATGGAACAATTAACACAAGCCAAAAGTAGAAAACAACGGCGAGAAAAAAAGGAAGAGAGAACACAAATAATTTGTTGACCCAGTTCGGTCCAAATTGACCTAGTCTGGGGGAGAGAGCAGCCCTCCGTTCCACTATATGATGAGTAACGTTACAAAAGAGATTTCAATGGGTTACAAGAATAAGTCTCCCGCCTAATTCTACCCAAATCCCAGCCTCTTCCCGTAACCAAGAGACTCAATCCTAATAGTGTTTCCCAAGGTGAATCAACCTTCAAACCCTAGTTTGTTGCCAAGAGACAAACTCTATACAAACCCTAGTTTGATTTCTAAACCCTTGTTTCAGCCCCCTCTATCTCTCTCAAAATAGTCTGATACAAGGCCTATATTTATAGTAAAAGAAACTCCCATAAAATTGTAACAAATCTGGCCCAAAAATACGTTTCTGAAAAATAACAGCACGCGAAATCGGCCATCGTGCTCTGAAAATCGGCCACCGATTTTTCCCGAACAGAAAGCCTCCCAAAAGGCAGCCAAAATCGGCCACCGATTTTCCAAATCGGCCACCGATTTGTACTTTCAGCAAACATCAATTTTGGCCTCCAAACTCCAATTTTGAGTCATTTTCACAACAAATTGTATCACAAAGATCTTGGAAGATAAAGTTATTAGATAACGTAGTTGGATTTTGCTTGAAGCAGACTGATTTAGTTATGTTAAGAAGAAAGAAGGAGAGAAAAAAAAAATTATTATCTAAAAATTTGTTTATTAGGCACAAAACTTCTCCGAGCTGGCCCCATAATATTAATTAAATATTAGTTTGTAAACAAATACAAGTCCTTTTTATTTGGATAGACACTTGATCCTAAAAGATATTTTAGTAGTAGTATTTAAAAACTAAAATGATTACGTAAACAAACTAAGAAATTGGAGCGGTGGGAACCGATTGCGTGCGTAACTATAGAAAGCAAATAAACATGAATTAAAGACAACACATACTTCAACAACCAATACCATTGCTTAATATTTTCCAAAT
The DNA here is from genome assembly GCF_051527215.1 of Medicago sativa. NCBI lineage: Eukaryota > Viridiplantae > Streptophyta > Magnoliopsida > Fabales > Fabaceae > Medicago > Medicago sativa. The sequence continues at coordinate 19,149,461 of NC_140753.1, read as the reverse complement.
TCAAAATCCCTCCCTGCGAAAATGGTATCCAAATCTGGTCAACCTCCCAATCCCTCGTGGTTTACCCCCAAAAGGTTCTTCTTCTTCTTTTTGCATTTCAATGTCTTTCTATCTTTAGAATTTCTCATAAATCTAATCTATTAATAATATCATCGTGGTGATTTCAGGCTTCTTATAATATTTTGTGTGATAAACTTGATCAATTATGTGGATCGAGGAGCTATAGCTAGCAATGGTGTTAATGGAACTCTTGCTACTTGCACTGAATCTGGTGTTTGTACCGCTGGTACTGGAATTCAGTATGTGTTGACTTTTTTTTAATTATCTCTAATTTTGTATTTACTTCCTGTTTGTCATCATACTTATTTAGCACATTCTAATTAATTTTTACATTTCAGGGGGGATTTTAACTTGAGTAATTTTCAAGATGGAGTTTTGTCATCTGCTTTTATGGTTGGACTTTTAATTGCTTCTCCAATTTTTGCTTCTCTTGCTAAAAGGTGAACTTAATTGCTTCAGCGTTGCATTATGCATTATATACCTCTCTGTAGCACCAATACATGTGATTACGTTCAATTAATTTGTTTTCTCAAATTATTACTGGTGTCGGTGTCATGTCTGTGTCAATGTACTGCCTGCTTTTGACAGTTTTGATATTTATGCTGTAATCATGACATTGAAGTGTCTATTTGATACTTTGATGGCAGAGACTAGTAATTGCAGTGTAGATTTTACATTAGGCCTGTATATAATTTAATGTTAGTTAAGGGATTTGTAATCGAGTTGCATATGTCCTTCAATTCATCAAAACGAAAATACCAGAAGAAGATCCTTGACATGCCGGGGTTGTTTTAACGTTTTATTATTATGTAGTGAAATTCTTGAGTCTCTTGATCTAATTATATAGAGCAACATCATAAGCCTAAGAATTTCTCTTACATGTGTGATTTGTGGATCAGAGGAATTGAACTTCGAACATCCTAAGTTGTTTGGTCACTGTAGGCCCATTATATCATGTTTAGATGGAACAATATCCAATATGTTGTTGAGGAACTGTTCGTACGAATAGGTTCGACAGTTTTTATCTCTGGCAGTAGGGAAAGAAAGAAAGGAAAATTCTGTTTTCTAGATTCTGAATACAAATTCACTGAAGTTCTTGTTGCCAAAGAATCTAAGGTCTATACTTGGGTTACTTGTCTGATCATTTTATGTTCTTTTAAAATTCACATCAGTGAATAACAAACCTGTCATGGATTAAATAGTTCGACTCCTCCTGGACCATGCACAGTACTGTATAGTTTTTTGTTCTCCTAAGTTCTTCCTTGCAGTTTGGTTAATGTAATCATAAAGGTGTAATAATTCTGCAGACGAGTAGCTATTTCTGCACTTAAACAGTTTATTATATTTATAGTTCTAAATGAATTGACTATTTATTCTCATGTGATTTATCTTATCTTTAGGGAAATAGAAAGAAAGTCACTTTTTTGTTTCTCCTTGTTTCTGTGATGATTTTACGTAACCTTCCTATCATCATTTATGAGTTTATTTGATCAACTTTGAACCACTATTTTTCATTCTGAAAATCTAGACATTGAAGGGAAATGAATGATGTCATCTTTCAGCATGTTAAGTTTCATGAATGCATATCATTTTATTACAAAGTGATACTTAAAATCACATGAATTGGACACTGACTATTTCAACCATATATTCTAAGACAAAGCTTATGTAGCTTAACATGAGATTAAATATTTGCAAACTCCATGTTTTCCCTCTAATTGAATGGCGATCTAATACATTATTATGTTTTCAGTCACAATCCATTCCGGCTTATTGGTGTTGGATTGTCTGTTTGGACATTTGCAGTAGCTGGATGTGGCAGTTCTTTTGATTTTTGGTCTATTGCAATATGCCGAATGTAAGGGAATATTTTAGTGCTTTCAACATTTCAAGGCCTTCATCATTTTCTTATTTTATATTTGAGTCAAGACTGACAGCATTTTGTTTCACAGGCTAGTTGGTGTAGGTGAGGCTTCCTTCATAAGTCTTGCAGCACCATTCATAGATGACAACGCCCCTGTAGCACAGGTTTGACTTATTTCTCCAGTTCCCTCCAGAATTCGTTAAAATGTTACTCTAGAATATTAAATTCAGAGTTTCAGCTTTATAGTGTTTTAATTGATGGCAGAAAACAGCATGGCTTGCTACATTTTACATGTGTATACCAGCTGGAACTGCTCTGGGATATGTTTATGGTGGATTGGTAAGATTACTCGCACAATCTAGCTTTGTTAAGATGGTTTTTATCGGTTATTTTGGTTGGCGGTGTGAACTAATTGTTTTCTTTCTGTCATGACTTATGTCAGTTTTTACTATACCTAATAATTGTGTTGTCTCATTTTCTCAGTCGTCTGTACATCTATATATACATATATAGATGTGCACATGACCTTGTCATAGCATCCCACACATTTACTAAAAACAATGAGATGGTTGGGTTGCCACATTAGCATCCCACCCATTTGCTCTTGATAACCTGATGCGAAAGGGGAGGACATTCCAAGGGAAATTGGCATAACAATTTTCTTGCCTAAGCAATGTTCTATTAAACCAACTTGTGAAGATCCAAACTCCCTTCTTTCTTAGGACAACACCGTTGTCCATATTTCATATCTGCAGCACCAAACAAAAGAAAATCCCTCATAATTTTTTAGTATCTGTCACTCCCAACTGTGATATAAAAGATAGATGGGTAGTGCAGAGGAATGCAATGGTTCAGAGACTATCCTGAATGAGGATAATCTGCCCCCTAGTGAAAAATAATCCCCTTTCCAACTCTATTGGAGCTTTGAGATTTACTTCATACTTGATCCTAAAAAGAAGTAGCTCTTTGATTACCACCTATGACCCAAATAAATTGGAATGTCCTTGTTTCCTAGATCTGACAACCTGCTATTGATGTAAAGAGGGGATCAGTTTGACAATCTAGATTAACACCCACCATACTGCTTATTGACATTAGTCTTTGACCAAGAGTAATGTCTATAAAGCTGAGAGAGAGAGAGAGATCAGAAATCTCCTCTTCCTTTTTCTAAAAGTGAAATTGTGCCTCCTAGCAAATTGTGAATGAGAGGCAACAACCCCTTTCAAGCCCACTTTAACTCCTTCAGTGGACCCAAATGCAACTGTTCTAGAAATTGAATGGTCGAGTACTTCACACAATATAAGTGAATGAAAAAGAAAGGACATGGTTTGAATTGAACCATTTTAAAAATAGTTGGGTTATGAAGGATTAACTATATATAATGAAATTCTGCAGAACTATTGAGTACGTTATCCATGCTTTTAATTTAGGGTCATGCTAACATCTGTCCTAAGGGCACATGTTGAGAATTCTACAAATAGCAAATATTTATTGAGAAAAAATAATTTTTAACTTTTTGAGAAATAAATTGGCACAATTTCTAATACATAATTTCTCCTTTTGGTATTTGTAGAATCCTTAATGTGTGCCCTAAGGGTACATGTTAGCATTTCCCTATGTAAAACTGTTTTCAGAAGAAACTATTGTATTACCCTTATATAAGCTGCTGGAAAATTGCAAGCTCAATGACCATGCTCGGTTCGTTTATTATTATATAAGAATGTTGAACATTGTTTAGTTAGATAACGAGTCTGCTTCAAATTTTCAAATAATGTTGTATAGGTTGGAAGCCAATTTAACTGGCGCGTTGCATTCTGGGGTGAGGCGATTTTCATGCTTCCTTTTCCCATATTGGGTTTTTTAATAAAGCCTTTGCAGTTGAAAGGTAACCATTTTATTCTGTTTGAGAAGTTTTTAGATTGCCCTTAATTCTTCTAATCCTTCTTTAGCAACTCATTATCTGATTTCTGATAATAGGTTTTGGTCCCATGGAATCCAAGCAGACTCGAACATCCAATGAAACAAATGTTTCAGAAAATGGAGGTAGCTCTACATCTTTTGTATACTACTAGGGCAATTTATGCTCTATACTTTCTTAGGTATCTTTCTGAAATTTATGGGAGACATAAATGTAGGGCATTTGGTTTCTGTTTTAATTTTTAATTTTAAATACAAAAATGCTACCAAGATTTCACTGTTTCATATTTTTTATGTTTTACATGAGATACAGTGAATTTCTTTTCAATACCCCTGTTCATATACTATTTGAATACAAAAAACAATGTGAAAAATAGGGGGTATTTTTGCAATTAAAAATTAAAACAGAGAATGGAAATGTAAACCAAACAAGCTTGTGAGAAAATTCAAAGGCTGGACAAAATTCGCTAGATAAATATTACTCCCTCCGGTCCTTTTTATAAGAAAAGAAACCAAAAATCATCAAAACCAAGACAATCATTAGTGGTTGTAATTTTTTGAATGTTTTTACAAATATACCCCCTCATAAAAATTTGTGAAGTATTAAATATACCCACTAATATTAAAAAGACAAACATTAAATAAGGGTTAGAAAAGTCTTTTAAATAATAAATGTACCTTAAAAGTTGTGACTTTTTCTTATATATTGGACCAAAAGAATTTTTGAAAATTTTCTTATAAATAGGACCGGAGGGAGTAATTTTGAAATACAGCAGTAATACTAACCAAGAGAAGAAGAGGATAGAGTGTGTTGTCTTCATATAAAAATAGGTGAACATTTTACCTTTTTTTGCTGGTGGGTATCCATATGTATCTGTTACTAGTTGAAGAATTTTTTTTTTGTTGATGTAGGCTTAAATCATGTTTTGCAGTATGTCTGGTTTACAGTAAAAAGCTGCAATTGCAGTGAATGCCAGAAAATGGATTGCCTTTATAATAATTATATCTCTCATAGTTTTTAAAGGTTATTTTTCATCCTCAAGGAAGAAGCCATATTGTTTGGAAATCATTAAAAAATTAGAATAATTGTATGTGCTTTAAGTGTTGTATGTATTTTCAATATTTGAAAACTTTTTGTTGCTTCCCGGTTCCCATCTTACCTTTGTTTCCTTTTGTATGGTCTGTTTTTTTCTTGTGGTACTAAATGATTTTTATGCTCTAAGTTAGAGGTTTCCCTTGTATATAGATGATGGCATCCTTGCAGATGATCAAGCCTTTATCAGAGGATCCAAGTGAGTTGCTCTGTTGCCATTGATTTTCTGATTTTATTTGTGTTTCCCTGCTTCTGTTTCCAAGCAGAGGAAAATCCCTAACACCAAAGTAAATTTTTAAACATGCACAAAAAATGGGAAAACAAAAATGAAGTTAGGGGCAGAATTCTACTATGTTAGATCGAAGTCTTTGTGACACAATTGGCACTGTTACAGATTGATAATCTTATCAGGACTCTGTCTGACTGAAAATGATACTCCCTCCGTTTCAAAATGAGTGTCGTTTTAGGTGTTTCACACGTATTAAGAAATGCAATGATTAAAAAAAAGATAATGGTTATTTTACCAAATTATCCTTATTAACTATTGGTTAGTTTTAAAAGTAATACTTTGAAAGTAGTGTGCAGAGTATTAATTGGAGGGTACAATTGAAAAGAAAAAGTTATTATTGCATTGGAAACTGAAAGTGACATTCATTTTGAAACAATTTTTTTTGGCTAAAGCGACACTCATTTTGAAACGGAGGGAGTAGTATGCAAGTAGACAGTCGGTCAGAGACAAACACACATACGCATGCGCATGCATACTCACATAGTCACATAGCATACTGGAAATTGGATTATCTCACTTGATGTCATGTTTCATTTTGCTATTAGATCAATGCATTGATCTTAATATAACTGAACAGAGAAGAAAGTTGCCATAGCATATTAATCACAAATGCCCACACTTTCACCAATTCCCTACTTTCATAGAACTTTTCTTGTAACTTATTTTAATGTTTTTGCATATTATGATTAAAACTCGGTTCTACACTCTCGTGATGGCCATGGGTGCCCCTTCTAAACAGAGAAGAAAGTTGCCATAGCATATTAATCACAAATGCCCACACTTTCACCAATTCCCTACTTTCAAAGAACTTTTCTTGTAACTTATTTTAATGTTTTTGCATACTATGATTAAAACTCAGTTCTACGCTCTCGTGATGGCCATGGGTGCCCCTTCTAAAGTTCGAGTAAATTTTAGGACCTCCTTAGCAATCTTGTTTTCTTCTTGTGTTCCAAGAGATTAATCAAAACATTATTTATTCGACAAGTTTGAGTAAGTCTGCGATATTGTCAGGTTAACATCCAAATTGGGGAGTCAGTTCACCAGATTCTTGAACGATATGCAGGAGCTTTTGCATGAGCGTGTGTATGTTATAAATGTTCTAGGTACTTGTTCCTTTTCCTTACCTGCTGATAATTACTTTTCTCTCATTTTTCTCTGGAACTTGAGGTTTATCATATAAAAAATAGGAACATTATTTAGTGTGATTGTTTTATCGACAATAATTCCCGATAAATTGAATAAATTTTTATTTTGAGGATTCTAAACTATGTTATTTCTCTCCTTACTTGAGAATTGAATTATTGCCAGGGTATATAGCATACAATTTTGTCATTGGAGCTTACTCCTACTGGGGGCCGAAGGCAGGATATAGTATTTATCATATGGTATTTTCATATTTTCCTTCATTAATTTTATCGTATCAAGTTGATAGATCTATTATTATTATTATTATTAGGCAACAGTTATTATATTAATGTGTAGCAGTTATGTTTTAGGCGGTTAATAGAGAATAAGTTACTGGATAAATAAGGGATCTGAAAGACAATGTCAATAGGCATTTTATTGGGGATTGGTTATTGGTTGGGAGAGACCAAGCTCTCGAATTCTTGGGAACCTATTGTGTAATCATATTCTATTATTAATAAAATAAGTTATTTCTATTCCGTTTCTATGTTTGGTACCGGTTTCTATCACAAGTATTGTGAGAAATTAACCAAGAAGGCCTTAATCTAAATGGTCTTTTTTTATTCGAAAGTTTGGTTTTTGAGTCCAATGTAGTTGATTTCTCTATGTAGTCGATCGCAATTAGTGGAATCAGACTTGGTAGTCGATCGCAATTAGTGGAATCAGACTTGGTTGTTGTTGCTTAATGTTGTTTGTGTGTTATGGTTACCTTTTTACTTTGGTACAATTCCAGCATTGCTGGTAGCAATGCACTTCCTTGACAATTTTTTTTTTGACAGAGTAATGCTGACTTGTTGTTTGGAGGTATTACAATTGTTTGTGGGATTTTTGGGACTTTAGCTGGAGGCTTGATTCTTGATAAGATGTCTTCAACAATCTCAAATGCTTTCAAGGTAAACATGGTTATGCCATTTACATGCACTATAAATAAGTCAAATGACTGATGAATCCCCCTGTTTTTTGTCCGTTATTTGATTGAAAACCTAGGCTCGCAAAGGTTGTGTATTGCTTGGATTTAAAATATCTCTTGACCTAGATACAGGAAAATTATTTACACCAGTAATACCATGCATGATTTCCTGAATTTAATGTCATTGTACACAAGGCTTTGTCAGCCACTTTGTACAGACATAAAACAGAGATAAAACATGTTGTGTACGTTTGTATTTCTTTGATTAAGATAAAACAGAGATTGCCAGTGAATTTGTATCCTTATCCATATTTATTATATTTATGGAGAAGTTCCAATGAGTTTGACCTTATTTTTTTAATCGTTCATGGTAATTTTATGCTACGCTGTTCAATTCATTTCTTCTTTGGCTTCCCTTGTTACAATTGCAGATTCTTTCTGGAGCAACATTTCTAGGGGCAATCTTTTGCTTGGTTGCTTTCCTTTTCAAGGGCTTGTCTGGTTTCATCATCCTCTTCTCTGTGGGTGAACTGCTGATATTCGCCACCCAGGTAATTTTATGAATCAACTGCTGGATTAAATTTGTTTATCTCTTAAAAGTGTTCACCTGCTTTTTTATTTGTATGAAAGTTGCATTTTATTGGTTTTGTATTGGATTTTATTTTGAGATTGGTTCATCCTTTTCACTTCTTGGGCGAGTTTACCAACCATTCCGTCGCCTTGCATGAATAGACTAAATAAAATTGCGACTATAGTCCAAACAAGTCTGTGTATCTATTTTGTAGTTATTGCGTGTCCATTGCCTTAATTTGGATTTAGTTAATGCTCTCAGGCAACAATCTAATCATTGGATACTTCTGTTGCCTGCTTTAAGGGTGACCCTGTATATAATTTCTTTTGAGGGGTTGCAGACCATAGATCTATAGCTCAATTATATCTTGGATTTAGACATCTTGCTTTGGACTGCTTGATTAACTACACACCAGACTATGAAAACCATAGAGTCTAATTTTTAGTTTTTAGTGATGTGATGCCTGAGGGTGTTTTTAGTTTTTAGAAATGTTTTTTCTTTCATCAATAATTACAAATTTGTTACTTTGTTTTCACTTAATTTTTATTTTCTAATTATTTTTTTTTGGAAACGATGATAAATATAACATTCATTTCTTGTATAATTACACCTTGTTATGTCTAGAGTAAATGTTAGTGCTTTGAAAATTTTACAATATAATGATGATGGTGAGATATGCGTTAAGAATATTGTTTACAAAGATTTTTTTTCAAAAAATATGGTTTGATTTTAGCAATCTTATTGTTTAATTTATTGAATTTTGTGGTACAGGATAGGATTAGGAATGACACCATTAGAGAGAGAGTGGGGGTAGCACCTATAGTAGAAAAGTTGGTAGAAAATAGGCTTAGATGGTTTGGACATGTAGAGAGAAGACCCGTAGATGCCGTTATAAGAAGAGTAGATCAAATGGAGGAGAGTCAGGTTAAAAGAGGTAGAGGAAGACCTAAGAAAACCATTAGAAAAGATTTAGAGGTCAATGAGTTGGATCCAAATATGGTTTTTGATAGAACACTATGGCGTCATTTGATCCATGTAGCCGACCCCACTTAGTGGGATAAGGCTTGGTTGTTGTTGTTGTTGTTTTTTAAATACTAGTTGGATATCATAGCACGGCGTAAGGGAAATACAATGGACTTTCACCTTTTATTTTGTACTTTCATAATTTAAGTCATGGTTTGGTTGCTCATTTAATAGTAATTATTAGGCTGGTCTGATGAAATATCAGAGCGTGTGTGCATTGTTATATTAGGCTGGTCTGTTTTTGCTTGATTTTTTTTTTGGTTGTACTGATGGAAATCCGTGCATTTCGCATGAACCAAAAATACTAGTACAATTATTTGAAAACAGGAAATAAAGAGAGAAGGTTACATTTTTTGTGAGTTTATTAATGAAAATATTACATTTGTGTAAGTACTAACCAAATGCATCCTCATTTGATTGGATATACCACTTCCAGATTTCCTTTAATGGCATGATGATAGTTCGATAGAGATCTCAATCATCTGTTCATCAATTGATATTATCTTTCTGGATTGAATTCTGATATAATCTCTTTATTAATATGTGGTTGATGACATAGTACTATTTTTGCAGGCTCCAGTAAATTATGTTTCTCTCCGTTGTGTAAAACCAAGTTTGAGGCCGCTGTCTATGGCAATTTCGACGGTTTCAATCCATATCTTTGGTGATGTCCCTTCCGCACCACTCGTTGGGGTCCTTCAGGTTGCACCTAATTTCCTGATATTTTTGTTGTCGTACATGAATTTTGTAAGATGATTCACTTATAGTGCTCTAGTGAAGTTCATCTTACCTACTCTGGAGTCTGGCCTTTTTAGGATGGTCTGTAATCAGACACGAGTTTTGCCTTTTCTATTGACGTTTGTATGTTCAATAGGATGTAAGTTGTAGGATACATGATACACATGGTTTAATTTCTCATAGTATTGTTGTTTTAGCCGTGTCATTGTCTACTTAACTTTCCCATTGATGTGAAGGAGTTCAAGTCTTAGTTTGCTAAACTAGAAGATAACTAGTAATGTGCCCTTAAAAGATATATTGCAAGATGTTTGAAAAATTAGTGGCAAGAACAAAACAGATTTCTGTTTTGCATATTGATGTGGCCATCATGAAGATTTGCTGGCTTAAATATTCTGTGGCAATATCCAGCCTTTTGCCTTTTTTTTGTTTTAATTTTATGCATTATCTCAACTCTAAGCACCTCAGTTTTCCTGCACAGGATCATATTAACGACTGGAGGAAAACATCTATTTGTCTAACATCAATTTTCTTTCTTGCTGCTGGAGTATGGTTCATAGGTAAGCGTCACGCAGCTTTTTAATTTACCAGTTATTCATTTCTTTCTTTATATCACAAGGGGAGCTGTAAGTTATTATTGAAGGAAATGCCAATCCTAGCTACTCATCGGTGATCTCATTATGTAATTAATCTGAAGTTTGAATTTTTTTTCCAAACTTAATGTGTTCTAGTAGAGATCAAAAGTGATGTGCAGGTATTTCTTCAATAAGAACCTTAATGAATGTGTGTGGGCTGGTCAGTACCCCTAAGTGGATATATAAAAAAAGTTTTACTATTGAAAGTTGATATATACATACCTGGATTATTTGTAGTTACTTAATCATATAAATTCTACAGGAACCTTTTTGAAAAGCGATGATCTGTTTAACAAAGATGATGAAGAAGACGAATCCACCACAACTCTAAGAGGGGTAAGGAAGCCACTGCTTGAAGGAAGCAATGACGCTTCCAGTCAAGCCTAATTTCTCATGCACTTTTATTGCTTATGTTATGCTTACAATTTGCAAATGAAAGTATCCTGGTTTATCTTTCAAGCGGTAAAAATCAGTAGCATATTTTCTCTAATAATCAGTCATATAGAAAATGGTGGGTGCTACTTTTGATATTTGTTGGTAAAAAGGATATAGCATAAACTTTACATGTCTGGAGGAGCCTGCAGAAATATTTTCCAGGTCTTGTAACCACTCATCACGATGAAATTGTCGTTCCACTTATCATGATATTGGATAACCACTCATCATGATCAAATTGTTGTTTCTATGTAAGTATTGTAATTCTCAGGTCTTGTCATGAGAAAGAAACGAGTAGTGGATATTTGTTATTCCATTTCATGTAATTATTGTAATTAAGTACTGACTTCAAAGGAAAAGAAAAACTAGCAGTAGATATTTTCTGCTGTAAATGTGTACTTGCTCAAAGTTTATTTCGTTCTATACAATTCTCTAAGCTTTCAGGAACAATCAAAATGCTCTTTTTATTTTGTCCTAAGGTTAGAAAATACCCGAATATGTTACCCGTCATGACAGGAGCAAACATGGAATACATAGAAGAGCATGTCAATATGTCTACACATTGGAATTATTTTCAGTAAGTAGCTTATGAAGAAACTAGCAACTAATAAAAGAATATGTTATGTACTTTAGTGTATACATGTTTTCATTGGTGATTTGGAATTTAAATTTTAAGTTCACAGCTTACGATTTCTTTATTAGGAATTCTCATTTATTGGCGATTGTTCTTTTTACTTCAATTGTGATGATCTCTTTTGGATCTTGCTAAAAATCGATCAAAATCAACTATTGATTGTCACATTTAAGAATTTCATTTTAAAGCTGTACCAAATAATGCGGCAGTCAACAATAAATTTGCTTCCTCTAAAAAAAACAATAAATTTGCTGATTATTTGGAATTTCACTTCTCTAGAAGAATATTTTTCTTTAAAAAGCAAAATCACAACTGAATATTTTTCTTTAAATAAATAAATTATTTTTCTATATTTATACCATAAGATAGGAGTGTCAAGTTTTTATTGAAGCCAATGGTTGTAACTTTGTAAGGTGACACTTCAGCTTTGAGGTACACAGTTGAAGGCTGGCACCAAGAGATACCATAAGATAAGAGGAAAAAAAACTAATTTTTCTATGTTTATGGCATCTATACTTTGAAATTAGATCTTTCAACATTTTTGGGCTGAATTTTTTTTTCCAAAAATATTCTCTATTTTCAATTCAAATAACACATATAACAAATAGATAATAATAAATTTAAATATTAAAAAAAATGTAACAAATACGATATGAATACTTTTTTTTTTGTTTTTTTACCTTTATTATTTCAAAAGTGTAACAAACTACATGATTATATTTATACTTACTTTTTCATCATTCCAATTATACCCTTAAACAACTTTTTCTATAATAAAAATGTTGTTGGTGTCATTAAAAAAAGAATTGAGATTATATTTTTTTTGCTGTATTATTGTCGGTGTCATTGAAATAGATAATCATGGTTAGCTTGATTTTTTATAACCTGAAAACAACAAACATTTATATTTTTTTTAGTTTTAATCAAAATCAAAATTTCATAAAAAAAACACCGTTCATAATTTTTAAACTTTAGCGCAATAAAAAGAGCGGAAAGACGAGCACGTGAGTGTCCGTCTTTTCGCTAGTAATAGAAAAGAATAAACAAGTTGTTTTTTTATTTATTTGCCAAATACTATTAAATTTTGCTACAGTAAAAAAGAAAAGAAAAATAGTGCAAAGTGACCTAATATTATACTGTACTTTTTTATCCTATCCCGACATCTGAAAGCCTCAACCCCAATCACCGACCTGCACACAGAGAACATGGCAGTTTCAAGAAAAACGACGGTTGCAGATTGCTACTTACCCGATGAGTGCTGGGAGGCAGTGTTCGGTTGCCTCGAAGACGACCGCTACTTGGAGCATCTCTCTCTCGTTTCCAAACAGTGTCTCACCGTAAGCAACGGTTTCCGATCATCCCTCACTATCTGTGATCTAACCCTTCCTTTCCTCCCCCGCCTCCTCCACAGATTTCCCAACCTCACATCCCTCGACCTTTCGCAATTTCACGGTGATCTCGACAACCTTCTCACCCAGCTATCACTTTTTTCCTCCTTAGACCTTATATCGCTCAACCTCTCCAACGGATCCGCGATTCCCGTCAATGGCCTGCAAGCTTTGAAGAAAACTTTGATCTCTCTCAAATGCTCCAGGATGGTTCGTCTCGGAAAAACCAACCTGCCGCTCATCCTCAATTCTTTTCCTTTACTGCAAGAACTCGACCTCAGTTTCCCAAATTGTTATGTTGAACTTGAATTGAATGAGTTGTCTTTGTCCCTTCCCAACCTCCGTAAGATTAATCTCTCTGGTCATGATATGTCAGATCAATCACTTTTTTATTTGTGCAAAAACTGTGAGTTTCTCCAAGAGATTGTTATGATACGCGTATATCACATAACTGTTGCCGGAGTTGCTTCTGCAATCTGCCAGAGACCAAGTTTGAGGTGTTTGTCTTTTACCATCACACAATCGGCGCAATTAGCGTTAGAACGGCTTCGTTCCCTTTTCACTGCCTCCTTGTTCAGTTTGAAGGGTTTAACTTGTCTTGATTTGTCATTTTCGTGTGTCCCGGATAAGCTCTTCTTCTCTCTTGCAGAGGAATGTCCTCCATTGACGAGGCTTGGCCTCCAAGGTTGCATTGGATATAGTTATGCTGGAATATTTCGTTTGTTATCTAAGTGTAAATCTTTTCAGCATTTGAATCTTCAAAATGCCGAGTTTCTGAATGATCAGCATGTCGCTCGGTTGTCTCACTTTCTTGGCGATTTGATTTCTATAAACGTTGGTTTTTGTAATAAGCTCACAGAATCAGCATTGTTTGCACTAGCTAAAAATTGTCCTCTACTCACCAATATCAATATGGAGGAAACTTGTATTGGGAAAATGGGTTTGGAGAATCCGAATTCTTCAATGGATTTCGTTGTAAGCCCTCAAGTGAAATCTCTTCATTTGAAGGGCAATGCATGGTTGAGGGACAAAAGCATTCAAATATTTGCTTCCTTTTTCCCGAATTTGGAGCTGCTTGATTTGAGCTCTTGTAATGGTATATGTGACAGACTTGAAGTTTTAAGAAGAGGCTGTAATATTAGACATTTGAGCTTAGCCTCCTTTTTCGGAGCTAAGCTACTTGAGATGAACTTTGTAGTCCCCAAATTAGAGGTATTGAACTTGTCCCGGTCTTCAACGGATGATGGTGCACTCTATGCAATTTCAATGAGCTGTTGTGGCCTGTTGCAACTGGACCTGGAAAATTGTTATGATGTCACAGAGAAGGGAGTGAGGCAAGTTGTAGAAAAATGTGTAAAGCTGAGAGAGATCAATTTGGGGGGTTGTCAAAATGTTGCTGGCAATTTTGTTTCTGTGGTGGTACTTTCAAGGCGATCGTTGAGAAAGATAACACTTCCCCCTTTTTATCATCCCAGTGATCGCGAAAGGGAACTCTTCTTGCATCATGGATGCCTTGTTTGCTAGTATTCCGGAAGTTCCCTGCCGAAGTATGAAATGTAAGATTTTATGTTTGAAAGTTACTTCTTTGAGATATTCTTTAAATGCCAATTTATCTTTGATGTATTTGCTTGCATGATAACTGCCTAAGGAATTGTGTTAAATAGGTCAGGCCGAACGGAGCTTTATAAGGCTTGAGGCTGACCTATTATAAAAAATTTAGACCTGAGCCTAGCCTTTAGCCTGCAACAGGCCAATTTTCAAGGTCAGGCCTTTTTGAAGGCTTGTCAAACCTGAAGCCTGTTTAAAAGTCTACTTTATGTTAAGGCCTAAGCTCACCTCTTCTCCTAAACAGAACATTTTTTATTAAGTTTGGGAGATGATCTTGTCAAATAAGCAAGCTGTAAACCTAAAATTGTTGTAGAAAATAAGTAGTTCAAATGATTATGGTCATAGTTAAAAGAGCCGAGAGGAGAAAATGGATTGTGGGATTTCTAAGCAGTGCAACTATCTTCTAAAATTTACTAATATTTAAAGTGTTTTCTTTTAATATAATAATTATTAATGTATTATATGGTAACATAAAATTTCATTTTTATTGAAAACATTAGTTACATATAGGTATTGAAAAAATTTCTGCAAATTTGGCCCAAATATGTAGATATTTCATAGTTACATAGAGGTATTGAAAATATTAGTAGAAAATTTTGAAATCTCTACGCAACAAAGAATTCAAAATTTTCTACAAATTTGGCCCAAATATGTAGAGATTTGATCTTTTATTCATATGTTTGTCATTTCAATTCATTCAAAAACTCCAATTATGACTTCGTTTATACTAATTTTCTTTGATTATGCTATGTAATCTTAAAATAGGATCTTATATAAAAATTTACACACAACCTTTGAACTTTTTTCTTATGTTGAGATGGGTAATGGATTCTCTCAATTGGAATTCTCTCGTTTTCTCAATTGTTACATCTACACCATTAAACATAAGATAGAGAAAGAAATATAAAATTATAAAGAAAAAAGATATTGAATGTATGATTGAGATGCAACAAATGATTTTTTTTTTAGAGAATTACACTTGAAAGAATCTATTTCTGTTGAGATGGGGACATTTTTTTATGCGCAGGAGTAAAATACAACTACCCAATTTTTCAAGGATATCTAGAATTTACCACACATTTATGTAAATAATATTCCCCTAGTTATATATGATTTCTATGAAATTTAATTCCAATAATAATTTTTGAAATCTTACCTTCAGTTTTGAAATCTTACCTTCAGTGTTAGTCGGCATGATTTTGATAAAGTGATATAAAAATAGATAACTTCTTTTTTAATTTTTTTTTATGTTTCATCACAAATTCTTATGACAAACATTTTGGTTGATGTTTATTTTAAGAATGAAAGTACTATGACTCGGGGATTGGTTGCCTAACAACATCATCAATCGTTTTCTCGTTATGCTTCCCCCAAGCCATGAAAAAGGTGATGATAAACATCTTTGGAGTGGTTACCAGGGAGGTGTCTTCACCATCTCTTCAGCTTACAGTCTGTTACGTGGTTTTAATGATGATGCTTTGGATGATGGTTGGTCGAAAATTTGGAGTCTCAAGGTTCCTGAACGTGTCCAGAGCTTCATTTGGTTGGTAAAACATGACAGGATAATTACAGATTATATGAAGAGCAAGATGTTGATATGAGAACATTGGTGTTCAGAGGATGATGGTTGGTCGAAAATTTGGAGTCTCAAGGTTCCTGAACGTGTCCAGAGCTTCATTTGGTTGGTAAAACATGACAGGATAATTACAGATTACATGAAGAGCAAGATGTTGATAGGAGAACATTGGTGTATAGATGATGTTGCAACAACGATTCATGTGTTTGTGAGATTGCCCTCTGGCAAAAGTGATTTGGTGTAACGTTTTGAGATTGGATGTGCTTGATCAATTTTTTAATACTAGTTTGAAGGATTGGATTTATTTGAATCTTTATCATGATCTAGGCAAAGAGCAGGAGCTTGACTGGACGTGTTTCTAGGCAACAAGCTGCCATTTTCTATGGAAGTGGAGGAATAAAGAGGACCACAACGCTGATTTTGTACGAGCTCTATAACCTTAGTGTTTTGTCCAGCGATGGGTTAGATACTACAAGCAAGCTGATAGGAACAATGTGGTAAATGTTAATATTCAAAGAGTAGAAGTTCTAATTGCATGGTGGAAGCCTGCAGAGGGTTGGGTCCGCTTAAATACAGACGGATCAAGTTGAGGCGATTACAAGGGAGGGTGTGGTGGATTCTTGAGAGGAGTAGATGGTATTTGGATGGGGGGTTTCTCAGAATTTGGGGCAGTGTAGTGCCTACATATTAGAGTTGTGGGGTTATTGGAAGGTCTTCGTCTCACTTGGGCGATTGGAAATTTATAATCTGTCAATCAAAAAGTGATATGTTACAAAATTGTATGTATTTATTTATTTATTAAAAAAAAAAATCAGTTATTTGATATATTATACATAGATGTGAAATGTTTAATTTTACAATCACTTTGGTTTTCCCATCAAAAAAGAAAATCACTTTGGTTTTTTTTTTTTTTTTTTTCGGTTGCAAAATTTACTTTGTATTATACATTTAATGGTTTAGATCTTCAATGGAGGTGAAGTGACAGGAGGGAATCTCTTTCCCTCCGGGGAACAGATCCTCTCCAGTGAAGGGAATCTCTTCCCCTCCGAGAATCATATTTAGTTGTGTATGTTGAATATTGCTTCCGCACTTGTTATGTTGAATTGAATACTTACTCCTTTCCCTTGAATGTCATTGATCTTTTGTCTAGCTTTTGTACCAAAGATAGCTTCGTACTGGTTCTGTTCTGGTTCTATTGATCATTCGTCTTGTTCTTGACTGCTTCATTATGGTGTTGTTGACCTTGTTCTTCCTACCAAAAGATGATTTTCATTGCTTTGTTCTTTGTTTATGTTTCACTCTATTTCCAGACTGTGAGTGACCGGACTATTGATTCAAAGTTGCTTTTGTATTTTTATCACATTTGTGATTTACCTGATTTACTGGATGATGGTTCACTAGAGAATGTTGTTATCTGACTCGTTGCCTATTTATTGGTCGTTTTAGCTCGAGAATAACATTTTCAATCAAAACCAAAACATCAAGGGAAGACTGTCTTCACGGAGGTAAATGTATTTTATCCTATTAAGTATATAAACACAATAAAACAATGCAAGGATTATTTTACAGCGATAGACATCAAGGTTCATGAATCCTGATGTAAGGAAACCAATTTGAACATGGCTACACTCAATCTCTCAATCCAACCATAGGAACACTCAATCTCAGCATCCCAATAGTCAGCAGCAGAATGAGCCATTTCATATCAGAGTTACAAGAACCATCAAGAAGAGGTTTAGAAGGATGTTTACTATAATCAAAAGACATAATCCTCATCTCTAATAGTTTTAGTAGCAATAGTTTAGAAGGACGCTACATTCAGCAACTCATGCCTCCCTTCCAATCTCATCTCCCATCACCTTGCTAACAACTAACTAACTGTTATAGACCAAACCTAAGATGGGCAGGAAGTGAATGCAGCCCTTTCTGATAGAACTCAGAAAATTCAAGGTAACACTGAATTATTGAACTGGAAAATAGTGAGCTAGAAGCTCTAAAATGGTGAAAAGGAAAATGAAAGGCTTAAACCAGAGTTCTATGAGCTCCTAGACCAGAGAGAACTTCTCTTTTAAGAAACTCTTAACAACTTTCTGAATTGACTCTATAACGATCCATGTTAACCTCCTTATGTCGTATCCATTATCATCATAAAGAACCACCAAGCTAGGGTGTCCTAAGTCATTGTACCCACTAAAATATCAATTCCATGGTTAATTAATTGGTTGATACACAATCCAATCTTCAATTAGTCGGTACTTCATATACATACACACCTGTGAAGCCCGATACTTCAAAAATTGTGGAAGCAACTGGAAATGTCCATTCCCCTACTGATACGTCCCGGTAAGCGTATCATAGAAGTGTCGGCTAATTAATATTTATTTTTTTGAAAAAAATGACCGGTGCGTGTCGGACACGGCTAACTTATACTTCGATACAGATAACTTATACTCCGGCACCGATACTTTTGTCTTACATATTCCTTTTAAAAAAAAATAAGAAATAAAAATACAGAAAGACCGGCAGCGCTGTCAAAAACATATTGTCTCTTCTGACCACAAAAAAAATAGGGTTCCTTGTCACCACTATGTTTGTCTTCTCTCTGATGCTATCTTCTTATGATGACAAACCTTTTGCTTTTTTCCATTAGAGTTTAATTTTATGCATTATCTCCACTATGGTTTATTACTAAGCATCAAGGCAGCTTTAATTGTAATTTATTAGTCATTCATCCCTTTATTTATAGCCCGAAAAGAGCTATAATAAGTCATTAATGGAAAGATATGTCAATTCTGGCTACTCTATGATGACCACAATCTGTAACTAACCTGAAGTATCAACTGTGTTCCAAACTTATTTGTTACAGTAGAGATCAAAAGTGATGGACATGTATTTGTTCAAAGAAAACCTTAATGAGTGTGTACGGGGTTACCTATGAATTTGCTTGAAAACTTATCTGGACAGGACTATAGTAACTTAATAGTATAAATACTACAGGGACCTTTTTTAAAAGTGATGATCTGTTTAACAAAGATGCATGATGAAGAAAAAGGGGGAAAAGGAAGCCATTGCTTGAAGGAAGAAGTGATTCTTCCAGTCAACCATAATTTCTCACGCACTTTTACAGTCTGCAATGTAAGTATCCTGGTTTATACTTCAAGAGGTGAAAATGTTGGAAGTATAATTCAGTTTGTTAGAGTAGTTTAGTTAGTTGAAAAAGTTAGTTACTCAAGTTGTTATGAGATAACTTGCTTGTGAAATAACAGTGTAACATCCCCGTTAATTGAAGTTCTTTTCAGAAAATCAGTTAAAAAAATAATTCTATTTTGAAAATATACCATCCCCATTTTCTCTTTTCTAAGAATTTTTTTTTTACATTTAGTTTCATAACTTGTGTCTCAATGGTACAAATTAGCTTTTCCCAGATTATAAAGAATCAAAAACTAAAAAGAGAAAGAATATGTTACAATGGACCGGCCACTAAAAGGTACATCCAGTTTTACTAAGTTGGACCTCTAATTTATGGGAGACTCAAATTTTTAGTTATATGGCAATTTATGGACCAAGTTTGAGGCCACTGTCTATGGCAATTTCGACGGTTTCAATCCATATCTTTGGTGATGTCCCTTCCGCACCACTCGTTGGGGTCCTTCAGGTTGCACCTAATTTCCTGATATTTTTGTTGTCATACATGAATTTTGTAAGATGATTCACTTATAGTGCTCTAGTGAAGTTCATCTTACCTACTCTGGAGTCTGGCCTTTTTAGTATGGTCTGTAATCAGACACGAGTTTTGCCTTTTCTATTGACGTTTGTATGTTCAATCGGATGTAAGTTGTAGGATACATGATACACATGGTTTAATTTCTCATAGTATTGTTGTTTTAGCCGTGTCATTGTCTACTTAACTTTCCCATTGATGTGAAGGAGTTCAAGTCTTAGTTTGCTAAACTAGAAGATAACTAGTAATGTGCCCTTTAAAGATATATTGCAAGATGTTTGAAAAATTAGTGGCAAGAACAAAACAGATTTCTGTTTTGCATATTGATGTGGCCATCATGAAGATTTGCTGGCTTAAATATTCTGTGGCAATATCCAGCCTTTTGCCTTTTTTTTGTTTTAATTTTATTTTTAATTTTATGCATTATCTCAACTCTAAGCACCTCAGTTTTCCTGCACAGGATCATATTAACGACTGGAGGAAAACATCTATTTGTCTAACATCAATTTTCTTTCTTGCTGCTGGAGTATGGTTCATAGGTAAGCGTCACACAGCTTTACACGTAATTTACTAGTTATTCATTTCTTTCTTTATATCACGAGGGGAGCTGTAAGTTATTAATGACGGAAATGCCAACCCTGGCTACTCATCGGTGATCTCATTATGTAATTAACCTGAAGTTTGAACTTTTTCCCAAACCTAATGTGTTCTAGTAGAGATCAAAAGGGATGTGCAGGTATTTGTTCAATAAGAACCTTAATGACAGTACCCCTAACTGGATATACAAAGAAAGTTTTACTATTGAAAGTTGATATATACATACCTGGATTATTTATAGTTACTTAATCATATAAATTCTACAGGAACCTTTTTGAAAAGTGATGATCTCTTTAACAAACATGATGAAGAAGATGAATCCACCGCAACTCTAAGAGGGGTAAGGAAGCCATTGGTTGAAGGAAGCATTGATGCTTCCAGTCAAGCCTAATTTCTCACGCACTTTTATTGCTTATGTTATGCTTACAATTTGCAAATGAAAGTATCCTGGTTTATCTTTCAAGCGGTAAAAATCAGTAGCATATTTTCTCTAATAATCAGTCATATAGAAAATGGTGGGTGGTACTTTTGATACTAGACCTTGCACCCGTGCTGCCGCACGGGTCATATTGACGGCAAACAAAACAATAAATTATATTGTAAATAATAATCTGATTAATCTGTACCAAAAAAAAAATCTGATTAATCCAAATACAATGTTAAAAAAAAATAATACACATAAAAAGAGGGAACAATTGAAAAAGATAATAAAATGCAATTTATCAGCTACTTATGCAACTTCAAAATTGTACGGAGACGAAACTAATACGATTTTTTTTTTTTTTACAATTGATGTTTAAACATTCTGAAACATTTGTTATATGCTACATTAGTAGTTGTATTGATGCAATCAACGTACAATTTTTAACATTCTAGGCATAGACTTTCTCCTCCTGATATCACCTTTTCCTCAAGAATATCTACCCAACTTTGTAATTATCAACTGAGTACCATTACATAGGCTAGCAGTAAAGTCCAAATATCACATTAACATTATATGAACTCCAACTTTCAATTTTAATTTGTGATTTGAAAGACCAAAAAAATTAATTGTGTTCAAAAATTTAGACGTATGAACATCATCTGGCCTATTGACCATTGAAGTGTGAGCAAGGAGAATCGCAACTTAAAAAATGGTTAATCAAACATAGAAACAACTCCAATGGAGCTACATTTGTATACTCACGTACATTAAAATCACTTTAAAATACATGACACATACACTCTTGCCATACTATATAACTCAAGAGAGGCTAAAAATCTATTTTGGTATGAGCTTTCTTATACTAAAATAAAAGCATCAGTACACCAAAATCACATACAAAATCACACTATCAATCTCTTTAGGATCTCAAGCATCTAACTTAGTGATGAAATAAATAGTAGCTTGCCATAGCTAAATAATTTTTTGTAGGCATGAACTCCAAGCTTCTTGCCTTTCTTTTTAACAATGCTTAAGCAGTACAACTCCAAGATACAACTCCATTCAATCGTCGACACTTACTTTTTCTCACAGCCACGTCAATTCGAAATTCATGTACACATAGTTCTGAACTAACACAAAAAAAAACAATGGAGTTGCATCACATGACTGTTGCAAAACACACTTTATGCAGAAAAATTACAACAGGAATCAACAGGGTTAGCAACACAAAAAATCCTTTACCGCCAAAGATTAATAAATAACCACCATCACTATAGCACTCCAAGTTGCATCAAAATTAATAAGCAACAACGCCTTTAGTATATTTTTCATAACACAACAGTATAAGATGTGAACACCTATCTAGTGGACTATCTAGTGGATCAATGTTTGCTCTCCCTCCTAAAAACAAATGTTTGCTCTCCCATTTTGTGTACATAATTACAAAACATGTGGTAAAAGAGATAAAAAAAACATTTCAAATTATCAAAAGAGACAGAAAGATACATCATACATCAGCCTTTTCTAAGGAGTACATGAGCAACTTTATGTCAATGCTTCCGTGAGGCTTAAAATGTACTAAAATTTTCAAAGTTGAAATAAACAAAGTAAGATTCAATAAAATCAAAGAATTGCTACAAAAGGAAAGAGTAAAATAATAGGTAGCATAGAATGGTAGAATATAACATAATCCCTACTTAGACATACATTGTGAAAAACATAGTAGTTTCAAATCAAATTTTCACTTTCTCTGTAATCCATATTTCATATCATGTCATTACAATTAGTCCCAAAACACTATACTAATCAACACCTGATGAAGTATTAATCAAGTATACCATTCTCATTGAAATAATAACCTCAAAATACATATCAAAATTGAAAGCAAGTGATAAGAAGGTTCAAATGATTTTGAATATGAGGAAAAAAGAATGAAATCAATAATTATTTTCAGCCACACAAAAAAAGATGATAGACAACAACATCAATATTAAAATCCACTTCAAATATATATTGAATAGAAAGCAGAGAAAGCACTTACCTAAAAAAATGTCAATATTTCACATGAAGCTTGAAACATAGTGTGCAAAATCGTACTGTTATGTGAGTGCTAGCTCCATACTTTAGTCCTCATAAGTCATGCACCCATCCGCTGAAACTGCTGCTATGCACAAATGAACCTTTTAAAATAGCACAACACATAGGCTTCACTTAGTTCTCACGACCTTTTAAACTGCTTCAGCAGGAGTTTTGGTTATCATCTGGTCAACCACATGAACTACACTTTGAAGCTCCTCCCATATGGCTTTGTACACCATCATTTTCCTATTCGCAGCTGATTTTCCCTCAACGGTTGCAGATACAACATCAATACTGCAAAAGATAACTCCAAATTAGACATATCAAACAATCTATACATTGTAGAGTCCAAAACACAGCAATTAATTCAGAACATTGATTTGTGCTTCAAATATAACTTTTTCATTAGCTTTGATGGCCAATAAGAACCCTCTTGTGCTCATAGAATTAGATCAATACATACTTGTTTTGTCTAATTGTCCCACTTTATGAAAGAAAACTATCAAAACCTTATCCAAGCACAATGTACTTCCAAGAAAGAAGCTACTGACACAATTTTGGTCCTAAATTCTTTTTCCTAATACTGTGATTTGAAACCACTTATATTTTTTTAATATATATAAGCATGTCATTATGAAGTTATGATTGCCAAGTTTGGTCAAACTAAGTGGTGGGTTGGATAACTTAGACTATGCACCTCATTTTCAAAAGTCATTTATAGATTTTCAAGTTCTCTATTCATGTTCTATTTCTAAGGGGGTTCATATTTCTGATGGAGAATTAGATAGATGTATTAGTTTATTGAACTATAGCCTCCTATCACTTTGTTGTCATTTAGTTTCTCTGTTTTGGCTTCATCACAGTTTTTCTTTAACCCAAATTTTGACAAAAAAATCGTTTTCTCACTTCAACACCAAATTACACAGAATTTTAACAACAATACACATCAAACTGGAACAAATTACCTTTGTATCCATGATAACCATTTCAAGCTCCTCGTTTACCTTGGCATTGGCCACATTCCGTACATCAAGAACACAAACAGAAAGCCTATATGTCTCCTTAGAATCTTTTAAATTTTTTGATTGAGTCAATTGAAATACCCATTTATACCCATTTTCTGCACAAAAATAATCATATACGATGTAATTTGAAATGAACATGGGTCTCGCAAGTTTTTAAATGAAAAAGGGAATGGAAAAGTTGAAATGGATTTTGCAGCAAAAGGGATTCGAAAATTTGAAAATCGGATTCAGTAAAGGGATTTTCTGCAAAGTTGAAATGGAGAATCAAAACTAACTCAGAAGGGAATCGATCCACAACCTTTGAATGAGAAAGGAGTTGAAATGGTTCTATCGCAAAAGGAAATAGAAAACTTTCAATTCCGATTCGCATAAGAAGAAATCGAAAGCTTTTAAAACATACCCAGATTCAGAAATCAATTTGGAACTCAATGATGTGCAGAAAAATGTGACAGACAAACAACTGCATTCAACGATACAAACAAAATGGTTGATTATCAACTTTACATGAATCTGTCAACATTACAACAATCGCAGTTGAAAGAAAAACACATAAGAGCATAGCATAGAAATTGGAAGGGGAAACAAAAACAGAACATACGGTTTGGAAATCGTATGGAGCAAGACATAGGTAGAAGGAATGAATGATATAAAGGACAGAGACGGCAGTGTATCCCATCTTCTTCTGCACCGTCTGAGTTGAGAGAGAGGACACAACTATATGTAGATAGATAATGTAACACCCCGTTTTCCCAACATAAAAATTCCACATAAAATCAGAGTATTTAAATCACAAACGGAATGTCACATGCTTCTTGAAAATCATAAATAGATAATAATAATTATCTTTCAAAATTTCAACATCATAAAATCTGAAACTCCGCAGCGGAAAATAGTTCAACATTATAAAATCTTGGCACGCATGTCTCATCAAAATCTCATAGTTTCAGTTCAACATTTATTCATAAAAAAGTTCATAAAGACACGTAAGGAATAGTAGTAAAACAAGCCCCATCCCGTTACGTATCAGAGCACCTAGACACAAAGTGAGGAGTCCACTCACGAACGCCTCTAGTCTTTATTACCTGCAAGTTACTCATATGAAGGGCAACATTTTCAAGCAGAAGGGGTGAGATTTCACAGTCAATAAATTAAGCATATAATTCATCAAAATGCATTTAACAACATAAAACATTATTAACATATCAAACATTTATCATTTAGCATTATATCAATTCATAAGTAATTATCAAATATCATCATTAGTTCGTAAACAGATATCATCTTTAATTCATAAGCAAAAATCATCTTTAAATCATCATCTAGTATCATCATATATTTAACAACTTAAGACATCATAACATCAGCATTAATAATCATTTATCATCATTTTATTATCATCATCAGTCATAAACAAACATCATCATCAAAACATCATCATCAAATCATAACAAACATCATCAACAGAGCATCATAAACATCAACAACAATAATCATTTATCATCTTATAATCATCATAAGACATCAGGTTCGACTTAACACATGACTCAACAACACGACTCAACTTGACAATGCAACTCTTAACAACTTAACAACTTAAACCATCGTGAAACTTCTTGATATGCAAATGCATGTGGTACCATTCAACAACATATATGAGCGTAATTAGGCTCTTCAACGTGTGAGCACAAAGGCTGCCGGGCCTAAAGCCCCCAACTTTAATGAGCACGAAGGCTGCCGGGCCTAAAGCCCCCAACTTTAATGAGTATGCAATGGACTCAACTCCTACAACTTAGACATCTTGAACTTCTTAAACAACTTATATGATTCCAATAATTTGGACAAATTCTTACGACTTCACAACTTAGACCGACACTTACAACTTTATGACATTAATGGTCAACAACATCAAACGATAGACATCAACATCTTAAACATCGCATCAACATAAGCATCATAAATAACACATATTTAAATCACACATCTTCCAAATAGCATCATTATCAATTACACATCTTAGAATCATACATCTTAAAATAGCACATCTTTATATAACACGACAAATACACATCTTTAAATAGCATCATCGTCAAATACAACATCGTTAAATCAACACATCATCATGATATCACATAGTTCACAAATTACATTTAGTCAAATAATTCATCAATTAGACTTCCTTAAATATCTCATCAATTATATAATTATAATCCAAATTGCTTTGTTTGCATAACATTCAATTGTATGTCAGAAAAGAGTATTAACTAAAATAATAAATCCACAATCACTTAAAGACCAAAATGTATAAAATCAATTCATGCTGGATGCATCGAAAATGTAGATAGTAATAACAATAAACTATTTAAGATGACAAAATAAAATTAGAAACACTCATGATATTTTCTTTCATCAATAAAAAAATAATTAGAAACATAAGTACGGCAAAGAACTCTTTTAAGCCAAATGCAAAAGGTCAAAAAAAGAAAGGTAACATCTTATATAAAGCACGTGTAATATGAAGAATTCAACATAGAAAATTGATAGTTTTTAATGTCAAAAGTTAGAAGAAGAAACACATACACATCATAAGTTTCATGAACCGATAAAAAAAAATCACTAATTTATGTACAAGACTAAATCATAACAGATTTTAGCAGCAATTGTAATAAAAGATGCATCGCACCGGTTCCTTGAATTATCGGTGAACAATCTAGCAGCAAGGATAAATGATTAAACAAAGCAGCACTATATTACAGATAGGTATCAATGATTTAGTAAAACAAACTGAAGCCATCATCGACAAACAACATAACTATCAATCAACCGCGAATTTAACACATGAAAAATAATGAATTCAAAAATATTAACATACCCAAAATTATAACAATCAATAGAGCACTGATTTAACATGAATTCATTCAAAGATCGTGAAAAACAATGGAAAACAAATTCTCCTCTTGAAAACCCTAATTCTCAAATTCTCACAAACTCATCCTAAAACATGCTAAATTCATTTTTCAGAATCATACCCTTAATAATATTGAGAGTTAGTCTCACCCTTACCTGGTTATTGCAGAAAATCGATAGCCTCCTCTTGTTCTTCTCTCTTTCTGACTTTTCTCCCTTTTCTCCAAAAACGTACGTTCTGCCTAAAAACTTTTCTCAACCTAACTCCTTCTATTTATAACCTCACCCTAATTTCTCTTTACACCTCTAAAAATACTCTTTTCACATCACAGCCCAAATTCTAATATTTTTATTTTATTTTCATATCTTATTTTATTAAATAATAAAATAAGTCTCAACACCTCATAACATCTCTAAAAACCATAACATCGCATATATCACATAATTTCCAGATAAATCACATATCTCTCCTAAAATCATGTAAACCTCATAAATCACTTAAATTCATAAATCATATAAATATATATAAATATATTTCTAAATAATTAAATAATTTACGACGGGCGTTACAGATAACTTTAGAGATTTAAATTTGAAATTGGAAATTAGAAGAGATAAGAGCAATGTATTGGGAAGATGGAAATGGTTTGGGAGGTTGTTGTCTACAATGCATTCCACCGGTTATCAGCAGGTTTGGCATCGAGAAGCATATTTCGGCATGGTGAAACGTTGGTGATTGAACTTTGAAGAGAGAGAAAACGGTGAAGGAAGAGAAAGGGTTGATGAGTGTGAGAGAAAAGGGAGAGAGAGGGTTAGGTTGCAACACCAAGTATTGAAAACAAATGACATTAATGGTTTGTCATTTACAATACAAATAAAAGATTGGAAAGGCACCAACATTTAATGTAGTTGGAATACATATGGGTGGCTGCACTCGGTTCATTGTAACCTTTAAGTGGGGGATTTGAATTTCAAATTCAGCATTTAATGAGATTAGGAGATGCATTTCCCGCTCAAAATCTAGGGTTAAGGGTTTGCAAGTTTTGTTTACACTAGATTGATGACCCGTGCGTCGCACGGGTCTTATGAGCTGTAATACATTTACGCTCATAATACAATAGTTACTTGAAAATAGACTTTTGACTCGTACGACGTACGGGCCATAACCATCAGAAGTAGGCACCGCTAAGATTTTTTTTTTATTTTCAATGATGTTAAATAAGTCATTTGTATAACCGTTTTCTCGACCCGTTCGATGCACAAATCTATTTCACTACTAAATAATACACATAATTCAATTATCCTTATTCTAGCATTACATTGGTACCACGAACAACTTGCAAATTGTTCCCTTCATCAAAATTATAAGCAGCTCTTACTTTTTGCACATATTCTAAAATAATGATCGGTGAATTTAATGTGTACATTTCGTATGTGAAAAAAGGATGTATTGATAACGGCCTTAAACCCATAGAATATGAAGAAAAAAAATTTCTTTCAAAAAAATGAAGAAAAAATTTAATTTATAGTTTGATTTATGACAAACAACATCCACGATAGATATTATCAAATGAGTATACAAAAATCAGAGCTTTGGTTCCCTCTTATCATTGTTTCCAAAGACTTCTTGATGTCTATGTCTATATGATTTTGTTATTTTCCTGCTCATTGTGAGTACATCATTATTCAGTACAACAAAAAGCCACATTTTATATGGAATATATCAAGTAATTTTTATTGACAAAATAAAGAGATCATAAATATACAAAACAAAGCAATATATAAAACTTTATTTTCATGAAATTGAGGTAAATATGGAAACAACTCATCGATGTTATATGATACACCGTCTGAAGTCAAAGAAAACAGGAATTTCAACACCTTAAAAACAACGTTTTATGAATTATAAAAACTTATTTTTGAAATTTATCTAATTTTACCTCATTAGCAGCATCAATTATCTAGTATTTAGCCAATCCAAATGCTTTTTTGGAACTGACAGATGCTATTTTTGGATTTTCTATGCCACCACTTGTTCATGAAATCCTCAAATTCATGAAGAGTTTGGTTGATTTCTTCTATAGTTGCTTCTTTTCCTTTATACAGTACACAACTCTACACCCTCCGGTCACTATTATAAGCAAAAATCCACATTTTAGATTCATTCAATAAATGATGTATGTAGTCTATATTAAAGACCACATACATCATTTATTGAATGAACTTAAAATGTGGATATTTGCTTATAATAGTGACCGGAGGGTGTACACCAGAACAAATCAGATGGCAGCTATAAACTAAGCAGAAAATTCCCAACTTACCAATTCAAGCGCTAAATTGAAACTTGATCACCTAGACTCATATGCTTAAATAGAAAGATACTACCTACACTCAGCAAACTAAACCAACAGAGGTAATTGTTGCCACAGAACCATGAGCTGCACAATTATAAGGCAACTCTCAACAAATACAGCTACAATTCAAATGAATATGGTGAGTAGAAAAACAACCTAATATTGATACATCAACTCCCCAATCAAGATACATCTACCAAAGTCCTAAAATAGTATGCATATAGCAACACTGCTAAAGTTGGAACACAATACTTACATCCGTATATAGATCGATGACAAGCTAAATGTTTCTTTGAGACATGTTCGGTTCAGAAGATTAGAAGAAGATGAAAGGTATGCTTCAACAAATTCTAACTTACACGTATATATAGCATGAATGGAGAGTGAAGAGATACAGATAAATGGATGCATGTGAAATAGCAAAGGTTTCAAAACTGATTGGTTTGCATGGGGAATGAAAAAGGACGGAATTAAAAGGCTACCACGTTCTTTTCTGTATGTGACGTTCCAACAAACACCACTATCATTAAGGCTGAGTTAATGCTCCCGAAAAATAGGAAAAAAAAGATTACAATGCAAAGTTTAAAATTCAAATTCAAACCGAAGGAGGGAAATATTTTTAGGGTTGATTAGCAATTAATTATAGGTGATTAGAGGGAAAAAATAGGTTTAGTGATAAGCTAGACCTAATAAGCTTTAAGAGTAAGTGATTGTAGCTTAGGATTATATAATAATGATTTGTTGATAAAAAGGATATAGCATAAACTTTATGTCTGGAGGAGCCTGCAGAAATATTTTCCAGGTCTTGTAACCACTCATCACGATCAAATTATCGTTCCACTTATCATGATATTGGATAACCACTCATCATGATCAAATTGTTGTTTCTATGTAAATATTGTAATTCTCAGGTCTTGTCATGAGAAAGAAACGAGTAGTGGATATTTGTTATTCCATTACATGTAATTATTGTAATTAAGTACTGACTTCAATGGAAAAGAAAAACTAGCAGCAGATATTTTCTGCTGTAAATGTGTACTTGCTCAAAGTTTTTTTGGTTGTATACAATTCTCTAAGCTTTCAGGAACAATCAAAATGCTCTTTATTTTTTCGTCCTAAGTTTAGAAAATGCACGAATATGTCACCCGTAATGACAGGAGCAAACATGGAATACATAGAAGAGCATGTCATTACACATTGGAATTCTTTTCAATAAAAATTCACGAATATTCTTTTTTTAATTCAAAAAAAGGGAGAGGAATGAACTTAGAAACATGAATGAAGTAAAATTATGTTTGTGACTTTGTCCGTTTTCTTTTCATTTTGACTCGAATATTTTTCTTTAAAAAACAAAATCACAACTGAAATTATTTTCCCTCTCACACACCTCGTTTGTCAGAAAATACTCTTGTTCGTATTTTATAATTCAATAGTGTGGTTTTTAGTTTCAGATATTAGAATATGGATGGATTGTAACCAAAAAAGATATTAGAATCTGGATTATGACCAACAAAACCATGTTTTAAGCTAATTTCCGTATTTTACACATCCGGATTTTAGAATTCATACGAACTACTAAACCAGAAAACATGAAAAATGCAGAAATTGACTGAATCAACCAATTAACCCTGGAATTGATATTTTAGTGGGTACAATGACTTAGGACACACCCTAGCCTGGTGGTCATTTATGATGATAATGGATACGACACAAGGAGGTTAATAGGGCTTCCTCTCGGCGAACCTAATTAATTTTTCTGTTTTAAATTTTCGTATCCTAGATGTTGTTTTACCCACATACATGTGCACAATAATAATATAAAATTTAGAGCTAGAGACTACAAGAAAAGTCTTGGATTTGAATTTTCTGCAAACATGCAAATGTCGGATCAAATAGTTGGTTGAATCCAGATAAGACAACTCATATTAAAAGAGACTATAAGAAAATATTTATGAATAACTTATACTTAGTTGGTAAATATTTACATTAAAATTAAATCAAATCATCTATCATGATATTGAAGTCTCACTCACAACAAGATGATTTGATGGGAAGCTCTAAGTGCCACCCGATTTGCAACTCCAGTTTCACCCGCGAAAACAACAAAACTTGTGGCTTGATGGCTTACATAGCAAAGAAATCCCAATTTTATATATTAAACTTTTTGGCTGTGTGTATTGACTTTAAACAATGTGGGACTTCTTCAGCCTCTACCACATTTTACAACTCCAACCCCTTTGTCCTTCTCTTTAAGAATGGATCACACCATTGCCTCACAATGTTATGCTTATCTTATATTTATTTCATTTCACTCAAAGTTTTGCTTGGTTTTCTTGATTTTTTATAATTCCAAATCTACCTGTTATTCCTTGGAACTTTACTGACAACATTGCATTCACATTAATCTATTTACATATTAACTTGTAACAATGAAATTGAAGTGCCTCAGTCAAGAAGATTAAACTTGTTATTATGAAGATATTAGTTTTGCTGGATATTTCACCTTTTTATTATTCATCATGAACTGTGATCAATTTTGACTCTATCGGTATAATGTGCTGCTATCTAACACACACATTTTAACATTTTTCTATTTGTATTCCCTAAAAAAAAAAAAACATTTTTCTATTTGTTAAAATTCAAATTAATCCTACTATAATATGTAGGTTCCACGTAAATTTGCTATAATAGTGTGTTAGGTAGTGAGATGTTAACATTATTCATTTTTGTTAATTATCACTTGTATTCTCATTGAATTGGATCAAATCATTCAAATATAGTGTGTGTTAATATTGAAAGAGGTTTTCCATCACCTTGGCCAAAGAATCCAGTTCACAATTGAAAGGAGATGAAGGGGCTCCTCCATGATTTTTGGTTCATTTGTAGTTTTGTACCATCTTCCTCATTTTCTCTTATTCAATCAATACCATGTTTCCTAACAAAATCCTCAAATGAAGTTGAAATAATCTGTTATTCATTGTAGCACTTAAAGAGATTAGTCTTCATGTGCTACTTTTCCCTTTTACTTTAAAAAAGAATGCTTCAGAGCTTCCATAAACAAATTGAACCTATCATACATCCATTGATCATCTTCTAGGATACATCTGCCATTGATCATCTTCCATTGATCATTATCGCAATGCTTCCCATTCAAGGTGAATTTTGCTGAGAACCGATTCTGATCAGAAAGAGCATCCTTAATGGTGAGCGTGTTGTGATCAACATAACATCAACCTCATCTTTCTGGACGTTGCTGGAGAACAGATTCAACCGTAAAATGAGAGAGTCCTCTGTCTCTCTGACATTGCAGACACGGAATGGCAATTACCAAGAACTTCAAATAGTGTAGTAATCACTTCCCATAAACACAATTAACAAGGAAATGAGGCCATTAATTACTTGTAGTGTAAATATAAATAATATGTATCTGAGTACATTAATCAGGTAACTTTCAATGTTCTCTGTCACCCAAAAAAAAAAAAAAAAAGACCAAAGATTTAACGGTTAAAACTATTGGAAATACGTTTAGTTAAGATAACTTGTTTGTTAGTAATCAGTAAATCCTAGCTACTCTTGCAAATGCCCAAAAGAGGATAATTCGATGTAAAACCATTATAAAACCTAGTCTAAGATCTAGTCTGTCACACAATTGATCCGAGGTAAAACCATAAATTCGTATCCAAATCAGGATAATTCGATCTACGCAAAATCAGCATGAAAGGTATGTTTTTCTTTACCTTGGGCCTTTGACCACCTTTATTCCCAAAAGAGGCAGCCAAAGTAATCGACTAAAACAGTGATAAATGAAATAGGGAACTACTTGAGACAAGAAAAACAAAATACACTGAAGAAGAAAATATCATTCATTGCAATTCACATGGTAATAACCATAAAATCAATATTCAAAAACACCTCCAAAGGAAAGATAACATGAAATTAACTATGCACTTTTAAGTTGTAATCCATTATATTACAAAAGAACATGAACTAACCTACAATAACAAGTATTGTCTGTAATCCTACATTGCTTCAAGTTACAGACAGTTTTCCATTTTACAGCGCTCCTGTCCAACTGTTCAATTGGGTTGTTCGATCTCCAATAATATATTGCCTAATGTAAAACTTGTCAAAGTAAAAGAATCGAAACCATTATGGTTATCAAATAAAAAAAAAACAAAGAAATGGGAAATGAACACTACAAAACAGCCAAAAAAAAAAAAGCTCTTACAACTTGTTTGTACATTACATGCTAATGAACAAGACTAAGATCTGTCCAGTTAGAAGCATCCCCAATCAAACATGTATGCACAATTTGAGAAGACTATTGATCTCTCCACCTAGGACTTGGCATGGTGAAGAAGCTTGAAGGAGATAATGGAAACATAAGGCCGGGAGAAGGTGGTGGTTGAGGGCCAGGCCCTAAAATTCCTGACTGTGCCATGGGGGAGAACGGAAAATTGGGTAGTGGTGATGGAAACTGAAAGCCGGGTGACAATAGTGGATAAGGTGACCGAGGGGACAGTAAATTCATGTAACCAGTTGGAGAAGGCAAGAGAAATTGAGAGGTTGGAGAAGGTAAAAGGGGAGGGCCATTTCCATGTGGTGAAGGAATACTAGGCATTGGATGATTATGGGCATTCATTGGCGGTACAGGACCATTGTTAAACCTTGGAGAAGGGATCGGTGGCACGTTAGGGTTAGGAAGCAAAGCCGGTGGAGGAGGTTGAGGCTGATAATTTCCTTGTACTTGCTGTTGAGGGTATGGATGAGGTTGAGGCTGAGGCGGAAATTGATTACCCCTTGAACCTGGATCCATCATCGAATTCTGAAGATACCGCATGTAAGCAGAGATTGGCGACTCAGTTGTATTGGCCCACAAATCCCCGGGTGTCAAAGGAGTAGGTGATGGTTGTCCATAATGAGCAGGTCTAGGTGCATTATTGTAAGGAAGTGGAGGAGGGGCTGCAGGCATTGGCATTGGCGGTGGCAAACGAGGTCGGTTGATTGGCGATAGTGGGGGAGGTCTAATTTTCTGCAAGCGCATACTCTGCGGTTTTGGCGGAGGCCTATGTGGAGGCCGAGGTGGAGGTTCCTGAGAAGGTGATCCAGTAAGCTGCTGAACAATATCCCGAAAATCGTTCTTGCTTATGTTGTAAACCTGAGGCTGAGGCTGTTGTCTAGCCGCATTATTGCCGAAATTTGGTTGATGTAAAGGACTTTTCCTTATATTCTTACCCATTTTATTAACACCCAAACTGTCATTAATTCTGTTTTTGGAATTATCCATTTCCAAAAACAAATCTTACTCCAAATCCTATGATAAAAATCACCACTTTTTCTAATTTCACCAAACCAAACCAGTGGCGGAGCCAGGACCCTGGGTCAGGAGCTTCAAATTTTTAAACTTTAATTCTCCATAACTCCTACAACAACCAACACAATAACAAACTTTAAGATTCAACCTAGGTATGCATGAGTATGAAATAAAAATCAACATTCTTTCAACACAAGTTGCAAGTTGGAGACTAAGTTTGGGTCAAAATGTTGTCATAAAAAATATACCAAGCACTAACTATTAACTATGGGAGTATGAACAAAAGTTCAAAACAATGTCACAAAAACTGTAAAATTAGAAGCTTATTGAATGAGTAAAATTAGAGTAAAACGATGTCACATAAACCATTAAAACAATGTCACATGAGCTGTAAATTCATATAACACTTCAGTTTTAAAAATAATCCTACTGGTTTACACGGCAATTTTTTTGTTTTTCAACCTCAAATTGAAACAGCCAAATTTATTATACCGAGCCGGCATAAGACACACCAGACAAGGAACAAGAACGAGACAAATACAAAGGTTCCGTATATGCGGAACACCAACCCAAAAAAACGTTACGTCTACATGTGGAACCCCTCCCCGAAAATCAAAACGAGCTAACCCACTCACAGGCGCACCGCAACCAGAACAACAACCGCAAAAAATCAGAAGTCAAAAAACAGTAATACAGAAACAGCAGAAGCCACAAACAAGAACAGCAGCAACCGCAAACAGGACCCACGGCTGCAAACAATATTCAGTTTTACAAATTCATATAACAAAGTAAATTCATATAACACTTGAGTTTTATAAATTCAGATCAAAGTTGGATTCATAATCTCTGGACACTATATTCATATAACACGGCAGTATTCCTACTAGTGCATTGTTCACTACTTTACAAATAAGCCATGCCCATGAGTGTTAGATTATCACTTTAAAACAATTCTCCAATCAATTTAACAACGCAAACATATCATTGGTCCAAAACAATTCAATTCACACAAGCTTCTTCAACAACTCCCAAAACTTCAAAATCCAATAAAATCAAGCTAAACAACAACCCATTAAACTTCAAAATATATTCTAACACACTAGCTACCTCAAAAAACCAATAATCTAAGCATCCCTTAAGTCAAACCAGAAATCAATATCCAAAATTCCAGATTTAAATGTCAATTCAACAACAACCCTTTATCACAGATACATACAACAAGCAAATCAATTCCACCAACAGCACCAAAATTAACCCTAAAACCTATATAAGAGGTAGAAAACATACCCTTCTTTATTTCCAAACTTCACACAAAATTGAAATCAGTTTCAGACAATTCAACACGATTATAACTGGATCAGGTCGAAATTGACCCAATTGGTCAAAAATATAGAAATTTGAACGAGTAAATGGAAAGAAAAAGTCCCAAAAAAAAGGGGTTTTGTGTAAAAATTGAAGCTTTAGAGAGAGTAAGACTTAATTAGGAAAAGGGTATGAAAAAAGTCCAAGTGGATCTTTGGTGGAAAGTGTGAAAGAGGGAAATTGAAGAGTGAAGAAAACCCTAATTTCGGTGTAGAAAGAAAAGAAATGGAAACACTGAATTTGGAAAGGGTCAAGGGAGGGAGGAATGTACGAATGCATGATAAGGGTATTTTGGGGATTGCAATATTGGGTTAATTGATGATGCTGGTGATGATGTCAATGAAGGCTTATTTTCTGATTTAAAATTTATAATTGATAAATTTTATAAAGTGAGAATGTTACTCTTATTTTGGAAATGTTAAATTGTGGGTGAGGCCTAGATTACCCTCTCTTGTTTAGGGGTATTTATCATTTTAAGATATCAACCAATTAAAATGTACTAATATACAAATGTAACATTAAATGTCAAATAAATGAGTCAATTTTTCTATATAAATAAATCAATTTTAATAAGGTAACTTTTAATTTTTATTTAATTATATTTAGGTATACAATCTTAATTAATTTACACTATAAGGCTTGTAACAATTAAAATTTCACATCAAATTCAAACCATAAATATTTATTTTTTAGGATGCAAAATAAATAAGTTTTTGGAATACTTTTAAAACATTATTTGTTTTTTTAATTAAAAACAAAAAGGTATGGCCAATTTCTTCTCTACAAAAAAAAAATTGTTCCTAATTTGTACTTCCACGGATAAGTTGATATAACAAATTTCCACCAATATTTGTATTTTTGTTGCAAAATTAATAAGTTTTTGGAATACTTTAAAATTTTAAATATTATTTGTTTTTTTAATCTACTAACAATATATAAAAAATTTATTAAAAAAACAATATGTTTATTAAAAAAATATATATCAAAATCAAAATCCAACAAAATTTCATAATTGTCCTTAAAAGCAATATATTATCATGATAATTACAGACAACTATTTTTTCAATTCCACACAACAAATTTAAATATCTACTTTTGCTACTAATCTATTTTTTTTTTTGATAAAAAAGATGGCCTAAGCCCAAAAGAAAAAAGAAACTACACGAAAATCAACCGAGGGATGCTAATTCCAGTAACATCAGCTGATAACAAATGACTAATTTGAGTCGGACATGACTCATAACAAATCAAAGTAGAACCCAAACTGCAACCTAATTTTGCAAGAGCATCAGCACACAAATCAGCTTCACGATAGGTATGACAAAACTTCACCTCCCACTCCAGTTGAAGCAAACGACGAATCTTCTGACACAGACTCCATCCAATATGGCAAAATTGAGTTGATCCAACAAGCATATTAACCACAACCTGCGAGTCAATACGAATTTCCACATTCCGAAACCCCAATCTCCACGCATATTGTAATCCTTCCAACACACCCCAGAGCTCAGCCACCAAAACAGTACAACTACCCAAGAATTTAGCAAAACCACCCAACCACTCACCACTACACCCTCGGATGAGCCCTCCACATCCTGCCAAACATTTATCCTTTATCTACTTTTGCTACTAATCTACTATTACTAAT
Organism: Medicago sativa; assembly: GCF_051527215.1. Lineage (NCBI taxonomy): Eukaryota > Viridiplantae > Streptophyta > Magnoliopsida > Fabales > Fabaceae > Medicago > Medicago sativa. The sequence continues at coordinate 19,112,110 of NC_140753.1, read as the reverse complement.
ACTATAATAAGAAAATTAGAAAATCTTACTCGAGTAAAATTTCATAATTATCTTCACAATCTTCTTAATTTTATGGGTTTAATCGTCATTTTTACAAAATAAAATACAACTTTATTCATTTTGAAAAAATTATTATATATATTTTTGTTTATCTTTCTAGCCTAACTAATTCTCTATGTATCTTCATTTTTCAGATTTATCACTTCCAAGCCTAACTAATTCTCTATATCGTCATTTTGTTCTCATCTATTTTAATCTCTTAATCTTAATAATTTGCATATTTAAAAAATTAATAGAAACGATACAATAATGTTAAATTTTTTAAATAATCATTAGTTTTCAAAATTTAAGCATATCAACTTTCTCATATCGGTATACATAAAATTTGATTTTGGAGATATAAGCACATAAAATCTACAATGAGTGCGGTGTAAATATTTAACGGTATTTTGGAGAAACAATACAAGGATGTTGATATTTTAAAAATAGTCACGAGTTTTATAAATTTTATCATATTGACTATTACATATTGTTAAAAAAAAAATATTCTTCTGCATATATAAGTATATAAAATCTTCAACGAGTGCGGTGCAAATATTTATCGGTGTTTTAAATATAAAATAAAAAATTATTTAATAGAAACATTACATCGATGTTGATATTTTGAAAATTGTCACGAGTTTTCAAAATTTTATCATATCGATTTTCTCATATATGTACATAAAAATTTATTTATGCATATATAAACACAAAATCTGCAACGGGTGCGGTGCAAATATTGAATGGTGTTTTGCATATAAAATAAAAAGTTATTCAATAGAAACACTATATTAATGTTTATATTTTGACAATATTAATGAGTTTTTACGATTTGATCATATCAACTTTCTCATATATTAACATAAAAAATTATTCATGCGGATAAATCACATAAAATATACAACGGGTACGGTGAAAACATTGAACGGTGTTTTGCATATAAAATAAAAAGTTATTTAATGAAACACTACATTGATGTTGATATTTTGAAAATAATCATGAGTTTTAAAAAAATTATTTTACTGACTTTCTTATATGTGTATATAAAAATTTGTTTTCGTGTACATAAGAAAATAAAATCCCCAACATATGCGATTCAAATTTTTAACATTTTTTTATATATAATATTTAAAAAAAACATTTGATAGTACTAACAAAGTAATTATTTTTTATATGATTACCACAATGTTACGTGACTCGTGTGTAATCGCACGAGTCTATTACTAGTTAAAAAATAAAAAAAAGCATGATTGTTTTTTTTAAAAGGAGAAAACGTGAAAGTTGTTTTATTAAAAAATAAACTATGAATTTAGCCGTTATTTTTAAGCCATGAACATGTTGTTTTAGTATCGCATATCCTTTGGGGAACCCCATTCCTTAATTCCACCGATATCATTCAATCGGTCCGTAGATAACCTCAATCCTTATTCCGATCTAATTCAGTCGGTAACAGCACTCCGTTCCCGATTCAATCGGTAGAAACACCGAATCTCCCTATGGAGAATAACCCTAATCCCGAATCATCTAATTCCATGGAAACTCGTGCTAAAGAACAGGGCCATTATCAAACTATTAGGGATGCAACTGTAATGCGGGCGTTTCTACTAAGTGAGGTAGTTTTAATTCTGCCATTGATACTTTTCTTATTTAATCCATTAATCCTTTTCCTGCTTGATCTTCTTTTTAATCCTTAATATTGTTTTTAGGGACTCCTCAACAAAACAAGTGTCGAGTCTCTCTGCAATATGTTTGAGAGCACACAATTGGTGATGGATTTACATACATACACATACTACAGCAGTTACTTATCCAAAACCTATGAATTTTTAGATAGAATTCATCAAGTCATGTGAGTTTGTGATGAGCTTATTTCATATTTTATTGATTTTCTTTTTAATAATTTAAATTATCTGTTCTTTATAGAAACACTGTTTGCGAAGGTCGTGCTGCTGCTGTTGGTGTTGACTTGTCCAAATTTTTGGCTGCACAGGCTACACGATTCCATTCCCATGCTAATCTGTAAGTATTCTTAAGCTATCATTCTATTCTACTATCATCATCATTATTATATTTATTGTACAACCAAATGCATGCATGCCATTCAGAAAATTATATGTAAGCTAGAATAAATTTGGCCAGTTTGTTGGATTAACTTATTTGAGTTTATCTACTCACACAAGTTTTGTGAGATTGTTCTGGGAGAACTTATGAAAACAACTTGTGACAATTTTCACAAACTTATTTTAGATTATTTTCATTAGTTCTCCAACATAGCTTACGAAAACAGCTTATACCATATACAAAAACAAATTTAACTATTTTATCTTTTTTTTATAAAAATAGCTTATGTGAGCTTATGCATAAGCGCTTACCATGATAAGCGCTTATGCTATAAGGTGCAAATAAGTTGTTTAGGTCCTTACTGGTAAAATTATATCCTGATTTTTCACATGCACAAGTCAGTTCGCAAGGTTTTGTGAAGTGTGAATGGCAGTTTTCCCGGTTCCGACACTCTTGACCTTTATGACCTCCATGATTCCGTAGCCTCATAGTCATACCATCTCTAACTCTCCTTAGTCTTTTTTTTTTTTTTTTTTTTTTTTGACGTTATATTATCCTTATTCTGTCAAATCTTCTCATTCCTTTGTCCCACACAGAACAACATCAAAGGAATTAACAATTTTCTTTGTAGCAAATATCATTTAATTGCCTGTGATCCATGTATGATATGTAATAAATGTGTGAAACAATGGTGGAATTAGTAAAATTTAAAAATTTAATAATTACCAAAACTTTCCGTAAACACTGTGGGTGTGTTTGTTTCAAGTTTAGTGGATTTAGTCCATGGAATAACTTTCCTGGAAATATAAGGATTGGAGTTTTATTCCAAGGTATTTTTAAAAAAGATGTTTGGTTATTTATTATAATCCTTTATAATAGGAAGGTTCAATGGTAGTTATGCATCAATTTTTTCCCATCTTCATGGGAACTTCATTCCAACCTTTTTTCTTTGGGAAAATCTTTATATTCCCTGGAATATTTTATACTCAAGAATAAAATTTAATAAACTTATGATAAACATAGGAATACATATTTTTATCCTTTTTTTCTCGGGAATCAGGGGCGGATCTGGACTTAATATATTAGTGAGACACCATTTTTTTGTCAAATAATTAAATAAAACTAAATTTAATAAGAATGAAAAGCGCTTGCTTCTGTTTGTGTTGTGCACTTGTTGAGAGAAAGAACAATGAAAAAAGCTTGCTGAAGCGAGAAGTGAGGGGAAAGTGTTTACAGTGTACTTGTGTTTTGGAGTGTTCACGGTGCAGTTTGGTTCGGTTTTGAGGCTAAAAGTCATCCGAACCGTAAAATAAAAAAGCATGCGATTCGGTTTGGTTTGGTTGATTTTAAAATAAAATCCGAACCGAACCAAACCAAACAAATGCGGTTTGGTTTGGATCAGTTGGTGCGGATTAAAATCAAGTTAAAATGCTAAAATACAACATACTTCTAGCAATGTTTTCGACAATGTTTTTAATTTCATCCAACATTAAAAAACTGCAAACCGAACCAAACAATACGAGTGCGTAAAAAAGTGATCCGAATACATCCAAATCAAATGCGGTTTTTTGCTGTTTCGATTGATTCAGTTTGCGAGTTTTTTATTGGATTGGTTCGGTTTTGAACACTGCATTATTCTGAACTGGGCTGAGCTCGTGGAAAAAAAAATTCAGCTTGGGGGGGTGGTGTGGCACTTGCCACACCAGGACCTATTCAGGTCCGCCCCTGTCACAAAAATAACTTGCAATAAACGCAACCTGTAACTTAAAAACCATTTAATTTAATTCTTAAGCTACGATTCTGCTACTATTACTAAATGTTTTTTTTTTTTTAAAAGATGCTACTTTACTGTTGTTGTTGTTGTTATTATTATTATTATTTTGACCTTTTTAGTGTTTCAGCCATGGTGGTCCAAAGATAATGAGTGCTAGCAATAATATGTTAGAAGCCATACAGGATGGCAAAGAGTGAGATTTATGACCCTATTTGTTTATTTAATTCCTGATTTTTATCATACGATTAACCTATTGTGTTTATGCAGTATGGAAGTCGCATTTGAAGAGGTCAAATGTGCTTTCCAAGACCTTAATGGCAAGCTATGCCAGTACTTTGTGGCAAGTTGGACTCCTTTTGTGATTGTTTTTTTTTTCTTTGTTGAAATATAGACATATATCTAATTAATTTTTATTTTTTTTGTTTTAGTTTGGAGCTATACATGAACTCCCTTTGTCTGCCTCAAATCTTGACCAGAGTATGAATTTCCAGCTTGAGCTATGGTAAAAATTTTCTATATATATCAATACTTTCTCATTTTGTTTGAGTTGAATAAAAAACCTGGTTGTGATGATCTTATGATTATTAGTGATAAGTGATGATGTGATTTTGGATCATCACAAAGTGATTCAGAGTTACATTTTCTAATAATAACAACAATGGAAATGGCACTACGTATAGATGTATTTTCTTGTAAATTGTGCATTCAATATCTTAAAAATTTTAAAAGTTGTCTTTTCAATACAAAAGGAAAACTTGTCTTTTAATTCCTGTTTTTAGCTCTTTAGCTTTGTGCCCTAGGCCACCAACTTTCTTAACCCATATTTACCATATGCATTGTTAGTTGTTACCGCATAGTGTATTCCTTTCTTCCCTCTTTTGATTCTGGGTAATGGTAAAGGCTTCCACAGTTAGTGACCCATTTGTAAAAAATGAATTTGTCATGCTTTTGATTTTCAAGGCAATATTAATTATTATTTTTTCAATTCTACCCTCTAATTAGTATTACTTTCGAATCAAAATATTTGGCTCTGCATTCATGGTATTCATGGTATGGTGATTACACGAGTTAAGATCCTCTCCATTTAAACTCTTCTCCATTTCTTCCATTTAGAGTGATGAAGACACAAAAAATCTTCAAAATAATTAAGATGATGTGACACATTTAGTGATAGGATCCACCACCCATTTTACGTGGGTATCTCTCTCATAATTGCAATCTCCATTTATTTTTATAAATGGAGAGGATCTCAACCCTGATTACACCACTACATGACAAAGGATAATTTAATAAAAATATCATTCTTTCATTCTTTTATATACTTTTCTTAATTGGTGTAAAAATGATCAAGTAGATCACTCATTTTAGGAAAGAGAGAGTAATAATTTGTATAAGTAACTCTTTCATTTTTCAACCTTTTGTTTTGATGTATGTATTATTGTGTTATTTTCCTAACATTATTTTGATGTATGTATTATTGTGTTATTTTCCGAACTTTTCGAGCAAAATACATCTCCCTAACTCTAACTTATCATTTTCAGATATTCCTTATTGAGTTTGCTAAGGACAGACAACTGAAGAACGATGTGCTGCCATGTGCTCTAGACATGTATTGGGGGAGTAGATTCCTTCCGTGTAAAGTTTCTACTTTAAAATAAAAGCGATGAACTCTCGTGTACACATCATTTATTTATAATTTTTTTTAAAAAAAATACTTATTAATGATCCAATGACTCCAATAATATTACATTACCAAAACTTCAATGGAGAGTTCTTAAATAGGTCTCATCATGTGCATATGTATTGTGTCATTTATGTGTGCTTTTGAAAAAATAATAAAAAAAACTAAAGATAGAAGAGGGTTAATGGTTGTTGTTTCTTAATTTTCATTAACAATAATATTCATGATGATGTTGTTAATGGTTGTTGTTTCTTAATTTTTTTTTTCTGGATTTTTTATGAATATTGATGAAGATGATGAAAAAAGTGGAAGGAAGAAGATGAAGAAAGCAAAAAAAAGAAGTAGTCATTTAACAACCAAAACAAACAGAGGGGGGGTAATTGACTAACGTTTGACAATTTCAGGGGGTTTTTGAAGTTTGTTAAAAGTCAGGGGATTTTTTATGAAAGTTACAATTTCAGGGGTTTTTTTTGCCCACACTCATTGTTTATTATGAGCAATTCCACTCCTTTCGTTGGAATATGAAGCTGGAAAAATTACTGACATTAATCTAAACGTGCTTGCTGTTTTATGATTTTCTACAAATCATATTTTCTCTTCCAAATATTTGAACTTCAATTACCTTGTTGTATTTTGATAACTATGCTACTATACTCGATTATACAAGCTACACTATTTTGGTTCTGGTGATCCAGCTAGCAAATTGGTTAAAGTACAACTAATTAAATTTTTTGATTGACTTGCAAGCACACGAGCATATAATTCTATATTCTCTCAATATTCGGTTACTCTCTAATAATTTATGATAACAGGATATCGATGTCAATCTATTTCCCTTAACATTCGAATGTTCTCTAACAAACTTTATCAATATATATTAATGTCAATTCCTAAGAACCATGTAGTCGGATGAACACTCCAAGGGAATACTGCGCAACCGTAACAACATCACTCGAGACTCGAGAAAATGAACAATCAGGTTTCATCTTTTTGATCGTTACGCGTAGAACAACTTTATATTTGAGTATTTTGCATTTAATCTAATGGGAGAGTTAGCGGAGAGAGAAAAAGAACTTTAAACGAAGAGGAAGTTCCAATTTTAGGCGAGAACGAAGAAAGGGGATAGAATCGAATAAAGATTTAGTTTTGATTTTAAGAAAAGAAGAGTGAGTAAAAGATGACGGAGTTAACTCAATTTTAAGAGGATCACGAATAGGAGTAGAAAAAAATAAAGTGGACGAGTTAGTAACAAATTAGTATAAAAAGAAAGATGAGTAGAGCACAAGATAATTAAAGAAGTATTATGAATTTAAATAGAGTGAAAACTACTCTAAGTTCTCTCTGGCTGAAGTAAAATGTAGTATTTGTGAAAAGGCCACGCGGGAAGGATTCTGGCGAGGAAAGCCTTGGTATTTAAGTGGTCCAAGTGACCCACCTCTCTTTCCTGGGAACCCTCTCATGTACCACTTACTTTACGAACTAAACTAACTGCTTAGTAAAAACATAAATAATAGATTAAAAGCACCAAACCCACGTAGAAGAATAAAATTGGGCAAAATATTTAGTTCCAACTTCATAGGAGGAAGTAAATACATAGAGAATAATGGAGTGAGCGAGTTAGTTCGGATTTAATAGGAGGATGATAAGTTAATGGGCGAGATAGTCCCAAGTTAGTAAGAGAACCAAAAAGAGTAAAATCGAATAAGATGTTTATTCCTAGTAGGAGAATGAAGAGGAGAGAATGAGGAATAAAAAACGTAAGCAAGCTAAATAGGAGGAAGACAACGAGTAATTAGTTCTCATTAAATAGGATTGAGTATGATTAAAACTCCTTTATTTTGAAAGTTCGGAAGTAATGTTATATTTCAGATAAATAAGGTTTGAGAGGCAAACAAGCCATCCAAGGACAAGATTAAACAAAAGGAAGAACTCACCAAACAACACGCCAGAATGAAATGTAGAAGCAACGGTCCCACCATTAAGAGCTTGAAGATGAAACGTGAAGTTATTCTAACCTGCGACCAAGCGACATAAGCAAAGCGACGACTAAACCAACCCTCAGAGGGGGCTCTGGAATCTACAACCAACCCTCAGAGGGGGATCTGGAATCTACAACCAACCCTCAGAGGGGGATCTGGAATCTAAACCAACCCTCAAAAGGGGCTCTGGAATCTAAATCAACCCTCAAAGGGGGCTCTGAAACCAAAAAGGGGCTATGACGAACCCGCAGGGGCTGATGCAGTGTAGCATGAGGGTGTGCACCTGCACACCCTGAACTTCTATAAATTGTACTAATATCCTTACTTTTTTGCATTCTGACCACCATGGATTTATTGTTCTGCACCTTAAGTTCAAATATTTGCACTTACACCCCAAAGATCTCTAACTTTTGAGACGCGTGCTACCTTCCTTATGCAAGTTTAATATATATTATTCATAATATTCTTTTGTTGATACCACTCTTTGATTTCTCCTTTTCTCAACCTTTTTCTCTTCACTTTCCAGATTATGGCTACAATCTTTATCTATTATTCCTTTTAAAAAAAAAAATCTTAATCTATTATTGATGATGTTACACTGTACTTGTAAAAAGCACAATAAGGGATACTAGGGTTCAGTATCGTAATCTAGGATTTAGATTGATTATTGGATTCTTTGAGAATGCTCTCAAGGGTTGTATTTATAGCATTCTATGGGCCTGATTTGTGGTTACTTGGGCAACAAGTAATAAGGGTGCTTTGGGTATTTGGGCGCGTTCTAGAGTCTTTTAGAAGCGAATAAAGGCGGCGTCCTGGGAAGGACACGCCTTTAGGTCTGAGGGCCCTTTTGGAGGGCGTTGAGGCCTCTAGGAGGGTCTAAAAGCCCTTTTGAAGGTCTTTTAGGTCTTTAGGAATATAATGACGATTCATAGCCCCCCCAAAGCACGAGTCTTGGGACAAGGCGAAGTGGTGAATATGTAAGAATGGCCCTTCTGGAGGGCGCCTAATCCTTTAAGAAAGTATTGACGGTTCATACACCTTCAATTCAAAGTGGTTAATATTAGAATTAATGAAATAATTGTTTAATCTTTAAACCACTTGTTCATACTGATATTCTTTTTAATAATGTTCGTAAAAAGACATTAAAAAATTTAAAAGTTGAACCAAAATTTACCTCATAGCAGTGATTATTTGTGAGAACGGAGATATTTCGAAGACTAAAATATACGACTTTCTTATGAGAAAAAAATCAGAATTTTGTAAGACGAAAAGTTTGCACCCCCTGACTCGGGGTCCTGGATACGCCAATGCGAACCCGCCTAACTTCAAATAAAATCAAGCCGCCACCAGATCAATATTTAAAACGCCAAAGACAACATCCCCAGTTTCTATTCAAAATTCTCACTTTGCGAGACGACGGGAATTATAGAAAGAAAGAATGCCAAAGGCAATACGAAATATACTACAAATCAACAACTATGAGATAAATACACGCGATCTTTCTATAAATAGAAAAGGCTCAGGAAACAAAGCAAGGAATATAAATAAAAACAACCTTGTACGAGGCTCTGACTTGGCGAATTCTACAATCAAGTGAACCTAAAACATCAACCTTATACAAGGCTCTGACTTGGCGAATTCTACAATCAAGCGAGCCTAATACGTCAACCTTGTACAAGGCTCTGACACAATGAGTTCTGCACAGCCTAAAGCATCAACCTTGTACAAGGCTCTGACACGGCGAGTTCTACACTTATGCAAGCCAAAAAAAGCTTAAACAACGCCCTTTAAAAGGCTCAGATAAAGTCAAGTCGCCCAGAACGTCAACCTTTTCAAAGAGGCTCTAGTGCGGCCTCTCGCAAAGATTCCAACATATCCCACTACGTCAAAAATCAACGCTAAAATAAAATTTGACACAGAAAAAATCTACTTCATAAGGAAAAATATGAGCAAACCTACAAAGAGTTCAACTCAAAATACTCCTAAAGAAAAGAATGTTTGGACGCCATAAGCCTTAACAATTCACTCAATAGGAAAAGTTTTACATCAAAATATAGAGTCAAAATTCAAAGAACAGAAGAAGAAGTGTTAAAAAGAATAAAGTTTCGATATCATCACCACTTCGCCTTACTCCGAGACTCGTGCTTGGGGGGCTGTGGACCATGTACATTCCTAAAAGGCACAAATGCCCTCCAGAAGACCTCTTGAAGCCTGGGCATGCCCTTATGAAAGGCACTGCCCCGTAAAAAACGTCTGAAGCACAATAATAACGGATAGGAGCCATCAAACCTACAAATTCATCACTTCGCCTTGTCCCAAGACTCGTGCTTGGGGGGCTGTGGACCATCAGATTAACTCCAAAGGGTTTATACACCCTCTAAGGGAATTCTAAAAGCCCTCCTAAGGGTACCTATAAAAACGGGCACGCCCTTCTAAGGCATCATCTAGACTGCTTTGCTTAGTCATCACTTCGCCTTGTCCCAAGTCTCATGCTTGGGGGCTGCAGACCATCATTATATTCCTAAAGGCTTCAAAGCCCTTTAAAAGAGCTTAAACGCCCTCTAGAAGGGCCCCGGAGGATTAGGCGCGTCATCTTAAGAGCATCGTCTTTACCAGCTTCTAGAAGCATCTGGAAGCCGCCCAAAAGACCAAAAGCCCAACTTACTTGGAGCTTAAGTCATGCAAAAGCAAGCCCACCAAGGTCTATAAATACCCCCCTTGGGATCATTCCTAAGACATCTAATAAACAATCTAAACCCTAGATTTCACTATTGTACTCACCACAAGTACAATCATGTTTGCTTCTAGTTAACTTTGTGAGAATTTGACATAAGATGTAGTGAGAGGCGTGGAAACGAGCGAGAAGAAACAACTTTGATGGAGAAACTCTGTGAGTTAGGCATGTAACCGTAAGACTTTCTCGAATTTGTGATGAAACATACAAAAATATATTATCTATCTTTCTATCAATTTATCAACACTCAAGGTGCATTTGTTCGAAGATTTGAAAAATTACCTTTGGAATTAAATTTCCCAGAAATCCTATTATCGGGGGAATATTATTTTCATATATGTGTGGTAAATTTTGGATATCCTTAACAAATTGAGTAGTTATATTTTTTTTTTGGGCATAAAAAATTTCAACACGAGGAAAAAAAAGTTGTGTGTAAATTTTATTCTGAGAAATTACAACTTTTATAAATGGATGCAGATCGCTTGCAGTTAGGGAAATTTTGCACTCACGTATTCAACTCACTACCAGTCGTTGGATTTACTGATAGTTTAGATGTCGTCTTTCTTTATTTCCTCCATTTTCAGTCAAAACAACTAGGTTCAATCCTCCACTGGTACCTCGTTGTCTATTTTGAAGGCACACATGCTCGGTGCTTATTTTGGTTTTTCATTGCCATGGAGCTTCACCTTTCCGTCCCTTTCTTAGTCCATGCCTGGACATAAAAGATTAGATTTTGACAAAATGTCTCATTTGTTTCAACTCGTTTGATGGTCATTGATGCTTATTGTTGCCGTTTTCCTTGTTGTGAGTTGTTGGTTAGTGGGCCTGCTTCAATTTTGGTGGACGGGTTCATTTGATAATTTTAAAGATTTGAATTCAAGTTTTTTTTGCTCGTCTCTAGTTTGTTGATTGTGAATGTTCACACACCAATATTCTAAATTTTAATTAAAAATAAATAAATCCCATTAAGATAACAATATTATCAATATTATATATGAAGGGATTGAATTTTTTATAATTCCAATTATACCTTAAACAAATTTCTCTATATTAATGTTATATTGTTGGTGGTATTAAAAAAGATAAGAATTTATATTATACTATTTGTTAAATTACTGTTGTCATTGAAAAAAGATAAATATGGTTTTTTATAATTTGAAAATCACAAACATTTATACTTAATTTTAATCAAAATTAAAATTTCATACCAGTCATACTTTACATGCGTTAGCGGCTTAGTGCAATAAAAAGAGCGAGACACCAAAATTTCGGCCTGACTTGTAGAGAAAATTTTGAAAGCTCTACTCACCAAACATGTGAGTTCAGCCTCATTCAAACAATATGAAACAAGCCGGTGCAAAAATGCCTCCACCAACGAGCCACTTGGGATCGTGGACTGCACTAGCTCCGGAGTCAAAAAGTTGTTTTCACAACTTCGAGTATGGGTATTGAAATGAGTGAATAGGTAAAAATAAACCCCGAAATTGTAACTTTCGTTAACACCCCCCCCCCCCCCCCCCCCCCCCCCCCCCCCCCCGTATTTTGCACATAAGTTTTAAATTTAAGGAGATATTTACACGCAAGTTTTAAATTTGAAGATGGTATTTGCACATAAGTTTTAAATTTACGGGGATATTTGCTACATAAATTTTAAATTTGAGGGGGTATTTGCATATAAGTGTTAAATTTGAGGGAGTATTTGGTTATTTTATAATTACACATATTTTTTTTTAAAAAAGAAAGCAAATTTAAAAAAAAAAGTCAATTACCCCCTATGACGTGGCATAACGTTCAGTCCACGTAGAGGTGCCATGTGTACAGTTAACTGCCATGTCATAGGGGTTAACAACCAAAACAAACAGAGGGGGTAATTGACTAACGTTTGACAATTTTATGGGTGGTTTTTGAAGTTTCTTAAAAATCAGGAGATTTTTGACGAAAGTTACAATTTTAGGGGAGGTTTTTCACCCATTCACTCGTATTGAAATTGCAACCCACAACAAGCCACAACAAGACGGGGCATTTTTTTTTTCTCAAAAAATTGCACGTATGTATCCTACCGAAATCTAACCCATGACCATATCCCTAAATCAGCACATTAGGATTTAGGATCTTACATCAAAATAGGCAAAAAAAAAAAAAAAAAAAAAACCAGAATTTTTATGGCAAAAAAAAAAAAAAAACCAGAATTTTTATCTTATTTATTCGTAAAACTTTACTATTTTATTTGAATTTCTTTATTTTGATAAAAAAAAAAGTTTTAATTTTACTAATTCCAGGACCATTAGCCCAGCCAAGAATAATTCCAAGATTAATTTGTGCACGTTTTAAAGATAAAAAATCTACACAAGAACCACTTGCTCAGCCAAGAATGAAATGACCTCGGCCACGTATGAGATGACCTCGGCATATCACTTACCATAACCCATGTTCCCATTATTCCAGGACTTCCTCAACTTCCCCACTACTTTTTAATCTCTAATCCAACTTCTATAAATAGAGGGGTGTGAAAAAGATACATCCTTTATATCTAATGGTTGCAAACATGCTTACCCTAATTGCTAACCCTAAACCTAAATTTTTTGGCTCCAATCAATTTCAGCCGTTGATCAAATCTCACTTCTTAAAAATTGACTCCTAAAATTTGAAATTTGAATTTCACATTGGAAAACCATAACAACACTTATTATACACAGAGCTCAATACAGAACTTAAAAAACGTGGGCTTCTTTCTCTTCACTTCACTTCTGTATTTTGAAACCGTCTCTTCCTCTTTCTCTCTCTACACTCCCATCTCACTTCACTCCCTCACACTTCTATCAACTTAGCACCCTAACCAGATCTGAACCAAAGGAACGCATGGCAGGGGTAGAGCGTCTCCACCAAGTTCCGATCTGCGAGTCGCTATTGTTTGGTTAAACTCCAACTTAGTAAATTTTGATTTTTGGTTTAATTAGGTAGCTGAGAGGGGTGGTTTTTGATTCAAAGCGTGTTTGCTTATGTGCTGAGAAAATTTGATTTTGAGTGAATTGATTCATGGTTAAAATTTGAGTTGAAAATAAATCGGGTTATTCTACCCTTTTTGTGAGTATGTTTATGACTAATTTTCCATGGGTATGGGTTTTCGATTTCTCAATAATATTTCGTGTTTACAACTGATACGTAGGTTTGTTTTACAATGTACAGATCTTTGTTCGTAGAAATGTGGACATTGAGTTTGCAGGTATGTTCATTTCACTGTCATTATGTTAAGGTTTTTCTTCTCTTTTTCTTCATTTTTTTGGAAGGTTACCCAATTAGTAACATATTTAGAAGGCCAAGATCCTACTTTTTTGCTGCGATGAAATGTACAAGTGTATATCATTTTTATAATTTCTTTTGTTAGTTTGTGTCATTTTGGTTTCATATGTGTGTTGAATCAAAGAATGATGAGACTTAATTTCTGCAGGTTTGAAAATAATGGTTGCTGTTGAGAATGAAAATTGGTAAAAAAATAGTTGTCGGCAAGTATGAATCTGATCTTTGATTCGTTATATACCTTTTTTTTTGTTTCACTCTACCATTCTTCACACTTTCATTTTGTGGTCCCAACAGGTGTGATCTTTGAGTTTTAGGGGTTGAATCTGATGCGATCAGAAGGTATTGTAGTTTAGATTGAGCGTGTGGGGAGGCTTTTGATGTTGATGGTGTTCAGCAGTGTATTCACAGAGATAATCCTTAAAGGTATAAGTATCGTTTTTGGCTCTGCAAACATGCTTACTTTCAAATTCACCCTATCATAGTTCTTTCTCATATGATTTCAAATTCATGCTACATAATAATTATGCATGTTGTTTTTTTCCCTCTGTTTGTGCTTAATAGCTCTTTGTCTAATTAATAGCTATTTATTTAATTAATCTTCTATAATCTATTATGATGTCCAAATATAATTTTTCCCTCCTTTTATGATGTTACCTGCACTACTTTGCTAGATAGTTTTGGTTTTCATTTGGTGATTGAAATACTTTAGAGTCAAATATACACGTCTGTGATATTCACTATGATTTCACCATGAAAATGATGTATGTGCATAAGTACGTTAAATGAACATTCCTCAGTATTTTATGATAGAAAATACTGATGTTTGGGTTTAACTCTAAAATCTATTATTTAAGGGTGTGACTGTTATTAGTTATTAAAATACATTTATTTCAGGCTAAGATTTCCAAAAAGGCTCACCTTGGTTTTATTTTTGAATTTAGATGTAGCAGACTTCATTTTTACTTGGAATTTGACTATAGGTGATTTGATGACTATTTGTGTAGTTAATACAAGTCACATGATTTCTTTGTCTCATAAATGGGCTTTCTCATTTTCAAATCTAGAGGCAATTGATCAAATTGTTGATTGTTCAAGTTGAGACAACAAACTCACTATAGTAGTTTCTGCTACTATAACTGAAGCTATGTTTGTTGTAGTTCTTTCATCTATTGGAGATATGGAATGATTAATTTTGAATTATTTATGTCATAGGATTGATTAAGTTTGAATTAAAATTAGAGTCTTGATTTGTGGGCTCTCATTTTAGGGGAAAGATTTTACAAGATTGCCCGACAAGATCCTATCCGTATTGATGATTGTGATTCCCAATGTTTTTAAAACAGATGATGGCGATTAATTTAGCCATTCACTTTTCATGTTTTATTTCATAGAGTGGGCTACCATCGTCAATAATACCCGAATTGTGAACAAAGACTGTCATTTCTCCTAAAGAACAATGGAGGTATCTCTTATTGAAGTGTGTTATTTATGATCTGCTCAAAAATCTGTAATAGGAAGCCATTTTGTTATAAGAAGCCAATTTCTATCAAAATGTTGAATAAAGGGACCACTTAGGAAGCCATTTTGTTATAAGAAGCCAATTTCTATCAAAATGTTGAATAAAGGGACCACTTTTTATTTTTGAATGGTGTTGAATAAAGGTCCTTGATAGATTCAACTCTTCAATCATGTTGTACAATGTATTTAAAATTACATTCTAATGCATTTAAAAACCACATAACTAAGTGGTTTCAAATGCTCAATTGGTTTTGAACTTGAAGGTACAGGGATGGTAAGTACTCTGACATGGTTTTCAATGAATGGTATATAATTTACAAGCATGGCTTGAATAGTGTGAATACAATCAGGTTATTAGCATTTAGATTTCATGTTTTTGTTGAAAATAATGTTTAATTGTTCTAATGTTAACTATATGTAGTTTGGTGCAGTTTTGGGATGAGAGTGCTAAGATTATATAAGTTCTTTTATGTATATTTTGCATCAAGATGGGGCAATGAGATGCGTTAGTTCTATCTTCAATTGTTGTGGCGATGGAGTATTGCAACTATTTCTTAAGCATCATGTTGTGACCATGATAGGTTCAATTATTTTATTTTATTTTGATTAGTTAATCCTGATAATGGGTTGTTGTGTTTTTATTTTCAAAGATTGGCAATTTATTGTTACAGTTTACATGTACCTGATCCTGCAATCATGCTGTGTGAACTCTTTACCTTCTTTTTATGATATGCATCATGTTGAGACCACAAAATTTCAGAAATTTTTGATTCGATTATGTGTTTGGCTTTGGCTGCTTGAGCATGAGTTTATTTTTTTATGCTTTCTAATAGTGGCTATCTTGACGTGTTCATTTTGATACTTAAAATGTACGCTTATAGATCTCATAGTGGATAAGAATTACTATTCAAAACTCTCATTGTTGATGATTGTTTTTAATCAAACTTTTTGATTGTGATTTTAATTTTATATCTTATCAAATCTATTACTCCTAATGGTTTTAATTTGTTCTTCTTCAAACCCAAATCTTTTGGTAGTCTGTACTTTGATACTTTTTGTTCTCTCCTTTCTTTTTTCTCTATAATTCCACTGCCATTGTAGGTATCAAAGCTGGTATGTTGAGATTTTTAGGATCTGATTATTGAAGTATATGGTCTGATGTTAATTGCCTTGAAGAATTCCTAGCTATTGTGGAATTGAAAGCATAAAGTGATGGTCCTTATTAATTGATTGAGGTTGGTGGTCTGCTATAGAATGCTTCAGCAGACTAGAAATTGGTTTTCAAATTACTCATTTAGTGACATTTTGGCTCAGCAGTTTCAGCGTCGGCAGTTCCCTATATCGGTGTCATTTGCAATGACGATCAACAAAAGTCAAGGGCAATCGTTGAAACAAGTTGGAATATATCTTCCTCAACCGGTTTTTTCCCACGGCCAACTATATGTTGCGGTGTCGAGAGTTACATCAAGAAACGGACTGAAGGTATTATTGTTGGATGAAGATGGCAATTGTATGAGCACTACATCAAATGTGGTGTATAAAGAAGTCTTCCGC
Organism: Medicago sativa; assembly: GCF_051527215.1. Lineage (NCBI taxonomy): Eukaryota > Viridiplantae > Streptophyta > Magnoliopsida > Fabales > Fabaceae > Medicago > Medicago sativa. The sequence continues at coordinate 19,095,470 of NC_140753.1, read as the reverse complement.
AATTTGTAACGATGCATCAACGTTGTTGGTGTCCTACGATAAATTTACACATAAACAGGTAGCTGCTGAACTAATAATTAATAGAAATTAACATTGTTCATTATTTTTCTCGCAGTGGTTGCAGCTGATATATTAAGTTGTTTGTGCGTTTGTCCAGGACATTATTACTATGAATGACAATATAGAGGCTGCTAGATCGTACTTATAAAGTTGAAGGCAATAGAATGCATTTTACTGTCATACAAGTTGCTGTTGCGTTAAAGGTAAATACTGCAATATTATAATAAAGCATTTGAATTATTATTTAGTTATGTTCCTGTAAACAACATAACCACTAATCACATTTAAATCATTTGCCTGTATTGCAGGTGAAAATTGATGACACATCCATAGCTTTGCAAGGTGCTTTTTGGTGATAACTTAATGCTGGTTTTTTCATGCCGTTCCAATTGCAACACTGTCCCCCCTGTTTAAGTTTTTGCCATCTTTTTCATGTTTTTTACATATGCCGTCGGCCGTTGCGTGTTCACAATTGTCCATGACTTTGTCGATTCGGTGGCAAGCATTAAGTGGCTTTTATCTACACTGATGAACTTACTATGTGTTGCACTTTTTTATGGATAGCACTATTGCTGCATTATTTGATAATTCAGGCTTTGTAATTTCGTGAGTACAAAATTACTGATTTAACTGATGTCAATTATCTTGAATGCTAATTCACCTTGCTTTCATATCAATTCTATTTCATCCAAATCGTTTTATAATGGTATTGCAACTATATGGAATTAAATTGTGCTTCTGAGTTCTTATGCTATATTGTCACAGACACATGTTTAGGACTATTAATTTCCGTTGGAGGTTATCGAGGTTATTATATTTATTTACGGTTCTTCCACAATAAGTTACATTATAGATACCGTGGTCGACCAAATATTACCCGTATGTACAAAATCAAATTAACCACACTAATTCAACTATATTTTAGCAAAATCAAACAATCACCACATTGACAATTTTACATTGATTCAAGATACATTCTTAACTTTATCTGACCCGTGCGGCAGCACGGGTAGACGTCTAGTTTCTTCAACTACACAAAACATTTAAACCTCAACCTCAGCATATACATACCACTTAGCAAGGCAACCCACATGTTCAAGCAACAACAAAAATGTTTCAAATAAATAAGATAAATGAGCTCGAAAGAATTTTTGCCTATGAAAAATACTATGGTACACAATTACTTAGGCATTTATCATATAAGCAAATGCAACAAAGATAAATTGACAATTAAAGAAATCTCAAAGAAGTAACTTTGGAACGTAAAATCTTACATCTAATACTTCAATGGGGGCACTTCCAAAATACTAGCAAACAAGGCATCTGTGATGCAAGAAGAGTTCCCTTTCAAGATCACTGGGATGATAAAAAGGGGGAATTGTTATTTTTCTTAATGATGGCATTGAAAGTACCATCTCAGAAACAACATTGCCAGCAACATTTTGACAACCCCCCAAATTGATCTCCCTCAGCTTTGTGCATTTTTCTACCACTTGCCTCACTCCCTTCTCTGTGACATCATAACAATTTTCTAGGTTCAGTTGCAATAGGCCACAACAACTCATTGAAATTGCAAAGAGTGCATCATCATCAGTTGCGGAGCCGGACAAGTTCAATACCTCTAATTTGGGAACTGCAAAGTTCATCTCAACTAACTTTGCTCTGGAAGAGGAGGCTAAGCTAAAATGTCTAATATTAAAACCTGTCCTTAAAACTTTACCAACACAATTAAATATATAATAACAAGAGCTCAAATCAAGCAGCTCCAAATTTGGGAAAAAGGTAGCAAATATTTGAACACTTTCGTCCCTCAACCATGCATTGCCCTTCAAATGAAGAGACTTTACTTGGGGGCTTACAACGAAATCCATCGAAAAATTAGGATTCTCCAAACTCATTCTGCCAATACTAGTTTCCTCCATGTTTATATTGGTGAGTAAAGGACAATTTTTAGCTAGAGCAATCAATGCTGATTCCGTGAGCTTACTACAAAAACCAATGTTTATAGAAATCAAATTGCCAAGAAACAGAGACAACCTAACGACATGTTGATCACCCAGAAAGTCGGCCTTTTGAAGATTCAAATGTTGAAAAGATTGACACTTACATAACAAACGAAAGATTCCAGTATAAGTATAGCCAAAGCAACCTTGGAGACCAAGACTGGTCAAAGGAAGACATTCCTCTGCAAGAGATAACAAGAGCTTATCTGGGACACACGAAAATGATAAATCAAGACAAGTCAAACCCTTCAAACTGAACAAGGACGAGGTGAAAAGTGAATGAGGTAGTTCTAATGCTAATACTGCTGATTCAGTGATGGTGAAAGACAAACACCTCAAACCTGGTCTCTCACGTACAGCGGAAGCAACCCCCTCAACAGTTAAATGAAAAACGCGTATCATAACGATCTCTTGGAGAAATTCACAGTTCTTACATAAATAAAAAAGTGATTGATCTGACATGTAATGACCAGAGAGATTAATCTTACGGAGTTTGGGAAGGGCCAAAGACACCTCATTCAATTTCAAATCAAGTTCAACATAACAATTTGGGAAACTGAGGTCGAGTTCTTGCAGTAAAGGAAAAGAATTGAGGATGAGCGGCAGGTTGGTTTTTCCGAGACGAGCCATCCTGGAGCATTTGAGAGAGATCAAAGTTTTCTTCAAAGCTTGCATCCCATTGACGGGCATCACAGATCCATTGGAGAGGTTGAGCGATATAAGGTCTAAGGAAAAAAGTGATATTTGGTTGAGAAGCTCATTGAGGTCACCGTGAAATTGGGAGAGGTCGAGGGATGTGAGGTTGGGAAATCTGTGGAGGAGGCGGGGGAGGAAAGGAAGGGTTAGATCACAGATAACGAGAGATGATCGGAAATCGTTGCTTATGGTGAGAAACCGTTTGGAAACGAGAGAGAGATGTTCCAAACAGTGGTTGTCCTTGAGACATCCGAACACTGCCTCCAAACACTCGTCGGGTAAATAACAATCGGTTACCATATTCTCTGTCATGGTGAGGTTGGGAGGGCTGCCGATTGGGGTCGAGTCTCTCGGATGAATTAATGAATGAATTGGGAATAAAATAAAAAAAAAGCTTTATATATATATATATATATATATTGACATATTATTAGGTCACTTTGCACAATTTATTTTTTTAACCCTTCGCACAAGGGATGGCAAAGCGGGCCGGCCCGCCCCATTTAGGCCCGCTCCGTCTAAGCCCGCTAAAAACGAGACGAGACGAGCCGAGTCAAATTTTGTGACCGAGTCCAAAATCTCACCCCGCCCCGTTTAGGGGCGGGCTTGCGAGTTGGCGGGCCGGCCCGCCAAACAAAAACTTTTTTTTTAAATTTTTTTTTACAACTTAATTGTTACAAAAAAAAAATATGTTGCTTTTATCGTAAAAAAATATAAAAGAATAGGAAACAAGTAAATTTGTGAAAAACAAGATAATTATCAAATTGTCGAATTTAACATCATAACTAATAGCAATAAGGCAAATGCGCAACATAAAATAAATCCAACAACCAAATTATAAAATAAGTCTCAAAATAAATAAACTCAACAACCAAGATAAATTCAAAAGCATAAAATAAGTCTCAAAATATATCTAACAACCAAAATAAATCCAAAAACATAAAATAAGACTCAAAATAACAAATTGAAACACAAGTTAAGCGGGCCGCCCAGCCACACCTCGTGCCCGTCCCGTTTCCAACGAGTTAAGCGAGTCGCCCCCCCCCCCCGCCCACCCCGTATTTTAACGAGACGAGCCGAGCCAACTATAGAAAGCGAGTTCAAAACTTCGACTCAGCCCACAAAAAATAGCGGGCCAAACGGGCCGGCCCGGCGGGTCAGACCCGTTTTGCCACCCCTACAAATTATATTGACATATTACAAAACGAATTTTACTAATTTCCCTCAAACAAAAAACTAATTACACTGCTTCTTGCTATCGCGGTGTCAATTTTTCGAATAAAATCTATATGATTTTTAAATAATAATAAATTATTTTTATCTTTTTAAAAAAAACAAATTATTTTTATCTTTTATCAATAATATAACAAATATAATCAAAATTATTATCTTTTTCAATAACAACAAGAATATAACTTTCTTATGTAAAAAAAATAAAAATTTAACATTCTTAAAAACAGTCAAAAATTCAAAAAAAAAAACATATATTCGGACGGTTAAAGACTTGGGTTTAAGTGCTTAGGCTCATTAACAAACCAGACCCAAATGTTGCATTTGGCAACTTACTCGCAAACACCCCTTCTCCGCGAGGGGGTGCTCAGAGCAACTGAGATTTGTTCAAACGAACAGTAACGTCTCTTTCCCACGTTCCCGCGAATATCTCACCGGCGGTTACACTTCTACTGATTTCATAACCGCTGGACACCTTACAACGGCTCTGCATTCACTCACCTCTATAAATAGGAGGCTCCTCGCAGCCTCCAAGGTAGAATCTCTTTCACTCTAAAACCCCTCGTTCTAAACCTATACTGACTTGAGTGTTGGAGTGTCTACAGGTACCCACCCCATTCGGTCCAATGCTCACCTGAACTCTTTCACCACCGTGAACCACCGCATTTAACCAAGCACCGGCAGCCACCTTCTGGTCAGGTACGATCGGTGGTGCCTTCTGTGGGAAGTAATAAACTCTCCCCGTTTTTTACATACAAAAAAACAAAACTTTCACATATAAAACCATGGTTGTCAACGGTGCTACACCACGACTACAGAGCCTTATCCAGCGTCCTAACTAGGACGGACGAACGACTTCTCCCTCTCATGCTCCTAGTCCACGAAGAGGAACCACTCCAACAAGTGCCCACTTAGTTGTCACGACGCAGGAGTAGCCACTCTTTGGCCCTCCACGGCCCGAAGAGATGGTCGATAATTCCATGGATTAACAAATTAATCTCCTGCTCCGCACTGTTAAACGTCAAATAACGTTAGCTGAGGAGCAAAACAGACGCATCGCCGAACTTGAAAAATCAAAGAGGCAGTTGATCCACATCCGTGACACTCCTTCCCCACCGCGTAACAGAAGGGGAAGAAGCCCCCGCCGTTCCAGATCTAGGTCTCCCATACGCATAGTCAGCGTGAGAACTCCTAGCCGCGAACTGCGGTCACCAAGAAGAAGGTCACCAAGGCGCTCCCCTCCTAGGCGGTCTCCCCCGAGAAGATCTCCACCAAGGCGAAACAGACGTTCTTGGTCCTCTTCCTCATCCAGCCCTGATGATGAACGAGATGCCCGAGACGGTCGTTATACTTACGGCCCCTTCACTCACCGCATCAGAGAAACCCCAATCCCTCACGGATTGGAAAAACCACCCCTGATGGACTCATACGATGGGACTTCAAATCTAGATGAGCACATTGAGAACATAGAGGCTGTCCTCATGTACCGATCGGTACGAGGAGCAATCAAATGCAAGCTCTTTGTCACTACACTAAGGCGAGGAGCTATGACGTGATTATTTTGATATTCTACTTATTTTGATATTCTACTTATTTTAGTTACATTGACTCCGACTTTTTTGGTATACGTTATTATTATAGAATTGTACTTAATTTAGATACAACAACAGAAGTGCTATGAGAACAATTATAGCTCTATTCTATGCAGCAATAATTATTTTTGGTTTTTTATGTGAGTTGAAGCAACAAGTTTATGCAAAGGAACAAGTTCGTTGAATTGATTTTTTTTCTTCCTAATACCTACGTGTTAATCTGAGCTGATAAAACTTGTGTTGTGGTGACACAAATCGTCCATAACTAGAAACTATACGCTTAAAAAAAAAAGCTAGAAGCTATACGGAGTTTGGATGCATTATTTATTTATGTAGCTGATTGGTGGTGAAACTAGTAGTTTGAAGCTGTTTTATTTCGATATACCTTAAGTTATTTTGAAAGGAATCTATAAACTAAGATTTAATAAAATAGTTAATGAAATAACTGCTGAAAAAAGTACAGCCACCCAACAAATCTTAACTTCAGTTAGTAACAAACAAGGATGGCATGTCATAGATTTTTTCCCCTTTCAATAGGACAATACTCATTTAGTACTCTTGTGTTTGTTTGTTTCAAACCTACATGTACTATGTTAGTGTTGCAGTGATACAGAATCACTTTTAACCTATTTGATTCAATTTGAGATTATTACATAAAAGTGGCCTCAAATCAAGTAAACTCATAAACCCCTTTTACAATAACAATGATCAATATAGGTCTGAGTTGTGTTCCATATGCTTTAGAATCCATATGTAACAAAGCATTATACAATTGCACTTTGTAAAAAAATTTAAAGTTACTGGCGAATATGTAACAACTTGATTTTTATACAATTCTCCAAGCTTTCAGGAAAAACTACTTTCTTATTTTTTGTCCGAGGTGAAAAAATGCACGAATATGTAAATGGACCGATCCTTCAAAAAAAAAAATGTAAATGGACCGAATAATGTGCCATGTTCAACCCATACACATCCCACCAACAAACCAAAACAAAACTCAAACAAAACTTGAAAAAATAGTATAGTTTTGTATGTGGTTACCCCATTAATATATTACTTGGCTACTCCAAACAATTTTGTTGGTTTAAAGAGGGATAATGTTAATAAAATATTGATAATCTGTTTAATTTAGTGTCAATTATAGATAAATTTGACTTCTTAAAACTTTATAGAGTTCAACTTTTATAAATAATCATTGTTATAATATTAGTTTCTTCGTTGTCGTTTCATTAAATATAAGCAAAAATTATTGTAAATTTATTTTCATTATTGATTAAATTTCATATATTAGTTTTAAAAATATATTTTATTTTTTCTTTATATTTGACCCCCTCGTAAAAATTGTGCTAGCTTCGCCGCTGAAAACATTAGTAATGGTATTTTTTTATCTTATTGATTAGGGGCTCCACAAGCACCGAAATATGACTATTTTTATAAAATTAAAAAAAATATTGTATTTTTTTAACTAGGGGTCTACTTTTAATATTATAGCATTACCTTCAATATGATTGGGGCAACTTTGATGTCATGTACTTTAGTGTGTGTTCTTAGGTGATTAGGAACTTAATTTTTTTTCCTTCCATGTGAGCATAGTTTAGTTGGCGGGGACCAGACACCCCACTTATTCATCTTGTAAAGGTGAATTTCTAGCCATTAGGCTACTTGTCAAAAAACACAAATTTTAAAAATTTGTGTAATCAATGCATCATATATTAAAATATTTGACTTTCTTATAGAATAATTTATTATTTTGAAATCGTTAAAGAGTGTATGTGGCATTAGCCATACCTTTTCTTTATTATGAAATCTCATATTTGGTGGAGATTATTCTTTTTACTTTCAATCGTGGTGATCTCTTTACATCATACAAGTACAACCACTTACCTTATAATGTAATTAATAGTAAAAATCAAATAATGAATGTCACATTTAAGAATTTCATTAAAAACCATGTACAAAGGTCCCGTTTGGTTTGAGCTTATTTTAAGCTTATGAAAAACTTATGTAAATAAATAAGTTTTTATTTTAATTTATAAGTTCTCACTAACGAAAATCGTATTCTCATAAACTGTTTCCCTCATAAACTACCTTAAAAACTTATAAATAATACATAAAGACATATTTATTTGCATAAACTGTTTTATATAAGCTCTAAAATAAGCTAATCCAAACGGGCCCAAAATACCTTCGGCACATTGTTCTCGTGCTTAAAATATGGAATCAATGCATCAATCACAATAAATTTGCTGATTATTTGGGATTTCATAAAGGACCAAACATAACACTCTTTGTTATACCTTAAACACAAGTTGGTGACAATCACATGCTGACGTTTGTGTGTGTGTCCAGTCAGAGTCCACTAACTTAACTCTTATTGGCTGAGAGAGTCACTTTCTGACAAACCCTGCGCGCGCGTGTGTTGCAAAATTACCATTCACCAAAATTTCCTAAGAATCTCTTTCAGCCATTCTTTGTTTCACCCTTGACCCTTCTGCTATAACGTACATTGCTGTTTTCTCCCATTCAATAAACCAAGGTAACATTCTTTTCCCCTTACTTTTAGGACATGTCATCTATGATCAGATTCCTTACTTTTAAGGACATGTCATCCATGATCAGATTCCTGATTTGTACTTTATCATATTGTTTGTTTGGGCCATAAACTCTTGTCTGTTTGGATCTAATTTAGTTAGATCATCACTACTTTGATTGTTTTATTTCCATCCTTATATTGGAATTAATGTTATTTTCTCAACATTTTTTATATTTTGTTATGAATTGAATTTATTGGTGATTCTTTGAATGAATTAAAATTCAGTTATTCCTTCAAAAAAAAAAAAAAACCACTTCAGTTATCCCCGCCTTTTTCTTTGTTGATTTCTTCCTTTAGATATATACACTTCATTCGGTCTTCTATATGAGAGAAAGTTTAGTCAACAAAAATTTATGTATCTTGATCAAAATTTGGACCGGATACATAAACTTTTATTGATCTAATTTTCTCTTACATACAAGACTGGAGGGAGTATATTAGGATGGGGGTGTTGATTATAAGTGTTTAAGAACTTCTGCCTTTAAAGAGGGAGTCGATTTCAAGCAATCTGTGATTATTTAGTTTTAGTGAAACAAATAGAGTGGAAGATAGAGTGTCGCTTTCATAGAGTGGAAGATGGAGTGTCCTTGTTTCTGTACTATATTGAAGTTTGAAATTCTCATTATTTGTTGTTTTTGTACCTCCTTGTTTGTGCACATTTTGTACCGGTGTAGTCAAATAGAGACTTTAGCATCACCGTAACATAGCAGAATCTGAACAATTTGCTATTGTTACATGATACTAGATTTAGACATCTAGTACAAAGTATTGTCCAATAGGAGCTATAGAGGTGCTATAATGCAATAGCATTGCGAAATTTGAACAAACTGCTATTTTTTTGGGATCTTTGTAGTTAATGGCCCTTTGGCATCTAGTATTTGATGGATGTGCTAAAAGGGATATGGTTCTTGTGAATGTCATATACTGCTTTTCATGTGACTGGTTGAAGAGAAACATTTGTTTCGGACTCTTCAGTTGATGTTGATCCTAAGATGCATTTGCCTTGTTTCACGGAATCTCTCTTAATTTGCTTTATTTCAAATTTGAATGTCATCTCCCAATTCTATGTTCCGATCATAATACCTGCTACATTTTTGCCCTCACCAAAGTAATAGATAGACAAATATCTCTCTTGGAAGAAGTTGTTTAGATTTATTACTGGACTCAGATTTTAAGAGCCGAAATACAAAATTATGCGGAGTAGTTTTTAGCTAATTAAACAACTATACAAATTATCTCTACTATGCTCATGTCAGGCTAGTAACATATACTCATAAACTTACAAAACTCAATTTTGCTTACTGCTAAGCAGAGATTCAGTTGCAAATTAGAAAGTTATCCTCTAAGCACGTACTTTCTTTGGCTGTAAAAGTTTTATCTGTGAATTATGATATATAAAACTCTCCATATGACCCTCGTTCCAGATACAAGAATGGTTGTTTAGTTATCTCAGATTGCCTAAAGGATAATTTCTTGTGTTTGTGATAGTACTTTATACATGCCTAAGCTTGAAATTAATCTTATCACCTTTGAAAATTTTCCACGTCATGGTATGTACTCTTGTTTCTGTTTTCAGTTGCTACCTTTCAAATTTGTTTCCGAAAGAACAAAGGATATATAAACCAAGGCAAAATACTTGTTTTGTTATAACCTATTCAAGCTGAATCTTTTGCATTTAATTGTAAGGCGTTTAAAAACTTGGTATTCTTAGTCCAAAATTGTATGCCCGTCTTGTACATTCATGTCACGAAGCTGAGCTTTCCTCCTGCACACATTTTACTTATGATAGGATTATGAGTCTTATATCCCTATAAGTAGGGATTCGTATTTAGGGCCTGTTTGGATTAGCTTATTTGAGTTCATCAACTGACATAAGCACTTCTGCGACTGTTCGGGATAGTTTATGAAAAATAGTTTATGACATGTCTAGAAGTTGTTTTTAGCTTATTTCCGTAACCTCTTCAGGATATTTAATGAAAAGTCTTAGTCTTTTGTATTAAGTCGATATCAAGCATAATAAGAAATATAATTATCGTCAAATTTGACTATCATTATATTTCTTATTTCTCTCATTCATTTATCGAAAATCTAATATAACTTGGAACAAAAAATTTGTTTTTTCAGATGGGAGACGTGGCTAAGGACCTTACTGCTGGAACTATTGGAGGGGCAGCACAACTGATAGTTGGTCATCCATTTGACACCATAAAGGTCAAGCTCCAAAGCCAGCCTACACCACTTCCTGGTCAGGTTCCGAAATATTCCGGTGCAATTGATGCTGTCAAGAAGACAATAGCAGCTGAAGGTCCTGGCGGATTATACAAAGGTATGGGAGCACCACTTGCTACAGTAGCTGCCTTCAATGCTGTCCTGTTTACAGTTAGAGGGCAAATGGAAGCATTGTTGAAGTCACATCCTGGTGATGTCCTAACAATAAATCAGCAGGTTGTTTGTGGAGCTGCAGCTGGACTTTCTGTTTCCTTTCTAGCTTGCCCTACTGAACTTATCAAATGCAGGTTAGATGCCACTGATGACGGTGTTTTAATTTTCATGATTTACTCGCAGTATATTTTCTATTCTTTCTATCAATTTCTTTCTGATTTGTTTTTCTACTTTATCCTGTCATGTAATAACTTTCTAGCCAGAGCAAACCTTTGTTTATTGTTCTTTGTTAACATCTATGTTAATGAGCCATCCACATTTGTCCATGATTTAGATGTCCCAGCGTGTCTGCGTGAGAGGTGTGTTGAGATCCCATAGAGATATTGTTAGAACAGCCACCCTGGTTCAAAATTAATAAAAGATACGTAAAACGAAAATAGAGAAGACATGATATTTGATCACAGAGTTTGACCAATCATGCATACGTCTTAGACTGCAGTAACTTTCTATTGTTCAAGCTTAGGGTTTACAAAGCACAACTTGTGGTTAACTACTCATCCACACGATCGATCTGGCCACTAATCAGTAAATTATGAGCCATACCCAACAGATGTATATAGTCAAAATAGTCTTTACTCTTCACAAGGTGTGTACATTCCTAGCCACTTGAACTAGCTATTGGACGGAGTGGAGTTAGGCCTAATCTCAGATTCTAGTAATCTCTGATTCATCTCTTTAGGGGCTCATTTTAAGGAAATATAATCATTTCTCTCATGGTTGATGGTTGACATGAAAATCAATGACCATGAGAATAACTCTGACTTGCAGATTAGTCTTGATTAAGTTTTCCTAAATTTACATTTCACATTATTATTTATAAACATTTGTACTAAAAATATATATTGTTCTTCTAACTAAATATTTTGTTACACGATGAATACCAGGTTGCAAGCACAGAGTGCACTAGCTGGATCAGGAACAGCAACATTGGCAGTGAAATACGGTGGACCGATGGATGTAGCCAGACATGTTCTCAAATCAGAAGGTGGCGTAAAAGGTCTTTTCAAGGGGTTAGTTCCCACTATGGCACGTGAAATACCTGGAAATGCCGCAATGTTTGGTGTATATGAAGCAACAAAGCAATTAATTGCAGGAGGCACCGATACCTCTGAACTCGGTAGAGGTTCTCTGATGCTTTCCGGAGGCTTGGCTGGAGCTGCTTTTTGGTTTATGGTGTATCCAACTGATGTTATTAAGAGTGTCATTCAAGTTGATGATTACAAAAATCCAAAGTTTTCTGGTTCAATTGATGCTTTCAGGAGGATAAAAGCTACTGAAGGGTTTAAAGGTCTTTATAAGGGTTTTGGTCCTGCAATGTGCAGAAGTGTTCCTGCCAATGCAGCATGTTTCTTGGCATATGAGATGACAAGATCAGCTTTAGGATGATTAGTTTATAAGCAAGCTTCATAGGGCATACCATTGAGTACCATGAATCAACACGTTTCCGGTTTCTTTCCCCTTTTTTTCTTTTCAAATCCTACAGCATTTTCATTTCATACAGTGCAATATTGCCACAATGGCTTATGCCTGTTGTTACTTCAAGGAATGATTATTTTACCAGTGGTAATGCAAGCAACCTTTTATTTAAAGCTGTCTTTTAGAAGCCTGGATTCATTGAATGATACGGATGTAATCAAGTTTTCAAAAATTAAGATACGACATGGCTAAAACACGTGAATAAAATATATACGATGCGTCTGTTGTTTTCTCATTATCCTATTAGCAGTTTAGATTGATAGAAACATAGATTCATCTTTCAAGACAATGTACACAAATTTAAAATTTCTTATGTAACTGCATAAATACTCGGAAAAGATGAAGTTGATGTTGCTACTGTTGCTATAAGGAGGCTGAAGTTAGAAATCTGCAGGGTTTTAGTGCAAGAATGAATAGAGGTGTGGCTTCTGTTCTTTTTCTAATATATTAATACAAAATATTAGAAAAATATAATTTTTTTAACTGAACACACAGCTTTTTCCTGTTTTGACAAAATTACTTTTGTACTAATTAGCATTTTTCATGATATATTTTTAACACTTGGTGCTGCAATTTGATTCATGTGTGCCCCATAATTAAAACGGTCTCTTGCTTGGTTTTCACTACATCAGCTTGGGTTAAGGTTGTAAATGAGTCAGAACTTGGTTCAACCTGACTCAACTTAATAAGATTCAATTCAAAACTCATCTCAAGTTCAACACGAACATATATATGCAATTTAAATTCGGCTCAATCAAGCTAGTGAGCGGTTTGATTCAGCTCCTTAATTAGAACTTGAACATTTTAATTTCATATATAAGATCTGGGTCATATTAGCTAAAAAAATTTTTTTGGGCCATAAGCCCATAATGGATCTTGGTGAACATATTAGTCTTAACCTAGGAAGCACGACACTCTTCGGATTAGACGTGTCTCAGTGTTGAACACGTGTCCTGTTTGACACCGACATATATAATTACACTAAATTATGTGATTTTCTCAAATTATTAGCGGTGTCAGTGTGTCCGTGTCTGTATCGTGTCTAGTGTCTGTGTATATATCCGTGTTTCGTAGGTCTTGACCAAAAAGAATGTGACACGTTTTTTTTGTTGAAGCATTCACATAAATATGGAATGGAGATACTTAGAGAAATTGTCTTTGCCACATAACAATAACAGCATAACAAACTAACTAATGTATGTATGACTAGTGAGGTGTCTCAAAAAATGTCGCTACTCCAAAAAATACGAGGGAATCAGTCATATATATGTAATAACATGAAATATATATCATGAAATAAATCACTACATTTATTGTAACATAACACAACACAACATTTTTATCATAACACAGACATTCCAAAATGGATGATCTCAAACTACCTTCTCATGATTCCTCTTCAATCCCTCTCATTGCTAGGCTCGATCATTTGGAATTCGTTGTGAGCTTATTTTTCATTAATTTCTTCTTACTACAATTGCCATAAGAAAATCAATTTTGTCACATGTATCAAATTAATTTTTCTTATGTGTATTTTTGGGCTTGATGTGACAGATGAAGTATTTAGAAAGAAAACAAAGATGTGGAAGCAATGTTGTTACTGCTGCTGAAAAACAATCTTCTGAAGCATCCATCAAAGAGGCTTACTTTAAAGGAACATTGATGGATCGTGTTGCCTGTCTTGAAAACAGGCTTTTTCAGGTTTAACTTTATATTCTATTCTATCATTCAACATTTTTTTTTACTAAAACCAAATCATTTTTCATAATTAGATTAAATATGACATCACCAGCATGTTGTCTATGTCTTGATTACTAATATGCATGCTTAATGGTATAATTATTCATATAATTAAATATGACTGATATATTGTCACAAAGTTAAAATATGAGTCGTCTGATATTTCGAATCGGTAGTTGCATGGATTCAGAAATTTAAATCTTGCATTACAAAATTTGATTTGGATTCTTTGGTATCAAGAAACCATGCAATTAGTGAATTTACAACGTCAAATAAGTCATTTACTTGAATCTCTCTCTTAAAATTAAAGATCGTGTGAAATGACAATTCAATGTTGTAAATTTTAACAACAAGAAATCTAAAGATTCAAATTTCCTGCAGTAAAAATAACACGCATCAATCTCGGTTATTGATTTGAGATTGAAAAGTTCATATTATGTATTCACTAAATTAATTTTATACCAATTTTGACAATTGATAAAGATGGAACGACTGAGTTCCATCTTATATTGATTAGAATCATTTTGTGGAAAACCATTTGTCATAACATTATACACACACATACACACGTTACAACATTACATGAATTTAATTATTCTAAAGTTTCAATGTTCTAGTAACATGGAAATGTACATTGAGTACATGTTTGTATATGTAGCTTTGTGTAGAGATAGATTCAAGTGGAAGCTCCAATCCTCTGTCTCGTGCTTCCACAGTAGCTTCTGGAGAGTCTTCATCCAGCCAAGGATCCAAGGGAGAAGTATGTTACTCATTTCCAACCTTCAACAATGTTCCAAATCATAATGGAGACAAAGAAATAATGCCTCAGAATCATAACAACACACTGGCACTGAAGGTAAAATAAACAAATTCATTACTCTAATAGAAAAGTAGTGTGAATTGAACAACTTTGAATAAATTTCCTTTATAAAATTGATGGAAAACTTCAAACTCTACCTATAGTTTATACTTTATAGGCTTCTAATACGAAATTTTATTATTGTACTGTCACCACTTACTAGTCAAACTAAATTTCATACACTTTTTCTTAAATATTAAATTCTTATGGTACTATGAGTGCATGGAGTATTTAACATTGGAACTTTGTCTTGTTTAGGAATGATACTACAAATAGTAATCTCTAGTGGTACATATGAGAAAAGGATAACATTATATGTCTTTTTCACACAATAATACTCAAAGTCACTAAGATATTTTTAATACTATATAGTCTGAGTTTTGGTCCAAGATTACTAACATGAAAATTTATTGGGATTTTTGGCCAGAAGAAGTCCACATTCTGTGCTGAAAAAAATCATGGGCATCATGAATGGACCTTTTAGTATTTTATATATTTTTACCTTTTCCCTTTTGGTTGTATCTATATAGATTATGCATAAGGCCATGCAAGCAATTAATAGTTTATGATACAAAAAAGGATATCCTTCGCTAGAAACTTCATATACTATATTATGTGCATTATAACCTTTCTTTTTCACAATTATTTACCTTGCACAACATCTTAAGAGTGGTTATATATTTAACTTTTGATTAAAGACATGTATGATATTCGACACGTGTTGGTGTTTGACTCCAACACGACACTAATACATATAATTAAGTTTAATTTTTCTCCTTTTTAAATTATTATCAATGTTAACGTGTCAATGTCAAATCTAGTGTTTGTGTGACTGTGTTAGTGTTAGATATTTATTTTTATATATGGCTACAGAATCTTAAATATGCAGCAAATTATTATTGAACCAAATCTCAGAATCAATGTTAACTTGACATAAAATTAAACTATATTGATTGATGCAGGAAAAATCAGAGATCCTGAAGGTTCAAACGAAAACCACATGTTCTACTAATAAGCAACAAGTGGTAGTGGTGGGAAAGAAAAAAGGCAAGAAGAGTGAAAAGAAACCCAAAGGTGAAAAGAAAATTGTGCCTCCTATTAGTTGGCCACATTTTAACCTACTAGGCTGTAAAAATTAATGATTTTAACATTTATTTATAATTTCTTTTACTACATTTAATTAGTAGACATTGATCTTGTTGCTGTTTGAACTCCTTGTGGTTGATTTCTCTACATATTAGTAGTACTATTCCTTAATAATAAAGTATGTGTGGTTGGATTTTGGTGGATTCATTTGGTCCTAGTATTAGTATTTAATTCTATATATAGTATAAGCATAGTGTGCTTGGGAAAATGAACCATGATCAGTTTTTAAGGGACAGGATGGCCATGTGAAATTGTGAACTGTGTGAGACTCACATTTCCTTCCAGATTCAGACAATCTATTGTTTCTAATTATTTTAGTTGAATTATTGAATGAGGGGGATGCCATAGATCTCATCTCTTGAATGGCTCTGAATTTTGTACATCTTTTAGTTATATCTTATAAGTTTGAAGAATCTTTCTACGAGGTGTGTTACTTAGACACATAAAAGTAGGACACCGTGTATCTAATAGTGTGTTTCGTTCCACGTTTTGCTACTACGGTAGCACGTCTTGACGTATTTATGCCGTAATTTTGAGAAGTTAGTATTCGTGACTTCACTAAAAACACGAAATCCTGTTGTGATTCAATCAAATGTAGGATGGATGTTAACTAGAGATAAGAAATAATATAGAAGTTGAAAAACTATCTACTTATAGTGTTGATGTCAGATTTTGTGCCCAAGAAACATTTTTGTTTTATTATATAGAATTTTTATTTTTTTTACAATTATTATGGAGAAATGATAGTGATTAATTTGTTTAAGGAAGAGAAACAAGTTAATTCTGGAGATTAAATTTTTGGCGTTCAATATAGAACTACTTAATTCGATGTCTCAAACTGTACTATTGGACTACTGATTTGAAAAACAAAGTGTGAAGTATTTACAAGCTTCACAGTCAAGAAAGAATTTAACCATAATTTTTTCATCCATAAAATTTGAATTTGAAACCTTACTTAAGAAATCTCAATCTAATTCTACATAGGCCAACATGATATTTGTGGATATTATGTGAAATGCCATTAAACTAGCAGGTGTTTTGGTAATTAGTAACAAATTTGATATACTGATAGTTTAATTTTTGGTACAACTTACAAACAACCCATAATTGCCTCAAAAGCTTTTTTAATCCATTTGTAATTAATAGTACTACAGGTAAATTTTGTTCTTTCATTTTTTTTTTGGTACAATTTTTTGTTCTTTCATTTAGTATATTGAAAAAAAATTGATTTCACATTTCTCAATTCATTGTAAGTGTTGCTTACAGATTACAAGTAAAAAAATTATTCATTTTATATTAAAATTATTGTTTGAGTTTTAGTTTCTTAATTATCACTTTGATATATTATATTTCTAAAAAAATTCTCTTATTAATTAAATAAGTAAGGATACAATTTTTTTTTTAGGGAAGTAAGGATAGAATTTAAAATAAAACTATTAATAAAGCCACATTGGACTTTTGAGTAAACTGAAATGACACATAAACAAGAATGAAGGTATATATATTATATATTATGACTTAAATTAACTTCTTGTTTTGTTTCCAATATGCATAATTGAGAGGACCTTTTTATTTTTTAAGTAGATGAGATGAGATGAGATGACTTAGCATTGACATTTTGTATATAGCATGTATATCAACTAGAATAAGCAAATCGTGGTGAGCAGCTAGCGCCTACAAAAAGTGCAATTGAAAAATGATAGTAAGTTGGAATCAGATATAAACCCTCACTCACACAGTGATTAATCATCTTATAAAAAAATACATACGCCCACTAATTAATAAAAGTCTTAAAAAACAACTTGATGAATGATGATCATGCCTTTAAGCTGCTAACCAATAATACACACGAAATCTAAGGGTTGGTTTAGTCGGACATGCATGACATGTGTGGTTTCCAGCTAACACCTATAAGATATGAGAGGTTTATATTAACATTAAAAAATAAGAAAAAAGATGAAGTTTAATTTCTATACAATCATAGTGTAAAACATTTATACACATGCACCGAATCAAACTAAATCATAATGCTACTTTTGAATATTAGTGTCTAAAGTGTCTCTAATAATATTTGTTCAATTGGATGCGATACCGTAAAAATAAATCTTTGAAACGTTCTATTTAGTTTGGAAACTTAAAATGTTGTACATATACTCTCTTTTCTAGAGGGTGCATACTTTTTTTAATCATGATCAAATGTTATAATAGGCCTGCTAGAAAATACAATAGGGTTTTTAGCAAAAAAATTACAATATGGAAATTTTTCTTTTGAAACCTATTAATCCAGGATCAATCACATCGTCTACAATGCTAAAGAGAGAAAACTCTATATAGACTAATTCAACATAAAAATTGTTGACATCTAAAAAATTTGAACTAAAAATATAAAGAGGAGGACACTCGTAAGTCTCAAACCTCTATGAACTATGGGAGTTGGAGAATATTCATTTTATACGTGAAATTAAAGGGAAGAAAAATTGAAATCAGAAGCATGAGAAAGGAAAAATAATGTGGAATAATGGGGACATCCAATATTTTTAATTTTAAGGGAAAAAGGAAAAAGAAACCACGCCAGTTTCAAACTCCTTCCTTTTCCATAATTTTGATTGAGTAACTTGGGGACCTAATAATGTGTCTAATTCAGTTTACCTCATAATGCAATCACAGTAAAAGTTTCTAAGGTTAGTCTGCTTGAGAAAGTGATTTTTTTTGTTTTGATATTGTTAAAAGTTATATTAGAAGAAGCTAACTTAGATGCAATGTATTCTTAAAAAATAAAAAAAAAACTTAGATGCAATGTGAGAGAGAACCACTTCACAAAAAATTTACAATATAATTTGTGTAATTCTGAAATCTCATATCTGAACCCAAATCACAGCAGATATGAATAAAATGTTCAGTATCAATTTTAGTTTGTAGAAAGTGATCATTTTAATAAAATAAAAAAAAAATACAGTATATCACAACATGATTATGGAATCAAGTAGTAGCTACAAATGGACAGTTTGTGGTTGTGGCATGATCATCTTTTGTTCTTTTTAGGAGACTTAATCAAATTTATAGGTATTAATTAAGCATCAATAGGCATAATCATAATTTTTTGTATAAAAAAACAAAAGAACAAAGATAATCATGAACTTGCTGAATTGGTCCAATAATATATTCCATTCAATGATTAATTTCAACCTATTTCTAATAAAAAAAATGTTATCATCTGATTCTTGTGGATTAATTTTTGTACCAATAATTAATATAAGGTTTAACTATTTTTTAGTCTCTAAAATGACTATTATATACAAAAATTAATTTTTTAGATTCATTCAAAAAATGATATATTTGGTCTATATTATTGACCAAATACATCATTTATTGAATAAACATAAAAAATTGATTTTTGCTTATAATAATAATCGAAGGGTGTATGTATTTCTTAAACAATGTCACCAAGACATTTTTTTTAAGGGTGAATAGTGTTTTTCACCCCTGTAATATAGGCCATTTCCGGTTTTCACCCTTATGAAATTTTTCGTCCGGTTTGCACCCTTGTAAAAAAAAATTTTTCCGGAAAACACCCCTCCCCCTCCAGCTCACCAAAAATCGCTGACGTGGCGCTGACTTGGCTTTTTTTTAAATTTTTTTTTTATTTTTTTGCTTGCCACATCATATATTATTATTAAAAAATTAAAAAAATAATAAAAAATTATTTAAAAATAAAAAAATTATTTAAAAAATTTGAAAATTAATTTTTGAAAAAAAATTGTAATTCTTAAATTTTTTTTATTACCAAAATTTTTACGATTTTTTTATTTCGGAATTTTTATTTTCAAAATTTTAAAAATTAGAAAAAACAGAAAATATAATCACATTTTTTCGAAATTAAAAATATTTTAAAAAATCTGGAATTTAAATTTCGAAATACAAAAAAGGCAAATTTTCAAAAAAAAAATCTTTGTATAAAAAAAAACCAACTTTTTCCAATATTTTATAAAAATTATGGAGTAAAATTTTCGAAAAAAAATTGAATTTATCCTAAATTTTTTCTAGAAATTTATTTTTGAAAAAAAAATTTGAATTTAAAAAATTATAAAAAAGGCAAATGATTTTACGAAAAAAAATTTCCGAAAAATTTTTCTGAGAAAAAAGATTTTATTTTTAGTCATTAGCCCCAAAATGGATTTTCGTTAGAATCTTTAGAAATTTTTGATTTTTTTATTCCATAATTTTTGTAAAATATTTTTCAAAATTAAAATATTGGAAAAATTTGATTTTTTTCGAAAATTTTATTCAATAATTTTCTGGAAATATTTTTCGAATTTTTTTTTATTTTTAAATTTTTGGATAAAATCTGAATATTTTTTGGAAAAAAAAATCATAAAAATTTTGATAATAAAATAAGAATTTTTTCAAAAATATTTCTGTAAAAAAATAAATTTACAATTTTTTTTTTCAAAAATTAATTTCCAAATTTTTTAAATTATTTTTTTATTTGTAAATTAATTTTTATTATTTTTAAAATATTTTAATAATAATTTCTGATGTGGCAAGCAAAAAAAAATAAAAAATGAAAAAAAAAAGCCAAGACAGCGCCACGTCAGCGCCACATAGGCGAATCTGCTGAGCTGGAGGGGGGAGGGGTGTTTTCCGGAAAAAAAAAAATTTTACAAGGGTGCAAACCGGACGAAAAATTTCATAAGGGTGAAAACCGGAAATGGCCTATATTACAGGGGTGAAAAACACTATTCACCCTTTTTTTAAAGAATCGCTTAGACACTTGTTAGCATAACTTATTATTTAATAAATTTTTTGATTTTTTTTATAGGAGATAAAAGAATCAACAAAAATTAATTTATTTAATTTATTACATAAAAGAATTAAATCATCATTTGTTGACTCATTTACCTATAATAAAAAGGATAGGAGGGTATCCTATATGAAAATCAATTAATCGATTCACTTATCTTATTAGGTATACACTCTACAAGAACTTCCCATTGACATTGATGCTTCCAGTAGCATCGAATATTCTATAAGTTCAACTTGTCTTAAAGAATCTAAATTTGTCCTTTTGACTCTACCATCAAATGAATGCAATATGTAATATATTAATCAGGATTCAGATAGTTCTTTCAAAAAAAAAAAAAAAAGGATTCAGATAGTTCAACTAATCTAAACTAAAGGTTAAGGAGTTGAAGGTTTAAAGTTATAAAAAGAAGAAGAAAAACTAACATATAATAATAATTAACATGTTAACACTTGCGACTAAAAAAAAGTGTAATATTGAAGCAATTAATGTATAATTCTTACAGATCTGTATTCAATACATGTGTCTACAAGACTACAAGTAGGGTATATGTTGGCCTTGGTCTAACTAACTCATATCATGTAACTAATTCATATAACTATATGACAAACTTTTCTAACTCTTCTAAGAGATTATTTTCTGGTGCACTCTTTTCAATAGTACTAGATGGTGCACAAGAATCCTCCATTGTTTCTTTTTGAGGTAAAGAATTCTCCGTTATGTTCTTTAGATAATTATATTCGAGACATGTTAAACATTAAATATACATAATTTTTTCGTTTGTAATTTAAACTGTGATTCGTCATATTTTACGAGAATAGTCCATTTTTTAGATTCAATCCTCCTTGGTTTAACTTGACTTTTTAATCAATAATTAGAAAAGGACAAATTACAAAATTGACCATCTACATTCTACATATGTATAGTTCGGGTATTAAACAAACTCACATCATTTAAGTGTGTTGTTCAAGAACGAAGTTAGAAGGGGATCATAGAGACCACAGTCTCCTCAAACTTTTTTACTTGTTCTAATACTACTATGCTATTATAATCATTTGTCTATACATTTGTTTTTCGTCAACTTTTAAATACCTGATATTTTCAGCTTAATTATCCTAATTCTTCACTAAAATCCTTAATAGTGAAAAAGAAAGTGAGGTTTTATCTGCAATTTACAAAAAGAAAAACTCTAATCTTTAACTACAATCTCGTTTTATAATTTCTCATTGTTATTTAATACAAGGAAATTACTCCCACCAATTAATTTAAGTTTCGTTTTGAAGAATAAAAATTTCACAAAAATCAAAGTAATTGTAATTTTGTTATTTGAATATAGTATTTTTCGCTATAGATTTCTAATAATGATTACCACTTCAATAATTAAAAAAGACAATTTATTTTTTAGTTTTTGATGTTTCGATGCAGAGAGTTGTAGGCATGTGGATCTGCTTTCATATTGGTGGTCGAGTTCATTCGACGTTATCAAGACACAGGTTCGGTGATCGTGGACGTTCACACACAATTTTTTTGCAATTTGATTTCGCACATGCAAGGACGGACCCACATTAAAGGGTCTGTATGCCATGGCCCTCACTACATGTTTTACTTTCTCAATACTGTCTCCATGAAATTTGTTCACTCGCTAGCATAGTTATATTATTTTTGGCATAAATGCACTTTTCACCCCCTATATTTCAAAAAGTTGCGATTTTGGTCCCTATAAAAAAATGGATATTTTGACCCCCTAACTTTTGGCCCTCTTTTGATTAGCTGATTTTATGTCAATTTCTCAGTCTCTGATGGTGTAAAATGACATGGGGATAGAAGGATGCTGATAAGTGGAGTCCGAACTTGCATTGTGTCCAAACTGACATGATAAGTGGAGTCCAAACTGATAAGTGGATCCTTCTTTAGGGGGGGCCAAAAGTTACACCATGCCAGTTTGGACTCCACTTATCAGCATCCTTCTATCCCCATTCCAGTTTACAGCATCAGAGATTGAGAAATTGTCATAATCTCCATCAAAATCAGCTAATCAAAAGAGGGTCAAAAGTTAGGGGGTCAAAATATCCATTTTTTTTATAGAGGGCCAAAATCGCAACTTTTTAAAACATAGGGGATGAACAGTGCATTTAAGCCATTATTTTTTTTTTTAGGATAGCAGAGTTATATTATTATTACTTTTTAAGGAAATTAGCATAGTCATATGTAATATTTGAAGTATAATAATTCCATCAAAACATTTTAAATATATAATAATATATGTAAAAAAATGAACAAAAATATTTCATACACCATTCGGTCACCATTACAAGTAAAATTGTATTTTTTTATATTTATTGAATAAATGACATACATGGTCTATCTATAATATAGAGAACATACATCATTTATTAAATGAATTTAAAATGTTGATGTTTGCTTATAGTAATGATTATATGTAGTGTATAATATATTTATTATTAGAGACATATATACACATGGCTCTCATTATACGGTATTTATGGGTCCATCCCTGCACATGTGTACGCATTTTTGCTTGATTGTGCACATGGTACATAGATATTTGCTTCAAATTTGGATTTACCTGTCCTCTGGGTTGTCTAGTTGTGGTTTCTTTACCCATTTTGGTTGATTTGTATTACCTTTTTGGGTTGCCTGTTTTTTGCTTTCATTATGTTAGGTTTTATGTCCCTCCAATCTCTTGTACTTTCTCTTTTATTGTAATTTACGGTATTGCAAATGGTTCACAATTTGAACCTCATTTACTTAGAAAATAAATTAATTGAGTTATACCATGTTGTATGTACAATGTTTCTTTCATCGATCAATGATAATGCACACATGGTGGGTTCTCTCATCCTAACTCAAATTTTCTTCATATGTAAGAATTAAAATTGAATCTCTAATCACTAGCTTATGGAAATCAAATTTCTTACCACTTGAACTAATGTAATGTTGGTTAATAAAGACAATTCAAAACCATATGTATTTTGGGGTTCTTTAAGTTTTACGTTTGTAATGGATTAATCCTTTACAATCTTTAAGTTTCATATTCATCTTTTATGTCAGTAAAAGTGTGCACCTAGTCCTTTATTAAGTCATAAAATATAAGCATCATTATCCTCTTTCTATCAAACTTCGTTAAAAATGGCTTATGTGGATGTTTATTCCTAAGTTAGTAGTTCCAAATTCACTTCTCCCAAAACTATGATTTACAAGCATATTATTCAATCTTGCTTTGAAACAAAATTGATTGATTACTCTATATATAATGTTGTTGATAAATATTTATTTGTAAAATTAGGATTTAATTGAAAAATAATAAGAAAAAGATGTATGTAAGTAATCATGTTTGGTATCATAAAGACTTTTGGACTTGTCACCTCAATGTTAATTGGTCTTTAACTCTTTTTAACAAAGTTGGATAGAAAAAAAAATCGATTTGTTGCAAAAAAAACTAAAATAAAGGTCTAACTGGGACAAAAGTTAAACTTAAAGACCTCAGGATACATTCGGCCAACAATTTAAAAGTTATTCAATTTTTAATCTTGAGTTGACCAAAACAATGAGTAATTGGTGAAAGTGTTCGTGAGAGGTGTTCTCTTATGCAGTGAAAGTAGTTCTTTAGTACAGTGGAAGTAGTTCTCCAGTTAGCATAAAAGAACTTGTAAAACAGGTTAGCACTCTAACGCTAAGTAAATGTGAGGAATGAGGAAGGAAAGTGTGCGAAAGGTTGTGAAAATGCGATCATACCTTGGTGTGATGTGGAGCCAGAATTATATAGTGGTGCACGATTGTAACTAACTCTGCGAAACCGGATAAGATGCGGGAGGTCGTTAAAGATTATGTAAACGAACCACATTATACACGATACACTCCAGTGAGGGAAAGCGCACATGAAGTCTCATATCCTTCTATGAACGACGGGGATTATGGGTTGTTGGAACGTCATGTGTTGAGTGGTCGATGTGGGCTGAGGCCTAATCCCATACAACTTTTAATTTTTTATTTTTATTTTAAATAAAATTGATTTTGAAGAAACTCTTGCATGGACAGGTGACCAAGAATTCACATTTTGCCATATCCAACCACAATTTGAAAAATAAAAAATAAAAAAAAATATTCCCACTTTCTTACAACCTGCATCTCATACTTTTTCATGTTCACAACTTTGTCTTCCTTCTTCTCTTCAACTTCTCTTTCCCGTCAAGTGCCATCCATTTTTTATGAGTAACTTTCCACTTTTGTCGTAAGCAGACACAAATATGAACAAAATTGATATTGACACAAATAAAAAATCACCATCGAAGACATAAATCAGATCCCTGTTGACGTCAAGCAAGGTCGTTGCTGCAATGAGCTTGCTCTGAATTGGCCTCGATCGAGAGTTAAAAAAGCAACTTCCTTAGTAACAGTCTTTGTCTACGATTGACGAAGTCGTCACCATCTCGTTGTGTTCTCGTGTGTGTCTTTATCGCGTTACCAATTTGAAGATGCAAATGGAACGAGTTTTCAATATGCAGAGAGAAATTTTTTTCTTCGTTTTTGATTGAAATTTTTTCCTCTTATTTTTACTTTAAATATTTATGTCCTATCAAATTGTGGTTGAATATGACCAAATGTGCATTCTTGGTAATTTGTCCGAACAAAAATTACTCTAGATTTTGATCCTAAATTTGTTATTTTAATAGTTTCTAGTTTGTCGCAAATATTATTTATAGTTTAATTACAGATTTACTATCTATACAAACATCAAGACGAGAACTAATGTGCTCGTCTTTCTGCTTTTAATGGCAATGAAAGATAAAATAACAAAAATAGTTAAAAGATTAGTAAAATTGAAAGAAAAACCAATAGAACAAAACACAATGTTTTTTTTATTCAGTAGTATTTTTATTGTTGTGGATTTTTGCTATTCTGATGAGATTTAATAATAGAATTTTGCTCTCCACCCAGCACGTTTTGCTCGCACCCTGCAAGCCTACCAAAAATACCCTTGCGCAAGTTAACCTGCGCAAGTGTTAATTTCTGCGTTAGTTAAGTCACGCAACGTGACTTAACTAACGCACCTTATAAACTCTGCGTGACTTAAGTCACGCCGCGTGAGTTAACTCACGCACTCTGCGTGAGTTAACTCACGCTATTTCAAAGTCATATGAATTGCTCCAACATACACAGAAGGCGCATGAGACCCAAAGTGAAGTGAATTACGTGACTTAAGTAACGTAACTCACTGGTTTTTTCTCTACTATTTTCCTTTCTTCTTTCTTTCTTTCTTTCTTTCTTTCTTTGCATCTTTGCCTATTATTTTGAATTGCAAACAACCTTATCAATTTTACAATTGTTGCTTGCTAAAATCCTATGTCAAATCTCATTAGATTGTAAGATCTTTTTTGAATCAATTTCACAAATCAAAATCAAAATCAATTTCATTTCAAAACTGGTATACCTCAACCGCATAAAGAAATAACCCAGCTGTTCAAATAACTCTCTTGCTAAACAGATTTCAAGTGAATTGGCACAAATAACCCAGCTGTTCTTAATTTCATAAATGAAGGAAGAAGAGCAGAAATGAAATTGGAAGAGAATTGGCACAAATAATCCACTTATTCATAATGTATAAGGGACCCTTATCATTGGCACAAATGATTTATTCAAAATTGTAATGGAACGAGAGAGAAGGAAGAAGAGATGGATTGAATGAAATTGGAATGAGAGAGAGGGAAGAAGATAACCAAACTTCTGTTGTTGTTTTCAGCGTGACTTAACTCACGCTGCGTGAGTTAACTCACGCGGCGTGACTTAACTAACGCAGGGGCATATTAGGAATGACTGCAGGGCGCGAGCGAAATGTGCTGGGTGTAGAGCAAAATTCTTAATCTATATTATATATAAAGAAAACTACCCCTTTCAGCACACTTTTGGGTTGGAATTTTCTTTCCAAAAATACCCTTAATTTTAAATACAAATAGCCAATTATAAAATAACACGTGGATTAATAATCAATGTCACTAATAGTCACCGTTAATTTTCTTTTACCACCGTTAACAACAGATCAATCTCACAAAAAGTTTAAAAATTATATTTGCATTCTTTATGTCTCTTCTCATGAATTCAAATCGATCCAGAATTCATCATAGTACCCTCTGACCACATCTCATCACCTCTAAAAAATTAGAAAGTTCCAAGGCTCACGAACTTGATTAATACTTCTGAAGCACCATTGAATGGAATATCTTTAAGGTCCACTTCATGAACTGAATATCTTTATGTTTTATCCTTCGAGCAATTTACTTTCCGCCAACATTACAATTCAAGCTTTGTTTTTACTTTTTTTTGTTAGAAGAATGAATGAATTAGAATTTGAGAAAATCAAAGTTGAACAATAATCACTTATGAAAAAAATAATCCAAAGTTTATGTTTTTTCCTGCTTTATTTCTCACGAGTCTATGAGTTCATTTTAATTTTTTTTTTAAACAAAAATAATAGCCGATGAGGATTGGACTATAAATCCTCTAAAAAAAATTAGTAACAAACATGAGCAAAAAATATTGTTAAAGATTGAACTTTAAATTCTCTAAAAAAAAAAGATTAGTAACAAACATGAGCAAAAAATAATGTTAAAGATTAGAATTTAAATCCTCTAATAAAAGATTAGTAACAAACGTGAGCAAAAAAAAGATTAGTAACAAACTAAGCAAAATATAATGTTAAAAATTGGACTTTAAATCCTCTGATAAAAATATTAGTAACAAACATGAGCAAAATATTATGATTCAAAATCTTTTAGAAAACGATTTGTTAGCACTATATTAAATGGACTATAAATCCTCTAAAAAAATATTAGTAACAAACGTGAGCAAAAAATATTGTTAAAGATTGGACTTTAAATCCTCTAAAAAAATATTAGTAACAAACATGAGCAATAAATAATGTTAAATATTAGACTTTAAATCCTCTAATAAAAGATTAGTAACAAACGTGAGCAAAAAAAAAAGATTAGTAATAAACATGAGAAAAAAATAATGTTAAAAATTGGACTTTAAATCCTCTGTTAAAAATATTAGTAATAAACGTGAGCAAAATATTATGATTCGAAATCTTTTAGAAAAAGATTTGTTAGCACTATATTAAAAATATTAATAAGTAGGGTTGTCACAGTTCATAGTTCGTTCCCGCATTGTTTAGTTTTTCTCAACCTCTCTCCACCCTCTGCATCAGAATTCAGAATTAACCTGTAAGTTTTTTTCTTTCTTTCATGTTACAACTAATCAAAGTTGATTAATTTTATGGATTATTTGACTTTGCTGATTTATAAGTGATTATGATTCAAATTATTTACGATTAATTTTAAGAATTATTTGACTTTGCTGGTTTATAATTGTTTATGCAAACTATGATAATGTTTTTTTTTACATCTATAAGCACACCTTTGGGTTGGAATTTTCTTTCCAAAAATACCCTTAATTATAAATACAAATAGCCAATTATAAAATAATATGTGGATTAGTAATCCATGTCACTAATCGTCACTGTTAACCCTCTTTTACATTTGTTAACCAAAGATCAAACTCACAAAAAAACTAGCACAAAACAACAACTCATGTTACTTTTTTATCAGCCGCTTTTATGTTGTACATCTGTGTTGTTCTCCTCAATACAACCGACAAAGATTGTCAAGTATTTTCATATCCCTTCCACAAAAAACAGTATTCCATATTATTTTATTGATTATTGATATAAATTACTCATCCTTAGTCTTTGATCAATTGTAACAAACGTGAGTAAAAAATAATGGAAAAGATTGGACTTTAAATCCTCTAAAAAAAAAAGATTAGTAACAAACGTGAGCAAAAAATAATGTTAAATATTGGAATTTAAATCCTCTAAAAAAAATTAGTAACAAACGTGAGCAAAAAATATTGTTAAAGATTGGACTTTAAATCCTCTAAAAAAATATTAGTAATAGACGTGGGCAAAAAATATTGTTGAAGATTGGACTATAAATTCTCTAAAAAAAAGATTAGTAACAAACGTGAGCAAAAAATAATGTTAAAGACTGGACTTTAAATCCTCTAAAAAAAGATTAGTAACAAACGTGTGAAAAAATAATGTTAAAGACTGGACTTTAAATCCTCTAAAAAAAATATTAGTAACAAACGTGAGCAAAAAATAATGTTAAAGATTGAACTTTAAATCCTCTGAAAAAAAATATTAGTAACAAACGTGAGCAAAATATTATGTTAAAGATTGGACTTTAAATCCTCTAATGTTAACGGGCAGACCATTCCCAATGTCGGAATCTATCTTCCACGACATGTTTACAGTCATGGTCAATTATATGTAGCTTTATCGAGAGGAGTTTCTCAAAATTCAACAAAATTCTCATTAATGAAGGGAAAGTAGAAGGAGAAGATGGAGACTTTACGAAAAATGTAGTTTTTAAAGATATTCTTTTATCGCAATCATAACAATGTTTCTTTTACATAAAACGTCATTTATACATTTATGTTATGATGTTACTAATTACTATTAGAATAAACAATAAAAGATCATTATTTTTTCTTTATTTTATATGTAGACAAACTAAAATATGTTGAGTTCATAAATAATTGTTATATAACTTGACAATATCAATAGTATATATATAAAGTAAGGTTTTTTATGCCACGTGCTACTTCAACATTCATTCTCAATATTTTTATTATTTATTCTATTTTTAAAAACCAATATTGTATTTAACATAAATATCTCAACAAACTTTTGATCTGATGCACTCAGTATTTTTTTTAATCAATATCAATAGTATATATATAAAGTAAGGTTTTTTATGTTACGTGTCACTTCCACATTCATTCTCAATATTTTTATTATTTTTTCTATTTTTAAAAACCAATATTTTATTTTTTGTCAAAAAAAAAACCAATATTTTATTTAACATAAATATTTAACCAAACTTTTGATCTTATGCACTCAGTATTTATTTTTATTTTTATTGAATTTCTAATATTTTATGTAACAGAAATATCTCAACAAACTACACATCAATCAATCAATCAATCAATATCAATCAATAGTATATATAAAGGAAGGTTTTTTATGCCACGTGTCACTTCCACGTTCATTCTCAATATTTTTATTATTTTTTCTATTTTTTAAAACCAATATTTTATTTGGCATAAATATCTCAACAAACTTTCAATCGTATTGATGAGTCATTAATTAGTCTATTTTATTGCATTATTTAGTTTAGTTTTATTAAAGATTTGATTTATTTTATTGCAATTTATTTCCTTTTTGAATATTTTACTTCAAATTGCTTTTTATTATATGTTAGGAACGAATATATGGTGGAAGGTGTCTTGGAGCAAAAGAAAGAGGACTGGAGCAAATACAGTACGAAAATACGAAGATACGGAACAAAAATATGTTCCCACCAAGTCAGAAGCTTGGCACGGCCAGTGCCAACATATGGCACGGCCGTGCCACCTCCAGAAGCCACTTTTGCTGCTTTTCTTCAAGCCCAAGTTACCCTGTTGCAGCTTTACTGTTCTGCCCTTTTAGTTGCTTAGTTTCTAAGTCGATTGTAAAGCTATAAATAGAGTAGCTCTCCACCATAAACATTCACCTTAGAATATTTTCAGTATTATTTCAATAGAAGTCTTTATTTTCCTTTTATTTCTCTCTCGGAATTTACTTTATTGCTTTCTCTCTTATTCCCCCATGTCTACGATGAACATGAGTGAGTAGACTTTCTTTGTCTTGGGATTGTTGGATAAGTCTAATGATGTAATCCGGATCAAGCCAAGCCTTAAACCCTAATCTTATATAACCTTAATTTCTAATTTAAATTCACCGCTTTAACATGAATTAACCATTATCAAACTGTGGAAACGGAAGTGGAGGGTTTGATAATTGTTAATTCATTATTCCAAATATCAATTCATAAAACGAAAGTGGAGTTTTGATATTCGAACAAGTGAATCTAAACAAGGATTGCGAAACATGAAAATAGTCTAGCAAACCTTGAGACATATAAAGTTTCGAGCTTCAAGGATTCCAAAGGCAATCACCCATGAAAATAGGTGTGGTTGTTGGAGGAACACACTCACTGAGACCGAAAGGAGATGTGATAGACTAAAGAGAAACTTGTCTTTAGAAATTAAGACCAACGTAAGGTTATAAGTTTAAGGCTTGTTTGTGAAAAGATTCGTTATTACGATGAATCAATAATCCCAAGGCTCTTTTATTATTATTGTTATTTACCTTCAGCAATTAAACCTCCTTTTACTAAACTTTCTTCTCCTCTAATCATTCTTTAAAGGTTAATTAAATTAAACAACTCCCTAGCGGAACGATACTCTTTTACTACTATTACTTCGATAGACCGTGCACTTGCGGTTTGGCCAATCATGTATCCACTCAATGTTAATTCATTTTAAATTTTTATTGAATTTCTAATATTTAATGCAGCAGAAATATCTCAACAAATTACGTATTATACTTTCAACAAAGTTTACATCTTATTTTATAATTAAAATGTTCCAATTGGTTTGTTTTTTTTATTTTAGAAAAAGAAGCTTCAATTAGTTACTAAGTAATCTTTTAGCACCGTATCATTCATTTAGTTTTTCTTTTTGAGAAAAAAGGCTTCGATTAGTTATTATGTGATCTTTTATCCACATATTCTAATAAAAATGTTAGCTATAAATAAAGGAATTTTTGTTAATCACATATTCACATATTTTGAGCACAAACGGAAACCTCAAACCTTATTTTCATCTAACCTTTTTCCTTCTTCAGGTTTGTCAAACACCAATTCTATTATTTCTCTTATATATATATATATATATATATATATATATATATATATATATATATATGTAACCACTTTCTAATGCTGCTTTTTAATATAACATTTTTTATCTTTTTGTTATTTTTATTTTTTGATTTTTGTAGACAACTTTTCAAACATCTTAAACACTTCTACTGATGTTTATACACACACACACACACTTACAATACCATGATTCAATTTTGATTCCGAACTGACCAAATCATAAATTTCATCATTCTGTTTTTATTTATCTTTTCTAAAAATTATTGCTACAAAATTTATCTCCATTGATGACGTCAATCAATCAATAATATATAAATGAAGTAAGGTAATTTTATGTCACGTTTTGACTCCACGTTTATTCTCAAATTTTTATTAATCTTCTATTTTTACGTAAAGATTTAATTTTGCATAGATATCTCAACAAATTCTTTCTTTTTATCAAAAAGATTTTCTTCTTCTTTCTATTTAGCATGTACCCCTCTCTCTCGACAAACAATATACATTACATTGATATTTTCCAATAAATATATTACTTCATCATCTGATTAAATAATAAATTTTTCAAAGTATAATTTAATTTTATCATAATTTATTTCAATAGTTTATTTTTTATTTATTTATTTTTTTCATATTGAATATTTTTGTTGATTTCACATTTGTTTCGAATATTTTTTATTTTTCAATAATATTTATTTTAATTTGATATAAATATACCAATGTACTTTTTTTAATATTTTTATAATATTACGTTTTTTAGTTAAATTTTTTTATTATTTTTTGTATTTTCTAAATATTTTTATTCATTAATTTTTATGTAGCATATATATCTAAACAAACTAAATTATATATATATATATATATATATATATATATATATATATATATTTGTTTTGTTTTTGTTATATTTTATCTTTTAAAACCTAATTTTCATAATTGTTTAAATTATCTGTTACTTCTTTTTCTTTATTTTTTTTTTTGATAAGCAAGGAGCGAGGACAGGCATCCGGAGACATCGTCGACATCCCAACTAGGTTGGCACCCCGAGACACCGCCATCCTCTGCCGCCTAACTCAAAGAAATTTTATTAAAAAAATGGAAAAATAATTACAAAGGAGGGGGGACTAGGCCAAAACCCTTCGAAAGGAACAGTTGATAAAAAAACTGAATAAAAAACACAAACAGACTAAGGAAATCTGTAGGTAGGTAAACCGCATCTGTCCCGAAAGAAATCTAGAGATATAGCACGAGGGAGAGAGTCTATCCAAACCGCCCCAACCACAGAGTGACCCATATTCGCAAAGTAATCTGCACAGCTATTACCTTCACGAAAAATATGAGAAGCAATCACCTGAATTCCAAGATTTCGAGCATTTTGCCATCTGTTACGAAGCCAAACGGGTACCAAATGAGGATGCGAAAAAATCATGATAGCGCTTGTTGAATCACTCTCCAACCAGATATTCCTCCAACCGTTACGGGCAGCACACTCAATAGCAATAATAATGGCCAAGACTTCTGCATAAAAAACAGACTGTACTCCAATATTACCAGCAAAAGCACCACGGAACGTCCCACGGTGGTCACGAAACAGCCCCCCACAGGCCGCATTCCCACCAATCACCGAGCCATCCGTGTTAACTTTCAACCACGGAGCGGTGGGAGACTTCCACACAACCGGCACAATATCTCTAAGCTTACGGCAATGAGGAGCAACCATAAATGAGTCCAGTAACACAGAATCAGAAGGAAGGCAAAAACCCTTAGAAACATTACCTGACCTTGCTATAAAGGAATGTATACGAACCTTAGCTGCATGCAACGTAGGCACCACATTTGAAAACCGCAAAGAATTTCGTGCCCACCAAATAGAATGAATGGTGTGCAAGACCGCAGCAATATAGATATCAGAGACTTGCGAAGAACATCTAGCTGGTCTACAAGAGAGAAGAGAACCAGCAGTAGAACGATCAATAATACAGTTAAGTTTCATACCTATCCAGTCCCAAAGCTGATTGGCAAAGTTACACCGAAGAAAAAGATGCTCGGAGGACTCGTCTGTTGACATACACAAGCTACAAACCGAAACTACAATACAACCTCGACGTCTGAGGTTCTTATCCGTTGGCATTTTATTATGATGCAGCCTCCAGTAAATACAAGAATGCGAGGGAGGAATAGCGGTGCTCCAAATATTTTCTGCCCAAGACAAATCAGTAGCGCTAGGCCGCAGAAATTCAAAAGCTTGCTTCGAATTTAGTTTCCCATCTGAGGTATGCCGCCAAACCAACACATCAGGGAGCTGACTTGTTGGTAAAATAATGTTGTTGACATAATTTTGGATGGTCACATCAGCTGTAAGAACCGCAGGAAGCCTCAAGGTTCCATTGTCTATCACTTCCGACACGGTACCGGTAAGCTGCGCATGAAATTTAGGATCAAGGGGCATTACATCAACCAATGGTTCTCCAAGCCAATTATCCGTCCAAAAATGAATACTCTCTCCTGATCCAACAACCCACATTGAATTACCTATGACAGTAGCAATTTGCGATTTAATTCCAGCCCATACCGATGACTTGCAATATCGCATATTTGGTATGCCATTCGTGAAATATCTTCTCTTGAAAATGGACGTCCATTGATTTTGCTTTGTTTGAAGGTCCCATGCCAATTTCAGAATTAAAGCCTCATTAATTAGACGTGTAGGCTTGAGATTCAACCCACCTTCATCCCACGACCGGCACATAGTACTCCAAGAAACCGTGCACACCTTCCGCGTTAAAACATCCCCGCTCCAAATGAAATTTTT
This sequence comes from Medicago sativa, assembly GCF_051527215.1. Lineage (NCBI taxonomy): Eukaryota > Viridiplantae > Streptophyta > Magnoliopsida > Fabales > Fabaceae > Medicago > Medicago sativa. Next base: position 19,061,179 of record NC_140753.1, on the reverse strand, counting down.
TACCCAAGTATCAAGCAATCTCAGCAATCGCGTAGGCCACAAATATATATGAAAGGAATAAACAAGCATCCCATGAACAATAGATTTAACCAGCTGCACCCTGCCCATGATTGAAAGAACTGAACCCTTCCACGTAGCAAGTTTACTCTTAATTTTGTCTGTAATGGATCTGAAATGAATAACCTTCGGCTTCCCTTGAAAAATAGGGCAGCCAAGATACATAAAAGGAACAGCTCCAACATTGAACCCTAACATATCAGAAATCATGTTTACACGAGCAACAGACATAGAACCCGTATAAAAGCGGCTTTTTGCATTATTGATCACTTGTCCCGAAACCTCCGAATATTTTTTTAAAAATATTAAGAAGCTCCCGAATATTAGACTTCAAACCTGTGCAAAAAATCATAATATCATCAGCATACAACACATGAGTAGGAAGATAAGTGCCACGACAATATGACATAGGAATGAGCCGTCCTTTCTCTCTGGATGCAGAAATCGCCCTGCTGAGAACTTCCTCCGCCAGACAAAATAAAAGTGGTGAAAGAAGATCCCCCTGACGAACCCCGCGAGAGCAAGAAAAGAAACCAACCGCCTTTCCATTGACCAAAATAGACAACCTTGCAGATTGGAGAATAGCAAGAATCCAATTAATGAGCGTGGAAGAAAAACCGAAGTTATTTAGCACCATGATTAAAAAATTCCAATCCAACGTGTCAAAAGACTTCTTTTTCTTTATATTTTAGCATCATATTCCAATTCAAACTTAACTACTAATCTAGGATTCTTTTTTTTTTTTGACAAAATCTAGGATCCTTTTGTTTTGTTTATCATTGTTTATTTCAATAAATTTATTATTTTTCAAATTTTTAGTATATTATTTTATTATTTTTTATGTAACATAATTATCTCAACAAACTACATATATTAAATCTTTTTCTTTCTTTTAAAGGTTTGTTATATATTATCTTTAAATCCTATTTTTTTTTAAATTGCTTAAATTATTTGTTATTTCATTATCTTTTAGCATCATACGTCAATCAAAATTTTAACTACTCAAATATTTTTAGGACTATAAAATTAAGGGATTTTCGCTAAACATCTACTCACATAATTTTAGCACAATGTAATATTTTTCCATAAACTTTTTCATATACTAATGATTTTTTTTCCTTTCAGAGGGTTTATTAACATTATTCACACTCTATATATAAAATATGGAGACTCAAGATTAGGATCATTAAAATATAAAGAATGCCGAATTTTAAAGAGATCATATTTATTTAATCGATGCGATTTTTATGGATGATAGTGCATGCATCAAATTTTTTTCTTTGTGAAATTTTACTAATATATTCTCACATTAACTTAATTATGTTTCTATGCTAGTATTTATTTAATTTTGTTGTTGGTGATATTGTTTTTTTGATCCCCTAGAAAAAATTCTAGGGGATCAAAATTCAATGCACTATGTGAAGCGGCAATGTTACAAAATATCAATCTATGTTATTATAAAAAATTAATATCAATCTACGTTGATTAATGTAATATGTTATGAGATAAAAAGTATATTAATTTTTAATAACAACCATAAATTTAAACTAACTTCCTATGAATATGGAATATTTTATAAAACTATAACCATTGTGAAGCCGTATATATTTTTTAAGGAGTTAATTTACATGTCTTTTGTCTATTTATTATGTTTTTTTTGGGTAATTATGATATAGGTTCACAAATTCCACAATCGTTAGAGATGACTAATCTCCATCAAGAATCAGTGACGCACAAAAGATGAGTTCTTCCCTTTCAATCGATTTTTTTCCTCATAGGCATGAGCCACAAAACAAACTCATGACCACATGTTTAAAGGGACCCAAGAACTCTTGCCGATTGGACTAATTCATTATTGATTTTGTTACACTTTTTATTCTTGCATTGAACATTCATTTCACCATTTATATTTATTTTTAAGATATTATTATAATTATAAATTTAAATAAATTCAATTTAATATACTTACACGTGCATTCGTGCACACAAACTTTTTTAATATCCAACCCGAGCAACGCCGGGGCTCTAAACTAGTATCAATAGTATATATATAAAGTAAGGTTTTTTATGCCACATGTCACTTCCACATTCATTCTCATGATTTTTATTATTTTTTCTATTTTTAAAACCAATATTTTATTTAACATAAATATCTCAACAAACTTTTGATCTTATGCACTCAGTAATTTTTTTAAATTTTTATTGAATTTCTAATATTTTATGTAGCAGAAATATCTCAACAAACTACACATCAATCAATCAATAAATCAACAGTGTATATATATATATATATATATATATATATATATATATATATATATATATCAATAATCAATATCAATCAATCAATAGTATATATATAAAGTAAGGTTTTTTATGCCACATGTCACTTCCACATTCATTCTCAATATTTTTATTTTTTTTTTCTATTTTTAAAAACCAATATTTTATTTAACAAAAATCGGGTTTTCGGGCTACTTTATCGTATTGCTCCGAAACATCCCCAGAAAATCAGAAAAAATTCAAGGACCATGACTCCCGTAGAAGGGACTTCTTACGGGACTCCGCCCCTCAAAATCCAAAATTCCATCGTTTAGACCCATTTTTCATTTTTATTAATTTTTTATATTCTCAGAAAAATCCGAAAAAATTTTCATTAGTTTTATTTGATTTTTAGAATTTTTTGGTACTATTTTTATATTTTTATGATTTTATTTGACAGGTTTTTAGCATTTTTTTACTTAGTTTTTTGTTGTTTTTAAAAGGAAATCTCAAAACTGTTGAAATGTGAGAGTCTGATGGCTGATTATACATAAGAATTGTCCGGATTATAAAATCTGAAATTGTAAACATGAATCCGAATTTTAAAATCCGGAATGCACAAGGGCATTTTTAGAAATTTTACAGGGCGCGGGAGAAGGCAATAAGTTGGGAAAGTAATAGTCCATGTTTAAAGGACCCAAAACTATTACCACTTGGACTAATTCATTATTGATTTTGTTACACTTTTTATTCTTGCATTGGACATTCATCTCATCATTTATATTTATTTTTAATTTTTTTTGAAATATTTATATTTATTTTTATGATATTATTATAATTGTAAATTTAAATAAATTCAATCTAATATACTGATACGTGTATTCGTGCACACAAACTTATAAAACTTATTTAATATCTAACCCGGGCAACGCCGGGTCTCTAAACTAGTAATATATATAAGGCCAAATACTTCCCTGGGTCCTTTAAGTTTCATGTTTGTAACAAATAGGTCCTTTAAGTTTTTTAGGTAAAGATAGGTCCTTTAAGTTTCTAAAGTTTCAGATAGGTCCTTAACGGAGTTGATATGAAGGACCTATCTGAAACAAACTCGAAACTTAAAGGACTTATCTGAAACCTTAGAAACTTAAAGGACCTATCTGTTACCTAAAAAACTTAAAGGACCTATCTGTTACAAACGTGAAACTTAAAGGAACCAGGGAGCTATTTGACCTATATATAAAATAAGGTTTTTATGCCACGTGTCACTTCCACTTTCATTCTCAATATTTTTATTATTTTTTCTATTTTTATAAACCAATATTTTATTTAACATAAATATCTCAACAAACTTTTGATCTTATGTACTCAATATTTTTATTTTTATTTTTATTGAATTTCTAATATTTTATGTACCAGAAATATCTCAACAAACTACACATCAATCAATCAATCAATAGTATATATATAAAGTAATGTTTTTTATGCCACGTGTCACTTCCACATTCATTCTCAATATTTTTATTATTTTTTCTATTTTTAAAAACCAATATTTTATTTAACATAAATATCTCAACAACATTTTGATCTTATCCACTCAATATTTTCTTTAAATTTTTATTGAATTTCTAATATTTTATGTAGCAGAAATATCTCAACAAACATTCTCAATATTTTTATTATTTTTCTATTTTAAAAAACCAATATTTTATTTAACATAAATATCTCAACAACATTTTGATCTTATCCACTCAATATTTTGATCTTATCTCAACAAACTATACATAATACTTTCAACGAAGTTTACATATACGATCTTATTTTATGATTAAAAGATTCCAATTTGTTTATTTGTTTTTAGGAAAAGAAGCTTCAATTAGTTATTACTAATCTTTTAGCACTATATCATCCAATATCATCCAATTAGTTTTTATGTTTGAGGAATAAAAAGGTTCGATTAGTTTTTTTTTTTTTTTATAAAAAAAACGTTTGATTAGTTATTATGTTATCTTTTAGCAGCATATTCTAATGCAAATATTAACTATAAATAAATAAATTTTCGCTAATCACATATTTACATATTTTGAGCACAAACAGAAACCCCAAACCTTCTTTTCCTTCTTCAGGTTTGCCAAACACCAATTTTATTATTACTCATACATATACTTTGATATATATATATATATATATATATATATATATATATATATATATATATATATATATATATATTTCAACCACTTTCTTCCCTTTCAATCAATTTTTCTCTCTCATAAGCATGGGCCACGAAACAAACCCTTGACTACATATTTAAAGGGACCTTAAACTCTTACCACTTGGACTGATTCATTATTGATTTTGTTACACTTTTTATTCTTGCATTGGACATTCATCTCATCATTTATATTTATTTTTATGATATTATTATAATTTTAAATTTAAATAAATTTAGTCTAATATACTGACACGTGTATTCGTGAACACAAACTTATAAAACTTATTTAATATCTAACCCGGGCAACGCCGGGTCTCTAAACTAGTTTTGTTTATAAATCAATATATCAATAATTTCCATTAATATTTAAAAATTTAAAAAATTTAATCAAAATTATACAAACAAACATAATAAAATAATCACATGCGTTAGCGCAGTAGAAAGAGCGGACAGACGGGCACGATAGTGCCCGTCTTTCCGCTAGTAATACTAAAATAAAAGGCAAAAATTGAAGAAAAGCCCAATTAAAAAAAGTATTTACTTTCTTAAAAAAAAAAATTGTCACACCTCCTTAAATTATGGCAAATAGTAGATTGTGATTGACTGCTCTTTATTCTTAAAGAATTTTTAATGTTATTTTTCTAGAGATATATCATTGCTCATAACTTTAATTCAAAATATAACAATTTATTTAGAAAAATCCAAAATATAACAATACACTGTATTACTTTGGGCATTCCGAATTTCTATATATAGCTAAGCTAACAGAAGAAAAAACAGAATTTCAAACCTGATTTTCCAATATTACCCTTTTTTCTTCCTCAAATTCTCGTTTCGCAACTGATTTCCACCACTCTCTCTCCATTCTCACACTCTTGCTTTCTCTCTCCTCATTATGGAGAAAGCAGAGTCCTCCACCGCCATCGCTTCCACCTCCGATCAAGATTCCGACGAAAACCACCGCACACAACACCACCTAACACTCCCCTCCGGCCTCCGTCAACACGAATTCGACTCCCTCATCCCTTTCATCAACTCACACCACACCTACCTCATAGGCCCCAACCAATGCTCCAGGCTTCTCGCTCAACGCATCCACGCGCCGCCGCAAACCGTCTGGTCCGTCGTCCGTAGCTTCGACAAACCGCAAATCTACAAACACTTCATCAAAAGCTGCTCTCTCAAAGAAGGTTTTCAAATGAAAGTCGGTTGCACTCGCGACGTCAATGTCATCTCCGGTCTCCCGGCGGCGACTAGCACCGAGAGACTCGACGTTCTTGACGACGAACGTCGTGTTACCGGTTTCAGTATCATCGGCGGTGAACACCGTTTGAAGAATTACCGTTCCGTTACTTCCGTTCACGGTTTCGGTGACGGTGATAACGGTGGTGAGATCTGGACCGTTGTTTTGGAATCTTACGTCGTTGATGTTCCTGAAGGTAATACTGAAGAGGATACGCGTCTTTTTGCTGATACCGTTGTGAAGCTTAATCTTCAGAAGCTTGCGTCTGTCACCGAAGGAAAGAACCGTGACGGTGACGGTAAGTCACATTAGTAGGGTCCATTGAACCGCAAATTTTATTCAATACCAAAAAAAAAAAAAAATGAAATGAAACTTGATTAATGTCTTCTGCAAGTTGAAAGTATCGTCCATCTGAAATGTCAGGATCATCCGACACGTCTTTCATCAGAAGTGTCATGCTACATTCCTTCGCGAATACATCCAAAAATTGGAGATCACGTTTTTTTTTAGTTCTTTTAATTTTGTGTGAGACTTTTTTTTCTTTTATGATGAATTTGATTTTCCACTTTTATAATGCAACATGTTCAAGTGGATGAATGAATGAATGCACGTCGAGTTTGAAAGTTGTGAATTGCAATGTGTAAGGGCATTTAAGTCAATGCAAGTTGTACAGAAAATGTTGACTTGTTGATGTGATTTGATCATTGTGAATATCATTTGCTTTTAGCCTCGATTTTATTCGACCTAGTGGTATTTTTTTTTACTGTTTCTATTATTTTGGCAACTAGTATAAATGCATGCAATATTATCGAATCGATTGAACTGAAATGATTAACGAGTTTAAGAGAAACGTTTTAGAGTATACAAATTCAATTTTGTATAAAACAATTTTTGATCAGATGTTATTTATCTTTAGATTAAGGTTGGATTACCGTAACTTATTTATCTGGAATCAAAGGATTAAAAGAAAAATGTGCATGCAATCCTATTTAAGGAATATGCTTCCTTCTTCGGGAAAAATACTATTAAAAAATTCTGGAAGGATCGAGTAATAATAATACAACTTTCTTTGTTGTTGGGTTGAAAAAACTAATCATACGAATGGGCGCAATTGTGAACCATTTGATTTGATAGGTGCTGACCAATACTTAAAAATTGAGCAAACAGTAGCCATTTTGGTCACATGTGAGGCTCTTTCACTATCGAAAATTCAATCCCATTTCTAACGTATTAAGTTCACTGTCTAAAAAAAAAGTTCACTGTCTAAAAACAAATTTGATGATTGATAAAAGAAATACTTAAAAGATGTGTTTGCATTCGATCCATTCTTATATTACAGTGATAAGTTATCATCTCACACATTTAATGATCTTACCCATTAAAAATTGTTACAAATTTCAATGACAATATACTTTTTTTACTTTTTAATAATAAAAGTTTAAGATTTTTCTTGTCCTCACGACTAAGACATGTTGACTTGATTGATGTTGATTAGATCAACACATCATCCGTAAAGGTAATAAAGATTGTATATCTCTAAGTTCAATGGCAATATACTTTTTTTACTTTTTAATAATAAAAGTTTAAGATTTTTCTCCTCCTCACGACTAAGACATGTTGACTTGATTGATGTTGATTAGATCAACACATCATCCGTAAAGGCAATAAAGATTGTATATCTCTAAGAAGTATTAGTCGTCACATTAGAGTTAAGACAATTTTAAGTATTAGTCGGTAGGAAAATTTGTCTTAATTACTTACAAGATATTTATATTTTTACGGTTTTAGTTTAGGGGTTTGCTAGAACACACCCACTAATTTTTATGTGGGAGTGTTTTAGCAAAGCTACACCTTAGGGTGTAATTAACCACTTTTTAGTTATTTACTTGCTAAAACACTCCCACATAAAAACTAGTGGGTGTGTTCTAGCAAATGCCTATAGGATTTGCTAGAACACACCCACTTGTTATTGTTAGAAGGTGTGTTATAGCAACATACACCTTAGGGTGTATTTAACCACTTTTTAGTTATTTACTTGCTAAAACACTCCCACATAAAAACTAGTGGGTGTGTTCTAGCAAACCCCTTTAGTTTATATGAATATCTTGTAAGAATATATTGTAAATGATTATCATCATTAGATTTGACTTACTTGCAAAGTCATGAGTTCAACTCCACTTTTGATAAATAATATGTGTATTTTATTAGAGTAATGCTATATATCTAGAGAGGCAGCATCATGAAATTATCCAGAATAACCAATCACAATTCATAGCAGAGCGGAATACATGGGAGGATGGCGTAAAACATCAAAAATCAATAAATAATTGTGCAATAATTAAGACATGCAAATTCGCTTTGCTTTAGTATTTTCCTTTTTATTAAGGTTCCTTAAATTTTAAACTTTTTGTAATAAAAGAAAAATGAGTGTATAGTATTAGTGTGTAGAAAAACATGCCTTAATTAGATATGTATATTTACAATTTTAGTTTAGATGAGCTTAAGCCTAAAGTATAGTGCACGACCATTCAAATGACCGTCTCTTTTCTTCCACAAATAAAGTGCTATTCATTTCAGAATCAGTTGTTTTTTTTTCTTCTTTTATATGTTGATTTTGGACATAATCTCTTATCCATCAACATCCTATCACAACTCTAGGATAGTGTAAAGCTAGGTAGTAGGTATACGACTTATGTTAGATATTTGTATGAAAACTCATGGACGTATGGTGGAAATCTTTAGTCCAGTTAATGTCAAATGTACTATTAAGCAATGCGTGCTGGTATAATCTTTTGAAAATAAAATAGTGTTAGGAAAACTGTTTCTATTAAGAAAACCACTCAAGCAAAAAAATAAGTTATATATTCAAATTGCTTTTATATATATCTAATAACCGTCTTTAAGGATAGCTCCAAATTTTCACCTTGCATCCACTGTCAAATTTATGAAACATCTTCTAGTAAAACAAAATACTGATGAAGTTGGATCCCCTGTATTTTGGAAATTGAAATGGTAAATAGGTTGGATTCTGAAAACTATTAGAAAAAACAAAAAGTATAAACTATAAAGCGAGTGTTTGTTTCCGCAGAGGAATGTAGCCAAACGTGTTTTATTTTAAAGCTACACTTTTTAACTTCTTCATTTTCACGGTAGAAAGCAAGTTGGATGCATCGATGGATAGACGTGAAACCAAACAAACTATTAGCAAATAAAATAAAGATTTGTAGTGCATATACCATTTTCATGATAGAAAGCAAGTTGGATGCGTCGATGGATAGACGTGGACCCAAACACGCTTTTAGCAAATAAAAGAAAGATTCATAGGTGCATATAATCGAATTGCATGTTTGGTTCCACTTCTAGAGCGTCTACGATTGATTTTAGATATGTAGAATTAATTTTGACATGTTTGGTTTCTCTCAGATAGAATTGATTCTACCTCCATAATTGATTATAATTGAAACTATGATTTATAACTTTTCATTCTATAATTGATTTCATGCACTAATTTATAGTTCAACTTAATTTTACATAAATGTATCTAAACACAAATCAATAATCAATTTTACCCAAAATCAATTCTACATAATCAAATGAATTCTATCAAAATCAACTTTACCCACCGCACAACCAATCACACGCAAAATCATATCATTTCATTCATGTCTTTAAGGTAAGATGGTCGTTGGATCAAAATCAATTTCAAGCATAATATTCTAGATTTAGAAAATCACTTGTTTTATGCATCCAATGTCAATGAAACAGACACTAATATACTAACTGCACAATGCATGAAATTGCGACACCGCGCTAGCCAAACCTAGATAAGGGTGGGTAGGTAGTGAGCAAATTTGAGAATAAAGTTGTGTCAGATAACTTTGGTTTGGTGTATGTTAAAAGTCATATTCATATATGTATGGAGCACTTACCCTGACACACAGTGTGGACAAGGGAATTTCTTAAAATTTGAGAAGGGAACCTTGTTTGTTCCACCTCAGTTTCTACCAATTAGTTTTGGTATAGTTTTCCTTCCATTTGAGGCATCTAGTTAAAAATGGCCCATACAATACAAAATTCCAATTCATCCACCCACAATTATATTACTTTATGACACCATATGGTTTATTTATCTACAAGGTCTGGTCACATGCCATGATGATATATTGATGCCTCGTTTAATTTTGCAAGTGCATATATATTTATGTGGGCCTCATTTTCTCTCTTAATCGATGCATGGATTTTTATCAAAAGAGCTGGCAATAGAGGGTTTTTCAAGATTATATATATAATATAAATATACCAATATTGTTGATGGACCTTTAGATTGTCACTGTTTAGGGATACTGTTAGTGTCAACGTCTCCATGCTTATTGAAGGTTCTTGAATTTTTGGATTGGAACGTATGAGGATGGATTTTTGTTAAGGAACATATACCCTGACAGAGACAATTATATGGAAGGGACTAATTGCACTGCTTCATTACAAATAAAACTAATTGCATTGCTTTTGGTTACTCATAAATTTATAATCCAGATTTAAAGCTATTTCCACCTCATTGATTTTTATGTTCAAATTCCTTTAATCTTTAACTCAAATAAATCCCTTTACTTCACATTGTTCTTCTTCTTTTTTTGAAAAATTCCTTATTAAAAATTTATTTTGACCGTGAGTGATCTGTAACATAAAGAGATAAAAAGAAAAGATGGAAAAAAATAATATATTTTTCATGAGTGATTTGAAGGAAAAGGAAGAAAATAATGTATGCATATGTTATGGAATATGTATTGAATATTAGTACTATACATTCATTTGTTAATGAATGTATAGGCTAAGATTGTTGTCAATAATTTCAATCAAAAAAATCTGTATGGATTTTATACAACAGGTTAATTACTTTATTGTTAAATGTGTAGCATATATTAATTAATGTATTTTGCTAATAAGTGTTTTAACAAATCAAAAGGGTACAATATTACTTTTTTTTTGAAGGAAAAGGGTACAATATTACTTGATAGTTGATATATAGTTATTCAGTATGTGTTCACAATATTTTTTCCTTTTCACTAAAATTCCTTCTTCCAAAAAACATAGCACGTGAAGAGTACTAAGTACTAACCCTCACGATAAGAAATGTTGAAGATTGCAACATGGCCCCATTTGTGATCACTGATCAGCCAATTGGGGCATTGTGTTTGATACAAGTTGCCAACTTGTGCATTAAAGAAAGGCAAAAAACTTTGAAGATTGAAAGCGACAATGACAAATAGAAACAACAAAGACTAGCTTTAGAGGAAACAAATGCTCATATGCTTGTGTGTCAAAAGAATCTTTTTCCAATTTCAAGCATTCCTTTTTCTTTTCATTTTGCTACTTCATTATTGGTCATACTCTTGGGGACTAAAGTAGTGGCCACAATCATACATAAAAGGCCCTCTTTAAACCATTGAAATGAAAATGTTGGGGCTAAAATATGAAAAATGAAAAGGTCCAATCATTTTTCATTACTGTTATTTTGATGCCCCCACTTCCCCTATCCATCATTCTTTTACCAAATTGAGAATGGCTTTTACCAAATTGAGAATGGTGCGCATATCAAAAGAACTTTTCAAGTGTTTCTAGTAATTTGTTGATAAGCTAACCACCATGGCCACCACTAGGCACTTGCTATAACTCCATTAATCAGATAGTTGTAATCTCAAATGCTCATTCGATTCTAAAATAGGATGCTTTGGCTTTAGGGGGGCCATTCCCCAAAATTCAACCTTATTGTATGATCAATATGTTGATGGAGGCTTGTCCTTTAATGTGAATATAATGAATGCTTGTTTTGACTTGCATCTAAAGTAATATCAGATCGATATTTAGAATCTGTTTCTTTCAAATTATTTGTAACTTTTTTTTAATAAAAATATAATGAAAACAATAGTACAAATGTGATATATTTTAATTAACTCACTTTTGCAAAAAAGAAAATACACTTATAAAAAAAAAAAGAACAGGAATGCCTTCATCTGGGCTTCCTGGACCATCCTCATTGCTTGGATTAGCGAGCTATCTATGGTAGGACCTCGCCATTTTAAATAGTGAGGTTAGCCCATTATTATTTTTTCATTGGGGTAAGAAAAATTAAAAAAATTAAACTAAAATTGATAATCCTATATACAATGTTCCACAAATCGAGTGTTAACTCGCTGAGTTTACCGAGTTTACGTTTTTAGGTGCCAAAATCGTGTTAACTCGGAGGTAAACTCGATTTCTGATAGTTTGACGAGTTTGACTCGAGTTAACTCGGTCAAACTCGGTAAACTCGTGTAAACTCGACCGAGTTTACGTCTAAAAAAATTAAGGAAATTGGGCCATTTTTTTGACTCATTTCATTTCAAAGCCCAATTCCTTTTCTTCAAGTCCAAAGACTGAATAGTTTCCGTTGCATGTAACGTTTCTTTTTCTTCTCTGTGTTCTCAAACCATGAACAGGGGAGCACATACCAGTTAGGGTTATAATAGTGGAAGGAAAACTATTCCTTCGACACCGGTGATTGCGACGCCGGTGGTGGAACTTATAATTTTGCAAGTTTATTTTGTATTTTGATGTTTAGTTAAACATAATGCTTTATTATGGTGGTTGAAAACCTTTATAATTTAGTCATATTTTGCACTATTGGACTATTTACAATATTATACTCCCTCCGGTCCTATTTATAAGAGAAATTTTGGTCAACAAAAGTTAATGTATCTAGTTAAAAAATTGGACCAAATACATTCACTTTTGTTGACCCAAATTTCTCTTATAAATAGGATCGGAGGGAGTATTAGTTTATATATGTCATGTAAATAATAAAAAAAAATTAATTTTAATTTTAAGCAAACTCGTACGAGTTCTCGAGTCGAGTTTACCTAGACAAAACGAGTTGAGGTAAACTCTCGAGTTGTAAAACTTTGCCTGTATAAATAGATGACTTAGGAGAATTCACAATTTTTCATCTATTCTTCTTACAATTTCTATCATGTCTTTTCCACTGCCCACCAAAGTTAAATTCGAGCATATAAAGAAACCATTTCAAATGTATATAACTCCAAGAAAGATGTTGCTTGGGTTGAAGAAGTAACTAACTCACTTTTTTTACATAGTTCGTCACACGCTTGCGTCCCCATCGTCGACCTTCGTCATACACTTGTGTCCATTTTTCTTTGGGTAAATTGTCGACCCAATTTAAAGCATATTGGGCATTAGCAGAGCAAGAAAGTTTACTTAGCAGGGGCATCATATATATAAATTTGTAACAAAGAATGCATCAGATTGAAATCGTAAAATTAAAATTTAAAATAATGCAATTTTAGATTATATATATAAATATATATCAAGTAAAAAAATTAATCTAATTCTCCAATCTCATCTCTTTTTTCTTCTGAAATGGGATATTAAAAAATCAATGTCTATATTGTGTGTATGTGTCAAGATGTTGGACATGTAATCCCTATGAAATGGGAGATTAACATGAGTTTGTTGTATTTTAAACAACATGAAGCATAAGCAAGAGGTATCATAGTTGTGATTTATCTACATCAATTCGAATTCACATTAAGGTTGGTTGATTAAGGAATATGTTAGCTGCCGTTTTGTTTGTCTATGTTCATGAGGGTTTGGAAGATGAAAGCATTTGCTATTAAAATTATTTTTTTCACAAAAGTTTGTGCATGCAGATGCCACACACAAGGCTCTACCTGCCTCCGCCCTTGCTACTGAGTTTTCACTCAAATTTCTTTTCTCCAGTAGTTGAATGAGGGTATGTTCATTGCATATCATGGATTGTAAAATAAACATTAGATATGTTAGGAAAATAATATGAAGAAATTATTGTAATAGGAATGAGATTGCTACCCATGTTGACAACTTTTTTCTGATGCTTTCCATCCTTGATCGCTCTCATAAAGTTAAGTGACATGTGTTAGACACAATACACATGAGATGTTGGAGGATTGTGCCAACCATTATGTGGATCAGTCCAAAAGCGAAGGAAAATATATTGTTGATCTCATCATGCGCAACAATCGACAATTGGGTCTAATCTTGTCATATAACTAGGTTCCGTCAACTTGGACAAATATTTTTCCGAATATAAAATCATGGATGCATGGACGGAAATCTTAGAAGAGGCGATGAAATATAATGCATCCATCTACCTGATTGCCATCAACTTATGATTAAAACGTCTCCATTTCCACGATGTTTCTTGGAAGATATATTTGCATAACCATCAACCACCGTGGAAGATCATAATAAGATTTCTTCGCGTTCCTATAGACAGCTTCAATCTCTTTGTTATTTTTGATATCCATGCCTTTTTGTATGCAGTGTAATTGAATTTATCTTGAATGTGTGCAATTACAACATTCACTTTGACCAACATATCAATATGTAGAAGTGTCTCTTAAGAGTTGTAACTCATTGTTTCTAAACTTAAGAGTTGTAACTTTTTATGAATTCATTTTAAATTGTGAAAACATGTATCTTACTAAGGCTCCGTTTGTTTTGATTTTTTTTTGAAAAAAAAAAAAAATCCATTTTTTGATCTAAAAAAATCACTTTTTTATTTTTGTAGTGTTTGTTTTAGATTTTAAAAAAAAATCATTTTGTCAAAAAAAATATTTTTAGCCTCAAAATGAAAAGTTATTTCAAGTAGATTTTCCAAAATCTATTTTTTCTAAACAGAAGGAAATCAAGCATAAGAACTTCAAATCTTAAAAAAAAAAAAAGATTTTTATGATAATAAATAAACAGAAATAACTCTACATAATTAAAGAAATGATTCTTTTATCTCAAAATCTATTTTTTTTAAAGTTGAAACAAACACACCCTAAGTTTCCTTATGATGAATCGTTCGTAAGAGTCTGATTAATAGTGGGAATTTTTTTTATCTCGAAAAATCGAAGCATTAACAAAAATAATAATAATTCTCTAAGACTTGGATTGAGTGTCATGTTCAATAGTGTTTATTTCCTCTACATAATTAAAACAATTGCAGCACCCCACAATTTCCTCCTCTATAAAACAAAAGATGTAGAACAGAATTTATTTTACGAAATAAATAACACTATCATAAAATAAACTGGTAGGAAAAATAAAAAAAAAAGTTGGGGTGAGAGAGGCTCGAACTCTCGACCTCAGGATTACTCAGAAGCTATGAGACCTACGCGCTAGCCAACTGCGCCACCACCCCGTTGTGGTAATTATCGGACATAATTTATTATTTATTATTCATTACATTGGTGATTTCATTTGTTGCAAGAATAAACGTTGCTGTGACTGTTTCTGTTTATGTTTATTTGCAGCTCCAAGGAATCTAGGAAAACACCAACGTCAGCTCTCTTTCAATTCAACTCACTTTCCTCTCTCATCTCTAACATGGTTGGATCTGCACCCTCCAACTCCAAGGTAAACCCAACAACACAACACTCTTTTCTTCTGCATTTCAATTCAACATAGTATCTATCTATCTATCTTTTTGTTTCATAACATAACCCTTTCTTGTTTCAATCAAGTTCTTATTTTACTTGCTTTAATTAGTTTTTAGTTGTGGGTGTTGTCACTGAATTGGTTGGATTTGCATGGTTAATTTTATGATCAGGGTGTTTGTCATGTTCTACTTCTTGTTGATTGCTTATTGAAATGTAAAGTGTGCATTTTGTTTAGATTCCATAGAGTTAGCCCTCCAGGTGTATCCTAATTGGCACCAACCTTCTGCGAGCTGTAAAACACCAGACACGACATTGACACATCTGACACACTAGAAAACATTTTTTAAAAAATAAAATAATTGTATGTAATGTAACTGACTGCATGTTTTTATTTCGTGTTGGTGTTGAACATCAGACACGTCTTTAATGTGAAGTGTCTGTGCTACAGAGTCCGGGAGAGGGATTACGTTATCCAAATCCCACTTACACTTACGTTATTTGGCTTTGTTTGATCCTTCTCGCTAGACAAGCTGGTCGTGTTGTTGCATGTTGTCTATGGAAGTGGAACCTCTAGTGTTTTGAAATTTAGGTGACATTCTTATAAGTTGTAATACAATTTTATGTAATTTCTTAACAAAAGAATAAGGTCATCTGAAATTTCGCTAAGAGAATACGAGTGTTAATAAAGGCAGATAACGGGTTTTAGGGGCCAGATGAAAATTCGTTTTATAAATATGGTATTGTAGCCTATGGCAGAAATGTGGCAGATATAGTAGGTGTTGTGGCTAATGTCAGCTGGTACAGAATCGTCAACGCCATAATGTCATGGCGTCTCTATGGCAGAATTTTGACAGCACTAGAGGATCCATTCTCATATCCACTACTCATGATAAAATGTTTCTTTTATTACCGCAGCAAGTTATTAGACAAAACTTTATTGTCACTTTAATACTATTTACTTCAAATATAGTGGTGGAGCCGTTTCATCTCTTTTGTTAATGAGTGTTTACCGTCATTAAATAAATTACAAGACAAGAAAGTTATGTCACTTTATTTCTGTTTATTTCATACATAGTTTCTGGAGTCGTTTTACAGTTTTTCAAAGAGTGTTTATTGCTCTTAATGAGATTTGATACTTTGGTGTAATATAATTTCCTTTTACAAACATTGGGGTACAAGTTTTGAAATGCTCAAGGGGTAAGAATTTGTTAAGCTTTTTAAGGACTACTTTTGACATATTTCTAGTTGTCGTGAGATCTTAACTCATGCCCTGTTGCCTAGGTTTGGACATATGTAGTACATACAAATGTCGGTGGTTGAATAACAAGCATAGGATAAACACTGATACCAAGCTAGAATTTGGGACAGACTTAACTCATTCCCAAGAGCTAGCCCCAGGAGTGATGGTCACCAAGCTTTATAAGGACTAGTTTGGTCGAATCTTATAATCACCAAGCTAGAATATGAAAAGGGATCCACATCAATCCATAGGTAACCAAAGTATCTCTTATAATCTATGAAGCATAGACACAAATATGGACATGAGACACAACATAGGCACACACACACCAACACAAGCAATGTTTAAACTGTAGGAAACTACAACACTACACACACTTGCATAGATAAATATACGAGCATATTATTTTAGAGCATATGGCTGTATTGTCAAGTTTATCTCCTCTCACTTTATCACTTGATGCCCCCTAAAAGGAGTGTTCTAGAGACCCTTTTTTTTTCCCTTTTCATTTTTATGTTTTGACTTTTTTTTTTAATATATTTGAAGTTGGGTATTCTAGAAGTTATTTGAATACAACAGGAAAGTTTTTTCTATTGAGTATAGGTACTTGGTGTGCCAGACCATAGTTGAGTATCCAAGTCGTGCTAATTCGATAAAAAATAATTTTTTGACCGAATAATTAGTGAGGATTGTTGGACAGTTGTTGTATGGGTGAGAACGTTAGAAACATATCTTTGACACTACGCTTCGTAACTTATATTGACTCAGCCAATCCTGCCTCTTTGAGCTAATTTTGCAGTTATTTGCAGTTATGTTAGACCTTGTGTATTCTTTGATTATAATATGAGCTTTTGTTAGTATTTTAAATTTGCCATAATTACATTTGAAGTTCTAATTCGGACCTAGCCATCAAGATGAAGATACAAGAGTTATTTTCACATTATTTCTTCAATGTATTAATCAAACTCATTTAGTTGTGTAGGTTTCCTTGCCTTTTTAGGCCTATTGACTGAAGCCTATAAGGCTTGTTTGTAGTACAATTTGAAACCAACCTTTGAATGCGTTTGCAATTTTCAATCATAGAACAAGTTAATCCAATGATTCATCTTACCGAGAGCATCAATCTCTTGTAGCAATTCGTCTTTGTGATCTTATTATCATTCATGCAATGAATGCGGTGATATTCTTCACCGTCTCAGTCTAATTCTACTCGCATGTTTCTTTTACCTTTCTCATAATTTTTGCATCCAATCTTAATCTTTCCATCATTTTCTATTTTCTTTTCAAGAATTACACTTGGTTCAAGATCCTTGTACACTGCGTATCAATTGAGATTCGCATTAAGTTCTTAATCAGTTATAACTTATTGACCATCCTTATCTAACTTGATTAGTGCAGATGATATCCCTACTCTGAAAATGGAAAACAGGCAAAGTTCTTCTGGTACACAAGACAATTCTATGATGAAATCCATTGACCAAAGAGCACATTCTAGTAAAGGGCGTGGTGACTTATTGACTCGACGTCTGAAGAATCGAGAGAGACAGCGTAGATATAGAGCTCGCAAGCGTCGAGAAGCTGGAACCACAAACTCCTTTGTTGTAGAACAGGCAGCAGCAGTCCAAGTAGAGTTACAACCGAACGGAAATTACAACAATTTTGTGACACGCATATATTGTAATCGAGATTGGAAAAAGGATGCAAGGCGAGCTCATATCGTGAAGCATCAAGAGATGAACGGGTTTATTGATCATTCTTCGACACTAACTAATGTGCCCATTATGACATGCTTAGGCATCGGTAATAAGTCAGAAACAACGCTAGATAGGGAAATTCAATCCGGATCTTCTAGTGTTGTTTATAATGAAACGCCTAGGACTGTGCTGGGTCGTAGAGATTGGAAAGCAGATGCCAGAAGAAAGAAAAACTAGTGATTTTTTTCCCTTTCATTTCTTGTTTTAAAGAGTACTTTTACTAGTGAAATTTCTGTTGTATAATAAAATTCATATAGTATAAAGAATCCTGGAACCTGGTACATCATTTGTCCAGCTTTGAAATTATGAGCACCAAGTAAAAATGTGTTTCTTTCTCATTTTCTGCTTAAACATTTCAGAATTAATTGAAGAGATGATGATAATTTCAGTCTACATTGAGAGATACATGCTTATTTTCCAAATAATTATATAATGCACCATTTTGAACAAGTCAAACTTGTGCAGTAACATCACTTTATTCCTATGGATCTTGTTCACATTTATCAAAATATAAGGTCAAATTTCCCTTTCTGTGGGGATTATATTTATTGAGTTATCTTAATGGGATAGATATACTTCATCTTACCAATTGGAAAAAGTTCCAAAGTGTACATCTTTCTTCAGAAAGCTAGAGTGAAGTACTTTTTTCCACCATCTCTAATTATTGAACGGATTTTACCAATTTGAAAACCCATACATGAAGCACAATTTATGTAACTCTTGCTAACTTCTTCAGAAATGTCATTTTTATTACTCTACATATTTTCATCTTAATGAACAATATTTGCTTCTAAATTATCATCATATTTTTTCATTTCCTTCATTAGTTTCCTTTTTGTTAAAGATGCAAATATCTTTTCCACTAATGTAACAATAAAAAATGAAAATCTTAAATTAATCAACAAAACAAATAAATGGAATATCAATCAAGTGCAATATTAATCAATTGACAACATGATTTCTATCTAATTGTACAAAAAACAACAAATATACAAATTATTCACTACTGTAATTGAATTGAATATTGAAAGAGGTTTTCTATTTTCTGTATTTCTTTTTATCTTTTACCTTTTATTTTAAAAACCCAGAGATAGCAATCAACAAAGTGAAATGTGTGACATTGAACACGTGCACAAATTTTTTATTTTAATATTACAAACATTCCTACTGCAGTTCGTGAATGTAGTCTCTCGTGTCATATTTTTATTTGATTACAAATATATTTATCAATATTAGTAACCAAATAAAACATTGATAAATATTTGGTTACAAACATTGCTACAAATACAATGATGCTATATGGGATGAGAGACTACTTGAACGAATTGCAGGAACACGTTCAATCACATGCAATATACCTTTAAAGCTTAATACACCTAAATTTTCACATATGATATCACAATGTACAGAAAGATCTATAATAAAATTAAATAAATTTTATAAACTGAACCATGAATTACAAAGAATCTGAAGGGAAAAAAACTAAAAATCGTAAAGGGTTAGCGGCGCAGCTTGTTGTCCCCGCTTGGCTTCCATTAAAATGTAATATGTGAATAAATTCATATTCTATGATGGCATTGGTTTTTGTAAAGAATGTAAATTATAAATAGCACAAAAAAAGCGCTTGTGTATCGTACGAGCGCATGAAACACCATGTTTATAATGTACATTAACTCTAACCCCCCACCCCTTCCCCAATTTTTACATTAATTTCCACCACAGTCAAAGTATCACAATTCAGAAAAACCAATGTGATAATAATGTTCGTTGATCTAATCATCTCAATGGCAAGTCACACCTTGGTCTTGTTGTTCATCCAAATTCTCAAAACTCCAATCTCTTCTCATTCCACTACTCCTCACCAATTTCGGTTCAGCCATGTCCGAAAAAGGAATATTTCCGGTACTATGATTGCGACGATGATTCGCCTTAAGCTTGGACGCAGCCCCACCTTTGGTCATTTCTTTGTTGGGCGGAGGGATATTCCCCGACCAAGTTCTTTCGACTTTCTTGCGATTTCCCCTATATTCATTTTCTTTTTCTTTGAATAATTCTCTAAATGAGTCTGTCCTTTGTAGAACTTGGCTGCAGGTAAGGCAACTGAGACTCATTTTGTTTCTTGTGTCCCAAGTAACCAAACCCTCCTATCTCCTTAGGTTGGTGGGTTTGAAGTGGGAAAGGGAATGTGTTTATATAAATTATTAAAGCAAAGGGGTTGAAGTTGGACAAAACATGATAAGGATGCAAGAGAGGTTTTGAAAATGAAACTAATCATTAACAACTTGTTTCCATGTTTGGAGTTGGGTATGAATATCTACTAATCCGTAAACATAGCATAGCCATTCACTTATTATTTGTTTTTTTAATTATTTATAAATAGCTTAACCAATTTATTTTTTGTGGGATGATTTTGGTTTATTTTAACCTAAATTGGGCATCGTTTATTTGCTAGTCTGGCTCTTTCTATTTTAGCCACTTATATACTTAACAGCAAATTTTTTTGAGAGGAATTGACAACTTGTTTCTTTAAAAGAAAAAAAAATTAACAACAACTCACCTATAAACTTCTGTAAAAAAAAAAAAGTCAACTATAAATTTATATTGGCTCAAGTATTTTTTTTCCTACAACATACTTTTTTTTTTAATTTTGCTCCTTTTAATTATTTATTTCGAAATAGTCTCTAGAATACACATTTTTTATACTTGGTTCGTTTAAATAAAAATAAAAAATAGAACAATTTTTCATTTTAGTATGTGACCGGCTGCTCTTTGGAACATAATTGAAATGAGAGTGAGATGAGAATCAAAATTAAGGGTGTGATAAGAAATTAAGAACCTCATAAACATAACCCACTTGGATTGGCCTGGTGGTAGAATTCTGCTCTTTACCCAAACAGTTTTGCTCAGTCCCAAAGCAAAATACATATATACCCTTACGCATGTTAACTCACGTAGTGTGAGTTAACTTGCGCTAGTTATAACTTTAACGCAACTTAAGTTGCGCAACGTTACTTTAGTCAGTTAACAGCAACACAGAACCTCCATTCCTCCATTTCTCAACTTTTCAAAAAAGAAATTTTCATTTAGGTATGACTTAAGTTGCGCTAGTTATGACTTTTTGGATATATGTAGTATTTTTCTCGACTTTTTGGTATTTACATTTAGGTCTAGCAGCTGGTTGTATGATATTTACATTTGTGCGGTTGCGCCTCTTTATGACATTTGCGTTAATTTTCGTTAAAATTGCATTTCTAAATTATTATTGAATGAATGCATGTTCTCTAAATTATGAGTTTTGGTTGAATCAATGAATGCATGTATTGTAAACAGGGAATGAAGGAACAAGACAGTAGCTAGTGCCACTGCCATTCTGTTCTGGTGCCACTGCCAGTCTGTTATGGTACGAGCAGTGCACCAGCAGCAGCGTGAGTTAACTCACGCTTGAGTTAAAGCTTGCGTGAGTTAAGTCACGCTACAGATCCTAGTCATGGGGCATGCTCTGAACCAGTGTTTACACTAGCGTGACTAAAGACACGCTACATGACTTAAGTCACGTGATATTTTGTACTAGCGTAACTTAAGTCACGCTACTTGACGTAAGTTACGTACAGTTTGTACTGGCGCATGTTAAGTTGCGTAGGGGTATATATGTATTTTACTTTGGGACTGAGCAAAACTGTTTGGGTAAAGAGCAGAATTCCTGGTGGTATTGACTTGAGATCTGGAGGTGTGCTCCTCCTCAAGGTTTCAAGTTCGATTCTTGAACTTAACTTCTGAAATATTAAAAAATTTAAAAAAAAAACAAAAAAAAAATTTATGGCATTGAAATTCTAGAATACTTATTTATGCATTTTAGATCAATAGTATGGAATTAAATTCTGGAATGCATAGGGAACATTTATGTATTCCAAAAATTAATTTGTAGACAAATATAAAAGCAGTACAAAAACATACTTTCAAAAAAAAAGGTATTTAAAATATGCTTACATGGAAGGGGATGCATTAGAAAACACACAGGGTGCAAATAAGAGCTAACATAAAATTGGCCCAACTAGTAGGTCATTATAATCAGCCCGAATAATTAATGGCTTCGTCCTCATTGTTAATTGCTAAATAAAGATATGTTTATACTCCTGCTATCGGTTCTCTCACCCCCCACAAATTTTTCAAAATTCTCTTGATATCCTTGATCACTTTTAGCTACCTTACACTTTAGCTCTCTTAATATCCTTGGTGTGAGCCTTGAATGTGGGGTGAGATGTTGAAAAGGAAATATTTGGTATCCTGGTTGTAGCATTGTAACCTCTTTCAATGGAAGGAATACTTAATGGGAGAATGTAGAACTTTGTTGGCTAACGTTCCTTTTCAGGTACATGTAAAAGATTCATGGTC
The DNA here is from genome assembly GCF_051527215.1 of Medicago sativa. Classification (NCBI taxonomy): domain Eukaryota; kingdom Viridiplantae; phylum Streptophyta; class Magnoliopsida; order Fabales; family Fabaceae; genus Medicago; species Medicago sativa. The sequence goes on along the minus strand of NC_140753.1, from coordinate 19,038,561 downwards.
TTGAAATCTTATATGAGAAAAAGTTTACTATGTCAAAGAAGCATATCGTGTGATTACAAACAAATACTTACGCATATGGTGATTATTCACTTTATGAAGTTATCTAGAATGACTCATATGGAGTCTAATGAGTATGTAAGCAGTTGTGGTTTTAACAAACCATACAACAACTATATTTTATCGTCTTTTCTTTGGTAAAGTTTGGATGGGTGTAATAGGTTAGTGAGGTATTATTTGTGTGATGTCCAACAATAGTATGGTTCATGCATATAAATTTACTTGTTTAGTCTATCGTAGAAAAAGAACAAAGGAGTGTGTTCGTTCAACATAGATCACTTGGACAGTGTTTGCCTAAAGAAAAATGTATTGAAAGTTATTTTATGTTACTTTGACTTTTTCAAAAAACAATAAAAGTAAATCATACAATATAATTATTGCGTTTTTTTTGTGGTTACGATATTTTTTTGACAAAAATAATTGATATTCATTCATTCAAATTGATAGAGTACATCGATACAATGCAAATTCGCTAAAAACAAAAAGGATGAATCTGCGAACAAACTCACAACATCCTTCATATGACTATATTTAAATCTTCGGGATATCCATGTCTCTGAATCTGCAACGTGGACGACGCCAAAGTCATTGATTGGATCAGCACTGGATTGAAGTTGTTCTGACAATCTGAACCGAACAAATACTTGAACGAAACAAAAAAGAGAAATAACGTCGCACAAAGACGACGAACAAACCAACGTCGCACAAAGACGACAAACAAACCAATGTCGCACGACGACGAAATCACAAAATAAAAAACAAAATAGATGTGAAAATCACTTATTTTAATAAAAGGGAAAGAGAAAAACGAGTTAGAGAGGTGATTTTGGGTCAAAAATTGACTCAAAATCACCCTCTTTGGTGGATGACGAAGAAGAAACTAGGGCTTTGGTTGTGTGGTTACAATATTATTAGTTGGATTTAATTTGTATGGATCGACAATGTAATCTTTTATACACATGCATTCAATCAAATCATGACACAAAGATATTTTTAGAGATATCTTAGAAATTAATCTATAAAAATGACATAATGTAATTTGATTAAATGCAAGTGTAAAAGATATTCACACCGTCTGTACATAAAAATTAATCTCATATTTTATTCATATTGTAATGGTGAAGCTAGCTGGAATTTTACGAGGAGGCGAAACATATAGAAAAAAAAATTAAAAATATATTTTCAAGTTGTATCTTAATAAAGTTTTGTTGTTGACAAAGCTCCCTGTATAGGTACTATAGGAATTGAAAAATATCAAAATAAGAAGTATAATATTTATCTATCAAGTTTGACCAAAGAAATATATCTATCAAGTGATACTTTTTTGCCTTTTTTATTTCTACTAATATTTTGCAAATAAACTTATTTAGCATAGCTAAATTCACACTATTAGAGAGCTAAATAGTAAAATCCACTGTGTTATAAAAAAAAATTAAAAAAAGGGTAGAAAAATCATTATTTACAATGGATTGATTATCCTCCATTGAGCGAATTAGTATAAAAAGACAAAGAACATATATCACTTTCATTGGATCTAATTGGCCCTCAATATACTGTTGCTATCATTGGATCTTGATTATCATTTACTGACACAAGATGCTATCATCTCATGGGATGTCACCACTTTCTATTATAATAAATCAATCTTGACGTGGATTAATTGCTTTAGTTGCTTTCAATTGAGGATTTGATTAAATGGTACATGGGGTGGCATAAACTTTGTGGTCCACTTCTTTAATTGAGGATCTATTCTTGTCTAATCAAGTGTATAGTTTTTTTTTGTCATGCTAACCGATGCCTCTGGACCTTGGTTAAGCATACCATAAAAGAGAATTATTACCATAAAAGAAAATTGTTTTTGACTTTATTATAAATTAATTACACAATTTCAATGCATATATAATTTTCATTTTTCATATCCTTAACTAATGCCCCGGGGCACCGGTTAGCATTTCTTTTTTTTTTCTTCAAGTGTATAGTTTTTTTGTTTTCTTTCAAAAATCAAATGTATAGTTAAAGATAAGTCTTTTTTACTACTAAATCAAATTCTCGTAGTTATTATATTTGATGTTTGGTTTAACTAGTGTTGATATTAATCATGTCGCACACAAGGCAAATGTTTGTGAGAATTTGTAAACAATATCAATATTTATAAGAATCAAATTTTAAAAGTAGTAAATTACTACATATAGCCCTTGATGTCTCTCAATTCAATCTGAGATAAAATATTGGTTTGTATTGATATCATTGTTTATAAGAAGAGTTCTTTTTTAGGTTAGCTTTGAAGAATTGTGAATAGTTTACATATCATCTAATTAAAATTAGCCACATAAACAATTTTGCAAGTGAAATAAAAGTTAGTTTGTATAGATACTACATGCAAATTTACTTATGAAGCTAATTTTTATTGGTTGTTGGGTAAATTATCAATAATTATTAAAGGTAGCATAGACTTTACCTCATAAGAATTGTCCAAAATTTATCGTATAATAATATTATATCATCTTTACTTTATAATTTGTTGGAAGACTTTTTCTTGTTCCTTTTTTGAAGCATACGAAAAATTAGATTAATAAAAAAAACAAATAAGTAGAAAATTACAGAGACATAAAATCTAATCTAGTCAGTCCACACAAAAATGTTGGTCAAACAAAGAGTGAATCATCAACTTCGTCCCCCAATTATGCGAAATATCAATTTAATCCCTGTATTTGTTAAATGTCAATCAAGTTAGTCTTTCTGTTCAAACGGAGCGTTAACGGGGCTGACGTGGCTGTTAACCTCTCACATGTCAGACGCCAAGTAGGCAGGGACTAATTTGACTGATAATAACAAACATTTCGAAGGACTAAATTGATTGATTTGCAGAAAATGTTTTGGCTTTCTTCCCCAATAGCTCTTTCTTCCCCAATTGTATAAAATTGGAACCCTAATTACACAATCTGCAATCTACACTCTATAATCACGAAAATTTCCTCCAATAATAAGTGGTACAGTTCTGCCCCAATTCAAAAAACTTCAAACCCTAATTTTTTCGTATTGAATCTGAAAGCCAAAATCCTCAAAATTTCTTTAAGCAGAACTATTGAAATTGAATCTGGAATGATGTGGGGTGGGAATATGGGAAAAAACGGTTATGAAAGTCAAGCTTCATCTTCAAGCTCCAAGTTTAATGGTGTTGTGAGAGTGCTTGAATGTTGGTGTCCTACAATTTGTGTTGTTAGAAAATCCAATACTTCAAAAAACCCAGGAAGACCATTCTATGCTTGCCCTCTGTCAAAGGTTGGTTTAACTTATGAAAAGAGGTTGAAGATGATTGAGAAATGTAATCTTTCTATAATAATGTTGCCATTAAATTAGTCCCTGAATTATTTCTCTATCTATCAAATAGATCCCTACGTTATATAAAAAACCATCAAATAAGTCCCTGAATTGTTTAATCAGATATCAAATTGATCCTTGAAACATATGTGTACAAAATAAACTAAAAAAGGCAGAACACACAAATTGAAACTGAAATATTACATAGGCATAAGTCATAGGTCATAAGTCATAAGTCTGAGAAATTACATAGGCAAAAGCAACCCAACTATGGGGCATTAACAAGTAATAAGTCTTAAACGGCAAGTTAAGCAAAAAGAAACCCAACTATGGGGCATAATTCAAATAAGCCTAAATATTACAAATCCAAAACATCTATTAAACTCCAGGAAGCATCACTTCTTTGGAAATCCGGGAGTTGGTATAAACTCCATGAATTTAGTATGTTGAGTCGAACCGGATGGACCATAAGTTGGATATGGAACCCTAATTATGCCAGCAGGAGTTGGATGAGTTGGTGCATGACCCTTCATTGGTGTTTGCTTAGGCCTATCAGCTGAAAGAACTGGTCCTCTAAGGTTATACCTCCTAGGTGCAGAAACCTGAAATTGCAATTTCAATCAAATTAGTCCTTAAAATCATAACATAATCAATCATATCAGTCCTTCAATTAATATACTAATTGCCAAAACGATCCTTAAAAATTAAGAGTCATACCTGTCCAACATTTGCAACAACATTTCCTACAGTTTCTGCATTTCCAGACACAACATTGTCTGGCACAAAGTTAGGAGCATTTCCAGGCACAACATTTTCAAATTTTTAAGTCTTAACCCAAAACCCTAAAATGAATAATCAAAACAACTGTCTCAAAAACGCAACAAACACAAACAAAGAACAAGGCAAGCATCAACGATCACAAAAACAAAATAAACAACATGATCAAAACTTAAAACGAAAACACAAAAAAAGGGACAAAAACAGGGTGAATACGAACACAAAAACTTGATAAACAACATGAAAGGCGTTACCTTTAATCACAGCCGAACACACAAACTTCAAAAACGTCAGAATCCCCGGAGATGATTGAAGGTGAGAAAAACACAAGAAGGAGGGTTGAATTGTGTTTTGGAAAATTCTTCGTTTCTCCTAAAAACTGAACACACTGGTCAGAAGCTAAGTGAAACAGCTTCTGAAGTGGTTATCAGAATCTAAATGCAGCGAAATAAAACAGAGAGAGAGAAGAAGAACGACACAAAGCAATTATACTGGTTCCTTCCACAATCCGGAAGTAGTCCAGTCCCCCTTGCACTTCCAAGGAGATTTCACTAAGAGTAATATCTGATTATAATTGCTCAAGCACGCAAGCAAGAGACTTCGTTTGCTCAAGCACACAAGCAAGAGACTTCCTTTGCTCAAGAACACAATCAAGAGACTTCCTTGCTCAAGCACAACTGCAAGAGACTTCTAACTAAACAAAATTACATAGAAAATTGTTTAAGGTTGAACACTTGATATACAATCAGAGGTGCTCACAATACAAATCAGATACAGACTCAATGACTTAAGAATTTCTAAGATATGACTTTGAGACACAGAAATTCCAAGTGAATGCAGAACAATTTCAGCAGAGGTTTGGCACTTGTAAAAATGTTGTGAGTCTTTCGTTCAGCGTTCTTGCATTACCAATTCTCTAAGACCTCACTCCTTTATATAGAGGTGTGAAAGAGACGTTGTGAAATTGCCAGCACATCAAAGAGTCGTTGTTGAAGCTTGATCTTTCACCAATAATCTTTTGCCTGATTTGGTTGTTGTCCTATGAAGAACCAATTGGAAATTCATTCCTTATCCAAAGGAACATCTATGCAGGCGAAACCGTATTCTGGAGCTGTTTTCTTGTCTTGTAGCGTGGACACAAAACAGAGTAGTGGAGAACGTGGTTGTACAATTCGTACAGAAGTACAATGTCGATGCTTTCGTCCAAAATTGCAAGCACATGCCTTCAAACACCTTTGAAATGACCGTTGCAATGTTCCACTAATTTTCTGCTATGTTTTCGAATCCAATAGACAGCTTTTGCAGTGTTGATTCTTCAATCTTTGAATCTTTTGCAAATCCAGTTGATCTTCAGCTTCTGGTGAAATGACTTCTGATGAGGCAGCTTCTGATGATGCAACTTCTGATAACGCAACTTCTGATAATGCAGCTTCTAATGATGTTGCTTCTGGACCTCTTGTCTTCAGAAGCGGTAATCTTCAGGAGCACCATTTCTTCAGGAGCGCTTTACTCTCTTCAGGAGCAGCTTGACTTCAGGAGCGCTTTACTTTCTTCAGGAGCAACTTGACTTCAGGAGCGCTTTCCGTCTCCAGGAGCGTATTGCCTTCAGAAGCGTCTAAGCTTCATTTTCTTTTGCTCTTTATTTGCTCATTCAGAACCAATTAATGATGTAACTTTTTAACTGTGGTCCTGTACACTTGAACAAATATTAGCTAGTCTAATTTACAATTTTTAATACCTTGTTATCATCAAAACTTTCTAAGGTTCATTGTTAAACACATTTTGTTCCAACAATCTCCCCCTTTTTGATGATGACAAACAATAGTATTTAAAATTGGTCAATTGTTGTTAATCTAATTAACGAGTTGACTTTGGGGTTTCTGAGGTTTGTAAGCTTAGAGTCTGAGGTTTGTAAGCTCTAACTCCCCCTGAGTCTGATAGTCTTTAAAGTGAGGTTTGTAAGCTCCCCCTAAGTTCTATCCAGGTTAATTAAATTCATTTTTACGCACAATAATATCAGAGCTTAAAAAAAATTGAAAGAATTGACTTATAGATAAGAAGAATGGTTCAATTAATTTTATTTGAGATTTGATACTTCACCCTTTTTGATACACCCTTTTAAAGGTAAAACAAAAAGATAGAAATTTTTCAAAATTTTCAAATATTATTAATGGGGCTCAGAGCCTTTAAATACTATCACATATACTCCCCCTTTTGTCATTAGCAAAAAGACATAAACAAAAAGAAGAGATGAGAAAAACATAAGATTAAAGGTTCAGAGCATAATTCAAATTATTTTAAAGCATATTAACCATCTTCAAAGATTAAATAAACAAGCATAGCAAGCATTATTATCAAAGCAAATAATAACACACAAGGTATAAACAGTTAAAGATTTTCAGAAGCAAAAAGAATTCAGAAGCAGATGATATCAGAAGCGAAAAAAATCAGAAGCAGAAATGAACCAAGAATATCAAAAGCCTAAAGATACAAAAAAAATAAGCTAAAGGTGTGCAGCTATGTGTTTGGCTTATTTTTCTAAAATCTTCTTCAGAAGCTCTTGAACATCAGCATATTTCTTGTCCATCTCTGTTCTGTAGGTGTCTTCTCTGATCTTGGCTTCTTGCATATCAGCTTCCAATTTTGATATCTTCAGCTTCTGCTCTAGTAGCTCTGTTTCAAGCCTTTCATTTTCTTCTTTGAGCACCTTGTTCTCCTGAGCTAGAGCCAGGTTAGGTGCATCAATCTTCTCCAGGATCTCAGAAGGGATAATCAGATGCAGCTCCTTAGGCAGGAATTCACCAGGTTCTCTGCCTTTGATACTGAGTGGGTTCTTCACCCAAGTACCAAGAATTTCTACATCTCCAGTATTCTCTTCTATTCCATTCAACCAATCTTCCAGCTTCTGCTTGGCTTGCTCTTGAGCCTCAATGCAGGAATCATGCAGTGCTGAAATCAGGTTGACGACCCTTTCCTTGATCCTTCTCCATTGCTTCTTATAGTTAACTTGATGACCCAAGTCATTTCTTCCTGCTATCAGTCTGAGAACTTCAGAAGCAATATCTTCCCACACATCTTGTAGTACTTGAGAGTTCAGGAAAATGGTGGGAGGTGAAGGTTGTTTAGAGGGTTTTGGAGGGGCTAGGTGAACAATTGGTAGGTTTGATGATGATTTGTAGTTAAGGATTGGCTAGTTGATGGTTGGTCATGAGTGGGGTCAACTACCATATCAGAGGCATGATCATCTTGATCATCCTCAGAGTCTGTGTCCATATCACATACACCAGTATGATGGGTGATCTTGATAACTTGTACTGGTGAAGGAGTTATGGAAGTAGGGGTTGGCTCAGGAACATTGTGTTCAGGAGCGGCAGTTTCAGGTGCAGGTTCTGGTATGGATTCAAGTTCAGTAATGGGTTTAGTAACTGGTTGTTCAGGAACAGTATGTTCATGAACGGTCTTTTGAGGAATTGATTGTTCAGGAACAGATGGTTCAGGAACAGTTGGTTGTTGTTGTGGGGGTGATGCAGTTTTAAGTTCAGATTGAGGGGGTGAAAAGGCTTTTTCTGGTTCTGGTTGTTGTTGAGGGGGGGTCTTCTGAAACAACGTTATCAGAAGCAGCTGCTTCTGGAGTTATTTCAGAGGCTTTTTGTGAGGTTGTGGTAAAGCCAGATTGGGGTAGTTCACCTAGATAATGATTTTCTAGGTGATCTAAAAGAGAAGTGTCTTCAAAAGGAATAGAGGATGTGGTACAAGATGTGTGTGAAACATTTGATACCTGAGATAACTTTAATGTGTTATCAACAGTTTCTGAAGTAGACTTTGAAGCATCAGCTTCTGAAGTATCAGCTTTCTTAATGACCATCCGTTCAGCTTCATCAGCAATTTTCTTCTCCTTTCTTTCTGCTATCTTATTAGCAACATATTCCTTAGCCATTTTGGCCTTGGCAGGAGTTAGTTCAACCATGGAGATTTTCATATCTACAGGTGCCTTCTTCTTCTTCAGCTTGGGTTCATCATCTTCTTTCTCTAGCTCATCCAGAGCTTCATCCAACTTTTCTTTATGGAAAACAGTTTCAGCTTTCCCTCACTTTCTCTTGGCATCCTTCTTTTGCTTTCCCTTATCAGTAGTTGCTTCTGATGCAGTAGCACTCATAACCTTCTTTAATTTAACAGGAGCAGCTCCATCCTGAGTGCTTGTATCTTCTTCCAAGACATACTTAGCTACTGATTTTGCTAAGATTTCAGGATTGCTTTCCTCAAAGATTGAAGGAAAGTCTCTGATAATCCTAGTTTCTTCTGTGGTTAACTTTATCCACTTCTCATATCGAGGAGCTTTCTTGAACATACCCATGGAATGCAAGGTTTTGCTGCAGATAATCTTCTTAGCAGTGGAAACCTTGAAGCATTCATCAGAAGCATCCCTTGTCTTTCTCAAGAAATTCAGCATTCTTCCCTGATGAAAGATCTCAGACAATAATCTTCCATAAGGCACTTGCTTCCTTTCCTTGACAGTGCTTTCATTAATAGCCCAACAAAGATGATCCATGACATATCTTGGGAAGTTGATCTTGTTCTGAATTGCCATGAAGTAGATAGCTAGCTTCTGTTGGAAATTTGGTTGATCAAATCCTCCTCCTCTCTGAAAGAAACAATCAGTGCAGAACTTCACCAACATTCTATGGTGAATCTCCATCTCTGATGTCTTGGCTTTTGAATTCCCACCCAAAAGCAAGTTGCAGTAGCTTTTCAGAAGGATATCTTCCGCCTTTACTATTTCTTGGAATCTTCCTTCTGCATCCACTCTGCATGCTTTAGCGATAATCTCCTCTGTGATGGTTACAGGAATACCCATCACTTCAGACCTTATCTCAAGACTACTAAAAGAAGTGGGATTCAACTCTATCTCCATATTTTTCTTCTTCGACCCAGCTTGTTTCCCTACTACCTTCGCAGGCTTTCCATTGACGATTTCAGCTCTTAACCAGAAGTCTTTGACCAAGTTCACATAAGTTGGCCCATTCAGCATCTTGAAGTATTCAGACAGCTTCTAAGTTTCTACTAAACCTTCCATGTCCACTTCGTACCTTTTAAGTGAAACGAAGTCCACTGGCGATTCTGTTTGGACGATTAAGGATTTCCATGGAATATCCATAGTCTTTTCTTTGTAGATTGACCCAGATTCTGATGCGCCTTGCTTGCTTGAAGTAGATTCTGAAACTCTTGAGCCTGATGATGCCATTTGAAGAAGATTTGAAGATTTAGGGTTCTAAGGTTTTTGCGCTTACTTCGCAGGAGGTTTGAGAGCAAATGTGTTTGTTGTGAGTGAGTAGTGTGTGAATTGAAAAAGTGTTTAAGAGTAAAAACGTTTGCAATTCAAAAGAGATAAACAAACATAACATTAATGACAAAATTGGGGGCGCGTGAAAAGTACTTTCAAAGCTATTAAATCATCATTGCCCTTTTAGGTTATACACCAATACATATATGCCACGTCAGAAGTTCTCAGAGTAACTACCAAGTTAGTGGGCCAGAAGTTATCATAAAAAGTAACTCCCAACGTTTCCACTAACTCCACTATTCAGAAGCATAAAATCCAGCTTCTGGACTTCAGATGCTGACGTCATCATCAGAAGCGAGTTTTCCTCAGAACCTCACTAAAGAGCTTCTGATGGACCACTGCTTCTGAACTAACTTTAGAACCTAAAATCCTATTCAGAAGCAAGCAAACATTTAATCAGACACAAAGTGCATGTTCAAATTTTTCTTTATAAAATCAAATCTTTAACAGTTAAAGGCTTAGTAAATATATCAGCCCATTGATTCTCAGTATCAATGAATTGTATATCTAAAATTCCTTTTTGAACATAGTCTCTGATAAAATGGTGTTTGATTTCAATGTGCTTAGCTCTCGAATGCAAAATTGGATTTTTAGACAAACAAATAACAGCAGTATTATCACAATAAATGGGGATACTGTTAGCAGTTATCTGATAGTCTTCCAACTGATGTTTCATCCAAAGTAGTTGTGTACAACAACTTGCAGCTGAAATGTATTTTGCTTCTGCTGTAGACATAGCAATAGTTGTTTGTCTTTTGCTAGCCCAGGATATAAGATTATCACCCAGAAATTGACAATTGCCACTGGTTGACTTTCTTTCAATCTTATCACCAGCATAATCAGCATCACAGAATCCAATTAGCTTATAATCTAAGGATTTCCTATAAAGGAGTCCAAGATTAGTTGTTCCTTTCAAATACCTGAAGATTCTCTTGACAGCAGTCATATGAGATTCTCTAGGATCTGATTGAAATCTTGCACACAAGCATACGCTGAATAAAATATCTGGCCTAGATACAGTGAGGTATAACAGAGAACCAATCATACCTCTATACAGCTTCTGATCAACTTTAGCTCCTTCATCTTCTTTGCTTAAGGTGCACGTAGGATGCATTGGAGTGTTCATCACTTTACAATCTTCAAGCTTGAACTTCTTCAAAAGCTCCTTTGTATACTTTGATTGATGAACATAGACTCCATCTTTGCATTGATTAATTTGAATGCCCAGGAAGAACTTCAGCTCTCCCATCATGCTCATTTCAAATTCATCCTGCATTAACTTAGAAAATTCCTTGCAAAGAGATGCATTAGTAGAACCAAATATTATATCATCAACATATATTTGCACAACAAGAATATCTTTCCCAAGGGTCCTTCTGAAGAGTGTTGTATCAACCTGTCCTCTTTTAAAATCATTTTTGATTAAGAAATTACTTAGTCTATCATACCAAGCTCTGGGAGCTTGTTTCAAGCCATATAGTGATTTCTTCAGTTTAAAAACATGGTTAGGGTATTTAATATCCTCAAATCCAGGAGGTTGCTTGACATACACTTCTTCTTCTATGACACCATTAAGAAATGCACTCTTGACATCCATTTGATATAATATTATGCCATGATTAACTGCATAGGAAAGAAGTAACCTGATTGCTTCCAATCTTGCAACTGGAGCAAATGTCTCAGTGTAATAAATGCCTTCTTGTTGACTATACCCTTGTGCAACAAGTCTGTCTTTGTTTCTTGTTACTTCTCCTTGCTCATTCAGCTTGTTTCTGAATACCCATTTTGTTCCAATAATGTTCTTGTGCTGAGGTTTGGGTACCATATCCCATACATCATTTCTTTGAAATTGATTCAACACTTCTTGCATAGCTAAGATCCATCCATCATCTGAAAGTGCTTCATCAACTGTTGTAGGTTCAATCATTGAGATCAGTCCAATCATTGATTCTTCTTGTCTAAAGAATGATCTTGTTCTTCTTGGACTATCTTTGTTTTCAATGATTAGCTCCTCAGGGTGTGAAGACTTGTGCTTGAAAGTGTTTTGTGGGAGGATCTTCTTGATGTGAGCCATCTTGTGCTTCATCAGAAGCAGTTGCATCTTGCGCTTCTGATGTGGGTTCAGCTTCTGGACTTTCTTCAGATTCAGCTATCTGATCAGGTTCTGAAGTAGCTTCAGGAACCTGTATCTCTGCAACACTTTCATCTTGCTTTGAAGTTTTATCTTCAAGCTCTTTGTCATCAAATTTAACGTGCATAGATTCTTCAACACATAGTGTTTCTGAATTATACACTCTGTATGCCTTTGACCTTTCAGAGTAACCTAAGAAGATTCCTCTTTGGGCCTTGGCATCAAATTTCTTTAGGTAGAGCTTGTTATTCAGAATGTAACATGTACATCCAAATTGATGAAAGTAAGAGATATTGGGTTTCCTTCCTTTAAAGAGTTCATATGCTGTTTTCTCTAAAATAGGTCTAATATAGATCCTGTTCTGGACATAACATGTTGTATTCACTGCTTCTGCCCAAAAATGTTTTTGTAAATTGTTTTTATGGATCATGGTTCTGGCCATTTCTTGTAAAGTTCTATTCTTTCTCTCTACAACCCCATTTTGTTGTGGAGTTCTAGGAGAAGAGAATTCATGGACAATTCCATGTTTTTCACAAAAAGATTCAAATGGTTCATTTTCAAATTCTCCACCATGATCACTTCTGACTTTCAAAATCTTTGATTCCTTTTCAGATTGAATTTGAGTGCAGAAACTACTGAATACATCACAAGCAACATCTTTACTCTTTATGAATTTCACCCAAGTCCATCTGCTATAATCATCAACAATGACTAATCCATATTTACTTCCATACAAGGATGCAGTACTCACTGGTCCAAATAAATCAATATGGAGTAGTTCTAAGGGTCTTGAGGTTGAAACAATGTCTTTGGTTTTAAAAGATGATTTCACAATTTTTCCTCTCTGACATGCACCACAGAGTGCATCTGAATGATAGTCAATGTCTGGTAGCCCTTTGACAAGTTGTAACTTACTAAGCTTAGAGATTAACCTCCAGTTAGCATGTCCCAACCTTCTGTGCCACATCCATTTCTTATCATTTACTGATAGAAGGCAAATCACCTTCTGATCAGCCAGTTCAGAAAAATTGATTTTATAGACATTATCAACTCTCTTTCCCTTGAACACAATGGATTTGTCTTCCTTGTTGATTACTGTATAGTTGGTTTTCTCAAAAAGCACATCATAATCATTATCACAAAATTGACTAATGCTCAAAAGGTTATGTTCAAGACCATCTACCAACCATACATTATTAATTGAGGTAGAGGAATTACCAATAGTTCCTGTACCTATGATCTTGCCAGTTTGGTTGCCTCCAAATTTCACACTTCCTCCTTCTTTCATTGTTAAGCTGAGGAAGCTGGACTTTTCTCCTGTCATGTGTCTTGAGCAACCGCTGTCTAGGTACCATGATTTTTGCTTTGGTGCTGCTCTTAGACATACCTGCATCATTGACATTTTTAGATTTAGGTACCCATTGTCCTATGGGTCCTGAAAGGTTAGTACTTAAGGCTTTACTCTTCACTCCTTGTACCTTATGCTGTGAGTTGGGTTGCTTCTGATTAACCATTACCTTTGGTTTTGGTACTTCAGAAGCAATAACCGTCTTCTTCTGAAACTTAGACTTCAGAACCTCAGATTTTGGTTTCACCAGACTCTGAGGTACAGGTTCTGATCTTTTCAGGATCCTGATCTTTGAAGTCTTGGAATCAGATTTGATCATAGCCTTTGACTTAGAGTTCTTTGGCTTTGAAGTAATCTTAGCCTTAGAACTAGAAGCTTCAGGTTCTGATTGAACAGCAGTTTCCAACACAGCACCTTCAGATACAAAGAAGGTTTTCAGACCTTCTTTGATGCATTCACAACAAGATTTTAGATTGGTTTTCTCAAGTTTCACTTCTGGAAAACCAATTCCTCTGCCATTGTTCTTGTAAATGCTATAAATCATAAAAGCCACTCTGCTTCTATCAATGCCAGATATAATAAAATCTTCAAGAGCAATTTCATGGTTACTTAAAGGTTTTTTATTACACTTTTCTTGTAGCTTCTGACATAAGAACCTGAGCTGATCTTCATACGTTTTACACATGAAGTCAAAGCCCCTAAGTCCTTGTTCAGAAGCTTTCAGATCCAATAGAGTTGATTTTTGCTGTTTCACCAAATCAGCATATTTTTCTTTTAAATCCTTCAACTCATTGGTTCTTACTTCAAAATGTGTAAGAAGTTCTTTAAGTGACTCAACAAGTTCATCTCTGGGAATTTTGGAATATACCCCGTTTTCATCTTCTGAGTCTGAATCTGATCCAGCTTCTGAAGTTGCTGTTGCTACCAGCCCAACAGCTACCTTTGCATCTTCATCAGCTTCCTCTTTGTCAGATCCAGATTCACTTCCCAAATCATCCCAGGTTGCCATTAAACTCTGCTTGATCTGCTTCTTGAATTTGCTTGGTTTGAATGTAAACCTCTTTGACTTGTCCTTTGACTTTTCTCTTTGAAGATCAGGGCATTCAGCAATGAAATGTCCAGGCTTCTTACAGTTGAAGCATCCCTTCTGATCTTCTTTCCTTGAGCTTCTGGAGTTACCCCTTCTGGCGAGAAACTTTCTGTTCTTCTTGGCCAGATACTGAAGTATGTTGGAGAGCATGGCCATCTCAGCAGCATCTGGTTTAGAATCTGAACGAGATTGTTCTTCTTCTTCAGATTCAACCACTTTGAGAGCTTTTGATGACTTGCCTTTGGATGGAAGAGCTATTGATTTACTCTTCTTAGTAGACTTATGTTCATTAAGACTTAACTCATGAACTTTGAGAGAACTAACAAGATCTTCGACACTTAAAGTGTTTAAATCTTTAGCCTCCTCAATGGCAGTCACCTTTGGTCTCCATCTTGCAGGTAAGCTTCTGAGTATCTTGCTCACATGGTCAGAAGCAACATAGCTCTTCTTTAGAATTTGTAGCCCAGAGACTAAGGTTTGAAACCTTGAGTACATCTCCTCAATAGTTTCATCATCCTTCATCTTGAATAACTCGTACTGATGTACAAGCATGAGAGCTTTCGCTTCTTTGACCTTCTTGCTGCCCTCGTAGTTTGAACAGAGTGAAGCAAACATAGCTTTAGCAGTGGATTTGTCACTCATCTTCATGTACTCTGCTTTGGATATAGCAGTGACAAGAGCTCCTCTGATAATATGATGCTTCTTGTAGAGTTTCTTCAACTCAGGAGTATGTTTCTTTCTATCCACATCAGCTCCTTCTTCATCAAGGACTAAATCACCAACACCATCTTCCAGAATATCCCATAATTCTTCATCTAGGCTCATGATATAACTGTAAAAGTTGGTCTTCCACCAAGAAAATTTTTCAGCATCTCCATTGAATTTTGGAATCTTTCCAACACTGGATTTCTTACTATCACTATAATCATATGAGACATGTTTATAGCTAGTATCATCAGAACCAGTAGGAGGAGGAGTAGACATGTTTTTCTCAGATCTTTGACTGTTGTACGGTTAAGTGTTGCACAACAAACCAGGCCCTAGATACCAATTGAAGGTGAGAAAAACACAAGAAGGGGGGTTGAATTGTGTTTTGGAAAATTCTTCGTTTCTCCTAAAAACTGAACACACTGGTCAGAAGCTAAGTGAAACAGCTTCTGAAGTGGTTATCAGAATCTAAATGCAGCGGAATAAAACAGGGAGAGAGAAGAAGAACGACACAAAGCAATTATACTGGTTCCTTCCACAATCCGGAAGTAGTCCAGTCCCCCTTGCACTTCCAAGGAGATTTCACTAAGAGTAATATCTGATTACAATTGCTCAAGCACACAAGCAAGAGACTTCCTTTGCTCAAGCACACAAGCAAGAGACTTCCTTTGCTCAAAAACACAATCAAGAGACTTCCTTGCTCAAGCACAACTGCAAGAGACTTCTAACTAAACAAAATTACACAGAAAATTGTTTAAGGTTGAACACTTGATATACAATCAGAGGTGCTCACAATACAAATCAGATACAGACTCAATGACTTAGGAATTTCTAAGATATGACTTTGAGACACAGAAATTCTAAGTGAATGTAGAACAATTTCAGCAGAGGTTTGGCACTTGTAAAAATGTTGTGAGTCTTTCGTTCAGCGTTCTTGCATTACCAATTCTCTAAGACTTCACTCCTTTATATAGAGGTGTGAAAGAGACGTTCTGAAATTGCCAGCACATCAAAGAGTCGTTGTTGAAGCTTGATCTTTCACCAATGATCTTTTGCCTGATTTGGTTGTTGTCCTATGAAGAACCAATTTGAAATCCATTCCTTATCCAAAGGAACATCTATGCAGGCGAAGCCGTATTCTGGAGCTGTTTTCTTGTCTTGTTGCGTGGACACAAAACAAAGTAGTGGAAAACGTGGTTGTACAATTCGTACAGAAGTACAATGTCAATGCTTTCGTCCAAAATTGCAAGCACATGCCTTCAAACACCTTTGAAATGACCGTTGCAATGTTCCACTAATTTTCTGCTATGTTTTTGAATCCAATAGACAGCTTTTGCAGTGTTGATTCTTCAATCTTAGAATCTTTTGCAAATCCAGTTGATCTTCAGCTTCTGGTGAAATGACTTCTGATGAGGCAGCTTCTGATGATGCAGCTTCTGATAATGCAGCTTCTGATAATGCAGCTTCTGATGATGTGGCTTCTGGACCTCTTGTCTTCAGAAGCGGTAATCTTTAGGAGCACCATTTCTTCAGGAGCGCTTTACTCTCTTCAGGAGCAGCTTGACTTCAGGAGCGCTTTACTTTCTTCAGGAGCAGCTTGACTTCAGGAGCGCTTTCCGTCTTCAGGAGCGTATTGCCTTTAGAAGCGTCTAAGCTTCATTTTCTTTTGCTCTTTATTTGCTCATTCAGAACCAATTAATGATGTAACTTTTTAACTGTGGTCCTGTACATTTGAACAAATATTAGCTAGTCCAATTTACAATTTTTAATACCTTGTTATCATCAAAACTTTCTAAGGTTCATTGTTAAATACATTTTGTTCCAACAATGATGATGATTTTGGAGGGGTGAAAATGGAGGAAGTTTTAGCGGGAAGAAGAAGGGTCAAGGACGTTTTTGATGTTTTGAAATGTGAAGAAAGAGGTATGGGTAATGCAGGGGAAAAATGGGAAAAGCAGAAGAAAAAATAAATAAACTGAAAAGTGAAAACTCAACTTTTTCCAATTCAATCAAATTAGTCCTTGAACACATGGCTTCCTTCTTGCCACGCGTACAAGACAACACAACATGCAGGGCGACAAATCAGCATGGCTAACGGAGCACTTGGACGGAGGGACCTTTTTGATGGACATCTGACAAATTCAGGGACTAAGATGATATTTCGCATAATTGAGGGACGAAGTTGACCGACGCATGAAAATTCATGGACGAATTTGATGGTTCACTCTCAAACAAATCAGATAATACAAACAGTTAAATAAACACAAATGGATTCAACCTTTAGGCAATTCTGAACACTTATCACGAGTACAACCCAACACACACACTATAAACGCGAAACGAAATTGCAAAAAAAAAAAAAAATCACGCGTGAACATTTGGAGCACTAACCATAGGTCTAAAGACCGACAAATGGACTGATTATCAACACCGGTGAATATTTGTATTATCTTATACAACTAAGTGATGTAATATTGTGATTGTTATTTACTTCTTTTGTCTTTTTAATTAGAAAAATACTTAATTAGTTTCATTTTTTTTTGAAAGGGTTATTTTATTATATAGACATAAATTATAAATTTTAAATATTTTCACTTCAATTTTAAATCAGGTTCTCTCAAAAAAAAAAAAAAAATCCTCCTCATCTTTGTATATGTTTTATGTTAGGCCCATAAATTATCCAAGCACATAGTTGAAATCAAATCGATGCAAATTAGTGATAAATAATGTCAAGGTGTGCAAATACTTTCATTTCCATTTCCCATTTTGTTAGTTTCTTAATAGTACAATAAGTTACCAAGATATGATAACCTAAAACTCATAGAGTATCGACAAATGTACTTATAGATTATCTATCAACAAAATTAACACACCAACATCGAAAGTTGAACCCGATCACTTATAAAATACAAGTCCAATTTTTATTAACTAGATCAACCTTTGTTGACCTATCATTTCATTTTTTATTTCTTTGCTAAAACATTTATCCATATTTATTGTTGTTTTTGTTTTGTTTTATTATTACTTTGTAGCATTAAAAAATGTCATTCGAAAAGCTAAATTTTTATTTGTCTCGATTAAATTTCATTTGCTAAATTTTTACTAGTCATCTTATTGTTGGAGTCCATGGATCAACTAAGAGGTAAGAGACATTAAATCAACTAAGATAAATTTCATTTGATTAGAGCCATCACGAAATCTTAACAGCACATCTCCACTAAGAGGCATTAATTAATACTAATATTTTTTTGGTTCTAATTAATACTAATATGAGTGTGTGTGTGTATATATATATATATATATATATATATATATATATATATATATATATATATATATATCATCTCTCGTATATTATTCATTTAGCTCATTTATAATTAAACTAAAAGAAAATTGGATCAAGTTTGGATGGAGAACTATCCTCCTTGCCCCATCTGATTCTATCTAGTTATATACTTATATCTTCTTCCATTAATTTGAAATATTTGTTTTTTTCTTTTTTGTAATGATGAACCATGTACGTTTTTGGTTGTGGACTTTAGCTAAAAGTCAGAGTGCCACGCTGTTTTGTCATATTAAAAAAAAAAAATGAAAAGTGATTTTATCAAATGTGCCCTGATCATAGCACATGCTTTGGTGTATGGCGTGCCAGCAACTCTACGTTTTGAGATCATAATTAAGTTATAAAGAATTTAATTTAAATGTTGCTTAATTTGGTTTATCAAATGTTTCCATGAAGGATGCGTGTGACTTGTGTTGGGGTCTCCTGCGTTAGAGATTGATGCAATACCAAATTATTTGATATGTTTTCACCAAACAATTAGTGCTTGAAATAATTAGTTTATGCTAAGTTATGCCAATGTCCTTCTGAAGTTTCTTTTTTTCTTTCTTGGGTGAATATCAACAGTTTTAGTGAACACTGATTTAGAGTTGGCATTATTATATATAATATATTGAAAATTGTTCTCAGTTTGCAGTGAAATTAAATCTCTTCAACGTGTTTGTCAAGATATCTTTGTTTCTTACTAGTTTTGAAGATCAACAAAATTATTAATAAGTTGTAACAGTTCTCTATTTGCAAAATTTAATTTGACCATGATACTAGTAGTAGGATCAATTTATGTTATAACTGATTTTGCATCTTTTGCATTGGTAGTTAGCTGATCGATGTGCGATTGCATTTTATGGAGGCTTAATCTTGTTTTTATTGGATAATATAGTTATTATTTATTAGTAAGGGTAGTTTAGACTTTTCCATTCTTTAGTATATATTCTTACTCTAAAACTATGCATTCAAGTTTTGCTCATTATCTCTTAAAAAAAAAAGTTTTGCTCATTATGTTTATGAAACCATAGCCTCCATGGGTTCTTCTCTTCTTCCTCTTCAAAAGTTATATATGTCATATTATATATGTGAACATGGTATCAAAGAGCTTAGTTGATTCTATTAGGACCTTTGAAGTTTGACAACAAATTTATACCATGAATAGATAAATATTAGCCTCTATTAATTTACCCCCACACACATATATATTGTTTTACAGTTTAAAGAGTTTACCCCTACGTGTTTGTTTGGTTGCATTGTGAAAAAATAATTATAAATAAATTCATTAATGAGTTCAATTAAGTGATTTATGTTTAAATATATTATTGTAAAAATGAGTTAGAATCTAAATTTGAAGGTAAAAATCAACCGTGGAGTCAAAATTTTAAATTTTAGCTTAATGTAAACCCAAATGGATATTTGTCTTGTGAAAAAGTTAAATAAAGCAAACCCCGTTACATATGCTATCTATGAATCTTCCTTGAAAAAAATCTATTTATGAATCTATGATCAATCATATATCTAACTCAACTCATTTGAAGTGAGAAACTCACTATAAAAGAAAAGTAAAATACGATGTGATATTCCACCTACAAGAAAAGTAACTAAATATTTTCTTTTAAAAAAATTACATCCATTATTTTTTCGTTTTTTAGATAAACAAAATTACAATAATCATGAAACTTATACAAGAATTGGGGTTTGAACTTAGTAATGACGTCTAACCTAACAATTTTGATATTTTTATCAAGTGGCGTCGTTTTTTATTGTGGACAAATATGTCTATTGATTTTTTGGTCAAGTGACGACGTTGTTTTTAGGGAGTCTATTATTTCTATTATATATATATATATACACACACACACACACACAAATTGATAACAATGTGCCTTGCTTTTGTGTCCGAAAACGTTGTTTCAAAAAGAAAGAAAGAAAGTGACCCCTTTAATCTTAAAAGTCATTTTGTAACGTTGAGTTATTATGTCAATATAAAAAGAATTTTGCTCTCCACCCAGCACGTTTTGCTCGCACCCTGCAGCCATGCCAATTTTTCCCTTGCGCAAGTTAACATGCGCTACGCAAGTTAACTCACGCTGCGTAAGTTAACTCACGCAATGTTCCTGTTTTTTGAACAAAACACATCAGTCCGAACTCCAACCACCATTTTCTTTCCCTCCACCTTCAAAAACCCAAAAAGTGCGATTTTTTGGGTCAAAATCATCATCCCAAATCATTGCAAATCGTCAGGAAGCAAGTTTCTACGCTCATCAAGCATCAATTATCAGGTATTGTACCATCTAAACTCATCTCATTTTGCTGGTTTACCTGCTTGGTTCGTCTGTTTTTCGTAGGGAGTAGGGCATGGTACGCAAGTTAACTTGCGCAGGTTAGCTTGCTGCGCGAGTTAACTGGCGCAAGTGCATTAGTGCTGCGTGACTTAAGTCACGCCACTGTGCAGCCATGTTTTTTTGAATTTTTTGCGCCACTTTTGTTCTTGATTAGCTTGTTCCGCAAGTAATTTATTTTTTCTTCCTTTGTAATTTTTTTTATTCAATAGATATTTAGGGAGATGGTTGACAAAGTCGCGGATGATGGCGTTGAACCGAAACCGGCCAAAAAAGAAGGTTCCGGTGAAGGTTCCGGCGATGTCAAACCAAGCTTTAATTTCAAACCTTTTAAAGTCCAAATTCCAATTCAAGCTCGAATTGGTAAAATTCAAGAACCTAATCCGGTACCTACCGGTGTTATTTGTGAAGCTCGTGACACCGCCTCATTTTTTACAACAAATGCAAGATGGAGAGAGCGAGAAGAGTTACTTACTTGGGTTCGCGGACAAGGGGTGAAGGCCGGATTTGGTGTTTGTATAGATAAATCCGTTATAAAAAGGCCGTATTTGACGATGCAATGTGAAAGGAGTGGGGTATACAAGCCACCTAAGACAAGGAAGAAACCGAACCTTGAAGGCATTGGCTCAAGGAAATGTAATTGTCCGTTTAGGTTGAAAGGTTTCTTTGATAAAGATACAAATGATTGGTGGCTTGCAATGCTTTGTGGAATGCACAACCATGACTTGGAGTTGGGAAAGTTACAAGGACACCTAATTGCGGGTAGACTTCGTGCGGAGGAGAAGAAAAAAGTTATTGAAATGACAAAGAGCTTGACGGTGCCTCGGAATATTCTCACCAATTTGAAGGAAAACAACAACGAAAGTGTGACAACAATCAAGCAAGTGTACAATGTGAGAACAAGATGGCGCAAGGGGGAAAGAGGTGACATGACGGAGTTGCAATTCTTGATTTCGAAGTTGGTGGAGCATAAGTACGTCTATTACAAAAGATGCAATAGTGAGGAAACCACTCTTGAAGACATCTTTTTTGCTCATCCAGAGTCAATTAAATTGCTCAACACCTTTCCGACCGTTTTGGTCATGGACTCTACATACAAAACCAACAACTACCGAATGCCTTTGTTTGAGATAGTTGGTTGCACCTCTACAAGAATGTCGTATTCCGTTGGTTTCGCCTTTCTTCACTTTGAACTAGAGGATAACTTTGCTTGGGCACTTACGATGTTGAAAGGTCTCTTGTACTCAAATGACAACATGCCTAAGGTGATTGTCACCGATAGGGATGGTGCTTTGATGAAGGCCGTTGGCACAGTTTTCCCTGAAACATACACCATGCTTTGTTATTTTCATATTGGGAAGAATGTAAGGTCCAAGTGCATCACGGATTGTAAAGTGGTGCCAAAGCCTCCTAAGGGTACAAAACTAGACAAGAAAGAATTGAAGAAGAACAAGATGAAGAATAGCGATGTTGTTGAGAAAGTGGTGAATGCTTGGAAAGAGTTGGTTGAATCTCCCACGGAGGAATCATATGCAATTAATTTGTTGAAATTCAAAGAGGTATGCATGCCATTTCCGAAATTCATTAAATATGTCGAAGAAACGGTTTTGAACCTTAAGGAGAAATTTGTGAGGGCATGGACGGATAAAGTCTTGCATCTAGGGTGTAGAACCACCAACATAGTTGAATCCGCTCATGGTGTTTTGAAAAAATATTTGAGGAGTAGCGTGGGTGATTTGGCATCATGTTGGGATGAAATCCACAAGATGTTGGCGGTGCAATTTGGTGAAATACAAGGTAGTTTCGGGAGGAACAAAACGGTGTTTGAACACAAATACAAAAAGATCAAGATGATGAAAGAATTGGAAGGTTATGTTTCTAGAAAAGCATTGAGATTTATCTATGATGAATTGAAACGCTCCAAGACATTCGCATTTGGTGAGGAAGATTGTGGTTGTGTTCAAATGACATCCTACGGGTTACCTTGTGCGTGTATTATTGCCATGAAGAGCAAGCAAAAATTGCCTCTTGTCTTGGATGATATATACCCTCATTGGAAAAGGTTGTGTGTACAAGGAGAGAAGATTGATGATGACTTTTCCGTGATGGAGGAGTGGAATGGCATTCAAGAACTTCTCAAGAAAAGCCCTTACAATATGAAGCTCCACATCAAAGAGATGATGCGTCAAATTGCATTTTCGGAAACCACATTTTTGTCTCCGCCTTTGAAAAAGGTGGTAACCAAGGGAGCACCTAAAAGGAAGAGGACTACACTCAAAGTGTCATCAACGGGTCGAATCCCCTCTAGGTGGGAGACCATTGATTCTCAAAATCCGGATAGTCAACCTTCACAACCAAAGAGGTCACTTCCAAAGAGGAAAGATGCACGCCTTGGCACTTATTCCCGCTCACAAGCTTCATCCTCCACTTCAAAACCGTTTTGGAATATCCCATACATTTCACAAATTCCAAATATCATGAGGCCTATTGTTGAAGAAATTGTGAATGTTAAAGGGGATGGTCATTGTTGATTCCGGGTGATAGCTAGGCACTTGGGGATGGATGAGGAAGATCATGTATTGATTCGTCATGCACTTATTCAAGAGTTGAGAAATCATAAGAGTGACTACATGCCGATATATGACACGGAGGAGCGTTATAACATAATCTTGAATGGTTTATACCCTCCTAAACGTACAATTGGTGTTGCGCCTCCAGATAAGTGGATGACCACTCCGGATATGGGTCACATTATTGCTTCTTGCTACAAAAGACCCGTTGTTCTATTGACTTTGTCTGAAACGACGGGTGGTGTATGTGAGACATTTTTCCCAATCCGAAGTGCTCCTCCACTTAATCCACATTCCAACATCATGTGTCTTTGCTTAATTCCCGATCACTATCTTCATGTGATTTTGAAGGAAGGTTGTCCGTTACCACCGAGTTGTAAGGAGTGGATGAACAACAAGATTGGTGAGGCGGAGAATTGGCATTTTGCGTTTTTGGATAGACAAAACGCTTTCAATGAACTCATGTCTAAGGAGCCTCAGCCGCCAAAGAAACCAACAAATGAGCACAATCCAATTGTTTGTGGTGATACTCCCACCCCGCAAAAAAAGGAACAAGAATTTGAATGGACGGAGGACATGGAAGAGGACGGCAATTTAGGAATATCACTAGACCTCTTAGATAGGTTATTATAGGTTAGGAAAGTTATAGGTCGGTCGGTGTTCGTCCTATTTTTTGGTGGTATTACACCCCGACATATTTTTTGGTGGCCGGTTATGTAATTTGTATATTTGTGGCCAATATGTAACTAATATTATATATATTAAATGAAATGAATTATTTTTTTGGTGGCCGGTTATGTCACACCAATTATTGCTTGCATTACTTACTTTGTCTCTAATTATTTGTAATTTGGATCGTTTACGTGTCATTAAGTGTGTTTAAATGATTACGGGTCATTACCGGCGAATTTGTGTAATTTGGACCGTTTGGATCGTTATGTGTGATTATGTGATTGTGAAGAAAAAAAACGATGTTTTGGTGTAATTTTGATGCACCAAGTCGTATTATCCAATAATATTGTTAAACTGACGTAATTAGGTTCAATTACGAGCATTTTAGGGTTTGGACCCAAACTGCATTCAATGCACATCAGTACAGCATTTAATGCTGTACTGATATATCAGTATTGCGTGAGTTAACTCGCGCAAGTGTAATACTATGCGTGAGTTAACTCACGCAGTGTTTTTTTTATACATGCCTATGCGTGAGTTAACTCACGCAGAGTTTTACCCTTGCGCATCTTAACTTACGCAACGTTACTTAACTAACGCATAGTATTACACTTGCGTTGGTTAACATGCGCAGGGGCAAAATTGGCATGGCTGCAGGGTGCGAGCAAAACGTGCTGGGTGGAGAGCAAAAAATCTAGCAAATAGGTGTGATTATGTGTGACTCTCATTGTATATGAGACTGCACAAAATATGGACCCATGTATGTATGTGTCGTTGCTTGGCATTGTCATTTACTCATCTACTATGATCCTGACAGAATATTAATTTATCGACCAAATTGTGGGAACATTTATTTTATTTTATTTATTATACAGAAATTTCATGATGGAGATTGCTTATCCCTTAATTTGATACATCTGTTGATAGCTACGGATATCTACTTACCATTTTTTGGACCATCATCACGTACTTGTTCATTCTATTGTGTATATACACTTGCTTTGAACTTGATACGAATTTTAAGTTATCTTAATTTTTGAACTTTATCAATAATTTTCTGCTTTTTAAATCGATATATGTAGAGAAGATGAGAGAGAAAGTGTCTCGGAAAATTTGGTTAACGGATGCATTTGGTTGAAACGAAATGAGGTGGTAGGTTATATCAAAAAGTTATATGCTTAAATCTGTTAAGGGAAATGCTTGTTCTCACGAAAATTTGTCCACGAGAAGCACAAGATAGTGACGTGTAACTGTAGGATGACCCTTTTCATATTCATCCATCCATGTTTTGCTAGGAATTCAATTATCTAACGCTTGGAATCCATTCGTGAAATGCTGGGGGCGTATTTCATCGCGAGATATAGCACTGCTGGTCTGTTAAAATACACTACCGGAAACTAACTTCCGATAAGATCCCGCATTTGCATTGGCTTTGATAGCAATCATGAAAGATAAAAACATATATATCATTTCATTTATACTGTTGTTTCCATCTACTGCTGGTGTCCTCTTGTTTCCATCTACTGATGGTGTTGTGATATCATGCATCCAGGGTGTTTGTTTGGTCCATGCTGGATGTAAAAAATTAGGCTTGAACGCCTACTATTATTGTGGTCATACACAAGGCTGGCATTGAAAAGCTTTCAACATCTCATGACTTTGTTGGGAAATGAAAAGTGAAAGTGGGTTTCATAATTCACCCCCAATTCAAGCAATGGGTCCAATCACTATCACTTATTGTAATTACAAATCTTTAGGCTTATTTACTTATTAACACCCACATGGGAAAGAACTATCAAAAGAAATAACATAGCAAAAGCCTCCATTAGTTGTGGCAAATGGCAATATTATCTTCCTTTTTGAAATATGTATATAATAATTAATCATATTATTCTTTTATTTACTCCAATTAGACAATTATATAACTAATTCCGTAGTTATAATACATACGGCAGGATGTTATGGTACATCAACTTAATCCAAATATAGTTGCCATACAATAACCGAGGCAACGTCTAAGATTATAATAATATATTTAGATTTAGAAGTTTTTAACATTACGTGCACTTAATTTTTGTCCAAATCTCTTTAACATCCACAATGTTTCTAAAATGCCAAATAAATCCAGTTGTGTAGCTAATATAGTAGGTAAATACATACAAAGATAACTTCCAATTATAACAATTTAACATAGCAATAGATAAAGTTTGGTAAATTCATCAAAACCAACATCTGTTACCTGTTATTTTCAATGGAGTATAAAGAGAAAGAGCCACACTTTGACCCTTTTGGGTCTTTTTCCAATGTGGAAATTCTGGTTCATGCAATGATTCATATTCCATAAACACGTTTACAAGATTACAAGTCATAGCCTCGTATACAAACAAGATTGAACTACACTTATATTTCAATTCAATACCCTGTTTTTTCTTTCTTAATCCATGCATTTCGGAAGACATTTTCAATGTCTAAAAGTTAGTACATGGTAGGGTCATGACTTCACTAGTTAGCAACAGTGCCTCAATAAGGAAAATCAGCAAAAGGTCTGCTCTAATAGAGTGAGCACGTCAAAAAAGCTTGAAAACATAGCATACCATACCCGTAGACAAAAGACACTCAAAAGGAACCAATCACCAACAACATAACAGATATGAAGTATTTTTCTGATGCTATGCATTTTTCACATGGCTTAAAAACAACTGCAAAATTTTGGTTCCCAATCCACAACCAACGATCAACTTCATCACACAGAAAATCAAACCTTTTACCATGATAGATCAGACAACCAGCATGACATATATTCAGTTCAAGAACATTTTCTCCTATGATTAAACAACAATACAATTATACAATCCTACATAAAGAACAAACAAAATCTAGGCAATGAATCCAACACAACAACTCAATCACTGATAAGCTGAAGAATAATAATATTCAGAATTTTCACCAAGTTACCCATTTATGAGAATGATACATACACATATATACACACACAGGCACACGCATGCACAATCTTATAGATAAAAAATACACTTAGTTTTTACTTACTGCATCAAAGCTAACTCTAACTATATATGACAGTAAGTAAACTGACTCTAGCAAATTCTAGTTCTAGTTCCCAATCACCATATAACTTCCCAAATTAAATTACCTCAAAACTCATACAAAGCTACCAAAAACAAAGAAACTAATAGTTTACAGAGATAGCTACCAGGAATCCATAAAATATCTCATGCCCCAAAATTTTGGAGGAATGAGAAATTCAGAGACATAACATTCCCAATTAATTTCTCATTATTGCAGCAAATTTGCAGACTTTATTGAACATCCCCGACTTTAGAGGACAATGCCGCTCGAAGCTGCTCCTGAGTGTAAAAACGACTCCCCATTTTCACGGTTGCTTGTTGTATCATCAAATCATTTACCACAGACACACTGGCATGGTGCACTTCTAGGTCAAGCTCCATTAACGCTGCCATTAACCTTGCTGCCGGGTGGTTTTTCTTACTGCATTGGACCCTTATCATTGCATCCCAGCCTATAATCTTAACATCGATATCTAAATCGATTAGAGCTTGATTCGAAGAGGGTTTATTTGGTACTGGCTGTTGTTGTTGCTGCTGTTGTGGTGGCTGATGAGACTGGTTTTCGTTGATTTTCTGAATCTCATTCTTCATCGCATCAAGTTGCTTTTCTAATCCATCTTTATTAGATTCAGTTTTCTGAAGCTTTGTTTTCAACTCAGTAATGTAAGATATAGCATCACCCAAAAGTGAAGCTTTATCCATCTTTGAAACATTAGGAACAACTGCTCGAAGTGCATAGAATCTTTGATTCAGCTTCTCTCTTCTTTGCCTCTCAGCTTCAACATGATTCAACGGTTCCTCTCTTCCGTTTGCCGGCTTCCTCCCTCTCTTCCTCGGCTTCTTTTCGGGCTCCACCACACGACTACTATCCACCTCCTTCACCACCGAAGCCTCCAGATCCGAATGGTCCGAATCACCACCACCAGTACCACCAGAGAATTTCAAATTCGACGCCCCTGGTGGAACAATTACACCAGAAGTAAAAGATAGCATTCCATCATCATTATTGCTTCCTCTCGAATTCGGTGATCTCCTCTTTCCATTCCCATTCCCGTTCCCATTGTTGTTCTCCTCAGCAACGGAAACTAACTGTGATTGACCAGAGAAGAAATTCGAATTCGAGTTTCCATTATTAGCAACATAAGAACTCTTTTTACTCTCACCAAAACACAAAATCTCACCGGATTCCGGCTTCAACAAACGTTGCTGATTGTTACCACCACCATAATCAGAAAGATTCATTTCCTTAGAAAAGAAACTTTGATTATTCTGCTTGCTTGAAACATGAACAACACTAGGAACCTCCGTTAAAGTACTCGAACCAGGAGTTTCAAATTGCATCGTCTTCGTCACACTCACACTCAAACCCTGATTATTGTTATTGTTCTGTTGTTGGTGCTGCTGGTGACTTGGAATTGAAATTGAAGCATTTGCTGCTGCCGTTGTTGTTGTTGTAACAAGAGAATTATTATCAACAGAATCTCTAGCTTCAGGATCGTTAATCCAAATCGAAGAAGGATCATTCTCACCATGATGGGCAGAATTACCTAACTGCCAAGAAGATCCAAAATCAAAATTATTGTTAAAATTGAAAAGCATCTTCACTTTATTCATCAAATCATTATTCTGATAAATCAACTCAGTAGATCCAAGCTCCAAAACACCGTCAGCCGATGGTATACACGCCAGCGTCTGTATACCATGTTCTTGACCTTGTCTCGCCCTCTCACAAGCTGAGAGGGCGAGATTTTCAGCTCCGGTTAACCACACCGGAGCTGAATTATAATAAGCTTGTCCAGGCAGCCCAGTTCCGTTGACAAAAGACTGCGTCATAGAAACTAAAAAGAACCACTCCGTATCAGTAACTTCTTCATCAACAGGAGATTCTTCTGTAACCGGATTACCGGAGATTAATGAATTAAGTTCTCTAAGAACTTTTCTCCGGTGTTCTTGTTCAGCAGGTGAAGTAACTTTTGATTTCTTCGCTTTTGTTTTGTCTTCTTCGCCTTTATAGTAACCATCACCCCAACCAAGTAACGAAGAACCTGAATAGTCGTAAGAAGGTTGCCAGAAAATAGCGTAGGTCCAGACTTCTTTTGCGCCTTCGATTAAAGCTTGAAGACGTTGTTGGAGAGTGTCTTGGTTGAATCCGGTGGTGGTTTGTGGTGGTTGTGACGGTGGTGCTGGTGGCCATAAGGTTGATAAATCAGAGGAGGTCATGAAAGCCTCCATTACTGAAGAGTTATCGTCGCTCCAAAGATTCATGAAATGGAATGAAATGGAAGTTTTTGGAGGGTAATTTGGGAAGAAGAAAAAGAGAAAAAGGTCACGCAGAACACGCTCGTGTGGTGGTGATAATGGATTGGGGAAAGAGAGAGAAGAAGGGACGAATGAGAGAAGGTTAATTTGGATTTGGAATTAATTTGGAGTGAATTTAGGTTGAATTTGAGAGTGATGACGAAAGATGATAATTAATTATTTGCTGAAAAAGATGTATACGGCGATGTAATCTATAATAATACTTGTACGTATTTGGTTTTTGTTTACATGTTAGGTATGGAATTCGCTCTTCTTAAAAAAAGAAGTACTAGGTAGTTATAGTTGAACATTCTCCTCTTTTTTCTCCTCTTTCACTAGTAATTTTTTCTTGCTTAAATGCACTTTTGACCCCCTATGTTTGCCGTCGTAGCAATTTTGACCCCCTAACAAAAAAATGCAATTTTGACCCCTTATTTTTGCCACGTTTAGGAAAATATGCTCTTTTGACCCCTTATCTTTGCAAAAAAGTTGCGATTATGGCCCCTTTTTTGGGACACGTGGCGGCTTCCAAGCATAGTTGGGAAAATTAGGGGGTCAAAATTGCATTGTTTTTATTAGGGGGCCAAAATTGCTACGGTGGCAAACATAGGGGGTCAAAAGTGCATTTAAGCCTTTTTTCTATTCAGAGGACACCCCTACTAACTACTACCTTCATTCCTTTTTAATTGTCACTTTTTAACATTTTACACAAACTAAGACAATCAATAAATATTACTACTTTTGATACAATTGTTTTTACTTTTACTATAATGACCTTATTAATTTAATATTTCATTTCATATGTTTCTCTCTCTGCGCTAAATATTTAAGGGTAATATTGGTAAAACAACATTTAATGTTGCATTGAACTTTGAAAGTGACAGCTAAATAGGAACAAAAATTTTCTCCAAAAGTGACAATTAAAAAGGAACCGAGGGAGTATTTACCTAGTAGTACTATAATTTTTTTTTACGGATAATTCTAACGTGGTCTTGACGTTAAACGCTCATCAACAATCTCCTACATATCTTTTAAGAAAACAATCTCCCATCTATGACCTGCGTCGACTTTATTATTGGAGATTATATTAGTTTTAATGTTTTTTCATAGTTAAATTTGTTTGCATGTTAGGTGCAAATTAACCAAACTGGTCATTATTTAGTTAAGTATATTTTTCATAACTTGGATATTGCATATGAATCGAAGAGACTTCGTCTTATGTTTGTGGTCTTGACATTTGATTTATTTTCAGACTTTCGCTAATAAAATTATCTTTAACGTCAAAAAAGAATAATACTATGATTTTTTTTTACAAACATATTGTGTATTTAATTAAAAAAAATGATGTTCATAGAGCGCTTGTTTAAGTTGTTCTCCTTTAAGACATTTGTTAAGAAGTTAAAAAAAAGTGACAAGTTTTAAATAAAAAAATCAATTTTTAAAATCAATTTTTTAAAATTTTAAGGATACACCATCGAAAAAGGTGACGAATACACAATTTTTAGGATTTTTTTTCCAATTTAAGGGCACTTGTTGTTATTATATATTTAAAAAAGGGTCTTGCTAATCAGTGCTCTCAGTGCAATGATTAAGGTAAACCAAAATTAGTAGCTTCGCATTAGAAACAACAATTTGTACACTTTTTACAAGTTGACTTGACCCCTTTGTATCACTTTCCAACACAAAATTTCTATTTTTGTTCCTTTATCCAACGCCCCAAAAACACTATTTAGCATTTCCCTTTAAAAAAATAAAAATTTAAGGATAATTAAACACATTTGACTAAAGAGGGGCTAAAGCTATGTGTTGAGATATTTTATAAGGACGCAAACATGCCATTGTTTTTATGATAACAAAAACCGAAAGTTCGCAATTTTATAGGAATAAAAAACTTATTTAACCTGACATATAATTTAGGATTAATTGAATGTCTATGAGATATCTATAATTGCTATTGTAATGAGTAATACTTCTTCCGTTTTAAAATGAGTGTCGTTTTAGCCAAAAAATTTGTTTAAAATTGAATGTCACTTTCAATTTCCAATGCACTATTGATTACTTTTTCTCAATAGTACCCCTTAATTATTACTATGCACACTACTTCCAAAGTACCACATTTTACTTTAATTCATAATGATTGGAAATGCACCAATGGTTAACAAGGCTATTTTAGTAAAAATGTCATGTCTATAGACAACATTATTGCATTTCTTAATATGTGTGCAACAACCTAAAACGACACTCGTTTTGAAACGGAGAGAGTAGTATTCTATTCTTCACAGAATGTGCAATTTACTTGGTGAAATAACATAACGGAGAGAGTAGTATTCTATTCTTCACAGAATGTGCAATTTACTTGGTGAAATAACATAAATTGGATAGAATAGTTAAGGATGTGATTGGCGAATAACATATGACAAAATTGAATGTATACTTGTAGGTAATTGAGTTATTAAGGTTGCAAGGATATGAATATGGTTTCGAATGAATATGAGCGGGGTGAGTAATTATTTGATTAGTTGGAACAGATGAACATGTTTTGTATAGAAAAAATGATGTGGTTATTACTACTCAGAATGTGTATGAGTGATGTCAAAGATACTTTGAAACAATATGAACTAATATGTAAGATTTTATACTGTGGTTGTATAAGTTTTTGACTGAGTTAGATGAATTCAAATTATGGAAAATAATTAATTGATGCTTAGGAAATATTGTGTTATTTTAAATCTTGGAGTGGCTTTTAAAATAATTTATGTTGATTCTAGTTCAGGCAAAGAGACAAATCAAAGAAGGAAAATTATGGTTTAATTGCATCCGCCATCCGAATTAGATTTCTTTTATCTTACAAATTATTGGAGTGTGTTATTTTTTTAGTATATGATAGGTAAAGAAAAAGCAGTATGTTGAGGTATAAAGGTTAATTTAACTGTATTATTTTTTGAGGGAAATTTAAATGTATTATTCTCAAAGCTTCCTCAGGTATAATCTCCTCTATTGAATTTATTTTAATTAATTTTTTTTGGAGTGGGAGTGAGGACCATAGGAAAATTGCTTAGGTTGATTGGAATTCTATTTGTATGAGTAAGGAGTTAGGTGGTTTGAGGGTGCAACGGTTGAAGGAATTTAATATTGCTATTTTAGGTAAATGGTGTTGGAGGTGTCTAGTGGATAGGGAGGGGTTGTGGTTTAAGGTGTTGTGCTCTCGTTACGGTGAGGAGAGGGGGCACATTAAAGAAGGGGGGAGGGATGGTTCTGCATGGTGGAGGGAGATAGTGAAAATCCGTGAAGGAATTAGTGGTGAGGGAGGGAGGTGGTTTGAGGAAAGTATTCAAATGAAGGTTGGTAATGGTCTAACTACTTTTTTTTTGGACTGATTGTTGGGTGGGGGCGGTTCCCTTCTAATAGAGGTTTAGGCGTTTCTTTGATTTATCTGTTCATAAGGATTTGACAGTGACAGAGATGTTTTCCTTATGCTGGGGTGAAGGAGGGGAAACTTGGGAGGAGGACTTAGTGGGGGAGTGTAGATATTTGCTTTCTAATGTTACTTTGCAGGATATTGAGACAGATATTTGGCAGTGGTGTCCTACTGTGGGTGATGGATATACCGTTTGTGGTGTGTATCAAATGCTTATGAGGTAGGAGATGCATAGCTACAATGAGGCGTTGGGGGCTGTTTGGCATAAAATTGTTCCTCTGAAGGTTTCAATTTGTGTGTGGCGTCTTTTACGCAACAGATTGTCTACAAAGGATAACTTGGTGCGTCGCGGCATTATTACAAATGAGTCTCAATGGTGTGTATCTGGATGTGGTCATTATGAATTAGCAGATCATCTTTTCATCCATTGTCCTATTTTCGGAGTTCTCTGACAACATGTTAAAGCATGGATTGGTGCGCATTCAGTGGATCCACAATTTATTATTGATCATTTTACTTAGTTCGCTTACTCTTCAGGTGGCATTAAATCTCGTCGTTCTTTTTTGCAAATTGTATGGCTTTGCACCGTTTGGGTGTTATGGAGTGAAAGGAATAACATGCTATTCTCCAACAAGACTAAATCACTTATGCAGCTTCTAGAAAAAGTTAAAATTTCTACCTTAGGATGGCTAAAAGCTAAAATTGTTTGTTTTCCATTTGGTTATCATATGTGGTGGCAGCAACCCCTTGTTTGTTTGGGGATTGGTTGATTGTCTTTTCCTTTTTCTTCAGGTTATGTTGTTGTACTCTTGTTATGTTCTCCTTTGCACACCTTGTGCTACGGAGTATACTTTGTTTCCTGTGGTAATATAATTCATTTTGGCTTGTTAAAAAAACTGTATTATTCTCAATTTTTTTATTTCTACAAATATATATCATTAAGAGAAATTAAGGGGGAGCAAATTAAAGTATAATATGTGTTTTATAATTTATAGTAGTCGAAATTGATTTTTATTTTAATAAATCGAAATTGATGTTTTTTAGTAAAAGGAGAAAGAATAGTTCGCTTGTACTCTGCAAATATTAGTATGTGTTAATCATGTTATCATATGCATTCATTATTTTGTGATGGATGCTATTAAAATAAGTCACTTTGGCCGGTGAGATACAAGAATATTGTTAGAGGAACATCCTCTTCTCTTTTCTTTTTTTTATGAGCAAATTTACTATGAAATCAGATAGTAGTAAGATATAAAGATTATTATGTGGGAAGACAGATGACCTTGTCTCACGAATGATGGATAAAGAGTTAAGTCCTCACATATGTATAAATATTAAAAGTAATGTTTGTTACTAGATTGACACATTATGAGAATACTAAACGATGTGTTATGTAAATTGTCATAAGATATTCTCATAATGTTAGTGGTGTATACCACCCATCAACCTGAAGCTACTATGGACTCTATATGTGAAGTTGAGTGATTTGTTGTTGTTCAAATGTTGTCCATAACAGGATGACCATAAAGTCAGTTGATGGGTACTCCACAAATCATGTTCATGGACATGAGCGACCTGTATGGAATTTTTGTAACACCCCGTTTTCCCAACATAAAAATTTCTTAATAAAAATCAGAGTTTAACAACTTTAAACGGAATGCTACACTTCTTAAAAATTCATAAACTGAATAAATAACAATTTATTTTTCAAAATCATTTAACATAAGTAATTCAAAACTTCCTAACGAAATTAGTTCATTCAACATAAAAAGTCTTTGGCATGCAGGCCTCATCAGAAAATCTCATAAGTCTTAGTTCAATATTTATTCATAAAAGTTCATAAACAATACGTAACGAATAGAAGTAAAGTCAAGTCCCATCCCGTTACGTATCAGAGCACCTAAAGACACTGTGAGAGATAGCCACCCACGACTGCAGCTAACCTTCATTACCTGCAAGTTACCCATACGAAGGGCAACATTTCCAAGCAGAGGGGTGATATTTCTCAAAACAAAAATATTAAACATATAAATCATATAAAATACATTCAACAACTTAAACAACTTATAATTCATTAATCATATCCAACAACTTAAACTTCCTTAACTAGTGTCATTATTCTTCCTACATTAGTCATAAAACTATCTTAATACTAATTATAAACATCTTCATATATTATCAATTATTAATCTTAACATCATCATATAACATCAAATAATAGTCTCCAACAATCATCACATAGCATCAATATTAATCACAAACGTCACCACATTTC
Organism: Medicago sativa; assembly: GCF_051527215.1. NCBI lineage: Eukaryota > Viridiplantae > Streptophyta > Magnoliopsida > Fabales > Fabaceae > Medicago > Medicago sativa. Next base: position 19,003,799 of record NC_140753.1, on the reverse strand, counting down.
ATCAAACATTATTTATAAGCATCAACACCTAATATCAAATATAATCATAAGCATCATCATAAATATATTCATAAAACATCACTTATAATTCATATCATAGTTCACGTAACATCTTATCATAAATCACATAACATCATAATCACTCATCAACATAAACGTCATAATCATTCGTCTTCATTCATCATAGCACTTCATTAATAACTTATCAACTTGACATCTTAACAACTTGACATCTTAACAACTTGACAACTTGACGTCTCAACAACTTGACATCTTAACATCTTAAATCTTCTTAGACATCTTGCAAATGCATTTGGTACCAATACAGAGCATCAAAGCCCTCACCCATCGTGTGAATGACTAAGCATTCCAGGGCATCAAGCCCCCAACCAACTTATATGAGTATGCAATGGACTCAACAACTTAACAACTTCAACTTCGTAACAACTTACAACTTAACAACTTCGGCTTCATAACAACTGACAACTTAAACAACTTCAACTTCATAACAACTGACAACTTAAACAACTTCGACTTCATTGACGACAACAACATCTTCGCCTGATAATATCATTATTCATCAATCATCAACAACATCATATAACATCGTATTTAAACATCAACAATAATTCACTATGTATCTTTGTAAAAACATAATAAATTATCCACAACATATTTTCATGTCAAACCAAAGCTATTGGAAAGATATCACAAATATCAACAACTTTCATGTTTACAACAAAGATCAATTCAAAACAGAAACATATGAACAAAACGCAAAAACATGAAATAGAGAATGCTGTCACCATACAATTTCGCTAAGACCTCCCTGTAGTATTTTCATCATAACTCAAAGACCAAACATCATTTTCACGTCAAACCAAAGCCACTAGAAAGCTAACAAAATTATCTAAAACTTTCATCTTTACGCCTAAGACCAATTCTGTACCGATCAATACCAGTTTCTATTTTAAATTCGGAAAAGTTGTGCTGAAAGTCCATAAAAATTCACTGTGACCTACGTGCAGTAATTTGACCATAACTCAAGTTCTATAAATCGTTTTGACGTGAGACCAACGGCATTAGAAAGCTAACATTCATAGCTACAACTTTCGTGTTTACACCTAAGACCAATTCCGCACCGATCAATACCGGTTTTAATATCAAAATTCGGGCAGAATGCAGATTTTCTTCAAGTTTCACCTAATCTCATGGTGCTAACCTTAAAACTACTTCCAATAATCATCATATGGATTATCTAAGGTCTGTACACAATTTCTACATCAATTCAACAAGTTTTCATCATCTAAATCATCAAATCTCTCTCAAAACCCTAATTCTCAAATTCTCACAAACTCTCCCCAACTTGTTAGATGTAATCTAATGATTTAACAACTTAATATTAATGCAAGATAGTCTCACCCTCACCTTAGATTAATTCCTGAATCAGCAGCAGCGTTCTTCTTTCCTAAGGTCATCTCCTCTTCTCTTGACTTTTCTCTTCTCTTCTCTCTTGTTCTCCTCTTTTCCAAAAAGCGGTTTAAGGTAAACTCTTTCCAACCTAAGCTTTTCTATTTATAATACTAAAATATTCTTCTCAAATCTATTTAGGCCCAACAACTTATTCTTCTTTCTATTCTAACCCCCAAATCCACTCACACTAATAATCCTCATATTCTAATAAATAATATTTCTCTACTAAATATATAATAATACACCAAATAACAAATATATATCTATAACAATTAACAAATATAGTATGCTAGTAAATACCAACATATAACATAACAAAATATCACTACACAAAATATATTAACTAAATTATAAAAAGACATATAATCTCAACAAATCATATATCCCTCATATACATCATATAAATATATAAATATATTCTAAAACTAATTAAAATAATTAAATAAAAAAAGGAGGGCGTTACAACTCTCCCCAACTTAAAAGAATTTCGTCCTCGAAATTCAAGCACAATAGAAAATAAATTTAGTCATTACTTCTTCAAACAAAACACAAAAACCACATCAAGTTAGTCAGTTAAACATGATCACATAAAAAACATAACAACTAACTAGAAAACATGACGACACGACACAACGACTCATCTACTTGGCCGGACAGACCGACTTGCTCTGATACCAATTGTAACACCCCGTTTTCCCAACATAAAAATTTCTTAATAAAAATCAGAGTTTAACAACTTTAACGGAATGCTACACTTCTTAAAAATTCATAAACTCAATAAATAACAATTTATTTTTCAAATTCATTTAACATAAGTAATTCAAAACTTCCTAACGGAATTAGTTCATTCAACATAAAAAGTCGTTGGCACGCAGGCCTCATCAGAAAATCTCATAAGTCTTAGTTCAATATTTATTCATAAAAGTTCATAAACAATACGTAACGAATAGAAGTAAAGTCAAGTCTCATCCCGTTACGTATCAGAGCACCTAAAGACACTGTGAGAGATAGCCACCCACGACTGCAGCTAACCTTGATTACCTGCAAGTTACCCATACGAAGGGCAACATTTCCAAGCAGAGGGTGATATTTCTCAAAACAAAAATATTAAACATATAAATCATATAAAATACATTCAACAACTTAAACAACTTATAATTCATTAATCATATCCAACAACTTAAACTTCCTTAACTAGTGTCATTATTCTTCCTACATTAGTCATAAAACTATCTTAATACTAATCATAAACATCTTCATATATTATCAATTATTAATCTTAACATCATCATATAACATCAAATAATAGTCTCCAACAATCATCACATAGCATCAATATTAATCACAAACGTCACCACATTTCATCAAACATTATTTATAAGCATCAACACCTAATATCAAATATAATCATAAGCATCATCATAAATATATTCATAAAACATCACTTATAATTCATATCATAGTTCACGTAACATCTTATCATAAATCACATAACATCATAATCACTCATTAACATAAACGTAATAATCATTCGCCTTCATTCATCATAGCACTTCATTAAGAACTTATCAACTTGACATCTTAACAACTTGACATCTTAACAACTTGACAACTTGACATCTTAACAACTTGACATCTTAACATCTTAAATCTTCTTAGACATCTTGCAAATGCATTTGGTACCAATACAGAGCATCAAGCTCCCAACCAACTTATATGAGCGTAAATAGGCTCTTCAGGGCATCAAGCCCCCAACATAGTGAGCAAAAGCTCCAGGGCATCAAGCCCTCACCCATCGTGTGAATGACTAAGCATTCCAGGGCATCAAGCCCCCAACCAACTTATATGAGTATGCAATGGACTCAACAACTTAACAACTTCAACTTCGTAACAACTTACAACTTAACAACTTCGGCTTCATAACAACTGACAACTTAAACAACTTCAACTTCATAACAACTGACAACTTAAACAACTTCGACTTCATTGACGACAACAACATCTTCGCCTGATAATATCATTATTCATCAATCATCAACAACATCATATAACATCGTATTTAAACATCAACAATAATTCACTATGTATCTTTGTAAAAACATAATAAATTATCCACAACATATTTTCATGTCAAACCAAAGCTATTGGAAAGATATCACAAATATCAACAACTTTCATGTTTACAACAAAGATCAATTCAAAACAGAAACATATGAACAAAACGCAAAAACATGAAATAGAGAATGCTGTCACCATACAATTTCGCTAAGACCTCCCTGTAGTATTTTCATCATAACTCAAAGACCAAACATCATTTTCACGTCAAACCAAAGCCACTAGAAAGCTAACAAAATTATCTAAAACTTTCATCTTTACGCCTAAGACCAATTCTGTACCGATCAATACCAATTTCTATTTTAAATTCGGAAAAGTTGTGCTGAAAGTCCATAAAAATTCACTGTGACCTACGTGCAGTAATTTGACCATAACTCAAGTTCTATAAATCGTTTTGACGTGAGACCAACGGCATTAGAAAACTAACATTCATAGCTACAACTTTCGTGTTTACACCTAAGACCAATTCCGCACCGATCAATACCGGTTTTAATATCAAAATTCGGGCAGAATGCAGATTTTCTTCAAGTTTCACCTAATCTCATGGTGCTAACCTTAAAACTACTTCCAATAATCATCATATGGATTATCTAAGGTCTGTACACAATTTCTACATCAATTCAACAAGTTTTCATCATCTAAATCATCAAATCTCTCTCAAAACCCTAATTCTCAAATTCTCACAAACTCTCCCCAACTTGTTAGATGTAATCTAATGATTTAACAACTTAATATTAATGCAAGATAGTCTCACCCTCACCTTAGATTAATTCCTGAATCAGCAGCAGCGTTCTTCTTTCCTAAGGTCATCTCCTCTTCTCTTGACTTTTCTCTTCTCTTCTCTCTTGTTCTCCTCTTTTCCAAAAAGCGGTTTAAGGTAAACTCTTTCCAACCTAAGCTTTTCTATTTATAATACTAAAATATTCTTCTCAAATCTATTTAGGCCCAACAACTTATTCTTCTTTCTATTCTAACCCCCAAATCCACTCACACTAATAATCCTCATATTCTAATAAATAATATTTCTCTACTAAATATATAATAATACACCAAATAACAAATATATATCTATAACAATTAACAAATATAGTATGCTAGTAAATACCAACATATAACATAACAAAATATCACTACACAAAATATATTAACTAAATTATAAAAAGACATATAATCTCAACAAATCATATATCCCTCATATACATCATATAAATATATAAATATATTCTAAAACTAATTAAAATAATTAAATAAAAAAAGGAGGGCGTTACAACTCTCCCCAACTTAAAAGAATTTCGTCCTCGAAATTCAAGCACAATAGAAAATAAATTTAGTCATTACTTCTTCAAACAAAACACAAAAACCACATCAAGTTAGTCAGTTAAACATGATCACATAAAAAACATAACAACTAACTAGGAAACATGACGACACGACACAACGACTCATCTACTTGGCCGGACAGACCGACTTGCTCTGATACCAATTGTAACACCCCGTTTTCCCAACATAAAAATTTCTTAATAAAAATCAGAGTTTAACAACTTTAACGGAATGCTACACTTCTTAAAAATTCATAAACTCAATAAATAACAATTTATTTTTCAAATTCATTTAACATAAGTAATTCAAAACTTCCTAACGGAATTAGTTCATTCAACATAAAAAGTCTTTGGCACGCAGGCCTCATCAGAAAATCTCATAAGTCTTAGTTCAATATTTATTCATAAAAGTTCATAAACAATACGTAACGAATAGAAGTAAAGTCAAGTCTCATCCCGTTACGTATCAGAGCACCTAAAGACACTGTGAGAGATAGCCACCCACGACTGCAGCTAACCTTGATTACCTGCAAGTTACCCATACGAAGGGCAACATTTCCAAGCAGAGGGGTGATATTTCTCAAAACAAAAATATTAAACATATAAATCATATAAAATACATTCAACAACTTAAACAACTTATAATTCATTAATCATATCCAACAACTTAAACTTCCTTAACTAGTGTCATTATTCTTCCTACATTAGTCATAAAACTATCTTAATACTAATCATAAACATCTTCATATATTATCAATTATTAATCTTAACATCATCATATAACATCAAATAATAGTCTCCAACAATCATCACATAGCATCAATATTAATCACAAACGTCACCACATTTCATCAAACATTATTTATAAGCATCAACACCTAATATCAAATATAATCATAAGCATCATCATAAATATATTCATAAAACATCACTTATAATTCATATCATAGTTCACGTAACATCTTATCATAAATCACATAACATCATAATCACTCATTAACATAAACGTAATAATCATTCGCCTTCATTCATCATAGCACTTCATTAAGAACTTATCAACTTGACATCTTAACAACTTGACATCTTAACAACTTGACAACTTGACATCTTAACAACTTGACATCTTAACATCTTAAATCTTCTTAGACATCTTGCAAATGCATTTGGTACCAATACAAAGCATCAAGCTCCCAACCAACTTATATGAGCGTAAATAGGCTCTGCAGGGCATCAAGCCCCCAACATAGTGAGCAAAAGCTCCAGGGCATCAAGCCCTCACCCATCGTGTGAATGACTAAGCATTCCAGGGCATCAAGCCCCCAACCAACTTATATGAGTATGCAATGGACTCAACAACTTAACAACTTCAACTTCGTAACAACTTACAACTTAACAACTTCGGCTTCATAACAACTGACAACTTAAACAACTTCGACTTCATAACAACTGACAACTTAAACAACTTCGACTTCATTGACGACAACAACATCTTCGCATGATAATATCATTATTCATCAATCATCAACAACATCATATGACATCGTATTTAAACATCAACAATAATTCACTATGTATCTTTGTAAAAACATAATAAATTATCCACAACATATTTTCATGTCAAACCAAAGCTATTGGAAAGATATCACAAATATCAACAACTTTCATGTTTACAACAAAGATCAATTCAAAACAGAAACATATGAACAAAACGCAAAAACATGAAATAGAGAATGCTGTCACCATACAATTTCGCTAAGACCTCCCTGTAGTATTTTCATCATAACTCAAAGACCAAACATCATTTTCACGTCAAACCAAAGCCACTAGAAAGCTAACAAAATTATCTAAAACTTTCATCTTTACGCCTAAGACCAATTCTGTACCGATCAATACCAGTTTCTATTTTAAATTCGGAAAAGTTGTGCTGAAAGTCCATAAAAATTCACTGTGACCTACGTGCAGTAATTTGACCATAACTCAAGTTCTATAAATCGTTTTGACGTGAGACCAACGGCATTAGAAAGCTAACATTCATAGCTACAACTTTCGTGTTTACACCTAAGACCAATTCCGCACCGATCAATACCGGTTTTAATATCAAAATTCGGGCAGAATGCAGATTTTCTTCAAGTTTCACCTAATCTCATGGTGCTAACCTTAAAACTACTTCCAATAATCATCATATGGATTATCTAAGGTCTGTACACAATTTCTACATCAATTCAACAAGTTTTCATCATCTAAATCATCAAATCTCTCTCAAAACCCTAATTCTCAAATTCTCACAAACTCTCCCCAACTTGTTAGATGTAATCTAATGATTTAACAACTTAATATTAATGCAAGATAGTCTCACCCTCACCTTAGATTAATTCCTGAATCAGCAGCAACGTTCTTCTTTCCTAAGGTCTTCTCCTCTTCTTTTGACTTTTCTCTTCTCTTCTCTTCTCTCTTGTTCTCCTCTTTTCCAAAAAGCGGTTTAAGGTAAACTCTTTCCAACCTAAGCTTTTTTATTTATAATACTAAAATATTCTTCCCAAATCTATTTAGGCCCAACAACTTATTCTTCTTTCTATTCTAACCCCCAAATCCACTCACACTAATAATCCTCATATTCTAATAATCCTCATATTCTAATAAATAATATTTCTCTACTAAATATATAATAATACACCAAATAACAAATATATATCTATAACAATTAACAAATATAGTATGCTAGTAAATACCAACATATAACATAACAAAATGCCACTCAACAAAATATATTAACTAAATTATAAAAAGACATCTAATCTCAACAAATCATATATCCCTCATATACATCATATAAATATATAAATATATTCTAAAACTAATTAAAATAATTAAATAAAAAAAGGAGGGCGTTACAACTCTCCCCAACTTAAAAGAATTTCGTCCTCGAAATTCAAGCACAATAGAAAATAAATTTAGTCATTACTTCTTCAAACAAAACACAAAAATCACATCAAGTTAGTCAGTTAAACATGATTACATAAAAAACATAACAACTAACTAGAAAACATGACGACACGACACAACGACTCATCTACTTGGCCGGACAGACCGACTTGCTCTGATACCAATTGTAACACCCCGTTTTCCCAACATAAAAATTTCTTAATAAAAATCAGAGTTTAACAACTTTAAACGGAATGCTACACTTCTTAAAAATTCATAAACTCAATAAATAACAATTTATTTTTCAAAATCATTTAACATAAGTAATTCAAAACTTCCTAACGGAATTAGTTCATTCAACATAAAAAGTCGTTGGCACGCAGGCCTCATCAGAAAATCTCATAAGTCTTAGTTCAATATTTATTCATAAAAGTTCATAAACAATACGTAACGAATAGAAGTAAAGTCAAGTCCCATCCCGTTACGTATCAGAGCACCTAAAGACACTGTGAGAGATAGCCACCCACGACTGCAGCTAACCTTGATTACCTGCAAGTTACCCATACGAAGGGCAACATTTCCAAGCAGAGGGGTGATATTTCTCAAAACAAAAATATTAAACATATAAATCATATAAAATACATTCAACAACTTAAACAACTTATAATTCATTAATCATATCCAACAACTTAAACTTCCTTAACTAGTGTCATTATTCTTCCTACATTAGTCATAAAACTATCTTAATACTAATCATAAACATCTTCATATATTATCAATTATTAATGTTAACATCATCATATAACATCAAATAATAGTCTCCAACAATCATCACATAGCATCAATATTAATCACAAACGTCACCACATTTCATCAAACATTATTTATAAGCATCAACACCTAATATCAAATATAATCATAAGCATCATCATAAATATATTCATAAAACATCACTTATAATTCATATCATAGTTCACGTAACATCTTATCATAAATCACATAACATCATAATCACTCATCAACATAAACGTCATAATCATTCGTCTTCATTCATCATAGCACTTCATTAATAATTTATCAACTTGACATCTTAACAACTTGACATCTTAACAACTTGACAACTTGACATCTTAAAAACTTGACATCTTAACATCTTAAATCTTCTTAGACATCTTGCAAATGCATTTGGTACCAATACAGAGCATCAAGCTCCCAACCAACTTATATGAGCGTAAATAGGCTCTTCAGGGCATCAAGCCCCCAACATAGTGAGCAAAAGCTCCAGGGCATCAAGCCCTCACCCATCGTGTGAATGACTAAGCATTCCAGGGCATCAAGCCCCCAACCAACTTATATGAGTATGCAATGGACTCAACAACTTAACAACTTCAACTTCGTAACAACTTACAACTTAACAACTTCGGCTTCATAACAACTGACAACTTAAACAACTTCGACTTCATAACAACTGACAACTTAAACAACTTCGACTTCATTGACGACAAAAACATCTTCGCATGATAATATCATTATTCATCAATCATCAACAACATCATATAACATCGTATTTAAACATCAACAATAATTCACTATGTATCTTTGTAAAAACATAATAAATTATCCACAACATATTTTCATGTCAAACCAAAGCTATTGGAAAGATATCACAAATATCAACAACTTTCATGTTTACAACAAAGATCAATTCAAAACAGAAACATATGAACAAAACGCAAAAACATGAAATAGAGAATGCTGTCACCATACAATTTCGCTAAGACCTCCCTGTAGTATTTTCATCATAACTCAAAGACCAAACATCATTTTCACGTCAAACCAAAGCCACTAGAAAGCTAACAAAATTATCTAAAACTTTCATCTTTACGCCTAAGACCAATTCTGTACCGATCAATACCAGTTTCTATTTTAAATTCGGAAAAGTTGTGCTGAAAGTCCATAAAATTCACTGTGACCTACGTGCAGTAATTTCACCATAACTCAAGTTCTATAAATCGTTTTGACGTGAGACCAACGGCATTAGAAAGCTAACATCCATACCTACAACTTTCGTGTTTACACCTAAGACCAATTCCGCACTGATCAATACCGGTTTTAATATCAAAATTCAGGGAGAATGCAGATTTTCTTCAAGTTTCACCTAATCTCATGGTGCTAACCTTAAAACTACTTCCAATAATCAGCATATGGATTATCTAAGGTCTGTACACAATTTCTACATCAATTCAACAAGTTTTCATCATCTAAATCATCAAATCTCTCTCAAAACCCTAATTCTCAAATTCTCACAAACTCTCCCCAACTTGTTAGATGTAATCTAATGATTTAACAACTTAATATTAATGCAAGATAGTCTCACCGTCACCTTAGATTAATTCCTGAATCAGCAGCAGCGTTCTTCTTTCCTAAGGTCTTCTCCTCTTCTCTTGACTTTTCTCTTCTCTTCTCTTATCTCTTGTTCTCCTCTTTTCCAAAAAGCGGTTTAAGGTAAACTCTTTCCAACCTAAGCTTTTCTATTTATAATACTAAAATATTCTTCCCAAATCTATTTAGGCCCAACAACTTATTCTTCTTTCTATTCTAACCCCCAAATCCACTCACACTAATAATCCTCATATTCTAATAAATAATATTTCTCTACTAAATATATAATAATACACCAAATAACAAATATATATCTATAACAATTAACAAATATATTATGCTGCTAAATACCAACATATAACATAACAAAATATCACTCAACAAAATATATTAACTAAATTATAAAAAGACATATAATCTCAACAAATCATATATCCCTCATATACATCATATAAATATATAAATATATTCTAAAACTAATTAAAATAATTAAATAAAAAAAGGAGGGCGTTACAATATTCCCCTCCTACATAACATGAGAAATGTCTAAGGGCCAATATTGAACTGGACGAGGGTGACACTTTTTGCATTGTTTTCAATATAAACATGAGGGCAAAAGAATAATTATACATGTGATCATCATCACGAAAAGGATTGTAAGGTCACATGGCATTCTCGTCACGTGGATAGTAGTGATGTGTTGCTAGATACCGCTCACTGTTTATAATATTGAATATATGATTTAATATTATTGTCAGCGTTACAATAACATATATGGTCACTCGTATACGAACATATTGATGAGATATTAAAATAAATAAGTAGGACTTATATATTATTTGGTAGTACGATCTTATGATGCACTATAAAGAATTAGATAAATGCGGTACACCGTAAGGTACGGTGCATTTAAGTGAAAAATGGTACACCGTAAGATACAATGTGTTTAAGTAAAGTTGCGATGCACCATAAGATATGGTGCACACAAGTAGTTTTTAAATAGAACCCTTATGGTGAAGCAAAAATTCTCTCCACACATTCATCACTTGAGTAGACATGGCAAAGACGAATTAACTGGGTCTGGGTGCGGGTGCGGGGAAAACCCGGAGTTTTATTACGGGGTCGGGGGATACTCGCACCCACCCCCGCCCCGCACCCGTATATGTGAATTTATCTTATTACCTTTATTTTACTTAAATTAGCATGTGTATATAAAGAGGAAGAAACTAAAAACCCTAATTTCCTCTTCACTCTTCAGCCGTAATTATTAACTTTTTATTTCACTTAATGATTTTTGGTTGATATTATTAGGTTTTTTGCTACTTAAAATGTCTGGCATATCAGCTTCTATGAGAAATTGGTTTTCCATTTGAAATGATCTGATCATTCTTTTATTTAGTAATTAGTTTTTTAATAAGATCTTAATAAGATACTTTTATTTTTAAGTTGTTGGTCTACATCCTTCTGGTATTGATTGTAAATTTACCATGTTATATATGAGAATAAAGCGAGTTGTAAATATCATAAACTGACAATTGCTAGCAACTACTTTGACATCTTTGCCTGAATTCATACAGACACTCACAAAGCCACATCACTAAAACAGGCTTACTGTGAATTATTTTTTTTGCTACAGTTTGTGGGTGGGGTTGGGGGGCAGGAAACCCGTCCCCGTTGGGGGCGGGTCTGGGGGTAAAGTTTCTATCCCCGTTGGGTTTGGGGGCGGGGGTGGGGCTGGGTAGAGTGAAACGAGGCCGGGGCCGGGTATATTAAAACCTGCCCCGCCCCGTTGCCATGTCTGCACTTGAGAAACCCAAACCATTGCATTGGTTTTAAACATTTTTTTCCTTAAAAGTTTCCTTTAAACTCAGCTAGCACCGTGAATAGAATAATTATGTTCATATGTGTTATACCCTAATTTTGGGCCTAAAAATACTAACTCAATTCTTTTTTTCTTGCAAGTTAAAACCATCCAAACAGTTTTTCTTGCATTTCAAGTCATTTGAATTGTCTCTGATCAATTGCACCTTTCTCTGCATCTTATTTCAATGTTATTTGCAAAATTCATGAAAAAGGGTATTTTAGTCATTTCCTGCATTCAAACTCATTTTAATCCTTGAGGATTGTTTGAGTCCTTTCAATTGGTTTGAATAAATTCTTGTTTAATTCTATGTCAAAATCCTTTTCAAAAATTACATTTGAAGTCATTTTGAGTCAGTTTAGCCCCTAGGGGGCATTTTAGTCATTTCCTATGTTAAAATTTCTTTCAATCTTTGAGAAATTGTCTCTGAGTCTTTCCAATTTGGCTTGAATAAACCCTTGCTTTAATTCCCTGTTAAAAACTATTTTAAAATTGCATTTGAGTCATTTTCGAGTCATTTTAGTCCCTAGGGGCATTTTGGTCATTTCACACGAAATTTTGACAGAGAGAGGTTACTTTGAAGTACCTCATTTATGTAATTGGTTCATTTTAGTCCTTTTGTTGATTTTATTTTTGGTTTCACTTTACGTTACTTTCAAATTACATTTTTTTACCAATTTTATTTTAATCACATTTTAGTCCTTTTGTTATTTTGCACTTTAGTCCTTTTATTTCAGTTTTTTGCAGATTAGTCCATAGAGTTAGTTACAAGTCCAGCCCACATGGCATTTCCTCATTGGTCCAGATATCACAGTCATCACCTATAAAAGCCCAGTCACAGTCCAAGTCAAAGAATTCAGACCCCAATAATTCAATTACACATCATCACAAACAGAATTTTCCATTCTCTCTCCTCCATTCACAGATCAAAACCGAAAACCAGCAATGAATTCTCAAGAACATTCAACAAAAATTCGGGAATATTCATCATTAACATTCATCACCACCGAACCCTAATCCAACAAAATTTCCAAGAAATTCATCACTGCAACCGATCCAAATCATCATCACAATCTCATTTATCCTCAAAATTTCCAGAAATCCATTAAACATAACACAAAACCGAATCACAGTGGTAAAATCCGTGAAAGATTCGTGCATCAACACTGTAACAACGATTTTCGAATCAAAACAAGAAGAGGAAAGAGGAAGAAAGGTCGAACAGAAAAGAGAAGGGAAGGACCTCTCCGATTCATTTTTGGATTCGAAGGAATTCGTAGAGTTTTTGTCTTCGGCTTCCTCCTTCTCCGAATTCAACAAGAGGTAACATCGTTTTCTTGCTCTTTGTTTCATTCGAAATTAAATTTTTGGTTCGAAACTTTGAGCTTAGATCTAGGACGTTGTGTTTATGTTCTCGAAAAATCAAGTTCGAATTCGTCATCTCCGCGAAAAAGGATTTCTAATGATGTGAAAATTTTTGAAATCCGAGAAGTTTCGAACCTCCGGCGCCAGAAACGGTCGCCGGAGACACCTTTTCCGCCGGAGAAGACGACCGGTCTTCTTGAGTCTTCGTCGGAGAAGAAGAAGATGTGCAGACCGTCTCTCTCTAGATTTGTAGAGAGAGAGGCGTGTGTGTGTTATGACTCCCTCTTCTCCATTTTTCTTTATATATGCCCCTTGTAATCACACGCACGCGCGTACACTGTATGTCCATGCTCCATTGCGTTATCACTGTTAGATCTAGGGTTTGATGGAGCTGGATCAATCCAACGCTCCTGATGCGTTTGGATGATCCAGGATCCATTTCCCTTTGGGCCTGGACCTGTTTCTTTGCAGATTTTCGTTTTCTACTTGTTTCTTGCTATTTTGTACATTACTTTTGATAATTACACCTCTGGCGAATGTAAAATCTCTTATAAAAATTCCATAAAAATTCATAGAGTTTTCTTGATGGTTTTGTGATGTTTTTTGATAGTTTCATACTGGAAAACTTGATAGGAAATATTGATGCTACTTCTTGTTTCATTCCTTGAATTTCATGTTAAAAACTTGTGAAAATTGGCTTAATTTTGTTTCCAATTCTTGATCTACATTTGTGATTCATAATATGTGATTTTGTGAGGAATTTACTACAGTTTGAATGTGTTTTTACTGAATATGTGCATGTGATGTTTGGTTGCTTGCTTTCCAAGTTTGTTTGTGGACAAGTAATGTGGAATTTGCCTAATTTTGGTCTTAGATACTTGGCAGAGTGTATTCCTTTAATCCTCTTTGTGAAAACTGAATTGAAACTCTTTGGGAACCCTTTGAAATATGGGGATTATAGGTCATATTCAAACATTGCATTGGTGATGAATTTTTAGGTCTATTTCACAATATTTTTGCTTGTTTTTATGCCAATTCTCTTACATTTGTCATAATAGCTTTTACTTGCTCTATATCTTATGCTACTAACATTTTCATCTCATGTTTCATATATTCCATAAGCATATTTCATCCTTTCAACTTTAGTTTTATCTCTTGCACTTCAATTCTCATACTAAGACTTAGAATGTAAAACCTAGGGTGGTGTATGTTACTTCATGCAATTTTTAATTTCTTGCAAGACCATAGAATGTAAACTAGGGCATATGTAAAGGACAATGGACTCTAATGATGTACACCGACACAAGCACCGACACATACACACACATCACATGGATACTTTAGATGAATGTTTAGGGAATGTATGCTTTAGATGTATGCTTGGGAATCGCGATACTTAGAAAAATTCTCTTTTCCAAAAATATGAACAACATCACTCAAATCATTTTCTAAATAAACCTTGGGATCAAAATCCCATTGTATTTTCCCTTTATTTTTTTTAACAAAAACTTTAATGAATTCTAATAATACTTAGACTTTTTTTTTGCAAAATAACTAATTCCACCTCACCTTTTCTAAATCTCATGCCCTTGAGGCCTCTTTTTATTCTTCAAAATCCCATTTTCAAACTTAAAATCAACCAACAAAAACAAAAAACATTTTTGGAAGAGAACTACGATGGATTTGATCCCTTAAAAGGGTACGTAGGCAAGGAACCAATATTCCTTCAATTCAAATAAAACAAAATTCAAACATCTTCTTCTCCCTCCAATTCTTCACTTAGTAAACTCTTAGGTGTAAATATCATTTTCCAAATAGCATTTAAAAATAAAGCGCGCGCGTAGAAAGTAAAGACGGTTCCTATAGGATACTATAGTCGTTATGGGTGCCTAACACCTTCCCGTTGCGAAAACAACTCCCGGACCTCGATTCTCAAGGGTTTTGCTTATTTTTTCCCTTCCCAAGAAAAAATAAGATATCAAAGGTTAAAAATGTTCAAACTTAATCAATGTTTGACACCCGAAAACCAAGATAAAACAATATGGACTAAGTAGAGACGTTGTCATTCGAGCAACGCTCGTGATCCATTCTTAATGTGGTTCTCCTCAGCGTTTTAAGAGGTAAACACATGATCCTTTCAAGGTGTCATTTGATGTGTGATTAATGGTTTAATCAAGATTCGTTCTTTGGATTATTCTGATAATAGGATTAAAGATTTAGAAGAAAAAAAACCTCTTAAATACCCAACATACCTAGATGCAAGACTACTCGTGCTATACTCACCTATATAAATATGGATGTGGGTTGCTTCCTATGGAATTTTAGACAATATTCCTAGAAGATTTACTATACTCATATAGACATGTAGTGTCTTGAAGACACATGGCTTTTAAGAATTTACCTTATGATAAAGTTTGTTTGTTTTTGGTATCAAATGAGTTCAAGATTTCGAATTACTCTAGTAAATATGGATCTTCTTATAGAAGAGTCTGACACTATTTTATAAACTCTTTTTTAAAATTCAAGCGAGGGACTTTTGAAATGTAGACTTTACTAGTGTATGTGTCAATTAAAAAAATATTAAAGTTCTACAATTGGATAGATTTCACACATTGGTTAGCTTTTAACTTCATAAATGATAAAGTCCCACATTGGATAGTTTTTCAAATTAGATAACTTTTAACACTATATAGAGTGATCACCCTTTTGTGAAAAGCACACTGAGTGGAACACATTTCTCAGCTTTATCTTCTCCTTTTTGCTTGAAGCATTTCCGACCCACTTCTCTCATTTATTTTACGCCCCTACGATTTTTGAGTGGTTTGAGTACCATAATTGTTGAGTGGTTTCTACTCTATTTGAGAATGTAATTCTATTATGGATCTCGCACTATATAAGGACTCCGATGCAATTTTGAGTGAGTTGTTTTATCCTTGGAGTTGTTGTAGACTTGATAGGCTGTTTGTAGAATTTTGAAAGAAAAAAAAGAAACTTATTGTTGTTTTTGGATTTCCAAACTGTTGTATTTGGATTTCCAAATTCTATTATCTACCAAAGTTGTTACTAGGTTGAGTCACGACCAGGTCGCTCTCTTTAAGACGTTTCGTGGCACTGCCCAAAATTGTGCAAGGCAGACTATCAACCACGCCGCCTCCAAGATAAAACAAGCCCAGCTACAACTGTTTGATTAACTACTGCACCGTAGAAAACCGTTCGAGAATTACACCCTCAAATATGGTACTAAGACCACTCTTTAATACTGAAACCACTTTAATATGGTACTGTTACCACTCTATTATGGTGCTGAGACCACTCAAATATGGTGTTACCACCATTCTAATTATTAACTTCTCCAACTATGATACTATGATCACTCAAATATGGTTTTACACCATTCTAACTTCTAATCGAAGAAGAATATATTTTAAGATCATTCATAATTTTGAAGGGACATTATACCGAAAAAGGGACTATGATCTTAAATTATTATTTATTCCGAAGGACATAAAATTATCGAAGGGACTATGAACTTAAGACCATTCTTAATTCCGAAGGAACATTAAACCGAAAAGGGACTATGGTCTTAAGAACACTCTTAATTCCGAAGGGACAGAAAAAGGAGATGAAGAGAAGAAAGACTCGTCAACACAAGTCAAGAAAGGGAGAAGAGAGAAAGAGTTCCCGACAACTCAATGAAACTTTTTGGTGTGTTTTTTGAACTAGGTGAGCTCTCCTTTTATAGGGAGAGTTTGTAACTAATTTGGAGAAACTTAAGAATTAAGTAAACTTAAAAATTAAGCAACTCATAGATCAGCTCAAGTAACAAACTAACCGGATAAGTTTAAAAAAGAAACAAACTAATGAAAGAAAGATAGGAAATTCAGTTGGATTCTCAATCTTATCACAACAAGCATAACCTAAAATATGGAAAGTGATATCCATGAATAAAAAATAATTATTATTATTATTTTCATCATTATCGTGTATTTAAAATTAAATACCATTATTTAAACACTATTAATGTGTGTTCTATTTTATGTGGGACCTCCACACTCTATTTTTTCAATTCACACAACACTAGATCAAAGTTTAATAAATTGGTGTTTAATCTTCCAACCTTCCAATTTCTTTCCATATTCACACCAATGTTCCAACACTTATTATGTGACTCAACCGAGTAATATTTTTAGTGACTTAAATAGTTTTCAAAACAGTTTCATTCTTGGTATAACAGCCTCATCCCAAATAAATTCAACTGTTGGAATAGCCAACTGTCATACTCGTTACTTGATGAACTTAATTCTCGCTTAAAACATGTAGAAATGGTTGATTTTCGACATTAGCAATTGAAATAGCTCTTAAGAGACTCACCGTTTAATCTCTAAAATATATTCTGATTTCAATATGAGATTTTGTAACGTAAAAAATAAGTGTAGGAATTGGAAACACAATCCGAATCTCAATCTTATCCCAAAAGAGTAACCCACAAATGAAAAACAATGGGTGGCAGTGGCACGATGTCGCATAGTGAGAGGTCACACTCGTTACATATTATAAATCACACAAATCACACATCAACAGGGACCTGCACGTTACTTCAAAAAAAAAAAAAAAACAGGGACCTGCACGTGATTCATGTTTTTTACCATCTTTTAAATTTTTATTTTACTTTGCTACCACCTTCTAAATTCTAATCCGTCCACCATCCATAGTTTACTTTATTGACATAAAAAATTCAAAGTGTTTCCAACTTTATTTCATTAACATAAAATATTCAAAGTGTTTCCAACTTGGTGATGTCAATGAATGTAGACTCCTCCTAGTTAGTAGTAGTTACGCCTTCATTCAATCATAAGCAATTGATTGCGTTATTTACGGGATACTCAAACCTTTGGTTTGGTGAATAGTAATTTGTTGATTAAGCATCACTTAAAGAGACTTATCAGCAATTGATTAAGCATCCTTAAAAAAATCACTTGCCAACTATAGAAGAGTAGTAAGAGATGTGCATCAATAATTGTCTTTGGTGTTTTAACGAAATCGAAAAGGTGAGTCATCACCTTTTTACTACATGTTCAATGTCTTTAGAACTCTGAAAGTGTGAACTTTGGGTCTTAAATGCTGGATTTGCAGGTAGGGTGGGGTAGTGAGTTAATTAACAATTGCAAAGGAAAGGAGGAAAAAAGTCTCTCATCTCGTGTGGTTTAGAACGAAATAATATATTTTTTTTTTTCAATGCTAACAAGTGTTCATATGACATTTGTTAAAATAATTGTGATTTTATATTGAAATTACAATTTCTAAACTTTTAAAAAGTTGATTCACAGTTTTTCATCACTTTCTAATAAAATATTTCTATTTTAATGGAAAAATGTGGCTAATCATTTAAAGATAGTTGTTTCTATTAAGCGTATGTCTTCGTCTTCTTGGTTTATCTCTAGAGATGGCAGGAACAAAAGTATTTTTCCTTTTGTAATGAGTTTTGAGTACCCATTATACTCACTTTATAATAAATTTTTCTTATAAAAAAACTTAAGAGAATAATTTTTACATTTTGCTAATACAAGAATATATCACAAAGTTGTTAAACATTAATCAAAATAGTCTTATCATTTCTATTTGTCAGTAAACAAAGTGGTATATACTACATGAAACTCATATTTACAACCGTGACGTTGCAGATGAAAAACTGAGTAAAGTGTCTATCGTACTAATATCGACGTTGGCAAATTGAGTTAGTTAGCGTCTTATCAACTTACTTCTATTGTTATCAACTTACTTCTATTGTTATAGACTTGGCGGTAACAAAATAAATAAGTATCTAGTCCTTTTTGGACAATGGAAAGGAAAATGAATATGTAGTCTTAATGCGACTCTTACATCAATGTCACATTATTAGAGTATAAATACGATTAACCAAAAAAATTAGAGTATATAAATACATATGAAAGTTGTAAAGAAAAAAAATACATGAAATTCTATAAATAAATAAAAAATTGTATGTACAATTAGTGAAGTAAAATATTTTATGTGTATGTCTCCGGTGAACCAAACATAACCAAGTGAAACAAATATAACTAACTATTTTCATGAATTTCATGTTATTTCCTATATTGAAATTCCTCGTGCAAATAGGTAAAGTTGGGCATTGCCAGTCACTACGTACCCAGACTGTAAATCTGTAACTACAATGAACTTTAGTTGATAGTGCATGCATGTAAGTGGACGGTGGGTTAAAAGCTGTTCAATGAATGAGATGAGATGATGGTGGTGGATATATGTCCCCCCACGTATGTTTGAGTTATTCCAATACTTGGTCCAAGTAAAAATGTTAGACCATGGAATGAATACACGTAAGAGCCTAAAAATAGTACAACAATGAACTTGAAAAACAAAGAGAGGACAGTTTAATTAAAATTACACACTTCACACAAAGGATCAACCACATGATGAAGATGAGCATTAGTAGTTGGGTACAATATACTAAAAATGTGCCAATAAAAAGTTGAAAATGGCCCCTCAACCTCTCTTGTCCTAAACAATTAAGCAATACACGGAAACTCCGACAACGCTCAAGCACATACATATTAGACATTGGTACATAAATTTTTATCAAATAAATATAAAAAATGATGTTTGTTGGTTCATAAATAATAGAGGCAAAAATAAAAAAATAATTTGTTTTTTTGGATTATAGGATAATAAATATTATGTTTCGTGACAAATGATATTTGAAGTCAACCATAGTTTCACTAATAGATAGAAACAATATACCATCAAACACAAAATCAAATTTTGTTTTACTGTGGCAATATGATTTTGCTCTAAATATTTTTTGTCAACTTCAAAGCAAATTCCTCTAAAAATAAAAACTTGGCAAAGTACTGATGAAAGTTTTAGAATTTAGCCATGGATTACTAGATACAAATTATAGCATATCATCAATAACAAAAAAAGAACAAGAGATTGTGTACCTTTGAATTAGGTTGATGAAGGATAACCGTAGACAACGCCAACAACTATGAGAGGGGTAACTACCCTCATTCCGTCTAGCTCTAGGTTTTCTCACCAATCTTCAGAATAATTAACCGTCTAATGGGATGACGTTTAAATAGCTAAACGGCTGAGGGCAAGGACCTCTCATTGGGCTTATCTAAATGGTCCAACCCATCACGGTCCATTTAGTAACAAAAGCCCAATCACTCAAATTCATCATATAATTAGTGCTTAACACAATAGACCATAATTTATATTATGACATCAACTTATAATAATTGATTATTGTCAATCCATAATTGATTAATTAAATAATTAATCCAACAATCTCCCACTTGGATGACAATACTCAATTACTGAAAAAATAAAAAAAATTCACTTGTCATAAAGAATTTAAAAATTTAAAATTACATGTATGGTCAAAGCACTAATCATTCAAAAGAGAAGTAAGCTTTAATGCTGCAGAAATTGAATCCGATAGGGAAAACAAATCATACAGATCAAAGACTCACTTTTCTAACAAATGATGAATCTATAGTGACACGTTTGAATTAAAAAGAATATGTCACTAAAGAATAGCCCAAGCATTTTAAAAATGCTACAACAAACTCCCACTAACCCAAAATAACATAGACTTAATCAAATCATTATGAGTTACAATACTCATATATAAGTATGTGGTTAGTGGTTCTGCCAATGAGTTTTCAATTCCATAAAAGTCATATATCCACATAGGTATAAGAGTAGTAATTACTTATAGGGATAGCCTATAAAGAGATAGTAATTACATTTAGTCAAAGTCGATAAATGTTCTATGACATTCAATTAATCCAAGTTTTATAAAAAAAAAAATGTGACTATGAAAATCCATAAAAGCAAAATAGGAAATTCAATAATCCCCAAATTGGATTAACATAGACACGTAGTTTAAATAAAAAATGTGGATTAATGTGGCCACTAGAATGTCAATAACAAAAGAACATTTATGATTATCTCAAATTATAAGTACCACAAAAACACAATATCATACTCGATAGGAGTAATGATATTATACATTGTACTTACTATTTATGACCTCAAAATTGTGGAATGTTGGTAAAACAGAAGCACGATGTATATTTGCATGCCAAGAAGTTATTGTGCATATTCCAACAAAATTGACTTAAGCATCCAATTATGATGTTCATTGAGATCGATAGAATTTTAACATATATCTCAATATAATAGAATGAGACTAAAGTTTAAAGTCTCTTAAGCTATGCCATATTTTATAGTGTGCACAAGAGTATATGGCGATAACGACAATAATATTGTGTACACATTTCTCTTGATCTCACATATATATATATATATATATATATATATATATATATATATATAAACAAGAGTGAGATTTCTCATTTGAGCTCATAATATATAATATTGTGTACACACTCCCACTGATCCCACATATATATAAACAAGAGTAAGTGGAATTCTCATTAGTGATCACTGATACAAAATATTATAATAATGTAATATTCAACAGTGGGATACTCAATTACTAGTGCAAGAACATCAACATAAGTGGTTACATAATTTTAGCCAATAGAGTTTCATGAACTCAACCACATATTTTGCACATGAGCATAGCAGAATTATTAAAACAAGTGGTAACTCAAAGATAATATGAAACCCCATAAATACATATTTTATCAATGGCAGGTATTATCAAGAATTGGGTTTCGTAGTTAACCACATATTATGCATTTACAATTAAGGAGAACGTAAATTTTCATTTAAGAATTTTATAACACAAGATCTCCTTTTCACAATTAAAATTCCACAGAATTTTATAAACATAGCAACCGTTATATGACAGAGTATGATGATTATATAAAAAATTTATCATCATATGAGTGAGATGAGTCTCTAAAAATAGGATATAAGACTTTGTTCACAATTTTAATAACTCACTCAAAACTCAAATGCTACAATTTATACTTACACAAATTTGAGAAACAATTAGGTTACAAGCAGCGGAAATACACAAGACTTATATTTTATTATTATTGAGGATATAAGAGAAAATAGTTATAAGCTTCCATAAGTATTAAAGAATAGCAATAGCATAACTAATATCCTCAATATTAGTCTCTACAAAAATTTCATATCTAAAAATATGAAAACAAATAAATATATTTGTTATAGTAACCGTTATATGACAGAGTATGATGATTATATAAAAAATTTATCATCATATGAGTGAGATGAGTCTCTAAAAAAAGGATATAAGACTCTGTTCACAATTTTAATAACTCACTCAAAACTCAAATGCTACAATTTATACTTACACAAATTTGAGAAACAATTAGGTTACAAGCAGCGGAAATACACAAGACTTATATTTTATTATTATTGAGGATATAAGAGAAAATAGTTATAAGCTTCCATAAGTATTAAAGAATAGCAATAGCATAACTAATATCCTCAATATAAGTCTCTACAAAAATTTCATATCTAAAAATATGAAAACAAATAAATATATTTGTTTATGAGATATAGTTAGTTGACATGTAGATTTTTTCTCACTTGTTGAAGAATGAGATTTTCTCCACTTGATGGAGAATGATAGTTAAACTATCTTACCCACAAAAGAATGATTATATTAAGTAATGTCATACCGATAGGGTATGTCCATCACGTTACACAATACATAGCAATGATTCTCCCACTTGATAGAGAATAGACAATGATAGTTGAATTAAAAAGTTTGAAAGATATTTTAAATAAAATATTCAACTATTTCTCTATCACAAAATGATATGTTAAGTAACGTCACACCGATAGGGTATGTCCGTCACTCACATAACAAAGGGATAGTAGCAATCCAAAATATTTATATATATAAAATCACATATAGTTAGAAATTTAATTCAAAATATAATAATATTGGATTGCAAAATTAATACAATTTTCTACATGTCTTTTAACAAAGTAACTTACTTATATTAATCTCATTCAAGATCTTAAGGATAATAAGTAAGAACTATATCATCACAATGTACAATTCTTATGTCTTACAAAATTTAAACCTCGATATAGTATTCTATTATAATTGACATAAGTATAAACATTTTAGGTACATTGAATAATAACAACTATATTAATAACAACACACCGATGGGGTATGACTGTTACCAATATAATGCTAATTTGTTTAACAAAATTCGCATAATTGTATTCACGATAGGTGAGATTACAATTATACAAATAAATAATGTTTATGCTTAAGAGAATATGATACAATAATATCATGCATAAACAATTGAACTTAATTTACTCATCTTCATTCATATTCAAATGATAGAAAAATGTGCTTAACAATATTTTAAATTAGCACATCATAAATATGACTTTAGAATTTCTTTTATATGAAGTAGTATAATAACAAAAGTTGTTATTTGGAATAGAAGTGTCAAATAGTTTTCTAATTTATCCAGAAAAGAACTCTTAGAATAAAATTTTTCAATACTCCCACTATAAATTAGAAAAAACACAAATACAAAATGGAGCATTATAGTAAGAAAATGGTATATAACAACAGAGTTCTGTTTAGAATATTTTGAAAAAGAATTTTACTTCTATATAGGATATCATAATTGCACAACAAAAGAGAAGAAGAACTAAATTTCTTCATATGTGCAATAATAAGCAATAAGTCACAAGAGGATAAAATAATTAAATAACAACTTACCTCGCAGAGTGTGACATTCATCCTTATACTTAGAGCCACTGAATTTTGATGACTTAACGAGAATATCTTATAATATAGTCATCTCAAAAATATTCATCAATAGAGAATAAGCAATTATAAATAAGCATATGTGAGACTCTAATTATAAATCAATATGATTTATATAAGAATTCAGATGTAAGGATGATACATATTTCAAAAATTGCCTCCATTCTTCATAAGTTGTTTTGATAATAGTTAACAGATAAACAACAAAGAGGCTTACAAATTTTAATTCATCATTATAATTTTAGCATAAAAATGCAATAGTGCATTATTTACTATATACAAAAATACATAGTTTAACATAATTGTGATCCAAATACTTAATTGCGACAAGACACACTAACAGTATTTATCACAAAATTTAGAGTAATAAATTACGGGTCTAGACTAGAGAGTATAGCAGAAAACATAATGTATATTAAAGAGAAATATGTCAATTTTAGATTCAATTAATATAAATGACATATATAATATACAACTTACTATACTCTTTTGAAAACAAAATATTATTAAGACCCTTTAAATCAATTTGTGACAAGAATCAGGCACAAGTGTCTAAGTTCAAATATGTCGCCAAAAGAATGATCAATTAGTGAACTTTGGACTTTTATGCTAAGACAATATGAATTAAAGAATATATTAAATTCAATATATTTGGCATTAGAATTAATAAAATTGAACCTTCTAAAAATTCACAATAGTTTAAGCTCAAATATTGAGAATACATGATTTGAAATAAATTATTCTCAATTTAATTGATATCTAATCCTTACAAGATTTGACAAAATTTTGAAATTCATGCATCAAAAATACAATATCAACAATTCTCAAAATATATTAGTTTATACAAGATATTTGAGACAAGAATATAAGACTGAGTCTAAAGATTCTTCACAATACTAACACTTTAAAAGAATAATTTACATAAGTGTTATATTTTAGACTCAAATCTAAAGAATGCATGATTTAAAAGAACATATGATTCTCATATCAATTTACATAAAAAAATTAGAGATTTCAAAAGTAATTTAAATCCCAAATTTTAAGGGTATAAAATAAATCAAATCTTCTGAATATTTTGAGCACAAGATAAATTATATTTATATCCCAAAATAATATAATATAATATTTACTAGTTAATTAGGGATGTAAAATTCCTCATTGACACATCAATCTCAAGTTTGAGGGGGTAAAATTTCTCATAAATGTCAATCAAGAGTAAGGAATATTCATGTAATTTTCACACAACAAAAATGTGAGAATATAATTTACTTATCGCCAAATAATATCATATAAAATATCCACATGCATCAAACTATTCCAAATTTATACCAAAACAATCAAAAATTATAATAATAATTATTTGGCATAAAATATAAAATAAAAAATGAAATTGAAATTTTTAGAATAAGGCACGCTCTACCAGCGCCTAGGGTCCATATAATTTCAACGCGCGTGTGATACACGCTCCAGACGCACACGTAAGCTGGGGAATTTTGTGAGCGCGTGCTAGTCACGCGCAGGGCATCTTCTTTGCCCGGATTTCTGAAAACGGGTCGAAACGACCCGCGTTTGACCCGAACTAAGCTCGTTCGTTAGTGGACGAATGTCGACGATTCAAGTGGGGTTGAAATGGCGATTGAGAGACAAAGGGAAGCCACATATCAATTTTATGGATTATCGACCCAATTAGAGATTGAAAAAATTAGGGTTCATGACAAATCCGAATTGAAACATGAATTTACTTGGATTATTTTTGGGTAGTACGATCGCCATAAATTTCAAGAGGAAAACCATTTAGAAAAAGGCAAAATTTTGATCGTACACTATTTTAAAAAACGGTGAAGGATGCCAAACATGAATCCCATGATCTGATTGTTTTCCTCAAGATTTGTTTCAACGACAATAGTATTTGAATCTTATGCACAATTTCATATTATCATCATGATCAACCATAAGTAATACCATAATACGACATAGATCATTTGATTCAATTATACGATAATACTATGGACAAAACAAATATACGGCACATATAAATTCGGAATCGGAATTCACGTTCATGCATACAGTTAATCCTAATCCATCAGAGTAATAGCCATAACATGTATCTAATTGGCTCTGATACCAATTGATGAAAGTTTTAATGTTTAGCCAGATCACTAGATACAAATTATAGCATATTATCAGTGACAAAGAAGGAACAAGAAATTGTGTACCTTTGAATTAGGTTGATGAAGGATAAACGTAGACAACGCCAACAACTATGAGAGGGGTAACTACCCTCATTCCGTCTAGCTCTAGGTTTTCTCACCAATCTTCAGAATAATTAACCGTCTAATGGGATGACGTTTAAATAGGTAAACGGCTGAGGGCAGGGACCTCTCATTGGGCTTATCTAAATGGTCCAACCCATCACGGTCCATTTAGTAACAAAAGCCCAATCACTCAAATTCATCATATAATTAGTGCTTAACACAATAGACCATAATTTATATTATGACATCAACTTATAATAATTGATTATTGTCAATCCATAATTGATTAATTAAATAATTAATCCAACAAGTACATCTTTTAATTATTTAAGTTTGACAAAAATACCTTTGGGTCAAAAAAAAAAAGTTTAACAAAAATACCTAGTTAGTCCTTAAGTTTTTTAAGTTTTAAATATTCGAAACTTAAAAACTTAAAAAACTTCAAATAGATGCATTAAATTAACAACTTAAATGATATATTTGATGCTAAAAAAAATTAGGGTAAATTACATTCACCTCCCTTGAGGTATTGTTAAATAGCACTAACACCCCCTCTAGTTTTCAATTAAACATTAACCTCCCTAAAGTTTTATTTAAAATGACAAACACATCCCCTCCTTCTAACTATCTGTTAACACCGTTAGTTTGTCTTCGGTTAATTAACTTCTCATTAATTTGTTCATAGTGGTGTAATTAACTTTTTGAGGGAGTGGTGTAATTAACTTCTCTACCTTTTATTTGCTTTGATCCAAGATTCCATAGAAAATTGCAATGAACTCAGTAAAATGGTATTGAAGAGGTATTGTTCTATTTAGTTAATCAAGATCAACATCCGATTAGCAAACATAGGGAATAATACATTTAATTGTATCACAATTCAACGTGGATAGATAGAAGAATAAAAAGGACCCGGAGAGAAGGAATCCAATTTAAAATCATTTGAGTAATTCAAATTCATTTTCACTTAAAGAGCAATCAGAAATCTGCCCCAATTTTTATGCTATTTCTCCTCAGTCCTCCCACTTCTTCTTCTATGTCTCAAGAGAGAGACTTAAAGAGCAAATCCATCAGCAAATATATTTCAATTTTCAATTGAATTTAACTATGTTGGCTCCGTAACTTCTTCCAATTTTGATGATTTGATTTCTGATTAAGTTCTAACTCGGCGTTTATCTCCAACGATTCTGTCTCAGATTCAGTTCCGTTTTGGTTATTCATATAGTCACTACCTAATTTCATGAACAAAAAAAACCTCCTTAATTGTGTAAACTATCAACATTCTGATTTCAAACAAGGAAACAAGGTGCTGCTTTTAAAGAAAGGTAACGATAACAAAAACATGATAATATTGTTGAGTAAGTGAAGAGGGTGAGGTTTTTGAAAGGTTATTTAACTGAGAGCTAACGGTGTTACATGGAGGGGAGGTTAGTGTTTAGTTGAAAACTAGAGGGGTGGTTAGTGTAATTTAAGAAGACCTCAGGGGAGGTGAGTGTAATTTACCCAAAAAATTAAAAGACTTATTTGAAACGTAGAAAAACTTAAAAAACTTAAAGGACTGTTCTGGTATTTTTATTAAACTTGAAGGAGCAAAAGATGTATTTTGCCAAAAAAAAACTTCAAACCAAATTGGGGAGACGTATTCAAAGTCTTTTGTCTTTGGATTAACAAGCTTAAATTCGCCATACTTAGTAGGAGAATAAAAGTGTTGACAAGTTTACTAATTCTAGCATTTCTATTATTATTTCCGTTGTTCTATTGTAGAGTCTTCCTTTCAATGAGTTCCATCCTTTGCTTTTTCATGATGTTCATAGGAATTTTATGTCTAAAAGTGTTAGTTTAGTTTCTTAGTTTCATTCACTTTTTTCTTTGGGTTTGGGCTCTCTTCTATGCCAAAAATGACAAAAGAAACATAGTAATTTTTGGAGAAATTATTCCCCTATCTCATGTCTCTTAATTGCCCATAAGAAACCTAAAAATACCTTTGATTTTCAAAATTTAAATTCCGAATCATGTAAAGGGTTGGAGAAAAAGTATGAAATTGTATTTTTGCACAAGAGGGTTTCAAAATATTTAAAGGAGGCTTTCAGAGTCTAAAATTTAGATGTATAAAAATAACTTTTTTGTTATTCATATTCTAAAATACAAATATGTAAAAATCCATAAAAAGTAATAATTGACCAAAGGGAGTGCTTTCTAACTTGCTTCATAACAAGATCGGAAATGACCAGTCATATGTCTTTTGTCATATTTCAAGGTCTTTGTTGATCACCTAAAAATCAATTTCTTCATCACTTTAGCCTAATAAGTTTTAATCATAAAATAACTCTGATTTTATCACTTGACTATCCTCTTATTATCATCATTAATTGATAATCTAAGGTACAATTAGGCGCTTACACTATGTTTGTTTGGGTAGATTTTAGGAAAGGGGGAAATGACAAAGAAAGGGATAGTAGAGAAGTAAAGAATTTCTATACTAGCTTGGAAGAGCATGGAAATAAGCGTGAAAAGAAATTGGATCCTAGTTTGCTAAAGTAGTAATATTAGCTATTGATTTAAGATTGTATGATTTAGATTATATATGCACTAATATAATCTCAACCATTCATTGATCATCGGGTAGTTTAGATTGCAATAATTGTGTCTACTAGTATAGAAGGCAATCAAATTCGAGGTATACTTCCATGGTCACAAGACCAAATTAATAATGTTTCGACACACACATAAAAAGATTCTCCTCAAAATATTCAATCATCTTTTTTTATCAATTTCCTCCTTATTATTAAAAAAACAATTTTTTATGTGTGTGATCAAACACTATTTCTTTAGTCATGTGATCATATTAGAATTTCTCATCAAATTCCAAGATAAATTCTATGACATGGGAACCACCTAAACAAATTCTCTACTCAATAGGTGAGAGATTTGTGTTTCTAAGGCTACAATTTTATTGTTGTTCCAATTCTACCTTTGCATATGTGACATTCTTCCGAAACCATTTTATGTTAGATTATTTTGTTCTCTCACGTTCCCTCACATCCTCGTAACTACCAACTTTTTTTATAAGACGTAATCACCATTCACAAACACACCATCTTTTTTGGTGGTGGCCGGATTTGAACCTCAGACCTTGCATATATTAATGCATTGTCCATACCAACTGACCACAAACACACCATTTAGTTTTAAACTCAATGCTCACCCCTTTAGATTAACATTGTTAGTCAAACACTCAAACAATGTTAAATACTCCCTCCAGTCACTATTATAAGCAAAAGTTGACTTTTTAGGTTCATTTAATAAATGATGTATGTGGTCTATATAGACTACATACATCATTTATTGAATGAACCTAAAAAGTAATTTTTTGCTTATAATAATGACTGGAGGGAGTATGTTTCTTGTTCTGGGATTTCCTTTAGGTCTTTGCTTAGGAAAATGCTAAAAATTGTAGGGATTAAAAATCAAGACCCACTCGGTCTCGGTTCTAATTCAGAATCTTGTTTCATCGAACAGTAGCACATCGATATGCAAGGTTGCCAATGCTAAACTCTATTATGGATAATAATAAAAAATCACTCAAGGTTTTTCTTCCATTAATCATTATCACGCATGCTTCTTTCCAAATTGTTCCGATGATATTAGTATATTTTTATATTGGATTTTAGACAAGCATAAATTCAAATAAATAATGATACGAGGGGAAAACATTGCGTCATGATTAATCAACTCATGATAATGGAAGTGGAGAAATACACAGGAAAGGAAAGGAGTAATGTGTCCTTTCTTCTTTTATATTTTTCTTTTAACTCTACATACTATCATGGCCCTCCTTTGCAAACAGCTCTACCGAATTGGATCTCCACAATATTTATTATATGTGTATGTTCAATAACCCTCAACTAATCATTTGTTATGTTAAAAAAAAAAAAAAGAGTAAATGGATAGGCACAACCTAAAAAGTGTAAGAAGAATGACTCGTTTTAAGTAGCTATAAGGTTGATAAAAATATTAGTTTAAAGTTGTATTTTTATGTTATTGATTAATTTTTTTTTGTTTGTTACAATAATGACTATTTTTTTTATGATTATGGATGTTATTTACAAATTAATTAGAAGATTGCTCTTTTAAAAAAAATTGCATTTTTATTTTTTTTAAGACCTATAACTGCAAAGTAAAATAGAATTTAATAGAAAAAGAGAGCTCTGAACGATGAGAGGGGGAGAGCGAGCGAACCGCGATGGCCAGTGGCTCCGCCTTGGGCAATTGCACCGGCACTTTTCACCGGATGTGAGGAACAATGGGGGGGTTAGGGTTCCAGGCAGGGTGCTGTTTTATCTTGGTTTTCGGGTGTCAAACATTGATTAAGTTTGAACCTTTTAAACCGGTGATATCTTATTTTTTCTTGGGAAGGGAAAAAGTAAGCAAAACCCTTGAGAATCGAGGTCCGGGAGTTGTTTTCGCTACGGGAAGGTGTTAGGCACCCATAACGACTATAGTAACCTATAGGAACCGTCTTTAATTTCTACGCGCGCGCTCTATTTTTAAATGCTATTTTGAAAGTATTTATTAAAACCTAATGGTATTCTAAGTGAAGAATTGGAGGGAGAAGAATGTTTTTGAATTTTTATTTTAGTTGAATTGAAGGAATTTTGTTCCTTGCCTACGTACCCGTTTAAGGGATCAAATCCACCGTAGTTCTCTCTCAAAAATGTTTTTGTTTTTGTTGGTTGATTTTAAGTTTGAAAATTGGAATTT
Organism: Medicago sativa; assembly: GCF_051527215.1. Taxonomy (NCBI): domain Eukaryota; kingdom Viridiplantae; phylum Streptophyta; class Magnoliopsida; order Fabales; family Fabaceae; genus Medicago; species Medicago sativa. Next base: position 18,972,569 of record NC_140753.1, on the reverse strand, counting down.
GAAGAATAGAAAGAGGCCTCAAGGGCATGAGATTGGGAAATTGTGAGGTTGAATTAGTCATTTGCAAAAGAAGTCAAAGTTTGATTATTTTTCATTGAAGTTTGATTAAGAAAATAAAAGGAAAATTCAATGGGGTTTTGACCCCAAGGTTTATTATGAAAAATGTTTGAGTGAAGTTTGTTCAAGTTTTTTGGGAAAATGATTTTTTCTAAGTATAAAGCCTAAACATACATCTAAACATACAATCCTAAACATACATCTAAACATGCATATTCTAACTATATAGTGATGTGTGTGCATGTGTCGGTGCTTGTGTCGGTGTACATCATTAGAGTCCATTGTCCTTTACATCATACCCTAGATACATTCTATGGCCTCTTTGCCAAGAAAATTAAAAGTGCATAAAGGAAAAATATTACAAAACTCCTAAGTGTTTACATTCTAACTTTGGTACAAATTAAATTGCAAGAAAGAAATAGAGATGAATATGGGATGAAATGGAGATGCTTATGAAATGATGAAACATGAAATGAAAGGAGTTAGTAGCACATGACAATATCAAAGGAAATAAAGCAAGAGAAACACTAGAACATAAAGGATAGAAAATAAACCAAAATAAAGGCAAAAAGAGTGCAAACATGACTAAAACTTGTTCATAGAATGCAAGAACCATATGACCTATAATTCTCACACTCCAATACATTTTAAAGGTTTAGAATCAAATCTTGGAATGGGAATTAAAGCAACATGATTTAATTGGCATCTTAGAACAAATTTTAAGCATATTTGCATTATTTATTTACACAAGTAACTTGTAACCTAAGCAATTAACCAAGATTCACAATTATGCAACAATATCAAACACAAACAGTGGCTAAAGCTCCCTCAAATCAAGTGACATAGGTCGCAAATGTTCATCAAGCAATTGGGGTTGAAATCAAGCAAATTTTCAATCATTTTTAGCACAAAATACCACGAAATAGTAAGAAAACCGACACATCATTTTTTACCAATTTTCATTATGTAAAATTAACACTAAAAGGGCACAAATTTATCAAGAAACACTCATGAATTTTTTTAGGAAGCTTATTAAAGTTTTCAAATGAGCCAGGGGTGCAAAAAAAATTGAAGCATAGTAGTAAAATAGCAAGAAACCCTAAGGAACTAAAGGAAACTACCAGACCTAAGGTTCAGGCCCAAGCACCAAACGGATTTGGGTCTCAGGAAGCCATGTGAGCCACACGATGGATCCAGAGACCCAAACCTTTGGATCAAACGGTACATACACTCCCATTGAAGTGAGGATTAGCAGTAGCCGTTAGATCAAAGATCTAACGGCTCACAAGGAGGGCGCACGATGAGCTTCAGAGACGCGCATGCACTGGATTGGGGAGGGGTATATAAACAAACCAACACACAGGAGCTCATTTCTAACCCTAATCTTCTAACCTCTCCGCCGTTCTCCTCCCTCGTTCTCTCATCCTCCATCCATTTTCTTCCTACCACAATCATGGATTCAAACCACACATCACAAATAAACCATGCATCAACACAGTTTGAGCAAAACGTTTTGAATCTTGGTACTTTTTCGAAGAGAATCCGTTCGAAATGTTTCGATATTGTGGCTTTTTGAAGGAAACCGTTTGAGATGATTCGATCTAAGCATTCCTCCATGGAATCAGTCGAAACGTTTCGATTTCACTACTTTTTGACGAAGGTTGTTTGAAATGATTCGATCTGGATACTTTTTGTTTGAAACGCTTCGATTTGGATATTTTTCTGAAGAAAATTATTCGAAGTGTTTCAAACCTTATGTTTTCTGAAGAACACCGTTTAAAACGTTTCGATCCAGATTTTTCGAAGAAAGTCGTTTGAATCTTGATATTTTTTGAGGAAAATCGAATCGAAATGTTTCAAACCACACCGAATCGAACGGATTCTAGCCTAATCCTTCACAAGTTCAAAACGTTTTGGATTTTGAGGCTTTCTTGGAATCGAAACCCTCATCTGATTCGTTTCTTATGCTAATGATGAGCTTACACTCTGAATTAAAAAGTAAACGGTGAATCTTCATGATTTTTGTGTTCTAGGGTTTCAGTTTTTCAATTCGTTCGAATTTTTCAAGTTTTTTCAATCGGATTCACCATTTATTTTTAATACGAAGCTTCAATGATGACTATGAGGAGATTTTTCGTATTTTTACCTGAATGTGCTTGGAGATTCGAACAAATGGATCCTTGCGAGCTTTGGACCTTTCTGGTAAGCTTCAAAACCGAAAATAAATCGGTATTCAATCTTCTTCTTCTTCAAACTGGTTTGAACTGGCTTCAATTTCTCTTCTTCTCTCTCTCAAATCTTCTTGTGATCGTCTTTAGACTTGAATTGCAAGAATACAAAGGAAAATAGTTCGATGATGATGATTTTCGTGGAAAATCTCTGAGAACAATCCTAATTCAAAAGGATTTTATTGAATTGAATGCTTCGGTTTTGATTCTCTCGAAATTCATGTTGATTTTGAAGGTTTGATGATGAATTTTGCGAAAACTGGTACGAATTTGAGTTTGTGTGGTGGTTTCTGAGTTTGTTGCGGTGGTTTCTGAGTTTGTTGCGGTGGTGACCGAGTTTGTTACGGTGGTGACTTGGGAGAGAGAAATAATTCTGTTAGACTTTTTGGTGATGTGTCACTAAGTGATTGATTCTCCTTCTGAAAATTTCTGAGTTGGCAATGCTTTATAGGCCAGCTTGTGACTTCCGATCCAATGAGCGTTTGACACCTGTGCTGGACTGAAAAATGGCTCGGCCTTGGGCCAGTTTGGGCCTGAGGGCCTTCTTGCAAATTTTAAGACCTTGGGGACCTTCCTGCAATATAAGAGAACTGGACTAATATGCAATTTCGGACTTTAAGTGGACTGAAATGTACTTTGGCCAAAAAAAAAGACTTAAAATTTTTTTTGACTAAAAACGAATCAAAAAAAAAGAAGCAAAGGACTTAAAATAAAATGACTCAAGGGACTAACATGTAATTTTTGGAACCTTAGGACTAAAGCAAGAAAAATTAATAAAATTGAGTAAAAAACGTAACTTGAAATAAACGTAAAGTGAAACCAATAGAAAACACAAAACGGACTAAAACGAACCAATGGCTTAAATGAGGTACTTTAAAGTAACCTCTCTCTGCCGAAATTTCGTGTGAAATGACCAAAATGCCCCTGGGGCTAAAACGACTGAAAATGACTCAGATGCAAATTTAAAAATGGATTTTTAACAGGGATTTGAAGCTAAGACTCATACAGGTAAAATTAAAACACTCAGAGACAAATTTAGAACTTAAACAGGGTTTTGACGCATGAAAAGACTAAAATGCCCCTAGGGGCAAAACTGACTCGAAATGACCTCAAATGCAATTTTTGGAAAGGGTTTTGACATAGAATGAAACAAAGACTTATTCAAACTTCTTGAGAAGACTCAAACAAAATTTTAAAAGACTGAAAGAACTTTTGACATAGGAAATGACTAAAATGCCCTTTTTCCCTGAATTTTGCAAAAAAAATTGAAATAAAATGCAGAGAAAGATGTAATTGATCAGAGACAGTTCAAATGGCTTGAAATGCAAGGAAAGAGGAAACAAGTATTTTTAGGTCCAAAATTAGGGTATAACAGCTGCCCCTATTTAAGTTTCTTTGTCCGGAGAGTCAAGAGACGAAGTCTTAGAGTTGACGGGACGAAGATACTTAAATATTAGCATTTGCACTGCTTTTGGACATAAAAATACGCTTTCAGATTTTCAAAAATGTACATGCCATGCAATGCTTTGATTATGAATGCAAGACAAACAACTGGAGTCTATGGAACCTGTCATGTCACTGGGGACTCCGGTGGATATTGACAGGGTAGACAAACCAGGGGGTAGAAAAAGGGTACAAGTTGTTCTTTGGGTCGAACTAGCCACTTGACCAAGGAATACAAAACAAGAGATGGGTGCAAGCTGTTCTTGGGATTGAACTTGGCACTTGACCGGAAACATAGACATATAGGCAGATACAAGTTGTTCTTTGGATCGAACTTGACACTTGGTTGAAGATACAAACAGATAGGCAGACACAAACTGTTCTTTTGGATTGAACTGGCTGTTTGGCTGGAGACATAGACAAAAGGGTTGATACAAGCTGTTTCTTTGGATCGAACTTGCTTGTTGGATTATCACCACGTCATGTGGGAAGGTGCAGACTGTTCTCTTAGATCGAACTTGTCGTTTGACCGATAACAAAGCATAAGCTGGGTACAAACCGTTCTTTTTAGATCGAACTTGTCGTTTGTCCGGAAGCATAGGTATATAAGCAGGTACAAGTGGTTCTTTTTGGATCGAACCTGGCACTTGACCAGTAACGGAATACAAATTGAAAGTCTGGTTTAACAAGATACCAATTGAGGGTAAATTGTCATTGACTAGACATGACCATTTTTGTTGGCCCAAAAGCAAATTGAGAGTGAATTGACATTGATTTGAATTGAAAGTTGACATTGAAAGAGAGATTGAAAGTTGAGATTGAACAAAGACATAGCCATTGGATTGGAGAGTTGCAATTAACATTGAGATTGGATTGGAATTGAATTGAAAGTTGAAATTGACATTGACATTGACATTGGATATTGGAATTGAATTGAAAATTGACATTGACATTGACATTGGATATTGGAATTGAATTGAAAATTGACATTGACATTGACATTGGATATTGGAATTGAATTGAAAATTGACATTGGATATTGACATTGGAAATTGTCATTGAAATTGGAATTGAAATTGGAGATTGGAAATTGCTTCGAATTTGACAGTTGACATGATTGGATTTGGCAGTTGGTATTGAAATTGACAATTGGAATTGAAGTTGAAATTGAGTTTGACAGTTGGAATTTGGACTGAATTTGACAGTTGAGAGTTGGATATGCAACATGCATGTATGGTGTAGCAAGATTATTGGATGTATGAGCACATAAAATGCATGATTATGCATGTATGAATGCTTGAAATGCATGATTGGCTTGTAATTTGACAGAGAAAGTTTCACAAAGGCAGACAAGACATTGGAAGATTGGGCACGTAGTGGCTCGTGCTGCTACATATTCATAGGGGAAAAACCTCTTTGGAGAGTGTTATACCCTAATTTTGGACCTAAAAATGCTTGTTTAATTCTTCTTTTCTTGCATTATAAGTCATTTGATATGTCTCTGATCAATTGCATCTTTCTCTGCGTTTTATTTCAATATTAGTTGCAAAATTCGCATAAAAGGGTATTTTAGTCATTTCCTGCATTCAACTCATTTTAATCTTTGAAAATTGTTTGAGTCTTTTAAATTGGTTTGTATAAGTCCTTGTTTCAATCTCATGTCAAAACTCATTTCAAAAATATCAGTTGAGTCATTTTTTTTAGTCAGTTTAGCCCCCAGGGGCATTTTAGTCATTTCCTATGTCAAAAGTTCTTTCAATCTTTTAAAATTTGGTTGAGTCCTTTCAAATAGTTTGAATAAGTCTTCATTTCAATTCTATGTCAAAATCCATTTTTAAATTGCATTTGAAGTCATTTTGAGTCAATTTTGCCCCTAGGGGCATTTTAGTCTTTTCATGTGTCAAAGCCCTGTTTAAATTCTAAAAAATTGTCTCTGAGTCTTGTATAAGTTCTTGCTTTAATTTCCTGTTAAAAATCCATTTTAAAATTTCATCTGAGTCATTTTTAGTCGTTTTAAGCCTCCAGGGGCATTTTGGTCATTTCACATGATATCTCTGTTGCGTTTTAATCTGCTTCGTTGTTTTTAATCGTCTCATTTTACGTTAATTTTCAATTTACTTTTTCGACTCAATTTTAGTGTTAATTTTCATTTTAGTCCGCGCACTTTCGTTATTTACATTTTAATCCCTTTTAAGTTTGTTAGAATCCAAGTGCCATGTGTCCAAATGTTATTGGTCTTTAAAAGTTTGTTACAAGTCAAGTCCATGTGGCATTTCCTCATTGGTCCAAGCATTCCCACATCACCTATAAATAGGTCAAAGTTGGTCAAGGTTCATTCAACTAATCATTTTTTACAACTAATTATTTCAATCATTTTTCAAAAAAATCACAAAAACTCTTTCTCTCAATTTTTTTTCTCCCATTCTCTCTCCACCATAACTAACTCTTTAACCACCACTTTCTCCACCCTAACCAACACAAAACCACCATAACTAACCACTCCTCCACCCTAACCAACCCAAAAACCACCCAATCTTCATCATTCAAATTCCATAACCACCACAAACCTTCATCATCTTCATCATCCAACAACCTTCCACCACTATCACCACCGCAAAAAGCCACAACCACCACCACATACACAAATCGAACCACACCTTCATCTCAAAGTTTCGGAACCTGCAACACTCAAAGTCACTGGTCCGAATACTGAAGCGGAACGTTTTTACGCATCAAACCTTCGTTCAATTCATCAACAAACGCCGCAAACAGTGGATGAATCAGGAACATCAAATTCCTTGATTGTCAATACGGATGGTGACGAAGATTCGTGTGCCACGTGCAATTTCACCTTGAGTCTCGAAATTCTGGAAATGGAGTTTGCAAGCTACGCCGTCGCCGTCGCCGTCGCCGTTGTTCTTGATGAAAACAGTTCGGAATCTGGTTCAGAGTGAGATTCTTGAAGAAGGACGAACCAGTTCCGTGAAGGAGGAGGCAAGTCCGAACCAAACAGAGAGAAGAAGAGATCGGAACAAGGAATTGGAATTGTTACGGATCCGTTTCTCATGTACGAGAGTGATTCACTGCTTTGAGTCTTGTGATCGGTTCCAAGAGGCTGAAATTGAAGAATTGAAGCTCTTAGAGAAGCTTCACGGAGGGAAAAGGAAGAGGGAGCAAATTCTTCTTGAAACTGGGGATAGTAGTTTGCGATGGAAATTGCTTTCTCCTTATTGTTGAAACTGCTTTTCTCCTTCTGAAATTGCTCACGACCATGCTCACCACACCAAAGAAGAAGATAGTAAAGGAAAAGGTATGGGCTTGGGCCTTGTGTACAATTGTTTTCATTTTCTTTATAAATTCTCTTGCTATTTGTATACTGCAAGCTGGTATTCACACCCCTGTTTCATTAGAAGACCTTTAGAAAATTCCTAAAGTTTGTTCAAGTCATTTTCTTGATTTTTTTTGATGAGTCTTGATATATTTGTATGTTAAGTATTCATCAAAAAAAATGAGGAAATATTTTGTTACTTATGGTTTCAATTCTTTTCCATTTCTTGTAAAAAAAAAACCTTGTTAAAGTCCCTAAAATCTTGTTAATTGTCTTGCAATCATATTTGATGTTTAACACTAGTCTCTTATGATATTTTGACATGAAAAATGGATAGAAAATATAGGTGATTTTGATTGTGATGTTTTGGTGCTTTTTGTCAACTTGTGTGGAGTTTTTTTTTTTTTTTTTTTTTTGTATAATTTGATTCCAATACTTGATCTCATGATGATTGATACTTAATGAATCAATTTTGTGAGATGTTTGTCCCTAGTTTAGTGTATTTGGTACTGTTTGTGAATGCATTTTGTTAGTTTCTTGTATTACAAGTCATGTAAATATTTGTATGTGAAAATAGAGTGCCAAGTGTACCTAAAAATATGTCATGATCCTCGACTTGAATATGCCCTATAATTCTCCCACCCATAATGCAATGAGTCCTTTGAAAATTGTTATGATAGGAGAATTATAGGTCATGTGCATATTGAGAGGTTATGGTGAATTTTTACCACATTTTGACACTTTATTCTTGTTATTTTTGCTATTCTTTGTTTAGTATTTCCTTGCTTATCTTTCTACCATTTTATGCCTATTATTACTAACCCTTTGTTCCTTGTTTCATAAGCATCTCATATCATATTTTCATCTTTTATTTCTTGCACCTTTATTTCTTGCAATTTAATTTGTACCAAGACTTAGAATGTAAAAATTTAGGAGTTCTTGTAATATTTTACTTTCATGCTTTTAATTTCTTGGCAAAGAGGCCATAGAATGTATCTAGGGTATGATGTAAAGGACAATGGACTCTAATAATGTACACCGACACAAGCACTGACACATGCACACACTTCACTTTAGATATGTAGCTAGAATATGCATGTTTAGATGTATGTTTAGGATTGTATGTTTAGATGAATGCCTAGGATTTATACTTAGAAAAAATCAATTTTCTAAAAAATGTGAACAACATCACTCAAATCATTTTCAAAATAAACCTTGGGATCAAAATCCCATTGTATTTTCCTTTTTCATTTTCTTAATCAAATTTCAATGAAAAATAATCATACTTGACTTCTTTTTGCAAATAACTAATTCCACCTCACAATTTCATAATCTCATGCCCTTGAGGCCTCTTTCTATTCTTCAAAATCCATTTTCAAACTTAAAATCAACCAACAAAAACAAAAACATTTTTTGGAAGAGAACTACGGTGGATTTGATCCCTTAATCGGGTACGTAGGCAAGGAACAAAATTCCTTCAATTCAACTAAAATAAAAATTCAAACACATTCTTCTCCCTCCAATTCTTCACATAGAACATTCTTAGGTGTAAATAACATTTCAAAATAGCATTTAAAAATAAAGCGCGCGCGTAGAAATTAAAGACGGTTCCTATAGGTTACTATAGTCGTTATGGGTGCCTAACACCTTCCCGTAGCGAAAACAACTCCCGGACCTCGATTCTCAAAGGGTTTTGCTTACTTTTTCCCTTCCCAAGAAAAAATAAGATATCACCGGTTTAAAAGGTTCAAACGTAATCAATGTTTGACACCCGAAAACCAAGATAAAACAGCTGGCGACTTCACTGGGGAGATTCGAGAGTTACGCCTAGTCTTTATTTTCACGCTTGCGCTTGTATTTTTACTTGCTTCCTTTACTTGCTTTCCTATGTGAATAAATGTTTAAATTCTTGCAAACGTGTGGGGTGAGAATATCAAAAGTCCTGCACCCGGGCTGAGTGAACTTAGGATTTAGGAGGGATATAGTCGACAATTCATTCCGGGGGTTGCCTCGTGTTTTGGATTATGCGATCAATCCCACATAGCTGAGGCATTTTGGGGGTGATGTTGTCGGCGCGAGTTGTCGCGTTTAGGCACTTTGCTTCTAATTGTTCTATGACGCTATGAACCGTAGATAACCAAACCCATCCATGGCCATTTTCTAGGATGTAGTGCGGAGGCTAAACCGGGTGTTGTCTCGAGTTTTAGTCGTCACGCGATACTACACTCAAGTTAGACCTTCCACGTATAATCATGGAGCGAGGGTTGTCTCGTGACACCATGAGATACGTCGGAGAGGTTGCAACTTGGGAACCTTTTTAGAACCCGGTTACTATTATCCTAAAGCCCTAGTTTCACCGGACGCCGTGTCCACCCATGACCCCTCGACTTTGAAACTTCAACCCACCATGTTTTCTCCGAACTTGAACATAATCATGCATTCATGCATACATGCATACATGCATAAACCTTTTTCCATGCATTTATTGGAGGACTTAGACAAGTCATCTTTTGAACATCACGGATGTGAACACCAAGTGATACCATCTCAAATTTTTAGTTTTGCTCAAGATCTTCAAATAAACCCGTGTTTCTCCGTGATGTTCACAACCACTTTTACAAAGTCCTCTGACAAAAAAGAGTCTTTTCGCATTTGCATATCATGCATCATATGCATCATTCATCGGTCACAAATGGCTTCCCGTGCTCATTGTCTCCTGGTTCTTCTGCCGCAGTCTGAAAGGTGGCTCGTGCTCGCAAGATTCACCAACCAGATGGAGTTTATCAGACAAGATTGTACATGGCTAACCTTGAGGAAGAGAATGCCAGCCCCTCGGGCCAGCCCATTGAAGAGTCTAATCTGGACGAGATTTTGAGGCTTATTAAAAAGAGCGATTATAAGATTGTTGACCAGCTGCTGCAAACTCCGTCCAAGATATCCATCCTTTCTCTGCTTATGAGCTCAGAAGCTCACAGGAAAGTGTTGATGAAGGTACTCGAGCAAGCTTATGTTGATCATGAAGTCTCTGTGGATCAGTTTGATGGAATAGTGGGTAACATCACTGCTTGTAATAACTTGGGGTTTGGTGACGATGAACTCCCCGAAGCGGGAAAACACCACAATTTGGCTTTACATATCTCGGTGCACTGCAAGTCTGACATGATATCCAATGTGTTGGTGGACACTGGATCATCCTTAAATGTAATGCCTGAATCCACGCTAAGACAATTGAGCCATCATGGAATTTCTCTGAGGGGTAACAGTTATCTGGTTAAAGCTTTTGATGGATCCCGCAAGGATGTTCTCGGGGAAGTGGACTTGCCAATTACCGTTGGACCCGAGACATTCCAAATAACCTTCCAAGTCATGGATATCAATGCCTCTTACAGCTGTCTCCTCGGAAGACCATGGATCCACGACGCTGGAGCAGTCACATCCGCTTTGCATCAGAAGCTCAAGTTCATGAGAAACGGTAAGGTTGTCACCGTATATGGTGAGGAGGCATTTCTGGTTAGCCAAATATCATCGTTCTCTTGTGTTGAAGCAGGGTCCGCAGAAGGGACGTCATTCCAAGGCTTGACTGTTGAGGGTGCAGAGCCCCGGAGGGCTGGTGCTAGCATGGCTTCACTGAAAGATGCCCAGAAGGCTGTCCAAGCAGGGCAAGCTGCTGGCTGGGGCAAGGTGATTCAGATCTTGGAAAACAAGCGTAAAGAGGGCCTTGGATTCTCCCCAACATCTGCTGTTTCAAAGGGAACCTTTTACAGTGCCGGGTTCATCAATGCTATTACTGAAAATGCTGCTGGAGGTGGTCACGTGCCTACATTTGTTATACCAGGAGGCACTGTGAGAAATTGGGAAGCCATTGATGTTCCTTTAGTCATGCATGCTTCCATGTAATGTGTTTTGTTGCTCATGTTTTTTGTTTTCAAAATAACAATCCTTTCGCTCTGCCCAAGGCGAAAGTGATATCATTGTAAGGGCGGGTTTGTTTCGGCATTGCCGTTATCAATAAAAGTTGTCGTTTTTCTCACGACTCTTTGTTTTTTTTACTTTTTAGTGCCTTTTTTTCTTGGAAATAATGGTAATGCCAGAAAAAACCAAAACATCTGTATTTTCTTATTAATTTTAAAAATCTGCATAAAAAACATTTTTCTAAAATCATCCCAATCATATTATGCAGATTGAACCACAATAAACCCGTTGAACACAGTGACCCTATGGTTCCTCCAAATTTTGAATTTCCTGTATATGAAGCTGAAGATGAGGATGATGATGATGAAGAGATACCGTATGAAATCACTCGACTACTTGAGCAAGAAAGAAGAGCCATTCAGCCTCACCAGGAAGAGATTGAGCTTATCAACCTGGGTACTGAAGAGAACAAGCGAGAGATCAGGATTGGTGCTGCACTTGAGCCAGAAGTGAAAAGGAAGATCATTCAGCTTCTCCATGACTATCCAGATGTCTTTGCATGGTCCTATGAAGATATGCCGGGTCTAGATCCCAAGATTGTGGAACATCGGATACCGACAAGACCTGAATGTCCTCCTGTCAAACAGAAATTGAGAAGGTCTCGACCAGACATGGCTCTTAAGATCAAGGCTGAGGTGCAGAAGCAAATTGATGCGGGTTTCCTCATGACAGCTGAATATCCTGAGTGGATTGCCAACATCGTACCAGTACCAAAGAAAGATGGGAAAGTTCGAATGTGCGTGGATTACAGAGATTTGAATAAAGCTAGTCCAAAAGATAACTTCCCATTACCTCATATTGATGTGCTTGTTGACAGTACTGCTCAATCCAAAGTGTTCTCCTTTATGGATGGTTTCTCTGGTTATAATCAGATACGAATGTCTCCTGAAGATAGAGAAAAGACGTCCTTCATCACTCCGTGGGGAGCGTTCTGTTATAAAGTGATGCCGTTCGGCTTGATAAATGCTGGTGCTACCTACCAAAGAGGTATGACGACTCTGTTTCATGATATGATTCACAAAGAGATTGAGGTATATGTCGATGATATGATTGTGAAGTCAAGTGATGAAGAGCAGCATGCTGTGTATTTGAAAAAGATGTTTGAAAGATTGAGAAAGTACAAGCTGCGATTGAATCCTAATAAATGCACATTTGGTGTAAGATCTGGAAAGTTGCTAGGCTTCATTGTCAGCCAAAGAGGCATCGAAGTTGATCCTGACAAAGTCCGAGCCATCAGAGAGATGCCGGCCCCTCAAACTGAAAAGCAAGTCAGAGGTTTCCTCGGGCGTCTGAATTACATTTCAAGATTCATATCTCACATGACTACTACTTGTGGGCCCATCTTCAAATTGCTCAGAAAGAATCGGCCTGTTGTATGGAATGATGAATGCCAGGAAGCTTTTGATAGCATCAAAGAATACCTGTTGGAACCACCCATCCTTGTCCCGCCAGTGGAAGGAAGGCCTTTGATCATGTATCTGTCAGTGTTGGATGATTCAGTGGGCTGTGTTCTCGGTCAACAAGATGAGACTGGTAAGAAAGAGCATGCTATCTACTATCTGAGCAAGAAGTTCACCGACTGTGAGACTCGATACACAATGCTTGAAAAGACTTGCTGTGCTTTAGCCTGGGCTGCCAAACGTCTGCGTCATTATATGGTGAATCATACAACTTGGTTGATATCCCGAATGGATCCAATCAAGTACATCTTTGAGAAGCCTGCTGTTACTGGAAAGATCGCACGTTGGCAAATGTTATTGTCCGAATATGATATTGTGTACAAAGCTCAGAAAGCAATCAAAGGAAGTGTCCTTGCTGAGCACCTTGCTTGTCAACCTCTTGATGATTACCAGCCGATTAAGTTTGATTTCCCTGATGAAGAAGTTATGTATCTGAAAGCAAAAGACTGTGAAGAGCCACTGATTAATGAAGGTCCAGACCCCAATAGCAAATGGGGATTGGTGTTTGATGGTGCTGTTAATGTTTATGGTAAAGGAATTGGGGCCATCATTGTAACTCCGCAGGGGCACCACATTCCTTTCACCGCTCGAATAACCTTTGACTGCACAAACAACATAGCTGAATATGAAGCATGCATCTTGGGCATTGAAGAAGCCCTTGATCTGAGGATTAAGCACCTTGACATCTATGGAGATTCTGCACTTGTTATCAATCAGATAAAGGGTGAATGGGAGACTCATCATGAGAAGCTGATCCCTTACCGTGACTATGCAAGACGTCTGTTGACATACTTTACCAAGGTTGAGCTACACCACATCCCTCGGGATGAAAATCAAATGGCTGACGCTCTTGCTACTCTGTCTTCCATGTTTCGTGTCAATCACTGGAATGATGTGCCCGTAATCAAAGTGCAGCGTCTTGATAGACCCGCTCATGTGTTTACTATTGAAAATATGCCAGATCAAGCTGATGAAGATGTGAATGATAAAAAGCCTTGGTATTACAACATCAAACAATTCTTGCAGAATCGTGAATATCCACCCGGTGCTTCCAACAGGGATAAAAAGACTTTGAGACGATGGGCTAGCAGATTCCTTCTGGACGGAGAAATCCTATACAAGAGGAACTATGACATGGTCTTGCTGAGATGTGTTGACAAACAAGAAGCTGAGAAATTGATGCATGATGTACATGACGGTACCTTTGGGACCCATGCTTCGGGCCACACTATGTCAAGAAAATTGTTAAGAGCCGGCTATTACTGGATCACTATGGAGCGTGATTGCCACAAACACGCTAAAAGATGCCACAAGTGTCAAATTTATGCTGACAAGATTCATGTGCCTCCCCATGCCCTCAATGTCATATCTTCCCCATGGCCTTTCTCTATGTGGGGCATTGACATGATCGGAAGAATTGAACCGAAGGCTTCCAATGGACATCGTTTCATCCTAGTGGCAATTGACTATTTCACCAAGTGGGTTGAAGCTGCCTCCTATGCAAATGTGACCAAGCAAGTGGTTGTCAAGTTTATCAAGAATAACATCATCTGTCGATATGGGGTTCCCAACAAAATCATCACTGACAATGGTTCCAATCTGAACAATAGTATGATGCAAGCTTTATGTGAAGAATTCAAAATTGAACATCACAACTCTTCTCCTTACAGACCTCAGATGAATGGTGCAGTTGAGGCCGCTAACAAAAACATCAAGAAGATTGTTCAGAAGATGGTCACTACTTACAAAGACTGGCATGAAATGCTACCTTTTGCCTTGCATGGTTACCGTACTACAGTACGCAGTTCAACCGGGGCAACTCCTTTCTCTCTGGTATATGGCATGGAAGCAGTTCTCCCCCTGGAAGTGGAGATTCCATCTCTTCGAGTGATCATGGAAGCAAAGTTAGCTGAGGCTGAATGGTGTCAAAGTCGGTATGATCAATTGAATCTGATTGAAGAGAAACGTATGGATGCTATGACTCGTGGACAGTTGTATCAAGTGCGAATGAAGAATGCTTTTGACAAGAAAGTCCGACCTCGAGAATTCAAGGAAGGCGAACTTGTATTGAAAAGAAGGATAAGTCAGCAACCCGACCCAAGGGGCAAGTGGACACCTAACTATGAAGGTCCTTATGTTGTCAAGAAGGCTTTCTCTGGTGGTGCTTTGATTCTTACGCACATGGATGGTGTTGAACTCCCAAATCCTGTTAATGCCGATATAGTCAAGAAATACTTTGTCTAGAAAGAAAAGAACAGCGTGGTAGGTCGAAAACCCGAAAGGGCGGCCTAGGCAAAAATGCGCTTCCCGGTGGATCGAAAACCCGAAAGGGCGATCCAGGCAAAAGTTAGGGACAAAAAAAAATATATGAAAAAGCTCGCTGAGATTGTACGCAACTCAGGCAAGAATGAGCGCCTCGATGAGCCGAAAACCCGAAAGGGCGGTTCATGCAAAAATGAGGTTGATAAAAGACAAGTAACTATATCTGGCAAATCACCATCACCCCTTGGGGCATCTGCAACTGTCAATGATCTTCTTCATCAGAGGCTTCTGTACTTGTGAATTCAAAATTTCTATGAAATGTAGCGGTCATCGTGTTCAATGTATCACCAACCAATAAAATTACCATTTTCCAAGCTTTGTAAATCCATGAAGCCATGCCTTTGGCTGACTTTCACTCTTCTACATCAATTTGAGCCTTTCTATTGTTTGAAACTCTATTTTTCTTTCTACTTTCAATGCTATATGCAAAACATTTTCTGTCTATTTTGAATAATGTTAATGTCTGAAACAAACATTTTTGAAAATTGAAAAATCTTTTTCTGTCTATTTTGAAAGCAAACCTGAGCAGTAAAGTACATTTCAATGAAACATGCATGAATGAATGAATGTCAATGTCTATTTCAATACATGTTACAAGCAGGTTACTCCCCAGGATGATCTGTGGTCAATGGCAAGAATGAAAAAATAGAATGAAAATGAAAAATGAAAAATGAAAAGCTCGCTAAGTTGAAAACCCGAAAGGGCGGCTTAGGCAAAAATGAGCACCCCGCTGATTGACAATCTATGAAGGCAATTCAGGCAAAAATGGGGCAATGAAGAGAATCTATTCCCCGGTGAATCGAAAACCCGAAAGGGCGGTTCAGGCAAAAATGGGGTTTGAAAATGAAAAATGAAAGAATGAAATATTGAAAAGCATTGACCACAGATGCGAACATCCAATGTTTACCCAGCACTGACACGCCTAGCAGCGGCGGCCTGTATTCAAGGACTTTCCAAGGGTCCCTCCTTTACATGTTTTATTGCCCTCAGCCATGGTTTTGATACGTCCCCACGACGGTCTCTCCAAAGAGGTTTTCCCCCTGTGAATATGTCGCAGCACGAGCCACTACGTGCCCAATCTTCCAATGCTTTGTCTATCTCTGTGAAACTTTCTCTATCAAATTACAAGCCAATCATGCATTTCAAGCATTCATACATGCATAATCATGCATTTTATGTGCTCATACATCCAATAATCTTGCTATACCATACATACATGTTGCATATCCAACTGTCAACTGTCGAATTCAAAATCAATGTCAATGTCAATGTTAATGTCAAATGCCAATGTCAATGTCAATGTTAATGTCAAATGCCAATGTCAATGTCAATGTTAATGTCAAATGCCAATGTCAATGTCAATGTTAATGTCGAATGTCAATGTTAATGTCAAATGTCAATGTCAATGTCAATGTTAATGTCAAAAGCCAATGTCAATGTCAATGTTAATGTCAAATGCCAATGCCAATGTCAATGTCAATGTCAATATTAATGTCAAATGCCAATGTCAATGTCAATGTTAATGTCAAATGCCAATGTCAATGTCAATGTTAATGTCAAATGCCAATGTCAATGCCAATGTCAATGTCAATGTCAATGTTAATGTCAAATGCTAATGTCAATGTCAATGTCAATGTTAATGTCAAATGTCAATACCAATGTCAATGTCAATGTTAATGTCAATGTCAATGCCAATGTCAATGTCAATGTCAATGTCAATAGCCAATGTCAATGTCAATGTCAATGTCAATGTCAATGTCAATGTCAAATGTCAATGTCAAATGCCAATGTCAATGTCAATGTCAAATTCAACTTTTGGGCCAACAAAAATGGTCATGTCTATTTTCAAATCAAGTCAATGACAATTTACCCTCAATTGGTATCTTGTTAAACCAGACTCTCAATTTGTATCTTGTTACTGGTCAAGTGCCAGGTTCGATCCAAAAAAGAACCACTTGTACCTGCTTATATACCTATGCTTCCGGACAAACGGCAAGTTCGATTTGAAGAACAGTTTGTACCCTTTGCTTATGTTTTGTTTCCGGTCAAACGGCAAGTTCGATCCAAAGAACAGTTTGCACCTGCTTACGTGTTGTGGTATTGATCAAGTGGCGAGTTCGATCCAAAGAACAGCTTGTATCTACCCTCTGTCTATGTCTCCGATCAAGTGGCAAGTTCGATCCAAAGAACAGCTTGTATCCATTTCTTGTTTGTATTTCTTGGTCAAGTGGCAAGTTCGATCCAAAGAACAGCTTGTACCTGTCTTTTGTTTGTATTCTCTCGGTCAAGTGGCAAGTTCGATCCAAAGAACAGCTTGTACCCGTCTCTTGTTTGTATCTCTCGGTCAAGTGGCAAGTTCGATCCAAAGAACAGCTTGTACCTGTCTATTTGTTGCCCGTTCTTTCTACCTTGATGTCTATAAATCCCTTGGTGGTGTGACACAGCCCGTAGATTCCGGTTCGTTTGTCTTGCATTCATAAATGAAATGTTGCATGGCATTCGTGTTTGTTTGAAAATCTGTACCTGTCTATTTCTTGCCCGTTCTTTCTACCTTGATGTCTATAAATCCCTTGGTGGTGTGACACAGCCCGTAGATTCCGGTTCGATTGTCTTGCATTCATAAATGAAATGTTGCATGGCATTCATGTTTTTGAAAATCTGAAAGCGTATTTTTATGTCCAAAAGCAGTGCAAATGTTAATATTTAAGTATCTTCGTCCCGTCAATTCTAAGACTTCGTCTCTTGACTCTCCGGACAAAGAAACTTAAATAGGGGCAGCTGTTATACCCTAATTTTGGACCTAAAAATGCTTGTTTAATTCTTCTTTTCTTGCATTATAAGTCATTTGATATGTCTCTGATCAATTGCATCTTTCTCTGCGTTTTATTTCAATATTAGTTGCAAAATTCGCATAAAAGGGTATTTTAGTCATTTCCTGCATTCAACTCATTTTAATCTTTGAAAATTGTTTGAGTCTTTTAAATTGGTTTGTATAAGTCCTTGTTTCAATCTCATGTCAAAACTCATTTCAAAAATATCAGTTGAGTCATTTTTTTTAGTCAGTTTAGCCCCCAGGGGCATTTTAGTCATTTCCTATGTCAAAAGTTCTTTCAATCTTTTAAAATTTGGTTGAGTCCTTTCAAATAGTTTGAATAAGTCTTCATTTCAATTCTATGTCAAAATCCATTTTTAAATTGCATTTGAAGTCATTTTGAGTCAATTTTGCCCCTAGGGGCATTTTAGTCTTTTCATGTGTCAAAGCCCTGTTTAAATTCTAAAAAATTGTCTCTGAGTCTTGTATAAGTTCTTGCTTTAATTTCCTGTTAAAAATCCATTTTAAAATTTCATCTGAGTCATTTTTAGTCGTTTTAAGCCTCCAGGGGCATTTTGGTCATTTCACATGATATCTCTGTTGCGTTTTAATCTGCTTCGTTGTTTTTAATCGTCTCATTTTACGTTAATTTTCAATTTACTTTTTCGACTCAATTTTAGTGTTAATTTTCATTTTAGTCCGCGCACTTTCGTTATTTACATTTTAATCCCTTTTAAGTTTGTTAGAATCCAAGTGCCATGTGTCCAAATGTTATTGGTCTTTAAAAGTTTGTTACAAGTCAAGTCCATGTGGCATTTCCTCATTGGTCCAAGCATTCCCACATCACCTATAAATAGGTCAAAGTTGGTCAAGGTTCATTCAACTAATCATTTTTTACAACTAATTATTTCAATCATTTTTCAAAAAAATCACAAAAACTCTTTCTCTCAATTTTTTTTCTCCCATTCTCTCTCCACCATAACTAACTCTTTAACCACCACTTTCTCCACCCTAACCAACACAAAACCACCATAACTAACCACTCCTCCACCCTAACCAACCCAAAAACCACCCAATCTTCATCATTCAAATTCCATAACCACCACAAACCTTCATCATCTTCATCATCCAACAACCTTCCACCACTATCACCACCGCAAAAAGCCACAACCACCACCACATACACAAATCGAACCACACCTTCATCTCAAAGTTTCGGAACCTGCAACACTCAAAGTCACTGGTCCGAATACTGAAGCGGAACGTTTTTACGCATCAAACCTTCGTTCAATTCATCAACAAACGCCGCAAACAGTGGATGAATCAGGAACATCAAATTCCTTGATTGTCAATACGGATGGTGACGAAGATTCGTGTGCCACGTGCAATTTCACCTTGAGTCTCGAAATTCTGGAAATGGAGTTTGCAAGCTACGCCGTCGCCGTCGCCGTCGCCGTTGTTCTTGATGAAAACAGTTCGGAATCTGGTTCAGAGTGAGATTCTTGAAGAAGGACGAACCAGTTCCGTGAAGGAGGAGGCAAGTCCGAACCAAACAGAGAGAAGAAGAGATCGGAACAAGGAATTGGAATTGTTACGGATCCGTTTCTCATGTACGAGAGTGATTCACTGCTTTGAGTCTTGTGATCGGTTCCAAGAGGCTGAAATTGAAGAATTGAAGCTCTTAGAGAAGCTTCACGGAGGGAAAAGGAAGAGGGAGCAAATTCTTCTTGAAACTGGGGATAGTAGTTTGCGATGGAAATTGCTTTCTCCTTATTGTTGAAACTGCTTTTCTCCTTCTGAAATTGCTCACGACCATGCTCACCACACCAAAGAAGAAGATAGTAAAGGAAAAGGTATGGGCTTGGGCCTTGTGTACAATTGTTTTCATTTTCTTTATAAATTCTCTTGCTATTTGTATACTGCAAGCTGGTATTCACACCCCTGTTTCATTAGAAGACCTTTAGAAAATTCCTAAAGTTTGTTCAAGTCATTTTCTTGATTTTTTTTGATGAGTCTTGATATATTTGTATGTTAAGTATTCATCAAAAAAAATGAGGAAATATTTTGTTACTTATGGTTTCAATTCTTTTCCATTTCTTGTAAAAAAAAAACCTTGTTAAAGTCCCTAAAATCTTGTTAATTGTCTTGCAATCATATTTGATGTTTAACACTAGTCTCTTATGATATTTTGACATGAAAAATGGATAGAAAATATAGGTGATTTTGATTGTGATGTTTTGGTGCTTTTTGTCAACTTGTGTGGAGTTTTTTTTTTTTTTTTTGTATAATTTGATTCCAATACTTGATCTCATGATGATTGATACTTAATGAATCAATTTTGTGAGATGTTTGTCCCTAGTTTAGTGTATTTGGTACTGTTTGTGAATGCATTTTGTTAGTTTCTTGTATTACAAGTCATGTAAATATTTGTATGTGAAAATAGAGTGCCAAGTGTACCTAAAAATATGTCATGATCCTCGACTTGAATATGCCCTATAATTCTCCCACCCATAATGCAATGAGTCCTTTGAAAATTGTTATGATAGGAGAATTATAGGTCATGTGCATATTGAGAGGTTATGGTGAATTTTTACCACATTTTGACACTTTATTCTTGTTATTTTTGCTATTCTTTGTTTAGTATTTCCTTGCTTATCTTTCTACCATTTTATGCCTATTATTACTAACCCTTTGTTCCTTGTTTCATAAGCATCTCATATCATATTTTCATCTTTTATTTCTTGCACCTTTATTTCTTGCAATTTAATTTGTACCAAGACTTAGAATGTAAAAATTTAGGAGTTCTTGTAATATTTTACTTTCATGCTTTTAATTTCTTGGCAAAGAGGCCATAGAATGTATCTAGGGTATGATGTAAAGGACAATGGACTCTAATAATGTACACCGACACAAGCACTGACACATGCACACACTTCACTTTAGATATGTAGCTAGAATATGCATGTTTAGATGTATGTTTAGGATTGTATGTTTAGATGAATGCCTAGGATTTATACTTAGAAAAAATCAATTTTCTAAAAAATGTGAACAACATCACTCAAATCATTTTCAAAATAAACCTTGGGATCAAAATCCCATTGTATTTTCCTTTTTCATTTTCTTAATCAAATTTCAATGAAAAATAATCATACTTGACTTCTTTTTGCAAATAACTAATTCCACCTCACAATTTCATAATCTCATGCCCTTGAGGCCTCTTTCTATTCTTCAAAATCCATTTTCAAACTTAAAATCAACCAACAAAAACAAAAACATTTTTTGGAAGAGAACTACGGTGGATTTGATCCCTTAATCGGGTACGTAGGCAAGGAACAAAATTCCTTCAATTCAACTAAAATAAAAATTCAAACACATTCTTCTCCCTCCAATTCTTCACATAGAACATTCTTAGGTGTAAATAACATTTCAAAATAGCATTTAAAAATAAAGCGCGCGCGTAGAAATTAAAGACGGTTCCTATAGGTTACTATAGTCGTTATGGGTGCCTAACACCTTCCCGTAGCGAAAACAACTCCCGGACCTCGATTCTCAAAGGGTTTTGCTTACTTTTTCCCTTCCCAAGAAAAAATAAGATATCACCGGTTTAAAAGGTTCAAACGTAATCAATGTTTGACACCCGAAAACCAAGATAAAACAGAGAGACCGTCGTTGAGAGACGTATCGAAACCATGGCTGAGGGCAACAAAACTTGTAAAGGATAGACCCTTGGAGGGTTCTTGGATACAGGTCGCCGTTGCTAGGCGTGTTAGTGCTGGGTAAACATTGGATGTTCGCATCTGTGGTCAATGCTTTTCAATTTTTTTATTTTTCATTTTTCATTTTCAAACCCCATTCTTGCCTGAACCGCCCTTTCGGGTTTTCGATTTACCGGGGAATAGATTCTTTTCATTGCCCCATTTTTGCCTGAATTGCCTTCATAGGTTGTCAATCAGCGGGGTGCTCATTTTTGCCTAAGCCGCCCTTTCGGGTTTTCAACTTAGCGAGCTTTTCATTTGTATTTTTTTATTTTTTCATTTCCATTCTGTTTTTTCCATTCTTGCCATTGACCACAGATCATCCTGGGGAGTAACCTGCT
Organism: Medicago sativa; assembly: GCF_051527215.1. Taxonomy (NCBI): domain Eukaryota; kingdom Viridiplantae; phylum Streptophyta; class Magnoliopsida; order Fabales; family Fabaceae; genus Medicago; species Medicago sativa. Next base: position 18,950,851 of record NC_140753.1, on the reverse strand, counting down.
TGTAACATGTATTGAAATAGACATTGACATTCATTTATTCATGCATGTTTCATTGAAATGCACCTTATTGCTCAGGTTTGCCTTCAAAATAGACAGAAAAAGATTTTTCAATTTTCAAAGATGTTTGTTTCAGATATTGACATTATCAAGTAGAAAGAAAGTATTTTGTATATAGCATTGAAAGTAGCAAGAAAAATAGAGTTTCAAACAAATAGCACAGGCTCAAATTGATGTAGAAGAGTGAGAGTCAGCCAAAGGCATGACTTCACGGATTTACAAAGCTTGGAAAATGGTAATTTTATTGGTTGGTGATACATTGAACACGATGACCGCTACATTTCATAGAAACTTTGAATTCACAAGTACAGAAGCCTCTGATGAAGAAGATCATTGACAGTTGCAGATGCCCCAAGGGGAGATTGTGATTTGCCAGATATAGTTACTTGTCTTTTATTGTCAACCTCATTTTTGCATGAACCGCCCTTTCGGGTTTTCGGCTCATCGAGGCGCTCATTCTTGCCTGAGTTGCGTACAATCTCAGCGAGCTTTTTCATATTCATTTTTTTGTCCCTAACTTTTGCCTGGATCGCCCTTTCGGGTTTTCGATCCACCGGGAAGCGCATTTTTGCCTAGGCCGCCCTTTCGGGTTTTCGACCTACCACGCTGTTCTTTTCTTTTTAGACAAAGTATTTCTTGACTATATCGGCATTAACAGGATTCGGAAGTTCAACACCATCCATGTGTTTAAGAATCAAAGCACCACCAGAGAAAGCCTTCTTGACAACATAAGGACCTTCATAGTTAGGTGTCCACTTGCCCCTTGGGTCGGGTTGCTGACTTATTCTTCTTTTCAATACAAGTTCGCCTTCCTTGAATTCTCGAGGTCGGACTTTCTTGTCAAAAGCATTCTTCATTCGCACCTGATACAACTGTCCATGAGTCATAGCATCCATACGTTTCTCTTCAATCAGATTCAATTGATCGTACCGACTTTGACACCATTCAGCCTCAGTTAATTTTGCTTCCATGATCACTCGAAGAGATGGAATCTCCACTTCCAGAGGGAGAACTGCTTCCATGCCATATACCAAAGAGAAAAGAGTTGCCCCGGTTGAATTGCGCAATGTGGTGCGGTAACCATGCAAGGCAAAAGGTAGCATTTCATGCCAGTCTTTGTAAGTAGTGACCATCTTCTGAACAATCTTCTTGATGTTCTTGTTAGCGGCCTCAACTGCACCATTCATCTGAGGTCTATAAGGAGAAGAGTTGTGATGTTCGATCTTGAATTCTTCACATAAAGCTTGCATCATACTATTGTTCAGATTGGAACCATTGTCAGTGATGATCTTGTTGGGAACACCATATTGACAAATGATGTTATTCTTGATAAACTTCACTACCACTTGCTTGGTCACATTAGCATAGGAAGCAGCTTCAACCCACTTGGTGAAGTAATCAATTGCCACTAGGATGAAACGATGTCCGTTGGAAGCTTTCGGTTCGATTCTTCCGATCATGTCAATGCCCCACATAGAGAAAGGCCATGGGGAAGATATAACATTGAGAGCGTGTGGAGGCACATGAATCTTGTCAGCATAGATTTGACACTTGTGGCATCTCTTTGCATGTTTGTGGCAGTCACGCTCCATAGTTATCCAGTAATAGCCGGCTCTTAACAATTTTCTTGACATGGTGTGACCCGAAGCATGGGTCCCAAAAGTACCATCATGTACGCCATGCATCAATTTCTCAGCTTCTTGCTTATCAACACATCTTAACAAGACCATGTCATAGTTCCTCTTGTATAGGATTTCTCCATCCAGAAGGAATCTGCTAGCCCATCGTCTCAAAGTCTTTTTATCCCTGTTGGAAGCACCAGGTGGATATTCATGATTCTGCAAGAATTGTTTGATGTTGTAATACCAAGGCTTTTTATCATTCACATCTCCATCAGCTTGATCTGGCATATTTTCAATGGTAAACACATGAGTGGGTCTATCAAGACGCTGCACTTTGATTACGGGCACATCATTCCAGTGATTGACACGAAACATAGAAGACAAAGTAGCGAGAGCGTCAGCCATCTGATTCTCATCCCGAGGGATATGGTGCAACTCAACCTTGGTAAAGTATGTCAACAGACGTCTTGCATAGTCACGGTATGGGATCAGCTTCTCATGATGAGTCTCCCATTCACCCTTTATCTGATTAATAACAAGTGCAGAATCTCCATAGATGTCAAGGTGCTTAATTCTCAGATCAAGGGCTTCTTCAATGCCCAAGATGCATGCTTCATATTCAGCTATGTTGTTTGTGCATTCAAAAGTTATTCGAGCAGTGAAAGGAATGTGGTGCCCCTGCGGAGTTACAATGATGGCCCCAATTCCTTTACCATAAGCATTAACAGCACCATCAAACACCAATCCCCACTTGCTATTGGGGTCCGGCCCTTCATTGATCAGTGGCTCTTCACAGTCTTTTGCTTTCAAATACATGATCTCTTCATCAGGGAATTCAAACTTAATTGGCTGGTAATCATCAAGAGGTTGACAAGCAAGATGCTCAGCAAGGATGCTTCCTTTGATTGCTTTCTGAGCTTTGTACACAATATCATATTCAGACAACAACATTTGCCAACGTGCGATCTTTCCAGTAACAGCAGGTTTCTCAAAGATGTACTTGATTGGATCCATTCGGCATATCAACCAAGTTGTATGATTCACCATATAATGACGCAGGCGTTTGGCAGCCCAAGCTAAAGCACAACATGTCTTTTCAAGCATTGTATACCGAGTCTCACAGTCGGTGAATTTCTTGCTCAGATAGTAGATAGCATGCTCTTTCTTACCAGTCTCGTCTTGTTGACCGAGGACGCAACCCACAGAATCATCCAACACTGACAGGTACATAATCAAAGGCCTTCCTTCCACTGGTGGGACAAGGATAGGTGGTTCCAACAGGTATTCTTTAATGCTATCAAAAGCTTCCTGACATTCATCATTCCATGCAACAGGCTGATTCTTTCTGAGCAATTTGAAAATTGGTCCACAAGTAGTGGTCATGTGAGATATAAATCTTGAAATATAGTTCAGACGTCCGAGGAAACCTCTGACTTGCTTCTCAGTTTGAGGGGCCGGCATCTCTCTGATGGCTCGGACTTTTTCAGGATCAACTTCAATGCCTCTTTGGCTGACAATGAAGCCGAGCAACTTTCCAGATCGTACACCGAATGTGCACTTGTTGGGATTCAACCGCAGCTTGTACTTTCTCAGTCTTTCAAACATCTTTTTCAAATACACAACATGCTGCTCTTCATCACTTGACTTCACAATCATATCATCAACATATACTTCAATCTCTTTGTGAATCATATCGTGAAACAGAGTGGTCATACCCCTTTGATAGGTAGCACCAGCATTTATCAAGCCAAACGGCATCACTCTATAACAGAACGTTCCCCACGGAGTGATGAAGGACGTCTTTTCTCTATCTTCAGGTGACATCCGGATCTGGTTGTAGCCAGAGAAACCATCCATGAAGGAGAATACTTTAGACTGAGCAGTACTGTCAACAAGCACATCAATATGAGGCAATGGGAAGTTGTCTTTTGGACTGGCTTTGTTCAGATCTCTGTAATCAACACACATTCGAACTTTCCCATCTTTCTTTGGTACTGGTACGATGTTGGCAATCCACTCAGGATACTCAGTTGTCATGAGGAAACCCGCATCAATTTGCTTTTGCACTTCAGCCTTGATCTTAAGAGCCATATCTGGACGAGACCTTCTCAATTTCTGTTTGACAGGAGGACATTCAGGTCTTGTCGGTATCCGATGTTCCACAATCTTGGGATCTAGACCCGGCATATCTTCATAGGACCATGCAAAGACATCTGGATAATCATGGAGAAGCTGAATAATCTTCTTTTTCACCTCTGGCTCAAGTGCGGCACCAATCTTGATCTCTCGCTTGTTCTCTTCAGTACCCAGGTTAATGAGTTCAATCTCTTCCTGGTGAGGCTGAATGACCCTTCTTTCTTGTTCAAGCAGTCGAGTGATCTCATACGGTATCTCTTCATCATCCTCCTCATCTTCAGCTTCATATACAGGGAATTCAAAATTTGGAGGAACCATAGGGTCACTGTGTTCAACGGGTTTATTATGGTTCAATCTGCATAATATGATTGGGATGATTTTAGAAAAAGTTTTTCATGCAGATTTTTGAAATTAATAAGAAAAATACAGATGTTTTGGTTTTTTCTGGCATTACCATTATTTCCAAGAAAAAGGCACTAAAAAGTAAAAAAGCAAAGAGTCGTGAGAAAGACGACAACTTTTATTGAAAACGGCAATGCCGAAACAAACAGCCCTTACAATGATATCACTTTCACCTTGGGCAGAGTGAAAGGATTGTTATTTTGAAAACAAAGAAAAACATGAGCAACAAGACACATTACATGGAAGCATGCATGACTAAAGGAACATCAATGGCCTCCCAATTTCTCACAGTGCCTCCTGGTATAACAAATGTAGGCACATGACTACTTCCAGCAGCATCTTCAGCAATAGCATTGATGTACCCAACACTGTAGAAAGTTCCCTTTGAAACAGCAGATGTCGGGGAGAATCCAAGGCCTTCTTTACGCTTGTTTTCCAAGATCTGGATCACCTTGCCCCAGCCAGCAGCTTGCCCTGCTTGGACAGCCTTCTGGGCATCTTTCAGCGAGGCCATGCTAGCACCAGCCCTCCGGGGTTCTGCACCCTCGACAGTCAAGCCTTGAAATGACGTCCCTTCAGCGGACCCTGCTTCAACACAAGAGAAAGATGACACTTGGCTAACCAGATATGCCTCTTCACCATGCACAGTGACGATCTTACCGTTTCTCATGAACTTGAGCTTTTGATGCAAAGTGGAAGTGACTGCTCCAGCGTCATGGATCCACGGTCTTCCGAGGAGACAACTGTAGGAAGCATTGATGTCCATGACTTGGAAAGTAATTTGGAATGTCTCTGGACCAATGGTAATTGGCAAGTCCACTTCCCCAAGAACATCTTTGCGGGATCCATCGAAAGCCTTAACCAGATAGCTGCTACCCCTCAGGGAAATTCCATGATGACTTAATTGCCTTAGTGTGGACTCAGGCGTTACATTCAACGATGATCCAGTGTCCACCAAAACGTTGGATATCATATCAGACCCACAGTGCACCGAGATATGTAGAGCCAAGTTGTGATGTTTCCCTGTTTCGGGGAGTTCATCATCACCGAATCCCAAACTGTTGCAAGCAGTGATATTACCTATTATTCCATTGAACTGATCCACAGAAACTTCGTGGTCAACATAAGCTTGCTCGAGTATCTTCATTAACACTTTCCTATGAGCCTTTGAGCTCATGAGCAGAGACAAGATGGATATCTTTGATGGGGTTTGTAGCAGTTGATCAACAATCTTATAGTCACTTTTCTTGATAAGCCTCAGGATTTCGTCCAGATTGGACTCTTCAATAGATTGGCCTGCTGGGCCGGTGTTCTTGTCAACAGGAGGAGCAACCGGTGGAGTTATGGCAATAGGTGTCACCACCTTCTTTTGAAACAAGGGTGGACGGACTTTTCCGCTTCTCAGAGTTGTGATTTCACCGGCAACATTGTCAACTGCAGCTGGGGATACCAGAGGTACTTCCACTCCATTCTCGACCATGGTTGCATTGTATTTGTAAGGAATTGCTTTTGTAGAAGTATACGATACCGGACCAGGTAACCTGATCACCAAAGGTTCAACATTTCTTGTATGAGATGCAGTTTCAACAGGAGAATCATGGAACACTGGCACAATCACACATACATCACTGACGATCAAGTATTTGTCATCCATCAGACTCTGGATATCATTTTGCACAACACAACAGCCCATAGGATTCCGAAGACATTCTGAACAGGAAGCATGATCATGTTTGAACAGAGAAGCCTGGCATAGCTTGACATGTAATGGCACCAAGGGAGTAACGACATTGCGGACATCCAACATGGGATCCTCTTGAGGAACGGGAACCCTTTCAAAGGCCTCAATCATGTTAACAGCAGCATGGTTTGGAAGCGGATTGTCAAGGACATGAGGAACACTGTTCTCAAAAGTCAACCGTCCCTTTTCTATCAGGTCTTTCACAATATATTTCAGAGCAAAGCAACCCTCAACATCATGGCCTTGAGCACCCTGATGGAATTCACATGTCAGATCCTGTCGGAACCTAGGAGGCAATGGATTAGGCGGAGGCTTGCCTGGCCTGGTGACACAGTGCCCCTTAGCTAGTAGAGTTGGGAGCAACTCACCATACCGCATTGGTATTGGTGGAAAAGAAGGTTTGGGTCGGGGACCCTATTGTTGCTGCCGTTGCTGTTGAGCAGGAGGCTGTTGTTGTACTTGCTGAGCGATGGCATTGACGGGCACTGGTGGTTGACCCGGTGGCAGAGGATATTGCTGGTAGAATGGTGGGAAGAAAGGATGTTGAGAGTACTGCATGTAGTGATAGGGCAGAGGTAATTGTGTAGCAGCTGCAGATGGGTTACCAGACACCATTCCTACGTCAGATTCTTTCCTCTTGTGATGACCGTTACCATACTTCTTTGGCGCACTGTTTGAAGATTCACCTTTCTCAAGGACAATAATACCATCTCGGACAGCCTCCTCTAGGCGAGTTCCCATTGTGACCATGTCGGAGAAGTTTTTTGGAGCAGAGACTATCATCCTTTCTTTATATTCCTTCTTCAGAGTCTTCAGGAATGTTTGTGTTAACTCTTCCTCATCAAGTCGAGGAGAAACACGGGCAGCTGCCCCTCTCCATCTTTGAGCGTACTCACGGAAGGTTTCATCTGATTTCTGAGATAGGGCTTTAAGAGAGTCCCTATTTGGCTTCAGACGGGTATTGAATTCATATTGACCTTTAAAAGCAGCAGCGAGTTCCTCAAAAGTATGGATGTTATCTTTGCTCAAACTAGTGTACCAATCTGCTGCATCATCTGTCAAGCTACTCTGGAAGCAATGGATCATCAGTGCATCATTATCTGCGTAATTAGCCATCTTTCGGACATACCGGATGACATGGTTGTGTGGGCAAGAAGTCCCATTGTATTTGTCAAATTCTGGCTCTTTGAATTTCTTAGGAACCTCAAATCGGGATACCAAGCATAGATCGCGAGCTTTAGCAGGAGCACCATTGTTTCCCCGGCTAGCCTTGACCTCACGGAGTTCTCCAGCCAACTCCCTTAACTGTCTCTTCATAGCTTCCATTGCGGGATCTTGTCCACGCGGAGTGTCAACATCAATCACCTGTTGCACTGTGTGTACAATAGGGTCGGTAACAACAGTAGTCACCTGAGGCATAGCAGTAGACACAGGAATCTGTCCTTGACCAGCAAAACCAGAGACACCAGCAGCAGTATTAGGAGAATAGTAAGCTGAGAGCCCATAAGGACGCCCATTGGGCATAACGAAACGAGCATCAGTAGCCACAGTAGATAGTGGGATAGACGGAATCACCTCAGCAGTAACTGGAACAGAAGTGGCTGGTTGTTCCTGTGCAGCCATCATAGCGGACATAGCGTCATGAGCCTTAGCCAAGTCTTCTTTCATAGCAGCCAATTCGGCACGGAGCTGAGCATTTTCTTCTTCAAAGTTAGCCATCATTCTTCTCTTGTGAAATCTTGTCTGATGAATTCTATTTGGTTGGTAGACTTTGCGAACACGAGCCACTTTTCGGACCGCGACAGAAGAACCAGGAGACAATGAGCACGGGAAGCCATTTGTGACCGATGAATGATGCATATGATGCATGATATGCAAATGCGAAAAGACTCTTTTTTTCAGAAGACTTGTCAAAGTGGTTGTGAACATCACGGAGAAACACGGTTTTATTTGAAGGTCTTGAGCAAAACTAGAAGTTTAGTTGAGATGGTATCCCTTGGTGTTCACATCCGTGATGTTCAAAAGATGACTTGTCTAAGTCCTCAGATAAATGCATGGGAAAAAGTTTATGCATGTATGCATGTATGCATGATTATGTTCAAGTTCGGAGAAAACATGGTGGGTTGAAGTTCAAAGTCGAGGAGTCACGGGTGGACACGGTGTCCGGTGAAACTAGGGTTTTAGGATAATAGTAACCGGGTTCTAAAAAGGTTCCCAAGTTGCAACCTCTCCGACGTATATCATGGTGTCACGAGACAACACTCGCTCCAAGATTATCCGTGGAAGGTCTAACTTGAGTGTAGTATCGCGTGACGACTAAAACTCGAGACAACACTCGGTTTAGCCTCCGCACTACATCCTAGAAAATGGCCATGGATGGGTTTGGTTATCTACGGTTCATAGCGTCATAGAACAATTAGAAGTAAAGTGCCTAAACGCGACAACACGCGCCGACAACATCACCCCCAAAATGCCTCAGCTATGTGGGATTGATCGCATAATCCAAAACACGAGGCAACCCCCGAAATGAATTGTCGATTATATCCCTCCTAAATCCTAAGTTCACTCAGCCCGGGTGCAGGACTTTTTGATATCCTCACCCCACACGTTTGCAAGAATTTAAACATTTATTCACATAGGAAAGCAAGTAAAAGAAGCAAGTAAAAAATACAAGCGCAAGTGTGGAAATAAAGACTAGGCGTAACTCTCGAATCTCCCCAGTGAAGTCGCCAGCTGTTTTATCTTGGTTTTCGGGTGTCAAACATTGATTAAGTTTGAACCTTTTAAACCGGTGATATCTTATTTTTTCTTGGGAAGGGAAAAAGTAAGCAAAACCCTTGAGAATCGAGGTCCGGGAGTTGTTTTCGCTACGGGAAGGTGTTAGGCACCCATAACGACTATAGTAACCTATAGGAACCGTCTTTAATTTCTACGCGCGCGCTCTATTTTTAAATGCTATTTTGAAAGTATTTATTAAAACCTAATGGTATTCTAAGTGAAGAATTGGAGGGAGAAGAATGTTTTTGAATTTTTATTTTAGTTGAATTGAAGGAATTTTGTTCCTTGCCTACGTACCCGTTTAAGGGATCAAATCCACCGTAGTTCTCTCTCAAAAATGTTTTTGTTTTTGTTGGTTGATTTTAAGTTTGAAAATTGGAATTTGAAGAATAGAAAGAGGCCTCAAGGGCATGAGATTGGGAAATTGTGAGGTTGAATTAGTCATTTGCAAAAGAAGTCAAAGTTTGATTATTTTTCATTGAAGTTTGATTAAGAAAATAAAAGGAAAATTCAATGGGGTTTTGACCCCAAGGTTTATTATGAAAAATGTTTGAGTGAAGTTTGTTCAAGTTTTTTGGGAAAATGATTTTTTCTAAGTATAAAGCCTAAACATACATCTAAACATACAATCCTAAACATACATCTAAACATGCATATTCTAACTATATAGTGATGTGTGTGCATGTGTCGGTGCTTGTGTCGGTGTACATCATTAGAGTCCATTGTCCTTTACATCATACCCTAGATACATTCTATGGCCTCTTTGCCAAGAAAATTAAAAGTGCATAAAGGAAAAATATTACAAAACTCCTAAGTGTTTACATTCTAACTTTGGTACAAATTAAATTGCAAGAAAGAAATAGAGATGAATATGGGATGAAATGGAGATGCTTATGAAATGATGAAACATGAAATGAAAGGAGTTAGTAGCACATGACAATATCAAAGGAAATAAAGCAAGAGAAACACTAGAACATAAAGGATAGAAAATAAACCAAAATAAAGGCAAAAAGAGTGCAAACATGACTAAAACTTGTTCATAGAATGCAAGAACCATATGACCTATAATTCTCACACTCCAATACATTTTAAAGGTTTAGAATCAAATCTTGGAATGGGAATTAAGGCAACATGATTTAATTGGCATCTTAGAACAAATTTTAAGCATATTTGCATTATTTATTTACACAAGTAACTTGTAACCTAAGCAATTAACCAAGATTCACAATTATGCAACAATATCAAATACAAACAGTGGCTAAAGCTCCCTCAAATCAAGTGACATAGGTCGCAAATGTTCATCAAGCAATTGGGGTTGAAATCAAGCAAATTTTCAATCATTTTTAGCACAAAATACCACGAAATAGTAAGAAAACCGACACATCATTTTTTACCAATTTTCATTATGTAAAATTAACACTAAAAGGGCACAAATTTATCAAGAAACACTCATGAATTTTTTTAGGAAGCTTATTAAAGTTTTCAAATGAGCCAGGGGTGCAAAAAAAATTGAAGCATAGTAGTAAAATAGCAAGAAACCCTAAGGAACTAAAGGAAACTACCAGACCTAAGGTCCAGGCCCAAGCACCAAACGGATTTGGGTCTCAGGAAGCCATGTGAGCCACACGATGGATCCAGAGACCCAAACCTTTGGATCAAACGGTACATACACTCCCATTGAAGTGAGGATTAGCAGTAGCCGTTAGATCGAAGATCTAACGGCTCACAAGGAGGGCGCACGATGAGCTTCAGAGACGCGCATGCACTGGATTGGGGAGGGGTATATAAACAAACCAACACATAGGAGCTCATTTCTAACCCTAATCTTCTAACCTCTCCGCCGTTCTCCTCCCTCGTTCTCTCATCCTCCATCCATTTTCTTCCTACCACAATCATGGATTCAAACCACACATCACAAATAAACCACGCATCAACACAGTTTGAGCAAAACGTTTTGGATCTTGGTACTTTTTCGAAGAGAATCCGTTCGAAATGTTTCGATATTGTGGCTTTTTGAAGGAAACCGTTTGAGATGATTCGATCTAAGCATTCCTCCATGGAATCAGTCGAAACGTTTCGATTTCACTACTTTTTGACGAAGGTTGTTTGAAATGATTCGATCTGGATACTTTTTGTTTGAAACGCTTCGATTTGGATATTTTTCTGAAGAAAATTATTCGAAGTGTTTCAAACCTGATGTTTTCTGAAGAACACCGTTTAAAACGTTTCGATCCAGATTTTTCGAAGAAAGTCGTTTGAATCTTGATATTTTTTGAGGAAAATCGAATCGAAATGTTTCAAACCACACCGAATCGAACGGATTCTAGCCTAATCCTTCACAAGTTCAAAACGTTTTGGATTTTGAGGCTTTCTTGGAATCGAAACCCTAATCTGATTCGTTTCTTATGCTAATGATGAGCTTACACTCTGAATTAAAAAGTAAATGGTGAATCTTCATGATTTTTGTGTTCTAGGGTTTCAGTTTTTCAATTCGTTCGAATTTTTCAAGTTTTTTCAATCGGATTCACCATTTATTTTTAATACGAAGCTTCAATGATGACTATGAGGAGATTTTTCGTATTTTTACCTGAATGTGCTTGGAGATTCGAACAAATGGATCCTTGCGAGCTTTGGACCTTTCTGGTAAGCTTCAAAACCGAAAATAAATCGGTATTCAATCTTCTTCTTCTTCGAACTGGTTTGAACTGGCTTCAATTTCTCTTCTTCTCTCTCTCAAATCTTCTTGTGATCGTCTTTAGACTTGAATTGCAAGAATACAAAGGAAAATAGTTCGATGATGATGATTTTCGTGGAAAATCTCTGAGAACAATCCTAATTCAAAAGGATTTTATTGAATTGAATGCTTCGGTTTTGATTCTCTCGAAATTCATGTTGATTTTGAAGGTTTGATGATGAATTTTGCGAAAACTGGTACGAATTTGAGTTTGTGTGGTGGTTTCTGAGTTTGTTGCGGTGGTTTCTGAGTTTGTTGCGGTGGTGACCGAGTTTGTTACGGTGGTGACTTGGGAGAGAGAAATAATTCTGTTAGACTTTTTGGTGATGTGTCACTGAGTGATTGATTCTCCTTCTGAAAATTTCTGAGTTGGCAATGCTTTATAGGCCAGCTTGTGACTTCCGATCCAATGAGCGTTTGACACCTGTGCTGGACTGAAAAATGGCTCGGCCTTGGGCCAGTTTGGGCCTGAGGGCCTTCTTGCAAATTTTAAGACCTTGGGGACCTTCCTGCAATATAAGAGAACTGGACTAATATGCAATTTCGGACTTTAAGTGGACTGAAATGTACTTTGGCCAAAAAAAAAGACTTAAAATTTTTTTTGACTAAAAACGAATCAAAAAAAAAGAAGCAAAGGACTTAAAATAAAATGACTCAAGGGACTAACATGTAATTTTTGGAACCTTAGGACTAAAGCAAGAAAAATTAATAAAATTGAGTAAAAAACGTAACTTGAAATAAACGTAAAGTGAAACCAATAGAAAACACAAAACGGACTAAAACGAACCAATGGCTTAAATGAGGTACTTTAAAGTAACCTCTCTCTGCCGAAATTTCGTGTGAAATGACCAAAATGCCCCTGGGGCTAAAACGACTGAAAATGACTCAGATGCAAATTTAAAAATGGATTTTTAACAGGGATTTGAAGCTAAGACTCATACAGGTAAAATTAAAAGACTCAGAGACAAATTTAGAACTTAAACAGGGTTTTGACGCATGAAAAGACTAAAATGCCCCTAGGGGCAAAACTGACTCGAAATGACCTCAAATGCAATTTTTGGAAAGGGTTTTGACATAGAATGAAACAAAGACTTATTCAAACTTCTTGAGAAGACTCAAACAAAATTTTAAAAGACTGAAAGAACTTTTGACATAGGAAATGACTAAAATGCCCTTTTTCCCTGAATTTTGCAAAAAAAATTGAAATAAAATGCAGAGAAAGATGTAATTGATCAGAGACAGTTCAAATGGCTTGAAATGCAAGGAAAGAGGAAACAAGTATTTTTAGGTCCAAAATTAGGGTATAACAGGTGCCACCAAAGGGGGGGGGGATGAAGGGGATTGGATCGACGTGAGAACGCGAAGGAGGAGAGCACTGCGACAGGAGGACTTTGGACAGGACAGGTACGAGGACAACAAACGGTTTTTGCAGGGGATAGCTTTGCTTCACGGAGGTCTAGGGTTAGGGTTTCTGCACAGGATGACTGGTATGATGGGTACTCGGATTCAGGAACTGAGGTGTGTTACGATGCAGATGGGAGGAGGTACGATCACGGTTTTGATGGCTCTGATTGTGATTATTATGGGAAGATGGGAAATCAGCAGAGACGGTGGGGAAATATTCAGAATGTAAGGCGCGCTGTGGTTGACAAACCAAAGAAGCTTCTGAGTGACAATGTCAGCGCACCAGCAGAGACAGTACTGGACACATCCTTTAAACGGTACATAACATTTTATATCACTAATTTTCCACCACAAGCGACGACATTTTTTTTGCGAAAGGGTTTTGAAGTGTGTGGTATTCTTGAGGATGTGTTTGTGGCAAGTAGAAGAAACTTGTATGGTGAGGTTTATGGCTTTGTGAGTTATGCTAAAGTACGTGACGTGAACAAACTCTTGAAAGCGTTAAATAATGTGTGTTTTGGTCAATACAATGTTCGGGCTAAACTTGCAAGATTTGATAAGAAAACGGTGAAGGAGGTTAGGGAGAGCGAGGGTGAAGGAGGCAAGGATGTAGGTAGGATAGGTGGTGAGGGAGAAAAGACGAGTGAGGGAGAAAAAAGTAAGTCGAAGGAGGTGAACGAGGGAGAAAAAAATGTGAGGAAGAAGGTGAACGAGGGAAAAAAAATGTGAGGATGACAGGTAGGGATGTAGAGGGAGGGATGGAGGAGGTAGAGGTAGAGAAGGAAGGGAGGAAGGGAGAGGTGAGAGTAGGTTCGGTTATGGTGCGAATGGGAGGAAAGGCGAGGCAGGTGAAGGATGAGGGAGGGAGGAAGGGTGAGGGTTGTAAGGCAGCGGTATTGAAGAAAGGAAGAAAGGAATTTGGGACGGATAAGGGTATGGCTCCGATAAACTTTGTTAAAAAGTATTCACCCCTTGAGGAGGATATCAATTGGGCAAGCAAAGGCTTGATTGGCACAGTGATCAACGGGGAATCGATACCGCTTATTCAAAACAGAGTGGAAGATGCTGGGTTCAAAGACATTGACATTATTCCGCTTGGTGTTGATAATGTATTTATTCATTCTTTATCAGGAGTATGCGCATCTTAAATTGTATGGGAAACTAGGCAATTTTTTGATCTTATTTTTTCTAACTTGGTTAAATGGAACAAAAGCCCGATGCCTTTTCAGAGAGGTGCATGGATACGAATGTATGGTATCCCTTTACATGTATGGAATGAAAGTTTTTTCAAGTTATGTGTTGTTGACTGTGGAAGATTTTTACATGCGGATAATGCGTCATTAAACAGAGAAAGGTTTGATTATGCACGGGTTCTCATATCTACATCATCTTTAGATGTGGTGAATGTGACGGAAAATATTTTAGTTGATGGTATGCAGTTGGAAATTAAAATTGTTGAAGAGTGGGGTTTCAGTTTGGGGGAGGATGCTTGTCTATCGGAGGTCGAGGAAAAATCTTGCAATTCTGAACCGGAGGGTGATGACATTCACGATGGTTTTGAATTAGATAAAAATGTGGAAATGTTGACGGACAAAATTGCCGAAGAGTTGCTAGAAGTGGACGAGGAGGAGCTTCTTCAGGTGGACCGACATACAAATGTGAACTTGGAGACTACGGAACCGACTGAAGAGCACGTAAACAAATTGTTCTCTGGTCGGGTAGCGGACAGTCCTAAGATCGATCATCAGGTGGATGCATCTTCTACCAATGATGCTGATTTATCTGTTAATATGGGGTCCAATGCAGCGATTCATTGTTCTGTGCCTAAGGAAGGAAATGCGACGGATGCAGGTGTTAGTCACTTGGCTATTGAGGTTGATGCTACTAAAGAACAGTCGGAGGTGGCGTCGAGAAAACGGAGGCTCAACATTACATCGGGTTCTCATGAAAATGGCAGGTCTTGTCAATCGGGACCGTGGAGTGTTGAGTGGTTAAAGAATGTTCAAAAAGGGGATGTTGGCCTCATTTCCTCAAACAAGAAACGCTTGACTAAATTGAATTCAAAACACGGTGGGAATAATGGGGGAACCAAGAAACAGGAGGTTAGAAAGAAGGCGGGAGGAGTTTTGCGACATCCAGTGATTACTTTGAAGAAGGTGGCAAGATTGCCAAGTAAAGATAGAGCAGAAGTCATGAAAGTTCTGAAAAACTCTAAAGTATTGAAAGATTTGAAACAAAAAGTTCGTAACCGTCAAAGGCAACAACAGAGAGTGACTCGATCTTTAGAGGAGAACCAAAATTCCAACAATGGATCAGCATCATTATCATCTGTGAACAACGACTGGAAAAATTGGGTCGCTTTAAAAGGAAATGAAAAGGCAGTCGAAGAAGATATTCAAGAAATAGGTAAAATTATTGTAGTGTCTACTAAGGTTGATTTTTCAAACAAATTCAGTGTGTTATCTCGATCCAAGAAGGATGTCTTAGGGCCTGTGTTAATGCCGGTAGAGGATGGAGGAGGTACGGTTGGAGGGATGGCCTAGTTGTGGTGGAGGGGTGTGGGGGATTGGCGTGGGAGTAGTTGAAATGAAATTGGTGTCTTGGAATGCGAGGGGTTTAGGAGGGCTGGATAAGAGGAGGGAGGTTAGGCAGCTGGTAAAGGAAAAAAAAACCTTTTGTTATGTGTATTCAAGAAACAAAATTAATGGTGTGCGATGGCGGGTTGTGTGATTTTTTGTGGGCTGATTTGAACTATGATTATTCTTATCGTCCCTCGGAGGGGGCTTCAGGTGGATTAATCACGTTGTGGGATACTACGGAGGTTGAGGTATGGTCTTCAAGTAGTCAGAATCACTTTCTACAAGTTCATGGAAGATTTACACGGACAGATGAAGAATTCTTTTTGTTCAATATTTATGCTCCTTGTGATGATAGAGGGAAAAAAGAATTATGGGTCTCTTTGACAGCGAAGTTGCAATTACTAAGGGGTCGAAAGGTGTGCTTATGTGGCGATTTTAATGCAGTCAGAAGTGTCGAGGAAAGACGGTCAACCAGAGGAGAAAGAGCCGCTTATGACAGTCAATACTTTAATCTCTTTATTGAAGATAATGGTTTAATAGATTTACCGTTATGTGGATGCAGTTTCACTTGGTTTAAGGGCTATGAGTAGGATTGATCGGTTCTTGTTGTCTGAAGAATGGTGCTTACAATGGCCTAGCTGTTTTCAGGTAGCCCTTCTTAGGGGCCTTTCTGATCATTGTCCGCTTCAATTATCAGTGGATGAGGAAAATTGGGGACCAAGGCCGTCTCGAATGTTGAAATGTTGGCAAGATATGCCGGGTTATATACAGTTTGTGCAAGATAAGTGGAACTCTTTTCATGTAGAGGGTTGGGGCGGGTTTGTAATAAAGGAGAAGCTGAAATTGTTAAAGACCGAGTTGAAGGAGTGGCATTCCATTCATGCTCAGAATATTCCCGGAAGGATAAACTCTCTAAAGGCTCGATTGTCGGATTTTGATGAGAAAAATGCGGTTGGTGGGTTGTCGGTCGAAGAAAGAGAAGAGTTAAAGGGTATAACGCACGACATCCACTATCTGTCACGCGTTAACACTAGTATTACTTGGCAACAATCTCGGTTACTTTGGTTGAAGGCTGGCGGTGCAAATTCAAAGTATTTCCATTCGGCCTTGTCGAGTAGAAGACGGCGTAACTCCATTGTTTCACTCATGGTGAATGGTTCTCTTGTTGAAGGGGTTCAGCCTATACGACATGCAGTTTTCACGCACTTTAAAAATCACTTTGAGGATGCAAATCATAGTAGGCTAGGGGTGGAAAACTTGGCTTTTAAAAGTTTATCTATTGTCGAAGGAACCGGTTTGATTATACCGTTTTCAGAAGAAGAAGTAAAGTCTGCAATTTGGGATTGCGATAATTATAAAAGTCCGGGACCTGATGGTGTGAATTTTGGCTTCTTAAAAGATTGTTGGGAGATTGTTAAAGGAGATGTGCTGCGTTTCATAACAGACTTTCATAAAAATGGCAGGTTAACAAGAGGTATTAATTCTACTTTCATAGCTTTGATTCCTAAGGTGGAGAGTCCCCAGCGTTTAAATGATTTTCGACCTATTTCTCTGGTGGGATGCCTTTATAAAATTTTGTCGAAGGTGTTAGTGAATCGACTGAAGAGGGTACTTGGGAGTGTGATATCTGAAACTCAGACGACATTTGTAAAAGATAGACAGATTCTTGATGGAATTCTTATAGCTAATGAGGTGGTTGATGAAGCAAAAAAATCAAACAAGGAATTGATGCTCTTTAAGGTTGATTTTGAAAAAGCATATGATTCGGTGGATTGGGGGTATCTAGACGCAGTTATGAGTAAAATGACTTTTCCGGTACTTTGGAGAAAGTGGATAAAAGAATGTGTGACAACTGCAACTGCTTCGGTCCTTGTCAATGGCAGTCCAACAGCAGAGTTTCCGTTAAAGAGGGGTTTGCGCCAAGGAGACCCTCTCTCGCCGTTTCTTTTTTTGATGGCCGCAGAGGGCCTGAATGTTATGATGAAATCGATGGTGGACAATCATTTATTTACAGGCTATGGGGTGGGTAGCGCAAACTCCACTGTGGTATCCCATCTTCAATTTGTTGACGACACGCTATTATTAGGTGTCAAGAGTTGGGCCAATGTTCGAGCCTTGCGGGCGGTTTTGACATTGTTTGCAGATATGTCTGGGTTAAAAGTTAATTTTCAGAAAAGCTTATTGGTGGGAATTAATATTTCGGATTCATGGTTGAATGAGGCAGCATCTATATTAAATTGTAAGGTTGGCAAAATTCCGTTTATGTATTTGGGTCTTCTGATAGGCGGTGATCCTAAGAGACTAGCATTCTGGGAATCTCTGTTGAATACCATTAAATCTAGATTGCGGTGTTGGCAAAGTCGCTTCCTCTCTTTCGGAGGCCGTTTGGTTCTGCTCAAGTCCATCCTGTCCTCATTTCCTGTCTATGCTCTTTCCTTTTTCAAAGCTCCGTCAGGTATAATCTCTTCCATTGAATCTATTTTTAAAAATTTCTTTTGGGGAGGGAGTGAGGATAACAGGAAAATTTCCTGGATTGCTTGGAGCTCGATATGTTTACGAAAGGAGAATGGGGGTTTGGGGGTGAGACAGATGAATGAGTTTAATCTTGCTTTGTTAGGAAAGTGGTGTTGGAGGATGTTAGTGGATAGAGGAGGGTTGTGGTTCAGGGTATTGGTGGCGAGATATGGAGAGGAGGCTGGGCGGTTGGAGGTTGGGGGCCGGAGTGTATCTACTTGGTGGAGGGAGATAGCGAAGATTAGGGACGGAGTAGAGAGTGAAGAGGGAGGATGGTTCGCTGCTAATGTGTATAGGAAAGTGGGGAACGGTTCATCTACTTTATTTTGGCTTGACAGGTGGTTAGGTGATGTTCCGTTATGTAGGCGGTTTAGTCGTTTATTTGATTTATCGTTGAATAAATTGATTACAGTCGTTGAGGTGTTCTCGCTAGGTTGGGCGGTAGGGGGAGAAGCGTGGAGTTGGAGGCGAAGGTTCTGGGAGTGGGAGGACGAGTTGTTAGGGGAGTGTCGCCTTTTACTTAACAATATTGTTTTGCAGTCTGATGTTACTGACAGGTGGCAGTGGCTCCCTGACATTGCGGGGGGTATACTGTGAGTGGAGCTTACCAAATTCTATCTACTAAGGAAGCTACTCTAAATGATGAAACGATAGATCTTGTTTGGCATAAGCAGGTACTTTTGAAGGTTTCTATTCTAGCTTGGAGGTTGTTGCGGGACAGATTGCCAACAAAACAGAATTTATTGAGGCGGGGTATTATACAACCTGCGGATATTAATTGTGTGGCGGGGTGTGGGAACATCGAATCATTGGTACATATGTTCATTCATTGTGATATTTTTGGGGCTTTATGGCAACATGTAAGGAATTGGCTTGGTATTTCAGGAGCTGATCCATTTCATATCCATGCTCATTTCATTCAGTTTACTAATGCTTTAGGAACTTCAAGGTCCCGACGGTCTTTTATGCAGCTTTTGTGGCTATTGTGTGTGTGGACATTATGGGACGAAAGAAACAACAGGTTATTCAATAATGTTCACACTACACTGACATACTTGATTGATAAGGTTAAATATACGTCTTTGTGGTGGCTAAAAGCTACTAATGCTAGTTTTGTTTATGGTTCTCAAAGTTGGTGGTCGGACCCGTTACGTTGTTTGGGTATCGACTGATTTATATTTTTGTTTCTTGTATTCAGACAGATTGTTATTTTGGGATGATCTCTTGTGTACACCTTGTGCTTAAGGGGATTCATCGCCATTGTTAATATATATTTCATTTTTGCTTCTTAAAAAAAAAAGACCTATAACTATGTTTAATTTCTTAATACTTGATCTTCTAGTCATAAGTGATATATACTAATATTTACGGTTTGTCAAAAAAAAAAAAAAAGTAATGCTTAAGTTATAACGTTTTATATGGTGATTAAATATGTTTTCTTTGAAGGTGTTATTAGATCGGATTAAGCTTCATTGTGCTTTTATGTTTCATTTTCATTCATGATGGTATAATCAATCATTCTATTTGTATTGGTTAGGCGGCTATGTAAAGATGATCTTTGGCTTTGGCATTCGCTTTACTTTTCCTTGTTTTTGTAATTGATTTTGATCCCTATTAGACATATTTTGTTCTTCTAAAAGTTTGTAATATAAATCTCTTTTGCCTTCTTAAAAAAACCGCATAAATTACATGAATCAAATACCTAAACACAATTTAACACATCAATATAGTACAGTTAACATAGAAACAACATATGATCATTTTTGGTGGACACAACATATGATCGGATAATAATTAACAAACATAAACACACATAGAATCCAATTAAACAAGACATCATGAAAAAAAAATTGTGATCATATACAACATATAGCCTATGGCCCCATAACATTCTCACCTTGAGGAGCTATTGTAGAACTATGCGAAGAAGATCCAAAAACAAAATCATTATTGAAGTCGAAAAACATCTTCACTTTATTCATCAAATCATTATTCTGATAAATCAACTCAGTAGATCCAAGCTCCAAAACACCGTCAGCCGATGGTATACACGCCAGCGTCTGTATACCATGTTCTTGACCTTGTCTCGCCCTCTCACAAGCTGAGAGGGCGAGATTTTCAGCTCCAGTTAACCACACCGGAGCTGAATTATAATAAGCTTGTCCAGGCAGTCCAGTTCCGTTAACAAAAGACTGCGTCATAGAAACTAAAAAGAACCACTCTGTATCAGTAACTTCTTCATCAACAGGAGATTCTTCTGTAACTGGATTACCGGAGATTAATGAATTAAGTTCTCTGAGAACTTTTCTCCGGTGTTCTTGTTCAGCAGGTGAAGTAACATTTGATATGGCTTTTGTTTTGTCTTCTTCGCCTTTATAGTAACCGTCACCCCAACCGAGTAAGGAGGAGCCTGAATAGTCATAAGAAGGTTGCCAGAAAATAGAGTAGGTCCAGATTTCTTTTGTGCCTTCGAGTAAAGCTTGAAGTCTTTGCTGGAGTGTGCCTTGGTTGAATCTGGTGGCTGTTTGTGGTGGATGTGACGGTAGCGCTGGTGGCCTTAAGGTGGATAAGGTCCCCATTACTTAAGAGTTGTCGTTGCTTCAGAGAAATGAAATGGAAATTGATTTTTTGAATATTAAACAAGACCAGCTCACGCAGAGAGAGAGAGAGGAGGGGACAAATGGGAAAGGATTATTTAGGGTTTGAAATGAATTTTAGTGCATTTAGGTTGAATTTAAAGGCTTTTATGAGGTTGAAATTAAATATTTGCAATATTTTAAAATTAATTATTATTGACTTGGTCATTATTTATTGTAGGTGTTTACCTCCACGTTTTTTGTCTCTTCTTCCTAATTTAACGTTATGTTATTGCATATAATAATTGGTAGATTACGTTAATAAAAAAAATTGGTAGATCACGTGGTCAATCACTCAATCCTAATGACTGGTTTTTACGGTTTTTGCTAGATATGGAGTATACTGCAATGTTTACATATAAGGATTGCATATAAAAAGATGATGAAGGTTCTCAAGCTATACGAAGGTTAACGTGTGACTAGTGACTACTTGCTCATTTTCAGCAAATTTTGTTTCTCATATATATCAATTATTGTAGTTCTTGATTTTTGTGAATAGGCAGAAACTTCTCACAATTTGTAACACCTTGTTCATTTTAGTCTTTGCGTCAAGTTTTTTTAATAGAGGGTCTAAGGTGGATGTTATGTGATATCTCCATGTGGACAACCATTATTGCTACG
Source organism: Medicago sativa (assembly GCF_051527215.1). Taxonomy (NCBI): domain Eukaryota; kingdom Viridiplantae; phylum Streptophyta; class Magnoliopsida; order Fabales; family Fabaceae; genus Medicago; species Medicago sativa. The sequence continues at coordinate 18,929,627 of NC_140753.1, read as the reverse complement.
TCACAATTACTATTTTGCTAGTGGAAACACAATACGATTATCAAACAAACAATGGGTGGCAGTGGCACGGTGTCGCAGAGTGAGAGGTCATAGTCGTCCCATATTATATTTAAAGAAGCCGATTAATCTTGCACTAAAAAAACAAGAGAAGACAATTAATCATTTTTGTTGCTTTCTTTACACACAAGACACTCCTAAGCCAAAAGGGAGTTGCACGTGATTCATATTTTGCTACCCTCTTCTTTCCAATTTTTAATATTATTTTGCTGACCTCTTCTAATCCATCCACCGTCCTTCGTCCTTAGTTTATCATTTTTAGACTCGTGTGTAATTAACATAAAAAATTCAAAGTGTTTTCAACTTGGTGTTGTCAATATTGAATGTAGTGTCTTCCTTGGTTAGATTACAACTTTCATTCAATCGTATTGAATGCGTTATGTAACAGACACTCGAAATTTGGTTTGGTGATTAGTAAATTGTTTTTTCTTTTGACGAAAATAGTAAATTGTTGATAAGAATTAATTTAAAGTTAAATAGTAGTAATTTTTATAGTATGATCTATCTCAATTATATTGTTAATACTAATGTTGTGACATAGTCAAAAGCAAAGGATAATAAGCGTTAAAGCTAAATTGAAAAGAAACAAGTTTGTAAGCGACCTGTGAAAATAAAGTTAACCAATCCACCAGAGATTTAGGAAACTCTCTCAAATTTTATTCAATGAAAAGATATCTCTAACTATAACCGAAGTGTTTAAATACTAAGGTAACTCTAATGGGTCGAAAATCCAAAACAAAACAAAAAAATTAAAATTGGACAGAAATAATAAAATTGGTGCGCATACTCAAAACCAAATCATTATAAATATAAACATTACATACATTTACGTTAAAAGTACTTAGCAATTTGATAAAAAAAACTTGTGTTACATTGTTTAATTTCAATTGTATAAGTAACATTTATGTTACATTTTTTTAATTAATCGAATGTATTATTCCTTACTCCCTCCGGTCTCAAATATAAGAAAATATTCCTTTTTTAGATTCATTGAGTAGTTAATGTATGTGGTCTACATTGTAAAACAGATACATTAATTATTCAATGAACTTAAAAAACGAATCTTTTCTTATATTTGAGACCGGAGGGAGTATATATTTTGGGGACACTGAACATAACAATATTTATATCAGACTCATGTTATCGCACATGTATTTACCTAGTATACTATCAAACACAAAATCAAATTTTGTTTTACTGTGGAAAAATATAATTTTGCTCTAAATATCCTTTTGTCAACTTCAAACCAGAATGGATAGACGTATTCACAGTCTTGTGTCTTTTGATTAACAAGCCTTAGTTCTCCATACTTGGTAGGAGAATAAAAGTGTTGAGTAGTTTACTATTTATAGCATTTTCATTATAGTTCTTTTTGTTGTCCTATTGTAGAGTCTCCTTTTCGTGAGTTCCATAGTTTGCTTTTTGTTGATATACATAGGGCTTGTATGCCAAAAGTATTGGTTTAGTTTCGATCTCTTTTTTCTTTGGACTTGTGCCATATTTTGCGGCAAAAAAATGTAGTAATTTTATGAGAAATCGTTTTCCCCTCTCATGCCTCTAGCAACTGAAGGGAAAATGAAATTGCATGTTGGCAAAAAAAGGAGTTGGAAATATGTAAAGGAGATTTTCGAATCCCAACGTGTAAAAATGTCTTTTTTGTTGTTCCGATTCTAATCCAAACCATGTAAATGATCGGAAAATGAATATGCATGTTGGCAAAAGAGGACTGGGAAATATGTAAAGCAGATGTTTGGATTCAAAAATCCGGACGTGTAAAAATGATCTTTTTATTGTTCGGATTCTAGAATCCAAATCTGTAAAAATCATTAAAAAAACAGCATGGGTGTTACCCAATAATGTTTGAATGTGATAGTAAAGAATATCTTCTAACTTAATCATAAATCATGACTTTGATTCCATAACCTAGCGGTGTAAGTCCAGTTAAACATAACCTCTTAATAAAAAAACATACAAACAACATAACTTTAAAAAAAATATAGAAACAACATATGATCATTTTTATGTTCGACACAACATATGATCATTAACAAAGATAAACATGCATAGAATCCAATAAAACAACACATCATGAGAGATTTTATGTGATCATACATCATGTAGCCCATGTCCCCATAACATTCTCACCTTGATGAGCCACCTGCGAAGAAGATCCAAAATCAAAAAACATCTTCACTTGATTCATGAAATCATTGTTTTGATAAATCAATTCGGTTGATCCAAGCTCTAAAACACCATTCACCGAAGGTATACACACTAGCGTCTGTAAACCGTGTTCTTGACCTTGTCTTGCCCTCTCGCACCGAGAGAGGGCAAGATTCTCATTGCCGACCAACCACACCGGAGTTGAGTTAAAATAAGCTTGTCCAGGAAGACCATCGTCGTTGACAAAAGACTGAGCCATAGAAACTAAAAAGAACCACTCAGTGTCATTAACTTCTTCATCAAATGCAGAGGATTCGTCGGAAACTGAGTCACCGGATATTAAAGAATTAAGTTCATTAAGAACTTTTCTACGGTGCTCTTGTTCAGGTGAAGAAAAATTTGAACCCACGTTTTCTTTGTCTTCTTTGTCTTCTTCTCCGTTGTAGTAACCGTCGCCCCAACCGAGAAGAGAAGAGAAGGGAGAGTCGTTAGCCTGTTGCCACATGATGGCGTAAGTCCAGGTATCATTTGAGCCTTCAAGTAAAGCTTGAAGTCTTTGTTGGAGAGTGCCTTGCTTGAATCTTGTGGCTGGTTGTGGTGGTTGAGATAGCCGCGCCGGTGGCCTTAACGTGGGTAAGATCCCCATTACTAAAGATTTACCGTTGCTTGACTCTTGAGAAATGAAATGGAAATTAATTTTTTTGAATGTGTAAATTAGGGAGAAGAATATGAAACAATTTGAGTGCATTTAGGTTGAATTTAAAGGCTTTCATGAAGTGATGACGAACTCATATTTAAATATTTGCAATATTTTAAAATTATTGACTTGGTGATTATTTATTTATTTATTTATTTGACAAATGGTCATTATTTATTATTGTTGTTACCAACACGTTTTTTTTTTTTTTTGTCTAATGACTCGTCTAACGTTCGAGTATGTTTGGATAGAGTTAGCTAGTAGATTACGTGGTCAATCACTCAATCCTAATGACGTAGATATGGAGTATATTGCAACGTATATACATTCAAGGAATAGAATGGATTGCATGTAAAAAGATGATTAAGGGTCTCAAGCTATACGAAGGTTAACGGATTACATACAAGGAATAACGTGTTTGCTAAATATTTTCGGAATATATATTAAACAGTTTTAAGACACTAGCAAAATTGTAGACTGGGGTGGTTGTTTTGTTGAATATAACATTGAGGACGGCGGTTCAAGTCCCTACAAGACCTCTTATTTTTGAATAAAAATATTATTAATACAATAGAAAAAAAAAAAAAAGGGTACATGGATCAAACCCACACCCTTTGGGGATTAGGGAGCTCACCAATCCACACGACGACAATGTAACATATGATAAATTATGGATAATATGATTATTATAGGTAACTTGGGGGCTGTAGTGGCTCCTACAGGTCTCCTACGAGATCCGCCACTGAGCCCGAACGTGTACGCCCAGGCTAGCTAGGTGGTAAAACTGCCCCTGCATCTTTTGTTGTTTCTAGGTGTAATAGTGAGCCCATTCATATCATTTTTAGAAAAAGATCTATTTACACCTTATATCCATTCTACCACTAGAGAGAAATATACAACGGTGTCATAGATTTGATAAGTTAGTGATGTGGTTGGAAGAGATAAATGGAAAAATTAGATGTTGAATGTGTGTTGAGAAATTAGAGGTGTTCAAATAAAATCATCTTTTTTTTATGAGAAAATATGATATTGCAACTATTATGTGACAATTTTTGGATATTTTTCTCTCGCATACTCTTTTTTGGACATTTTTATAGGTAATTGAAACATAGATTTAAGTTGGCGTTCCTAAATTTCAAAAGGTTTGATGGCCAGTGTTCCTAAAAGTTTTCTCATTTATGAATCTTAGGAGTGCATAACACACTCTCTCTCGGTAGTTCTACAAACGGGCAGCTCTATCAGCGCCTACCTAACTAACGTGCGAGGAGAATGGAGTTACCGACCTGATTTAAGTCATGAAGTCACTTGTTTTCTTAATCTATCTATCTATCTATCTATCTATCTATATATCTTTGTAAAGGAAACTTGAGTTGTTCTCATTCAAGCTTTATGACTATGTGGCACTCTAGAAAGGCTTCCTATCATTCTTTGTAATTGAATCTTGAGTTGTTCATAGACCTCCATTATGCTTATGTGTCATGCTTTAAAGAAGTTTTTCATCTCTGATTAAACATACAAATCAATTATGGTTAAATTTTACGTATTCTACGTTTCTTAATTTTGTAACTGTATATTTTGTGCTAATTGATTGGCCACTTACTCATTCATTTTCCTTTGGTTAAATATTTTTCATTATATTAAATTCATAGTCTATTGATATCCATATTATTCTTTTTCAACTTCATAACAGTTCCACCATTTTAATTATTGTTCTAAATTTCTACAATCTATATAAATTTGGATTCATGTGTTCTATCACGCACTATCACTATATTCTACCATCTATCTATCTTTTATCTATATACTGGATTGTAATCTTTCTTTACTATATTCTAAAGTAAGCTTGGGTTATTCTTGAGCAAGCATTGTGATGATGTGCCACCTCTAAAAAAAAACTTGATTTCTTTACTAAGCTTGAATCATTCTTAAGTTATAATTGTGATGTTGTGGGCATCTCTAAAGAGGCTTAATCCATACTCTCTTAGTTTCTATCTAATTTAATAAAGCTGTAGGCAAATTTAAGTTACAAAAACATTCCAACCTTCCCCGTTCAATTGTTTCATTTTTCAGCATCCATGCATCCGTGAGAAAATAATAAATGTCAACATTATCATGCAACACTTGCTTCACATTTGCTGAAGTAAAATCCGTTCATGCCAAATATTGATATTTACACTACTTATGTATATAAATGTATCCGTTGCAAAAAGTGAAGTAACAATTTTTGAAAAGTTTTAGTCTCAAATCCAAATTCATCTCTTCAAAACTCTTACTTCAGATAAATACACCATCAATATGAGTTGATTTTTAGTTGATTTTTTTATTTCATTATTATAACAAACCTTTTTGATTTTTTCATATTTGTTCATCACGAAGCAAAATATGAAAGACATTCAAGCATTTCTATAGCAAGTTCTCTAATTTTTTTCCCTGTAGCAAGTTTCTAATTGATTAGGAAGAATAACAAGTATCAAGTAAAAAAAACATGCAAGCATCTGGAGCCATGTTTTCATGCGTGTGTCAAAATAACAACATATTCATCTCTAATTTGTCATATACACATACTAGCTCTTATTTATTTTAAATGACATGTAGGACCTTAAAGTTTCATTGTGAATCGCTAGATAATTTATGTTGGAGGCAATTAATCAAAGGAAACAAGAAACAAAATGAGAAATAAATTACCGGAAGTTGTTAGTCATGAGATGTGATTGTTGTAATAGCAATATAAGAAGGATATTGATGAAACTAGGCTTAGAGGATATTCAATTTTTTAATTTTTGAGAAAGGGTTATTTAAGTAAAAAAAAATCATACTTTTAACATATAGCTTGTACCTAACTTATGATTGAATAATTCTTATTTATGAATTTTATTTGATTGAAAAACTATTTATTCTTTTGATTAATTTCATCAAATACTCTTTACACGTGACATTTTTCTTTCCTTTGTTGTTATATAAAGGGAGGAGTCAGGATCCGTTGACACCAGGTGTCAATGGATTCGTTGACACCAAATCTCAATCGTTGATTTTATTTAATCAAAGGGTAATAATTGTGCCTATATTCTATTTCCTATGCATCCTTTTTTTAATCCTATCTACTTTAGTCAACAAAGATCATCTCAATTACAAAAACAGAATCGCACACTATTATTCATGAATTATCACAACAATAATTGATCCAGTTTTGCCATGGCATCTCTAAAGAATTACAGATCAAAATAATTGATTAATGTCCTTTCAAATTATCCCTGTCTTCTCTAAATGCTTTATTTGATAAATTATCCCTATCTCTTGTGAATCCACAATATTGAAAACATCAAAATTTTATTCGTTGTTCAAGGAGTTAAAAACCTAATAGCATCTTTGAGTCAATTGTTAGTAGATGAAATTTCCAGAAATTTAATTAAAAAAATGAATAAAAAAGTGTCGATTGATCTATGTCTACTAAGTGTTGATTTTATCTATCACAAGATTCAAAAGGCAATCCAACATCATTGTGATCCTCTTTTCAACAAGTTTATTTCAATTATTCATCATATAATAACTACATGAATATGAATTTTACAATCATTTGTTGTTATAAGCATCCATTTGAATATCGATTAAAAAAAACCTCCATTGTCATGATAATTTGTCTGCTTGAACTACCTCCATTCAGCTTTATCAATACAATCCATATAATAAAATTGCACTTAATATTATCATAAAGAAAGAGATCTTTTTCTTTGACTAATCATAAAGAATGAGATTTGTTTACCAAGAAAATGTAAAGAGCGAAATTAAAGTATACCAAAAGGGTTCATGATTATTTGATTTGATTAATTATGAGCCATTGATTAAAATGAAATGGAAGGCTGTGATTTGGTGTCAACGAATCCGTTGACACCTGGTGTCAACGGATCCTATCTCATAAAGGGAGATATTGATATCATATATTTGCATTTATGTTTTGCTTATTTTAGATTCATTTGTGAGACAACAAAATTTTATTTTAAGCATTCGATTGTTTGGAGAACTCGGAGAATTGTGTTTCGATCCATTTAAGTGTCTTACTTTTTTTTTTTGGGTTACAAGACAAGAAAGTTTAACACATATTTTATACCTCCCAAATTAAGTTTTTCCAAAAGCTTTCACACGCATGGAAAAAAAAAATACTTTTAAGCACATTTTAAAGAAACCCGTGCAACGCACGAGTTAAATACCTAGTTACTAACTAGTTACATCCTGGGTCTAGCAAATTTTACTCAATATTAATTATGTCACCTCCTAAGTACTTATTACTAGGGTCCACTCGCTTTCGGTTGCTAGTTACTAATTAATTACTTCCTAGATAAACATATATAAACATCAAGCTATAAATATCAATATTAGGTCATGTCACTACCTAAGTGCCTGAATTAGGGTTGCGCTCTAGAGGAGACAAATCTTACGCACTATGGCAAAACTAAATAGCGAACAAAAGATAACTAAATAAACGACTTTAAATTAAATAATTATCCAACAAATAAAATAAAGGCTCATCTTAGAACCCTAACCTAAAAAGGTTTAGTTACCCATGGTAACTAAAAACAAATTACAAAAGCAATAAACATACCCTAGAAAAACTTGGAGAGATGAGAAAGAAACTCCTCCTGAAAGCTCCTAGTGCACGCCTTCCTCTTGAACTGCTCTAAATATGAACGAGAATATGTGAATGAAGAATGTGGTATTTATAAGAAGAGTTTTCACCTGAAGTTAGGCCCAAAAACCAAGATCTTCCCCCTAAAAGGTAGGAAAAAGCAATTTTGGTCAGCACTACACAATGCATGGGACGCACAGCTCATTCCCCAGGCGCATTGATCATGCCCTAGGCGCATGTGAGTGTGTTATGTTCCCTAATTCTCTGTTTTTTCGTCCTTTTGGGTATTTTCTTCCATATAAGATGTCTTAAGACATGGGAACATACTTTCTCCCTCTATTAAGTCTTCTGAGGCTTTTTTAATCTTCATTCTTAATCTTCCTAAGGTCCTCATTAATCTTCGGATGTTCTTGCTTTGCCGATTTGAATTATTTCTTCATGGATTACATCAAAAACACCCTAGAATTGCTAAGTTTTGGGAAGAACATAATTATAGACTTAAATAGAGAAAACATTACAAATGTTCTGAAATCATAGGTAATCGTTCTAATACTCCTTTGTTTTGCTGGTAAAACCTGCTGAAAATGACTGAAAAACATGCTAAGAATAACGTAAGATGGCCTATCATCATGTACCAAATCTTTCACAAGCAACAAAGTAGTAAGTAAGATCGTCTTCACATGAATTTTCGTTTCAACATGGTAACTAGCATTACTTATTAGAACCAAAAATAGAAACAAATAGATTAAATAATTGCAATAGATTTGGGAGGAGTTTGCAAGTTTTATTTGATTGCGCAAAGTAGAAGTGAGTTAGTAACCTAGTTTAATTGTAGAATTTTAGTGGCATATAGGATTCTTCAAATCCACTCTATTTATTTATTGGATTAAAAACAAGTCAGCATTCAACTATAAGACAAATGTTATATTTAAGTGATGAGTTTATGGGCTAGTATGTCCCACTAGTTATCAAGTTTCACCTGTTGATCACTCTAAGGTTATACGCAACACTAAAGGGTGCATGGTCGTCAATCCTACAAGGTCCATTAGGCCAAAGTGCAGAATATTATAGTGTGGCCTTACTCTCTCATAGGTCATCTAAAGGCTTCAACTTCGTCTATGATCTTAGAAGTTCATCATATCGTCTTTCTTACCTTAGTAGATATATAAATGGGCAACCCTAACTCATCTACCTTACTAGGGAAAGAAAATAAAATTCAATATGCAACGTTAGAAAAAGAATGATTGCTCTATTCTCCTATGACTTTTGCATAGAAAAATTAAATAGAAATTATAACATAACTGAATAAAGGACTTGAATTAAAAAGATCAAACAAACAAATAGCAGTTCATCTTAAAATCCTACCCAATTAAAGTTTAGTTACTCATGGTAACCAAAGACAAAGTTACAAAAGAATAAAACACACCCTAGAAACTAAGGTTGAAGAGAGACTCCTCCCTTGAAGCTCTTAGTGATTGACTTCATCTTGAACAAGTTTGTTATGAATCAATAACTGTGTTGTGAATGAGAAGAGTTGTATGTATAAGCTAATTTCCAAGTGAGTTTGGGTTGAAAAGCAGGGTTTTCTCAAACCTGCAAGCAAAAAATAGGAAAAATCTATTATTTCCCACAAGCACGTGCATGGGGACCAAAACAATGCCTTTTCATCACTGTTTTGCACACCTGGGGCACACAGTGATGTGCTTCTGTTTTTTTTTTCTTGGTCTTGTTGAGTGTTTTCTTTATTGAGACTTGTTTTGGGACTTGGAACAAAATTTCTCCACTTTGTAATATCTTTATAGGCTTCGTGAATCTTTTTCCATTGTATTCCAAATTCTCATGAGATGCTTTGCTTTCCGGCTTTGCACTGAATTACATCAAAAACAGCTAAGAATTGCTTGGTTTCGAGAAACTAGAATTACAGGGCTCAAAATGAAAACATTACAAAATATCTCGAAAACCACATATAATTGTTCTAAAACTCATCTAATTTGGATCAGAACATAACTAAAATGACTGAAAAATATGGTGAAAATACTGTAAGATAACATGTCATCACTAATCACTCATTATGCCCAACTACAATTCAATGTGACATGATATATGAGATGCACTGCACATGTAAGACACCAAATACTGATAAAAAAATTAGTTTGGTTGGCGTGTTACAATTTCGTTAATGTATTAGTTAGCTTGCAAAGTTTAGAGACTATTTTTTAGAAATGCGCATAATTTCAAGACAAATTTGTTTGTTCAGTAAAAATATGTGATTGGGTAAAAAATTGAAAATAAAATAACAATTTATACATTTTTTACTTAAGTACAGTTTTGACCCCCTAAGTTTCACAATCTAATGAATTTGACTCCCTATAAAAATTAATAACAATTTTGACCCTTAAGTTTACCCCATTTTGCACTTTTGACCATTTGGTCTAATTTTGACTCAGTCAATGCATACGTGGCACCTCACTTAAGTGATTAGGATGTCACATGTGCAATTTTTTTACTTAAAAATAAATAAAAATGTCATATTTGTATTGTTTTAATTAAAAAAAGGAAATGAAGAAATAAAGGCCCGCGATCATCATAAACACTAATATGACCGTCAACATTCACCATTAACATCCACCCTGAATTAATTTGTTGATTTTTTTCTCAAATCACTCAATCTCACTCCCTCCCGCTTCAACTCCAACTCTCAATCCTTCTCATTCTCATCTTGACTCCCAATATGAACCAAATTCAACATCCATCAAAGAACATAAAAGATGTTTTTTGGTTTAAAAAATGAAGAGAGAAGAGAAGGAGGAAAATAAGAAGAGAAGGGAGCAGAGAAACTAGAGAAAAGAATGAAGGAGAAGGAGAAGAGAAGATAGAGATAGAGGGAGAGAGAGAAGAGATAGAGAGAGACTAGGGAAGTTTTTTTTTTAATATTTTATTTTTTGTTTTAAAAATTAATGCCACATGCCACATATGAAAAAGCAAAACAACACGTCATATAAGCAATTTTACAAAGTCAAATCCAAATCAGCGTACCACCTCATCCATTTTACATAGTTAGTTACTTGAAGATCTAAAACCAAAAAATCTTCAAATTATAAAAGAGAATGTCCAATTGTTTTTTGAATTATGCTCTTAACCCAAATGGATTTGCTCATTCCCAAAGAAAATGACCAAAATGCCCCTGTGTGAGTTAACTCACGCTACGTGGGTTAAGTCACGCAGAGATTTACACATGATTTACACTGGCGTGAGTTAACTCACGCAGAGATTTGTACTAACTCACGCAAGGGCATTTTGGTCATTTTCTTTGGGAATGAGCAAATCCATTTGGGTTAAGAGCAGAATTCGTGTTTTTTTTTATAGGGGCTAAACCCAAATCTGTACAAATGAAAGACTTCTGCTCTTTCCCCCAATGGATTTGCTCATTCCCAAAGTAAATGACCAAAATGCCCCTGCGTGAGTTAACTCACGCTAGTGTTAATTTTGCGTGAGTTAAGTCACGCAGAGATTTACACAGGATTTACACTAGCGTGAGTTAACTCACGCTGATATTTGTGCTAGCGTGAGTTAACTCATGCTGAGAGTGAATGAGATTTGCACTAGCGTGAGTTAACTCATGCAGCGGGAGTTAACTCACGCAGGGGCATTTTGATCATTTACTTTGGGAATGAGCAAATCTATTTGGGTAAAGAGCAGAATTCCAAATGAAAATGGGTATCATTCTTTAGCCCAAATCGCACCAAGAAAAAGTCCAATTGAACATGCAACAACTATTCATAACACTTCTCCTTGTTTTTTAGGTTTTATTAACAACGTATGTTTAATTCATTTTGTTCACCATAATAACTACATATCCAGAGCGTTACAATATCAAACCTAAGTCAGTAAAGTTGAAGAACAAGGTTTAAACCAAATGATTCTAGAATAACCGGCCACAATAGCTACATCGGTCAATTACTTTATAAATTTATAAAATAAAATCTCTTTTAAATAATAAGACTAAAGTATTTTTTTTTGTCTAGATTAATGATGATTTTTTATTCAACATTTTGTTTTCGAAAAAAAATATTTTTCTAGAAGATTCCACATCTTGATCACTACACTTTCGTCCAAATGGCTACATCTTTTTAAAAAAATAATAAATTTTTTTCTAGAAGAATTTTTTATAGGAGATTCTAGAAGAAAATTTAATCAATTCTTTAACAGTTTCCTTAAAATACTAAATACTTTTTTTTATTCTTTTACAATATGATAATATCTTTTTAATTCAACTTCCTCTTCACGAAAACCAAATTTATAATTTCAACAAAAAAACTAAATTTAGTATTTACTATAAAAATTTACAAAATAATATCCCTTTTAATAAACAGCATATATATTTTCTTGGAAAAAATTCAAACAATTCTTTAATACATTGAATACCTTTTATTAAAAAGATATATATTTTCTTGGAAAAAATTCAAACAATTCTTTAATACATTGAATACCTTTTATCAAAAATATATATTCGTTTGACAGCTTGTTCTCTACCAAAAAAAACTGTTGTCATTTACCATATAATTTTTTATTCAAAAATCTGAAACTTATTACAATTCCAAAGATAAAAAATTCCCCATTTTTCCTGCAAAAAAATAAAAAAATTCCCCAGTTTAAAAAATTCGAAAATTATTACAATTCCAGATATAAAAAATTCCCCATTTTATTAATAAATGAATGAATAAAATAATCATAATTTTCACCTATAAAAACTCACCATAGATATAGTTTACAGTATCTATCAAAATCCACGAGAGAAGATAATAGAGAGAGAGAGAGAGAGAGAGAAAGAGCGCGATGTCATTTTCCTGAGACATTTTTATTTTGGTGCCAATTTTTTAGCTTTTCCCTCTTCTTTCAAAATCCCTCTTCACTTTTTGAAACTTTTCATTTTTCCCTCTATTTTTTTCATCATTTCAAAACCCTAATTTAAAACCAACAAAGAATTTCATTTCTTCAAAATCCTAAACTTCTCTTTCTCTCAATTATTTCTTCTCCGAAACCCTAACTTTCAAAATTTCAATGTCTGATTCAAATTCACCACGTGGTGAACAAGAACAACAAGAGAATCAAATGAATTCATCTTCAACGATGAGTTCAATTTCTGAAACCGTAGATCCTGCTCAATTGGGTATTTCTTTGGCTGATCTTGATGATGACATTGACGTTTATGTTGATGTTGTCGGAGTTTCTGAGCCTGAGGATATGGGGTTAACCAACGATGAGTTTATGTCCGTGATGCACACCGGTGATGTTCCGCAGCGAGATCATGGTGATTTATCAGATATTTGGCCGGGGCCAATGGATCTTGCTGTGTATGCTCCGGTTCCAGTTAATTCTACTCGGATTTTGGCTGTGCCGCCGGAAGCTTGGTATCCACCGGATTATGCTCCTGATGATGAGAACTGGTTGTATGATTTTAAGGAATCCTTAAAGGATGAAGTTTATGATTCTGATTCTAAAGTTGTGCCATTGACGATTGTAAGCGTTTTTTTTTTTTTTTTTTTATAATTTTTATTTATTTATATATTTAGTATGCTATGAAGCACTGACACGACTTTTACATGTAGACTTTGTGTTAGTGTTGTCCACTTACACGTGTCAATACCCGACACACAATTGATCTGAATCGTATGTGCTACATAGGTTTTGTATTAGTAATTATGTTAGTGTTGTCGACTGACACATGTCAGATACCAGACACATATTTGATCTAAATTGTCTGTGCTACAGAGGTTGTGTTACTATTGTCCACTGACACATGTTAGGCACCAAACACACATTTAATCTTGATTGCCTGTGATTTTGTATTAGTGATTGTGTCTGTGTTGTGTTAGTGTTATCTATTGACACTTGTTAGACACCAGACACACCTTTAATATTAATTGTTTGTGCTACATAGGTTTTGTCTTTTTGGTTTTGAATTTTTGTTGACGATCTTTTGTTCAACAGGGAGCTGGGCTTGCCAACCTTGGTAACACATGCTTTCTCAATTCAATTCTGCAATGCTTCACGCATACTGTGCCCCTAGTTGAGGGTCTTCTTTTGAGCTGCCATTCTCCTAATGATGGTGAGTAAGAGGATTTTTTTTTGTGATTTAAATGTATATGGCACATGTCACAGTTATGTGTTTAGTTCAAGTTTTTTATTTTATAGTTTTGCTTTTGTTTATTTGTTTGTTTTATTTTTTTGAAGATTTTGACCTTTAGATTGGGAATTTCAGGTCATAATGGGTTCTGTGTTATCTGTGCTTTCCGCTATCAGATGAAACAGTCCTTGCAGTTTACTGGAAGAGTTATCTCCCCTGTGATATTCGTGGATAATTTGAAGCGTATCCTTAATACCATATTCATGGAAACTTTCTTGCATATCTTTTCAATGAAAGGATTTAGAATTGTCTGTCATTAATTGGTAAAATAGTAGTGAGTGTTATATTATTGGCCTGCAAAATATAGAACCTTTAATTAATATAAGGTTAGTTTCTTTTACTTTTGGTGGTTGTGATCCATGACTTGTATCAGAATTTTCTAATGATTTTAGAAGACATATGCAAGAGGATGCACATGAGTTTATGCAGTGTGCATTGGATAAACTTGAGACATGTTTTTCAAATTTTGAGGAGGATAATATTGCGAAGAAAGTCTTTGGAGGAAGTTTGGTTAGCAAGGTATGATTGAGAAATACATTGTTAATGATTTTCTGTCTCCTTTTTGATTCAGAATGGTATGTTTGCTAACGATTGTATTTTCCTTGTATTTATTTTTCAGCTTCAGTGTTGTAACTGTAGCCACTCTTCTGACACTAATGAGCCATTGATTGACCTGAGTCTAGAAATAGAAAATGTAGATACTATTTCAAGTGCATTGGAGTCTTTCACAATGGTGGAAAAGATTGATGCTAAGATTAAATGTGAGGGCTGCAATGAAGAAGTGTCTATGGAGAAGCAGCTTATGTTGGATCAGACACCTTCAATTGCTGCATTCCATTTAAAGAGGTTTAAGACAGTTGAGAAGTCAGTTGAAAAGATTGACAAGCATATCAATTTCCCACTGGAGTTGGATTTGCAACCTTACACTATTTTGAATGAAAACAATGATGTAAGTTTTGATTTTATTTCTTCACTTACATTTCCCTTGTGAATTCTTTATACTGACCCATTTTTTATGTTGACAGGCATCTTTGAAATATGATCTATATGCAGTTGTTGTGCATAATGGAACTTCATCTGACTCTGGGCATTATTTCTGCTTTGTTCGCACTGCTCCAGACACATGGCATAAGTTGGATGATTCAATGGTAGCATCTGCTATACTTGTTCTACTTGGATGAGATTTAATTGTTTTACATATAACATGTTTAATGATAAAAGTTGACTGTAACTTTATGGTTCAGTATTTACATGTTATTTCTTCAAGATTTTTTCCTAGGAGCCCAGTCTTCATAGCTTGAAACTATCCATTTTACTGTTTTTGCAAACTGTATATTTTTTTCATGATTGTTTTCTTTGCATATAGTTAGGGCTTATTTAATAATTGCATTGGCTAGTTGTCATTCTTTTATTTATTTAACACGTAATATCTGGTAATTATTCAGGTAACTAAGGTATCTGAAGGGACTGTGCTGTCTCAGGAAGCATACATATTGTTTTATGCCCGACAAGGCACACCTTGGTTTTCAAGTTTTGCGGAATCTACAATTCCATGCTTGAATCTGAGTAGAATGAACACGTCTCCCAAGTCTGTTTTAGACATCACTGATGGCCAGGATAAATCATTTTCTATTTTAAATGAAAATATTGAAAAGAGTGGGGCTGGTAAATCCAAAGAATTTTCTGAGAAGTTTGATTATTCTTGTCAACAAAGTCGCAAGTTTCCTGAAAATGATGATGTTATTGATGCTTCTCCTTGCCGCAAACAAGTTCATGCTGGGCCATCAAATCAGAAAAATCTTCATTTGAATGGATCGGAAGATATCAGCGCCCAAGTGCTACCTGTGAATTATGCCAGCCCGACTGGCATTGCAAAGCCTGGTGGGAGTTCATATGCTGAGAATGTTGCTCCTGATAAAAACAAATGCAGTCTGGAAGCTAATGATTTTATAGAGAATGATGTTTTCAATGCCTTAACTCCTCCCAACTCCCCCCCTTCTCAGACTCCAGGTGATTGAATATACTTTTTTGGATAGTCTTTTCTCATGTAACTCTGATTTAATTTGTTCAATAAACATTGAGATGGATTTGTCAGGTAAGAGTTTCCAGATCTCACGCGATCATTTGAAGACAGAGAAGCAAGGAAGTAGTGGTAAAAGATCATCATCAGGCAAGTCTTCGGATAATCCTCAAAATAAAGCTGCCAGGGCATATGTTAGGAATATGCCTGGTTCAAGGAGAGGTGCATTTTTGGACTTACTTGGTGGTTCCCCAGAAAACAAGAGAAAAAAGACTGATTCATCCAAGTCGGACAAAGACAGCAGCAGTGCTCGCAAGAAATCAGGCCATGCTTCCGTCGGCAGCTACCCTGTGGCAGCTGGAGTTTCACATTGAATAGTCTTTGACTTTAGGCATTTGGCTGTGTACTTGGTTTTTTGGGGTGAAAATACCTTTATCTGTGGTCTTTTTGTTAAAACCAATACCTTTAGCCAAATTGTATGTAGTCATGACATAGCACACCCTGTTCCATTATGCATGAGAACAGATACAAATAGAAATCGTGGACAAGGATGTTGTACAACAATATTTTAAATAATAGCATTTTTTTGGACAATAATATTTTAAATGATAGCATTGGTGATGATAAATATTACTAGTGATTTAAGGCATATCCCCATCTTCCCAATATTGGTTATTTCTTTAATAACATGAGTAGATTACGATGTCAAACTGTTTGAACCGATGAGTAGATTCCCTTCAGTGGACTTTGGGGCTTGAGTTTGGTTAATGTAATACTAATTGTCATTACGATATTTGTCAAGATTGATTATTGAACCTTGATTATATCTGCGGGCAAGAATAACTAAATAATCTTTCTTTATTTAATGCAACATTTAAGACATCGATTACTAAGCAACTCTTGATCATGTGGAGCACTTTGTCTGCATTTCTTTCTGAGCAATGGAAATGATCTATAAATGGATATATTATGACTACAACAAATCCCTTTCCCAGTTCCTTCTTTAGCTGTTACTATTACTTGTTAGCGTTTGTACTAGAATTTCACTTCTGTGTTAGTTGTTTCTATATTCTTAAAATAGAATGCCGAGGTTTTTTTTTTCATTGGACAAGAGGTCACATGAGAATGATCTTCCTGATCATGACCTTACAAGCACAGGAGACACCAACAAACATGTGGTAGTTGTCATGGATGCAATGACAGAGTTCTCAACAGAGCCTCTTCAACGGGCACTTGACAATGTCGTACCGTAGCATGCGCCGTCACAATTCTTGGGGTCATGCCATGGCTCAACATTCCTTGTGAGTGTAATTAATTTAGTCATCTTATTAACAATTATTGGTTTAACAAACATCTATTCTATGATTATGAGGATTACACTACGATAGAAGTAACACTTGCATTAACTTTCTTTCCCTAATACTTAATACAATTAGTTTATGAAAGTGAAATTATGTTATTTCTTTTTGTAGTGTTTTCAAAGACAAGAAATGATTTTTTGGATGGTGGAGATGGAAGATACACATCTAGTGAAAGAGAAAAATGAGTGCCAAAATGATGTTAAGTATCTAAAGCGTCAAGCGGTTTTAGATCTTTGTAGAAAACATGGGGTATTAAATAAACTTCACACTTTGCTATCACATTTTAAACTCACCATTACCATTTACAATCATATCACATTAGAAAACTTCCTTGTGTGCTTATTATTGCAATGCAGGTTGTGCCACAGAAGAAATTTGTAATGGGTTATCCTCTGAGACGGTTGGTTGTGGAACAGATTGTCACTCTTTGTCCATCATGGGTGGTGTTTGATAGGTACATTCATTAGATAATTAACTGTTTCTATTAAATGATATATAATTTACATTTTTAACATCATTAATTGGCTATCGAAATAAGAACTGATGTTTGGCATTGATTGAAATTGAATTGAAGTATGATCTATGTTAGTTATTTCATGCATGTTGTGTGATTAATGCGAGGAGATGCTATGTAAAATAGATCTAAGTTGACAGTTCTGAGGAATTAAAGGAACCTATTATTAAGTAGACTAGAGACATGCATGATAAAAACAACAATATATTTCTTTCAATGAAATTATAATAAGTGCAAGCCAAAAGTTAAGAATAGTTACACAACACTGCAATAAATAATTGTAGGAATATATGTTACATATAAATCATGTGCCGAAATCTCGCTCTTGTAATATAGTTATAAATATGATTTTGTTATCAATAATACCATAAACTTATTCTTGATGCATTAAAGGGAACACTCCAATGTATATACTCCATGTGTCATGTGTGATAGAGTAGTTCTCAGGGAACATAACCACCACCACTTCCTCCACCACCTCCAGCACCACCACCATGTGCCCCACCTTCCCCATATCCACCACCACCACTACCATATGCTCCACCACCGGCTCCTCCACCCGCACCACCTCCACCTCCATGCGCTCCTCCACCACCGTAGCCTGCTCCACCACCACCTCCACTTCCACCACCTGCTCCATAACCAATGCCATGCTCTCCACCAGCGCCATAACCTCCGCCAGCACCACCACCTTCACCACCACCATAACCAATACCATGCTCTCCCCCACCACCATAGCCTCCTCCAGCTCCACCTCCTTCACCGCCTCCGTAGCCAGAAGCATCATGCTCTCCCCCACCACCATAGCCTCCTCCAGCTCCACCTCCTTCACCACCTCCATAGCCAGAAGCACCATGCTCTCCCCCACCTCCATAGCCTCCTCCAGCTCCACCTCCTTCACCACCTCCATAGCCAGAAGCACCATGCTCTCCCCCACCTCCATAGCCTCCTCCAGCTCCACCTCCTTTGCCACCTCCGTAGCCAGAAGCGCCATGCTCTCCTCCACCAGAGTAACCTCCTCCAGCCCCACCTCCTTCACCGCCTCCGTAGCCAGAAGCACCATGCTCTCCCCCACCACCATAACCTCCTCCAGCTCCAGCTCCACCTCCTTGACCACCACCATAACCACCTCCATGCTCTCCACCATTACCATAACCTCCACCAGCTCCACCTCCTTGACCACCACCATAACCACCACCATGCTCTCCTCCTGCGCCTATACCAGCTCCACCTCCAATGCCATATCCACCTCCTTGAGCTCCTTCTGCACCATGACCACCTCCACCACCTCCTCCACTTCCACCACCTCCTCCATATCCAATGCCATGTTCTCCATCACTACTACCACCAGCTCCATAGCCTCCCCCAGCTCCAGCTCCACCACCACCACCGTAACCACTACCTTGCTCTCCGCCAACACCATAACCTCCACCACCACCATTCCCACGACCACCACCATATCCAACTCCATGGTTGCCTCCATATCCGGCTCCTCCTCCACCACCGCCTCCATTTCCTACTCCCCCACCTCCATATCCAGTACCACCACCTGAACCTCCACCACCACCTCCTCCATGACCTCCACCAACAATGCCATGGCCTAAACCATAGCCACCTCCGGCATCAAAAGTGAGTAGAGCCCTTCTAGCAGAACATAAACTTAAAGCTAATAGTACTAAGATAACAACAATGGGAACTCTATGTATAGAAGCCATGGAATTGAGCTATGAAGATGAATTCCCACAAAACTAGAGCTTGGTTTATAATTGGAGAAGTTGAAGGGTATTTATAGGGATTGGCATGGCGCGTTCAAAGCAAAGAGTGGTTGAAGCACATGGCTAGTGAAGTTGGAAGTCCCTACAGTGTGGCCCATTATGTAAACACACAAAGATATCTTACACAGCAAAAGCGCAGTGATACTATATGATATTGTAGTTTCACTCTCACACTAGAGATTGCCCATTAATCGTACATTGTGTGCTTTTGCTGTCTTCCACATCCAAGCATGCAAATGCAATAGCTCTAGAAAGCCTAAAGCATTTTAATAACTTTATACCTAAAACCTAATTTACTACCTTTTATAGAAAACCTAATTTCCTAACCTGATGTTGAGAGGATTGTTTCGGAAAAAGAACCCGTATTTGATTCCTTCTTGAAGTTGCCCATTTTGGATCTAGCCTTAGATAAAAAACAAAATATTTTAGAGTGGAGGTCAAAAATCCTACTCAGTACTTATGAAGGGTTAGAAAAAAAATATATGGACTGATAGTTAAATGAGTTTTTAATTAGTAAAAATGATATTGTGTTATCAATTGAACGCCGATATTGTTGGACTGAAAAATTTCATCCAAATCCATACGTTGTAGTTATAGTGTGAATGTTAGATATTGTTTGGCATTTTGTCAACAACCAAATAAAAAAGCAATTGAAAAATAATATTATGCAGTGTGATAAAGAAAATACATAGAAAAGAAAATCAGATTTTTTGTGATACTTTTTTTTAAATGCAGAAAATTTATGGTTGTCAAAACATAATGAATGAAAGTTTTTAATTCTTCCAATTTTGTAACCAAAAAAATAATGAATCTAATTTTAAATGCAGAAAATTTATGTTTGTCAAAGCATAATAAATCTAAGAAAAAGTCAAAATCTGCTATTTGGTTTACAAGAAGGTCTCAACCAAATAACAACCTTTAATTTGTTTTTTTTTTTTTAAATAACCTTTAATTTTTTTTGTTTTCCAATTTTATTTATTTTAGAGATTTTATTTTAAACCAAATTTTTTATTTATTTCAGAGATTATTTTAAAACTGTTTTTTATTTATTTAGAAGGGGGTGTTGTTGAAAGAATGAGTCCAAATTGTGTGCAGTGTCTCTAAACTTTTGAAGAGTATAACTTGTTTTGCTGACATAGCTTTGTCGGAAGCATTTGATACTTAATCTTTAAGTGAATTCAAACGGGTGTGATTTTATCCGAAAATGATATTTCTCCTTTTGACTACTTTACAAATTCATCCTCAAACAAAAAACATCAGAGGAGGTTAACGCTTATTTGACATACCATAATATGATAATATGAAAGATTTGGGAGGCTAGAAATGAGGTTGTTTTCTATTCGAAGAGATGTGAGGTGGAAGAAATTATAGAGGCTATAAAATCCACTCTTGGAGGTGGTTTCTAGTTAGAAAAAAAGGGGGCATTGTATGTGTTATGAGTGGTTTTCAATTTTCAAATCCATTTCCTTGTCTTGATTCTTGATTGGGGGTTGTTTTTTGTGAGTCGAATATCCTTATACTTTTTTCATTTGTGAGTCAAATACTCTTTGCACTTTTCTCCTTAATAATAAAATTTGTGATTAAAAAAAAATTAGTGATACTAAATATTATATATTCAAAAGTTAAAAATCTACATAATTTTTGGCATTTGACCCTTTTTTTTACCAAAGCAAAGTAAATATACATAATTCTGTTATCGACAGTGGAAATGATACTTCTTAAACTGAGTGGAAAAGATACGTCTTAAACTGAGTTTATGAATGACTCATCACTATTGCTTTGATAATTTTTTTTTTTGTTTTGATAGAGTCTTAGAAATTGTTGACATGCCGACATGAAATAAATACAATGCTGTCATCAAATTTTCTCATATCTGATTTTTGTTGGTAATTTAAAATTTGATAGTGCTCCAGATTAAAAAATAATTCCATAATATCCCACTAAAATAAGAAAAGGTTGCCACATAACTACGTTTGTGTATTATAGGCTTATTTATTTGTAAGATATCTGTAACTCTCAACAAAAATTTTGTAGAATTTGACAATTATTCTGCATCTAGTAACTCTTGTTGTAGGGTGACCCTTAAGGTGGGCTGAAGGGGTGGTAGTCTAGAACACCATTTTTATAAGAGCATCAAAATAATTATTTATATACGTGTATATATTTTTTAAATCGTTTTAGAATATGTTTTTAAAGAACTTTGTTTATGTACTTAATCTTTTGCAATAAAATATGCAAGAACAAATAATTAAAAAGACACAATTTTATTAATTCATTCAGACTAAAAATTTTAAGATGGTTTCTGACCCCAAAACATATTGATTTAAAAATTTTAAGATGGTTTCTGACCCCGAAACATATTGATTTTTTTTTTTTTTTTGTGATGTCTGAGGTTCGAACCTCAGACCTTACATATATTATGCATTGTCCTGGCAACTGAAAGTTCACGTGAACGAAACATACTATTTACGGTTTGTGATTAATTTTTTTGACGCAAGTTTGTGATTTATTAGGAAGTTGCATCCTAACTGTTTTAACTTCTCAACTAATTTATTAATCTAAAGTGATTCCATTTTAATTAGGGTTTTGTTAACCAGTGCCTCGGGCACTGGTTAAGGAATCAAATATAGTAATATTAAAAAGTGTCTTTTTTTACTTTTACTTTATTCTTTTAACTTCCTTAACCAGTGCCTCGGGGGCACTCGTTAACATTTTCCTTTTAATTTACTGTTTTCATCACCTCAAGTTGATGAGTTGACTTAGTCTTCTCGCTAACTAAGAAAATTTGGCCGACATCCAATACAACAACTTAGCTAATACCACATTATCAAATGACTTGCCATGTCATTCTACACTTGGACCAAATGTCTCAAACCATAAAATAGGGAGTTGTAATTTCTGAATTTCCAAAATAAAAAATGGAGGATTAAAATCCTATATAGACCAAAATTTAGGGGCCAAAATTGTTTTTAAATTTAAATATTACGATTTTGCATCTTGCACAGGGTCTCTTACAACATCTAAACTACCAACAATTACTTTCCGAATTCCAATGCTACAATTAAACAGATGAATCGTCTTTCAATACAAGACAATATGCTTATTGGCGTCAGAGAGCAAAAAAAATTAGTACAGAGATGGAGATCGTAACACTAAATTCTTTCATACAACAACTTCAACTAGGAAGAAAGTAAATCGCCTCACTTCCCTTCAGGATGATCATGGTAACAAGGTAACCGACAATCATACTATGAGCTCTATTGCAAAAAAAATATTTTATTGATTTATTTCATGAGCAAAACAGCGTGGCTGCCCCTGTTATTAGTGTTATTTGCACCACAGTTACGAGTGATGACAACGTGCTTTTAATGACACCTTTTTACCAAAGAGGAATTTTGTGCGACGATGGTCTCTATCCATCCTGACAAATTTCCTGGTCCTGATGGTTTTAATCCAGGTTTTAATCATTAATTTTGGAATTTGTGCAGTGATGAGTGTTTTATCTTGGTTTCCGGGTGTCAAACATTGATTACGTTTGAACCTTTTTAACCGGTGATATCTTATTTTTTCTTGGGAAGGGAAAAAGTAAGCAAAACCCTTGAGAATCGAGGTCCGGGAGTTGTTTTCGCTACGGGAAGGTGTTAGGCACCCATAACGACTATAGTAACCTATAGGAACCGTCTTTAATTTCTACGCGCGCGCTTTATTTTTAAATGCTGTTTGAAAATGTTATTTACACCTAAAAGTTACTAAGTGAAGAATTGGAGGGAGGAGAATGTTTTTGGATTTTTATTGGTTGATTTTAAGTTTGAAAATGGATTTTGAAGAATAGAAAGAGGCCTCAAGGGCATGAGATTAGGAAATAGTGAGGTTGAATTAGTGAATTGCAAAAGAAGTCAAAGTTTGATTATTTTCATTGAAATTTGATTAAGAAAATGGAAAAGAAAATACAATGGGATATTGGATCCCAAGGTTTATTTGGAAAAGCTTTGTGTGAATTTGTTCACATTTATTTGGAAAATTGGTTTTTTCTAAGTATGAATCCTAGGCATTCATCTAAACATACAATCCTAAACATACATCTAAACATGCATATTCTAGCTATATACCTAAAGTGATGTGTGTGCATGTGTCGGTGCTTGTGTCGGTGTACATCATTAGAGTCCATTGTCCTTTACATCACGCCCTAGATACATCCTATGGCCTCTTTGCCAAGAAATTAAAATTGCATAAGAAAAATATTACAAAAATTCCTAATTTTTACATTCTAATTTTTGGTACAAATTAAGTTGCAAGAAAGAAATAGAGGTGAATATGGAGTATGGAATGCTCATGATGTATGAAACAATGAACAAATGGTTAGTAGCACAAGATATAAAGCAAGTCAAAACTATCATAACAAAAGTAATGAAAATTATAAAAAAAACAAGCAAAAACAATGTGAAATAGGCCTAAAATCTCATCACCAATGCAAGGCTTGAGTATGACCTATAATCCTCACAATTCAACATACTTTCAAGGCATAAAAATCCAGGTTTTAAAATGAGGATCCAAGTGTCATTGTAAACTTTGCATTTTTATGTGAATTTAGACCTATTTGCACCATTTATTCACAAAACAAAACTTGCCGAGCAAGCAACCAATCATCACATGCACATGTTCAGTAAAAAACACATTCAAACAGTAGTAAAAAACCTCATAAAATCATCCATCATGAACCACAAACATTTATCAAGGATTGGGATTGGAATTAAGCAAATTTTCATCAATTTTTAGCACAAAATATCACAAAATAGTAAGAAAATTAACCACATTATTTTTGTCAACCTTTAACATGCAACAATTATCACAATAATACCACAAAACTATCAAGAAACATGCATGAAAATTTTTGGAGTTTTTAGAGAATTTTTAGACACGAACACATATAAAATTTCACAATTTTTAACAAAAAAATGGTAAACTTTTAACAAGAAAATACTACCTATTTTTTAATCAAGATTTAACACATAAAAACACCAAAAAAATGTCAAGAAAATGATCAAGGATACATGTAAATTTTTTAGGAATTTTATCAAAGATTTTGAAACATGTGGGGGGTGCAAACAGCGAGAAATCACCAAGAACACACAGAGAAGGGGGGTGTGAGTAGCACATCAGGATACACAACAGAAAATAAACCAGTTGGGCTTGGGTTTCATGGATCTTGGAGCGGGTTGAATATGGGTATGGGTCAAGCAAAAATTGAAGGAAGCTTATGTTCCCTTGCTGAAGAAAAGAACACGTAATACTCCTTCTTCTTCCTTCCTACAATCAAGTTTATCCTCTACTCTCCCTCTCAGTCCAACGTTTTGCTCCATCTCTCTCTATATGAACAAATTCGGAAAAGGGAAAGGTAGAGGATGAAGATTCATCTTCTCCGGTGAGTTTAAACAACTCCGACGCGGCTACCGGTGACGGTTT
The DNA here is from genome assembly GCF_051527215.1 of Medicago sativa. Lineage (NCBI taxonomy): Eukaryota > Viridiplantae > Streptophyta > Magnoliopsida > Fabales > Fabaceae > Medicago > Medicago sativa. The sequence continues at coordinate 18,904,769 of NC_140753.1, read as the reverse complement.
CCGGTGCCGGAGAAACTCTTTGTTCCGGTTTTGATTCTTTACAATTTTTTATATCCTTTTCTTCCCTTGTTCCAAATCAAAAGAAACGAAAATCAAAGAGGGAGAGAGCAACGACGTGGATCCATGAATTCGTTCTCAAATTTTTGATTTCAAAGACAAACAATTATAACAAAGAAAACGTTATTACCTCTCCTTCAATCCTTCGACGGTGCAGGTATGATTCGAAAGAAGCTGGTGCTGTTCCGAACTGCTCATTGCTCACGTTTTTGGTTCTTGTTCGATATAGATTTGGTTCGGCTCCTTTCCGTTTCGATATGCTCTTCGTAGCTTCGCCGTTACCGGAAAATGTTGCTGTTCGCGGCTTGGGGCTTCGGTTCTATCTCCCTCCTCTGTTCATGATCTGAAGCTTTGAGGCTGGAAGATTCGATCACTTCTTGCCTTGTACGGTCCAGCTAGCTTCGTTAATGGTACTTCAATGATGATGAGTTTGATTCATGATCAAAATGGCTTGGATTTTGTGATTGAAAACGTGGTGTGTTGTTGATGGATTGAGGTGAACCGATTCTGAATTGTTTGAAGATTAAATAAAGGAATGAAGTTATTGGAAGGATTGAATGAAGAATTGTTGAAGAAAAAGAAGAAGAAAAGATGGATTAGGGATGGAGAAAGTGGTGGTTATGGAGGTTTTTGTGGTGGTTATGGAGGTTGAAGATGAAGATTGAAGGTGGTTTTGGTGGTTAGGGTTGTTGAAGGTGGTGGTGGAAGTTGGTTATGGTGGTTAGAGTGGTGGAGAAAGTTTGTTAGGGTGGTGGAAAGTTGGTTAGAAGAGAGGGAAAAAATTGAGAGGAAATAATTAAAATGATTTTGTGATTTTTTGAGTTTTTGTGAAAAATGATTCATTGTGTTATTTTGACCATGACTTTGACTTATATAGGGGATGAAAGGAATGCTTGGACCAATGAGGAAATGCCACATGGACTTGGACTCTAACAAACTCTTAAGAACCAATAACATTTGGACACATGGCACTTGGACTCTAACAAACTTAAAAGGGATTAAAACGTAAATAACAAAAGTGCGCGGACTAAAATGAAAATTAAAACTAAAATTGAATTGAAAAAGTAAATTGAAAATTAACGTAAAATGAGACGATTAAAAACAACAAAGCAGATTAAAACGAATCAGAAATATTATGTGAAATGACCAAAACGCCCCTAGGGACTAAAATGACTCGAAACGACTCAAATGCAATTTAAAAAATGATTTTTAACAAGGGATTAAAGCAAGAGTTTATTCAAACAAATTAAAAGACTCAGAGACAAATTTTTAGAATTTAACCAGAGTTTTGACATATGAAAAGACCAAAATGCCCCTAGGGGCAAAACTGACTCAAAAATGACTTCAAATGCAATTTTAAAATGGATTTTGACATAGAATTGAAATGAAGACTTATTCAAACTATTTGAAAGGACTCAAACAAATTTTTAAAGATTGAAATAGATTTTGACATAGGAAATGACTAAAATGCCCCTAGGGGCTAAACTGACTAGAAAATGACTCAACTGATATTTTTTGAAATGAATTTTGACATGAGATTGAAACAAGGACTTATACAAACCAATTTAAAAGACTCAAACAAATTTCAAGGATTAAAATGAATTGAATGCAGGAAATGACTAAAATACCCTTTTACATGAATTTTGCAAGTAACATTGAAATAAAATGCAGAGAAAGATGCAATTGATCAGAGACATATCAAATGACTTATAATGCAAGAAAAGAAGAATTGAACAAGTATTTTTAGATCCAAAATTAGGGTATAACAGCTGCCCCTATTTAAGTTTCTTTGTCCGGGGAGTCAAGAGACGAAGTCTTTGATTTGACGGGACGAAGATACTTAAATATTAACATTTGCACTGCTTTTGGACATAAAAATACGCTTTCAGATTTTCAAAAACATGAATGCCATGCAACATTTCATTTATGAATGCAAGACAAACGAACCGGAATCTACGGGCTGTGTCACACCACCAAGGGATTTATAGACATCAAGGTAGAAAGAACGGGCAACAAATAGACGGGTACAAGCTGTTCTTTGGATCGAACTTGCCACTTGACCGAGAGATACAAACAAGAGATGGGTACAAGTTGTTCTTGGGATCGAACTTGGCACTTGACCGGAAACATAGACATATAGGCAGATACAAGCTATTCTTTGGATCGAATTTGACACTTGATCGGAAACATAGACATATAGGCAGATACAAGCTGTTCTTTGGATCGAACTTGACACTTGATTGAAAATACAAGCAGATAGACAGACACAAACTGTTCTTCGGATCGAACTGGCCGTTTGGCTGGAGCTATAGACAAAAGGGTTGATACAAGCTGTTCTTTGGATCGAACTTGCTTGTTGGATTATCACCACGTCATGTGGGAGGGTGCAAACTGTTCTTTTAGATCGAACTTGCCGTTTGACCGGTAACAAAGCATAAGCTGGGTACAAACTGTTCTATCGAACTTGCCGTTTGACCGATAACAAAACATAAGCTGGGTACAAACTGTTCTTCAGATTGAACTTGCCGTCTGACCGATAACAAAGCATAAGCTGGGTACAGACTGTTCTTCAGATTGAACTTGTCGTTTGTCCGGAAGCATAGGTATAAGCAGGTACAAGTGGTTCTTTTTGGATCGAACCTGGTACTTGACCAGTAACAAGATACAAATTGAGAGTCTGGTTTAACAAGATACCAATTGAGGGTAAATTGTCATTGACCTGATTTGCAAATAGACATGACCATTTTTGTTGGCCCAAGAGTAAATTGAGAGTAAATTGACATTGATTTGAACTGAATTGAAAGTTGAAATTGACATTGACATTGACATTGACATTGGCTTGGCAATTGAAATTGACATTGACATTGACATTGGCATTGGCATTTGACATTAACATTGACATTTGACATTTGACATTGGCATTGACATTGACATTGACATTGACATTGGCATTTGACATTGACATTGACATTTGACATTTGACATTGGCATTGACATTGACATTTGACATTGGCATTGACATTGACATTGACATTAACATTGACATTGACATTGACATTGGCATTGGCATTTGACATTAACATTGACATTGACATTGACATTAGCATTTGACATTAACATTGACATTGACATTGACATTGGCATTGGCATTTGACATTAACATTGACATTGACATTGACATTGGCATTGGCATTTGACATTAACATTGACATTGACATTGACATTAGCATTTGACATTAACATTGACATTGACATTGACATTGGCATTGGCATTTGACATTAACATTGACATTGACATTGGCATTTGACATTAACATTGACATTGACATTGACATTAACATTGACATTGGCTTGGCAATTGAAATTGACATTGACATTTGACATTGACATTTGACATTGACATTTAACATTGGCATTGGATATTGACATTTGACATTGACATTTAACATTGACATTTGACATTGACATTGATATTGACATTTGACATTTGACATTGGATATTTGACATTGAAATTGGAATTGAAATTGGAATTTGACATTGCTTCGAATTTGACAGCTGACATGATTGGAATTGAGATTGCTTCGAATTTGACATTTGACATGATTTGAAATTGAGATTGGAAATTGCTTCGAATTTGACAGTTTGACATCGAAATTGGATATTGCTTCGAATTTGACAGTTTTGACATTGAATTGGATTTGACAGTTGGAATTGAAATTGGAATGGACTTTGACTTTGACAGTCGAAACTTGGATTGGATTTGACAGTTGAGAGTTGGATATGCAACATGTATGTATGATATAGCAAGATTATTGGATGTATAAGCACATAAAATGCATGATTATGCATGTATGAATGCTTGAAATGCATGATTGGTTTGCAACTTGACAGAGAAGTTTCACAAAGGCAGACGAAACATTGGAAGATTGGGCACGTAGTGGCTCGTGCTGCGACATATTCACAGGGGAAAACCTCTTTGGAGAGACCGTCGTTGAGAGACGTATTGAATCCATGGCTGAGGGCAATAAACTTGTAGAGGAGGGACCCTTGGAAGGTTCTTGGATACAGGTCGCCGTTGCTAGGCGTGTCAGTGCTGAGTAATCATTGGATGTTCGCATCTGTGGTCAATGCTTTTTCAATATTTCATTCTTTCATTTTTCATTTTCAAACCCCATTTTTGCCTGAACCGCCCTTTCGGGTTTTCGATTCACCGGGGAATAAATTCTTTTCATTGCCCCATTTTTGCCTGATTTGCCTTCACAGGTTGTCAATCAGCGGGGTGCTCATTTTTGCCTAGGCCGCCCTTTCGGGTTTTCAACTTAGCGAGCTTTTCATTTTTCATTTTTCATTTTCATTCTATTTTTTTATTCTTGCCATTGACCACAGATCATCCTGGGGAGTAACCTGCTTGTAACATGTATTGAAATAGACATTGACATTCATTCATTCATGCATGTTTCATTGAAATGTATTTTATTGCTCAGGTTTGCTTTCAAAATAGACAGAAAAAGATTTTTCAATTTTCAAAAATGTTTGTTTCAGACATTAACATTATCAAAATAGACAGAAAATGTTTTGTATATAGCATTGAAAGTAGAAAGGAAATAGAGTTTCAAACAATAGAAAGGCTCAAATTGATGTAGGAGAGTGAAAATCAGCCAAAGGCATGACTCCACGGATTTACAAAGCTTGGAAAATGGTAATTTTATTGGTTGGGGATACATTGAACACGATGACCGCTACATTTCATAGAAATCTTGAATTCACAAGTACAGAAGCCTTTGATGAAGACGACCATTGACAGTTGCAGATGCCCCAAGGGGTGATGGTGATTTGCCAGATATAGTTACTTGTCTTTTATTGTCAACCTCATTTTTGCATGAACCGCCCTTTCGGGTTTTCGGATCATCGAGGCGCTCATTCTTGCCTGAGTTGCGTACAATCTCAGCGAGCTTTTTCATATTCATTTTTTTTTGTCCCTAACTTTTGCCTGGATCGCCCTTTCGGGTTTTCGATCCACCGGGAAGCGCATTTTTGCCTAGGCCGCCCTTTCGGGTTTTCGACCTACCACGCTGTTCTTTTCTTTCTAGACAAAGTATTTCTTGACTATATCGGCATTAACAGGATTTGGGAGTTCAACACCATCCATGTGTGTAAGAATCAAAGCACCACCAGAGAAAGCCTTCTTGACAACATAAGGACCTTCATAGTTAGGTGTCCACTTGCCCCTTGGGTCGGGTTGCTGACTTATTCTTCTTTTCAATACAAGTTCGCCTTCCTTGAATTCTCGAGGTCGGACTTTCTTGTCGAAAGCATTCTTCATTCGAACTTGATACAACTGTCCATGAGCCAAAGCATTCATACGTTTCTCTTCAATCAGATTTAATTGATCATACCGACTTTGACACCACTCAGCCTCAGTTAATTTTGCTTCCATGATCACTCGGAGAGATGGAATCTCCACTTCCAGAGGGAGAACTGCTTCCATACCATATACCAGAGAGAAAGGGGTTGCCCCGGTTGAGCTGCGCACTGTAGTACGGTAACCATGCAAGGCAAAAGGTAGCATTTCATGCCAGTCTTTGTAAGTAGTGACCATCTTCTGAACAATCTTCTTGATGTTCTTGTTAGCGGCCTCAACTGCACCATTCATCTGAGGTCTATACGGAGAAGAGTTGTGATGTTCAATCTTGAATTCTTCACATAAAGCTTGCATCATGCTATTGTTCAGATTGGAACCATTGTCAGTGATGATCTTGTTGGGAACACCATATCGACAGATGATGTTATTCTTGATAAACTTGACAACCACTTGCTTGGTCACATTTGCATAAGAGGCAGCTTCAACCCACTTGGTGAAATAGTCAATTGCCACTAGAATGAAACGATGTCCATTGGATGCTTTTGGCTCAATTCTTCCGATCATGTCAATGCCCCACATAGAGAAAGGCCATGGGGAAGATATAACATTGAGAGCATGTGGAGGCACATGGATCTTGTCAGCATAGATTTGACATTTGTGACATCTCTTGGCATGTTTGTGGCAGTCACGCTCCATAGTTATCCAGTAATAGCCGGCTCTTAACAGTTTTCTTGACATGGTATGGCCCGAAGCATGGGTCCCAAAGGTACCGTCATGTACATCATGCATCAATTTCTCAGCTTCTTGTTCATCAACACATCTCAACAAGACCATGTCATAGTTCCTCTTGTATAGGATTTCTCCGTCCAGAAGGAATTTGCTAGCCCATCGTCTCAAAGTCTTTTTATCCCTGTTGGAAGCACCAGGTGGATATTCGCGATTCTGCAAGAATTGTTTGATGTTGTAATACCAAGGCTTTTTATCATTCACAACCTCATCAGCTTGATCTGGCATATTTTCAATAGTAAACACATGAGCGGGTCTATCAAGACGCTGCACTTTGATTACAGGCACATCATTCCAGTGATTGACACGAAACATAGAAGACAAAGTAGCAAGGGCATCAGCCATCTGATTTTCATCCCGAGGGATATGGTGTAGCTCGACCTTGGTAAAGTATGTCAACAGACGTCTTGCATAGTCACGGTATGGGATCAGCCTCTCATGATGAGTCTCCCATTCACCCTTTATCTGATTAATAACAAGTGCAGAATCTCCATAGATGTCAAGGTGTTTGATTCTCAGGTCAAGAGCTTCTTCAATACCCAAGATGCATGCTTCATACTCAGCTATGTTGTTTGTGCATTCAAAAGTTATTCGAGCGGTGAAAGGAATGTGGTGCCCCTGTGGAGTTACAATGATGGCTCCAATCCCTTTACCATAAGCATTAACAGCACCATCAAACACCAATCCCCACTTGCTATTGGGGTCCGGCCCTTCATTGATCAGTGGCTCTTCACAGTCTTTCGCTTTCAAATACATAATCTCTTTATCAGGGAAATCAAATTTAATTGGCTGGTAATCATCAAGAGGTTGACAAGCAAGATGCTCAGCAAGGACACTTCCTTTGATTGCTTTCTGAGCTTTGTACACAATATCATATTCAGACAACAACATTTGCCAACGCGCAATCTTTCCAGTAACAGCGGGCTTTTCAAAGATGTACTTGATTGGATCCATTCGGGATATCAACCAAGTTGTATGATTCATCATATAATGACGCAGGCGTTTGGCAGCCCAGGTTAAAGCACAACAGGTCTTTTCAAGCATTGTATACCGAGTCTCACAGTCAGTGAACTTCTTGCTCAGATAGTAGATAGCATGCTCTTTCTTACCAGTCTCATCTTGCTGCCCGAGAACACAGCCCACTGAATCATCTAACACTGACAGATACATAATCAAAGGCCTTCCTTCCACTGGTGGGACAAGGATAGGTGGTTCCAACAGGTATTCTTTAATGCTATCAAAAGCTTCCTGGCATTCATCATTCCATACAACAGGCTGATTCTTTCTGAGCAATTTGAAAATTGGTCCACAGGTAGTAGTCATGTGAGATATAAATCTTGAAATATAGTTCAGACGCCCGAGGAAACCTCTGACTTGCTTCTCAGTTTGAGGGGCCGGCATCTCTCTGATGGCTCGGACTTTGTCAGGATCAACTTCAATGCCTCTCTGGCTGACAATGAAGCCTAGCAACTTTCCAGATCGTACACCGAATGTGCATTTGTTAGGATTCAACCGCAGCTTGTACTTTCTTAATCTTTCAAACATCTTTTTCAAATGCACAACATGCTGCTCTTCATCACTTGACTTTACAATCATATCATCAACATATACTTCAATCTCTTTGTGAATCATATCATGAAACAGAGTGGTCATACCCCTTTGATAGGTAGCACCAGCGTTTATCAAGCCGAACGGCATCACTTTGTAACAGAACGTTCCCCATGGAGTGATGAAGGACGTCTTTTCTCTATCTTCAGGAGACATCCGTATCTGATTATAACCAGAGAAACCATCCATGAAGGAGAATACTTTGGATTGAGCAGTACTGTCAACAAGCACATCAATATGAGGTAATGGGAAGTTATCTTTTGGACTGGCTTTATTCAGATCTCTGTAATCAACACACATTCGAACTTTCCCATCTTTCTTTGGTACTGGTACGATGTTGGCAATCCACTCAGGGTATTCAGCTGTCATGAGGAAACCTGCATCAATTTGCTTTTGTACTTCAGCCTTGATCTTAAGAGCCATGTCTGGACGAGACCTTCTCAATTTCTGTTTGACAGGAGGACATTCAGGCCTTGTCGGTATCCGATGTTCCACAATCTTGGGATCTAGTCCCGGCATATCTTCATAGGACCATGCAAAGACATCTGGATAATCATGGAGAAGCTGGATGATCTTCTTTTTCACCTCTGGCTCAAGTGCAGCACCAATCTTGATCTCTCGCTTGTTCTCTTCAGTACCCAGGTTGATGAGTTCAATCTCTTCCTGGTGAGGCTGAATGGCTCTTCTTTCTTGCTCAAGCAGTCGAGTGATCTCATACGGTATCTCTTCATCATCATCCTCATCTTCAGCTTCATATACAGGGAATTCAAAATTTGGAGGAACCATAGGGTCATTGTGTTCAACGGGTTTATTATGGTTCAATCTGCATAATATGATTGGGATGATTTTAGAAAAAGTTTTTTATGCAGATTTTTGAAATTAATAAGAAAAATACAGATGTTTTGGTTTTTTCTGGCATTACCATTATTTCCAAGAAAAAGGCACTAAAAAGTAAAAAAACAAAGAGTCGTGAGAAAAACGACAACTTTTATTGATAACGGCAATGCCGAAACAAACACGCCCTTACAATGATATCACTTTCGCCTTGGGCAGAGCGAAAGGATTGTTATTTTGAAAACAAAAGACATGAGCAACAAAACACATTACATGGAAGCATGCATGACTAAAGGAACATCAATGGCTTCCCAATTTCTCACAGTGCCTCCTGGTATAACAAATGCAGGCACGTGACCACTTCCAGCAGCGTCTTCAGCAATGGCATTGATGAACCCAGCACTGTAAAAGGTTCCCTTTGAAACAGCAGATGTCGGGGAGAATCCAAGGCCCTCTTTACGCTTGTTTTCTAAGATCTGAATTACCTTGCCCCAGCCAGCAGCTTGCCCTGCTTGAACAGCCTTCTGGGCATCTTTCAGTGAGGCCATGCTAGCACCAGCCCTCCGGGGTTCTGCACCCTCAACAGTCAATCCTTGAAACGACGTCCCTTCAGCGGACCCTGCTTCAACACAAGAGAACGATGATACCTGGCTAACTAGATATGCTTCCTCACCATGCACAGTGACAATCTTACCATTCCTCATGAACTTGAGCTTCTGATGCAAAGTAGAAGTTACTGCTCCAGTGTCGTGAATCCACGGTCTTCCGAGGAGACGACTATAAGAAGCATTGATGTCCATGACCTGGAAAGTAATCTGAAATGTCTCAGGACCAATGGTAATTGGCAAGTCTACTTCCCCAAGAACATCTTTGCGAGATCCGTCAAGAGCCTTAACCAGATAGCTGCTACCCCTTAGGGAAATTCCATGATGACTTAATTGCCTTAGTGTGGACTCAGGCATTACATTCAACGATGATCCAGTGTCCGCCAACACGTTGGATACCATATCAGATCCACAGTGTACTGAGATATGTAGAGCCAAGTTGTGGTGCTTCCCTGCTTCGGGGAGTTCATCGTCACCGAATCCCAGGCTATTGCAAGCGGTGATGCTACCCACTATTCCATCGAACTGATCCACAGAGACTTCATGATCAACATAAGCTTGCTCAAGTACTTTCATCAACACTTTCCTGTGAGCCTCTGAGCTCATGAGCAGAGACAAGATGGATATCTTTGACGGAGTTTGCAGCAGCTGGTCAACAATCTTATAGTCACTCTTTTTGATGAGCCTCAAAACCTTGTCCAGATTAGACTCTTTAATGGGCTGGCCCGAGGGCTGGCATTCTCTTCCTCAAGGTTAGCCATGTTTCTTCTCTTGTACAATCTTGTTTGATGAATTCTAGCCGGTTGGTAAATCTTACGAGCACGAGCCACCTTTCAGACTGCGGCGGAAAAACCAGGAGATAATGAGCACGGGAAGCCATTTGTGACCGATGAATGATGCATATGATGCATGATATGCAAATGCAAAAAGACTCTTTTTTTTTTTTTGTCAGAAGACTTGTCAAAGTGGTTGTGAACATCACGGAGAAACACGGTTTTATTTGAAGATCTTGAGCAAAATTAGAAGTTTAGTCGAGATGGTATCACTTGGTGTTCACATCCGTGATGTTCAAAAGATGACTTGTCTAAGTCCTCCGATAAATGCATGGAAAAAAGTTTATGCATGTATGCATGTATGCATGAATGCATGATTATGTTCAAGTTCGGAGAAAACATGGTGGGTTGAAGTTCAAAGTCGAGGAGTCATGGGTGGACACGGTGTCCGGTGAAACTAGGGCTTTAGGATAATAGTAACCGGGTTCTAAAAAAGGTTCCCAAGTTGCAACCTCTCCGACGTATATCACGGTGTCACGAGACAACACTCGCTCCATGATTATACGTGGAAGGTCTAACTTGAGTGTAGTATCGCGTGACGACTAAAACTCGAGACAACACCCGGTTTAGCCTCCGCACTACATCCTAGAAAATGGCCATGGATGGGTTTGGTTATCTACGGTTCATAGCGTCATAGAACAATTAGAAGCAAAGTGCCTAAACGCGACAACTCGCGCCGACAACATCACCCCCCAAAATGCCTCAGCTATGTGGGATTGATCGCATAATCCAAAACACGAGGCAACCCCCGGAATGAATTGTCGATTATATCCCCCCTAAATCCTAAGTTCACTCAGCCCGGGTGCAGGACTTTTGATATTCTCACCCCACACGTTTGCAAGAAATTAAACATTTATTCACATAAGGAAGCAAGTAAAAGAAGCAAGTAAAAATACAAGCGCAAACGCGGAAATAAAAACTAGGCGTAACTCTCGAATATCCCCAGTGAAGTCGCCAGCTGTTTTATCTTGGTTTCCGGGTGTCAAACATTGATTACGTTTGAACCTTTTTAACCGGTGATATCTTATTTTTTCTTGGGAAGGGAAAAAGTAAGCAAAACCCTTGAGAATCGAGGTCCGGGAGTTGTTTTCGCTACGGGAAGGTGTTAGGCACCCATAACGACTATAGTAACCTATAGGAACCGTCTTTAATTTCTACGCGCGCGCTTTATTTTTAAATGCTGTTTGAAAATGTTATTTACACCTAAAAGTTACTAAGTGAAGAATTGGAGGGAGGAGAATGTTTTTGGATTTTTATTGGTTGATTTTAAGTTTGAAAATGGATTTTGAAGAATAGAAAGAGGCCTCAAGGGCATGAGATTAGGAAATAGTGAGGTTGAATTAGTGAATTGCAAAAGAAGTCAAAGTTTGATTATTTTCATTGAAATTTGATTAAGAAAATGGAAAAGAAAATACAATGGGATATTGGATCCCAAGGTTTATTTGGAAAAGCTTTGTGTGAATTTGTTCACATTTATTTGGAAAATTGGTTTTTTCTAAGTATGAATCCTAGGCATTCATCTAAACATACAATCCTAAACATACATCTAAACATGCATATTCTAGCTATATACCTAAAGTGATGTGTGTGCATGTGTCGGTGCTTGTGTCGGTGTACATCATTAGAGTCCATTGTCCTTTACATCACGCCCTAGATACATCCTATGGCCTCTTTGCCAAGAAATTAAAATTGCATAAGAAAAATATTACAAAAATTCCTAATTTTTACATTCTAATTTTTGGTACAAATTAAGTTGCAAGAAAGAAATAGAGGTGAATATGGAGTATGGAATGCTCATGATGTATGAAACAATGAACAAATGGTTAGTAGCACAAGATATAAAGCAAGTCAAAACTATCATAACAAAAGTAATGAAAATTATAAAAAAAACAAGCAAAAACAATGTGAAATAGGCCTAAAATCTCATCACCAATGCAAGGCTTGAGTATGACCTATAATCCTCACAATTCAACATACTTTCAAGGCATAAAAATCCAGGTTTTAAAATGAGGATCCAAGTGTCATTGTAAACTTTGCATTTTTATGTGAATTTAGACCTATTTGCACCATTTATTCACAAAACAAAACTTGCCGAGCAAGCAACCAATCATCACATGCACATGTTCAGTAAAAAACACATTCAAACAGTAGTAAAAAACCTCATAAAATCATCCATCATGAACCACAAACATTTATCAAGGATTGGGATTGGAATTAAGCAAATTTTCATCAATTTTTAGCACAAAATATCACAAAATAGTAAGAAAATTAACCACATTATTTTTGTCAACCTTTAACATGCAACAATTATCACAATAATACCACAAAACTATCAAGAAACATGCATGAAAATTTTTGGAGTTTTTAGAGAATTTTTAGACACGAACACATATAAAATTTCACAATTTTTAACAAAAAAATGGTAAACTTTTAACAAGAAAATACTACCTATTTTTTAATCAAGATTTAACACATAAAAACACCAAAAAAATGTCAAGAAAATGATCAAGGATACATGTAAATTTTTTAGGAATTTTATCAAAGATTTTGAAACATGTGGGGGGTGCAAACAGCGAGAAATCACCAAGAACACACAGAGAAGGGGGGTGTGAGTAGCACATCAGGATACACAACAGAAAATAAACCAGTTGGGCTTGGGTTTCATGGATCTTGGAGCGGGTTGAATATGGGTATGGGTCAAGCAAAAATTGAAGGAAGCTTATGTTCCCTTGCTGAAGAAAAGAACACGTAATACTCCTTCTTCTTCCTTCCTACAATCAAGTTTATCCTCTACTCTCCCTCTCAGTCCAACGTTTTGCTCCATCTCTCTCTATATGAACAAATTCGGAAAAGGGAAAGGTAGAGGATGAAGATTCATCTTCTCCGGTGAGTTTAAACAACTCCGACGCGGCTACCGGTGACGGTTTCCGGTGCCGGAGAAACTCTTTGTTCCGGTTTTGATTCTTTACAATTTTTTATATCCTTTTCTTCCCTTGTTCCAAATCAAAAGAAACGAAAATCAAAGAGGGAGAGAGCAACGACGTGGATCCATGAATTCGTTCTCAAATTTTTGATTTCAAAGACAAACAATTATAACAAAGAAAACGTTATTACCTCTCCTTCAATCCTTCGACGGTGCAGGTATGATTCGAAAGAAGCTGGTGCTGTTCCGAACTGCTCATTGCTCACGTTTTTGGTTCTTGTTCGATATAGATTTGGTTCGGCTCCTTTCCGTTTCGATATGCTCTTCGTAGCTTCGCCGTTACCGGAAAATGTTGCTGTTCGCGGCTTGGGGCTTCGGTTCTATCTCCCTCCTCTGTTCATGATCTGAAGCTTTGAGGCTGGAAGATTCGATCACTTCTTGCCTTGTACGGTCCAGCTAGCTTCGTTAATGGTACTTCAATGATGATGAGTTTGATTCATGATCAAAATGGCTTGGATTTTGTGATTGAAAACGTGGTGTGTTGTTGATGGATTGAGGTGAACCGATTCTGAATTGTTTGAAGATTAAATAAAGGAATGAAGTTATTGGAAGGATTGAATGAAGAATTGTTGAAGAAAAAGAAGAAGAAAAGATGGATTAGGGATGGAGAAAGTGGTGGTTATGGAGGTTTTTGTGGTGGTTATGGAGGTTGAAGATGAAGATTGAAGGTGGTTTTGGTGGTTAGGGTTGTTGAAGGTGGTGGTGGAAGTTGGTTATGGTGGTTAGAGTGGTGGAGAAAGTTTGTTAGGGTGGTGGAAAGTTGGTTAGAAGAGAGGGAAAAAATTGAGAGGAAATAATTAAAATGATTTTGTGATTTTTTGAGTTTTTGTGAAAAATGATTCATTGTGTTATTTTGACCATGACTTTGACTTATATAGGGGATGAAAGGAATGCTTGGACCAATGAGGAAATGCCACATGGACTTGGACTCTAACAAACTCTTAAGAACCAATAACATTTGGACACATGGCACTTGGACTCTAACAAACTTAAAAGGGATTAAAACGTAAATAACAAAAGTGCGCGGACTAAAATGAAAATTAAAACTAAAATTGAATTGAAAAAGTAAATTGAAAATTAACGTAAAATGAGACGATTAAAAACAACAAAGCAGATTAAAACGAATCAGAAATATTATGTGAAATGACCAAAACGCCCCTAGGGACTAAAATGACTCGAAACGACTCAAATGCAATTTAAAAAATGATTTTTAACAAGGGATTAAAGCAAGAGTTTATTCAAACAAATTAAAAGACTCAGAGACAAATTTTTAGAATTTAACCAGAGTTTTGACATATGAAAAGACCAAAATGCCCCTAGGGGCAAAACTGACTCAAAAATGACTTCAAATGCAATTTTAAAATGGATTTTGACATAGAATTGAAATGAAGACTTATTCAAACTATTTGAAAGGACTCAAACAAATTTTTAAAGATTGAAATAGATTTTGACATAGGAAATGACTAAAATGCCCCTAGGGGCTAAACTGACTAGAAAATGACTCAACTGATATTTTTTGAAATGAATTTTGACATGAGATTGAAACAAGGACTTATACAAACCAATTTAAAAGACTCAAACAAATTTCAAGGATTAAAATGAATTGAATGCAGGAAATGACTAAAATACCCTTTTACATGAATTTTGCAAGTAACATTGAAATAAAATGCAGAGAAAGATGCAATTGATCAGAGACATATCAAATGACTTATAATGCAAGAAAAGAAGAATTGAACAAGTATTTTTAGATCCAAAATTAGGGTATAACAATGAGATGTGATATTCCAAGTTCCAACAAAGTTGTGCATGGTTAGATACATGTCAATCTTCAGCTTCTCTTAATATGACAAACATTGATCTCATCCCAAAAGGCAATTCTCAGACTACGATGAAAGATTGGAGGCTGATAGCTTTCCGTAATGTTCTCTATAAATTGATCTATAAGGTCCTCGCAAATAGGTTGAAGTTTATTCTCCCACAGTGTATCTCTGATAATCAATCAGCCTTTGTACCTGAGAGGTCAAATCTTGATAACGCCATGGCTCCAATAGAAGTCATCCATCACATGAAAATAAAGACTCGTGGTAATGAGGGATGTGCGACGCTAAAACAAGATATTAGTAAAGCGTATGATCGTATAGACTGGGATTTTTTGAAGCAGGTGTTGTTGAAAATGAGCTTTAATGATAAATGGATACATTGGATGAGTATGTGCGTGTAGTCAGTTGACTACTCTATGCTGGTCAACAATGACTCAGTTGGGCTAGTTAATCCTGAGAGAGGTTTGCATCAAGGAGACTCTTTATCCCCGTAGTTGTTCATTATTTGTACGGGTGGGTTATCCTCTCTCATTCGAGATGCTAAAGATCATGGTGTTATTAATGGTACTCGAGTTTGTAGAAGTGAACTTCCCGTGTCTCATCTTCTCTTTGTCGATGATTGCTTTCTATTCTTCAAAGCTGAGGTGAACCAAGCTCAAATAATGAAAGACATTCTTACTATTTATGAGGCAGCCTCATGACAAGCCATTAGCTTACACAAATTTGAAATTTATTGTAGTCGGAATGTGTCGGATTCCATGAAGTTGACCATTACTAACATTTTGGGAGTGCTGTCTTTCATTAGCACAAGAAAATATTTGGGGATACCATCTATGATAGGGTGGGAGAGGAATGCTATTTTCTCTTATATCAAAGACAGAGTGTGACATAAGATCAACTCTTGGAGTAGTAGGTGCCTTTCTAAAGTGGGGAGGGATGTAATGATTAAATCGGTTCTTCAGGCTATTCCAACTTATGTCACGAGCATCTTTCAGTTACCAACAACCCTTATTATATCTATAGAGAAAATTATGAATTCATTCTGGTGGGGGCATGGTGGCTCCAATAGTCGTGGTATCAATTGGATGTTGTGGGAGAAGCTGTCGATGTATAAAACTATGGTGGCATGGATTTTAAAGACCTCTCGTCTTTTAACTTGACAATGCTAGGCAAGCAAGGTTCAAAATTTCTCAGAACCACAATTTCTTGTCTCTTGTATTTTTAAAGCCAGGTACTTTCCTAAAAAAAACTATCTTATGACCACCTTGGGTCCTTGGGTCATAATCCTAGCTATGTTTGGCATATTATTATGCGTGCTAGTTTTCTTGTTCGTGGTGGATCACGGTGGAGTATAGGCTCATGTACCTATATTCCCATTCTTGATGAACCTTGGTTGTTGAATGGTGGTTGTATTGATGATAATATCACAAGAGCACATTTGGTTCATGACTTTAGGGTGCATAGTTTAATGGATACTAATTCCAAAAGTAGGAATGATGATTTAGTGAAACAGGTTTTTAGTGAGGACATAACTACTTATATTCTAAACACGCCTATTTTTAATTAGATTCCTAATGACAGGTTTGTTTGGAAAGCTAAGAAAAATGGTTTGGATTCTATCCATAGTGCATACAGGTTATGTGTTGAGGATCTAGTTGATACGGCCCATTTGAGGCGCCCGAGGTTTTGGTATGACATCTGGCAGTTAAAAGTTCCTCCAAAGGTGAAGAACCTTATTTGGCGAATGTGTAGGGGCTGTTTGCCAACGTGTGTTCGTCTTCGAGACAAAGGAGTCCAATGTCCAATGAACCGTGTTAGATGTAATTCCAATCATGAAGATCCTGCTCATATTATTTTTGAAAGTCGTTTTGTGATGCAAGTGTAGCAAATGGCTAGTATTTGGAGTGAGGTAAACTATGTATTTCTTGTCACTAACTCGGCCATAAAAGCTATTTTTTCTCAAAACGATATTTCTTCCATATGTAACTACATAAATTAATATCTCGAACCAGATGAGATTGATGTAAACGAAAAAATTCTTTCTCAAAAGTTTTAACGCTGTTGCATTTCTAAAACTGGATTGAAACTCATCTTTTTCAAAAAATTCATTAACATCATGAAAAAAAATCTCATCATGAAAAATAATCTCTCTCAAGAGTTTTAAGCCTAGGTATACAAATAGTCAGTGACGAGAACTTTGTATACAAGATCGGAGAGGGTTCACAAGATCGTGAATCGGGGGATCGTAACACGGATCGTAAGATTCTACCAAATTCACATATTGACATATATATATGCATACAAACTCATGTAGAAGCATAAAAAATGAAAAATATATTATATATAAGTAAAAAAAAACACTGTAAATACTTGATCAATAAACAAACAAATTGTGTACTTGTTAATTAAAACTTAATATAACAAAGTATTTTCTTTTATTGGTAATATTATTGTGTTTATTTGCATGTATTTTTAAAATCACATTATTGAAAGATAAAAGAAGAAGAAAAAAACAGATTAATTAATTTGATAAAACAAAGTATTAAAAGGTTATTTAAACTAACGTGAGAGAGGGAGGAGAGAGGGAGTAGTGCTATGAATCTGGGTGAATTGCATTGGCAAGTTTCCTCAAATTATGGGTGTATTGATAAGTTTCCACAATTATTGCTTAGTGGGTTTATTGGGATGATTTTCTATAATAAATTGAGTTATTATTTTGACTAAATAATTAATGGGTTTAATGAAACGAACCAATAAGAAATGAAAAAACTTGTACAAAAAAATAAAATAAAAGCCACAAAACGCATTTTGATGAAACCGGGTCGTGGGTCCGACCCGCAAACCGGAAATTCAAGGAAGACAACCAGAATCAGTTAATCGCTGTATCTACTAGTTTCCGCGGCGATCCTGGCCGCGCCTACCATATTCCGATTCCGGCCATACTCCAGCACGTCAAGGGGTAACAAGATCGCAAAATCGTACAATCCCACGAGTTGGATCGCGATTTTGACTACCATGAGTATACTAACCAACTATAGAAAATCTAATATTTAAGGCAACCAAACTGAATTGCAATAATGTTTGATTTCCATCAAATAACTAATTGAAAAGTAGCACAAATCCCTTATTCCTTAACACGGTTGAATCGGTCAAGTTCCTCTGCCAATCAAACAACGATTATTTCTGAGAGTTAGAGTTATGATGGATCATTTGGATTGAATAAGTACAGTGTGTCCACGAGTTAGTTATATTATTTAATCAGCTAGTTAGAACTTGAAAGGGATTGGCAAAGGTAAATAAATAGTGGAAAAGCAAAATCAAGGGTTCATTTTGTAATTGGATAGCTTTTGTGTGAAAGAAAAGATCTTTGGGGAAGGTGAAACCCTTGGATATAATTATATATGGTTTAAATATAGTTTTAGCCCCTACAAGTATATGAGTTTTTGGTGCTCGGTGTCACAACCGCTACAAAAACACCGAAGCGAACAACAAAAATCGTACATACATTTATGATGTGTCATTTTGTAATGATGTGGCACTGATTAGCTACATCCAAAACTTAATGTTATTAACCTCTTTTCTCTATCTCAATTTTCTTCTTCCTCCTCGTTTACACTTACACGGACTAAAACCAAAAAACCCTATAACTGCTAGGACTAAATAATGCTAAAAGGTCGATACACCGGAATAGCACAGTCAACTCTTTCAGACAAATACACACAGATCAGTAAAGAAAATTGTACTAGCCTAGACATTTTCCAAATGATATGATAGTAAGCTCCTCTTGACCTCCTAGTTTAGCAAAATACTACTCCATCTGTCCCGTATTAAATGACCTAACTTGAAAATGTGTATTATTCATATAACATGTTTTGACCTTATTTTCCTACTAATATATAAAAACAAAATATATTACATAAGATGTTGTTGGATTTGTCTCGATGAATATTTTTAAAATATTAAATTTTCATAATTTTTTATAATGCATTATTAAAGATATTTAAGTTCAAAATTGTGCATTGACATACGTGACAAAGTCAAGTAGGTCATATAGTATGGAACTGAGGGAGTAATAACAATGATCAGAATAAATACGATATAATTAATGGGATTACCTTCTAAATTACCTTCTATGTCCTCAAATTCAATGGGATTCACTTTGTCAATTGCGAGGCATAGTTGAAGACCCAGTCTTCCCTGCCTCAGTAGTCTGCAACTTTTGTGCATGATCATTGTCGTCAGCTATATTAGACAAAGTTTGAATCATTTGATCTAGGAAGCATCACAAAATCTATTGCATCTAGACAAAGATTATTGATATCCTCTATTTTGCAAGATGGAAAAACTCAATTGCCTATATAAAAAGGAATAAATCATCAATTTGATATCTAAACTACCATTCTTTCTTTAATTTGGTACTTCAACTATAGAAATATGGCTGTGTTTGGTAACACAAATAAGCTA
Organism: Medicago sativa; assembly: GCF_051527215.1. Classification (NCBI taxonomy): domain Eukaryota; kingdom Viridiplantae; phylum Streptophyta; class Magnoliopsida; order Fabales; family Fabaceae; genus Medicago; species Medicago sativa. The sequence continues at coordinate 18,885,416 of NC_140753.1, read as the reverse complement.
GCTTATAACTTGTTGGATTAGTTTATAAGCTCGATAGATGAAAACATGATGTGTTTGGTAACAAATTTTTCTCATCAGCTTATAGCTTTTTGTGAGAAGCTATTTCAAGTAGCTTTTGAGCTTATAGCTTGTAGTTTTTTTTTATATTTTCTTCCATTTTTAACCTCATTAATTTAATTTTATTACATTTTTAATAAAAAAAACTACCCACAATCATATATAACTACCCACTTTTAGTGAGAAAAAAAAAAAACATAACTACCCACTTTTTATATTTAGGTGCAACCAGCATGTTGCACGTTATTACCATGCTCTATTTTTCTTATTACCTTGCGCTTAATTCATGTAATATATTTATAATCGAAAATAAAATATACAATAAATAGTGAAGCAAATGTTTAGTAAAAAAAATGTTAATTGAATTCATAAAACATATTTATCATTTTCAGGATGAAAGTAATTTGAAATAAATTTAAATATTTAAAAAGAAATAAATTAAGTAATTTTTTTATGTATATATTTTATAAAAAATAATAATTTCTTTTTATGTCATTTTATACTTATCAGCCACTAAAAAAAATTACTTATCAGCCACAATTCTTTTTCAAGAAACATTCCACTGCTTTTGCATTCTTTAATCCTTTTGGCATCATTCTCACTAAAAGGTGCAACATCCTTAGTGAAATCAGGAATTTGAAAAAGCTTCGGCAACAATTTGATCTAGCAGGAAACACAAACATAGGGTGTGTTTGGTAAAAAGAAGCTATAAGCTAGCTGATAGCTGATAAGCTAGCTGATAGCTGAAAAGCTAGCTGGTAGCTGATGGCTGATAGCTGATAGCTTATAGCTGAAAAGTTAGCTTATTAAAATAAAAAGTGTTTGGTAAAATTAGCTGTTCAAGTGGCTGATAAATATAAAATGACGTAAAAGGACAATCTTTTTTTTTATAAATCATATATACAATTTTTGTTAATTAATGTATTTCTTTTTAAATGTTTAAATTTATTTCAAAATATTTTCATCTCCCAAATGATAAATGTATTTATGAATTCAATTGAAATTTTTTATTTAACAAAACTTTCTTTTAATGAATTTTACTCTAAACTTTTATTGTAAATTTTATATAAAATTATTTATTATTGAATTAAGAGTATGTAAAAAAGAAAGTGAACAAGAAAATTTGAAAAAGATTGTGGGTAGTTTTTTTTAAACGTGGGCAATTGAATAAGAATGTGGGTAGTTTTTTTTAATTAAAATTAAATTAAACTATATTAATAAAAGGTTAAAATTGGAAGAAAATATAAAAAGCTACCAGCTATAAGCTAAAAAGCTACTTGAAATAGCTTCTCAAAAAACACTATAAGCTCATGAGAAAAGCTTGTTACCAAACACATCACGTTTTCATCTAATAAACTTATAAGCTAATCCAAGAAGCTATAAGCTAGCTTTTTTGTGTTACCAAACACAGCCATAAATTAGAGACAATGATTACCCTAAACCCTAAACAGAACATAGTAACACAATATGACGTTGAGTGCAATGTTGCAAGGTTCGAGGTCTGCAGCTATGTCCGTATTATCAATGCAAGTCACATGCTATCTATATACTCTTCCTCTCGTGTTCAAAAAAACTCAAACATCAACACCATTGCAGCAAAGGCTACGGTGCATAATCTTTATGCTGATGTCTAATTCAAAGATCGATTAATTCAGGAGTCCAATTCCACCGTTCACTTATAGAATTTTTTTTAAAACATCTTATTTTAAACTCTTATTTATGTCCGCATTAGAGCGTTGTTGAGGAATTGCGGAGACAAAAGACGTGTATCATGATTGGATTTGAGTTGAGTATGATCTCAATCCTTAAGCACTTCGCCCTTTCATACATTAGGTTTTGGGGTTGTGTAAATTTGGGTCGAGCATTGTCTCAATCCTTTAAGCACTTTACTAGGGACAATCTCTTCCCTTTCTAGCTATCACATTTCATCTTCTTTGATACCAATCCACCGGTCAGTCCAAACCCAAAGCTAAATAATATGAATTAGATTCGAGTAAGAAATACTGTCTAATTTTTTTTGACAAAATTAAAAGAAAATACTTTAATTTCACGTTTACAATATTCCTGCTGTTTATCTGAGAAAATAGTCCTCTAAATTTAATAAAAAAATGACATATTAAGGAGGAGAAGTGAATTTTGGCCTTAATGTAAAACATAGCTTTAAATATGTTTTTAAGCTTGATAAACCTTTATAAAGGTCAGACCACACTTTGAAGATTGTATGTTGTATGTCCAAAGGTCAGGCTCAGGTCAAATTTTTTTTATAGTAGGCTAGACTCAAGCCTTATAAACCCCTGCCTGACCTATTCCCACCAATGATATGGCCAAAGTAGTAAAAAAATTACGTACATATTTTTAATTTATTTTCAATTTTAAATAAATTTTGACATATAGTATTTGTACCCATCTTAATTTTTATTTTATTATTTATGGATACCAAAGACTAGAGCTATCCATTTTTTTTTTATTGCTACGTGTCTTCTGTCCCCACTCTAACTTACAATTTGGCACTTGTATTGTATCATATAGGCCTTTTTTTAGGAGAATCCCTAAGGAAATAGACTGCAGTGTTTTATTCTTTGTAATTTTGCTTAAACTAATGTAAGGTTTAGTGGTTTGATTAGTAGCTTGATTAATTGACACCACTGAATTGATGATTGAATAATATGAATATTTTTTCTTTTTCGAGACCAACAAAGACAGAAAAGCAGTAATCTAATTTAACGAGAATCAATTATTGATAATAGAGGGTATTTCTGACTTTTAAACGTGCGTGGTCTAATTATTCATTCCAAGGCTCTATCTCATTTGCTAGCAATTTGCTGTTACATTATATAATGACAAGAATGATGAGCAAAAAAAATCATACTACTAATATATCATTCTAAGAATATGGAGTCCCAGAGCTTCACTCAAGAGCAAGGGTTAGTCTAATTGCAGTTTTTTTTTTTTCCATCCTTTATTTCATCTTTACAGTTTATTAACATTTATTTGTAGCTCTTCTTTGTTTCATTTTCATACATTTTTCTTTTACTCCAAAATAATGCGCTCCATTTTTCATACCTGTCATAATTAACCAATAAGCTTTGTGTAGGAAAGTCCCAGCTCAAGATAAAAACTCAGGCCAGGGCTTGGGCAATGTGTTGTGCAAGACTGGTAAAGGTTGGACATGTGTTATAACTAGGACTGAAGGGCCTGATGCTGGCAAAGTTTTTGCTAAATGTGGTGAAAATTGCAACTGCACGCTGTATGTCAAAAACCACTCCTCTTATTATTATTTTAACTGCTAATTTAACAATTTGACAAGAAAGCTATCGTGATAAAAAAATATAACTCCAAGCAGTATTTGACATTTTAGTCAATCTGTTATAAATTTATAATGAGTCATTGAGAAAAGTGTGAAAGACTATATTAGGTTTTCACTCTTTATTTATTAGTTTTTAAAAAATATTTCATACTTATTTAATTATTTGTTTGTAATATGGTCCAACCATTGTTAAAATGATTGCACCATGACATGAAGATCTTACCTATTGAACTTTTACCTAATAAGTTGAACGATAAATTAATTCTAAACACAAAAGCCTTAAATCTCAATTTCATATTATAATTAATTCTTGACGTAAAATCAATTGACTCGATCACTCAAACAACTACAACTAATTTTATGCTTATAGAATTATTTTTGTCAAACTTTTATATATAATTCATTTTTGAAGATTTTTACTATATATTGCACATGTTTAAAATTCTAGATGTTATCAAACTCTTATGCAGTGATGGTGGAGCTGGGTCACCAGTTATTGAGAGTAGCAGTGACAATGGCAGTGAAACATTCTGCAAGTGTGGTGAAGGGTGGAGTTGTTCCATTTTCAAGACTGAAGGCCCTGGTGTAAACTCTGGCAAGGGCTTTGCTGAATGCACTCAACAGTATAACTGTGCTTGTAACTGTTGATTCTGATAGACCAATTGACCCCTACTATGCTATTGGTCTGTAAAAAAAATTGTACTAAATAAAGGGATTATTATCATTATTATGTGCCATCAGTTATGAAGTTGGTTTGCTACATGTTTGTAACTTAAGCAGCAGTGTGTATGTTTGGTTGTGTGATCGAAAAATAAATAAATTGGAATGCATTGTTTCACGTTAAAAACGAGTTGTATGTAAATGTTTATTTATCTTACGATATATTCGTGTAAAGATAAATTGATCATAAAAATTGTTCGTTGAGGTAAAAACTACAAAGTGTAACTTCTAGTTTAGAATAAATTATAAATGCAAAATCATTCCCACTCTAGGATATCCGAACTTAGTAGCTAGTTTTTAGTTCCCTCAGTTCATCTTTGAATAGGTATCCCAGTTAACTAGACAACCTGGAGGGACTTCCAGCCATATAGGAAAGAAAAGGTCTAGGGCCAGTACTCCCGGAACTCTGCTTATAGCAAAAGGGGGATCTGCTTTTTATGCAAAACTACTAGACAAAGAGTGAGCATAGACTCTTTTTATTGATATTTCCCTCGGGTGGCTGCTGAATAACTGCACAAGGTCTAACCTCTTTCCTCATATCCTCCTTAGCTTCACTCTCCCCATACTCCATCAACACAAAATTCATATGCCCAAAATACCCCTCCGCTTCTCCCCGTCACAATCTAGCATAGAACTCAGTGATACTCCCACACTTGTACATATGCTCTCAAGTCCTATATAATTCAGTTTTGGAGTATATCATAAACTTTGCATTAGAAGGGACATAATAGTAAAACCCGCGCTTCAGAGAGGAGAAAGAGTAAGTGTTTGCGCATGCAATGATGCCTATCAGCTATATATCCTTTATTTTCTTTATGAGGTTGTTTAATAGGTTGGATATCTATAGATAAAACATATCCGATTAGAGATGTTTAAGAGGTGATTTTTAAGGGGATGAATGATACACGACTTCACATAGAAAGCGTGCTTTTAGAAATCGTGGTTGAGTGTTACACTATCCTACAAAGTCAGTTTGTGAGGTGATGATTGCTCCCAACTATAAACACATTGTTAGGTATCTCTTATCCGACATGAGACTATTTAACAATAACAATGTCATGTTTTTAGTCATGAATGTTGTGTTTATAAAAATTGGTTTTGTCATCCAAAAAAATCTAGCGGCGCAACATGTTGTTTGTTTGCCTTCTATTCATGTGTAATTGATTTTTATATATATAATTCTATTGAAAATGATTTTATATGATAAATAATTGAAATAGCATAAATGAGATATTATCCACACTTTTTTTAAGATCCATTCTCACAAATAAATGAGATGCTTAACTGAGACATTCTTGCTCACTTAAAAAAATTTCCACAATGATTGTATCTAATAGGTACCAAATCTTAATAGGGTGCGTTTGGTTTGCAAAACAGTTAGTACTAGACAGAACAGTGCAAGATAGAATAGCACAACACAAGGTAGAACAACACATGACAAATTTTTTATATGATTGAATTTATTTTTTTGTTTTATACGATTTTTGGGGACGATATGCTATTTTGGTATTTTAGACAACTTGTACGTGTGACAAAAAGTTGTGCTGTGGTTTGGTGAGGGACAAAAATATCAGTTTTTGTCCTGTCTCTTGCCTCCAGTTTGTCATGTACCTGAAACAGTTTTACAAATCAAACACAGGACAACTTGAGTTGTTTTGTCATGTGCTTCATTTTTTAGCAAATCAAACACACCCTATAGAGTAAGACTTTATTGGTGTAGATGGTCTTACTTTTTTTTTTTTTTTTTTTAGAGGATGGGCACCTGGTTATCTTGTTAGGCCATTTTTTGAGGTGAAGCCCCTCGGAAAAGGACATTGGACGGTAGTGTTTTATTCCTTTTTGTTTTTTGCTTAAAATAATACAATTTGGTGAGAGTCTTTTTTTAGGGGACTTCGGTGTGAGTAGTACGAGTAAAAATCCTCATTAATTCCTGAATTACGTGCAATTAAAAAAAAGAAAAATTGTAAAATTTTACATTGAAAAAGTTGTGTTTTTAATGCTTCAATGTGTAGAATAGACAATTTTCAATATAAAGTTAGCATTTTTCTATCTTTTATTTACGTTAAAACTATAGTTTAGATAGACACTCTATTTCTTTTAAAAAATGAAGAGGTTTCCAACCCGAACTCAAGTTGTACGCCACTCACTTGGTGATGATGATGTTTTTTTTTCTTCTTTTGAAAGGTGGTGATGATAATGGTATGTATATTAATAAATGGAATATTTGTTTTGAGGGGTAATAAATCGATTATTAAAAACAATACATGCCTTGTATATTGATTTTGAGCAAATTCAGCAAGGGTATCTAATGGCATGTTTGGTAACGCGCACAAACAACCAATCTCGCGTTACGATGCCGTTCTCATCGCAATTTTATTAAGTTTCTTATTTGAGCTTTACACTAAACGCAAGGCTGCGTTTACATCCCCGCTGCACCAAACACCGGCTAAGTGGATTTAATAGAAGTATGAATCTATTATTATTATTTTCTCTTTATTCAAGAAACTTGATGCGACAAACGATATCATACAAATTGTAAAAGTAACTGAAATAAAATATGATATCATTGTTAATGTTTGGTTTTTTTTTTTTTTTTGAGGAATTGTTAATGTTTGGTTAACAAGTGATTATCATGTCATTAATATAAGAAACCATAATTTTTTGCTATTAGAACAAAATAAGTATCAATTGCATAAATATGATGTAGCATTCTAAAGACCATTTATTAGTAGTGTATAGGGATGGGAATAGGCCAGGCCGGCCTACAGGGGCCTACGGCCTAGCCTACGACAGGCCAGGTCAGGCTAGGCTTTTTTTTTAAATAGAGAAGGCCTAGGCTTTTTTTTAAGCCTATTTAGCTTAAAAGGCCAGGCCACAGGCCTCTCAAAAAGCCTCTTAAGCCTATTAGGCCGGCCTATTTAAGTAATATGAATATTATTATTTATTATTATATTCTATTTTGTACTTTGAATTAAAATATAAATTTGTAAACTTTTTCAATAATTTAAGCTGTATTAGTATACATTAATTTTTTGCATATATAAATGTATTATTATAAAGTAGAATAGAAATATGATACAATATATAGTCGAATTCCCTAAAACTTCATGTTGATTATCAAAAGAGAGTTTAATATAATTGAACTATCAGTTCGCTAGTCCATTTTAACTTAGATCACATTGCTTATTTAAAGATGTTCATAAGATATAGGCTTTTAAACAGGCTAGTAGGCCGTATCAGGCTTTGAGAAGGCCAGGCTCAGGCCTAAAAAGTAGGCCTATGACAGGCCGCAGGCCAGACTTAGGCTTTAAAAAAATATGGCAGGCCAGGCTTAGGCCTTGTAAAGCCTAGCTCGGCCTAGCCTATTCTCATCCCTAGTAGTGTATAAAAAGCAGCAGTATTTTTCAATCTAGGTTCAATTATTGAGAAAGAGGCTGTTTATGACTTTAAACATGGTCCAATTATTCATGATAGAGGGAAGTTCCGACTTTTCAAGGCTCTACCTCATTCACTAGTTGATACATTATATAATGACAAAATTGATAAGCAAAAGAAATCATACTACTCATATCATTGTGAGAATATGGAGTCCCAAAGCTGCACTCAAGAGCAAGGGTCAGTTTAATTAAGTTTCATTTTTCATCCTTATTTCATCTATATAGTTTTATTCATTAATATTAATTTGTAGCACCAATACTCTTCATGTTCCATTTTCAAGCATAAATAAATCATAGTTAAACCAATAAGCTTTGTGCAGGAAAGTGATAGTTCAAGACAAAAACTCAGGCCTGGGTTTGGGCAATGTGTTGTGCAAGACTGGTAAAGGTTGGACATGTGTTATAACTAGGACTACTGGACCTGATGCTGGCAAAGTTTTTGTTAAATGCGGTGAAAATTGCACCTGCACACTGTATGTCACACACAGCTCCTTTTGCCTATTTTAATTTTACTACCATCGAAATGATTTTGATCAAAATGAGTTTAATGTAAAGTGATTAATAATATTTTTCAAAATCGAATGAATTGGTTGGTTCAACTGGTTAATCGAGAATCAACTAGTTCCTCAATCGATTTGATCCTTGTTACTTTGCAGTTTCATTTTTTAGATTGAATTGGGTTATAATTCAATTGTTGTCAGCGCAACTAATTGTCATTTTAGGTTTTTATTTCATTCTTTTACTTATTCATTTAGTTGTAATCCGATTCAACTATTGTTACAACATAAGTCTTACCGATTTGAACCAGAGTCCTATTGTTTTTCAGAATTAACTCTTGAGATAAAATCGGTTCGACTTGAGACCATTCAAATATGCCACAAATCTAGGCTTATATTTAAAGAAATATAATTCATTTTTGGAAGAATTTTACCATATATATTGCACTGCTAGATGTTGACAAACTCTTGTGCATGCAGTGATGATGGAGCTGTGACACCTGAAATTGAGAGTAGCAGTGACAATGGCAGTGAAACATTCTGCAAGTGTGGTGAAGGATGGAGTTGTTCCATTTTTAGGACTGAAGGCCCTGATGCAGATTCAGGCAAGGGATTTGCTGATTGCACTCAAGAGTATAACTGTGCTTGTAAATGTTGATGACCAAATTGTCCCTAGAGAAGTGATTCACTAAGGGACTTTCAAGTTAATAAAATATCAAGGTTAATTAAATTGTACTAAATTTGGTTTATCATCGGTATTATGTGTGATCGGCTATGAATTTGGTTTGCTACATGATTGTAATTAGTAATGTGTTTGGTTTGATCATGTTCTTGTAATGCAATAGTATGTGTTTGGTTTGATCTTGTAATGCAGTGCAGACACCTCTGTTGTCTCTTAAAATTTCAAATTTGATTCCTTGTTAGTATTAGTTTTTTTTTCTTTTCACAATTATAAGAACAGTCTGAAGCATGGTCAAGAAGTTTTTGTTAACTAATTTAAGAATTAAGAAATTACTGGTTAGCATAATATTGATGATAATCGCTATTTTGACAAGTCTTTAACTTGTGTTTTCAATATTTTTTTTTATAGATATCTTAAACAATGCTAACACTAGTTAGCATGATCCGTTAAGAAATGAGGATGATCTCTAGTATTTAGTGGAAGAAATATTTTGTACCATTTCAACATTTTAATTTGTTTTTGAAATTAAGGTTAATAGGTATTATGAATCTATTATCTAGTTTGAACACTACTTTTTAGAGCAAAGACTCTTTCTAATCACCAACAAAAAAATGTACGTCTTCGGAAAGGGAAAAAAACACTGATCAAACAACAGCTACAACAAAAACTATTTTAAGTGTTCAAATTTTTGTTAAAACTTATGTGTTCGATTGAACTTTTGAACTCTCAAATGACTAAAATGAGTCTTTTCTTTTAGATATCAAAGATTTTACAGACAATTGCACAAAAAAAAAGCATATAGGACTCAAATGTCCCTTTGAGACCATTCTTGAATCATCCTTTAGGAAAGATTTCAAATTTGCAGCATGAGTTTGTATTTTCGTAAGAAGTTAATACTTAATACGTGTAACATAGCAAAAAAAAAACATGTATTTTTATGAAAAAACAGATCAAATTTTATCAAACACCACAAACTCAAGTACAAAACATGTTTAGATTAGAGATCCAAAGTCATTATAAAATAGCTATTGTGTGCAGTATACATTTAACTGGCCTGGCACACAAAATTAAACATAAATTAATATCTATGGCTCATACTGACTGCAGCTGAATGTTGTATCTATTGATTGCATAATATTAAAGCTAAACGATATGCAAATGCATAATATTATCAGAGCAAAATGTATACCATGACATAACCAGGGCATGAAAGCATATGTTTGAATCAATTTCAAATATTAAAGCAGAAAGATAAATAGGAAACACAGTACTTAATCACATAAATCATTGATAGCACAAGATGAAAACAACATAAACCAATAACAAAAGAAGTACTATAAAGACTAAACATAGAAGAATGCCACAAGATTCAACTCATAGTACAACAACATAGAATATATACAATCATCTATGAAGCAAAATACTCCTCAAATTAAACATGTCCCGATGTCGGATACCATATGTGTCTGACACCAACGCATATAATTACATTGAATTATATCATTTTCTTAAATTATTATGTGCGTCAATATATTTATGTCATGTCTTGTGTTTGTGACTGTGCTTCATAGACATTCATACATAATCCATATATACATAAAATTCTTATAAAATGATTACAACATGTTGATATATTGTTCATACGATGAACACAAAACATAAACTAACGACTTACAAAATCAAGAATACTGTTTCTACAGCCAGGTCTATCATCTTTCCTCACATACTCCCTCGCATCATTCTCTCCATACTCAACCAACCCAACCTCACCCTTCATCTTCCACAGCTTCTCCCCAAAATTTCTATGCCCAAAATACCCCTCCGCCTCCACCTTCTCCCCGCCCTCCGCCACAACCACCACCGGTACCCTCTCATAAAACCCAGCTCCCACACCTTCAAATTCATCCAACCTAACCACAGCGTCATCTGAAACCGCGTAAACTTCTCCCTTCACCCGATTACCCGACCCGGGTAGGTTGATCAGGTATGGTATTCCGTGGGGTCCAATCACCAGAGGATACGGTTTCTGTGTGGAGTATGTATTCTTGAAAACGGCGTCGTCTTTGGTTTTGAGATCTTCCATTAAACCGTGGTTGGGGAATCCTTGTTTCAATGTTCCGTATGCGAAGATCAAGTGCGCTTTCGCTTTCGCCATTGTTTCTCTCTTTCTTTCTCATTTGCAGTGTCGCGCGATTCTGCATATTCATCTGTTTATTTTCGTTTTCAAGGCCCATGGGCTTTCGCCTCAAAAGGACAAAGGAAGAAAATTGTTAAATGTACCACCAACAATCTATTGGATACTCCAATATCTATTTTTACGGTGAAGAAAAAATGTGAACCAAAAAAATATGGTTTTTACTATAGATAATTAAAAAAGAATCAAGCTTATGGTTTATATAATGAAGAAAAATATTTATGAATTAATGTTGTTTGTTGAATATTTTAGATCAAGATTGTTTTTGGAGAGTGCAATTATCAAAAAGAGTTTGAACGTGTTACATGTGTATGAAAATTGCAAAATGTTAAAAGTAAACGTAAAGGTGAAAGAAATAAATAGTTGTTTCAAGTTGAAAAGTTCTCACCGTGGAGCCAAGCAAGCACTTAGAATGATAACAAGTTAACAATAATACACACTAACCTCGAAGACATGATAACAAGTTTAGTTTCTCCAAAGAAATATATGGATGTTGAACTTTAAACAATGTGACTAAGTTTTAAACTAATGATTTGCTTGATGATGATAAGGGGCGGATATGTGTAAGGCTGATTGTGGCTATTGCCACACCAGCCCAATCCATATATATATATATATATATATATATATATATATATATATATATATATATATATATATATATATATATATTATACAGAGCATAATTATATAATATATATGTTCTGTTTTGAAGCATGACAGACATAACTCTTAACTTTTGCGTTTTTTTGATTTTTTTTTTCATGATAATATAAACAACATACATAAATAAATTTACTTGTAAAAATAAAGTCAGTGGGAATCAAACTTGTGAACTCCAAACACATTAACTTGATTACCTTCAACTAAGCTATAATGCTTGCTATATTATTATTTTGTGTGTGAGGGGTAACCTTGGCGCAACTGGTAAAGTTGTTGTCATGTGACTGAAAGGTCACGGGTTCAAGTCCTGGAAACAGCCTCTTGTTGTAAAACAGGGTAAGGCTGCATACAATAGGCATACAATACACCAAATGGTGGGACCCCTTCCCGGACCCTGCATATGCGGGAGCTCTAGTGCACCGGGTTGCCCTTTTTGATTATTATTTTGTGTGTGTGTGTGTGTGTGTGTTGGGGGGGGGGGCACGCGCTAGCGCACGTGCGTGCGCTCTAAGATATATAAATATATATTAAGATTTTGCAGTTTACATTGTATATTATCTATAAATGATTGACGATTTGTTATGATTAATACATATGTTGTTATTTTTGTAACCTATTTCGCCCAAATTTTAGTCTTACTTCCATAAAAAAATAACAATTAGCCCAACTAATAATTCAATCACAATTATCATGAAAAAATCATAAAAAAAACGCAAAAGTTAAGAGTTATGTCATGTCATGAAAAAATCATAAAAAAAGCGCAAAAGTTAAGAGTTATGCAAGTAATAAAGGTTTTTCATATTAGAATTTAGTAGGGCTATACTAGCTAGCTAATATTATCACATGAAGTTTGGAAGATTTTGCTATCTAAAGTTGAAGTTTTATCCCAATGCTTCATCAATAAAATTCTACAATAAAGAAATTCTACACTAATCATCTTCCTCTTCTTCTTTTATTCTTCTTCGTCAAAACACCTTGTCCACAATGTAATCCTGCAAATTTGAAAGAAAAAAAAACACAATTAAATACAAAAAATTACCAAGGCAAAATTAACACAATGAGTGCAAAATTAAAAACAGAAAATTACCAAGGTAGCTGTCACTGCATAGTTTATGACAGCATTGGCAACTTCTTTGCCAAAACTATGAAACCATCCTTGGATGGTTTCAATGGTGATCGGAGTGGTGGTTGTCGTCGACGGAATCACATCCGGAGTAACCTTCAACACCACATGTTGTGGGGTGGTGTTCTCGACCACCACTTCAGAGGAGGAGGAGGAGGAGGCAGCAATGCTTTTACTTGGTTATGAAGGCATGTTTGAAAATTTTGAAATTTTTTAAGTGTCAGCGGGTGTTCTGTTGTTCTGAGTGTTCTAAGCATGTGCATGTATTTATAGTGAGAATCTAATGTTCAGATTATGTTAGGAACAAGTGTAAATTGCTAGGTAGCATTTGATTGATGAACACACGCGTGAGGGACAGAATGGCAGAAATTGCTCGGTTCAAAATGGAATAAGCTACATTTGGTTGGAAACAAGACAAATGAATAATGGGGTTGCTAATGTGTGTGTTTAAATGCAAAAGAATGGCAGAGAATCATATATGAGCATGGTGGAATAAGAGGTGTTCATGACTCATGAGAATGACATGTAGAAAAAAACGAGTTCATAAAATAAAATGGGAAGATTCAAAGGAGAATGGCAGGAATTCATTTTGATAAAAGAGGAATTATGTAAGAATTGGTGGCCAATTCAACGTGATTGTTCAGTTTGACTCATTTCCCTGCTCCTGCGTTTTCTGTTCTTAGTGCGTTTTTTGTTCAATCTCATGGTTAGAGATCAAGAGTCATTGGGCCTAAATGGTTGCAAGCCCAGTTTTTTTTTTTTTTTATGAAGGTAGATATTTAAAGCAAATGATAGTGTGCTATCTCTACGATTCCTCATAGAAAGTGGATTTGTGTGTGTTTTTTTTAAATTATGTTCTTGAGTTCTAATGTTAATAAAAAAAATTATTATCTTTCTTTTTATCGTCAAATCAAGCAAAACATTGAATAAAATCTACTTTTGCATCGGTTCGAACTAAAATAAAAGCTTTAGCATTACTTACTACTAGAACGCCGACCCGTGCATCGCACGGGTCTCACGGGGTTAGCTTTATGGGTTAAGCTTTAGTAAGTAAGATGTTTCGGAAAATAGAAGAGATAAATATGAAATAATTGTTTCGGAAAATAGAAGATCTAAATATGAAATAGTTGTTTCGGAAAATAGAAGAGATAAATATGAAATATGATCAATGGCTAAAATTGAATGGCGCCTAAATGTGCAAGATCCAATGAATTAGAAAAGTGGAGTGAAAATGGGGGGAAAATATTAGGGTTAGGGTTAGCTTTAGGGGTTAAGCTTTAGTAAGTAAGATGTTTCGAAAAATAGAAGAGATAAATATGAAATAGTTATTTCGAAAAATAGAAGAGATAAATATGAAATAGTTGTTTCGGAAAATAGAAGAGATAAATATGAAATAGTTGTTTCGGAAAATAGAAGATATAAATATGAAATATGATCAATGGCTAAAATTGAATGGCGCCTAAATGTTCAAGATCCAATGGCTTAGAAAAGTGAAGGGAAAAATGGGGGGAAAATATTAGGGTTAGGGTTAGCTTTAGGGGTTAAGCTTTAGTAAGTAAGATATATGTTTGAGGGATTAGTAGCAAGTTACTAGTACTACTTGCTTGGTTAAAAAGAAATTAAAAGATAATGGTGAATTTCATTTCATGTCTTAATCAAAATGGTTTTTTATGTCACGTTGCTTTCACATTTTATTTTTTTTAATATTTTTTAAATTGAATTGTTTTATTTGACATAAATATCTCAACAAACAACATTCAGTAAGGAACAATTTCACTAATGGATCAAAATCAGGAACAACAAACAGAAACTCTTAACAATTTAGTTAAAATTTGTAACGTGTTCAATATTTTGTTGGGGCTTGTTGCCTCTAAAGAAGACAACCAATCTGTTCCAGATGACGCTAATAATTTGATAAAATATACCTTTTTAACAGGTTGTTGTTACATGGGCACAATTAATTGTTGTTTGGCAACAAAATTAATGATAAAAAAAATGTAACATTAAGATTATATCCACATTATATTACGTTACTGGGTTAGCATTCATCACCTCCTGTGCGATGTTAACCGTAACGGTAAGTTACTTTACGAGATCGAAGTTTCCGGAGTCGGATACTTCGATCTATTCTTACGTTTTTTGTGCACTTTTTGTGATGACAGTTGGCTTCAATGTCGCTTTTAGGCTATATTTGAAAAGAAAAAAAAAGGTTTACTTCACTAATATAACTTTAGCAGTAGACAGTTATAATATAAGAGTTGAGGACAAAATATAACTATAGCAGTAGACAGTTATGCTTCTTTTCCGCATTGAAACAGATATGCTTCTTTTCCTAATATATATGTATAATTAGCTCATTTTCAGTTTTTATGTATATATATCTGAGAGATAAGTTTTTTTTTGTTCTATTATAATCAGGGGCGGATCTGTGTGAGGCTGAGTGTGGCTATTGCCACACCAGACCAGCCCATACTTTTATTTTTATTTTTATACAGTGCATAATTATATAATATATATGTTCTATTTTGAAACATGACATGACATAACTCTTAACTTTTGTGTTTTTTTTTATAATTTTTTCATGATAATATAAACAACATACATAAATAAATGAGAAATGCTAGGGTCACACCCACTAACACTCTCTTTTAACACACCCAATAAAAATAAGCCATGTGTCCCATTTTTTTAATTCAATTTACCTGTTACTTACTCATCCTGTTGTTTGATTTTTTTTTTTTTGAGAGAAAAAAGAAAAAGAAAAAGAAAAAGAAGAAGTGTATTGCAGTTTGGATCTGAATCGCAAAAATTATTGCTCAATTGCCAGCAATATCTATGTATTGCAGTTTGATTCAATTTAACACTTGAGGCACTTTACAGAATATATAAAAACCTAGATGCAGTGCTCTCTCTCTCGTTTCACAGAAACAATGAACGGCGGTGGTGGCGGGATCTAGGATTCCGATCCAAAAAATGTACAGAAAATCATCCACAATATCATAAAATTTCAAAAAACAGCAATCCAAAGGAAATCTACTCTACCTTAAATAATGTTACATGGATCGCAATGAAACTGCTAAAAATTGTCTGTTCTTTTTCTTTTAGAAACAGGATGAGGAGGTAACAAGTAAATTGAATTAAAAAAATGGGACACATGGCTGATTTTTATTGGGTGTGGTAAAAGAGAGTGTTACTGGGTGTGACCCTAGCATTTCTCTAAATAAATTTACTTGTATAAATAAACTCAGCGAGAATCAAACTTGTGAACTCCAAACACATTAACTTGATTACCTTCCACTAAGCTATAATGTTTGCTATATTATTTTTTTGTAACTTCGATATATATATATATATATATATATATATATATATATATATATATATATATATATATGTGTGTGTGTGTGTGTGTGTGCGCGCGCGCGCGCGTTAGCGCACGTGCGTGCGCTCTAAGATATATAAATATACATTAAGATTTTGCAGCTTACGTTGTGTATTATCTATAAATAATTGACGATTTGTTATGATTAATACATATGTTGTTATTTTTGTAATCTATTTCGCACAAATTTTAGTCTTACTTCCTTCAAAAAAGAAAAAAAACTAGCCCCACTAATAATTCAATCACAGATCAGCCCCTGATGATGATTTGTCTTATAACTGGTATAAAGGATCGGAGTTGTGAAGATTATATCATACGGTGTCCTTAGAGCAAAAGATCGTAACGTTCCAAAAAAACCTAGGAATTTGTTGACGAGAAAATCTATATATCCTCTCAACAATTGAACTCGATTATCAATCTAGGATCCAAGTTTTATTATTAAGAGGTTCTTAGTTGATAAGTTTAAAGCCTTAGGTGTTAGTTTGCATTGCCGTTAAAAAAAAGTGTTTTTTGCATTGCAAGAAATGCTTGAATAAGAAATTGCGATGAAAAATGTAAAGGATCGGAGTTCTGAAGATCATATCATATGGCATTATTATTACAAGTAAAATTGAGTTACATATATCGTTCGAATCATATAGCTAGTAAGATGTTTATCCTACAAGGTCGGATAGACAATTATTTATGGAACCAAAATGAACTTTTTGCATCGATTGTGATCTACTTCTTTTAAATTTTTCTTCCGTACACTTTCGAAATGGTATTTATTTTAAATTTTTTGACAAATTCAATCAATATTTTTATAGTATTCTTAAAATTAAAAATACATTAATGATAAAATTTCATTTATCATTCTCTACAAAAACAAACTCTCAAAAAATGGAAAAGATTTTACTATTTTTTCCTCCGCTCCCCTTCCTCTAGATCCTCCTCTCCATTCTCTCCCTCCAAACTCACAAAAAAAGTCGTAGTATTCACATCTTCTAGTGCACATAATACTCACACATAAGAAGTTTCCCATAATATATTTGATCATATAATAACTTTCAAAGGAACTTGTAAAATTTAAGGGGACCATGGCAGCTACCAGTCCCCCCTCTCCCTCTTGCTGCTAGCCCTATACGATGCTATGTTGCCCAAACTAGAACAAGCTAAAATTAGTGAAGTGAAACAAATTTGGTTTATGAATCATTGCATTCGGCAGAACAGTGAAATAGTCCTGTCTGTCATAATAGAGACATGCATGATACTGATTTTTCATAGATATAGTGTCTTGTTGAAAATATACGTCACACAAGCCAAACAAGTACCATAGTGTTTCAGTAATCTACTGCTCTTAATGTATGGTGATTAAGGCAAGCACGCGTACACAAATGTTGATGTTAGAAAAGGATTGAAATGCTTTTAGAATGAGGATAATAACGCTTCAACAACACACCCTTCTGTTTCTTCTTCTTATATCTTAAATAAGTAATAGTAATCTTGATTCTTGTATGATTTGATGGCACGACAGAATAATTATTGAGCTTAAGTGCTAAGATTTGATCTCTGATGTTGCCGTTAATTTTGCTTAGAAATTTTGTTTGTTTTCTTGTACAGTGGAACACGTCTGTTTGTACACTAATTAACTAGTGACCTTCAAATCACGCAACATACCTAACTTAAGAAAATTAATATTGACGTGCCATGAAATTCCAGTACTTGCTAAGAAGCTAGTTTGTTGACAAATTTAACATTGTTTATATATATGTTTTTATGTGAAATGATAAGTTCAAAGGCATCACATAAAAAATTAAGGCACCTCAACTATATTGACAATTTCTCGGATGATATCTATCATTTACAACATTTTAAAAATAAGATTAAATAAAAAATATACAAAAGCATTTTGGGGATTGAACCAAAATACAAGTGAGAATAATCAAGAGAACTCAACATCTGTCTCATTAAAAAATTTATCAAAAAATCTGAAAGAAATAAAACCTGACAAGAGAAAAAGAGTATCGGGAAAAGATCAACAAAAATAATAAGGAAAAGAGAACCTTTGACATAGAACATCATCAACAAAATTTGAATTCAACGTAACAAACCCTAATTTATTCCGATTTAAAAAATTTAAAATGCAAAGCGAGTAGAATCCATCCAAAGCATCCCAATGTGCTGAAGGCCAAAAGAAACAATTTTATATGTACACCGTTTGCCTTCTCTAAGAATATGAGAAATGTAAAATTGCACGCTTTTTTTATTAACTTCATACAATTCAAGCATCTATTCCTTAGGTGTCAAGGAACAATGGTGTTTATTATTCCATAATGATCACCCTGAAAAGAAGTAGTGATGTGCAGTTGACAACAAATCCACCTAAAATATAGCATTTTTATCCCTGAAAATTCCTGCACAAATTGCAGGGCTTGGAAAATCCTTAACATTATCATTTATATTAAAGCCTAGCCTAGTTAAGGACGGGGCTGCCACACAATACATCCTTAATGCAAGGAACAATAGGTGCATGGATCTAGACAATAAAAGCTTTTAAAAACACAAATTTCTCCATGTCAAAGTAATAGTGCGCCTAGGTATATGATCTCGCTAGTAAGGAAATTGTTAGAACACACTAAATTAGCAACGGTACACCAATTAATATTGACACCATCAAATATTTGTCTATTTCTGCAATACCATATTGTGTTGATCACATTAATAGTGGTTCTAGTGATAACCACTTTACATTGTAGTGACCAAGATTTATAACATTCAAAAAACCATGTTTCAATCATAGTATTCACACTGTGTCCACCTGCATGTTAGAAATGATAGTAATCCAGTACCCAAGTTGACCAGCAAAATGACATTCAAAAAATAAGTGTTGATGAAAACGTTCGGATGAAAGGACAATC
This sequence comes from Medicago sativa, assembly GCF_051527215.1. Taxonomy (NCBI): domain Eukaryota; kingdom Viridiplantae; phylum Streptophyta; class Magnoliopsida; order Fabales; family Fabaceae; genus Medicago; species Medicago sativa. The sequence continues at coordinate 18,866,457 of NC_140753.1, read as the reverse complement.
TCTTTGGATACGAAGAATTGTTGCCATAAATCTTGAGACTTGTCATTAGACTCTTTCAGACGTGTCATTAAACTCTTTCACTCTAAGACGTGTCATTAAACTTTTATATTGGACAAACTTGCGGGGATAATATTCTCGACAAAAGAATTGTTGAGAAAATTCTAATTTCTATTCCTTTCGTCCGAACAATTCTTCATGTTTGTGGCACAAGCTACACACACCACTACAAGAAAACTGTGTTTTAGCGTCGGCCACAAACCCACTCTAATAGGGCTAAAACTGACGCTAATAGTGATTTAGCGTCGGATTAGCGTCGATGTCGGGGGCAGGCTAAAAATATCGAAGCTACCGGATGGAGTCGGCTCCCAACCATCCGAGGCTACTTTAGAGTCGGTCCAACCGAGTTAAAATCTGACTCTACTAATAACCGACGCTATATAGGGCACCATATAAAAGTCAACATAATCGTATAGCGTCGGGTTAGCCGACTCTAATTTCTAGAGAAGATTAAACAATCTGAATAGCATAGAGTCAGAATATCCGACTCTAAAGTCAACATAAAATTGTCAACTGAATCTATTAGAGGCGGCTACATCGACGCTAAAATAAACATTAGGAATAATAATCATTAAACCTTTATTTATTGCCCCTGGTCCTGCATCAAATTAATCGTTCAACCTTTAATTATTGCCCCTTTAATCATTCTAAGAAACAAGACCAACACATCAAATTAACCACAAAAAGTCATAATGCATTAGCATAACAAACAAGTTCAAAATAACCGTCGTTCCAATACTACAATTTAAAGGCAAAAACTAAAAAATAACAAAGTTGCGACTACAAGACCATTCTAATACTACAAATTCGTCTGAAACTATATAAACAACAATGCAACGACTACATGATTGGTCATCCAAATCATCATAATAATGAGGATGTGAAGGAGGATAGGAGGCACTGCATCTTCCGAGAGTTGAACAATTCTCCATAGCTGAAAAGATGTGAAACAAAAAGTTCAATTATGCTTAGTGAATAAATATTAGTAAGGCACGAGATTAGGCTCCAATATTAAAGCCAGGGACCACTAGCATTAATTTGTCACAATTTTAGTCTTTATCCAACCAAACACCAAGTTGTGAATCGCTAAGTATTTTTCACCTAGTTACTTATCCAACCAAACACAATATGTATCAAACTCTAACACCAACTTAAGAATAAATTGCAATTTTCAAGAGAGATTTTGATGAACCGCTAAGTATTTTTCACTCACCATAATAACAAAGTCTATCTTTTACTATGAAAAAAGCCTAAAAAACAAAGAATCCTTCATGTTTTCTGTCTTTTCGAACACAGATAAGAGTCAATAACATAATCTACGCCCAACTTATTGACTAACTTGAAGCATAGTTTCATCCATGGCAACAACTATTATCAGCTAGCAATAATTTCGTTACAACGAAATAGGGTCTTATAGATGCAATGAAGTATAAAGTTCAGGAGAAAAAAAAATGATCATCTAAAATAGAGAGAAGCCATTAAACATTTGTTACCAATAAGTTAACAAAAGAACCAACAAGCGTATAAAAAAAAATGAGGTACTACCCCCAACAAATCAAACATATTAATTAACCTCTTAAAGGTCTATCTAAATATGGAGCACAGAGATAAAAATGAAGTGATATTTCATACATAAAAATTAAATTTTAACCAAAATAGTTGATTCCTAGAGATGTTAGGGTGTGAAAGTCTTGGCAAAATATGGAAAATTAATTAGTGCATATAGAAACTCTTAGCAAAAGTGATAATAGCATTGCACTCTCAACAAAGGGAAACCGAATAACATGCTCATTGGACATTGTCAGTTGCATAATTAAATAGAATGTGATCGAATAAATCTTAAGACAAATAAAGTGCAATATATAAATAAAAGAATAAGCATGAATATTACTTACAGTTGGTGGGGTTGGTTTGACAGATCGGTAATAGCCCACAAACACGGTGATACAAGCAGTAAGAACAACGTTTAAATGTGGATCTACTTCACAACAAGTAGTGCTAAGATTAAACCTGTCATGATATATAAGGTGTGGTTAGTATTGAGGGATCAAGGAACGGAAATTTAAGAAACAGTCTATCCATTATGTTTGGGCATATAGAAAATTTTGAGTATCACCTGTATATAGAAAGCTTAATGAAATTCACTATACGATAGGAACCAACAGATCCTACCAACGAATTAATAGTAAACAACCAAGGAAGAAGTTTCCCTCAAAAAAAAAAAAAACCAAGGAACAAGTTGAAAACTTATCAAAAAAAAAAAGGAAGAAGATGAAACATATGGTAATTAAGGAAAATAGGGTGCTTTATTGATACGAATGAAAATAGGGTGCTTTATTGATACGAATGAAATAAGACGGCTTGGTGGTGAGTTGACCCCAACAATAGATAGGTTTATAAAACTGCATTCGTATGGCGCAGTCATGAATAATTAAAAAATGAAAATAACAAAGACTCCTTTTTAATATGCTTGAAAAAAAAATATATGGTTCAAAAGTAATGCAATGTTGATCTGAGAATTAATTAGTAGCTACTAGGTTCCCAATCTAATATAATTATTATTCCATACATCAAATAAGTTCTTCAAACATCCTTTACATATAAAACAAAGAAACTACACTTTCAGGAATAGATCAAGTATTAAAAAAAAATTCAGAAACACAAGAAACTACACTGAAACAACAATGTTGATGAACAAAATCCAAGCTAAAAGCAAAACACGCACAAGCAGCGGGAACAATAGAGAATCAAAACTACTAGCGCAGATACAAAAGAAAAACACCCAAAGTTCGAACCCACAAAAGCCACATAAAAAAAAAAACCTACCTGAGACAATCCCCACACACAGACCCAACCAACATCCCTTAAAACCCCTCCATCAACCGAACCCAAAATCACATACACAAGCCCAAAAGCCCTCAATAACTTCATACTTTTTAAAACCATCTCAAGATATATAAATTTTGGGTCAAATTACACTAGATATTTTAAAACACGTCTTTTTGTTATTGGGTACACTAAATACAACCTGCACAAGAAGTGAGAGCTCAGTAAAAAAATAGACAAAAAAACTAAGATACAAGGGCTCCGTATACAAGCGGATCACCCGAACCCCAACTAAGAAAATAAAAACCAAAAAAGCGAACCCAACAAAGGTTACACCCCACTGCCACAATTAAACACCAAAAATCAAACTACAACCAACACAATCACTAAAGCCTTTGCATCAAAAGAAAAAACACCAGCTGCCCGGAACTAATGCTAACCACATGGACATAAAATATCTCGCACGGCAGCACAAAAAACAGACCACCCATACTATCAAACAACCAAAACAGCTAGGCGCACAAACCATACAACAGCCACAAGCAGAACACAACCAAAAAATCAACCAAAATCCCAATACCACAAAAGGATTCCCATGGTCAAAAAGCACAAAAAGCTCAACTTAAACACAGCAAAAGGCATGACAGTAGGCATATCCCTTCCAAAAAGACATGAATTATGCACGTTAAAAGCTGAATTATAGTCTTCAATTGCATATGTAATAGAAAAATTCATAATTCAGATTTTAGAGTTGTTTTTCCCATTCAACATAAGTAAAGTAAATAACAACACCAAACTCGACATCACATTAGAAAAACTTCATAATTCAGATTTGAGAGTTACATTTTCCATTCAAAAAACCTTAAATTTAAAAAAAAATTCTTCCATATTTTAGTTAAAGTTTGTAACTTCATCATCAATCTCAATACCCAATAACAAAACAACATAACAGGAACTCTCAATACGCTATAACAAGCAGTGATTAAGAAATTATAAAAAAAATCATAATTTGTCAAAGGGCACATACCTTTGTTGTTATAAGATGAAAAATAAGGAGATTGGTAATTGCCCCAACCCTTTTTCTATATTGATGCTGCAAAAACAAACATGAATTTCAAATTTTGAGTTAAATACAAAAGGAATTGCAAAGTTAGGGTTATAAATGAAGAAAGAGGGATTTGAAAGAGATTTACATAAGAGACTTTCTGAAAGGGATAGAGGAACGCAAAATTGGAATGAACGAGAAAGCGGAATGCTTGCGATTGAACATATTCTGGGTGAATGAGTGATAAATGGAACAGATTCCACTATAATCAATAAAATTGATGATCTACTATAAATCATATAATAAGGAAATTGAAATAAGACAATTGTTAGAGATGAGAACTCACAAACTCACAGAAGAAGAAGCCGTCGTGCAAGATTGAAGAAAAAGAAGAAGAACGTGATGAGAGGAACAGATTCTCGATCGAAGGAGAGGAGGGACCAAATGAATGAATAAAAGTTGCTGGGTCAAGGGTTAGAGGAAGGGTCACGAAAGATGAAGGGTTTCTGGTGAATGATTCATGATGTTCTTGTTATTCTGGTGAATGAATGAAATGAAGTGAGTAGCGATAGGGCTTCTAAACGAGGGGTGGAGATTTTTTGATAAGTGATTTATTTATTTATTTGTTGAGTAATTGTGAGGAAAAAATGAGTTAATAAATAATTTTAAGTTATATTTTTTGTCAATAAAAAATATAGAGTCGGATAGGACAACTCTAACTTTGTTCTAAAAGTCACAAGTGGGTCCCCCAACTTATAGCCTGGGCCAAGCCGACTCTAACATTTAAAAAAAAAAAAGAAAAATCATAATTGATGTAGAGTGCACCACACCGACTCTAAGTGGAGGCTATTAGCGTCGGTGTTGGGGGCCGACGCTAAATTTGGAGTCTAAAATCATGTTTTCTTGTAGTGCACGTTCATCTCTTATTTTACCTGTTCTATTCTTGTTTTGTGTTGATGTTATATTTTTAATATATGATAAAATTATATATAAATTTTTTGAATTTCAATTTTAATATTTAATTTATACTTTCCGCTCTCCGAAATATATTGGACAAGCTAAGAATAAGATTTGACTCGCTTGTATTGTTTGTTTGAGCTAAAATGAAATAGAGGAAAGTTGAAGGAAGGAACTTTTACATGTCTTTGTGGTTTGAATTTCAAGAAGGCAAAAGGAGAGATCAAAATCTATACATAGAACCCACGAAAAAATTACATTTGTTCCCCCTCTGGCAAGAATGCTCAAAATTCCATGCATTTTTTTTTTCATTTCTTGATCTCTTCCATCATTGGATTCACTCAGTATTAGCTTCTATTTGCAATGCCCTTCAATTCATTTTTATATGAAGAGAATTTATGTTATTTTTTTTATATGAGTGGCTAGGCCACCAAATTTATGTCATTTTTAAAAATGCATATTTCTTTGATGTTATTGTATACTCAATCAAAGAGAAGATAAAGGTTAAATTTTTTTCCTTACAATTGTTTCTTCATCCAAACAAATTAAACCATTAATTAATTTGTAGATGTGCTCTATCTCACCGTCGCTAACCGCATTCACAGATGTCCCTATCGATCCAGGATACAGGGAAAAAGTAAAAGTGTGTGTGTTTTTTTTATTACTTGCTTTGGAAGAAAGAAAAAGAGTGCACAAAAAGTTTAGATTCAAAACTCAAAAGAGGATTTCGTTGATATTTTCGAGTACATTGCTTGATAAATGTTATCACTAAAATAATTAACTCTTTTGCATTTGAGTCATCTTGTATTTATTTTATCGAGTCATCTTGTATCTTTAGATATAAATATTTTATATCACACAATCTTTTGAAAATTTGGATAAAATAATTATATTCCCATTAGCTCTAATGGCTCCTGTCTGCTTGGTTAATTATATATTATCAAAAGAAAAACTTAGTTAATTTTTTTTTTGTGTGGTGACAGAGGTTTGAACGGACCTTACATATATTATGCATTGTTCCTGCCAACTGAGTTAAGCTCACGAAGACAAAAAAAAACTTAGTTAATTATAAGCACCGAAAAGATCCAAAATTATTTTTTTTAAGTTGAATATTTCAATATTCTAATGTTTTCTTGGTATGATTTATAACATCCAATCACTTTTTTTTAGAAGTTACATTCAATTATTTTTCATATTTAATTATTTAAATATTAAATTAAATTACAAATTAACTTTACTAGTTCTTTCAAAAAAAAATTAACTTTACTAGTAAATATTCAATCGAACTCAAAATATATTAAAGAATGATTTAATGATGAAATAGTACTCGCTTTGGTCATATTTATAAGATACATTTAAGTTAACAAAAATTGATATATTTAGCCTAAATTTTAATCAAAAATATTAATTTTTATTGACTTAAATTTCTTTTATAAACATTATCGAAGGAGTATTTGATTATTTTCGTGAAAAGCAATATTTGTTGTTTAAGAAAAAGTGAAAAAGGAAACTGTACGTTGGTCATTCGTGTGCGTATGTCTGTCTGTTACATCAATTGGAATCTTTAACCCCCAGAAAACACGTTTAAAAGAAAAAAGTGGTAAGAACAAGAGATATCAATATATACAAATGCATTATCCAAAATTGAAGGTGCCGGCATGTTCTTCAACATTCCAAAGCCAGGTTCAGTGTGAGCATACGATTGAAAGTTGAACCAAATCCAGCATGGAAACTTTCACATGTAAGATGGGTCACTTAGCACATGGCATGTTCTTGCTATGTGTAGCCCCTAAGTAGCCAAGTTCACTATCACTATTCTAAGAGATGGGTCACTTAATATGAAGTGAAAAATTGAGATCATATCTTAATCACTCATAATTTTATTATTCATCTTTATATAATATTAATTATTAATCATTTTATTTTCTCAAATGAATTGTTGATTATATAGAGTGTGTTTCATTTTTATACTGACGTATCTGTATCACTAGTTAAGGTTTGAGTTTGTTGTTTACTGGGTCAAGTCATTTTACTTCCTTTTCATTTTAATTTTATTTCTATTTTGCCTTACAAAAATATAGAGTGTGTTTGATTCCCAAAACAAACAATCTGTTTTTTTGACAAAAAGTTGTCGCATAGTTTAATGAGGGATAAAAATTCATGCTTTTGTGCAATCCCTAACTACATGTATTGTCCGACATCATGACTAGTTTTTAGGTCAAGTATGGTACAAATCAAACACAATCATAAGAGTTTTATCTCCAAATTTACAACGTGACGATAGTGACTATGATATTTTTGGGGGTATGGGATAATTCTTGAATGGACACAAGAATTTGGATACTTCGTTTGGTCACACACATATAAAAAGTAAATATGTTATAATCATTTGGAAATTAATGATTATTTAATGATTATTTTTTTTACTTTTTTCTTTTTATGTGTGTGTGACCAAATTGAATGTCCAAATTTTTGTGTCCACCTAAGAATTACTCATGTTTTGGACCATTATTTTGGATTCATCACATAGTCATTGAATACGGTTATTTGGACACTCATATACCTACACATTTTGAGAGAGAATAAAAAATAGAGAAGATGGTGTGGTATATATATATATATATATGTGATGTAATTGGTGATCTGATAAAAATAAAGATATAAAGAGAAAATGAGGTGTTATTGCCTTTGAGAAATTAGAAGTGTCAAAATACTTTTTATTTTTTATATACAATTGTTATAGTGTGTTATATTAGTAATTATAATTTTGGATTTCTTTCACAAACTTAATCAAGTGTTTATACTCAACCATTTGAACTACACTACATCCTAGAAACAAAGTAAGTTCATATAATTGTGTTTCTTTTTTAATTTGTGTAGCCATAGTGAAACATCAAAAATTGTATTTTGAATAAAGGAAGGAAATAAAACCCTTCCTCTTGGCGTGTACCTATAAATAATCTTGCCCTACTCGATCATTTTGCATTGTATGTTTCGGCGGGTTCAATGATGGAAAGTTACCATTCACTGCAAAAGGTCTGTGTAGTATTTCCCCCTTTTGGTTTTGGGATCATGCATATATATGTGTCCTCAAAAGCATGCACGAGGATGTTATTATTATTGTTGATTTTATGTTCTTTCTCCTAGATATTTTGTGGTCTTCCTTGAGGGAGAAAAAGAGAATTGTTGTGGGTACGGTTGTTTGGTGAAGATAACTTGGACAATAGAGTTTGCCAAAGGAAATAATTGCGGGAATGACTTCCTTTGCAATTGATAAATTATAGCACGTACTATGGTTGGAATCCATGAGTGCTTTTCATTCCCTAAGAATGATTGGTCACATTTTGTCAAATGTTAATGGGATCCACTATATCTAGCTTGGAGAAGTAAAAAAATGAGAACAAAATAATTGCTCTAGAATAACACCATGAATGGTTCTTCTACATTCCTTTTCTTTGAAATGAAATAATGACATGTTATTACTAATTCTTTTAAGCACATTTTTGATAAATTGAGTCCGGCAAATTCGGAAAGGTTTGCAGCTAAATTATGACATCGAGTTAAGAGCACCAACACAAAAATTTAACATTACATCTTTACCTAAAAACTTAAGACATTGAACATATTGATCATCTCATATATATACCGATCAAAATTCATCATTTCATTAAATGTGGAGTTTTTAACTCAAACTTGCCACCAACATAGATTATGTTATGGTTTCACTCCAAGTGAAGCAGCGAGAGTGGCGATCTCTTATAACTTTGAGTTCTCATTACTTATAGGTTTTTCCAATTTTGAAATAAACAAATACTCCCTCCGTCCCAAAATGTAAGTAAAAATGGGTTAACATACGTTGATGTATTTAGTATAAATTTTGAACCAAATACATTAACTTTGTTGACCAATTTTTGCTTACAATTTGGGGCAGATGGAATATGTTTAATGTTTAAATGAAGGACCCATAGATTAAAATTGTGTTTCTTTCACGCACATATTTGAATTGGTCAGAATACTTATACAAACACGATTTAATTGATGAAACTCACTACTTAATCCTAAAAATGAGCATTATAATCGATTATCAATCCTTTCGTAAATATTAAACATCTAACAATGAGCACATAGAACACATGACTCAAAAATAAGGTGCTACAATTTTCTTTAGCATTAGGAAATGACCTATTAAAGGCGAAAATGTTCATAGCCAATATTCTTATTTATTAATTTTATTAGGTCTGCAGCAACTTAACCTAATAATTTCCTTGTAAAATGCTGCATTAGAGTAGCAGCAATTAGCGCACCAATTTAACCTAATAAATTCCCTCTAAAATGCAGCAATCCCTAATATTTCTCCTCACTGATGAGCTTTTCATTCCTATATCCTGTTGTGTCATCGTTTGTATATATCTATTGTTTCTGTAGACTTTTTTTTGACAAGTTGTTGTACACTTATTTAATACGTTTACAAACAGAATACCCTAATTTCCATGCAAACTCGGCTATATATAGCAAACTCTAAACCATGTTTCTCTAAAAAAAACCTAAAGTGTGGTAAATTACACAGACAGCAGAAGAAGAACACCAATTTAATCTAACAAATTCCCTCTAAAATGCAGCAATCCCTAATATTTCTCCTCACTGATGAGCTTTTCATTCCTATCATGTTGTGTCATCGTTTACATATATCTATTGTTTTTATAGACTTTTTTTTTACAAGTTATTGTACACTTATTTAATACGTTTACAAACTGAATACCCTAATTTCCATGCAAACTCGGCTACCCTAATTTCCATGCAAACTCGGCTACCCTAATTTCCATGCAAACTCGGCTATATATAGCAAACCCTAAACCGTGTTTCTCTCAACAAAAAAAAACCTAAATCGTGGTAAATTGATAGGATTACCGGATTTTCTTTTATAATATTTTCAGATTTTATACATTTTATGAAGTGTTTTATTTTGTCTACTATGGATTATCGCCTGTTCTTTTTTTCACTGTTACCAATTATATATTGCATTTTATTATTCGTATATCAATCCCTTAACAATAAACCCGTGCGACGCACGGGTCAACAATCTAGTTTATTTTATAGCATCTTCATCGCAAAGATTCGATTCATTTGTTTGGTGTGGGGTCAGAGATGCAAATCATGTTTAAGGTTTTCGCTTCACATGAAGTGACGGTCTTTAAAAACTTTAAAGTTCTCACTATTCTTAGGCTTCTATTCAAAATTACCACAATTACAACTCAATTCAGTCCTATATGACAATTGGTTTTTGTATCATAGTATTCGTATAGGTGAAGTGTGAAAAAAATGAAACATGGCATAAAAGATGTGATGAGAGAGTAATAAAAGAGATAAGTAATGCAAATAGAGATATAACAGAAAACATACCTCCTCGTTTTTTTTTACATGAGAAAAAGGCAAGAACAATTTTTTTATTTATTTATTACATAAGGAAAAGGCAAAAACAAAATCAAAAAATAGACCATTGACCGTAATGATAAGCAACACTCACATTATTCGTTGTCAACAGCAAACGAAGTTCAACCGGAAGATCAAACACAAACAATAGATCACTCGTAGACCTTGTTAAAGCTTTGCTAAAAAGTCAACACATATATTACCCTCCTTGAGAGCGTGACATAAATTAAAAGTCCAATCCTTAGCCATATACTTTCTGCTAATAGTTATCTCATTTTCATAATGGAGAGTGAAATCTGCATGATGTTGGACGAGATGGATAGTATGCATGGAATCAGTGTAAGAAATAATGTCTCTCAGACCTTCCTCCCAACATATTTGAATCCCATGCATTAATGTCAAGATTTCGGCGTGAAGAATATTCAAGTAGCCAATATTACGTTGAAAATCACACATAATTTTTCCATCCCTGGGTTGGTTTGAGCACTACCATAGACATCAATAATATATGATTCAGAATGACCTCTATGCCAAGAAATAAGTAGAGGTTGAATACAACTAATCCCTTTATGCATACCGTTGAAAGCTTGAGTAACATCACGAGTCATAATCTTGATTTTTGACAAAGAAGTCTTTAGAAGTGTGTTTATATTGTCAAAGACCTTTGCATTTCTTGCAGACCAAATAACCCACATGGTAATAGGTATCACAATGTCAAGCTTGTTAACATTGTCACGGGATCACATGAATATCGAGTTATCCTCCTCAAGTAAACTGAAGCTAGGACCCACAATCAAGTTCCATATAGCTTTTGCCCGATTACAATTAAACAAACAATGAATCAAGATCCCGGGTTCATTATCACAAATAGGACATGTGGAGTCTAACTGAATACCTCTATGATTTAGGATAGTTTGTGTGGGGATTTCAAGATGCACCACATGCCAAAGGAAGAATTCGATGTTGGCTGGGATTTTTAGTTTCCACAACCAGTTCCAAGAATCTCTAGGTAATAGAGGAACTGCCTCTTCATCGTTCAATCTACTATATGCAGATTTTATCGAGTAGACACCAGAGGTACAATTATTCTAAATTCAGTTATCAGTGACATCATCTACTAAATGAGATGTGGTTTCTAAAATATTGCTTTAGAAATCTTTGGGCAGCACAGTATAAACATTTTGTAGGTTACCTCCACCAATAGTAATAATATCTCGAATTTGAAAGTCAATATTTTGCATATGAACGAAGGACACAAGATGACATAAGGGATCTTTTAGAAACCAAGATTCGTACCACATACTAGTAGTACCATTCCCAAATTTGAAATGAAATCCATCCTCCAAAAATTTAAGTGTTTTTACAATGACATTCTAAATAGGTGATCCCTTACTATTTCTTGCAAGGAAAATATTATATCCCCGAAGGTACTTTGCTTAAAGAATTTGAGACCATAAATGATTACTAGGCTTAAGCATATCCTTTCCTCACAATTCTCACTCCAAGACCTCATTCCTCTTGGCTTTAGTAATTTTTTCCTAGCCAATCATGTGCATACGTTTATCTATGGATCTTTTCCATATAAAACTGCAGACCATTTTGTAAAGATGGTTACACACATACTGCAAAAGCCACTACATTTGCATGCTATAAGCAGGGATTGCACTCAAAACAGAGTTAGCAAGTGTCACACGACGCGGTTTGTTGAGAAGCCTCACTTTCCAAGATGTTAGCTTATTAGAGACTTTATCCATAATACTAGAGAAATCCTCTTTCTTAATTCTTCCATGGTGCATTTGGAAGCCAACATAATTTCCCAAGTTGGATGTGAACTAGATCTGAATGGGGCTAGTGATGCTCTCCTTTCTACTTCTAGTAACACCCGATGAAGCAATTGCTAGAGACTTCTCCAAGCTAACTTTAAGACAAGAGATACAACAAAAGTCCTTTGAAATCTTGTTAATTACTCGTGCTTGAGATGGTTTGACTTTGGCAAACAACAACACATCATCTGCAAAAAAAAGAGGTGGGAGATATTATGACCATTGGCCGAAACTTGAAGGGGGGGACATCTACCTACCTTAACTTCCTCATGAATCATTTCCCCAAGCCTTACGTGAAAAGCACAAAAAGATATGGGGAGAAAGGACCACCCTGCCTAAGACCCTGAGAAGGTGTAAAGCACTCGGTCTTGCTACCATTCCATAACAAAGCAATCGAAGTGGAAACAAGACTATGCATAATTAGAGAAGTACTGGCATCCGGAAAACCAAACATGATCGCAACTTGTTTGAGAAAACTCCAATCCACTTTATCATACGCTTTCTCCAAGTCAAGCTTGAACACCATGTCTCCTTTTTTCTTCTTTTTCTTATTCATATGATAGATAATCTCTTCCAAAATGATGGTGTTATTTTTTGTACTTTTTCCTAGAATGAAGCCACTTTGAAAAGGCGAGATAATGTCATTAAGGAATGGTCTTAATCTAGTGACTAGGACCTTAGAAATGATTTTATATGTGATATTATACAAACTTATGGGCCTGAAGTTCCTAAAAGAGGTTGGGTTTGAACTCATAACCTACAACTCTTTACTTCTTTGCCCAAATCAGTTGAGTTATTCAAACCCGACAATGGATTAAATCAAGGCTTAAATATGGTATTGGTCCCTGCAAAATAGGCCAGTTTTGGTTTTAGTCCCTGCAAATTTTTTTTATAGGTTTTGGTCCCTGCAAAAATAGGTCAGTTTTGGTTTTAGTCCCTGCAAAATATTTTTATAGTTTTTGGTCCCTGCAAAAATAGGCCAATTTTGGTTTTAGTCCCTGCAAAAATTTTTTTTACAGTTTTTGATCCCTGCAAAAATTCAGGAAAAATGAAAAATTAATAAAAAAATTAAAAAATTCTGGAAAAATGAAAAATTAATAAAAAAAATTGAAAAAAATATTTAAAAATTCTGGAAAATTGAAAAATTAATAAAAAAATTGAAAAAAATATTAAAAAATTCTGGAAAAATAAAAAATTAATAAAAAATTGAAAAAAATATTAAAAAATTCTGGAAAATTGAAAAATTAATAAAAATGAAATTTTTTTTAAAAAATACGGAAAAAAAATTAAAAATTCTGGAAAAATTAATAAAAATAAAAAACGATTAAAAAAATAATATAATCTAATAAAATGAAAAATAATGCTAAATTCTGAAAAAAATAAAAAAGATTAAAAAATTCTGAAAAAATAAAATTTTGAAATTTTCTAAAAAAAATTAAAATTCTGGGAAAATTAAATTTTAACAAAAATTCTGGAAAAATTCTAAATAAAATTTTAATGAAAAATAAAAATTCTGGAAAATATGTAAAAAATTTCGAAAATTTCGAAAAAAATTTAAAAAGATTAATCATTTTTAAACAAATGAAATTTTTCAAATTTTAATTAGTATTTTTCAAAATTTTGATTAGTATATATTCGAAATTTCCCTTATTCTCGATTTATAAATACACAAAAGTTCCCGGTTTATAAATACACAAAAATTCCTAGAAAAAATACTAATGAAAATTTCAAAATTTCGAAAAATACACAAAAAACCTAAGCTCGGTTTATAAATACACATATTTTTTCCCTTATTCTCGGTTTATAAATACACAAAATTCCCGAAATTTTTTTTGGAAATAAATACACTGAAAAAACTTAAGCTCGACATATATACTAATGAAATTTTCCAGAATTTTTATTAAAACTTTGAAAATTTTAATTAAAATTTTGAAAATTTCATTTTTCCAGAATTTTTTTCGAAATTTTATTTTTTCAGAATTTTTTAATCTTTTTTATTTTTTTCAGAATTTATCATTATTTTTTATTTTATTAGATTATTTTATTTTTTAATCATTTTTTATTTTTATTAATTTATCCAGAATTTTTAAATTTTTTCTTTATTTTTTTATTTTTATTAATTTTTCAATTTTTTATTAATTTTTCATTTTTCCGGAATTTTTTAATATTTTTTAAATTTTTCAATTTTCCAGAATTTTTTAATATTTTTTTCAATTTTTTTATTAATTTTTCAATTTTCCAGAATTTTTTAATATTTTTTTCAATTTTTTTATTAATTTTTCATTTTTTCAGATTTTTTATTAATTTTTCATTTTTCCAGAATTTTTTAATATTTTTTTTAATTTTTTTATTACATAATTGGGGTCAGGGACTATTTCCAAAAACAAAAATTTTGCAGGGACTAAAACCAAAACTGGCCTATTTTTGCAGGGACCAAAAACTATAAAAAAAATTTGCAGGGACTAAAACCAAAACTGGCCTATTTTGCAAGGACCAATACCATATTTAAGCCTTAAATCAATCTAAATCTTTGAAAAACTTTGGGTTGACCAATAAATAAATTAATTGTATAAATATTGATGGTTTTTTTAATGTGTTTGTGTTTAAGAAATTATAACAGATGTATTTTTATAAAGAGAAGACTCTTATTTAAATTTTATTCATGCCTCTATATATAAAGTAAAATTCTAATACAAAACATAATTTTAAATCATAGATTTAAATTTCTTTAAAAAAAAATCATATATTCAAACAGAAAACAAATTCTAAAAATACTCTAAACAGAAATATAAATTAGAAATTTTAATGATATCTTAATAATATCTAAAATATATAGAAATCTAAAATCTTCAACGACAAAAAAAAAAAGATTATTTAAGCTTTTTTTTTTGTTGACAAAATATTCAAAAGCATTATGTTTTCAACGAACAGCACATACGTCCATATGATAGTTTAAAATTATTTTATCTCTTATTAATGAGACAATTTTTTAGCATTACTCTGACTGCATAAACATTACGGTCCTGCTAACCGGTGTCTCCGGGGCACTGGTTAAGCATACCATAAAAGGGAATTATGGAATTATTAACATAAAAGAAAACTGTTTTTGACTTTATTATAAATTAATTACACAATTTCAATGCATTAACTACTATATAATTTTCTTTTTCATATCCTTAACCAGTGCCCCGGGACACCGGTTAGCATTTCGCTAAACATTAAACCAGTCAGTCAGTACAAAACACTAATCAATAGTACCATATTCCACCACATTCTCATGTGCTCAAGTACAACCAACCAGTTACTCTATTTTGATGAAAGACTATATATCCGTCCTTTCCATTCATGATTAATACATTAACTTAACAAAATGATTTGCTATGCCCTTAAAAATTTTATAATTAATACTCCATCCGTAATAAAATTAAATAAAAATATTAGTTGAAAAATTGATGTATGTATGTAGGCTAAATTTTTAACCATATTGTTTATTTTTCAACTATCACTTCTGCTTATATTTCATTCTGAAGAGTATACACGAGCAAACTAGAATTGTTCCATATGAAACTTATTTTTGCACCATTTGATCATTAAATCTTATAATATTTCATTTAGTTTAATAGTATCATTTATTGAATATTTCATTTAGTTTAATAGTATCATTTATTGATCCGATGATAAAAACGACATTTGCAAAACATATACTCTTGTGCAATGGGATTTGTCCTATCGTTAGATCATATATGAATCAAACAACTTAGAAAACAGATTCCAAAAATGAAACAGGAGTCAGGACCAAAGTCTTCCCTCTCGAAAAATTATAGATAAAATAATAATCATTCTGTGATTAATAAGACTGAAACCACATGTTAAGTGGGACCAAACATATCAAATAACAATCATTTGCATGAATTATAAGGCAGTTAAACCTTCACAACCAAACCAAGTAGCACAGTGCAGCCTAATCATGTCCCCTAATTAACAGTTGGTTCTTTCTTTCATATATAATTGTCTTTTGAAATAGTTTATAGAAGGTCCTTAAACTATTCTTCATCCAATTATTTGGTCCCTTTTTTAATTGAAATCAGATTTGACGAGGCCCGGAAATTTTAATTAAGAACAAATTAATGTTTTGGAACCGTTACAAGCAAATCAACAATTGATAATTAATATTCCAATTCCGTTAAAGAACCTTCATAATCATAGCATATATCAGGCGCAAGAAGACGGGAAATCAAACAGCGCCGCACAAGACGACGAACAACAAACCACCACACTTAGATGATGAAATCACAATGAAAAAACCTAGATCTATGTGAAAATCACTTATTTAGATTGAAACAGAGAGAAAAAGATGATGAGGGGGTGATTTCAGGTCAAAAATTGACCCAAAACCACCCCTCAATGAAGAAACTGGAAGTAAAAACTAGGACCGGCTTGTTGGAGAGGGAGGGGAAGAGTGAGAGAGAAAATGACTAATGCCTTGGACCATAGCAAAGAGCAAATCCTCGATTAATAGCTAGCATATCAATTTAATTAATTGTATGGAAAAGTATTTATATTATAGTCTTCAATGAAATGAGATAGCATTTGACATACAGATTGATACCTCCCATTTGATTTTATGAGTAGGTTCGCAACCACGCAATCGATATATCTCGAGTCATTGGAGCAAGATCGACAATTTAAATTATTTTAATAATATTCAAAAACTAAAATACCGAACTTAAAATCTTATACCATTTCATTCCAACGATTTTGAATCTGTCATTCACAACATGCAATCTCAATCCCTTTTAATAGGCATGGGAATTTGGAGGTTGGTCCATAGTCTCTAAAAGCATATCAATAATATAGTCCCTAAGTATGGTAAAAACTATTTTGGTCTTCAATGTTAAAGTTAAAATTTTACTTTGATAAGTAAAAAAATTCATTAAAAAAGTGCATACCCTACCCAGCATCGCACTAAGAAAACTCTACCAATCTTCTATAAAGGGTTATAGTGGACTCACACAATCATATGCTAGAGTCCAACAACATCAAAACAATACAATGTACATAATTTCAGTTTTCTCATCCCTAATCTTGATCCATACCAACTTCGTCAACATTCAAAAGCTTGATTTCTTATGCAGTTTGAAAATAAGAGAAATATGAGATTAGGAACTAGATGATTGAATTTAAGAGTTTAAATTCAATCATCTATTTAGGGACCACATTAATCCATTTTTATAGTTAAAGTCTATTGACAACATTCAAACTAACGAACCAATTGACTGAAAAACTAAATAGTTGTATGTGACAATAGTTTAAAACATAAGAAAAGAGCATGATTTTAAAGACAGAGTTTAGACAAACCAATACTTTAATAATAACTTAAAAAATCAGTCAAAAAATAAAATAAAATCATAAGCTCGTAACTGAAATAAAATAGTTTCATGATTTTCATATTTTTTAATTTACAACTTTGAGGCATAAAACAGTAGAATCAGAATGAAGATTAACATCATAAAGATCAAACAAAAATTAATATATATATTTGTGTTAATAGTAAGAGTTATTGTTACTATTTTTGATTATATGAATAATCTACAAAATTTCATTTCAATTTCAACCTCTATACAAAGGAGAACGTTCCTGAACAACTTTAGAAGCTTTCGATTGCCGGAAAACCTTCATCGGACTCGGAAAGAACCATCCCTTTCCCTTCGAACGCGGTGGCGCTTTAAATTCTCCGTCACCGCCAGAAACCGCCGTCACAGCCACCGACCTTGACCTAGCCATAACCGCCGCTTTTCTACTCACATCACCGTCGATTTCCTCCGTCAACACCTTCTTCATCTCCCAATCTCGCTCCGATTCACTCCCTCTGTTACCGTTACTCTTATGCGCCTTGAAAATTGACCAAAACGACCTCGCTGACTTGCTTCCGTTAATCGCCGGAGAATCTCTATCAGGTTCCAATTCTTTATCTCCGCCGGCGCCGGAGAATCTCGATCGCGATCGGAGAAACGGAATCGCCATAGACCGTGAGCGACGTAGCGAAGGTTCACGATCGATGAGATTGTTAACTTTACCAACCGCTCCGACGCCGTCGCCGGTGACAGAAAATCGAGAAAACGATGAAGACGCCGATGAAGAAGATGAAGTTGAAGCGTAGCAAGAACAGGGGCGCACGTTAGCGCAGTCAGGACAAAGAGCAGCGAGACGTTCACGGAGACAAACTGGACAAATTCCAATCTTCCTTCGCTTCGAAGGGTGTTTTAGACATTTCCATATCTCTTCTTCGTCGAGATACAACGCCATTTTCTTTCTGTTTCTGTTTCAGTTTCTTCTCTTTGTTTTCTTTCTTCCGTTTTTCTTGAGAATTTTTGTGATTTTTTCTCGTTTTCGTTCAGTGGGTGAGGCTTTTAAAAGAAGAAGAGAGGATAGTTAACCATGGTTAAGATAATTAGTGGGAAGTATAACCACGGTTAGTGACTATTGGGTTGATGGAAATCAAAACACCGCGTTTTGTGTAACGGTTTGGACTTGTTGTCTACTCTAGTTTCATTTTAGTTTTGGTAAAAAGAAGGAAATGATATTTGAACATTTGTGACAACTTTATCTTTCATACTCATATTTTTTTATTTTATCTCTCTATTGCTTTGATTTTCGTGCAAATACATATTTTTTCCTTGTAAATTATGGTTGTCCCATAAGTTGTCAACCAAATGGTTGTTCAAATAACACTCCTCAAAAAAGAAAGTGTCTCGCACTCGGGCGTAAACAAGGCAACAAAACATATACATGTGGGTATCCGTTTGAATCAAACTCAAATTCACAAGGTTTCCTGTTTTGATTGAGTTTGAGTTTTCTTCAACTCTAAAACACGGATACAAAATGGGTAATAGAGATATAATTACTCATCTTGAACTCATATTCAAAATTGTATCGAATGTAAAAAAAATCAATTTATTATCTATTTTATATATAAATAAAAACTCAAACATTAAATCATTTTACTCGCACAATCAAAGTCTCAGTGTTTCAGACGACACTCACTTCTCTAAGTTCTCTCTTCTTCCACATCTCACACCCTCGATCTCTTTTATCCATCACCAATAGTCAACGATCACATCATCTCTTTGTTGAATAATGCATTCAACATTGAGTCAGGACTGAAAAATGCTTCTTTTTATATTAATTTTTTTATCCACTGCAGTGATTGGGATGGAGCAGGGATATCCGAACCCGTCAGAAGATGAGATTCAATTTCTCGTGCACGTTGGATATAGATAGAGTAACAAGTAAGTATTTGAGAATAGACATGTGGACATAAAAGGTAAAACTCATCTCCACTCCATCTCATTGCCATGCCTATTCGGATGCATGTGCGAAGATCAATTTCTCACTAACGATGTGTTGTTGTTTAGGTTAAGGAGGCCGCTCTGCCTTACTGGTTTTCCTTGTGGATTGTTGTGTTGTTTCCTGTTCTATGATAGAATTAGGAGTTTAGGAGGCTTTTTAGTGAGACACAGATTGGTGGTTAGGTGTCTTTGTTAATGGGCACTTGTGTACTCCTTTTCCTTCTTTGCGGGTTTAGTGCGTCTTGTGCTAACCTAACTTAATAATATTTGCTGATTAAAAAAAAAATCTCACCAATGAAGATCGATTTAAAGAGTTAACATTTTTTTTTTTTTGACCAAACAGAGTTAACATTTTTTAACATACGTTTTTTCTGAATTGAATTGGAGACCAAATATTTACGGAACTAAAGTAATTACTATTTGTGCTGTATTAGTCTAATTTTGTAAGTGGGGTTTGTTTTTATGATTTGGTACGTGTTCAGATTCAAAATAACGAGTAAACCATTGGTCATTTTTGACAGAATTTAATAATTTATTGTTGTGGTGTGTGTTTTAATGAACTAGTATTAAAAAGGTGAATGTGATTGTTGGGAGTTGTTGTGTATTGACGGGTTCTAATGGAGAGGTGTAAGACACATTGAGAGCGTTTTCACATCTTGAATGGGACTTCTAAGCAACTCAACATTAGAGGACATGGTCCTACTCCCAACAAGATTATTACTTAATAATGCATGCAATAAAAAAAGTGAATGAAGTGTGACTTAAAGCAAATTTTATCTTATTATTTGAATTGGAATCTTTCTATCAATTTTTAATTATAATTTACTATGATCCAATTAAACTCTGAATTATCACAATCCAGTCTTTTTAAAAATTGAAGGATTTAAGATAAAAAGGACAAAGCTTATTCCATAAAAAAAATTATGAAAGTTAGAATGCACATTTTTATGTAAAAACTACTAATATATGATTTGGTTTATTTAATTTTTTTTTTTTTAAAAAAAAAAGTTAAACTATGTCACTTGAATTGACACAATCGAACCTAAGACTTTGAAGAGTAACATACTCCAAGATCTCAAGTTAACATTATTAATCGAACCTGAGACTTTGAAGAGTAACATACTCCAAGGTCTTAACTCTTAAGCCAACATTATTAGAGTTTTGGTATTTCTGCTAAGCTTTTCACCGAATAACCATGTTATTAAGCTCATCATTTTTCAAAATTTGAAGTTTTTAGACTAGTTAATGCTTAATTATCATAAAAGTTTATATTAAAGAAACTATTTCTCATATATGGATATAAGTAATATAATAGAGCTAAAATCCTTTTTTTATTTCTTAGGATCGTATGTTAACAAGTTTACTTGAAACACTAATTAAAGCAGTTAATTTTTTTGGTACGTGTGTATAGAAACAACATTATTCTCTTATTAAGGTTCGATACAAAATAATCATATAAGGATCAGTTAGGAGATTGAGGAGAGATCACTGATAATCACCACAAGTATATCACCGTCTTATAAGTGTTACTCGATTGACACTTATAATATGTAAGTCTAATAATATGTAAGTCTAATCATTAAGCTATTTAAAGAAAGAAAGAAAAAAAAGATTTGACATCGGAGTAAAAAATAATAAAATTGACAATGCCGTTGCTAACACCCCAATTAGTATATGTTATTACCAACTTTGTCATTAGGTTGTCTTTAAAAGTACACTCCTCATATTTAAGTAAAACCTAGTGTACGATTTAGCATATTTTGTTTCTATGCGATGAATATTTTAGAAGTAAAATTTTAACTTCAAGCTTCCAAAGTGAATGGAATAATTTTGTTTGAGTTTTGCTGGTTTTTATTAAGTTTTAGTAAACTTTTGAAATGATTTTTGAATATCTATGGTTTAAGTTTTTAATAAATGTTTATTTTTGTATCCAATTCAAAAAAGCAAAAATGATTTTTAAAATCGTACAAATAATTCCGAAAACTTGTTGGTAAAAGTATACCTAATAAAATAAAGCACGTAGCATCTTCAAAATCAAAATGGTCAAAGCCATTGAATCTTGGAGTTTCTAATTGTTTGACAAAGCCACGTGCAAAGACAACAGAAAACAAAGGCACAAAGCAGCAACATCTTTGACAAAATCTTGTTAACTCTGCTAAAGTCGTACGATGCATTTTGCACTTAGGTTATTAAATACAAATATAATGTCAATAATGTCAATATTAATCAACTCACTCTATAATACACATGATGAAATTTTAAAACCGTTGATATTTTCTAGGGTTAAATATGTTTTTAGTCCCTACATTTTACGCTACTTTAAATAATAGTCCTTACATTTCAATAAATGTTTTTAAAATCCCTGCATTTTACTTCTGTTATCACAAATGGTCCCTGCCGTCTATTTTTGCATAATAAGCAAACAGAATGCTGATGTGGCTATATTTATATTTTATTTTATTTTTCTTATCAAAATTAAAACTGGGTTTGGGCCAAAATGGTTGTATTTGACCCGGTTCATATGAAATTGACCCATGTTCATCATTTCTCCACCATGCTCAATTTTGCTGCAAGTTCCATTACAAAATTCACAATCGTAAAATCATTTTCCACCATGCTCTCTTCAGCTCTCTCACTGCTCTCTCTTGTAACCACCCTCCCTCTTACACGACCCTTGTACCTCCACCATCCAGCCACCGCACCACCACCATCTTCGTCCCTCTCGCCGCCGTAAGCGCTGCCCCATCACAAATCAGAACTCTCATCCTCTCTGCGCTCCACCGCATCCAAAGCAAAACCTCACGAAGATGACGACCCGCTTCAAGATGAACAGGAAGAAGAGAGGTCACGTGAGCGCCGGTCACGGTCGTATCGGAAAGCATCGCAAGCATCAGGAGGTCGTGGTAACGGCGGAGGAATGAACCATCACCGTATCCTCTTCGACAAGTATCATCCATGTTACATCGACAAGATCGCTTCTCTCATTCCAAAAGATGTGAAGGAGAAAGCTTTCAAGGAGAACAAAGCTATGTTACTCAATTTGGGTACTTTAAGCTTCTTGGAAAATATGTTTTTCCTCAGAATCAGCCTTTTGTTGTTAAGACTAAGCTGATTTCGAAGATTGCTGAGAAGAAGAACAAGGAAGCTATTGGTGTTGGTGTTCTTGCTGCTTATTTTTTGTTTATGGTATTTTGTTTCGAACAAATTAGGGTATTTAGCCATTTTTAATTTCGTTTGTTTTTGTTGTTGTAATTGAGATCTATGTTATGCAATGTTTTTGGGATTTAATAAAAAAACAAAAAGAAGAAATCCATTTAGATTAATGTTGCTGAAATTGCTTCTAATGAATCTAGAAGGAAAAGATGAGAAAGATGAAGGTCAATTTAGTCCATTAGATTTTTTTTTTATTTTACAATATGCCTGCTGCATAAGATACAAAATGGGATCCACCCTTATGCCACACAAGCATTCCGTTTGATGACTAAGAAGAAATTAACAGCAGGGACTATTAATGATAACAGAGTAAAAATGTAGGGATTTTAAAAACATTTATTAAAATGTAAGGACTATTATTTAAAGTAGCGCAAAATGTAGGGACCAAAAACATATTTAACCCTATTTTCTAATTCAGACAGAATTCTGGAAATCCATAATAAGTCATGGACCACTAATTTTATGTTTTTTTTTTTTTTTTGTACAAAGTCATGTACTACCAATTTATATTTTACAGATGGAAACATGTATGAAAAGAATTTCTCTCCAAAAAAAAAATGTATGAAAAGTTTTATGCCCCCATATAGTCATTGAAAGTGATTGTCAATTTGTCATGAAAACTTTTGCTTCTGCCTATTTTTGACAAGGATTTTCTTTGATGTATTGTTGGGGTGTCATTTCAGAAGGCATGCTTTATTAATGCATTACATTGGCATGCTTTAGTAGATTAGGCCTTGTTTGGGAAGATCTAACTACTAATTTATAACTGGTAGTTTATAATGTTACTTATAAATTCGTATAGTAAATAGAGATGTATTTGGTAACAGTTTTTTTTTTACCACAAGCTTACATCTTTGAGAAATGCTATTTATTACGGAACATATGTGCAAGAATACAAAGAATGAATCTCTACCGTCAATTACTTTGCCAACTGCATATCTTTTTCCTCAATTTTTTTTTTTACTAATACAAATTTAATTCATTTCATTAATAATAAAGAGTTCAATACAAGGAGGATCAAACACAAACACAAAGTGATTAGTCTAAGAAATTACCGTCTTTGGAAGAATATGAACAATCATATTCGCTTGTTGCTTAACAAACTTTACTTCAAAGTTAGGATTTAAAGACAAACTAGCTAAAATACTAGAAATTAAAGAATTGAAACAGATATTCTAGTAGATCGTTGTCAGATGGTCTCCACAAGAATTTGAGAACCAATTTAAAAAATCACACGTTTGTCTGAAACTGCTTAAGAATTGAATCGCATCAAGGAAAACAACAATTTCACCTATCATTGTTGACATTCATGCACATTTACAAGTTGTTTTTGTCGTGGCAAAGAATCCATTGATGTCACGCGAACAACAAGTTGGCCTTGTAATATTTGTGTTATCTAAAAAACTGCATCGACATTGCATTTCACCCGGCCATAATTCGGTTTCACCCAATTGTGCTCATGTTGTATACTACTACCACTACTATTATCATCAAGCCTGTTTTTCCTCATATGAACTGGATACCAATCACTTGTGTCCCCGACAGTTTGTTGGCTTAGCAAACCTCTGATGCACAACATTACTCAAACCTGCATCCTACCAACATTCAATACCATATGTGATTACTGCATATATCATTTTTTCAATACCATATGTGATTGACAGGGGAATAGTATATATGTTCATTATGATATAAGAATGTATGACTTGAAGGACGAATTTAATCATCACTTCCTCCATGAATTCAACTATTTTCCAATATCTCTTTACCAATACTGTCAAAGGCTTATTCCAATTTGTAGCATACATGTTTTGTTAATATCTTTTACCAATATTGTCAAAGGCTTATTCCAATCGGTAGCAACGAAGTAAAAATAAGAGTAACTCAAAAGCTTATTACACTAAAGTTAATTTTTGTTTGAAATATAAAGTTGGTACTAAAGTTGTAAAAGAGCAATGTTATTTGAACAACCATTTATTGTGACAACTTTTTGGACAACCAAATTTTACAAAGAAATTTAGGTAGTGGCACAAAAATCAAAGCAATAGAGAGAGAAAGTAGAATGATCATGTGAGTATGAGAGAAAAAGTTGTCATAAAAGTTGTCAAAAAATGGTTGTTCAAATATCATTTCTCGTTGTAAAACAATGGTTGATAACTAGCAATAACATACTACAAGTGATATGAGAATCCCAATCGTGCATCGAACCAAATGAAGTAGGCTTAAAATGAAATTCAAAAACAAATTGAATTTCCCTAAAAAAAATAATGCTCCCTCCGGTCACTATTATAAGCAAAATTTCACTTTTGAGATACATTCAATAATTAATGTATCTAGTTTATAATAAAGATTAGATACATTAATTATTCAATGTATTTAAAAAGTAAAGTTTTGCTTATAATAGTGACCGGATGGAGTAATTAAAGTTTAGTAAAAACAATTAGCATGGAATATGAATATTTTTATCATTTTGTATTTGAAAATATTCTGAATAAATTTTTGAAGATTTTTTTTTTTTTTTTGAGAGGATAAATTTTTGAAGATATATCTAAGATGTAAGTACATCACTGTTTTAGGTGTACTCTTCCAGCGTGAGCCCCTGCCCCCTGGTGCTTCTCAGCTGCTGCCTGTTCACTCTCTCTTAGTTTTCACAGTCTCACTCACTCTAAGGTAAGTCAATTCATTCTCCAATTGCTTGTTTTAGGTTTAGGGTTTTAAAATTGGGAATTGGAAAATTGCTTTGTAAATCTCTCATCTGTGATATTAATTATGATAAATAACCCAAATTGCTTTGAACATTTGCTTGTGCTTTGTGATGTGAATGTCGATTAGATGAATTATGCTTGGTTTGGTTAATTGGTTTTGTGCATTGTGGTTTCTTTGTACAATTGTGCTTACAAAGTCACTATTTTATTTTATAGGATGAACAAAATTTTGGGAATTGGGAATTGAAATTTTGTTATGATTGGATTTTGAATTGGAATTTTGTTTGTGATGAACAGGTTGTATTTAGGTCTTGCTAACCAATGCCCTGAGGGCAATGGTTAATGATTTAAAAATAGAAATAATTTATAAGTTTTATGTAGAAAATGTTACTTTTTAAACTTTCAATGTCTTGAATGCATCATTTCCAAGACAAAACTTCCTTTTTAGACTTCTTAACCAGTGCCCTCAGGGCAATGGTTATCATTTACCTTATTTATATTTGAATTAGAATTTTGTTATCAACACTTTTTTTGTTAGTTAGGATTGAAATTGGAATTTTGGAATGTTAGTTCTTTGAAATTTTGAAATTGTTAGTTCTCCAAATGAAACTGTGGCCTCTCTATTCTCGCCACCACCCAGAGATTGATCTAGTTTTTGCATATTTCATCAATCAAACACCATATCCTTCAACTTTAGTTACATCTTCAAACACTTCGTTTCTCAATATCCTAAACATAGAACGCAGAATCTTCGTAACAAAAAAAATAGGGTTTCAAATCGTGGTTTTGGCACTCTACGTCCGAGTCAAATCAGAGATTTCCCTCTGCAACAATCCTTTCTCAGAGATATACTCTTCATCGCCCTCTCATTGCTCATTCCATTTCTCAGGTCAATAATCCTTTCTCAATTTCACTCTCTTATCCAAAAATCTCTCTTTTCCTTTGATTTGATTTGATTGGCTAAAATCATTCTTAGATGTACTCATAAATTGTTTAAGCTTTGAAATTTATAATTTTTTTACCTATTGATCAATTGGGTCAGATTTGGAATTTTATTTATTTATTTTTGAATATGTTCTATCATTGATGCCTATCTCTTATTGCTTGTTCCATTTTCTATTTTTGAGTTTGGATTAGTATAGCTCTTCAACAAATCACTCTTTGCAGAATGTGGTTTAATCAAAGATTTGTTCAACACTCAATAAATCATTGTTGCTCACCTCATCAAACCTATAGTTATATTTCATTTACTTTTTCTTATACTAAAACTGCTATGATGCTATCATTGTGTAACATTCACTTCTTAATGTACAACTTGACACCACACCTTCTTTATCTTAATGCCCACTTGTGTAGATTGGCCTTATATTGCTTTTGTAGTATTTTTAGTTGGATCATCTGATGGCTGGTCTTCCCAGGTCTAATATTTTATTACATATATTAGGTCTTGTTTTCACGACCACCATTGTATTCTCCTTCCGCTGCCGCGATCCCTAGGATAGGTTAGTATTACCAAGGCAAAATATTTATAGAGACCGAGTAATGCGACCAATTCATCCTATTTAATATGGTTCAATCAATAATTCAGTGCGTTTAGTTGGTGTTCTGAATCGTTTTAATACACCTATTATTTACTAGTTGTTTAGTATCGAGAATTCAAATATTCTGACTTTAATTGTGTTGTGAAGATGGAGTTTTGCCCTATGTGCGGGAGCATGCTGATGCTTGAACTACCCAATTCGAGTCACGACAAATTTCATCCCACAAGGTTTTATTGCCTCACTTGTCCATATATTTGCTCAATCGAGAAAGAGGTATGTTATGTTATGTACTCTTCTTCTATTTTCCATTTCTATTACCAACCAGTTACCTTCAATTCAACCCATTTCATCATGTTTTCTTTTACTTTACAGGTTAAGATTAAGAGAAGACAAATGCTGGTTAGGAAAGGGATTGACCCTATTATCTCCCATCATGAGATCAACAAGAATAAACCAAAAGCCGACGGTACTACTTTTCTTTTACTTTTCTCGCAACAATTTTTGTCAATCATTCTTCTTTAGCTCATTGTGGACCTGTTTACTTGGATAATCAAATATCAATCAATACTAGTTTATTGTTATTTGTGAAATAATTATATCAATTGGCCGAACTGATTTTATTGGTTTATTGGTCGTTGAAGATGATACGATCTGTTTTTAGTGATTGGGCTCTGAAGATAAATATTTGGGGTTACCCCTCTTATCTTATTGACTAAAGACCTTCTCTTGAGTTGAATGTGATCTAATGCAAAGGGATAAATGGGGCTTTAGTTTAGTGCAAGGCAAACTTGTTTATTTTTTCTAGCACTGTTGAGGTCACCCATTATATTTTGAAGGTTTAAACTTTAAATGTCAAAATGTGAAGCCAAATCTAAGCCAGCAATACTTTTAACATATATATAAGCTGTCTGATATAGCTTAATTTGTACCTGCCAATACATATCAAACTTGTGTGATTTGGTTTTAAGGATGGTGTGATCAGCTATATTTACGAGCTTTAAGAAGCAGGGAAGTAGAAGTCGTGGTATGGTTTTGTTTGTGAGTTTGCATGTTTCAGTTTGGATTATCAACTCCTAATAGGAACTGTTGAGTCAACTCCTAATAGGAACTTTTAAGTTTATTTTCCTTGTACTAAGTTTGTCTTGTTGTTCATCATGCAATTTCATTATGCTTTTCTTTTACATGATTTACGGTTTGAGCAGTTGAATCGCGAATTAACATTGTTTATGGTTTTGTTATTTGAGCGATTCAACCACTGTTTGTCTTGGTTTGAGCAGTTGAATTGTGAATTAACATTGTTTATGGTTGCAATCCTATTTTTATTTTATTTTTTCATAAAGTGATTATGCAATCCTTGTTTCTTTGTTATTTCCTTTATCATTATTTCCATTTTTATATCTTCCTTTTCTCACTCATTCCTCTTCTTTTTTTCCCTCCTAGTACCATGCCCAAATTGTCGCCATCCTCAAGCTAGTTATCACATGCAACAGACTCGATCAGCTGATGAACCTGCAACAATATTTTACGAGTGCTTGAATGAAAAGTGTGGCCACAAGTGGAAGGAGTGAGATGCAATGTATTGTTATATATATATATATATATATATATATCTGTTTCGATTCTATGAAGATTCAGTGGCTCTCAAGACATTTATGCTAGCTAACTAACTATGAGTTTCAACTCAGTTGCTCGCCGCTAACTCATGAGAAATTTTTATAAGCCAATGTGACTGCCTCCGAAACGACCTAGCTTGCGACATCTAACTAGGAGACTTCAATTGATTATTCCTTATATAGCGGTATACCTTCTTTGTTTCTATTTGACGTTGTTTGCTAATTTTCCTCCCATTTTTGAATTTTTTGCTTCGACAGTTTCCTTTTGATTCCATAATTGGATCACAAATCAATTCATGAAGGAACAAAAGGAGCTAGCCAAATACAATGTAAACCAACATCAATATGAGTATAGTGATCCAATTGATTAATTCATAAACTACATCCTTGCAAAGTTCCCTGATATGTGGCAAATGATAGAGACAGTCTTATGAACGAAGTGTTTAGGTCTTTGCGGTGATAAATTGTAGTATTGCTTCAGTAACATTTGCACCTTGGCATTTACTTCGTCCAATTTTATTACTTTCGTAAATGTTGCATATATGTTATACCAAATATCTGGAATTTACTTATAGTACACAATTTTGGCATTATAGATTTGTATGTTTTTTACGGTGTATACATTGCATATATGATACATGGATTATGGTTAATTGGTGTCTATATTTGATTTTAGGGAATAAAATTTAGGACATCCTAAAAGCTTATAAGTTGGTCTTTTGGTTGGTATGTCACACAAGTGCTACCCTTAATTTACATATATGCATCTAATATTGGCTCTCTCTTTTTAATTGTTTAATGTTGCAGGTGTTTGAAATAAATGGTTATTTGCTATATGACTGAATTTTATTGAGACAATAATAGATGGGAAGATACATTTTAATAGCCTAAATGTAGGCCTGAGTAATAGTTGTCAATTTCTGTGATGTTATTGAGAAATCTAGACTAAATGTAGGCCTGAGTAATAGAACTCAATTGATAATTTCAAAGATGGGAAGATACGTTCTTGATGGAAAGGTTATATCAGGAAGCAATATTGGGAAAAAGCTTTTTATATCAAGATTATCGTTGACACCTTCTAATCCAAGAATTTCTTTTCAATTTCAACGTAGACAGATTTCTATGGTTGTATGTTTTGCAATGACTATTAACAAAGGTCAAGGGAAGTCACTCAAACAAATATGCGTATATCTTCTACGATCAGTGTTCTCGCAAGGTCAACCGTATATTGTAATATCAAGAGTTACATCAAGAAATAGTTGTAAATTTTATTGGTTAATGAAGATGATGAAAGCATTAATATGACTTCAAATGTAGTATATCATGAAATTTTCAAAAATGTGTAAAATTTTATTGGTTAATGAAGATGATGAAAGCATTAATATGACTTCAAATGTAGTATATCATGAAATTTTCAAAAATGTGTAAAATTGAAATATGAAATCATATCGTCTTTGTTACATTGACATTAAATTTTTTAGTTGTGTATGTAATATATAATATTGCATTTAAGTAATATGTTTCAATGTATATGACTTGTGTGGTAGCACAAGTAGACGATCTAGTTAATATATTGCGAATAACGATTTCTATCAACAAGTAGCGTTTGTAGTCCAACGGTTAGGATAATTGCCTTCCAAGCAATAGACCCGGGTTCGACTCCCGGCAAACGCATTGTTTTTTATCCTTTAATTTTATCCTTTAATCATTTTTTTTTTTTTTTGCCTTCCTTCAAAAAAAATATATTTTCAATAGACCCGGGTTCGACTCCCGGCAAACGCATTGTTTTTTATCCTTTAATTTTATCCTTTAATCATTTTTTTTTTTTTTTGCCTTCCTTCAAAAAAAATATATTTTTTTCCAAAATAATAAGAAAAAAATAGTCAACATAAGTTGATGTATTTGGCTAAAATAAAAATAACAACTTTTGCTTATATTTTGAGATGAATTTATCTATATAACTTGATATTTAAAATTGTAGAACTAAATCAATCTAGTCCCTTGTATTATCAATATTTGTTTAACGATGTAATTACAAAATTTGAATAAAATTCTCCCTTAATGACTAATCCAAGAGGTCCGATCCCACTGCCACTTGTGAGACTCATTTAAAGCCAAAGCAAACTTGTCCACCGAAATTGACACTAGAGGGAATCGAATCCAATAACTTGAGAGGAGCACACTACAAAATCTCAAGCCAACCACAAATGAAGTAGATAATTTGAAACTAATTAATGGCAGGGGTACATTTCATAACAAAATCAAATGAACAAATAAACTTCATTAACATTTATAATTTCATGAATCATTTTAGAATATTGATAATGTGGAGGCTAGGCCGGTACAATGATACAAAAGATCAACTTCAATATTGACATAATAATAGACACGAGTAATTCATGGGTATATATCATTCAAAAATGAATAATACAAGTAAGTTTTTGTCAAAAAAATAATACAAGTAAGTTTTTAATTATAATTTGTGACTTTTTCAACAAATATCTAAATTGGTCCTTAAAATTATAAGATCGCATCAATCTAGTTCCTTTCATTTGCGATTCCAAAATGATTCATGAAATTACAAAATTTTAATCAAATCCGCATTTCTGTTGATGATTGTAAAGACTAGAATGACATTAAGTTGGTTATATTAAAATTAAGTTTGTTAAACATTTGTGTATTCACCATTATCATCCAAATGGAATATAATACCTTATAAGTGATGAAATAATGAGTACAATTGAAAGAAGAAAAAAAATTGAAAACTGTTTTAGGACAATATATGGCTATTTTAAACAATAGCGAAAAATGGGTTAATATAGTCACAGTTTGACTATTTTATTAGGCATGGAATAACATTTGAACTTGCTGATGCATGCATATGACATTACCCTTCTTGTGACACCGAGTGTTTGGGTGGCAGCACCAGAAGTAGGCACTCCATTTGGTACGTGTTTGTCCGATGATGAAGGTTTAACCGTGTAATATCTTCTTCATTCAAAATAATGTTATAGATACATGTTAGAATATCAATGAAAAGATGAAAACTATTTGAGGATGTGGTTGTCCTAACAAGAGTATGACCAACTGATAAGCCATAGTTTATGGTGTTTTTAGCTTTTAATTTCAATAAAAATTAGTTATTTTATTCTTTTTTTATAACTATTTTACTTTAAAGTATTTGTTTTATTTTGAGAGTAAAAATAATGAAGAACAATACATTTGGATCATAATGAAGGATAAAGAGCAAAGAAATTGAAGAAAAGCGAGAAAAATAGACAGCTGGAAAAACGCACGACTGTGCGTTTATTATGCACGACCGTACACATGAAAAAGTATGAGAAAGGAAGAAATGGCAGGGAGAAACGCACGGTCCGTGCATTTTGAGAGCACGACCGTGTGTTTTATTGAGCTGAAAAGTGCACGACCTTGCGTTTTATGTTGCCAGCAATGGTTGTTACAAACTCGCAATTCCTAGTTTAAGGCTTGTAATTAAATCATCTTCAATGCATTGTCTGAGATCTTAGGCTATAAATAGGTCCATTATAAGACTTGCAAATCATCTGGGAATATTTGTAAACTTGTTGTATTGAAATCAAAGTTCTACGTTGTTCTAAGTTTATTTTGCTTTTATTTTTCTGCAATTACTTGATATTTACTTTTCTGTTATGTACAATTCCAATACTTTATATTCAGTCATTTACTTTTATATATTTTATTTTTATGTCTTTTAATTTTAATTCCTTGTCTACAATGATCATGAGTGAATAGACTTTCTAGTCTTAGGATTGTTAGACTAATCTAATGATTCAATCCTATTCAACCCAAGTCTAGAATATATTTTATTTAAATTCTTTTTTCTAATCTAATCTGCAAGTGTACGGTTCTATTGAGTAGTAAAAAAAAATTGTGTATTTTTTTTACTTTTTTTATTTTATTGTACTTGTTTTATCATTTTTTACTTTATTTTTTGTTGTTTTTAAAAGTGAAATTTACAACTGCTAAAATGAGAGAGATTCTTACAGTTGTTTATGTATAAGCATATTTTGGATTATATAATCCAAACACATTCAAATTATGTTTCGATTATATAATCCGAAACCTTATGAACAATATTGTAAAAAAATAGGACGCATGAAAGTTAATAGAGTGAGAAAAGTAATAATCGGCTGATAAAAAGAAAGAAAGAAGATGCCGAAGCTCAAGGGAAGACTTCAATTTATGTCCTCTGAGAAGTTTAAGTTGGGCTTAATGCCAACGAGGCTCATTTTATTGCTAAATGTATCCGCGTTTTTATTTGCACTCTGCTTTTACCAATAAACCCCCTGTGAAATCTTCATATTTTTTTTAATTTCGAAATAGTTGCTACCTAAAAGTTAACTTCTTTTTTTAATAAACTATCTACAAGTTAACTTCTGAAAAAATTGACCCACGTCGTAAGATAATTAGCCTCCAGATGTTTACTTCTTGAATTGCTGTTATTGTTAGCATTTTTATAGAAGGAGTGGAGAGCTTAGAATGTTGGGAGGTTAGGATAAATTATCCCGATTCAATTTCCCCTCATCTTCGAACACTCAAACAAAGCCTTATACTCTGATCGTCATCTCAAGTCCAATTCAGATCAAGTATCTTAACCAACCTTAATTAGTTAATTAGTTAAATTCTTATTAGATAAAATTTAATATGATTCTTGAAAATTAAGCATCTTCTAACATAACAAGTGCTCAATTATGTGCCTCTATATCATCTATTGTAAAAACTGATCTTGTGTAAGATGGCACTCCAAATGGACTAGTAGAAATTAGGCATATATAGGGACCCTTCGTGTCACTATATATATTCTCCATCAGTTTCCGACAACAGTTCAAAAAATTCCATCCTTTCATTATTGCTGGTACTAGTTATTGCACGTGATCATATCTTATATAGCCAGCAAAAACATATTTACTTTTTCAATGTCTTATTTTCCCCCTCCTGCTATAAATTTTAATCTTTTGTCCTTCATTGTTACATTTTTTTAAGGAATAGTTGCAATAGACAAAAGTTCATAAAGGATCTTTGTAGGAATATATTATTATATATAGTATATAAAAAAGCACACTGTCTCAAACCCTACGATAATTTTCTCAGTTTTATCACATGACTTCGTCTCTGAAGTAGTACTACATAATTACTAGACCCTAATAATACTAATTATTCCCATTGGCAACTAGGTTATTGTCTTACATTAATCATGTGTTTAGGACAGAAGAAATACACACGAAATACGTATATTTTTCTATATATACATGAGTAACATATGTAAAATGGAAGAAGGAAGTGAAATCTTGATCTTAGACACTAAAAACAGAAAGTACAAAAATTAATTAGTGTAGGAAAACGGCATGACATTGAAACAGTACTAGGCTAGATACTTCCCCCACAAGAATGTTGATGTTGATTCGACTTTGATCTATTATATGTAGTTTAGAAAATCAGTGATACTAAAAAAGTAGAATTATCTACCAAAAATTAGAGGATATGGATTAAGCCTTATTCCCCATCAGTTGTATTATTGGTCTTGTACTGTTATCTGGTGTATCTTCTTTTATAATTGATTTCTATAGAAAGAAAAAAAAACTAACAAGTTTATTCACAATAAACACTCAAGCCTCGTGATGCTGGAAAAAACTCTCACATAAATTAATGATAGCTTGAGAATAGTTCACTTTACAAATCGGTTTTACAAAGATGAGCTAGGTCATATATAAAAACCTAATAGATATTAGAGGAAATGTTGTATTATAACTTCAATAAAAATATTGTAGGGTTAGCTCAATCAAACACATTTTTCATGAGACAAATAGTTGCGTGACACGTTGGCAAATATGGTCCATAATGATAGTTTTTGTGTTAGGATCGATCCTCCTCCTCATCATTTTCAACTTGTTCTTGATGATGATTTTCGAAATACCTCTTTCTCTCAATTAGTTTGTTAGCTTTTCTTTAAATTTCTATTATTATATATTTGTTTATTATGAGGGAAAAAATCTACAACAATTTTATAATTAGAGTCCGCCCTGCAACTTAACCTAAGACTTTAGACCTTAAAATTTTAGATATAAAAAGGTCTTAAAAAAAATCAATTTAGTTATAAATACAAATATAACACATTAGTTATAGGCGTCAGCTCAACTCGATTAGTCAAAATAAATACCTTATTATAATCTATGCCAAAGCATGATTTAATTTCATTTTTATAATTTAAAATATCTTACTACAAAATTTGTTTTAGATCTTTGAATATCAAATATGTTAGACCAAACTTGTTCTCTTGACCCTTGAGTACTGGTTCATGGGACGAAACCCTACATGTGTTTCGTGATTTTGTGTAGCAGTTTATAAACAGAATTACTATATATAGCGGAAAGTTGCAAATGAAGCCAAATATAATCATTATTAATTGTCATCCTATGATCTATTTATTCGGTACTTAAATAAATCCATCATGAGCTCTAGCATATCTACCCATTTGCTGCATATTGACCCAATTACTCAACACATAAGAATTAACACACAAAAGTGGTATATTGTCAAAAAAAAAAAAAAACACACATAAAAGTGGTATAATTGTGTTATTTCATTGAATGCACATGTTAAAAAAAATATACACCATCATCATTATTGCATAAAAGAAGAGTAATTTCATCCAACTACCAAAAATGTTGCAGTAACGATTACGCACAAAATAAATAAGGGAAAAGGACAAAGTTCAAAGTCATTTCCACTAACCTTTCCATCAAAGCTCAAAGTCTTTGCCACTTGCAATTTGCATGGTCCTACCCATAACCCAGTAAACCCATTCATCTTGAAATATATGTCACAACTACCACTACAATGAATCTATCTACATTCTTTGATTTTTTTTTTTTTTATATGCACATTCGCTGAATTTTTCAATATTGGGTGACATTATGGCAAAAAAACGTTACAAGTAAATATTTCTTCAATATAAATGTATCTATCACTATCACACATGTTTTGGGTACAGGTACAACCATTTTCTCTTTTCTCCTTTCAATTTCTTCATACAATTAAAATCATTTTGTTAATGTATCTCATATTCATTTAATAGCTTTTGTGCCACTAGTCATCATAGTTATCCAAAGTAAGATTTATACACATACTGACCCATCACTTGGTTCTACCTTTATAGATTTTTATTTTATAGGGTCCCTTTCAATTCGTAACAGCATAACTACATGGCCAAAGTAGTAAATTTTTCATTATTATAAGCCCCAGAAAGAAGCAAGTAACTTGCCTATGTCTCTCTAATTATTATTGTATTGTATCCCATTATTTCAATTCAATAATTCATTTTTTCCGGCTCAACTTGCCGCTATTACTATATAAAAAATATTGAGATATTGATTGAGAAAATATTTAAATTATTTTTTTAATGTTATATGTCGTTTTCTACTTTTGAAGTATGCTAAGAGACAATGTAAGCAGTTCAATTTGTCATGTAGCTATGGCTTATTTGCTAATACTATAATTTGAATACGTATGTGGACAGTGTTTTATGTACTGTGTCATCAACTTAATTCGTTAATTAATGTTAATATTTGTTTTTATGACTCTTAGATTTTCGAGTTCAGATTGTTTTTTGTTGCTCAACCTATAACCGTACTAAAAGTAACACATGTGATGTGAATCAGGATATGTTACTCGTAATCACGTGATTGACCAATTATTCAGTTCTTTATACCTCTATTTTGTTTGATCCAAATTACGAATGTACATTCAAATTGAAGTAGGTTTATAACAAAAGGGCAATCTATATTCCTTAAAAAAAAAAAAGGCAATCTAAATTACCGGTAATGTCATAAACCCTATGATGTGGAGTATATGTGTAAGTATTTGAATGAGCATATAAAAGTGGGTTTATAACATGTTAATATCAAGGCCGGATTTAGAACTAATGTTTTGGTGTGACTAAAATAATAGTATAAAAAAAATCGAATGAAATTAAAAACTTGTATAATTGCATTCAAAAAATATAGTTTTAATGATTTTATTAGGGTTAGTTTTATTAGCTCATATCCATTTGTAACATTAACAATCGCTAATTGAATAAAATGAGTCGTCAACTTTCTCTAGTGTTATATTCTGCATATTGCTTTGAAAAAAATGACCGTCTTCAATAGCTCTAATAGCCATCCTTTAGATTTGGTGTAGCCATAGCCCCATGGTTCATATAAACTTTTATTTGAAGTTATTTTAATAAACTATGTAGGATAATTTATGAAAACAACTTCATAATTTATATAAATGGCCATGAAAACAACTTTTTAAGCTTTTAATGCATTGACTATACAACTTTTAATGCAAAATATTACTATATTTGCCTTTTTAAGGAGTGTTCTGGGGGCACTGGTTAGCATTTTCCTTATATCAAATTGTTTCATTACATAATCATTCTTTCGATGGAAGGGAAATGTTCTATATTACTATATTTGCCTTTTTAAGGAGTGTTCTGGGGGCACTGGTTAGCATTTTCCTTATATCAAATTGTTTCATTACATAATCATTCTTTCGATGGAAGGGAAATGTTCTAGACTGTCCAAAGGCCCAATAAACAAACCTAACTTAATACTATCCCAATTACTCACTTCACATCCCCTCTCAGCGAGGGGGTACTCGTAGCAACACGGGGCGTCATTTCAAACACGAAATCATAATGGCTCCCGTGATTGCCACACTGTAACGATCGACGGTTACAGTTTCTGCCATCGTAACCGTCGAGCAACGACTTTCTACCACTAACAACGACATTGGCAAGGGGACTTTACACGATCCCCAAAGGTACGATTCATTTCACCCTTAACCCCTTTTCTAGCTCATACAAACTTGAGTGTCAGAGTATTTGTAGATATACACACCCATGCCGTTCCAAATTTACAAACTTCATAAACTGCTGCATCAGACGTTGTTCTTCTGATCAAGTAAGATCAGTAAATAGGATTAATATGATGTAGAAGGTGTCCTTTCCTTTAATGCTCATTAGTGTTATGAATGTTCACATACATACTCATCTAATATTTGCATGTCGTCTACATAGACTGTAGTGTGAGTTGGTTATCATGGAATTTTGTGTAGCAAATAATTGAGTTTGCTCTCTACAGTGGCGAAGCTAGCAAATTTTTTATGAGGTGGCCATATATAAAGCAAAATAAAATATATTTTAAAATTAATAGTTAATTTTACCAATAAACAAAAAAAATCAAGGAATATTGCTATTTTTTGGGTGCTAACCCTATGGTTTTTAGGAGACGGGATCAAATAATCCAAAGTTCGATTGAAAAGTAAGTAAAATCAAACAAAAAAATTATTCTACCTAAAATTAAACTTGGGGTAACCAACTATATATTATTAGGGGTAGCTAAATGTAAAAATACACCTACTTATTCAATAATTTTTTTCTCTTTGGGGTAGCCATAGCCACCCATGGTCATGAAAGCATACGCCCCTGGCTCTCTATAAAAAGAAACGTGTATAAATGATTTTCATTTGATCAACCACCAACGTCCATACAAAAAATAAAAATAGAAAGAAATTAGTTTCGCTTTATCTTTAATCGAAATTCATTTGGTCAACCAAATTTGAGTTGAGTTTAATTAAATTAGTTTATCTTTACTTGAAATTCATTTTAGAACAAGGTCGACTCAATTATAAGGCAATCCAAATTCTCGTTTTAGATTTTCCAAAACATACACATTTTGAACTACTATTATCAAATAAGTCAAACATAAATTAGACTTCACTCATCTGTTAATGATCGTGTGCAAGTTTTGTATCGGATCGCAAGTTCAAATCTCATCAGAAAGCCTCAGCTGAAAGCATTTTTAAATTAGGCTTCACTCATCATTTAATGATCCTGTGCATGCTTTGTATCGGGTCGCAAGTTCAAATCTCATCGGAAAGCCTCGACTGAAAGGATTTTTAGCCTATTTTAACTTTTTGTTCTTTATGTTATAGAGCTAAAAAATGCTCAATTAATTAATAAACATATTTATTTTCATAAAAAAAAAAAGTACAATTTAAGCCATGGGTGGATATTAAGGGAACCCCATAAACTGAATTTGAAAACTTATACTTCCTTCGTCCTAAAATGTAAGAGAAAATTGGTCAAC
Organism: Medicago sativa; assembly: GCF_051527215.1. NCBI lineage: Eukaryota > Viridiplantae > Streptophyta > Magnoliopsida > Fabales > Fabaceae > Medicago > Medicago sativa. Next base: position 18,827,726 of record NC_140753.1, on the reverse strand, counting down.
AAAAATTATTATATTTGATTCAAAATTTATACTAGATTCATCAATTTATGTTGACTCTTTGAAAAAAGCCGAAATCGCCTTCAAAAATTATTTACGATGTGTCTTAAATAGGGATAAACAAGTGTCACATATTAAACCTTACAATGATCAAAGAAATACAACCCGAAAAACAAACAAAATAAAAGCCAGCCTGATATAGAACCTCCAAACATCTGTGAGGATGAGTACATCATTGAAAAAAAAAAAAAAAGTCTTTACATGTCATGATTTTATCCATTCCCGTGTAAAAAAAACTCTATGTCCTAAATAACCAATTAAAATTTGGAAATTTATGAACTCCTTCCAAACTTCAATTCAAACATACACTAAAACAATGAAGGATTTTTAATACATATATGTCGTGGTATATGTGAGTTAGTAGTCTCTTATAGAAAGAAAAAAATGTGTTGTTAGATTCCTTTATATGGTTGTTTTTAATCTAATGTGATAGATCATCATGTTTTTCTTGTGTTACCTTAATCTAATTGATATGAAGTTTTCACAATTATTTAACAAAGACTTATCTTTATTGAAAAACATTTAACATAAACTAATCTTTATCGAAAAAACATGCAACGCAAGGTGGATCCTCCCCTTCAAACCGAAATTTTAACCTAAGACTTACTTAACCCAAAAGTTTAAATTAGTCTTCATACATTTTCCTATCATTCTTCAACATTTGCATCATTATAAAACTTGGTCACCGTACATCTATTATTAGTAACACTTATAGAAAGAAAAAAAAAGTAAAATAAATTAGGGAAATGTTAACCTGTGCCCTCGAAGCACAAGTTGATGATTCAAATATAGAAAAAACTTACTCCCTCCAGTCCTATTTACAAGAGACAATTAATTTTTTAGATACATTAAATAATCTATGTATTTGGTTTAGATTCTTGACTAGATACATACATTATTCAATGTATCTAAAAAGTCAACTTTCTCTTGTAAATAGGACCGGAGGGAGTATTAGAATATGTTCATTGCATTTAATATTTAACTTTTTAATCATTTAAATGCACAAAATTTTAGAAAAAGTTTTTTCATTTAAGTTTCTTAACATGTGCCCAAAGGGCACAAGTTAACACTACGGAGTAAATTAAAGGGAAATGTTAACCGGTGCCCCCGGGGCACTGGTTAAGGAAGTAAAAGTAGAAGCTTTTGCATTGAAAATTGTGTAATCAATGCTTCAAAAGTCAAAAAAGTGTCTTTTTCAATTTAATTTTTCCTTTTTTAGATACCTTAACCAGTGCCCGGGGGCACCGGTTCACACAACCCTAAATTAAATCAAATGAAACAAAAGAGGTGCATTGGTCGGAATCCAGAAACCGCATGGAAGCTGTATAATGGTAGGGTCAACCGCGTGAGGTAAAACTTTGTAGTCAACGCACACGTGCGAAAGCATGTTGAATTTGGTCAATGGTGGTGTGCAGTGTGCACAGAGAGAGTGTGTGGTTTGGGGAGCAAGCAAGGTTTCTTTTTTGACCCAACCAAGTCAATTAAATTCAACGCCACATAATATCTTGTACTGAAATTGTCACATAACATTAAGAAAATTATTTGCAAGATATTATGACAATTTCATCCCTCTTGCTTGGTGTTGCACATACTATATGACAATTTTTGTAAAAGATATTTTGCTTGGACGGTTTTGTGTATTGGGTGACTAATGAACTCACTTTAATCACCTATTCACCTTCAAAAAAGTAACATATATTTTATATTGTTGGCTATCCATGAAATTACAAGGTGCATCAATTTGTCTTGTCAACTCCTTATATTTTGTAAAATTTCAATATAGTCATCAAGTTACAATTGAATTTCTCAAGAAACAAAATACAATTGAATTGGATAAGGCCGACATGGTATAAAAAAATAAGAAAATGTGGGAAAAATATATATCAGGCTTATCCAACAAATAAAATAGTGCATGAGCTCAATAATAGAGCTATTTTTTATCTGAAGACATTAAGTTACATGATATATTTATAAGAGTAAAAACATTTAGTAAAAAAAAGTAAAAACATAATATTTTATGAGAAATGCTAACTTGTGCCCTAAGGCACAAGTTAATGGGTCAAATGTAAAAACTTTTAGTTGAAATTCGTGCATTGAATTTAAATTTTTAACTTTTAATTAATTGAATGCACAATTATTAAGAAAATATTTCTATTTTTATGACCCATATTTTATTAGAAAAAACAAGTATTTAACATTCCAATAATTAATAAATACTCCTCCAGTCACATTTATAAGCAAAACACTATTTTTTAGGTTCATTGAATACCTAATTTATTTGGTCTATAAAGTAAATTTTTGCTTATAAATGTGACGGGAGTGAGTATGTTAAGAAAACCACCCCTCTTTGTGTAATCTTTTCGTGAAAATGAAGTAAGGTCATAAATTCAACTCAATAAATAACCTGATATTTACTACTCATCTTCCAGTCTTTTTAGGTTCATTGAATACCTAATTTATTTGGTCTATAAAGTAAATTTTTGCTTATAAATGTGACGGGAGTGAGTATGTTAAGAAAACCACCCCTCTTTGTGTAATCTTTTCGTGAAAATGAAGTAAGGTCATAAATTCAACTCAATAAATAACCTGATATTTACTACTCATCTTCCAGTCTTTTTCGGTACTTCAATAAATGGAATTAATCAAAAGAATTAGGTTTTTCATTGGCATGAATCACTCTGGTGATTAAGATATTTTAAAAAAAAAAAAATCAATCATGCCCAGCTGAAACCGATTTCTTCTCTTGTCCTGATATCTTTTGTTATCTTGCCATAATACAATCTCCCATCGATCAATCTACACCCAAGGCTGTATAAATCATCACCCATTAGGGGAGCAAAAACCAAAATCTTAGGAGTACAAACCAAAAATATCCACTCTTTTTATTTAACTTTTTTTATCTAAAGTTTACTATGATAAGGTTTTTAACACCTTATGTATTGAAGTTTGATAGAGTCTCACATTGCAAAGTTTCCAAGCTATATGTTTGGACATTCTCATTATAAGTTACTCCCACCGGTTTTAATTATAAACAGTATTTCACTTTTTAGGTTCTTTGAATAGTTGATGTATTTGGTCTATATTACAGATCAAATACATTAGTTATTCAATAAATCTAAAAATTAATTTTTTTTTATTTATAATTGAAATCGGAGGGACTAGTTTTTATCAATGATATTCAAATTCATTTAACATATTATCAAATAAGAATTCTCAATTAATTGGATGTATATGGGTTTGGACACTCTTGTTCAAGCTAGCTTTAGGACTTGAAATCCAAGCTCATTTAATACACCATGATATTTTTACCATTTGATTCTTTGGACCAACTAATTGTAAATTAACTTGAGAAATTTTGCAAACTCTCAACCAAAATTCATTAGTTACATAGAGCTTTAATTCTCTTTCTAATTAAGATGGAGTGTCTTTTTTCCATTGCATTGTAAATCCACTATTTTCCTTTTTAAGGTGTAAACTTAATTATTTAATATTTTTTTGAAAACAAAGTATAAACTTAGATATATACTATTAAAGATTTCTCAAAAGAAAAAATGAAACAAAGTTATTTTAGTGGCTTTCCCTTAAGAATAACCTCCCCCACTACATCACCCAAATAAACCAAGGAAACAAAACATAGGTATATTTGCAAAAAGACAAAAACAAAAGCACCTTACTACGAGAATAAACAACATTGTATCTTGCTGATACCGAGTCTCGTGAAACCTGGTATTCCGTAGTGGTCACGCGTGTATATATTTTATTTAGTTATTTAATAACAAGAACAATAATTAAAATACCGATAAATTCAAAAAAAATTATCAAGTAGTTCACGACTAAAATGTATTCAATGCTTTTAATGGAGATGAATTCATTAGCTGTGACAGTATATGTACGTAGTTTCAATGAAAACAATTCGCAATTGGACGTAGTCCACAACAAAATGCACCATTCTTCAAAGACTTATACTCTATAATAATATTATTATACAAGTACATTTCTTAATCCATCTTACGTAACACCATCTTTAATTAATTAACATGAACGAAATGATATAATGTCGTCCTAACCTAAAGCTAATGTGTTTTTTTTATTATATAAAGAGAGATCGGTGCTTATCTACTGATTGATCGTATCAAAGATATGCACGAACCACGAACCAAAATATATCAGCAAGGGATGCAAATAAAAATATAGTTAGAGTGTTGTCTAGTGTGCACATTATTTTATTTTAATACTTTGATTCCGGAAAGATATGGATTCCAAATAATTTGGACTTCGATTAAGTGAAGTCTAAATGCTTCAAAAAAAAGATTAAGTGAAGTCTAATTAGCAATTCTTTAATCAAATATTAGACTTTGAATGATTTTTTTTTAAACTGTTTGAATGATTTTCATCTCGATAGTGTATTAATTTAATGGATCATGTTAACGAGTGAGCTAAGCATATTACTTAAAAAATCTATTAAAGAAAATTTTGCACCACTTTTTTCTCAAAAAAACAATAATAATTGCACCACTTTTTTAATGCACTTTAGCTAAAATGAAATCGTGCAATCAGATTTTGACTAGTTAATAAATTGTCTAGACTAGCATCAAATGGTTGAGAGATGAGAAAGTGAGGGTGAAGGGAATATGAACTGAGGTTAGAATCGATTTTCCATTTTTTAAGGGTTTCTTGAAGGAAAAGCTAAAATAGACTTGAGGTAGATCGTAACAACGGTCTTTTTAAAATTTAGCTGATTATTTAAAGCTGTTGAAAGTTTCCCAGCAATTATTGTTGAAGGTTGATATATGGGATATTGGGCAAACAAGGAGTTTTGAATATGCCATCGGTCTCTTAGCAACATGTAATGGGTACCCTACTAGAAGATTTTTCTTGCAACTCATGTGAAAAGTTATGGAAAGTGCTGAGACATTACCACTTGTACTTGTAGTCTATGGTATCCTATCAACTTTTCTACTTCATCCCAAGTCTTGCTTAGATTGACTTTCAACTAAAATAAATACTTATTTAGTTACTCAAACAAATCTCCACGAATTTCCTTTCAAAAAAAAACACTCCACGAATTTAAAGATATTTACCTAGAATTTAAAAGAGAGGACTTTCAAAAGAAAAGTTCAAAAGTCGCATTCATTTTAATTAAAAGATTATTTGTTAGGGTTAGATATATGAATTTTTGTGCGAATGATATCTTTTGTGCGCAAGTGCAAAAAGAATGCGGAGTTAGGTGTGATACGTGCACTATTAAATACAAGAGACCTTTAAGATTAAATGGTTTATTTTTTGACAAATAAATCAATTAGTTAAGATTAAAAAAATTATGAGGTTTTTGGTGGATTCCTTACAATGTTGGCTCACCATAGATATTTAGACGACTATAAATATCGAATCTCTAGATCAATAGGAAAAACATCTTATGATGAGCAGACGAATGCAGAAACGCAATTTCAAAAGGATTGGTGCAAGGGGAGTCATTCGGAGCCAAAGAATAATTAATTGGTGATCCGTTTCTTGTGCTTTTCAATTCATATACTCCCTCCATTCTAAATGGGCCAAATACCTCCCTGGGTCCTTTAAGTTTCACGTTTGTAACAGATAGGTCCTTTAAGTTTCAAAGGTTACAGATATGTCCTTTAAGTTTCTAAGATTTCAGATAGGTCCTTAACGGAGGTTGATAGAAAGGACCTATCTGAAACAAACTCGAAACTTAAAGGACCTATCTGAAACCATAGAAACTTAAAGGACCTATCTGTAACCTTTGAAACTTAAAGGACCTATCTGTTACAAACATGAAACTTAAAGGACCCAGGGAGGTATTTGGCCTTCTAAATATAGGCAAAATTGACTTTTTAGGTTCATTCAATTAATCATGTATATGATTCATATTATGGACCACATACATCATTAATTAAATGAACCTAAAAAGTCAATTTTACTTATATTTAGAAACAGAGGATATTTAAATCATTAATTTGTGCCTTGAGGGCACAAGTTAACATTTCCCATAATTATACTATGTATTTAGAAGTTATGAGTAGCTAATCTTCTTTAGCTCATGAAAAGAAATTTTCTTGTAATTAATTTCCGGCTCTCCAACTCTTAAGAAATTTATTCATAACATATTTAAGTCCGAGAAATTATGAAACTATTCAAAGGTTGGAGGTACACAAGGATTTACTATATCAGTTCATTATATATAATTGGCAACTGCGTCAAGTCTTTTCTTACCGAGAAGAATTTCTTCACTATTCAAATAATGAACACCATATTTTAAGTATTCTTTCATTGTCATTCAACCTAAGAGCTGTTGTATTTTTTTCATTTTACTTCTTAAAAATATATGTGTTAATTCTAAAAAATACAACAGCTCTTAAAGTAAAATTATTCTCAATCGGGTTTTAGAATTCACACACATATATTTTTTTAGAGTACTCACACTCATTTTCATTTATTTTTATGGTTTTTCTTTAAGAAACCAAAATGGAATTATATAAACCGAGATCGATCCTACACAAGGAGTGCCAGAAAGATTAAAGTATACAACCAGTCAAAGGAAACAAGGCAAAAACGCAACGTTGAGCTAGATTACAGACATCAAGCACATTTGAGTATGCAACCTCCAATACACATAATCAAAATCAAAAGTAAGATTACTTGATTTCAACCATAAAAAAGATTGAAGTTTGACTCTCTCGAGTAACATTTACAAAGGTTCAATTTTTTGCTGAAAAATGCGGCAATTATGATCTTTTGCCCACAACAAAGCCATAGTATAACAAGCTCGTTTGGACGGACCTCCTAAAGCACAAAAACATTTTCGATGCTCCTGCAAAAGACCATTTCCAACAAACTCAAAACCCAACCAAGCTGCCACCATATTTAGAGTCTTCCAAAGTGTTTACATCTAACAAACAAGTGGTTCCTCTCCTCTTCCATGTTACAACCCCCTACAGAATGACAATCATCGGAACTAACCATACCTCTCTTAGCAAGATTATCTTTAGTCGTGATGTGATTCAGCAACAAACGCCACGCAAACAAATTGGGTTAATTAAATATTCTCGTACACATAATGCATTTTTTTTATTTGATATTGATAAAAATTGGGTTCAGATTTCTGTGTTTAGATTTTCCGATTGAATTGGATATTCCCACTAAGGAGAGAGATAGACCTCTCTCTTTGTAATGATACCTTTCATTCTAGAAACAAAAGAAGCACCACAATGCATATTTTTACCTACTCATTGTAAATACTTTTTTCGAGCACTCAATGAGTATGAGTATGAATCCAATTGTCATCTTTGATTATTTGTTTTTTTCTTTACACGATTGACATCTCTAATAGAAATAAATACAATATTTACTCCTTGACCCAAAAAACATAATACAATATTTACTCATATTTGGTTAATGGATTATATATAGCACAACTAAACCATTGTTATTAAAAGGAAATATCAAACCCGAACATTTTACTTGCTAAAACAATTATTGTTTCTAGAATAAAATAAGTGGTTCTGTTATTGACTCTAATTAGGGATGGCCAACCAAGACCTAACCCACATGATTAGGGCCAACATGATGCATACACTTCCGATCGTTTATTTGGCTTTACAATATTAATATGATTGGTTAGTAGTCATTGAATTTATTGTAGAAAAACTTCAAATAAACTTCTGCCAAATACAGTTCATGTTTGGTTGAGGACTTTAATTAACTAGTCTACATTTTTACATTGACAAACAAAGAATTACTGCGGGAATAATAACGGTTTCATCTTTTTATACAAATAGTAAGGACATGACCCAATATAGCTAGTACACTTGGGTCAACAATTGAAAGATTTTTCATATATATTGAATTATTGATAACAAATTCAAGTTGGATTAGGACACAATAGCCAGAGCAGTCCTATAAAAACATCAGATGATTTACCATATATAAAAGAAAAGGGTGCCATTGCTTATTATAGTTTATTCAAATACTAGTGGACGAAATAAGCATGCCCAAATGAATGCTTGGCAGGAAAAAAATTTGCTTTAATCACACTGATAACGAAAGCAAGATTTAATTAATAGAAACTGAAAGTGAGAAGTTTTTATGATAAAAAAAGAACGATAAGATCAAAGAAACAATGTGAAAATGAAATGTTAATTTTTTTTCTTCTTAACAAGCCAAAATGAATTATATTAACACTGACAAACGCAATCGCATTAGCACAAGGCGTGTCAAAACAATCGCATCAGCACAAGGCGTGTCAAAACAATCACGAAAAGTACAACAAATCTATCAAAAATAAATAAAAAGCTAGCCAATGCCCAAACACATAAGTGGGCTCGACCACCAGAAATGAGTACCGAAAACAAAGGTACTCTTACGGACTTTCAACCACCACAAAGAATATGATTTTACTTTATCTAACAGATGTGAAATAGAGCTTTGTTGGTTCTTGAATAACTTGTAATTTCGTTCGTTCCACAAGACGCATACGCACAAAAGCCATATTAGATGAAAAGTTAAATATTTAAATTAAACCATCAATTTAATCTTTCTTATCACTCTTCAATTTAATTTCTAACACATGGTCATAAAAATCCAACAAGTTCGTGTTATACATCTTAATGGCATATACTAAGTAGATGAGTTTTATACAATTTAAATATATATATTTTCTACATGCGAAAATGAATTTTATATACCATTAACGAACAGTGTGTTTTATGAAATTTTAATTTTGATTAAAACTAAATAAATGTTTGTTGTTTTTAAATTATAACAAACCAGATTAATCGTGATTATTCATTTTAACGACACGAATATAACAAATAATTATAATCTAAATTCTTATTTTTTTAATGACACCAACAACAATATTTATTATAGAAAAAGTTGTTTAATGATATAATTGTGATAATGAAAAAACAAGTAGAGATATATTCATCTAGTTTGTTACACTTTTTAAAGGATAAAGAAAAAAATTAGACATATATATATTCATATCGTGTTTCTTACACTTTTATATTAATATTTGAATTTATTCTTATCTATTTGTTATATGTGTTATTTGTATTGAATGTTGAAGGTAATTTTGGAAAGATAAAAAAAACAACCCAAAAGAGTCAAAACATGTTATTTTCTTTATATATGCTAGCGAAAAGATGGGCACTCACGTACCCGTATTTCCGCTCTTTTTATTGTGTCAACGTTTGAAAATTATGAACGGTGTTTTTTTTATGAAATTTTGATTTTGATTAAAACCAAAAATATAAATCTTTGTTATTTTCAAGTTATAACAAAGCAAACTAACCATGATTATCTATTTCAATGACACCAACAATATAACTAAAAAATATAATCTAAATTCTTTTTTTTATTGGCAGCAACAACAATCTTTATTATATAACAAGTTATTTAAGGGTGTAATTGGTATAATGAAAAAGCAAGTATAAATATACTCATCTAGTTTGTTACATTTTTTAAAGGATAAAAGGAAGAAAAAAAAAACCAAACATATATAATATCCATATCGTGTTTGTTACATTTTTTTAATATTTAATTTATTTTCTTATCTTTTTATTTGTATTGAAAATTGATGGCATTTTTGAAAAGAGAAAAATTCAGCTCAAAAGAGCTGAAATGAGTTCTTCAAAAAAAAAAAGAGCTGAAATGAGTTGGTTTCTTTATATATATATATATATATATATATATATATATATATGTGCAAGGGGATAACAAAAGTGTCTTACAAAAATAACACGAACAAAAAAGAAACGAAGGTAATAGGTGGTCTACCCCGCAAGCATTAAAGGATTAAATCACCGATTATGAAAATCAAAAGTTAAACATGAATTTTTATCTTTCAATCACCATAACAATAGTAATTTAACACAACCCAACAATTGAGTAATTCACTCCTCCCTTTGCTAAAAACAACGGTTATTCCTTTCTTTTCAAATTACTCACACACAAGCAGGTCGCACAACACGCATCCTAGATGATAATGATTTAGAAAAATCCTCCTATAGCACTAAACGAAAGACTGTGATCAAACAAACTTGAGGAATTCACTAAAAAGATATTGAACCATTGCCGCACTAGCATCCAAAGCTTTCGAGAAAAAAAAAGTTACATAAAAGTAAGTGATTCACATTTTCCGCTTCACGCAACCTCCAACACACACATTCATATTATGTTGAAGTATTCTGCGTTGAACTAGAATATTCTTTGTAGGGATCGAATCTAAAGTAGCCGCCACGCAAAAAGAGATATTTTTAAGGAAATTATTTTGTTCTAAATTATTGCTTGTAAATCATGTCGAGCATTTGGTTCCACCTCAGTTAACATTTGATAAATACCATTGCATGTGTACCCTTCGTCAGGCGTGATCCTCCAGCTCCACTTATCCTCCACACCAATATGTAAATAAATGTTTGATAAAACCTCATTGCACTCCCCATCAATTTCTCCTTCTAAACAAATAATTGACGCCGTCATTTTCAAGCTTCTCCGTTAAATCAAACAACCGCCTATACAATTTAATTAAATATTATTTATTATATTGAGTCTAAATGCAAAAATAGGTATTTTGCTACTTGAATTGGAACAGTCGATCGATTAAGTCCCTAGAATATATAAAATGGAAAATTAATCTCTTAAATTAAAGAATAATCTTAAATAGAGTTTTGACCCCAAATTTTATAATTGCTTGATTTTGGTCTGACCTCTCTACTAAACAGGTCAGACTAGACCAAACTGTAGCAGGCCAGACCGTAAGCCCCTGTAGGTCGGTCTGACCTATTCCCAACCTTAATGGAAACTAACAAAAGCAAAATGAGGTAAACTTGGGGTTAAAATCGAGGAATGGAAAATATGGGGCTAACTGCGTTTAATCTTAGGAATATCGATGTCACAATTGTAAAATTTGGGGACGATAACTACATTTAACTCTTAAAGAATATCAATCAATTTAATCTTAAAATCAAAATATTTATATAGGATACCCATCAAAATCAGCTTCTTTAATATTTTGCAGCCCCAAGTAGTGCCAAATTTAAAATAAAAATTGTTAGTGATAAGAAGTGATCATAAATGGTGCTTGGTGTCGAGCAAAATTCTTCAAGATTAAAGTTTGAGGGTGCTTACAGACACTTTGGTCCATGGAAGGCTAGATGTTGAAGTTCTTTGTTGGACGGAGAAGGTTCAAATTTGTTTGAGGTGAACCTGAATGTGTTTAGGCCTATATGTATCTAGATTTATACAAAAATTATTCAGGCTTAATAGCAATTTTCGTCCCCTAACTTTCACGAAGTTGTGATTTTGGTCCCCTAAGAAAAAAAACTACAAAACCGCCCCTAAGTTTTGCAACTGTAGCAGTTTTGGCCCCCCAATGCCAAAAAAGAATAAAAAAATAACATGTGACACCTCACTTAGGGTGTCACGTCAGTGTAGATCGAGTCAAAATTGACCTTGGGGGCCAAAACTACCACAGGTGCAAAACTTAGGGGGCGGATTTGTAGTTTTTTTCTTAGGGGACCAAAATCGACACTTTAGAAAATTTACGGGGCTAAAACTGCTATTAAGCCAATTATAGAAAATTTAGAGGGCTAAAACTGCTATTAAGCCAATTATTTAAGCCGCTACTGAACAATTAAATTAATGACAATCGCTCTTGAACCACATTAAAATGGTTACAACCAATTAAATTTTTCTGAAAAGAAAAAAAAATTCATCGAAAGTTACGACCCGATTGCAAACGAGTTTGGATGCCTAAACTAATTGTCTAAATTAATGGATTTTTTTTTTACTATTCCACAAGTTTGAAAGAATTTATCGATTATTATTTAAATTTTAAATATTAAAATACCTATATAATCGGATTAAATTGTGGAAAGAGTAAGATAACAAATTGATTTGATTCAATATTTAATTAAAGATTATTATATAAAATAAAAATAAAAGTAAATAAGGAGGTGGATTCCTTACTCCCAACGCATCTGAGGTTCGGAATTAGGTTTGGAGCTAGGTTTGGATGAAGACTTTGTGAGGATAAGAACGACCTTACCCCCCTCTCTCTCTCTCTAACAAAAAACGCTATCTACCGCTTCCAAGACCTACAAGAACCCATTCCCTCCCTCACTCTTCTTTACTTCTCAAACTCTCAACTTCAAACCCTATTTCTCTGCTTCTCTCTCTCTTCTTTTTCTCTCTCTACTAAAAAAACCAAACATCGTTCACTTTTTCACATTCAAACTTCAAACCAAACACACACCAATGGCAATTGAAAATCAAGAAAACACCAGTGTCAGAGAAATCAAACCAAAGAACAGGAGAATCATGGTATGCACAATTTAGCATTAGATTCTTGATGGGTTTTTTGTTTTGTTAATGTTAATGTGTTCTGTTTTTTTCTACATTGTATTATGTTCTGTTTTTATTGATTTTTGGTTTGGGATTTTTGAATAGGGTGCTGGAGGACCTGATGATGATGATAACAGATGGCCACCATGGTTGAAACCATTGTTGAAAGAAGCTTTCTTTGTTCAATGCAAGATACATGCTGATTCTCACAAGAGTGAATGTAATATGTATTGTTTGGATTGTATGAATGGTCCTCTCTGTTCTCTCTGTCTTGCTTACCACAAAGACCACCGTTACATTCAGGTTTGTCTTCATTGTTCAATCAATTCATAAAAAAAATTTACTTTTTGTAGAAAAACTTATAATCTGACACATTTTTGGTTCATGGGCTACTTATAGATTCGTTCTTTTTCTGGGTTAATTTCAGTTAAAAGTTCCACTTTTGTTTTCTGTGCTGAGATCTAAGTGTTATTCTGAAATGGGTTTAAAAAAAAATGTGACCTTTTGCTGATTTTCAGCTATTTTTTCAATGTGTGTGAATAATGTTTAACCATTGATGTCTAATGTCTAATTAATGTGCTAAAGTTTGTTTTTTTGTATGGTTTGAACAGATTAGGAGGTCTTCATACCATGATGTGATAAGGGTGAATGAGATTCAGAAACACTTGGACATTGCTGGTGTTCAAACCTACATTATCAACAGTGCAAGGGTTGTGTTCTTGAATGAAAGGCCTCAACCAAGGCCAGGAAAAGGTGTCACAAACACTTGTGAAGTTTGTGAGCGTAGCCTTCTTGATTCCTTCCGGTTCTGTTCTCTTGGTTGCAAGGTATAATTTACTTTACTTAGTTTTTTCCACCAATGTATTCTCATCAATTATTTTGTAGCAGAATCTGAACAAATCGCTATTGTTCGGCTATACACACTATAGCGCAGCTATAGTGAGCTATAGCTGCACTATAACAATGTTTTGTGGCGGAATTTGAACAAACTACTCCGCCACACAACATTGTTATAGCGCAGCTATAGTGAGAACATTGGATGATGTATTTGCTTTCTTTTCAAGCTAGTAAAGAAACTTTTTATGGGTTAAAATGAGTTGTTGAGGTTGACTTTTTCATAATGGGTACCATTTGATTCACGAGACTCTTGTATCCTTCAATTTAATCTTTTGCACAAATTTCTTCAAAGCATTAAACAACCATGGGATTTGAATATTGACTTATAATCCATCTTTGTCCAAATCATAACTATTATGTGTTCAACAAGTTTATGTTAATCAATCAATGTGAATGTGAATTGCAGATTGTGGGGACATCTAAGAACTTCCAGAAGAAAAGGAGACAATTAACAGCAATGGCATCAGATTCTGAGGAGTCATACAGTAGCAACAACATTCATAGCCGTCAGAAGAAAATCAAAGTTCAAAGCTTTACACCATCTACACCACCCCCAACTTCAGTTAATTACAGAACAGCCAAGAGAAGAAAGGGAATACCACATAGAGCCCCATTGGGGGGACTTGATCTAGATTATTAGATAGTTAGTATTTTGAAGTTATTTGCTATAATGCCCCTGATATATATATACTAATGCAAGTATTTTTTTTTTTTTTTTACTTTTTTTAAGATAAACAATGTTTTCTAGTGTTTTGTGTATATTGCAAAAATCCAAATAGAAGTGGAAAAGGTTGAGGTAGTAGAAAATAAAAGACACCTGTGAAATAGTTGGTGGTGCATTTAGCAAAAAGAATGGGGTGTACGTACCCGTGCGTGTAGCAAAACAAGTAAGTCTCTTTTAATATAGGTTTGTTTTACCAAAGTAATTATACCTAAGTTTTGTGGTTGATGTTGTAAATATTGGGTTAGTAAGTGGGGGAAGAAAGGAAATGAAAATGTACTCCTTGGAAAAAGGTGCTATATCTAAATATGGTATTAGAAAAAATAAAAGAGATCATATTATACATGTGTTTCACAATTATTGCTCCCATTGTTCGACCGCATTTGAAAACTTTACAAAGATTGAAGAAAGTATACTTGAAAGAAAATAATGATGATTCTGTTAATTTATGTTTATATTTTTCCGACCTTAAGTTGTTTCTGAATTTTGATGTATTGTTCGTTTTGTATCTAGTGTTTTGTTTGAATAAAGAGTGTGGGTTTTGACCTCATTCAAAAAGAATATGGCGATTTTTTGGCCAGTCAGCCTCGAGCCTCATATGGGTAGACTCTTATGTGGTTAGTCATTGTGACCTCAAGTCCACGACATTGCATTTTTTAGATTTGTGCGTGTTGAAATTTGTGAGTCCTTACGATTGTTTGCTTTGTATCCGTATTTTTGAGGTTTTGTTATAAATGATGTAACATTGTATTGTAAAAACGTAAAAACGTTTTTTAGATATTGTACATTTTGAGACTTGTGTGAATCCCTACGATTGTTTGCTTTGTACATGCATTTTAGAGATTTTGGTAACATTGATGTAACATTGAAATGTGAAAAATGTTACTACCTCCGTCCCAATTTAATTGACATAATTTTGTTTTTCACACATATTAAGAAAAATGTATAAATAAAGGGAAAAGTGGAATATATTGTATTGAGAATGATAAAAGTAATATTATTTAGTGTTATATTGTATTGGGAATGATGAAAGTTGTATTGAAAATTGAAATGGGTCAGTTATTTTGGGACACTTTTTTTTAGAAAATGGGTCAGTTATTCCGGGACGGAGGGAGTATACTTTTACATAACAATACAACAAATGATATACTAGTGTGAGGTCTAACGATTTTCTTGCTTGTAAGAAGTGTTTTATTTGAACGAAGAGTGTGAGTTTTTGACCTCATTCAAAAAGAATATGGTGCGATTTTTGGGTCAATCAGCTTCAAGCCTAGCGTGGATAGACTCTTACGTGGTTTGTCAATGTTGCGACCTCAAGTCTACAACATTGCATTTTTTAGATTTTGGAAGTTGGGACATGTGTGAGTCCTTACAATTAGGGCTGACAATGAACCGAACCAACTCAAAAATAGTTCGAGACTCGATTCAACAATTGAATCGTTGGACGTGGTTCATGAACCAAATGAGCCGAACTTGAGTTGAAAATTAAGTTCGATAAATAAACGAGTTGAACTTGAGTTAAGTATGGTTCGACTCGTTTGGTTCATGAACCAACTCGATATATATATATAATTGTTATTTTATATATAAAAATATGATATATAATTTATTACAAGTTTCTTCTAATAATTATGTACTATTTTTTATAGGGTTATGATAGAAGACACCTTTTATGAAGGTGTCTTTTATCAAGTTATTCTATGAGCATTTGCGAAAAGACACCAACTTACTTTTATGAAGGTGTCTTTTAGCAAAGTTATAACTAAAAAGTGAAAATCACACCTTAAGGTGTGACTTGTTAAAAGACACCACCAAAGGGTGGCTTGTAACAAAACCCTTTTTTATATAAGTTATAACTAATTTGATTAATAAAAGAGAGAGGAAAAACAAGCTAATTACCTTGAACATGCTTTTAAACAAATATGCGGACTAAATAAGTCCCACATCGGACAGGAAGAGCTTATATAAAGAGAAGTGCATCACATTGAAAACATGTATCGGTAGCATACAAATTGAGCTACAGTAATAAATGTAAAGGGCTAAATGAGTCCAACATGCTCCATAGCTTTATTATTTCTTATAATTATAAGATAATTATATTTTAGCTCTTTTTTTTAAAAAAAAAACTTATGAAATATAAAATTTGAGCTAACGAGTCGAACCGAGTTGTTCGTGAACTTTAAACGAGCCGAACTCGAGTTAAAAAAAAGGTTCGTATCGAACTCGAGTCGAGTTTCGAGCCGAACCAATTCTTATTATAAGATAATTATATTTTAGCTCTTTTTTTAAAAAAAAAACTTTTGAAATATAAAATTTGAGCTAACGAGTCGAACCGAGTTGTTCGTGAACTTTAAACGAGCCGAACTCGAGTTAAAAAAAAAGTTCGTATCGAACTCGAGTCGAGTTTCGAGCCGAACCAATTCTTATCAAGTCGAGTCGAGCTCAGACAAGTTCGACTCGACTCGGCTCGGCTCATTTCCAGCCCTACTTACAATTGTTTGCTTAGTATAAGTATTTTTGTGAGGTTTTCTTACAAATTATGTAACATTGAACTGTAAAAACGTTGTATTTTTTAGATATTGTGTTTTGGGACTTGTGTGAGTCCTTCCGATTGTACTCCCTCCGGTCCTTAATATAAGAAAAAAAACCAAAAAACATCAAAACCAATGTCAGCATTAATTGTTGTAACTTTTTAAACATTTTTACAAATATACCCTTATAGAATATTGTGAAACATTAAATACATCAACTAATATTAAAAAGACAAACATTAAATGTGGGGTAAAAAAAGTCTTTTAAACAATAACTATCCTTAAAAGTTGTGACATTTGCTTATAAATAGGACCAAAACTTTTTTTGAAAATTTTCTTATATTAAGGACCGGAGGGAGTATATGCATTTTAGAAATTTTGTTAACATTGATTTTGTTGACATTGATGTAACGTTGAATTGTAAAGAAAACAAAATTGGTTTCCCGATACAAATTTAATAAATAATATTTTAAAATAAAGAACACAAACTTGTTTATCGTCTTTTGAGGAATTTACACATACCAAGAAATCAAATAAATTTTGTTATTTTTTACTCTCTCCGTTTCAAAATACATGTCCAAGTCAACCACTTCACATATGCCAATGCACAATTTTGACCGCTAATATCTTTAATTATCTAAAGTAAAAAATTATAAAAATTTAATATTTTGAAAATATTTGTCGAGACAAATCAAACAACATCTTACATGCCAATATTTGTATTTATACATTAGTTAAAAAATATGGTCAAAGTAAGTCAAATGAATAGTGTGTTGGAACAAAATGTGTTTAACAATGAACCTCAAAGAGTTTTGATGATAACAAGGTATTAAAAATTGTAAATTGGACTAGCTAATATTTGTTCAAGTGTACAGGACCACAGTTAAAAAGTTACTTCATTAATTGGTTCTGAATGAGCAAATAAAGAGCAAAAGAAAATGAAGCTTAGATGATTCTGAAGGCAATACGCTCCTGAAAGTAAAAGCGCTCCTGAAGTCAAGCTGCTCCTGAAGAAATAGTGCTCCTGAAGAATAGTGCTCCTGAAGACAAGAGGTCCAGAAGCCACATTATCAGAAGCTGCATCAACAGAAGCTGCATCATCAGAAGCTGCACCTGCAGAAGCTGCATCATCAGAAGCTGCCTCATCAGAAGTCATTTCACCAGAAGCTGAAGATCAACTGGATTTGCAAAAGATTCAAAGATTGAAGAATCTACATTGCAAAAGCTGTCTATTGGATTCGAAAACATAGCAGAAAACTAGTGGAACATTGCAACGGTCACTTCAAAGGTGTTTGAAGGCATGTGCTTGCAACTTTGGACGAAAGCGTTGACATTGTACCTCTGTACGAACTGTACAACCACCTTCTCCACTACTCTGTTTTGTGTCCACGCTACAAGACAAGAAAACAGCTTCAGAATACGGCTTCGCCTGCAAAGATGTTCCTTTGGATAAGGAATGGATTTCAAATTTGTTCTTCATAGGACAACAACCAAATCAGGCAAAGTATCATTGGTGAAAGATCAAGCTTCAACAACGACTCTTTGGTGTGCTGGCAATTTCACAACGTCTCTTTCACACCTCTATATAAAGGAGTGAAGACTTAGAGTTTTGGCAATGCAAGAACGCTGAACGAAAGACTCACAACATTTTTACAAGTGCCAAACCTCTGCTGAAATTGTTCTGCATTCACTTAGAATTTCTGTGTCTCAAAGTCATATCTTAGAAATTCTTAAGTCCATTGAGTCTGTATCTGATTTATATTGTGAGCACCTCTGATTGTATATCAAGTGTTCAACCTTAAACAATTTTCTGTGTAATTTTGTTTAGTTAGGAAGTCTCTTGCAGTTGTGCTTGAGCAGGAAGTCTCTTGATTGTGTTCTTGAGCAAAGGAAGTCTCTAGCTTGTGTGCTTGAGCAAAGGAAGTCTCTTGCTTGTGTGCTTGAGCAATTGTAATCAGATATTACTCTTAGTGAAATCTCCTTGGAAGTGCAAGGGGGACTGGACTACTTCCGGATTGTGGAAGGAACCAGTATAATTGCTTTGTGTCGTTCTTCTTCTCTATCTCTGTTTTATTCCGCTGCATTTAGATTCTGATCATCACTTCAGAAGCTGTCTCACTTAGCTTCTGATCAGTGTGTTCAGTTTTTAGGAGAAACGAAGAATTTTTCAAAACACAATTCAACCCCCCTTCTTGTGTTTTTCTCACCTTCAATTGGTATCTAGAGCCTTGGTCTGTTGTGTAACACTTAACCGTGCAACAGTCAAAGATCTGAGAAAAACATGTCTACTCCTCCTCCTACTGGTTCTAGTGATACTAGCTATAAAAATGTCTCACATGATTATAGTGATAGTAAGAAATCCAGTGTTGGAAAGATTCCAAAATTCAATGGAGATGCTGAAGAATTCTCTTGGTGGAAGACCAACTTTTACAGTTACATCATGAGCCTAGATGAAGAATTATGGGATATTCTGGAAGATGGTGTTGGTGATTTAGTCCTTGATGAAGAAGGAGCTGCTGTGGATAGAAAGAAACATACTCCAGAACTGAGGAAACTCTACAAGAAGCATCATATTATCAGAGGAGCCCTTGTCACTGCCATACCCAAAGCAGAATACATGAAGATGAGTGACAAATCCACTGCTAAAGCTATGTTTGCTTCTCTCTGTTCAAACTATGAAGGGAGCAAGAAGGTCAAAGAAGCAAAGGCTTTCCTGCTTGTACATCAGTATGAGTTATTCAAGATGAAGGATGATGAAACTATTGAGGAGATGTACTCAAGGTTTCAAACCTTAGTTTCTGGGCTACAGATTCTAAAGAAGAGCTATGTTGCTTCTGATCATGTAAGCAAGATACTCAGAAGCTTACCTGCCAGATGGAGACCAAAGGTGACTGCCATTGAGGAAGCTAAAGATTTAAACACTTTAAGTGTCGAAGATCTTGTTAGTTCTCTCAAAGTTCATGAGTTAAGTCTTAATGAACATGAGTCTACTAAGAAGAGTAAATCAATAGCTCTTCCATCCAAAGGCAAGTCATCAAAAGCTCTCAAAGTGGTTGAATCTGAAGAGGAAGAACAGTCAAGTTCAGATTCTGAACCAGATGCTGCTGAAATGGCCATGCTCTCAAACAGACTTCAGTATCTGGCCAAGAAGAACAGAAAGTTTCTCGCCAGAAGGGGTAACTCCAGAAGCTCAAGGAAAGAAGATCAGAAGGGATGCTTCAACTGTAAGAAGCCGGGACACTTCATTGCTGAATGCCCTGATCTTCAAAGAGAAAAGTCAAAGGACAAGTCAAAGAGGTCTACATTCAAACCAAGCAAATTCAAGAAGCAGATTAAGCAGAGTTTAATGGCAACCTGGGATGATTTGGGTAGTGAATCTGGATCTGATAAGGAGGAAGCTGATGAAGATGCAAAGGTAGCTGTTGGGTTGGTAGCAACAACAACTTCAGAAGCTGGATCAGATTCAGACTCAGAAGATGAAAACGAGGTATATTCCAAAATTCCCAGAGATGAACTTGTTGAGTCACTTAAAGAACTTCTTACACATTTTGAAGTAAGAACCAATGAGTTGAAGGATTTAAAAGAAAAATATGCTGATTTGGTACAACAGCAAAAATCAACTCTATTGGATTTGAAAGCTTCTGAACAAGGACTTAGGGGCTTTGACTTCATGTGTAAAACATATGAAGATCAGCTCAGGTTCTTATGTCAGAAGCTACAAGAAAAGTGTAATGAAAAACCTTTAAGTAACCATGAAATTGCTCTTGAAGATTTTATTATATCTGGCATTGACAGAAGCAGAGTAGCTTCTATGATTTATTGCATTTACAAGAACAATGGCAGAGGAATTGGTTTTCCAGAAGTGAAACTTGAGAAAACCAACCTAAAATATTGTTGTGAATGCATCAATGAAGGTCTGAAAACCTTCTTTGTACCAGAAGGGGCTAAGTTGGAAACTGTTGTTCAATCAGAACCTGAAGCTTCTAGTTCTAAGGCTAAGATTACTTCAAAGCCAAAGAACTCTAAGTCAAAGGCTATGATCAAATCTGATTCCAAGACTTCAAAGGTTAGGATCCTGAAAAGATCAGAACCTATTCCTCAGAGTCTGGTGAAACCAAAATCTGAGGCTCTGAAATCTAAGTTTCAGAAGAAGACAGTTACTGCTTCTGAAGTACTAAAACCTAAGGTGATGGTTAATCAGAAGCAACCCAACTCACAACACAAGGTACAAGAAGTGAAGAGTAAAGCCTTAAGTACTAACCTTCCAGGACCCATAGGACAATGGGTACTTAAATCTAAAAATGTCAATGATGCAGGTATGTCTAAGAGTAGTGCCAAAGCAAAGATCATGGTACCTAGACAGCGGTTGCTCAAGACACATGACAGGAGACAAGTCCATGTTCCTCAGCCTAACAATGAAAGAGGGAGGAAATGTGAAGTTTGGAGGCAACCAGACAGGCAAGATCATAGGTACAGGAACTATTGGTAATTCCTCTACCTCAATTAATAATGTATGGTTGGTAGATGGTCTTGAACATAACCTTTTGAGCATTAGTCAATTTTGTGATAATGGTTATGATGTGCTTTTTGAAAAACCCAACTGTACAGTAATCAACAAGGAAGACAAATCCATTGTGTTCAAGGGAAAAAGAGTTGACAATGTCTATAAAATCAATTTTTCTGAACTGGCTGATCAGAATGTGATTTGCCTACTATCAGTGAATGATAAGAAATGGATGTGGCACAGAAGGTTGGGACATGCTAACTGGAGGTTAATCTTTAAGCTTAGTAAGTTACAACTTGTGAAAGGGCTACCAGACATTGACTATCATTCAGATGCACTCTGTGGTGCATGTTACAGAGGGAAAATTGTGAAATCATCTTTTAAAACCAAAGACATTGTTTCAACCTCAAGACCTTTAGAATTACTCCATATTGATTTATTTGGACCAGTGAGTACTGCATCCTTATATGGAAGTAAATATGGATTAGTCATTGTTGATGATTACAGCAGATGGACTTGGGTGAAATTCCTGAAAGGTAAGGATTATGCATATGAGGTATTCAGTAACTTCTGCACACAAATTCAAACTGAAAAAGAGTCAAAAATTTTGAAAATCAGAAGTGATCATGGTGGAGAATTTGAAAATGAGCCATTTGAAGCTTTTTGTGAAAAACATGGAATCATTCATGAATTCTCTTCTCCTATAACTCCACAACAAAATGGGGTTGTAGAGAGAAAGAATAGAACTTTACAAGAAATGGCCAGAACCATGATCCATGAAAACAATTTGGTTAAACATTTTTGGGCAGAAGCAGTGAATACAACATGTTATGTTCAAAACAGGATTTATATTAGACCTATTTTGGAGAAAACAGCATATGAACTTTTTAAAGGAAGAAAACCCAATATCTCTTACTTTCATCAATTTGGATGTACATGTTACATTCTGAACAACAAGCTCTACCTAAAGAAATTTGATGCCAAGACCCAAAGAGGAATCTTCTTAGGTTATTCTGAAAGGTCAAAGGCATACAAAGTGTATAATTCAGAGACACTCTGTGTTGAAGAATCTATGCACGTTAGATTTGATGACAAAGAGCTTGAAGATAAAACTTCAAAGCAAGATGAAAGTTTTGCAGAGATACAGGTTCCTGAAGTTACTCCAGAACCTGATCAGATAGCTGAATCTGAAAATAGTCCAGAAGCTGAACCTACATCAGAAGCGCAAGATGAAGCTGCTTCTGATGAAGCACAAGATGGCTCACATCAAGCAGATCCTCCCAGAAACACATTCAAACACAAGTCTTCACATCCTGAGGAGCTAATCATTGGAAACAAAGATAGTCCAAGAAGAACAAGATCACATTTCAGACAAATAGAGTCAATGATTGGACTAATCTCAATGATTGAACCTACAACAGTTGATGAAGCACTTTCAGATGATGGATGGATCCTAGCTATGCAAGAAGAGTTGAATCAATTCCAAAGAAATGATGTGTGGGATATGGTACCCAAACCTCAGCACAAGAACATTATTGGAACAAAATGGGTATTCAGAAACAAGCTGAATGAGCAAGGTGAAGTAACAAGAAACAAAGCCAGGCTTGTTGCACAAGGGTATAGTCAACAAGAAGGCATTGATTACACTGAAATGTTTGCTCCAGTTGCAAGATTGGAAGGAATCAGGTTACTTCTTTCCTATGCAGTTAATCATGGCATAATATTATATCAAATGGATGTCAAGAGTGCATTTCTAAATGGTGTTATAGAAGAAGAAGTGTATGTCAAGCAACCTCCTGGATTTGAGGATATTAAATATCCTGACCATGTTTTTAAACTGAAGAAATCACTATATGGCTTGAAACAAGCTCCCAGAGCTTGGTATGATAGACTAAGTAATTTCTTAATCAAGAATGATTTTAAAAGAGGACAGGTTGATATAACACTCTTCAGAAGGACCCTTGGGAAAGATATTCTTGTTGTGCAAATATATGTTGATGATATAATATTTGGTTCTACTAATGCATCTCTTTGCAAGGAATTTTCTGAGTTAATGCAGGATGAATTTGAAATGAGCATGATGGGAGAGCTGAAGTTCTTCCTGGGCATTCAAATTAATCAATGCAAAGATGGAGTCTATGTTCATCAGTCTAAGTATACAAAGGAGCTTCTGAAGAAGTTCAAGCTTGAAGATTGTAAAGTGATGAACACTCCAATGCACCCTACGTGCACCTTAAGCAAAGAAGTTGAAGGAGCTAAAGTTGACCAGAAGCTGTATAGAGGTATGATTGGTTCTTTGTTATACCTCACTGCATCTAGGCCAGATATTTTATTCAGTGTATGCTTGTGTGCAAGATTCCAATCAGATCCTAGAGAATCTCATATGACTGCTGTCAAGAGAATCTTCAGGTATTTGAAAGGAACAACTAATCTTGGACTCCTTTATAAGAAATCCTTAGACTATAAGCTAATTGGATTCTGTGATGCTGATTATGCTGGTGATAGGATTGAAAGAAAGTCAACCAGTGGCAATTGTCAATTTCTGGGTGATAATCTTATATCCTAGGCTAGCAAAAGACAAACAACTATTGCTATGTCTACAGCAGAAGCAGAATACATTTCAGCTGCAAGTTGTTGTACACAACTACTTTGGATGAAACATCAGTTGGAAGACTATCAGATAATTGCTAACAGTATTCCCATTTATTGTGATAATACTGCTGCTATTTGTTTGTCTAAAAATCCAATTTTGCATTCAAGAGCCAAGCACATTGAAATCAAACACCATTTTATCAGAGATTATGTTCAAAAAGGAATTTTAGATATACAATTCATTGATACTGAAAATCAATGGGCTGATATATTTACTAATCCTTTAACTGTTGAAAGATTTGATTTTATAAAGAAAAATTTGAACATGCACTACGTGTCTGATTAAAGTTTGCTTGCTCCTGAATAGGATTTTAGGTTCTGAAGTTAGTTCAGAAGCAGTAGTCCATCAGAAGCTCTGTATTGAGGTTCTGAGGAAAACTCGCTTCTGATGATGACGTCAGCATCTGAAGTCCAGAAGCTGAATTTATTGCTTCTGAATAGTTGAATTAGTGGAAACGTTGGGAGTTACTTTTTAAAAGTAACTTCTGGCCCACTAACTTGGTAGTTACTCTGTGAACTTCTTACGTGGCCTGTATGTGTTGGTGTATAACTAAAAGGGCAATGATGATTTAATAGCTTTGAAAGTACTTTTCACGCGCCCCCAATTTGTCATTAATGTTATGTTTGTTTGTCTCTTTTGAATTGCAAACGTTTTTACTCTTAAACACTTTTTCAATTCACACACTACTCACTCACAACAAACACATTTTGCTCTCAAACCTCTTGCGAAGTAAGCGCAAAAACCTTAGAACCCTATATTCTCTAAATCTTCTTCAATCATCATCAAATGGCATCATCAAACTCAAAAGTTTCAGAATCTACTTCAAGCAAGCAAGGCGCATCAGGATCTGGGTCAGTCTACAAAGAAAAGACTATGGATATTCCATGGAAATCCGTAATTGTCCAAGTAGAATCGCCAGTGGACTTCGCTTCACTTAAGAAGTACGAAGTGGACATGGAAGGTTATGTAGAAACTCAAAAGCTGTCCGGATACTTCAAGATGCTTAATGGGCCAACTTATGTGAACTTGGTCAAAGATTTCTGGTTGAGAGCTGAAATCGTCAATGGAAAGCCTGTGAAGGTAGCAGGGAAACAAGCTGGGTCGAAGAAGAAAAAGATGGAGATAGAGTTGAATCCCACTTCCTTCAGTAGCCTTGAGATAAGGTCTGAAGTGATGGGTATTCCTGTAATCATCACAGAGGAGATTATCGCTAAAGCATGCAGAGTGGATGCAGAAGGAAGATTCCAAGAAATAGTAAAGGCGGAAGATATCCTTCTGAAAAGCTACTGCAACTTGCTCTTGGGTGGGAATTCAAAAGCCAAGACATCAGAGATGGAGATTCACCACAGAATGTTGGTGAAGTTCTGCACTGGTTGTTTCTTTCAGAGAGGAGGAGGATCTGATCAACCAAATTTCCAACAGAAACTAGCTATCTATTTCATGGCAATTCAGAACAAGATCAACTTCCCAAGATATGTCATGGATCATCTCTGTTGGGCAATCAATGAAGGCACTATCAAAGGAAGAAAGCAAGTACCCTATGGAAGATTATTGTCTGAAATCTTCCACCAAGGTGGAGTACTGAAGGTTCTAAAGAAATCAAGGGATGCATCTGACAAATGCTTCAAGGCCTCTACTGCTGAGAAGATTATCAGTAGCAGGACCTTGCATTCCATGCATTATTTTAAGACAGCCCCTAAAGATGAAAAGTGGTTGGAAATGACTACAGCTGAATCTGAGATTATCAGGGACTTTCCTTCCATCATTAAGGAAAGCAATCCTGAGATCTTAGCTAAATCAGCAGCTGAGTATGTCTTGGAGGAAGAGGAAAGTCCTCAGGAGGAGGCTGCTCCTACTAAAGGAAAGAGGGCCAGAACCAGTACTGAGTCAGAAGCTGCTGTTGCTAAAACCAAAAAGCAAAAAGTTGCTAAGTCTGAAGCTGAATCTGTTTCTGCCAAGGATAAAGGAAAGAGGCAGAAGGTTGGTGCTGCTTCTATTCCTCAGAAAAGAAGAAAGGGTAAGGCAGATCTGGTAATCACCGAAGAGCAGCTGGAGGAAGCTCTTGAAGAAATAGAAAAAGAAGAAGCAGAGCCTAAGCTGAAAAGAAAGAAGGCTCCACTTTACAAGAAAAGCTCCATGGTTCAAGTGACTCTAGCCATGAAGAGAATGGCTAAGGAACATTCTGATGACTTTTTAGCAAATAGGCGAGAAGTGAAAGCCATGAAAGAACTTGAAAGAGAACAGGAAGGAGAAAGAATACTAATCGTGGATGAAGCTGATGATGAAAATGTAGAGCAAGTTCAGAATCTTGGAACTTCAGAAGCAGTAGATAACTCAGTAATGTTATCTAAGGTACCTCAAGTTTCTCACACATCTTGTACCACATCCTCTATTCCTTCTGAAGACACTTCTTTTTTAGATCACCTAGAAAGTCATTATCTAGGTGAACTACCCCAATCTAGCTTTAACTCAACCTCAGAAAAAGCCTCTGAGACAACTCCAGAAGCATCCGCTTCTGATAACGTTGTTTCAGAAGACCCCCCTCAACAAAAACCTTCACCAGAAAAAGCCTTTTCACCCCCTCAATCTGAACCTACAACTTCATCACCCCCACAACAACAACCAATTGTTCCTGAACCATCTGTTCCTGAACAATCAATTCCTCAAAAGACCGTTCCTGAACGTATTGTTCCTGAACAACCAGTTACTAAACCCATTCCTGAACCTGCACCTGAAACTGCCGCTCCTGAACACATTGTTCCTGAGCTAACCTCTACTTCCATAACTCCTTCACCAGTACAAGTTATCAAGATCACCCATCATACTGGTGTATGTGATATGGACACAGACTCTGAGGATGATCAAAATGATCATGCCTCTAATATGGTAGTTGACCCCACTCCTGACCAACCATCAACTAGCCAATCCTTAACTACAAATGACCAATCATCATCAAACCTACCCATTGTACACTTAGCCCCTCCAAAACCCTCTAAACAACCTTCACCTCCCACCATTTACCTGGACTCTCAACTACTACAAGATGTGTGGGAAGATATTGCTTCTGAAGTTCTCAGACTGATAGCAGGAAGAAATGACTTGGGTCATCAAGTTAGCTATCAGAAGCAATGGAGAAGGATAAAAGAAATGGTCGTCAACCTGATTTTAGCTTTGCATGATTCCTGCATTGAGGCTCAAGAGCAAGCTGATAGGGCCAAACCGCAAGTGCACGGCCTATCGAAGTAATAGTAGTAAGTAGAGTATCGTTCCGCTAGGGAGTTGTTCAACTTAATTAACTTTTAATGAATGATTAGAGGAGAGAAAGTTGATTAGAAAGAGTTTGATTGCTGAAGGTAAAAACAATAATAATAAAGGGCCTTAGGATCATTGGTTCATCTTAATAACTAATCCTTCACTAGACAAAACCTAAACTTCTAATTTCATGGTTTACACACTAATTTCTAAAGACCGGTTTCCCTTAGCCCCTCACCTTTCCGATGAAAGTCCGGTGAGAGTTTACTTCTAGTAACCAAGCCTATTTCACTGACATGATTACTAGAAGATGCAAAGAGGATTGAAACTACTCTTTGTCTCAATAGTTGCAAAGACTATTTCACTGTTTTGCAACTATTGTCTAGATTCACTTGTTCCAACATCAAGACTCCGCTCTCGCTTTATGAATTGATGTTTGGGATGATGGATTAACGATTATCAAACCCTCCGCTTTCGCTTCCACAGTTTGATAATTGTTAATCCACGTTAAGACGGTGAATCTAGATTAGAAATTAGGGTTACATAGAAATTAGGGTTTAGTCATGTTTTGTTTAGGATTGAGTCATTAGACTCCCCAATAATCCTAAGACTAAGAAGTCTACTCACTCATGTTCATCGTAGACATGGAGGAAGAAGAGAGAAATATGGTAAAATAAATTGCAAGGAAAGTAAAAGGGAAAATAAAGACTTTTATTAAAATAGCAATTGAAATAAACAAAGTAAAGCATGATTGTTTATGGTGGAGAGCTACTCTATTTGTAGCTTTACAATTGACTTAGAAACTAAGCAACTAAAAGGATAAAACGGTAAAGCCGCAACAGGGTAACTTGGCCTTGAAGAAAAGCAGCAAAACAGGATTCTGGGACGGGCACGGCCGTGCCACATGTTGGCACGGGCCGTGCCAAGCTTCTGAGTTGGGGGAATATATTTTTGCCCCGTATCTTCGTATTCTTGCGCTGTATTTTGCTCCAGTCCTCTTTCTTTTGCTCCAAGGCACCTTCCACCATATATTTATTCCTAAAATAAAATAAAATACAATTTGAAGTAAAATATTCTAATATAAAATAAAATGCAATAAAACTAAATCAAATCTAAAATAAAACTAAACTAAATAAGGCAATAAATTATACTATCTATGACTCATCAAACTCCCCCACACTTGAATCTTTGCTTGTCCTCAAGCAAAAGGCAGCAAACATAGCAGCAACAAAGATTGATTTATGGCAACATTAAGAACATAAGTCTCAAAGAAAGGTTTTGTTCCAAGTACACTAATTATAATTCCAAATATTCCTCATGAACCTATTCTACCCAACATCAAGTCTCAAGTGAGTGTGTGTGTGCAGTCCAACCCTTTTCTTGCTCCTGTATAAGACAGATATTATGAGGAATAGGTTCTATCCTTAGTGCTAAAGTAACCGAGAAAAGTCCTTTCTTCATTTCATATAAGAGTGATGGGAATTTTAAAATTAAATTAGATTTAACAATTAAGCACAAGGGGCTGCAGATGCTTAGGGGCTATCTATCCTCGTAGGGAGTCTTCTCGGATGTAATTGTCCTTTCCCCCTAGATTCAAAATCACCCTAAGTAGTGCTGCAAAATTATTATTTGTTTCATCTCCGCGTAGGAAGTCTTTTTGGATGTAATTGTCCTTTCCCCCTAGCATTGATGGATTTGTTTCACTTTAGGTTCAAATTAAGGAGTCACCACCACAATTAGGAAGTTAGGGATTGTCCTTTCCCCCACATGTTGGTGCCATTCTCCCGCCCCATTTAACATTAACAAATTAAAAAGAATATAACAATTAAGAACAATTTGATTAATTTTCCCACACAAACTTATACTACTTTTACTCTTAAGACTTTAAAGGGTCTAAGTTAACACTAAAGATAGAACGTGTTCCTTAAAATACCTATTCATACAATTACTCAAGGATTGCAACCGGGTGCTTTTCTCATTGGAGAATTTTCACATTAAAACAAGATATGGGTATAGCAAGAACACAAGAAACACAAGAAACTATTTTTATGTACAAGAAACAACCTTTAAAGAAGAGACAAAACAAAAAATTTTCATGCCATATTTACATTAAAAACAAGCTACTTAGTCATGCCTCTTGCTATAAAAACAAAACAAAAGAATAAAGTTCAAGGGAGTTTGGGAACATTACGACTCTAGACACTTTATTAGGCCCCCCCCACACTTAGGGGAAGCATTGTCCTCAATGATTCAAAAGAAAAAGAAATTAAAAAGAAGAAGAAGAAATAGAATGGAAGAAAGGGGTGCAGAAAGCTCACAGTGTGCTATAAATAGCAAAAATTGATGAATTTTGGGATCTGTAGGCTGGCACGGCCGTGCCAACCTCAGCACGAGCCGTGCCAACATTCTGTTTCCTTGCCCCCCATTTTGCTTGAAAAACATGGCACGGCCGTGCCAACCTTAGCACGGGCCGTGCCAACCTTCTGATAAGGAGGCTTCAAAAATTTTCAATTTCTTAAATTCTTGTCGAATCATACTTGGACAATTACCTACAAAACAACTTAGAACAAAGAAAAACAAAACAAAAGCAGTTAAAAGCGTGGGTTGCCTCCCACGAAGCGCTCTTTTACTGTCATTAGCTTGACAAAAAGAAAAACATCTTTAAGGCGGGTCAATAAGTCTCCAAGCAGCCACTACTTCAGTCCCTTCCCCTACATTATAAACCTTTAGCCTATGTCCGTTAACTTTGAATGGTCCGGTTTTTTCAGAAAAGATTTCAATAGCCCCATAGGGATAGACCTTGCGGACTTGAAACGGACCAGACCACCTAGACCTTAGTTTTCCTGGAAAGAGCTTCATCCTAGAATTAAAGAGTAGTACAAGGTCACCTATTTTGAAGTCCTTTTTAAGGATATGTTTATCATGCCATTTTTTTGTTCTTTCTTTGTAAATGCGAGCATTCTCATAGGCATCTAACCTAAGTTCCTCTAACTCACTCAGTTGGAGTTTCCTTTTTTGACCGGCTAGTTTTGGGTCCAAGTTAAGGTTCCTAATTGCCCAATAAGCTTTGTGCTCAAGTTCAACCGGGAGGTGACAAGATTTCCCATAAATTAGCTTAAAAGGAGTCATTCCAATGGGAGTTTTGTAAGCTGTTCTATAGGCCCAAAGAGCATCATCAAGCTTACTTGACCAATCTTTCCTAGAGATAGAGACTGTCTTTTCAAGAATGGCCTTTATTTGTCTATTTGAGACCTCAACTTGTCCACTAGTTTGCGGGTGATAGGGTGTTGCGACTTTATGTTTCACTCCATATTTTTGTAAAAGTTTTTCAAAGTGTTTAGAAATGAAGTGAGACCCTCCATCGCTTATGACAACCCTTGGCACCCCAAACCTTGGAAAGATAACCTTTTTGAACAATTTCATAACTACATGTGCATCGTTGGTGGGGGAAGCAATGGCCTCAACCCATTTGGACACATAGTCAACAGCCACCAATATGTATTGATTACCAAAAGAAGAAGGAAATGGCCCCATGAAATCAATACCCCATACATCGAAAATTTCAACTTCAAGGATGTTGTTTAGGGGCATTTCATTCCTTTTAGTAATATTACCGGTGCGTTGACAATTGTCACATTTAGAAACAAAGAGATGCACATCCTTAAAAAGTGATGGCCACCAGAAACCAGATTGAAGTATTTTAAAAGAAGTTTTTTGACTACTGGCGTGGCCACCATAGGAGGAGGAATGACAATGGTGAAGAATACTACTTACCTCGCTTTCAGGGATGCATCTTCTAAAAACTCCATCCGAGCCTCTTTTGAAGAGGTAAGGCTCATCCCAATAGTAGTGCTTGAGATCATGGAAGAATTTTTTCTTTTGCTGGTAGTTCAAGTTAGGTGGTAGTACTCCTGCTGCAAGAAAATTAACAAAATCTGCATACCACGGTGTGTTAGTTTGTGCCAATAAGAAGAGTTGGTCATCCGGGAAGGAATCATCCAAAGGCAACTCATCCTCATTGGGTTCCCTAAGGCGGGACAGGTGATCAGCTACAACATTTTCAGTACCCTTTTTATCCCTTATTTCAATGTCAAATTCTTGGAGGAGCAAAATCCATCGGATCAATCTTGGTTTGGCATCTTTCTTGTTTAGCAAATATTTTATTGCCGAGTGATCTGTGTAAATAATGATTTTTGATCCTACCAAGTATGGCCTGAATTTGTCAATAGCATAGACTACTGCTAATAGTTCCTTCTCAGTTGTAGCATAATTTACCTGTGCCTCATCAAGGGTCTTACTTGCATAATAAATGGCGTGCATCTTCTTATCTTTTCTCTGTCCCAACACGGCCCCAACTGCATAGTCACTTGCATCACACATTATTTCAAAGGGTAAGTTCCAATCTGGCGGTTGTATGATTGGGGCAGTGACCAAAGCTTCTTTTAACCTGCAAAATGCTTTTAGGCATGCATCATCAAACACAAAATCTGCATCCTTAAGGAGCAAACTGGTTAGTGGCTTAGTGATTGAAGAAAAGTCTTTGATGAAACGGCGGTAAAATCCGGCATGTCCTAGGAAACTCCTTACTTCCCTTACTGAGGTGGGAGGAGACATTTTTTCAATAATTTCGATTTTTGCTTTGTCTACCTCTATACCTCGTTCAGAAACTAAGTGTCCTAGGACGATTCCTTCTCTTACCATGAAGTGGCATTTCTCCCAATTCAGCACTAAGTTCACCTGTTCACATCTTTCTAAAACTTTTTCCAGGTTAGTTAAGCAATTATCAAAACTGGATCCATGCACAGAAAAATCATCCATAAAAACTTCCATTATATCTTCAACAAAATCAGAAAAGATAGACATCATGCATCTTTGAAAAGTAGCGGGCAATGTTTTACAAATCGCGTGTCAACTCGGCGAGTTTACCGAGTTTACGTGTTTAGGTGCCCAAAACGTGTTAACTCGGAGGTAAACTCGATTTCTGGTAAAATCGGAAAGTTTGACGAGTTTGACCGAGTTAACTCGAAGTAAACTCGTGTAAAATCGGGCGAGTTTACCGTTTTTGCGAGTTTACTCCTACTTTTTTTTTTATTAAAAATGGCCAATTTGTTTGGCCCATTATTTTCAAGCCCAAATGAAACATTTCTACAACACGTTTCAACCTACTACTGAAGTGAAAGTTTCATATCATTTTCTCAGTCCTCAAGAACAGGGGAGCGGCGAATGAAACGTTAGGTTTCCGGTGGAAAACAAGAAATTCCGATTCCAACCGTTGAAACTCCGATTTCAAACTTCAAAAGGTACTTCAAATTCTGACTCTCTTTTTCCTTTCCTTTATTGTTTCTTTTATCATCAAAGCTTCAAAAGGCATCTTTTGTAAATAGCTGTTAAGGTTTTAATCATCAGGTTTCTATTTCTGTTTCTATTTCTATTAAGTATTAACATAGAATCATAGATTGCATTTTTTTTCTTCTAAATAGCGGTGTTAGTGTGTTACACTGTTACTATTTTAGGCATCTCATGAATTGGTGAATGTGCATTTTTTCTAAATAGCGGTGTTATTTTTTTTTGAACAAAAAATAGCGGTGTTATTGTGCTACTGCTTGTAGTGTTTTTCACTTTTTCTAAATAACTGATTACTGTTTGTTAATATCAGAAGCTTGTTAAAGTTTGTTATTTAAATTAGGTTATGTTTTGTTTTCTAGGTTCACAATCATGGCTTCTGAGGATGGTAATGGTGGTGGACTTGAAAGGAACATAAGTGCATGTGGATCATCTTCTTCATTTAGAGGTAGTTAACTTTGCATATACTTTGCATTTATAATTAAGTCATATTTTGCACTATTATTAGCTTACCAATGTCATGCGTATAATGAATTATATAAAATTTCAATCTTAGGTAAACTCGTACGAGTTTACGAGTCGAGTTTACGAGTCGAGTTTACCTAGGTAAAACGAGTTGAGGTAAACTCTCGATTTGTAAAACATTGGTAGCGGGAGCATTGCAAAGACCAAAGGGCATTCTCCTATAGGCAAAAGTACCAAAAGGGAAAGTGAAGGTAGTTTTCTCTTGGTCATTAGGGTGGATGGGTATTTGGAAGAATCCGGAATAGCCATCTAAGTAACAAAAGTGTGAATGCTTCGCTAACCTTTCTAACATTTGGTCTATAAAAGGGAGTGGGAAGTGATCTTTACGGGTTGCTTTGTTAAGCTTCCTATAGTCAATACACATCCTCCAACCGGACCCGGTGACGGTTCTAGTTGCAATGGATTCATTTTTATCATTTTTAATAACAGTGAGACCACCCTTTTTAGGTACAACTTGAACTGGACTAACCCATTTAGAATCAGAAATTGGATAAATAACACCTGCATCTAGGAGTTTTAAGACTTCCTTTTTCACAACTTCTTTCATGTTAGGATTTAACCTTCTTTGGTGCTCAACGGAGGGCTTATTGTCCTTTTCAAGTAGTATCCTATGTGTACACAATGAGGGGTTTATTCCCTTGATGTCATCAATGGTATAACCTATAGCCTTAGGGTATTTCTTGAGGACATAGAGTAATTTTTCAGTTTCTACCTCATTCAAGTTTGCATTCACAATAACAAGGTAGGTTGAGTTAGGGCCCAAGAATTCATACCTCAAGCTTGGTGGGAGTGGTTTGAGTTCCACCTTTGGCGCCTCTTTTGGTAGAGGGGCTGCTTCTTCTTTCATTAATTCTTCCATGCCCAAACCTTCCATGGGAGGGTTTTCATTCAATAACTCCTCGTAGGCTTTGGCATCTCCTTCTAGCTTTGTACCTGCATCACTAACCAAGCATACCTCCAAACCATCATGTGTAGTTGATGCTAAGGAGCATTCTTTCACACAACGGTCAATTATATCTAACATGCAACAAGAGTCTTTAATGGAGGGATTTTTCATAAGTTTAGCAAGTTCAAATTCAACAGTATCTTCACCAACATTAAATTCCAATTTTCCATGTTTAACATCAATTATAGCCCCAGCGGTAGCAAGGAAGGGCCTTCCCAAAAGTATGTGTACTTGGCTATCCTCCTCTATTTCCATCACAACAAAGTCCGTAGGGACGTAGATTTCTCCTACCTTGACAGGGACATCCTCTATGATTCCAGCTGGATACTTAAGGGAACGGTCCGCTAATTGTAGGGTCATCCTAGTTGACTTAAGCTCCCCCAATCCCAATCTCTCATAAAGAGATAAAGGCATCAAACTGACACTAGCTCCTAAGTCACACATTGCCCTCTTTACTATTTCAGACCCTATGACACAAGGTATTGAGAAACTTCCTGGATCCTTAAGCTTGGGTGGCAACTTATTTTGGATAATGGCACTACATTCCTCCGTAAGGTTCACCGTTTCACTCTCCTCAATTTTTCTTTTTTTTGAAAGAATTTCTTTTAAAAATTTAGCATAGGTGGGCATTTGAGTTAGGACATCGGTGAAAGGAACATCAATGTAGATTTTATTCATCATTTCAATGAACTTTTTAAATTGCTCATCAAGCTTAGACATGACAAATCTTTGAGGGAAAGGAATCTTTGGTTTGAAGGGAGGTGGTGTAACTTCCTCACTTTGTGGCTTCTCACTTTCTTCTTTAGCCATCTCACCTTGTGGTTTGCTAGTCTCTTCCTCACTAGGCTTGACTCTTAAGGGATCTTCTAATTGCTTACCACTCCTAAGTGTAACGGCGTTCATTCTAGGTTGGCAAAATTGAACAACTAGAGAGAGCTGAGCCTCTAGGACCTTGTTGTGAGAGAAGATAGAGTCTACTTTTGATGTAAGTGAAACAAAAGAGTCATTCAAAAGTCTAGTTTGATTTGCAAGCTCTTTGAGCTGCTCGGTTTGGTTAAGAAGATAATTTTCCATTAAAAGTTCAAGATTAGACTTTTGAATAACCTCTTGATCATTAGCATAACTTGGTGGTGTTGTTCTTTGAACCAAGGGATTTTCATTAGGGCTTTGGTCAAAACTTACCCCTTGGTTATTTTGAATAAAATTTAATTGCTCAACACGACCTGGTTTGCATTCACTACATGTTTTACATGGAGATGTAGAAGTAGTATCACTAACATTAAGTTTTTCAAATTTGTGGGCTAGTGCATCAATCCTAGAAGCAAGGTGGTCATAGTTAGAGACTTCGTACATACCTGCCCTCTTTTTGGAGGGTGAAGACTTTGTAGCGAGTTCTTCATCAGTCCATAGAAAGAGATTTCGAGCCATGTCTTCAATCAACGCATAGGCTGTTTCGAAGTCTTTGTTCATTAGAGCACCACCTGCAGCTGTATCAACAAAGTTTTTAGTAGCATGAGATAAACCATTGTAAAAAGTGTGGATGATCAACCATTCCTCTAGTCCATGGAGGGGGCAAAGTTTAAGCATATCCTTAAAACGTCCCCATGAATCATGAAGAGATTCCCCCTCTTTTTGAGTAAATTGAAAAAGCTTTGCCCTTAGTTGGCCAATTTTTGATGGGGGAAGGAAACGGATGAGAAATTCACGCTTCAGTTGGTCCCATGAGGTGATGGAACCAACTCTTAGGGAATGGAACCAATTGAGAGCTTTATCTTTTAGAGAAAAAGGGAAGAGATGTAGTCTCAAGGTTTCTTGGTTTTTCTTATATGTTACGGTGAGCCGCCAAAAAGTTGAGATATGGAGATTGGGATCCTCATCGGGGGATCCCGAAAAATAATTTTGCTGCACCATCTTAAGTTGGGCAGGCTTAATTTCAAAATCTTCATCTTCAACCGTTGGATACACAATAATAGCATATGGCTCTTCC
Source organism: Medicago sativa (assembly GCF_051527215.1). Classification (NCBI taxonomy): domain Eukaryota; kingdom Viridiplantae; phylum Streptophyta; class Magnoliopsida; order Fabales; family Fabaceae; genus Medicago; species Medicago sativa. The sequence goes on along the minus strand of NC_140753.1, from coordinate 18,791,953 downwards.
ATTGAAGAAGTCACGTATTCTTTAAGAGCACGTCTTTCAGCCATGTTGGTATTATTTTTATGCTTTCCAAGAAGTTAATGATGAAGGAAAATAAAAAGTTAAAAATAGAAAGAAAAGAGAAAGAAGAGAGAATTCTAATAAAAAAAAGGTTAATTAAATTAGTTAACTCCCCGGCAACGGCGCCAAGAACTTGATAGGGCCAAACCGCAAGTGCACGGCCTATCGAAGTAATAGTAGTAAGTAGAGTATCGTTCCGCTAGGGAGTTGTTCAACTTAATTAACTTTTAATGAATGATTAGAGGAGAGAAAGTTGATTAGAAAGAGTTTGATTGCTGAAGGTAAAAACAATAATAATAAAGGGCCTTAGGATCATTGGTTCATCTTAATAACTAATCCTTCACTAGACAAAACCTAAACTTCTAATTTCATGGTTTACACACTAATTTCTAAAGACCGGTTTCCCTTAGCCCCTCACCTTTCCGATGAAAGTCCGGTGAGAGTTTACTTCTAGTAACCAAGCCTATTTCACTGACATGATTACTAGAAGATGCATAGAGGATTGAAACTACTCTTTGTCTCAATAGTTGCAAAGACTATTTCACTGTTTTGCAACTATTGTCTAGATTCACTTGTTCCAACATCAAGACTCCGCTCTCGCTTTATGAATTGATGTTTGGGATGATGGATTAACGATTATCAAACCCTCCGCTTTCGCTTCCACAGTTTGATAATTGTTAATCCACGTTAAGACGGTGAATCTAGATTAGAAATTAGGGTTACATAGAAATTAGGGTTTAGTCATGTTTTGTTTAGGATTGAGTCATTAGACTCCCCAATAATCCTAAGACTAAGAAGTCTACTCACTCATGTTCATCGTAGACATGGAGGAAGAAGAGAGAAATATGGTAAAATAAATTGCAAGGAAAGTAAAAGGGAAAATAAAGACTTTTATTAAAATAGCAATTGAAATAAACAAAGTAAAGCATGATTGTTTATGGTGGAGAGCTACTCTATTTATAGCTTTACAATTGACTTAGAAACTAAGCAACTAAAAGGATAAAACGGTAAAGCCGCAACAGGGTAACTTGGCCTTGAAGAAAAGCAGCAAAACAGGATTCTGGGACGGGCACGGCCGTGCCACATGTTGGCACGGGCCGTGCCAAGCTTCTGAGTTGGGGGAATATATTTTTGCCCCGTATCTTCGTATTCTTGCGCTGTATTTTGCTCCAGTCCTCTTTCTTTTGCTCCAAGGCACCTTCCACCATATATTTATTCCTAAAATAAAATAAAATACAATTTGAAGTAAAATATTCTAATATAAAATAAAATGCAATAAAACTAAATCAAATCTAAAATAAAACTAAACTAAATAAGGCAATAAATTATACTATCTATGACTCATCACAAGCCAAGCAGAAGCTGGAAGATTGGTTGAATGGAATAGAAGAGAATACTGGAGATGTTGAAGTTCTTGGTACTTGGGTGAAGAATCCACTCAGTATCTGAGGCAAAGAACCTGATGAATTCCTGCCTAAGGAGCTGCATCTGATTATTCCTTCTGAGATCCTGGAGAAGATTGATGCACCTAACCTGGCTCTAGCTCAGGAGAACAAGGTGCTCAAAGAAGAAAATGACAGGCTTGAAACAGTGCTACTAGAGCAGAAGCTGAAGATATCAAAATTGGAAGCTGATATGCAAGAAGCCAAGATCAGAGAAGACAACTACAGAAAAGATATGGACAAGAAGTATGCTGATGTTCAAGAGCTTCTGAAGAAGATTTTAGAGAAATAAGCCAAACCCATAGTTGCACACTTTTAGCTTATTCTTTTTGTCTCTTTAGGCTTTTAATATTCTTTGATCATCTCTGCTTCTGATTTAGTTCTTTTCGCTTCTGATATTATAAGCTTCTGAATTCTTCTTGCTTCTGAAAATCTTTAACTGTTTATACCTTGCGTGTTATTATTTGCTTTGATAATAATGCTTGCTATGCTTGTTTATTTAATCTTTGAAGATGGTTAATATGCTTTAAAATAATTTGAATTATGCTCTGAACCTTTAATCTTTTGTTTTTCTCATCTCTTCTTTTTGTTTATGTCTTTTTGCTAATGACAAAAGGGGGAGTATATTTGATAGTATTTAAAGGCTCTGAGCCCCATTAATAATATTTGAAAATTTTGAAAAATTTCTATCTTTTTGTTTTACCTTTAAAAGGGTGTATCAAAAAGGGTGAAGTATCAAATTTCAAATAAAATTAATTGAACCATTCTTCTTATCTATAAGTCAATTCTTTCAATTTTTTTTAAGCTCTGATATTATTGTGCGAAAAATGAATTTAATTAACCTGGGTAGAACTTAGGGGGAGCTTACAAACCTCACCTTAAGTAAACTATCAGACTCAGGGGGAGTTAGAGCTTACAAACCTCAGACTCTGAGCTTACAAACCTCAGAAACCCCAAAGTCAACTCGTTAATTAGATTAACAACAATTGACCAATTTTAAATACTATTGTTTGTCATCATCAAAAGGGGGAGATTGTTGGAACAAAATGTGTTTAACAATGAACCGCAAAGAGTTTTGATGATAACAAGGTATTAAAAATTGTAAATTGGACTAGCTAATATTTGTTCAAGTGTACAGGACCACAGTTAAAAAGTTACTTCATTAATTGGTTCTGAATGAGCAAATAAAGAGCAAAAGAAAATGAAGCTTAGATGATTCTGAAGGCAATACGCTCCTGAAAGTAAAAGCGCTCCTGAAGTCAAGCTGCTCCTGAAGAAATAGTGCTCCTGAAGACAAGAGGTCCAGAAGCCACATTATCAGAAGCTGCATCAACAGAAGCTGCATCATCAGAAGCTGCCTCATCAGAAGTCATTTCACCAGAAGCTGAAGATCAACTGGATTTGCAAAAGATTCAAAGATTGAAGAATCTACATTGCAAAAGCTGTCTATTGGATTCGAAAACATAGCAGAAAACTAGTGGAACATTGCAACGGTCACTTCAAAGGTGTTTGAAGGCATGTGCTTGCAACTTTGGACGAAAGCGTTGACATTGTACCTCTGTACGAACTGTACAACCACCTTCTCCACTACTCTGTTTTGTGTCCACGCTACAAGACAAGAAAACAGCTTCAGAATACGGCTTCGCCTGCAAAGATGTTCCTTTGGATAAGGAATGGATTTCAAATTTGTTCTTCATAAGACAACAACCAAATCAGGCAAAGTATCATTGGTGAAAGATCAAGCTTCAACAACGACTCTTTGGTGTGCTGGCAATTTCACAACGTCTCTTTCACACCTCTATATAAAGGAGTGAAGACTTAGAGTTTTGGCAATGCAAGAACGCTGAACGAAAGACTCACAACATTTTTACAAGTGCCAAACCTCTGCTGAAATTGTTCTGCATTCACTTAGAATTTCTGTGTCTCAAAGTCATATCTTAGAAATTCTTAAGTCCATTGAGTCTGTATCTGATTTATATTGTGAGCACCTCTGATTGTATATCAAATGTTCAACCTTAAACAATTTTCTGTGTAATTTTGTTTAGTTAGGAAGTCTCTTGCAGTTGTGCTTGAGCAGGAAGTCTCTTGATTGTGTTCTTGAGCAAAGGAAGTCTCTAGCTTGTGTGCTTGAGCAAAGGAAGTCTCTTGCTTGTGTGCTTGAGCAATTGTAATCAGATATTACTCTTAGTGAAATCTCCTTGGAAGTGCAAGGGGGACTGGACTACTTCCGGATTGTGGAAGGAACCAGTATATTGCTTTGTGTCGTTCTTCTTCTCTATCTCTGTTTTATTCCGCTGCATTTAGATTCTGATCATCACTTCAGAAGCTGTCTCACTTAGCTTCTGATCAGTGTGTTCAGTTTTTAGGAGAAACGAAGAATTTTTCAAAACACAATTCAACCCCCCTTCTTGTGTTTTTCTCACCTTCATAGTGCACATTGCAAAAATTGGACATGTATTTTGAAACGGATGGAGTATGAAATTATGTGCTTTTTCTATAATATCTTTAACCATTTATTGTTTCATTCTATTATTTCTCTCCACAATAAATAGATAATGATATTATTGACAAACCAATAATTAATGTTGTATTGAAACTTGAGAGTGACAAGTACTAATGTGAATTAAAATTATTCTTCAAAAGCGACAAATATTGTGAAACAGATGGAGTAGATGTAAATTGTACTAATTAGAGGATAAAAAAACAAATAAAACAATGATTTTACGATATATAATAACGCAAAAGTGAGAATTTTTTCAAATAAATATTTTATTTTAAATGTTCAAATTGGTGAAATGACAAAAGTGTTATTTGTCCCCGTGAGCTTATCTCAGTCGGTAAAAACAATGCATAATGTATGTAAAGTCCGGGATTCAAACCCCGATAAAAAAAAATTAAAAATGCACAACAAAATATACAAGATAACAAAGTAAGGTTGATATTCCAATCACATCATTCAATTTATTAATTTCCATATTTTTATCCGTTTAAATAGAATTCGTAGACCAATGATTATTATGTGTTTCGTTTTAATCTTGTTTCTCATTTTCAAAGACAAATTTCTTAATGTGTAAAACATATTGTGAGTGGTTGTGAATGCTGGTGGTGGGGCCGATGTTAACATAAGGTTCCAATTGCCGTAGGGTCCACTAAGGTCGACTTATGGGTTTTGTCGTCAGCGTGTACACGTTTCGAAACCTTATTGGTGGTTGTGAAAGCAAGGTGCATTAGTTCTCGAAAGTAGAGAGTAGGTCGGCCGCCTTGAATCAGATAAAATATGAGCACAAAGTTTATTTATTTTAAATTGCCAAAAATTGTTTTTTAATTATTATCTTTGATTTTTTAAACTTGATAATTTAAAAAGGTCTTAATGACGAACACTTCAAGGACATTGTGTAAAGATTTCAAATAAAAAAATTAGTGAAAAAATAAATATTACAAAGGTTATGCTAATTTATGTCTCTAACAAGTTAAGGATCTAAAAAAAGAATTAAAACATAAATTTTGTATTAAAAAAATAAATTGTTAAACTTTTAAGACATTAAATGCATAATTTCCAAAATTAAGTTTGTACATTTAGCTTTTAAATTTGTGCCTTAAGTGCGCAAGTTAGCATTTCCTTATTACAAAATACAATTAATGAACAATTTTTTACAAAAGTCTACTACTTTTTTTGGGTACAAAAAGCTTACTATTTTAAATGATATAAAAAAAATCTATTTAGTGTACATTTGCCATTTGGTCTTATTTTTAGAAGTCAAAATTAATTGGTAAAGATCTATTTTAGTCGTTCACAATTTTTTTGAGTTAAATTAGCCCCTTCGTCTGTGATGATAACATTAAGGCTTGTTTTTCAAAACATTCGCAGTAAAAAAAAGAAGTTAAATTAGCCCCTAACAAAAATAAAACTTAATCATTCATTCAGAAAAAAAAAAAACAAAAAAGAAAATATCAAAATAATCTTTGACATTTTGATATCGAAATAAATTAGTCATTAACTTAATATAACAGTACTAATTTATCTTCAATATTAAAATATCATAGACCACTTTAAATTATTTTTGTGAATGATTAAATTGATTCGTCTGAATATTGTACATGATCAAATCAGTTTAAGAAGTTCATCCAAATCAGTTTTTTTGGTAGTGTCATCCAAATCAGTTTAGAGAAGTAGAATACATTTTATATATTTGGACGTTTTTAAGTATAATTTTAACAAAATATAGTTATTTTATTAAAACAATTCTTTTGGAATTTTTTTCCAATAGAATCGTTTCTTTTTTATTCTGGTCAATCCCCCAATTAGGGAGTAGATTCCCCAATTCTGAAATTAGAGGGCTTGGAATACATAATGTAGCTCTCTCTTCGTTCTTTTTTTGGCTCAATGTAGCTCTTTGTTAGTGGCTTATTAAAAAGCATTTTTTTTTTATTTTGAAAAATATTAAAAAGCATTATTTATTGCCTAAAAAAACGCATTATTTATTTTTTACAAAAAGTAACACATAAAATAAAAGAAACGTGGTTTTGTAAATTGGGCACTTTCTCTGCTTGTCAAATCTGTTGAAGGGTCTAATCATGAGGATGATAGAGTGAATTATGGGTTCTTTCTAAACGTGGTTTTTCCTCTCAGAGTTTGTACGGGTTAGGTTGATATTATTCATTTGTGTTAAATTTTCATAATTAGAAAAAATATTTGTCACCCCACTCAAAGAGAAAGAACCTAATTAAGATTACGGTCAGTATTGATTGGTGAAAAGTGAGGTGTTTCCTCAAGAAGAATGTCTAGGTTTTTAAGGAAAATGTTGTGAACTAGTTGATGATGTTTCTTAGGGAGTAAGATTTCAGATTCTCATAACCCAAAAAGGAATCTGAATTATTAGCTTTAATTTTCATCCCTTTTTTTACCAGGCCATCAATAGTCTACTATGAATACTTTGTGCGCAATGTGTATGATTGTTTTGAATTTTTTTTTGTCAAAGTGTTAAAAAGAGTCATCACATAAAATATGACATGATCGTGTGTTTATAAGTGGAGGCAATCATTACCTTTTAAGTCGGTTTATAAAGTTTTGCAGAGTTGTTTTAGGCACAATTCTAAGATCGTAATCAAAAGTGTGGTGTCTAGATTTCAAACTTCAACCCTACATGTTACACTTTATTGTCCTTGTCAATTAAATTATACTCTGAAAGACACTTTAAAATACTAAGTTTGAGATAATTATTTCTCTGAGTGAAATGAGACATAATTGTAGATGGGATACAACTTTTGGTTATTTGAAGAGCCGTTTGCTGCTTGTGATTATAGCACAAGTATTTGTTGGATTAATTATTTAATTAATCAATTATGGATTGACAATAATCAATTATTATAAGTTAATATTATATTATAAATTATGGTCTATTGTGTTAAACACTAATTAGTTGATGAATTTGAATGATTGGGCTATTGTTACTAAATGGACCGTGATGGGTTGGACCATTTAGATAAGCCCAATGAGAGGTCTCTGCCCTCAGCTGTTTAGCTATTTATTCGTCTTCGACCAAAAAAAAAAAAGCTATTTATTCGTCATCCCATCAGACGGTTAATTATGTTGAATGTCATGGTGAAAACCTAGAGCTAGACGGAATGATGGTAGTTATCCCTCTCATAGTTGTCGGAGTTGTCTACGTTTATCCTTCATCAACCTCATCAACCTAATTCAAAGGTACACAATTTTTTGTTCCTTCTTTGTTACTGATGATATGCTATAATTTGTATCTAGTGATCTATGGCTAAACACTAAAACTTTCATCAGTATTCTGTAAAAATATATTTGTTAATATATTGTCCCTCATTTTCAATTGAATAAAATCACCAGAGTTCACGAAAGTTGATTTTGTAGTTTATCTAAAACTTATCTAGATCCACAAAAATATTTCAGTTATAGGACCGAATATGAAATTCAATTATATTTTACTTTATCCGAAAAAGTTATTTTCAATTTTAATTTTGATATTTGATTCAAATAAGTTCCAGACATTTTAAGGTCCATGTTACAAGTCCAAAATTGTATTTTTTTTGTTGTTGTCATTTTTAGAATACGAAGTTTTGAACACCGTTGTATAAAAATGATGAATTTTATTGAAAGAAAAGTGATAACAAAAGTTTTTTTTAGACACTCGTTTTAATATTCGCAGTATTATTGGTTTAAATTAAGGTCAATATGAATTGGTTTTTAAAACTGAATTTCTTTTGTACGCAAGAATCAATTGTCCCTTCCTTAGGTCCCTTCCTTCTCTGACCTTTGTGGAGATCTGTTGTCCGATCGGTTTTCCGTAATCTGATCGTCTTGTTTTATTGCCTTTTTAGGATCTAGATGAAGATCATGGTGTGATCTTTTCCTTGGTCAACGTACTCCTGTTTGGTCGGTGTCTTGTTTTGTGTCTCACCAATTTATTATCTTTCAGATTTTGTTCTTTGTCCATGGATTATTCTATGAATGAGTGGGATTTGCTGCTCATTTCAAATGCGTGTTTAATTATGTCTTTCTATAAGTCAACAGTTTTGATATGGCTGTATCTTGGGATTTATGGATACCAGTTAAGTCTTTTGATCATGAATATCTTTCTTTTATTAGTAAAGATTTGGTTGCCTCTTGTTGGTGAGTGCAACGAGGCATATATGTATGTGAAGTCTCTGTTCATTTGTTTTCATTGCCTTATGAAACTAAGCCTTCTTCCTTTTCTTATCATCATACTCATAATTCAATTTTTAACCTTTCAAATGGAGAACCTGAATCTCAATGCTGAGCATGGAGCTGATTCTCAACGACCGAATCTTACTCAAGCTGAGCTGCTGGACCTGTGCCTTGTAGGTCGCGTTGTGGTAAACAAGCCTATTCATCTGGCCACTCTTGAGACCAGATTGGGACCTATTTGGGAACCGAAATATCGCATGACCCTTATTCCCATGGAGGGTAACAAGTTCTTAGTCCAGCTTTACTCCAAGGCGGACCTGAAGAGGATCCTTGATCGCAGCCCTTGGTCGTTAGATAACAACATGATCATCCTGAAGAAAGTCGAGATCGGAGAAGAGCCGCTAACAAAATCCATGGATACCACAAAAAATTGGGCACAGATTCACCAATTGCCTTTTGGCTTCATGGACGAGAGGGTTGGAGCTCTTGTAGGCTCGCATGTGGGGAAGATGATTAAGTTTGATGAAGACAACAACTACGGGCCATGGCGGAGGTTTATGCGAATCAGGGTGGAAATTGCGTTGGATCAACCTTTACAACAAGAGCTGGTCATTGAGAGGGAAGAAGGAGATAGTATACGTCTTGCTATCAAATACGAGAAGTTGGGTAAGTTTTGTTTTGTTTGTGGCATTATAGGTCACTCTGAAAGCGTCTGCAGTGATAAGTTTGAAGATGGAGTCGGTAGTAGCAAGAAGAAATGGGGTCCTTACCTCAAGGCGGAGAACAATTCAGTAGGCGGCACCAAGGAGGCAAACAGGTGGATAATAGGCGGCCGGAATAACAATTCCGGTGATCGGAGGGACGAGGGGACAACAATTAATGCTAATAATCATCAATCAATGTCAATTGATAACTGTGGTCTTTCCAGTCACAAATTATATGGGCGCATTAAAGTGAAAATTAATGCGGAATCCAGGTCGTTAATTTTTTTTCGTTACATGGAATGTCAACGGTCTGACGGGACCGGTCTTGTTAGATGGTGGACTGAAGTGGACCCTATGGAGATTCCTACCGAAGGGACCAATCAAGAGGAGGCCAGAACCAGAACCAAAGTATTTGCTCCGAATTTAACAAAGTCAGATCATGTTAACAAAGCATTAGCAGAAGGGATGAACGAAAAGGACGAATTTTTGTATGCACATGGGGGAGGTGCAGAAGCATTATGGAAGCTAATGGAATTGGAGGCCCAAAAGCAAGTGAGCCCACAAAATTCTACAGCTGGTGACAACATGCAGGAGGCGCGTGGAACAATGCTTAGAAGGGAGGATGCAGATTTTGACAGAAGGGGCCCACCAGGGGACAGGCGCGGCAAGCAAGGTCAACTTGCTCCCTTTGATTCCTCAAACCAGCAGGTGGTCCCCATTGCTCAGCAATCATCACAACAATTAATGATTAATCATAAGATGACCAGCGCGGAATACAGAAATTTGTTTGACAAGAATGCTGTGCCAATAAATGCTGTCTTTAAGTCTAATCAAACTGTCATAAAAGTGCAAAAAGTTGATCAGTTTCAGAATTTGCTGTCAAATGGGAATGAAGAGCAATCAATTGTGTCTCCCACTTTCAAAGCTGCTGGGACCGGTGCTGCAAGTGGGTCAGCTAGAGACAAAAACTGCCTCCCAAGCCGAGCCAAGCCGCCTAGGAGAGATAAAGCTGCTGTTGTGTCTCAAGCTCTTGGGAAAGCGCGCAAGCCAGCTGTAGGACGCAGCCCAATACAACCTGGCTCATTTATGGCTAGCGCTCGCGGCTTCAGTAGGGCAGGTGGGTCCCCTGATGACAATGGGCCCAAAAAAAGGTCTCGTACTGATACTGCTGAGGAGGGTGATCACGGTAAGGAAGGGCAGCAAGCTGGAGCTGTCTACAACAATCCAGTTTTTGAAGATAAAACGGCGGGACCTGGTAGCCAGGCCCGCCGAGAGCCATGAGTATCGTAGCATGGAATTGCCGAGGCTTGGGAAACCTGCGCGTAATTCCTAAAATTAAATTCCTTGTTTGGTATTATAAACCGGATATCCTTTTTCTGTCTGAAACTATTGTTGAAAGTAATAAAATCGAGGAATTTCGTTATCTTTTGGGTTATGATTCTTGTTTTGCACCTAATAGAATTAGTAGAGGTGGAGGCATCGCTTTATTTTGGCGTAACACGGTTAATTGTAGTATTATTAATTACTCGAATAACCATATTAGTGCTAAAATTGAAGAGGGCGGTGGTATGGACTGGATGTTCACAGGATTCTATGGATATCCAGAAACTGCTAGAAGAAGAGACTCATGGAATTTTATTCGGGGTCTTGCTAGACAAATAAGTTTACCTTGGTGTTTGATGGGGGACTTTAATGATATCCTTCACGCTGATGAAAAGAAAGGGAGGGCTACAAGACCTAACTGGCTTATCAGAGGGTTCCGTCAAGCCATTCAAGATGCTGGGCTTATTGATGTTCATATGGAAGGGTACCCTTTTACTTGGTTTAAAAGCTTAGGCACTCCTCGTGCTGTGGAGGAAAAGTTAGACCGAGCTTTAGTATCCAATTCTTGGATGCAGTTATTTCCCAATGCAAAGCTAGAAAATCTTGTTGCTCCATCCTCTGATCATTTCCCTATTTTGTTAGACAAAACTCCTGTGACTCGCAACAACAGAGTTGAGAGGACTTTCAAATTTGAGAATGTCTGGAGAGTAGAGGAAGGGGTGTTTGATGTTGTTCGAGATAGCTGGCTGGGTAGTGCAGGGAGTAATGTTACTAACAAGCTTTCAAATTGTGCGGAGGATCTAAAGCATTGGAGTAAAACTCATTGCAGCAAGCTTCAGGTTGATATAGAAAATTGTAGAAAACAACTCAGCAGAAGTCGCTCTATTCATGGAATTCAGGATGGCGCTTACTTTGATAATTTGCGGCAAAAACTTAATCATTTGTTGTTTCAAGAGGACATGTATTGGAGGCAGAGAGCGAAAACTCATTGGTATCAGGATGGAGATCTGAATACAAAATTCTTCCATGCAGCGGCAACTTCCAGGAAAAAGGTAAACAAGATTTTGTCTCTTGAAACTGAAGAAGGAATTCGTACTACGGATGAAGTTGGAATGCGTTCCGTTGCAAAGAACTATTTTGAAGAACTATTTGCTGGCCAGGAAAGTGTACGTTCTCCTGTTATTGGTATGTTGAACCAGGTGATCGATACTGAAGATAATACACAGTTAACTGCACCTTTTTGCAGAGAAGAATTCAAAGAAGCTATGTTTTCTATGCATCCTGACAAGTGTCCGGGTCCTGATGGCTTCAATCCGGGATTTTATCAGCATTTCTGGTCCATTTGTAGTGAGGATATTTTCAATGAATGTTGTCAGTGGATGAACGTAGGTCAATTTCCTCCTTCGTTAAATTCTACAAACATAGCACTCATTCCTAAAGGTAATGAACAGAAGACGATGAAGGATTGGAGACCTATAGCTTTGTGCAATGTCCTTTACAAGTTGCTTTCAAAGGTCCTTGCTAATCGACTAAAGAAAATTCTACACAAATGTATTGCCGATTCACAGTCGGCTTTTGTTCCTGATAGGTCCATCCTGGACAATGCATTAGTGGCCATCGAATTGGTTCATTACATGAAGACAAAGACAAAAGGAAAAGAAAAAAGTGTGGCGTTGAAATTGGATATAAGCAAGGCTTATGACAGAATTGACTGGGCTTATCTCCAGGATGTTTTGCGAAAGATGAGTTTCTCAGAGAAATGGATCCAGTGGATCATGATGTGTGTTGAAACGGTTGATTACTCCGTAATATTGAATAAAGAAACTGTTGGTCCTATTATTCCAGGTCGAGGTCTAAGACAAGGAGATCTGTTGTCACCTTACCTCTTTATCCTCTGTGCTGAAGGATTATCGGCGCTAATCAGAAACGCTGAAAGTAGAGGGGACATACAAGGGGTTCGTGTCTGTCGTATTGCTCCAAGAGTATCTCACCTTCTCTTTGCTGATGACTGTTTCTTGTTCTTTCAAGCTAATGAGCAACAGGCGAATGTTATGAAGCAAATCTTGAATCAATATGAGGAGGCATCAGGGCAAGCTATTAGCCTTCCCAAGTCGGAGATCTTCTACAGCAGGAATGTTGAAGAACCACTTCGACAATCTATAACTACCATTTTGGGAGTTAGAGCAGTTTTAGGAACTGGGAAATATCTTGGTCTACCCTCAATGGTAGGACGCAGTAAAAAAGCAACGTTCAGTTTCATTAAGGACAGAGTTTGGCAAAAGATTAGCAGTTGGAGTAGTAAATGTTTGTCCAAGGCAGGTAGAGAAGTCATGATCAAGTCGGTCCTACAAGCTATTCCTTCCTATGTTATGAGCATATTTAGGTTACCGAATTCACTCCTGGATGAAATAGAGAAGATGATGAATACTTTTTGGTGGGGTCATGGTGGCTCAAGCAACAGAGGTTTGAACTGGCTATCATGGGAAAAACTATCTGTCCACAAGAATAATGGTGGAATGGGCTTCAAAGACTTAGCAGCTTTTAATGTGGCAATGCTTGGTAAGCAAGGGTGGAAGCTACAAACTAATTCAGACAGCCTCGTCTCAAGGATCTTCAAAGCCAGGTACTATCCTAATTGTACCTACCTAGATGCAAAGCTGGGTCATAATCCAAGTTTTGTTTGGAGAAGTATTTTTGAAGCAAAAGTGGTAGTTAGACAAGGAGCGAGATGGAAGATCGGTTCAGGGTTTAATATTCCCATTCTTAGTGAGCCATGGATAGGTTCAGGTCTCAGTATTCCACCAGTGGGGGATGACATGTTGGCCCTCCAACCTTTTTCGGTAGGTCATCTTATTGATCAGGAAGTTAAAGTCTGGAATGAACCGTTGATTCGAAATTTGTTTACAAATGACACGGCACAAAGTATTTTGAATACTCCTCTACATAACCAAGTACAGATGGATACACTAATCTGGAAAGCGGAGAGGAATGGGCAATATTCAGTGAAAAATGCTTATAGGATTTGTATTGAAGAGGTCATAAATAATGATCATTTGCGTAAGCCTGGGTTTTGGAGTGGTATATGGCGGTTGAAAGTTCCTCCCAAAGTCAAAAATTTGGTGTGGAGGATATGTAGAGACTGTTTCCCGACTCGGGCGAAGCTGCGAAGTAGGGGTGTAAATTGTCCCTCAGAATGTGTCAGATGCGACGATCCCCATGAAGATAGTTATCATATTTTGTTTCACTGCCAGTCAGCCATTGAGGTCTGGCAAGCAGCCAACCTTTGGCACCTTATTTCCCCATCCTTGGTCCAGTACGATAATGCTCCTGATATCATTTTTAACTTACTACAACGTTTGACTGCAGCACAAAGTGAGAAATTAGTGTCTATGATTTGGAGTATTTGGAAAGCCAGGAATCTTAAGCTTTGGCAACAGGTGTCAGATTCGACAGTTACTATTCTGGAAAGAGCAAGACACTTGCTAGAAGGTTGGAGGAGTGCTAATAGCAAACAAACCCTCAATCAGAGTTCTTCTCATAATAATGGGAATGTTAATCATAGTTGGAGGAAACCGAGAAGCGGTAGATACAAATGTAATATTGATGCATCTTTTCCACACAATTCGAATAGAGTTGGGCTAGGAATGTGCATTCGTGACTCTGATGGTAATCATATCCGCTCAAAAACCATGTCTTTCACTCCAGCTTGTTCCATAGATGTTGGAGAAGCTCTGGAATTACATCACGCGATTCGGTGGATTCATGAACTTCAAATACCAAATGTTGATTTCGAGGTTGATTCTAAAAGGGTTGCCGATTATTTCAACAAAGGCCGTGGAGATGTCACCGAATTTGGGTCTATTATGGATAGTAGTAGACAATTTTGTAATTCTTACTTAACAAACTCTCATGTTGAGTTTATTAGGAGGCAAGCAAATGAGGTTGCTCATACTTTAGCCAAGGCAGCCCCATCTACAACTGGCTTCCAGATCTTTGATGATATTCCTACATGTATTGTTGATTTGATTCTTAATGAAATGGTATAAGTTATTTTCTCTCAAAAAAAAAAAAAAGAATCAATTGTCGAACATCTTAGACCATCCACAACAGAGCACCCGATTTAAGTGCTTAAATGGGACCCCTTTGTCCACATCACTCATTTTACAATAGTATTTGATAAGCACCGATTTTCTCCAACCCAACACCACAAAAGAAATTACTAAATAGGTCCCACAAATAATTTTATATCATTACATTTCAACAAAAATTTATTTAATTCATTATGATTTATTAAATAGGGTCCACTAAAAGTGAAGAGAGAGAGGGTGTTTCCATAACCATCCTTCTTCATAGGCACCCAAATATTACACTCCACAATGAATGTGCCTATTTGATACGGTGCTAAATATATGAAGCACCCACCACTGTGGATGACCGTACTGCGATTTTTAAATCTCTCACCATAAATTGAAATTAAAACAGTGTATCTATTGAAATTTAATAGTTTTTTTTTTTGAAGGATTAAGGCTTAATAGTTTTTAAGTTATACAATACACATGTACATACGTAAAAGGTATACTTGTCCTAGTTGCCGAAGAATAGTGGTTGATTTGATTGTGAGGAGATCTCAAATTTTCATCCTTGTTTTGTGTCCGTGGCCAGACCACTCAACTATAAGCAAAATCCTAAAACGTATAATTGACTTAAAATATCTTTTAAAATAATCAATACTGCAATGAAAAGAAAAAATAACATTTATTTTACTTTTCTTCGATAAACATACTTACTGTAAATAAATTGTAATGACAATCATAAAATAAAACACTTATTATAAAACACATTAAATATTATGAAATTTGTTTTAATCCTCCTTTCAAATAAACAACAGTGTATTTCTCTGATAAATATACAACAGCAAATTTTTTATGAAAAAATATCCTACAACAGTAAAAAAAACCTCTCAAGAAAACAGTAAATTTTTAACGTTGTTTATTTAAGAGATAAAATGAATTCCACGTTGCCCAATCTATCCCCAACAGGTAAAGGTAGTTAAGTGTCTTGTCATACGATCATTTTTCTCCCTGTTTTCCCGTTTTTCTGTCTTGTCTTTTTTTCCCCTTGAAAATAACCTACCCTAGTATTCAGTTATTTGAATTCTTTTTTATTCAAGTAGTTTCGTAATTAAAAATTTATCTTTTATGACAAATAAAATGAGTGTTTGAAATCTTAGCCCGGACCATTACACATATTATAAAATGTCATCATCAACTGAGTTAATCTCTAATGGTTTTAGTTAATTTAATAATTATGTTAATGAATTTTTTTTTGACAAAATAATTATGTTAATGAATGTTTTCGAAGCATTTGTTAATCAAATAAAAAATAATAATTTTGTATTGAAAAAATATGTTTTACACTTTGAGAGATGATCTTGATAGGATAGAGACATTCTTTCAAACACTACAAAAAAAAAGAGACATTCTTTAAAAAAAAATGATAGGATAGATACTTGATATAATATGGAGCTATATAGAGACAATATATGATATAGACATGATAGATATTAATCATATCATGTGTTTGATGCACACATGATAACAAAACGATATCATTGTTTTATTATAATTAAATGAGAAAATTACTCGTAATTAATTAAATATTTTAAAAACAACATGTAATTAATTACTCACTCCGTTCCTTTTTAAGTGTCTTTTTAGGGTAAATTTTTCGTTCCTATTTAACTGTCTTTTTGGTATTTTAAAGGTACAATTTGTCAATTATACCCTTTGTCAATTACTTTAATCTTTTTCAATAAAACTAATTAATGCTATATATTTGGAAACTAAAGTTGGTTTTTTTTAAACAAAATTCATTTGTTTTTTTTTAATAACAAAGTTTGTTTCTTGTTATCTTCAAATTTAAACAAAATTTTGTTCCAAACAATGGTTCCAAGAAGAGTTAAAATTCTATAAATAAGATGAGTAGCAATTGTTAAAAATTTCAAGTCTGACTCTAGCATTGGTTGAAGCCATAGTTGAAGCCTTAACTTTAATTAAAGGAGTTGGAAGGAAGTTAATTTTTTCTTATGATTAAAGTGAAATTTGAATAATTTTTATATTGACTTAAAATAATATAAAAGATGTGCACAATATTTAGAAAATTGACCGTTGTTTGTTATGAGAGAGAGAGAGTGCGCAAAAAAAAACGAAGGAGTTTGTTGAAGAAAAAGATAATAATTGACAATTGTTTGTTACGAAAGAAAAATAATATATTACATTTATTGGAAAGATAAAGTGTGTGCAAAAAAATAGGAATTTATTGGTGGATTAAAATGAGGGTTAATGGGAAGAAAATGTGCAAAAATACACATCGCTATTTTGGTGTTAATTTTCTAAAAAGACACTTAAAAAGGAACGAAGGGAGTATAAATAAGTAAAGAATGACAACATTTTAAAAAGGAAAAAATATCATTGTAATAAATAAGGAATAAATTTCTAATTATATTAGGATAGTTTCTAATTCGGTCTATACTCAAGATAAAAATTATAAAGACAAGTCAGATAAGATAGAAAAATGGTTTATTTTATCCTATATCTTTACTGCATCAAACATAAACATAAGATTTGAACAGAATATAATATCCTGACCATCAAATGACCCTTAAAATAATTTTACCATATTTGTTTGTTACCAAATCCAAATATAGTCAACTAAGTAATTGAGATTAAGTATTGATGAACTTCTCTTTACAATACCGTCGTTCGAGAAAAACTAAATTTTATTTCCAATGGAAACAAATTATCTGTCATACTTTATTTATCATCCAATCGAAACTAGTTATTTGGACCTTATTTCTTTTTTAGAAATCAAGAGTTAATATAAAAAAATATAAATTAAAATAAATATATTTGTTATTTTAACGACAAATGTAAGTATTTATTAGCATTTTTCTTAATTTATATTTAATTTGTCTTGTGAGTGTGTTTTATGCTTTAGTCTAACCGACTACAATGCTTTTTCGCTTACGTGCCCCCGTCACACTTTTAACGTGGAGAAATGCCTCTTTTAACACGTTATTTCTTATTTCGTGTTTCACCCTAGTTTTCTTTTCATGTACAAAAATCGTCTCACACTCTTTATCAAGCGTTTTAATGGTGTCCAAATCAAATAGAGATAAAATGAAAAGGAAAGATAAAAATAAGGTTTAAATGTGTGTTTAGTCCCTGCACTTTTACTTAATTTTGACTTTAGTCCTTGCACTTTTTTTTGTTTGACATTGGTCCCTGCACTTTATAAAACTTTTGACATTAATCATTCTGTTAAGTATCTGTTAAAAAAAAACTAAAACTAACGGTGTGCCACGCGGACCAATCATGACACGCCACATGGCACACTAAAAGACAAAAAAAATCAACTTTTTAACTTAAAAATATCATTAGTCCTTGCACTTTCAACATTTTTTGATATTAGTTCCTGCAATTTGGTATTGGTCCTTGATTTTTTATTTTTTTTAAAAAACATTCAATGAAATTATTATGTTTTATTATTGTTTTGGTCGTTATTTTTATTGAGAATAATCATAAAAAAAATAAAATCAAAAAAATCTTTTTAAAAAAATAAGAAAGTTTAATAAAACTTTTCTTAAAAAATAACAATTGTATAACATTATATTTTGCTTACCAGTCACGATTTTAGTTTTAATAAGTAAGTTTAATAAATATAAATGTTTTTTTTCGAAAGAATAAATATAAATGTTGTTAACACAATTTGTACTCCAATAATATATTTTACTTAAAAAAAATAGAATTTCTATGACATGAACCAACATAAACAAATGAGAGAGAGGTGCGTAACTGCGTAAGACATTGACAACCATCGTATAATTTATGATAGAAGATTATAATATAATTTGATTTAGTTAGCCAGCGTTAAAACTTGATCATTTTTGGTATAAAAAAAATCATTAGAATGATCCACATTGGAATTACTGCACATTTTATTCTAAAAAAAGTTTATTTATTATATAAAAAGTAGTAGAGATAAGTAAGATATTTATTCCCCTTTAAAAAAACAAGCTAAGATATTTATTGTCAAATAAAAGGTATAAGTAAGATATTTTGCTCTTTAAAAAGATTTTTTAAAAATATAGTTTTAAAAATAAAATCAAAAACAAATTTATTGATCTTTTATTAAGCTTTAATCAATTTTTTTTAATTTTTTTTTGATTTTTTTGATTTATGATTATTCCAATAAAAATAATGAACAAAACGATAATAAAACATAATAATTTCATTGAATGTCTTTTTTTTTAAAAAAAATAAAAAATCAGGGACCAATACCAAAGTGCAGGGACTAACATAAAAAAATGTTGAAAGTGTAGGGACTAATGATATTTTAAGTTAAAAAGTTGTTTTTTTTTTGTCTTTTAGTGTGCCGCGTGGCGTGCCATGATTGGTCCACGTGGCACACCGTTCGTTTTTTTTTTTTAACAAATACTTAACAGAAGGACCAATGCCAAAAGTTTTATAAAGTGCAGGGACCAATGCCAAACAAAAAAAAGTGCAGGGACCAAAGCTAAAATTGGATGAAAGTGCAGGGACTAAGCACACATTTAAACCTAAAAATAATATGAAAAGTGCTATAAAAAATGTCTCTAGGTCACAACTTAAAAAATCAACATGGTAATATTATCTTGAATAGTCTATATTAAACTTTTTAAAAATTTAAACTTTGTTATTTTTTTTTTAAAATACTACTGTTAGTGTATTTGTTAGCATATCTCAATTAATGGACACCAAGTAATTGCTAAGGTTTTTTTCCTTCATTTTTTCGTTTATAGACAAATAGCACAATGAACATGAAAAGAATCATGCAAATGACCACACAAAAAAAAAAATCAACATTGTTAATTCAATTAAACTTTATCAACATTTTGTTTTTCATTTTTTAAAAAATAAATGTTAAATCGTACTTTTTTCCATTAAAAAATCGTTATTATGAAAGCAACCCTACCTGAAAATCAACAGCTTTATCAAAAAAGATAAATCATGCATATTCCTTTTTATTTTTTATGTTTCAAAGAGAGAGCCTTGGACGGAGTATATTGTAACCCAAAAGGAGGTAATAATACATGTATATTATGTATATATAGATTCTTCTACAAATTCTCTCAAAAAAAAAAAAAAAGATTCTTCTACAAGGTTCAATTGGTCGACACATGGACTAGGACTAATTCTTCGTCTTTTTCAATGATAGCTCTAGTTTATTAGTATAGTAGTTCTTGGTATTGGTAAGGCGATAATTTAGAAGTTGAAGAAAGGGTGGTGTTTATGACACATGGCTTGACGTGTACAGTGGAAAAAGCTAGGTAATGAATTTTGTGATGTTTAGGGCAAAAGAGTGTGACACGCGGCAAAGATTCTTCCAGGTAAATTAACTCACCGAGAACAGTCCAAACCATCGCTACCTTGTGAGATGAGAAAATCTTGTGTGGACCAAGACCAAGAATTTTGGTTTGGTCACACACAAAGAGAGAAGAGAGAAGAGAGAGAAGAGAGAAGAGAGAAGAGAGAGAAAATGTAGAAGAGAGAAGAGAAGGGAGAGAAGGAGAAAATCTTGTGTGTGTGACCAAACCAAAATTCTTGGTCCTGATCCACACAAGTGTTTCTCGAGGTAGTACTACTCTTGCTAGCTAGAACATTCATTCCCTTTGACAAATCATCTATAGGTTTGATTCTACCCATAAAAAAAAGTACAAATTATAACTTTGAGTAGAATTAAAACATCTGTTTGTTTCTACGATAAAGAGGTACTGGAATACGTTTTATCTAAAGTTACTATTTGTTAACTTTTTGTTTTCATGTTTAAAAAGACCAAAGTTTATGAATCTTGAGATCAAACGTTCAACTAAACATTACAAAAATCTATTATATAACATCTAAAATCATTTTCGGCTCTCCAAAATTGAAACCAAATACATGCTAGTACCACTCTCTTTTAGTCTTAAATATAAACATAAAATAAAATTATACCATAAGTATGAAAGGATACATTGTTGTTTCATAATGCATAATTTAACATAGAATATTTGTTAAACTATAAAAGATGAGTCATCTACTTTTGACTATATTGTTCTGGGCGTAAAAATTAGAGATCATTGTTTAAGGTTTTATTTGTAAGTTTGGAGGGGAAAAGAGAAGAGGTTTTTGGAAACAAGAAATGAACAAGTGGAAGAAATAGAAGAAAATGGGAGGGGAGAACTTCGAGGATTAATTTTTATTTGTAATACAAAACTGTCCTCATTTGAGGAACTTAAAAATTGTATTGGATCGAATTCTTCAAATTTAATTTATGTTGTTATAATATTTTTATATGAGTTCTTCAAATTTAATTTATGTTGTTATAATATTTTTATAATTAAAAAGATAGTAATCATAATCATTAATTTATAATTTCCTAAAAAACAACTCTTTCAAAAAATGTGAAAGATTTCTCCATTTTTCACATATTTTTCACCTCCAAAGCTCTCTCTTCCCCTCTAAACTCCTAAACAAAGCCTAAAAAGATTATCTCATGTGATTTGGTAGCAGATAGAAAAGAAATAAGAAAATTTGAAATTAAAAAAGGGATTAAATTGTTTTAGGTGTATAGATCTCCTCAATTGAAAAAAAAACATAAGAGAACAAAACTTGAGAATTCTCCTCCCATCTTCTAACAACTTAATTAAAGTCCCTTAGCATTTTATCTAGGACTCGAACATGTTTGAACCTATTTCCACATTGCACGTGTTTGCTTATTTTTCTTTTAAAAATAATATTAATTAATTGAATATTAATATCACTACCAATCATCAAAGATGCTTAAGGTCTTCTCATAAAAAGAGATGCTTATAAGGTCTAATATGGTTTTCAACTGACAAATGAAAAGCAGAAAAGGTATGAGTCTAACTTGTGGGTCTAATTTTGACCATAAACAACAATTAAAGAGTATTGGAAGAAATTGTATTAACAGTATTTTCTCATTTTAATAAGAGATTTTGGGTTCAATTTCAAACCCTAAATATACATTCGAATTGAAACTCTAAATATACATACGAGAGTTTTGTCACTAATATATACAGTTCATTTTTTTTTAACGAATACGCGAGTTTTCATCTACTTTATGATTATGCAAGGTGAATATACGTAATTTATTATCTACTTTATGATTTTTTGTCGATGTAAGGTGAATGAAATATGGATATGGGTTGGGGGATTATCACCCCAAAAAAAATATGGGTGGGGAGCACCAAGCAACAAAACCATGTTACTATTACAAAGGCAAATCCTAACTAAAAAACCGTCCTAAGGGCTTGGGTTACATCATGTCAGATCACATTTTTCCTACCACTAATTAGCTAATGTATGAGCCAAAAGTTATGAAAAGGATTTCTCACTTTACTTCAATAATAGAGATTAAAGTCATATATAACATGCTAAATTAGGTCTAATGTTTCATCCGTGTGACCAAATCCCTCAATCATTCTAGCTAATTTGACATTACATGTCATAATTGGCATTACCTAAGTAGTAAAAACTAACATGATAATACGTTATCATATAAATTAACAATTATGTATGTTTTATTTTATATCAATTAAAACCAGCCATGTGTTTGTGTTGCAATGGGATTTAGGCAGTTTGTAATTAGTTAGCAGTATTAGTAGGTCTATGTTTAGTTATTATCCAAATTGTGTTGTCATGCAATCATAACAACAAGTGTCAAGAGGCCATCTTTATTAGTAGTAAGTGTATAACCATTGGTGGTTACAAAAAATGTAAGAATGAAATAATTCAGAAATAAAATTAAAATTCATTCTCGAATTAAAATGATTATCACCATTATTTGTCACATATATCACATGACTAACCAACAAGGTTTTGGTTCACTTGTATTATACCTAAATTACCTAAATATTTTTTGCCAAAAAAATAATTTTATTTATAAGAGAAAATAGCCAATTGTACAGGCAAATCAAGATCTTTGTCATTTTTTTTATTGTAGATATATATCATATCATATATGATTGAATTCCTTTTAGTAAAAGAAGGAAATAGATTGCAAGAATGATGTATCAATTGACTCTGGATTAGATGTGTAACATACCAAGAAATCAGTGAAAATAACCATATGCCAAGCCAAACTTTCTTGTCTCATTACCTTCTCTTTTGTATTGATAAATCTCATTACCCTCTTTTAACATTATGAGAATTTTTACACTTAATATATCCCTTTATCACTTAATTAGGCCACAAAAACCAGAGACTCTATCCGTACAATAGGTTAGACATCAATTTGCAATCATACCTAGTACCTACACTACACCCCAAACAAAAATGCAATCATGTGTCTGTCCTGTCGTTTCTTTACCTCTTAAGAAAATGACCAATAGTGTAAGGCTCAACATGCATGGTTGTGACTTGTCACAAGTAGAGTCAAGAGGCTGTTCAAATCATCAGAACTTGAGTTCACCAATCAAGATCAATCGTGTAGGTATACAACTGAACGTGTCTAACAAATAGGGTGTGTAAAATGTATTGATTGAAGGAAATAGTTTTTCCATTTTTATTAGCATAAAATGGACAAAATTGTGTCTTGCCACATATTTTTGGTTGAGCATAATTGATTTCAAATGAGAATTTACAAAATTATGATGCACCACAAATCAAAGCTATGACATTAATTCAATTACAAATACCCCCCCCAAGCAACCAAGTAGTTGAACACACCATTGATTTAAAGTGAACATACTTCCTTTAATTTTTAACCAACACCAACAAGTGGTTTTGATATCTTCCAGAATTTGGTTTACATTATCTCTTTGATGACAAAATTAGGATACTACTCCGTCCGTCCCTTTTTATTAGATCGTTTAACAAAAATCGTAAGTATTTAGAAAATTTGTTGGAATAATGAATCTGTCTCAAATGTATTTGTGATTATTATCAAATTATCCTTTGTATAAATACATTTAATGTTCACTTTTTTATATTTCAAGATATATTGATAATTATTTAAAAAAAAGATATATTGATAATATTAATATGAGGTATATGTGATAAAATAATAATAAATGCATCTAAAAATTGTATATAGTTTTATATTTAAAGATATTTTTTTTATAAATGATATTATAATTAGATACGAATGAAGTACTTTCTATCTTTAAAATAGACCAAACTCATGACAACCAAATAACATTAAACATCTCAGTTTCAATTTAAACTATCAAACTAATTCAAGCCACAAAATTGTTGAACACGAGCCACCACTTCATTCGACAAAACGCTTACATGACCCACATACCCCAAATTGATACCCATACTTGGCCAAAAATTGAGCATTCAAAGTTTTTGATCAGCAGGTAAAATACATCTTTTAAAAAGATTATATGGAGACTTTCAACATAACCAATTTATATTTCACTTACATAATTCCACGATAGTTTGCGTTCTTCCTTGATTGTTTATTCCAACACTATTAAATAGAGAATTGTGAATTCGATCTCTCACCTTAATACATCAAATATCCATACAACCACTTGAAATGTACCTATGTCTTCTAAAGTCCTTATCTATATTTATTTTGCCTTGAAAATTTTTGGGTTGATTTTTGCATGAAATGATCACAAGGAAAGATAATTAGCTGGAAGAATATTAATCATTTATTATGCGCCACAAGACATCCAAGGGCATACTTTTAAAAGCATTTATTTCCATTATTTGACCATATCTAAAAGTGGTTTATTGATAGAAATAGAATAATCACACATCTTTTTTTCTTTACTTTTTTCATTTTGTTTTTTGTTTTTCTACAGTAAGTTCATGATTAGGGGTGTTCATGGCTCTAAACTGCATTGGAACTGAACCACATTAATGGATACAATTCAGTTTTTAAAACCACTTTAAAAAAAACTGGTTAATTTTTCAAACCAGTTCCAGTTCGGTTTAGAACCGGTTCAGAACCGGTTTACAATTTTGAACCGGTTTATTTATTTCGAACCGGTTTACAGTTTTAAACGGGTTTGCTCATTTTTAACCAATTTTTGAACCAGATTATTCTTGAAGTGGTTTTCACCACACACACCTCACACTTATTTCACATTTCCACCTAACCCTTCTATCATCTATCTCTTCTTCCTTCATATAATAATAAAAAAAAAAAACATTTTCACACTCTCTCTCTCTAAATAGCCTAACATCCAGCTCCGCCTCCCAACACCGTCCCCTTCGCCGTCGAACCCAACAACCACCCTCTTCCACCACCACAACAACTTCCCCCTCCTTCTTCTTTCAACCACCCACCTTATGCTGAGGTAATCTTCTCTCTCTTTAAACCCTCTGTTTCTCTCTCTTAAATCTTGATAAATAATTATAATTATGAACTAACTAACAAGATTCACTATCTTTGTTTTGTTTGTTGCAGATGATATACACAACAATTGAAGCACTGAAGGAGAAAGACGGTTCAAGCAAAAGAGCAATATCAAAATACATAGAACATGTTTACAGAGACCAGCTTCCAAATTCAGAATCTCATCAAAATGCCAAAATGTGAAATAAGTGAATTGATTTTGTGAATTTGTGATTTGGGATCGATTTGGGGCTAGGGTTCGATCTTCATCATCGATTTTGCAATCGCTTTTGCCATGGGTTCCATTTTGGCATTTTGTGAATTTGGGCTTCAGAGGTTGTTTTTGTGATATTTAGAAAAAACGGTTCATAAACTTAAACCGGTTCAGAATCTGGTTTTAAACTGAACTTAAATTGGTATTTAAAAAATGGTTCAGTTCAAAACTTTATTAAGTGGTTCAGTTAAAATATGGTTCAATACAGTTCAGTTAGTAGTTTGGTTCAGTTAACTGTATATTTTGAACACCCCTATTCATGATGGCAGCCATGTAGGAACACATTATTGGACGGAGAAAGTATAGTGAGTGAATTTATGCACATCTTAGTCACTACCTTCTCCTTTGCCAACTTGCCTAGTGTAGATAAGCTTCTTTCTTATGATGACAAGCTCATAACCCAACCTTTTCTCCCAAATGTTGCTCAACTTTACGTATCTCATTTATAAACTCCCCTTTAAGTGTAAACTCGATCCCCTATATCTTTTTTTTTCCCTTTGAAAGAAAAAGGACTTGACTTATAAAAATATGGGAATGGAATGGAAAATGCATTTCTAGTTATGTATATTAAATGCTTTGTGCACTCTTCAAGATTGAGAGAGTCACAATATCTAGGTTTTCTTTAGCTACAAGGGATAGTGGTCCCACTTATTTAAATTGCTTAGTCCATGATGTCATTCATATTTTTTTTCTCTCATAAGTTAATGTTACATGAGACGGTAGGATTAAATTGCTTAATCCCTGATAATATTATTGATCTTTTCAGGAAAAGAAATACTCTCCTAGACATGTCACATTAAAAGTGGGTATGTATTCAAATTGAAATTCTTAATTTGAATAAACACGCTGTAAGGTTCTAATATTATAGGTTATACTCAGTCTGTTGATAGGTTGTCATTGATTTACTAACTCTTAATATTATTATCATCATCATTTATTATTGTAATCCTATAAGTTCGTCAAGAACTATTTCCTCCAAGACTCTCTTGGTAATAATTAAATTTAAAAAATTGAAATTAAAATAAGTAATAGCTAAAAAAAATAATGAGAGAATACCCACAACCAACATAAATAGGAAGGAATTAATGCATAAGTAATGGCACGTTATAATTTTTTTTTCTACCCAAGATTTATCAATAAAAAAGTTTGTCAAAATGTTTCAAATTTAAATTCTCTTTAACTATCTGTCTTATAATCGGTTTTATTAACCACTAGAGTCCAATTAACTAATGCATAAGAAAAACTGTTTATTGAATTGAAGGAAATCAACGTCTTAAATAAGTCAACTCTATAGTAGTTGTTGTTTACTACTTCACCTTCTATTTGGATTAAATTTCTTAAAAACTATTGAAATTTTAGTTTTCACAATGCATATGTTGTGTGCGCAATTAGTTACTATATTAATATATTTTTTTTTTTTGGTCAGGTAGCCTAGTGGCTAGAATTCACCTTATAAGGTGAATAAGTGGGGTGTCCGGGGTTCGAACCCCGGCCCCTGCATATAATAATGCATTGTCCTACCAACTGAGCTATGCTCACGGGACTACTATATTATTATTTATTTCTTCACATACACTACATTTTGCTTTCATTTGATATCTTTCACATTAAAATTAGATGAACACAATGATACTCATGTAGTTTAGTTGAATATGTGCTTATTATTCAACCAATTAATGTCATGTTATTTTTTCAAATTAGAATATTTTAAAATAAATTCAAATGTTAAACAAATATTTTTTAGAATATACCGTTATTCAACCAACTTCAAGTTACGTAAGAATTTACTTTAAAATTAATTGAGCTCACAAATAGCTAGTGGTGTGTTTGTCCATGTAGGATGAAATGTTTTTTGGACTATTTGCAAAATCCATCACCAAAACCACGGGTCTTTATCATGGTTGGATAATCGAATTAAGCAGTCCATAATGGTTGCAAAATCTAATGTCAATTTTCGTTTAAAATGATCTTTAAGTTCAATGCACCGTTCGTCGACCCAAAAAAATAAAGAAGTTCAATGCACATTGCACATAACCAGACAAAAAACATGTAAATGTAGACATGTTATTGATGCAAAACCAATCCAACGACTTCTTATGGCACGCTTGAATTCTAAAAGGGCCCCTATGGAAATGGTATAGATTTGAAGATTTATCTACGTCTATGTAGTTGTAATATTCTACCAAGTAATTATCATTTATAGATTTCGGAAGATTAGTTTCCATATTTTGACACAAGAACCCACTAAATCAAACAATAGCATTGTGGTATGGGAATGAAATGACCCAAAGAAACAAACAGGTGTGGATTTGAATGACGGGTGTTTAATGTTGTTTTGTTCCACATACTTTGGACTTTGCTTGATAGGGGCAACAACATTGTATGGGAACTTGAAAATGTATTTGTGTGCATGCAAATCATGCCAAGTATTTTGTGACTCATTCTTGACACACATGAATGGGTGGGAATTATCATGCTTGTTTGTCAGAATAACTTGGTGGTCATGTGCTACATTATACATGTGAAGTACTACTGCCACATTTGGTTTTATATTTTGAAGGAAATATTTAAATCATAGAATAAAACAAGAGGTTAATTTTATAGATTATATCATTTAAAAAAAACTACACAATTAGTGTGTTACTTCCTCCGGTCTTAAATATATAAGTAAAGATTCATTATTTAGATGTATTGAATAATCAATGTATCTGATTTATAATATAGATTATAGACATTAATTACTCAATAATTTTTTTTAAAAAAAAGTGTTTATATATGAAACTAGAGGAAGTATCACCAGTGAAATGAATAATTTTTAAAATAGTTAAGAATAAAAGGATAGCTTATCTTCTTTTTTTGGTGATGTTTCAAGAAAGCATAACTCATCTTCAATCCAAGGTTTGCTGCCTTCTAAAGGTTAAATACAGTAAACATGCTACAAGAGCTCTCTCTGTGAGTTTGTACTAGATGGTACAATGTAGGGCTTTTGAAATTGTAGCCCACCATTAAGAATAGCTAGTGATGCCTGACAAAACTTCACATTGTTCTGGCTTGTGTTATGTTTGTAGTCGTTTTGCAAATGATACATACACGTATCTTAGGGTAGCGATTATTTTGTGACAATTAAAAACAACTCAAATTCGATGTTATTTATGTGATTGTGACATGACTTTCATTGGTTTTGTATTTTAGAACAATGATATGAACACCCCCCACCCCCCCACGGTCCCCTTAAGTAACTAGGAATTGTCAAAAAATATGTCTGGAAACTAGGCATGTGACCTTCAACAGATGCCTCTTCTGTGGATGATTGCTGTCTACACTCTAAACAATGCTAAGAAACACTAGTAAACAACAATTTTAACCCGAATTCCATTGGCAGTTAACTGCCGTTGGTTAAAAACCATCGGCAGTTAACTGCCGATGGTTTTCATAAATTTTATTCCCTTTGATGTGGGAACAGCAATCTTCTCTTGTGTGTTCCTGTGTACTAGAAGCCCATAATATTGCTGGCCCTTGAAGCCCATTAGAGGAGTGGGAATTGAAGCCCATTTCTGACCAATAATAATAACTTAAGAATTTCTTTTTCCACCCTTCGAATTTCTTGCGCACCCTTCAAAATTCATAGATTACTCCGTTCAAATTTTATAATTTGAATAATTGTTCACAAGTTTCAGATTATATCAGCTGAATCCCCTAAAGATTTATGAAAAACATCAAGTTGCTCAAGTTTATCCAAATCTTGTTTAAATACGATTCAGAGAATAAAATTCAAAACAATCTAATGCTAGTTCAACATATATATTGCGAAAGGTGTCAACCCTCCAGTGGATCATTTCAAAGACAAATTACTATGCCTAAGCTGACACATTTCAGATTATATAATCTGGACCTTTAAAATAGAGGTTCGAATTGTATAATATAAATTGTGTCCGCATAGAAACAGAGTTTGTGTTCATAAGTTACACATTTTTTTAGCAAATTGACGTTGGATTGCTTTCAACATCCACCAAAATAAACTATAAGCAAAGATATAATGGAAGCATATGAACCAACACAAATTACTTGACATACCATATTAAAAGTTAAGAACTCTAGTTTGATCGTGGTTCAACTACAATTGAACCTTAAACTTTAAAACAACTAGACTTAGACCCGCACAATGTGCGGTTTATTTTGCTATAATTATTTGTGATTTCATGTTTATAGTGGTATTTAGTTTATTCTTTGGTCTTAAAGCTTCTGGTTTTGAAAATGATGGGATCCTAATAATGCGGAGCTCGATCAAGAAATTAATGTCAAAAAAATGTTTCTTAGATTCTAATGTTAAAAAAATTCTTTTAGATTCTGATTAGTTTGAGAAATTGGAAATTCTTATAGAGAAACAATCTTAGATTTACATTTACCCTTCAAAATTTATCATTTTTAGAAAAATGTCTTCTCTTGAACACTTTTTGTTAGACGCCTGTTCAAAATATAAACTGTAGTAGCAACTACTTCCATCCAAAATTTCGTTGACATTTGTTTAGCTTTCAACATACATCTCACCATATCCACGATTGTTTTGTTCTTTCTTTCAACAACCTCATTATGTTGTAGAGTATACTTGGTTGTTAACCGATGTTGGATTTCATGTTGCTCATAGAAATTTGTATCGACGAGGTACTCTTGGTCTCTGTTTGTTCTATGTGCTTTGATTTGGCAACCACTTTGTTTTTCTATCAACGCCTTGACTGTCTTGAAGGCGTCAACAACTTCTGATTTCTGTCTCAAGAAATACACCCAAGTTTTTCTACTGAAATGATCAATGAACGTAATAAAGTACATGCATCCACCGTATGTTGGTATTATAACCGAACATAAATCAGAATGAGCTATCCCCAATAGTTTCTTTGCTCTCCAAGACTTCACAGTTGAAAATGATTCTCTATGCTTTTTTTCCCATTTGACAAGTTTCCCATATACCACCTGGAATGTTCACAACATGCAAACGAGAAACATATTACTTTCGTGACAAATCATTCAAGCTAGAAAAATGAAAGTGACTAAATCTCATGTGCCACAACCAATCATCATTTGGAAATATTGAACTAGAGAAAGGAAATTTATCATGTGGATTCTCTAAGGGAGTAAGTGGTTGGGAGTCATTTTTACCTTTCTGATGAATATTCCATTTCTGTGAATCAACGTGCAATAATTGTTGTGAATCAACATGTTGTAACATTTATCTGACAATTGCCCTATACTCAAGAGATTGTAATGAAGACCAGGAGCATAAAAAACAACACTAACAAAATTTAACGATCCATCTTTTAATCTAATAACAATTTGGCCTTTCCCCATAATTTGAATATTTATTTCCAAACTTCATGGTAGATTTTACTGTTTCGTTCAAAGAAGAGAATAGTTCTTTTTATCAACATATATGATTGCTACATCCAGTGTCCAAATACCAAATATTTTCTTCTTCTAAAAGTGTATTGTTTGCTAAAAATAAACTATATGGAATTTCATAAGACTCACCGGTATTTTGATATGAATTTTCTGGCATGTTTTCTCGATGTTTCTATCTGCAATCAGCGGCTTTGTTCCCAAACTTTCCATAGTGGAAACAACTATAATTTGTTCTCTCTTGGTTGTAATATCCTCTTCCTTTGCCATGATTGGTAGAACTAAAATTGTTTCCACCTCTTCCTTGCTTTCATTTATTGAAATTGTTTTCTTTCCATTGGTTAAGATTGCCATGTCCTCTTCACGTGAGATTTCCTCGGCCTCTACCTCTGAAATATCCTCTTCCTTTATGGAAATTATCACAAATTTTCTTCTCCGGTCTACCTAGATTCAACAACTTTGTTGATGTTCACCTGACTTTTCAAATCTTCCTCCTTTACTTTTTTTTGTCTTCTCCAATGTTCTATTGACGTGGCTTTCAATACTTCCGTGCAACTATGCTAATCAACGTGTCTATGTCTTGGGGCTTAATTATTGTAGTCACCACATGATCAAACTTCATCGGTATGGTGTGTTGAATTTTCTCTACCATTTTGTTATTCAGAATATCTTTTCCACACACCCTTATCTTGTTGACACGATTTATAACACAAAAAATATATTGCTCTACTGTTTCTGAATTGAACATTTTATACCTTTTGCATTCTTTACACAGAGTGCAGTTTTGATTTCTGAGCATTCTCTACTCCTTTATGTTGCAGCTTCAATATGTCCCACACCACTTTAGCATGCATTAGCTATTTTGCCAAAAATTGAATGATTCTTTGATGAATTTGTGGCAGTGCCAATTGGTCACTTCTACGAGCAGTATAATCAATTTGATATCAGTGAGACGCAAATCACTCAAACTAATACACTAACTATGTATCTGGGAAAGAAGAGAGAAGGAGAGATTTTACAACAACATTATATTTTCATTCACAAATTGATTTACAATATTGATTCATGAAAGGTTATTAGCATAGCCTTTTATAGATTTAGTTACTTAATACTTAAGCAAACCAAGTCATATATGCTTAGAAAGTAAACGGCGGTGCTGCATTGCAGTGCTTACACTTGGATCATGACACCTTAATGCATAAGCAAAAACTTTAATGGCTAAGGATTGGTCCAAAAAACACTTCCTAAGTGATAGAGTAATATGCTTGATGCCATTATCAATTCTTATAGATAGGTTGGTTTAATACCCAAAAGAGAAGGATGAAGCCTCATGTTGCCACTACCATGATCGCTAGTATCAAACAGGTCAAATTGCTATCAAAGAAGGATGAAAAACAAAAGTTATATGATTGTTCTGAAGTTGTAGATCAAACTATATGATTTTATGTTGTCGGCTGCAATCGCAATTGCAACCGTAACCGTAATATCAGAGATTTAGCAGTCTCTATGACAACATCGCAATTGCAAATTCGTTCGACCACCCCAGCCTGCATTTTCTCGCATTTCACCATAATATAAAGGTTTGCAACATAACAGAAGCCACAATCTGAAACTATGGATCAAACATATCCGGAGGCTGAAAAAATATGGTAATGCGCCAGAGAGATTTAAGGAGAATAGTGGGAATGAAAATGTTCAAATTCAACTGGTTAATTTCCTTTTGGTTACGGTGCAGGTTGTGGTGTTAAAGAATTGATGAAGCTTCCGATATACTATGTTTTAGGAATTGCCAGAGACACAATGGAACTTGATGATTTGTAATAACATAATGGAACATATGCAGGGGCGGATCCAGACTTTCATTATACGTGGAGCTAAAATTTCTAGGTCCTTAGATTCACTATACTCAATCCAATCATACAATCCAATCATACAAATTAAACCAATTCTTACAAAATCTACGTCTTTGTCTACCATGATCAGACCAAGGGTAAACGAAATTGCTAGGTTTATAACGACCTTTTTTAAGGTAAGCTTTACGTACCTCATCTTGGATGTTAGGATGATAGCTTGAAATTGGAGACCTAAGTCCTGGATCCGTTTCCAACAAATTGTAATCAACAACTTGAATACCCTCATTGGCCGAGTTAGGTGTAACTTCATTTTGTGGTTCACTTGGATGTCGAGTATTTGATGGTTCTTGACTAGCCGAAGAACTAGCTTTGTCTCTAGAAAGCACGGGAAAAAATTTCTTCATCCTATAAAAGTAAAACACACAATCATTGTTACAAGTAAGTAACAAGAATATCACTAGTCATTAAATCATAAACAAATACAAAATACATATATATCGGGATACATTATAACAGCTTCATAGAACTCTTTGTCACATTTGATATAGCAGCATTATCAATTGTTCAATAAAATATGGCTAGTTCAACCATTACA
The DNA here is from genome assembly GCF_051527215.1 of Medicago sativa. Classification (NCBI taxonomy): domain Eukaryota; kingdom Viridiplantae; phylum Streptophyta; class Magnoliopsida; order Fabales; family Fabaceae; genus Medicago; species Medicago sativa. Next base: position 18,759,247 of record NC_140753.1, on the reverse strand, counting down.
ATTCTTAGTATAGTTTTCTACCTTATGTTCATTTCACAAGGTAGTATTTTCTTCCACAATTTTTGTAAATTATTATTCAAAACTGTCATAATTTTTTTTGGTGATTATCTCAGGTTATAGCCTATGTTCATTGAAAGATATTTCAGTAACCCACTATGAGACATGAGTAGTGGAGAATAAGCCAGAATGGACTGTATATATCTCCAAAAAATATCATTATGCTCAAAGAAAATTGCTTTTTTGACCCAGCCACTTATTACCATTTCCACTTATTACCTTTAAGAGAGATTGCAATTTAAGAGAGAAAGGGGCGTGTTTAGTTACGGTACAGGAAGGAAATTGGAATAGAAAATGAAAGAGAGAGAGTGAGACACACATCTGTCTTTTGTTTAATATACCCTCCGATCACTATTATAAGCAAATGTTTGCATTTTAGATTCATTCATTGAATGATGTATGTGACCTACAACAAAGACCATATATATCATTAATTGTTGAATGAACCTAAAGTGTAAACTTTTGCTTATTACCGGAGGGTATATTTAAAAAAAAAAAAAAAAAGGGAAAAGCATGTGGAGCTATAGTCCCACATTGCTCCTACATGCATCCGCCCCTGAACATATGAATGAGTATGTGAACGAATATACATAAGAAATAAATGTGAGAAGTCTCAATTGATGGATAGTATGATACCCGTACCCGTCCTGTACCCTTGTGGGTATCCGCGGGTATTGAGGTATCCATGGGTATTCATGGGTACCCATGAATTTTTTAATTTATTTATTTTTTGGTACAAATAATAACTTTTTTTAATTACCAAAAAACTTCAACTTTTAAACATTCATACATAATTCATTCAAAATTTCATAAATTATACATAATCCATAGAAAATTCATGATTCTTACATAATCTATATGATATGTTTTCTGATGTGAATGAAGTGGAAACAATGAATTTAATATGATGAATTAAAAAATTAAAAATAAAAATAGGTTATTAATGAGAAATTTTAGGTGGGCGGTAAAATTTTCTTCAATAAGATAACAACTTTAAGTAATAAGACAAGATAAGATATATAAGGATATTTTAGTAATTTACTTAATTTATTACCGGGTATGGGTACCCGTGGGTATGAGTACAATCAAATCCGTGTCCGTATCCATATAATAATGGGTATCCGTGGGCATGAGTATTTTTGCCACCCCTAGTTATTAGATGGTGTGTTAGAGATTATAAATGGCTACATGAAGATGTTACTCTTTTTAAATTAATGCCCATTCACATTTGTAAGTAGTAATATGGGATTATGAGCAAGAGTTTAACAATGTACTCCCTCCGTCCCATATTATAAGCAAAAAAAAAAAATCACACTTATTAAGAAAACTAAAACATAGTAGTAGTTTATAACATAGTTTTTTGTGTTATCTTTAAAATAGTTTTATAGGAAGATGTAAAAATAATTTTCATTGGTAGTTGATTATAGAGAAAATGAAAAAGAGAGCAAATTGAATGCACTTTGCATCTAATTGTCCTTTGAAAAAGATAATTTATTGAAAAAACATAATTAAATATGAAAACATCTTCCTATGAAACTTATTTCAAAATATGTTTTAGTTTTCTTAATAAGTTTTCATTGGTATTTGATTATAGAGAAAATGAAAAAGAGAGCAAATTGATTGCACTTTGCATTTAATTGTCCTTTGGAAAAGATAATTTTTTGAAAAAACATAATTAAATATGATAAAAGTTGATCTTTTTTCTTATAATTTGCGACAAAGAAAATGAGTTTTTTTCCTTATAATTTAGGACGGAGGGAGTATCTAACAACAACAAAATATATTGAGTGGTTAAATGAAGAGTTTAGGAGATATATTATGGAAGAGTATTTATATTGAATAAAGAAATCATATTGGGACACCATCAAATATGTGGTAAAAAGGGAATGATGCAGCACACGAAAGAGAGATTGGGGAGAGAAAAAAAATTGGGAGAGGATTCAAATGCCAACTTTCCCTTAAAAAAACAGAGAAAGCCTAGAACAGGACAAACAATAACCCCAAAAGTCCTCCATTCCATTGACTTGACTGTCTTTAATAACTCGATATTCGAGACTTCAGCTTTCGGTGCCCTCCCCAACGAGAAACACTTGTGTGGACCAGGACCAAAGAATTTTGGTTTGGTCATACACACAAGTTTTTTTCTTCTCTCTTCTCCATTTTCTCTCTCTTCTCTCTCTTCTCTTTTTTCTCTTTGTGTGACCAAAGAGAACTTGTGTGGACCAGTACCACACAAGATTTTAGCCTCCCCAATTCACGCTCAGTTTAAACTTTCATGATTTAATCACTACTCTACCCATAAAAAAACAAGCATCTTTTCTTCTCAAAATAAGTGGAACACACAAATTCATTCATAGTAGATTTTTAACATGACCCATAATGAAACTAACTAGTAAACTCCACCGAACAAATTATTTAAAAGAATCTGAGTTTGATTCCTTGATGAAATAATTGTTGAACCGACTTTAATTACCTATCGGTAGAACTTCATATTACTAGTTAAACTAATAATTTAACACAAAAAAACTAGTAATTAAACTACACAAAACGACCAATTTCATCACCAATGTTAAAGCACCAAGCTTTACATCTTACATGCTAAATCTTATGATCAAGTGTAGCCTTGTTTGTACTTGCGAAAGAGATCCTCAGTTTTGGCATTCCTAAAAGCAAAGCAACCAATCAAATAAACCACAATTAAAACAACAACACTGATGATCAATATCACATTAGCTCTTTTCCATTCCTTTCTAAGATTTGCCAACAAACCAGCCTTGCATGAGTCGCAGTTGTAACAAAGTTGTGTTTGGTCATTGCTCCATTGAAGACAATCCATGTCTGCTGCATTGTTTATTGGACTAATCCAGTATGTTGGGTTCACAAATGTGTATGCACATTGTGTTGGTGGCTTGCAGCACCCAGACTGAAAAATAATTAAAGGGGAAAAAAATTATTGGCAAAATATATGTAAGTAAAGAAAACTCAGAAACTATTTTTGTGAATTTTTTTTAATTATCAAACAGTAATTTGTTTATTTTTTATTGTTAATACTAGTAATAACTAATTTTCTTTCAATCATTTATCCAACCTGAGACGAGAAACACACTCCCAGATTTCAAGTCAATGTCACCAGACCAACCGAAATGGGTTTATCTTGAGATCTTACTTTCTTACTTAAAGATCTGTATCTAGTTTCACTAGGATCAAGTACAGTAGAGAGAAAATGTGTAAAATAAACTAAAAAAATTGCATTATTTATACCTGCATTGGTGTAAGACGTGCATTAAAGAAGTCCTGAGCCATACGAAAACTTTGATTCAACTCACCACACATATTTGTTTCACTAAGACAACTTCTAATAGCATCCCACTTAAAAGAACTTCTAACTCTTCTTTTCAAAAACCCAGAAAAATCATCCAAACGGTATTCCAAATAAGCCCTATTAGGTTCAATCATACCATGACCACGAAGAGTAACCATGTACACAAAAATAACCAAACAAACTAGCAAGATAATAAGCACAAGCATTGCAACAAGGTAGAATATAAGGAGACATGAGATTCTCCAAAAGGAACCAATGAGACCAGCAAGAGACACAACTAAGAGAAGAACACCTAGGATTATGACTGGCCATTGAAGAAACTTGACACATGTGTCTGCTGGTTCGTTTGTTAGCCAGATTCCAGCACCAATGATTGGGATTGAAAGGATTACAGCTACTAGGTTTATGAATCCTATGATGTTGTTGCTCATTGCCATTTTTTTGGAGGAAATTATGAGAGGGTTTTGGGTTTGAGATGGGTGTGGATTTTGTTGTTTGTTGGAAGATGAACAAAAATGAAATTGTGTTGGGGCTTGGACTGTACTAGTGGTACATAAAAAGGTGTGTATGTCTTTATCAGTTTACAGTACGGGTAACAACTTATTTTTTATTGGAAGATGAACAAACCTATTTTTTTTATTATTAGTATAAAAAAAAAAAAAAAACCTTGTTTTGATTATAAACTACTACAAGATTGCCTAGCTTTTCCTAACATTCTCCTACCTCTATGCCTAGTTCCCGTCAAAGCACAGATCATCCTTCCTCATTGATTTTCGCATAAAAATTCATCACAAATGATAATAATTTCAATGGTTTTCGATTTTCTTATTCTATTTCCGTGATCAATTTTCTTTTAATTTTTTTTTCTAAATAAACGAAATTGATTTTATCTTTATAGGTTTGCTTGATTTCTTTGGTCTCTTTCTTGTCCCAATCATCAATGTTCTAGTCCCCTTGCAATTCTCATCTACAACAACTTAACCTAAAATTCAATTGCAACAATCAAAATTCATCAAGAAATGTTTTTAATTAGTGTCCGCTTGGGTTCTGACATTTATTAGTATATATTTTGTTTGATTTTTTCCTTTTTAACATATAAGCTGATGTGTCTTAAAGAATGATTTTGATTGGTTGACCATGTAAAGTTTTTTTACTCCGTCAGAGTATTCTAATTAAACTCTTCTACTATGAGTTTAATTAGAATACTCTGACGGAGTAAAAAAACTTTACACGGTCAACCAATTAAAATCATTATTGAAGACACGTCAGCTAAGTGCTAAAAAAAGAAAAAATCAAATAAAATTTGAACTAATAAATGGCATAACCTACATTCCTTATTAATCTAAAATCAACGGGTAACAAACCTATTTTTTTTATTATTAGTATAAAAAAAAAAACCTTGTTTTGATTATAAACTACAAGATTGCCTAGCTTTTCCTAACATTCTCCTACCTCTATGCCTAGTTCCCGTCAAAGCACAGATCATCCTTCCTCATTAATTTTCGCATAAAAATTCATCACAAATGATAATAATTTCAATGGTTTTCGATTTTCTTATTCTATTTCCGTGATCAATTTTCTTTTAATTTTTTTTTCTAAATAAACGAAATTGATTTTATCTTTATAGGTTTGCTTGATTTCTTTGGTCTCTTTCTTGTCCCAATCATCAATGTTCTAGTCCCCTTGCAATTCTCATCTACAACAACTTAACCTAAAATTCAATTGCAACAATCAAAATTCATCAAGAAATGTTTTTAATTAGTGTCCGCTTGGGTTCTGACATTTATTAGTATATATTTTGTTTGATTTTTTCCTTTTTAACATATAAGCTGATGTGTCTTAAAGAATGATTTTGATTGGTTGACCATGTAAAGTTTTTTTACTCCGTCAGAGTATTCTAATTAAACTCTTCTACTATGAGTTTAATTAGAATACTCTGACGGAGTAAAAAAACTTTACACGGTCAACCAATTAAAATCATTATTGAAGACACGTCAGCTAAGTGCTAAAAAAAGAAAAAATCAAATAAAATTTGAACTAATAAATGGCATAACCTACATTCCTTATTAATCTAAAATCAACGGGTAACAAACCTATTTTTTTTATTATTAGTATAAAAAAAAAAAAAAAAAACCTTGTTTTGATTATAAACTACAAGATTGCCTAGCTTTTCCTAACATTCTCCTACCTCTATGCCTAGTTCCCGTCAAAGCACAGATCATCCTTCCTCATTGATTTTCGCATAAAAATTCATCACAAATGATAATAATTTCAATGGTTTTCGATTTTCTTATTCTATTTCCGTGATCAATTTTCTTTTAATTTTTTTTCTAAATAAACGAAATTGATTTTATCTTTATAGGTTTGCTTGATTTCTTTGGTCTCTTTCTTGTCCCAATCATCAATGTTCTAGTCCCCTTGCAATTCTCATCTACAACAACTTAACCTAAAATTCAATTGCAACAATCAAAATTCATCAAGAAATGTTTTTAATTAGTGTCCGCTTGGGTTCTGACATTTATTAGTATATATTTTGTTTGATTTTTTCCTTTTTAACATATAAGCTGATGTGTCTTAAATAATGATTTTGATTGGTTGACCATGTAAAGTTTTTTTACTCCGTCAGAGTATTCTAATTAAACTCTTCTACTATTAGTTTAATTAGAATACTCTGACGGAGTAAAAAAACTTTACACGGTCAACCAATTAAAATCATTATTGAAGACACGTCAGCTAAGTGCTAAAAAAAAGAAAAAATCAAATAAAATTTGAACTAATAAATGGCATAACCTACATTCCTTATTAATCTAAAATCAACGGGTAACAAACCTATTTTTTTTATTATTAGTATAAAAAAAAAAAAAAAAAACCTTGTTTTGATTATAAACTACAAGATTGCCTAGCTTTTCCTAACATTCTCCTACCTCTATGCCTAGTTCCCGTCAAAGCACAGATCATCCTTCCTCATTGATTTTCGCATAAAAATTCATCACAAATGATAATAATTTCAATGGTTTTCGATTTTCTTATTCTATTTCCGTGATCAATTTTCTTTTAATTTTTTTTTCTAAATAAACGAAATTGATTTTATCTTTATAGGTTTGCTTGATTTCTTTGGTCTCTTTCTTGTCCCAATCATCAATGTTCTAGTCCCCTTGCAATTCTCATCTACAACAACTTAACCTAAAATTCAATTGCAACAATCAAAATTCATCAAGAAATGTTTTTAATTAGTGTCCGCTTGGGTTCTGACATTTATTAGTATATATTTTGTTTGATTTTTTCCTTTTTAACATATAAGCTGATGTGTCTTAAAGAATGATTTTGATTGGTTGACCATGTAAAGTTTTTTTACTCCGTCAGAGTATTCTAATTAAACTCTTCTACTATTACTTCTTTAAGCGGATTAATTTATGGAAAATTCTTTAATACCTCGGTCATATATTAGATGTTTCATTTGAGTTTACACATTTATTAAAAAAAATAATCTTTGTCAAAAAATGTTGATTTAATGATAAAATATATATTATTTAGTTACAATTATAAACAAAAATTCATTTTTAAAATTCATAAAATAATTGATGTATATGGTCAATAATATATTACATCATTTATATATTTTGAATAACTCAAACTCACTTTTAAATTTTAATCATTATCATACATCAAGATATGTAATCATAAAAATAAAAATATGCTATTTTTTAAGACCGTCTGATATTGATCTGATGCTCACAATTCGTTGACTGCATGTTGTTTGTTACTGCACTGAACCCGAATTATGGGCAACTTCTTTTTGGAAAGTGATATAAATATAGATTTGCACAGTACACACGGAGAGGGAAAGGATAGCTGGAAAGAAAATGGTTGCCAGCAGTCAAAAGGACTATGGTCTATGGGTGGGGCCATCTCGGTATCTGAGTTGACTTATTTCAAACTTTGGAAGAATTTTTCACCCATGTTCCCTTTCACCTATGGAGTACTCCACTTTGAGAAACACTTGTGTGGACCAGGACTAAGAATTTTGGTTTTGATCACACACACAAGTTTTTTCCTTCTCTCTCTTCTCCTCTCTCTTCTCCATTTTCTCTCTCTTCTCTCTTCTCTCTCTTCTCTTTTTTCTCTTTGTGTGACCAAATACAACTTGTGTGGACCAAGACCACACAAGATTTTCTCCTCCACTTTAGTATTTGAAATGATATATTGATAATAACTTTTTGACAACTTTTGGATAACTTTCTCTCTCATATTTACATGATGTTGTTATCCTCTCTCTTCCTTTTTCTCTCTTCATTGTTTTTGACCAATAAGAAGTGAAAAAAACAAGGTTGTCAACAATGTTGTCATCAAATGGATGTCAAAATATCATTACTCTAATTTTAATTTGGGTTAATTAAATAAATGGTCCCGATAAATATTCAGAATTTTGTTTTTAATCCCTATAAAATAAAATCACACTTTTTAGTCCTTATAAATTTTTTCCATCACCATTTTTAATCATTGTCAAAAATTTCCATTCACATTTTTGGTCCCTAAAATGCTTAAGGAAAATGTCACAGGAACTAACAAGTATGATTTTATTTTGTAGGAACTAAAAACAAAACCGTGAATATTTATAGGGACTAAAAATTTAATTAACCATTTTAATTTTAGTGATTGAATAAAGAAAATGTGATTGTAGAATTTTAATCTTTCACTTTTTTGAATTGATTTGTTATGTCCTATAAATTTCTCATTTTAATCTCTCAAAGTTATGACTATATGTATGTGCATGATTCAGTACGATGCACATTACTTAAGAGACAAAAAAAAATAGTGAATTATTTAATGCACAAATATTATCTTGGGGCTAAATCTTAAATGTATGGGAAAATAGGGGAATATAGTGCTTTTATGTATATATGGTCACTAGATTCTTTTTATCTCTCTCTCTCTCTCTCTCAATAAGAGGTTTTTTTAGTGTGTTTAGAGCTCTGAAAAGTCTTATAATGAGTAGAATTCATCTCTAGAAAATGGCCAATAATGATTCTATTCTTATAAATTCATACATAGTTTAATGGTTAAGTTCTTTTTTTTTTTTTGAACGAATAATGGTTAAGTTCTTTGTTTTCCTTACTTAATAGAAATTTAGGTGATTGGACTTTTTAAATATTGTTTCCAGAAATTTTGGTATATGAAAAGACAACGAATAAAGTAAATGTTTAATTAGTGCGAGTGCAGGAGTTCGAACAAGTTAACAAGTAGACTTAGATATGTGTAGGGTAGTTTTAAAAATGTACTAAACTAACTAAACCAAATTCGCTAAAAGATTGGGTCACCCAAAATCATTATCTAGAGCGTGCCAATCAATGGACGTGTCCTAGGGGCACACTATAGCAAGGTTGTTGATAAAATCATGACCATCTGATCCATTCCTGATAGTGAGTTGTATACAACTGTCCTGAGAGACAAATGTCCAATTAGAGTATTGGGTCCTAAAACCCTAAGGATTTTGCAGTAAAGACTAACTCATGGCTCCAGTCCAGGTCATTAGTATTGTCCCTAAATATCTCACGCCCACGACACTAACTTGATTGACAACGTGTTTACAAATACATTATCCTCATTATAGAGTTATCAACTTATCGCCATCCATCTTCAACCGTCATTGATCTCTTAAGCGAAATATATTAGGTCCAGTAAGGATCAAATATCAGCCTATTTGCACAAACTTCAACCATTATTCATCTCATAGGCCGCAAATATTAGGTCTAGTAAGGATTAATGACGTTGTTTATGGAAAACCAATAGATGCCTCATCCAACAATCATGATCCCTTCTAGATCAACATAATTCTTTGATGCCCACACAATCCTAAGTCATTCATATACACGTTTAAGGTCCCATGTGTCAGACAAAAATTATCCAAAGGTCATCCAATTAAGGAAACATCGTCATATCTTCATATGTCTCGAGGCCGTCAAAACAATTGTAAAATTACAATCCTAACACAATATTCAAAAGCCAAAGACATTTTAAATCATCCATCAATATATGACTCAAGGCACGTGGTGTTCGCTCAAAAAGTAGTGCACTCACCCACTTCAACTACAATCTGCACAAAATGTACCAAGACTTGTCTAGATAAGTCCAACCAAATATCTTTTCAAACACAGTCCCGATAAAAGGCCAATAAAAGTGGGGAAACTTATGACAAATAACATCGACATAAAAGGTCATAAAGAAGCAACATTCCTATCATATAACAACACATAAGTTAACATACAAAGCCAAAAAGGGTCATCACCTAGGATGCGGTTGATCTGCTAAACAGGGGACTAGACAACTTCTTGGTATCTTATTTAATTTAGAAATAGTTCTGAGATTGGGAAAAACAAGTAGCAATGGACTAGACAACAAATTGAATTCTTGTCCCTCACTAAACACGAGACAATTTATTACCTAAAGCACATACTATAAAAAATAACAAAATATCATTTTTATGTTCCAACACGAAAAATATTACCTCTATATCTTTCTCCATTACAACTTTATATTGTCTTGTACTACTCTGTCATGTACTGTTCTTTTGACTACTTACTTTTTTCGTGAATCAAGCACATCCCTAGAATGTTTGGTTTGAATCAATAATTTCGGATTAAGGTATATAAAATCTTTACCAAATTAAGGTATATAGTTTTATAATCATATAGTCAAACCTTTGCTAAAACATTGTACCAAAAGAAATCTTTACCAAATTAGGGTATATAGTATAATCATAAATCATATAACACAATACAAATGCATGAATCAATAATTTCGGGGTGAATCCAAAGCAATTTTAATATCACTTGCTTTCATTTTCTTCATGTTATTTATAACCATCACATATATACTCTGAAATTATAGTAAATCACAAGAACCAGTGCATCAATAGTTAAAAATAATAATAGCTCATAATGGCTTCCCAGATTTCCTTCTTCCCTAGTCCCTCGCCTCCTTCATTTTGCTTGACACATATTGTCAAGTCCCACTATCCTTTCAAGCGATCCATTCAACCATCATATCATTCTTAAGGTTTGAAATAATGAATATTAAATCAAATCTAAATAATTATTTCTAAAAATTTAAACCTTAATTTAAAAGAAAAGAAATAAATAAAAAATATATCATATATCATATCCATCCCTTGATTTTAATTAATTAAACTCTTTCAATATTTAATGAACTAGCATTTTAACTTAGTTGACAAAAACCGGCACAAATATATTGCATAAACATGCAAGGATTAAAAATTCCAAACACCTTATATCCTTATTAAACCAACAATTACATTACCAATTCAACACATAAGAAGTTCAACTCATTTTTTTGAAATAAGAAGTTCAAGTCATAACAAGCTTAAAATATACCATAAGAGCAAAGATAAAGTTTAAAGTCATTAAAAACTAAAAATGAGCTAAACAACAATGGATCTAATAGGCCAAAAATATAACACCCACCTAGTGATTTAAAAAACATAAGTTCGGCTATGTATAATGCTACAAATATACTATAATAGGTAGAAAACAATGGAGAAGTGAAGTTGAAGATGTCAAGATGATGAGATGGAACAGATGCGACTAATCTCCCTTACTTTCTTAGGGAATGAAACTTGTACCTTACTTTCTTAATTGTAGTATTTACACTATCTCCCTTAGCTCACATGGGACTATAGAGCTATAGAGGTACAACCTTTCATTTTAGAACAAAGCACATATGTGTACAATATCACTACGTTTGCGAAGTAGTGGAGGAAGGAAGTGTGAACATGCAATAGATTCACAATAAAGATTATCTAGCAGGTGTGATGACAAAGTCAATTAATGCGGATAAGTTTATATGATGTCGATCCTCATATGACATATTAAAAATGTAGCAATAAGAAGTTAACAACATAGAAAGATTTTGAAATCTGACAAAAATAGCTTTAAATGTGGGATTATGAATGATAAAGCCACTTTTGTGGAAAACAAATTGTGAAAGATGCATATGATGTTATAAATGAAGTGGTTGGCGTAAACCAATTGGTGCCTCGTAAATAGATGTTGCCAAGGTGAAGAGGGTTATCCCACACCAAAGTCGTAACCAATTGGTAAGAGTGAAAGAAAAAATTCAGAGAAGAAAAAATAGTTTTTCGTGTAAGGTTTCCCCTTAGTAAAAATTCTTCTACTCTTCCCCTACATGATTTTTCTCCTTATTTGTTAAGTGTTTTCCACGCAGATATTGTGTATTTAGTTTTTCTTTTTTCATCTCTTATTTTAGTCGCGTGGTAATATTAGTTTTCTTTCATACTCTTATTATATGCATATTTAATTTTATTATTTCAAAAATTCTTTTGTGAGGGGATGATCATATATAGTAATTAGAGGCAAACAAGTATTTTACTTCTGACATAAAATCAAGAAAGCTAAATGTACTTAACTATCAATTTACTTTGAAGGTTTTGGTGACAAAGGAGATTAGGAAGCATATAAATGCAGTGAAATTGATGTTGGAGTTGATGGAAGATGGAGAGATAAGCATATCAGCTTATGACACAGCTTGGGTTGCTCTCATAAAAAATGTTGATGATGAAAATACATCACAGTTTCCATCTTCTCTTGAATGGATTGTCAATAATCAGCTTCCTCATGGTTCATGGGGAGATGAATTATTTGTGGCACATGTGTTATTGCCTTGAGATCATGGATATGCACCCTCAAATGTGTCACAAGGGTAATTCTATACATAATATGGAAAATTTATAAGTATTTAGTTCTAGGACTAAAAAGTAAAAACAATATTTTTATTAGATTAAAACCAAGTTTCTACCAACTTTTTATAGAGATTAAAAATCAAGTTTTACCAATTTATACAAATAAAAGTACATTTATCTTTGAAATTAATCATATTACAGGTATGCAATTTTTTATGGAAAATCTTAACAAGCTTCAGGATGAGAATGCTGAGCACATGCCAATCGGATTTGAAGTTGCTTTTCCTTCGCTTCTCAATGTAGCTCGAAGTTTGAATATTGAAGTGCCCGATGATTCTCCTATCTTAAAAGAAATATTTGAAATGAGAGACGAAAAACTCAAAAAGTATGTATTCAGTATTCTTATAACACAATACAATATATATGTCACGTAGTGAAAGTTTGACAATGTAGCCTCAACGGATATAATTCAAATTTTACGAGACATTTGTAAAATAACTATTAGCAATAACATGTATGTGATAACAGAATACCAAGAGAGGTGCTGCACATGGTGCCAACAACATTGCTACACAGTTTAGAGGGAATGCAGAATTTGGATTGGAAAAAAATTCTGAAGTTACAGTCCCAAGATGGGTCATTCTTGTTCTCTCCTTCATCCACAGCTTTTGCTCATATGCAAACCAATGATGAAAATGCTCTCCACTACTTGGACAAAGTTGTCAACAAGTTCAATGGAGGAGGTAAATTTTTCTTGCCAAATGCTTATTTCTCTAATACAATAATATTTGACCACTTTTCTTATTATGTGTTCAAATAGTTATTTTTGCTTATAATTTAGTCTTCATGGAGTATTTATTAATTTATTTATTTGTATATTTTGTCAGTTCCAAATGTGTTTCCTGTGGACTTATTTGAACATATGTGGGCTGTGGATCGACTAGAACGCCTTGGAATTTCTAGATATTTTCGACAAGAGATCAAAGAATCTGTGAATTATGTGTCAAGGTACACACATGATAAGTTGATTTACAATTTGCAAATACTTGAAGAAAAAAAAAGTGTGAACATTGGAAAACATACCTGCATTGTCTCTATTGATTATTCACTTGATAAATGTAATTTAAATTTTTTAGATATTGGACTGAGAAAGGTATTTGTTGGGCAAGAAATTCAGAGGTTCAAGATATAGATGACACGGCAATGGGATTTAGACTGCTTAGGTTGCATGGCCACCAAGTTTCACCCTGTAAGTTGAAAGATTTCACTACATTATAAAGAGTAAAATGAGAAATTAAGGTAATTGATATTTCAATTTGATCATAATTTATTGGCTTAATTACACTTTTGGCCCCCCTAAGTATCCAAAAGTTGCGATTTTGGCCCCCTAAAAAAAATATCTCTTTTTTGGCCCCTTAAGTTCACTTTTGGTTGCAATTTTGGCCCCCTAGCCCAATTTTGACCCAGTCAACGCTGACGTGGACGTTTTTTTGTATTTTTTAATATTTTTTTTATTTTGTAATTAATAAATAAATAAAAATTCTGGAAAAATGAAAAATTAATAAAAAAATTGAAAAAAAATATTAAAAAATTCTGGAAAATTGAAAAAAAAATATTAAAAAAATTCTGGAAAATTGAAAAATTAATAAAAAAATTGAAAAAAATATTAAAAAATTCTGGAAAATTGAAAAATTAATAAAAATGAAAAATAATTGAAAAAATACGGAAAAATTTAAAAATTCAGGAAAAATTAATAAAAATAAAAAATGATTAAAAAATTGAAAATTCATTAGTATTAAAAAAATTTATAAATTTCGAAAATATCTGAAAAATTTGAAAACGGAATTCTTAAAAAAATGGAATTCTGGAAAATTGAAAAAATTGAAAATTCTGGAAAATACGGAAAATATTTAAAAAATTTCGAAATTTTCATTAGTATTTTTTTCGGGAATTTTTGTGTATTTATAAACCGGAATACACATAATTTTTTGTGTATTTACAAACCAGAATACACATAATTTTTTGTAAACCGGAATACACATAATGAAAATTTCCCGGAAAAAATACTAATGAAAATTTAGAAGTTTCGAAAAATACACTGAAAAAACCTAAGCTCGACATATATACTAATGAAAATTTCAAAATTTCGAGAAATACTAATGAAAATTTCAAAAATTTCATTTTTTTAAAAATGATTAATCTTTTTAATTTTTTCGAAAATTTTGAATTTTTTTTAAATATTTTCCAGAATTTTTATTTTTCATTAAAATTTTAATTAGAATTTTTCCAGAATTTAAATTAAAATTTTTCATTAAAATTTCAAAAATTTCATTTTTCCAGAATTTTAATTTTTTTCAGAAAATTTCGAAATTTTATTTTTTCAGAATTTTTTAGACTATTTTATTTTTTTAATCATTTTTTATTAATTTTTCAATTTTCCAGAATTTTTTTTATTTTTTTCAATTTTTTTATTAATTTTTCAATTTTCCAGAATTTTATAATATTTTTTTTTCAATTTTTTTTATTAATTTTCAGATTTTTTTAATTTTTTTTGTAATTAAAAAGACATTTTTATTTCTGTAATAAAAAAACATTTTTTTAATTACAAAAATATTTTTTTTTATTTTTTATAAATTAAAAAAATAAAACTAAAATAAAATAAAAAAAATTTACACACGTGGCGCCCACGTGTCTGTTGACTGGGTCAAAATTGGCTTGGGGGGCCAAAATTGCAACCAAAAGTGAACTTAAGGGGCCAAAAAAGAGATATTTTTTTTAGGGGGCCAAAATCGCAACTTTTGGATACTTAGGGGGCCAAAAGTGTAATTAAGCCTAATTTATTATGTATGCCTGCATAATATCGACTATTAATATTTTCGTCAATAATTAATATTAATTAGTAGTACTTAACTATGACTATAAAGCGATTTTTTTTTTAATTCCTTGCTTCTGATAATGGATAAATAAATGTTTAAGTTTGATTGCTAATTGGCAGATGTGTTCAAGCATTTTGAGAAAAGTGGCGAATTCTTTTGCTTTGCCGGACAGCTAAATCAAGCTGTTACCGGCATGTTCGATCTATATAGAGCTTCACAAGTGCTATTTCAAGAAGAGAAGATTCTCGAGGATGCCAAGAATTTCTCGGCCAAATATTTAACAAAGAAACGTGCTGCTAATGAACTCCTAGATAAATGGATCAAAACCAAAGATTTACCTGGCGAGGTGAGTTCTAATTTCATTCCTACTGATCTCAAAGTTTACGTGAGCATCTTTCCCCATAATTCTTAAAATCCGAATCCATCGGAAGTACACATTCAGACTGAAAAAAGTTTTTCTCACGTCTGAATGGGCGAATCCAAGTGTTTTTTTTTAACGTCTGCATGTATACTTCTGATGGAGGTCAGTTTTCAAGAAGTTGTTGCAGGGTAAATGTAGCTCCAAGTTTAAGAAGTTCATGTGAATTCCACTGAATTATATATAACTAATTTTCAAAATAATGAGACCATATAAATTTCAACCATGTTTTGAAGGAAAAGAAGTCTATCACAGAGTTTACTGCAAACATTTCTTACCAGTGTATGCAGTAAAAAACAAGAGATAAATTGGGAGTTGATAAATTTATGTTGAGAATTTTAGCCCATTAACATTGTAACAAACATTCTGCAGGTGGGTTATGCTTTGGATGTGCCATGGTATGCTAGCTTACCCAGATTGGAGACAAGATATTACCTTGAACAATATGGTGGTGAAAATGATGTTTGGATTGGCAAGACCCTTTATAGGTAAGAGTCTTAATTTTACATTGAATCTGATGATGGCTCAGCAGGGAAGTTTTTGAGATTTTGGTGGCTTAGGGTGAACCTACAATTTGGGTCCTAATAATAAGGAAAATGATAACATGTGCCCCAAGGGCACATGTTAAGAAATTTAAAATAGAAACAATTGTCTCAAAAGTTATGCATTTGATTTTATTCAACTTTTAAAAGTCAAAATTTTGTTGTTTTCTATGAAAAGTTTCTAATTTTGAATTCCTTAACTTGTGCCCTAAGGACACAAGATAAAAGATAACAAGACCCTAATAATAAATATATATAAAAATCAAACTTGATACAAAAACTAAGCAACAATTTTTAAGGGCCTAATAGAACCCTAAAAAAAAATTGGGGCCTAAATTTCGTACTTATTTTTTTGGGGCCAAGGGCGGTCGCCCTCTTCGCCCTGCCTCAGATACGACCCTATGACTCAGATCATTTACTGCAGAACAATTTCACCTTTACTTAATATCTTAGAACTAAGCAAGTCTTCACTGTCAAAAAGATTTACCGATTTAGAGTTTAATACTATATGCTTCTATTTTTCTTATAAAAGTTGAATTTCAGTACAAATTTAGTCCTGAATTTTGTTGCATGAAATGTGTTAAGAGATATTAATATTCAAACTATTTATGTGAATTCACTTAACAAATGAAATTACTCAATTTTGATAGGATGCCGTACGTGAACAATGATGCTTACCTCGAGCTTGCAAAGTTAGATTACAACAATTGTCAAGCAATACATTATAATGAATAATGTATTAGGTGGTACATGCTTCACTCAATGAAAGCAATAACTAATGAACAGTCGAATATTTGCAATTAAATATCTATATATTAGGTGGTACATGGAATCAGAACTAAAAGGGTTTGGATTGAGCAAAAAGAGTCTCTTGATTGCTTATTATGTAGCAGCGGCTAGCATATTTGATCCCGAGAGGTCTCTAGAGAGACTTGCATGGGCTAAAACAACAGCTTTGCTGCAGATTTCAACGATGACGAAACTAAGTGCCTGTTTGGTATGGCTTTTTTTAGCCTCAAACGCCGTTTGGAGACCTTCACCCTGGTTTCTTTATTTTCCATCATGTTTGGTTTTCTTTTCTAAAAGTGATTCTGTCTTCCAAAATCAATTTTATGAGAAGCTACAAATCTCAGCTTCTGGGTGGGCTAGAATCAATTCTTATATTATATTTAACTGACATTTATATAACTCACCTTTTTCCTTCTTTACCCTCACCCACACCTCTCTCTTTTCCCTCACATCTGTTCGGTTTTCCAGTTCCTCTTGCCCAACCCATTTCAATTTGTCTTCCATCTCTGCATTTCTTAATGCCTATACCTTTTATTGTTTTCTTACCAGCTGATTTCAGAAATTGTGGTGTCAATGAAACGAATTTGTTTGATTAAACTTAGAGATAAGAGAGGGGAAAATTTGACGAATTAAACTTAAAAAAGAAAATGAAACGAATTTGTTTGATTACGCTGGAAGTGGACATTTCAGTTCTTGCCTTGGTGCATCAATGGAGTACAGTACAGACTTTTTTTTGCTGTTGTTGTGACTCCTGTGAGTGGGGGAGTAGATTTTCTTGGTTAGAGAAGACGATGACAATGGGTTAAAGGATAAGGCCCAATCTTTTTTATTCTTATTTTTTATTTTTATTTTTTATAAAATGCCAAATTTTCTACAATTAAATACTAAAGGGATAATATGGTCATTATACATTCACAATCAATTTTGATTCAATGTATCCCAACAATATTAACTCAAAAGAATCACTTTTAATTAAGCGTATCCAAACATAATCAATTCATATCTAACTCACTTTTAACCAAAATCAATTCTCTCAAACTCAATTCTATCAAAATCAATTCTCCCCGCCGTCATACCAAACACACACTAAGAGTTCTTTTGTAGATCAGTTCAATAAATGCATTAATGGAGGAGTCTACTCAATCAAGTAAACAACATATCTTTCCTATATTTATTAATTTGTGTCTTAGAATTTGAGTTGAGTCTAATTCATGAGTTAGTAGTTACCATATATCAGGCATATCTAGTAGTATTATTTTAAATTTGAACTCAGTTAAATAGATCTCTGTAGACATTAAATTTCAACACTGATGCAACAAAATGTGTTTTAAATATGCATGCGTAATTTGTTGCAGGGGGTTAAACAAGAACAAGAGAGAGGAGAAACTCATGGGAATTTTGCTGACAACCCTTGATCACCTTGGCCACCAAATGTTTAGGCATCAGAATCAGGAAAATTCTTATTATTTGAATCAAATGGCGAGTACAAATCCTTTTGAGACTTGTATCTCTATATATATTCATTTCTAAATGTAACTTCGTTTTAACACAGCTAACGGCAAATAGGAAGAACTTTAGCATTTTTTTCCTAAAGCTTTTCATTTTGTTTTTTGATCAGTGGCAAAAGTGGTTCTCAAGCTGGCACTATGAAGGAAACAGATCCGAAAGAGGAGCTGAATTACTTGTGCAAATCATAAATTTAACCGCCGGATATTGGTCAAAAGAAGTACAGCTCAACCCTGAGTACTAGAAACTACTTGAAGTCACAAAAAGAATCTGCACGGGCCTCCGTAATTACCAAATCAACGAGGTTAGTAATGAATACTAATTTTTATGCTTAGAAGTGCATGTTTGGACCGACGATCAGTTTTCAGAGTCATAGTTTGCTAGCGTAGTTTTGGCAAAAATTATATTTTGAAACTTTAACGAAATCAATGTGTGACCATAATTTTGCCAAACTCGCTGTAATTACAAACATGCACTAAGATTCAGAAAGATACTTAAAGGAAGCTATGATATTGCATAGAAGTTTGATAATTTTAAACTGTAATTAAAAATTTGAAATGCATGGCTATCATGACTTGGCTCATTCAACACTCCAACATTTAGATCCTGAATATGTTATTGTCAGGCACATGCTAGTATCAATACACCGGAGATAGAGTCAGAAATGCAAGAACTTGTGCAATTGGTGCTTCAAAATTCTGGAGATGGCTTGCATTCCAATATCAAGAATTCATTCCTTGCGGTGGCCAAGAGTTTTTACTATGAAGCAACTGTGACGCAGAGACCATTTCCTCTCATATTGATAAAGTTCTCTTTCAAAAAGTTATCTGAAACAACTAGTAGCAAATAGTAATGTTTCTTCTAGACTTGTTTGGATTTAAACTTTAAATAACCATGATTGGATATCCCATGTTTGATGTCAATTGGACAATCATCTTGTTTCTGTATTAGAGAATGCAATAAAACCAAATGGAAACAAAATGTTTTCTTAAACAATATTAGGTGCTGAAATTTCTGATTTGGTTTTGAGTTTGTTGTATTGCTTCAAAAATAGTTTTCAAAGTTAGTGTACTAGATCCCATTTCTCCAACTTCAATCGTCTCTCTATCAAGAATAAATCAACAGTTTAATCTTGTTTATCGTGTGATCGAGAAGACATTTAAGTTAAGGGAAGGGAATTATCTCTTGATGATCCAAACTTTCATTTACTTAAGGAGTTTTTCCTGTGTCCACAATGATTATTCTTTGTGTTCCTTCATCATCTCTAGGAAAATTAACACTCTAGGAGTTTTTTTTTCATTATCTCGGCCAATTGAGTGAGAATTTCTGAACGAAATCCTCTTTTATCATCTCACATTTAATGAACTGTACATAAAAGAGGATTTCAACCGGAAATTCCCATTCAATTGGAAGGGATGGTGATGAAATTGTTCAGCGCTTGCTATAAGGATTGCAAATTAGTCTCCTCGACAAAGTAAATCTTCTTGACTTAGGTCACAAGATGTAGAAATGAGTGACAATTTATTGTCAAAGCTCAAAAAATTGCAAGTGTATGAGATAGTAATGAGATATGAATAAATTCAGGGTATAACATTCTTGAAGCACAAGGGATGCATCAACAGGGTTAGATAACTTACACAATATTGAACAAAGTTACTAGAGGCATGGAATTAATTAGCAAACAAAGGATTTTTTTTAAGCAGTCTAACTTTGGAGGTAAGAAGCCATGTTGAGCTCTATTTCTTCTTTGACTTGTTTATCAAATGGTTCCTCGCCAACATATAAATCTAGGTTCGGTTTAAATTAGAAAAGGAGAATATACAACATCCATATTTCAAAATTACCGGAATTCATTCGAGACAACTCTATCCGATAATCAAATTGCCAGGTTTACAATATAAATAAAGTAGCGGCAGATCATGGCCACCATATAATACCACGGCGCCACATTCCTTCACAAATTGGCCATGGCTGCTGTCAAAAAATCCGCCGTGGCACCGCCATAGCCGATATTTCCTTAAAATAATGGGAAAGATATAAATGAAATATTATTGTGGGTTTGTCTATGTTCAATTTGTAAGATTCATGTAGCCAGTTTGGAATGTGGTATATGCAGTGGCGTAGTCAGGAACTTTGAGTAGTGGGGGCACCATATATATAAATTTGTAGCAAGGTCATTGTAAATAATTTGGAAATCTTATTTTATTTTTGTAGCAGGGTTATCTTAAACAATTTAGACGTCAATGTACAATAATAATTTAGAGACCAATACCAATTTGAAGTATTCATTTTGGTCTCTAAACGTGTGATCACTAAAATATTTGAATTTTATCAAAACTATGAACATATTTTCAAATGTTTCTTTTGCTACTAATTGTATAGTATTATTCAAAAATATATATAAGGATTAAATTAACTGACTAAAGACACATTTTAAAATCAAAATGACAAATAAAAAACAGAGTTTATTTTTATAATTTTAATAGAAAGATTGATAACCCCCTTGATTCAAAACCTTTAAGTTTTTCCATAATATTACGTTACATTAATATTATATATTAATTATTAATTAATAAAAAAAATTAAACGAAGGTAAAAGATATTGATGTTGAAAGATGCAGTGAGTATTTTTGTTCATAGGCTCTAATACACATTTTTTGAGTAAATGTTATAAATAAATAATAAATGTATAGAGTGTGTAATGTGTATACATATGCATGAAGAAATCTTCACAAATTAGTGGGGGCACAAGCCCACACATTGCTAAACGTGGCTCCGCCACTAGGGGCAGCGGCGAAGCTAGCGATAATTCTATGAGGTGGCCACATAATTTTTTTTTAAACTAATCTAATGCAGTAGGCAAAAAAATTCACAATAACTATTACTTATATAAAATGTTCTTAATAAAATATACACTTGATTCAACAAGAACGGATTATACCAAAAAATGCGGCAATAAACTATTTTGTACCAAAAAGCCACATTAGAATAGCGTATTGTACCAAAAAAGCTACAACAATAGAAATAAAGACTAATAATAGCTATTTATGAAAATTGAACTCGACGGCCCTTCAAAGACTCAAATTCATCCATAATTGTATCATTTGTATCAATTCTTTTAAAGAAGTTGTCAATAGTTTTCATTTTACTCATACCTAAAATAATAGATCAAATAAACATAAGAATTTTTGTTGTTTAAATCAAATATCACAACAACAAAAAAAAACATAAGAACCGGAAGTAAAATTATACAGTATAACACAAATTGTTTTAACCTAATTTGTTTTTCCTAACCTAAAACTAATTTTTTTTTATAAATTTGCTAAACTAAAACAAAAAAAGTTATAAAAAAACTAACTATAGAAACATAGTAACCATAAAAACTAACTAAATTTTAGCGGTTTGTGTTGCTATCGCTAAATTCCAAAGCAAAACATAAAAAATTGATTTCAAACTAAATGACATTATTATGAAATGTGAATTGAGATCATACCTGGTAACTTGGGTGAATTGAGAATCTAATTAATGTTGCTTGTTGTTAACCTGTTACTTTTAGGTCACCATGGCACCGCACAGATTGTTTGTTTGTCTCTCTCGTGTGTACTGTGTAATTATGTTGCGTGGGGATCCCGTGTTGTGTGTTGTGTTGTGATCTCACTTTACCTTGTTTTTTTATTAATAATAATTGTGTGGTGGACTGTGGGTATGTGCCCACTTTTGTATTATTTTACTGTTAGATAAACTATAAAGATTATTATTATTTATCTCTTTTGGGTGTTAATCTTCCGGTTCCTATACGACACGATTAAATAATTTGAAGTTCAACAGGAAGTTAAATAAAGATAGAAAAAAATTAGTTCACTTAAAATAAAACTTGGGGTAGCTAAATATATATTATTAGGGGTAGCTAAATATAAAAATATACCTACTCACTCAAAAAAAATATTTTTTTTGGGATAGCAAGGGCTACCCCTCCCTTATACTACCATTCGCCCCTGACTAGGGGACACCGCTTCGGTTAGACTGAATACTAACTGAAGAAGGAAGAAAATGCATGAAACAGATGCACGATTTCTCTACTAAATTTTCTGAAATCCAATGTTTAGAGGGCTTGAATTATACTTCTAAGTTATATGACTAGCTCATGAAGCACAAAAAAAGATTATGCATGTACTGCCGTAGAATTTTGAAAGCTGAGAAAATGAAAATGCAAATATTGTTCAACAATTTCGTAACAAGTTCTATACTGTTATAAAAGGTAAACTGATGAAAAGAAAAATAGAGAATTGAGAGAAAATTTGATGAAGAGAGAAAGAGCTATAATTGAGAGAAAGCGTGTTCCTTAAATTATATCTGTCTATGTTACAACCTTCTCTATTTATAGAGAAAAAATGAAAAGCTACAGGAACAAAAACATAATTGAAGTTACAGGAACGAAACATAATTGAGGTGGGTCATCCACCATCATTATTATAACACTCCCCCTTGGATGTTCACCGAAAATATGTTGCCTCGTTAAAAACCTTATTAGGAAAAACCCATTGGGATAAAAACCTTAATAAGGGAAAAAGAGTGCAACATTATGCTCCCCCTCAACCAAACACATGTTCTTCTTTAAAGGTCTCGAAGCTGACGCATTCCAATGTTTAGTATGTGCTTTTTGAAAACTGATGTAGGGAGTGCCTTAGTGAAGAGGTCTGCCACATTATCACTCGAACGAATATATTGGATATCCACTTCTTTGTTTCTTTCAAGTTCTTGTGTGAATGAGAAGAACTTAGGAGGGATATGTTTGGTTCTATCACTTTTGATGTAGCCTTCTTTCATTTGAGTAACACATGCAGCATTGTCTTCATACAAGATTGTTGGATTCTTATCAACTGTTAAACCAGACGCTCCTTTGATATGTTGCGAAACGGAACGTAACCATCTACACTCTTTGCTTGCTTCATGAAGAGCTATTACTTCAGCATGATTTGAAGAAGTTGCTACAAGCGTTTGCTTTTGAGATCTCCATGATATTGCAGTGCCACCATATGTGAATACATATCCAGTTTGTGATTTAGCATTATGTGGATCTGACAAATATCCTGCATCTGCATAGCCAAGCAAAACTGGTTTTGTATTGTTAGAATAAAACAAACCAAGATCAGATGTACCTCGTATATATCGAAGTATATGTTTTATCCCTTTCCAATGTCTATTTGTAGGACATGAACTGAATCTCGCCAGTAAATTCACTGCAAAAGCTATATCAGGTCTTGTACAGTTAGCAAGGTACATGAGTGCCCCAATGGCACTTAGATATGGTACTTCTGAGCCAAGATCCTTTTCATTATTTTCCTTAGGTCTAAAAGGATCCTTTTCAATGTTAAGTGTTCTTCCCATCATTGGAGTACTCAAAGGATTTGCCTTGTCCATGTTAAACCTTTTTAACACTCTCTCTGTATAATTTGATTGATGTACCAATATACCATTTTTAGTATACTCAATTTGTAAACCAAGGCAGAACCTAGTTTTCCCTAGATCTTTCATTTCAAATTCTTTCTTTAAGTACTCTCTTGCTTCTTTAATTTCTTTAATAGTTCCAATGATATTTAAATCATCAACATAAACAACAATTATTACAAAACCAGATATTGTTTTTCTTATAAAAACACAAGGGCAAATTGGATTATTCTCGTACCCTTCTTTAAGTAAATATTCACTTAGCCTATTGTACCACATGCGCCCGGATTGTTTTAATCCATATAATGATCTTTGCAACTTAATTGCATACATTTCTCTTGGTTTTGATGTATCATGCATCTTAAGTCCTTCTGGCATTTTCATGTATATATCATTATCAAGTGAGCCATATAAATAAGCAGTAACAACATCCATAAGATACATATCAAGATTATTAAATACTGATAAACCAATTAAATAACGAAAAGTAATGGTATCCATAACAGGAGAATATGTTACCTCATAATCAATACCTGGTCGTTGGGTAAAACCTTGTGCAACAAGACGGGCCTTGTATCTTACAATTTCATTTTTTTCATTTCGTTTTCTTACAAAAACCCATCTATACCCAACAGGTTTCATACCTTCAGGTATAGCCACAATAGGCCCAAATACTTTTCGATTTTTAAGAGACTTTAATTCAGTATCCATTGCATCTTTCCAGTTTTTCCAATCATGTCTATTTTGACATTCATTGACAGATCTGGGTTCGGGATCATCATTTTCATTTGTAACTTCACAAGCAATGAAGAATGAAAATATTTCATCAATATTTATATGTCTTTTCGGCTCCACAAATTTCCCGTATTAATATAATTAATTGAAATCTCGAGATCATTCTTATTTTCAGTTTCACTATCAATGATCTCATTTTCATCATCTTGTGCCTTTTCGAGAGCACACATTTCATTTTCAGATTTATCACTATCTAGTGTCTTTTCAAGATCACTTTCGATCATATTCACCTTTTTTGTTCCTTTTCTTTTTCGGGGATTTTTGTCTTTGGAACCTATAGGTCGGCCACGCTTTAAGCGTGCCTTATATGTACTTGCTACATCATTCAGTTTCGAAATTTCAATCCGAGCTGGGACATTTACAGCTGGTATATGTGACTTTGTCACTTTTTTCAAATCAGTAAATGAATCTGGCAATTGATTTGCTAAATCTTGTAAGTGTACTATTTTCTTTACATTTTCTTCCCACGATTTATTATATGGATCCAAATGTAATAAATGTGGTACATACCATGTTATTTCATTTTCCAATGGTTTATTTTCTCCACCAAGTGTTGGAAAATTTGTTTCATCAAAATGACAATCAACAAATCTTGCCTGAAAAACATCACCTGTTAAAGGTTCAAGATATCTAATAATTGATAGTGATTCATACCCCACATATATTCCTAACCTTCTTTGAGGACCCATTTTTGTCCTTTGTGGTGGAGCTATTGGTACATATACTGCACAACCAAAAATCTTTAAATGAGAAATATTTGGTTCCTTACCAATAGCAAGTTGATAAGGGGTATGTTTATGATCAGCACTTGGCCTTAGACGTATGAGTGCTGCAGCATGTAAAATTGCATGACCCCAAACTGTAACTGGAAGCTTAGTTCTCATTATTAAAGGTCTAGCAATATATTGAAGACGTTTGATTAATGACTCAGCTAAACCATTTTGTGTATGCACATGAGGAACAGGATGCTCAACAGTAATTCCAATTGACATGCAATAATTATTAAATGATTCAGATGAAAATTCACCGGCATTGTCAAGTCTAATTTTCTTTATAGTATAATCAGGAAATTGTGCCCTTAATTTAATTATTTGTGCAAGAAATTTTGCAAATGCCATATCACGACTTGACAGTAAACAGACATGTGACCATCTACTAGATGCATCAATTAATACCATAAAGTACCTGAATGGTCCTGACGGTGGATGGATGGGTCCACATATATCTCCTTGGATTCTTTCAAGAAATGCAGGTAATTCTGTCTGAATCTTGCCTGGTGAATGTTTTGTTATTAATTTTCCAAGAGAACAAGCTTCACATGGTCTATCTTCTCTTGTAAGCTTTAAACATTTCAATGAATGACCATGAGTACTTTCAACTATTTTACGCATCATTGTTGAGCCAGGGTGACCTAAGCGGTCATGCCATAAAGTCAAAGTTTTGGGATCTTCTTTTACCATTAAATTACATTCAATTTCATGCATATATGTATAATGTAATCCAGAAGGCAATTTTGGTAATTTTTCTAAAATTTTCTTCTTTCCCAAAACATTAGTAATAATATTAATGTATTTCATATTACCTTCGGTTGTAGTTTCAGTATCATATCCTTGACTATATATGTCATTAAAACTCAACAACTTTCTCTTTGATTTCGGAGAGTATAGAGCATTATTAATGACAAACTTCGTCCCATTTGGTAACATGAACATAGCATTACCTATTCCTTCAATTAAATCTGCAGGACCTGAAATTGTGTTTATTACACCTTTAGTAGGGAATATTTTGGTGAAATATTTCTTACTTTTGATGATCGTATGAGTAGTTCCACTGTCTGGAATGCAAATGTCTTTGCCTGAATCCATTTCTAACCTTCTTAAAATAAAAATAATATTAAAGAAAAGAGAGGGTAAAGTAATATATCATATTTAACAAAATTATTTTATTTAAATCATGAAAATATTACATAGTCACACAACATGCAAATTCTTAAAAATATACACAACACACATTACACACATATATATATTTTAACTAATTAATTAATCCATATTAAATTCTCCTTCAACAAAATCAGTAGCCTCAAGACAGTTAGTGTCATTCTTTGGTTCAATTTCATTAAAATTAACTTCCCTTTCCTTTCCATCCACAGATTCTTTGTATCTTTTACACAGATACTCTGGTGTTCTGCATGTTTTAGCCCAATGACCTTTCTTTCCGCATCTATAACAACTATCATCATGATTTCTAGAGGGACCTTCCTGGATGTTTTTACCTTTTCCCTGATGATTCTTGTTTGATTGGTCATATTTGAGAGGTCTATAATTCATATAACCTCTTCCACGACCTCTACCACGAAAATGGTTTCGACCATGACTTCTGCCTCGACCACGACCACCAAAACGAGCATAGCCACCACGTCCTCTTTGGTGATTATAACCACCACGCCCTTGATTAAAAGATGTGGCGTTTATTTCAGGATATGCCATTGTTCCTGTAGGACGCAATTGATGGTTTTTTATGAGTAGCTCGTTATTTTGTTCAGCCACTAGAAGGGCTGCAACCAAATCAGAGTATTCAGTAAATTCCCTCATTCTATATTGTTGTTGCAACACCACCTGAGATGCATGAAAAATTGAGAATGTTTTCTCCAACTTTTCCACTTCAGTTATAGTTTTGCCACAAAATTCTAATTGTGCAATAATTTGATGCATAGCAGAGTTATATGCAACAACAGTTTTATAATCTTGGAACCTTAATTTGTTCCATTGATCCATTAATGAGGGCAATAAGACTTTCTTCTGATGCCCAAATCTTGCTTTAATTTTGTCCCATAAGATCTTGGGATCTTTTGCATTTGAATACTCTGTTTGTAATCCATCATCAATGTGGTGCTTGATTATACGATTTACTTTTGATTTTTTCTTTGATAATTCCTCTGGGACATCTCCCAAATCGTCTCCCTCAAGAATCTTGTCTAGTCCCTCACATGCAAGATACTCAATTAAGTTGTTGTTCCAGGTTATGTAGTTGTCGCCAGTTATGCTTAAAATTTTGAATTGATGTTTAACATTTGACATGATTATATCTAAAATACAGAAGAGCATAATCAACATTTAATATATATATTTATATACTACGACAAAAATAAAAATATCATTTTATTTAATAGCAACAATTACAAAAACATAATAATATAATATTTTAATCTAAGCCTCCACCAAAACAAAAAGTAATCAAACAAGCTAAGACTAATAATGGTAAAACGATAATTATAGCTAATCTTACAAAATCTTCTCCTATTTCTTCAATAAGGGCGAAAAAGAAGAAGAACACAATAACCACAAATAGAAAGATGTATATGAAAAGGTTTTTAGCCATTTTGTAAGTATGTGTAAAAAATTTTGAGATGTGAAAAATTATGAATGAAGGTGAGGTATTTATAAGGTGAATTTTGTAAAAAGGACCGTTATTGTTACCGTTAAAAACACTGTTCATAGCCGTTTAAAACACTGTTCGTGACCGTTGAAATCACTGTTTATAGCCGTTGATTTCACTGTTCATGACCGTTAATTTCACTGTTCATTGACGTTGGATAATGAGAAAAATATTTTTCATTGTTAAATATCATCTAATTTATGACACATGAGTAGTAAAAAAAAATTATAAGACAACATATATAATAAATGAATACATATGATAATCACATTAAATTTTATATATTAGTCTCATGAATCAATATTATAAATGGGGTTTTAGACCTCCATTAAATATAAAAGTTATATGGGGTTTTAAACCTCCATTAAACATGAAAGTAAAAATTAGATTAGATGGGGTTTTTAGACCTCCAGCATGCATGAAAATAAAAATTAGATTAGATGAGGTTTTTAAACCTCCAGCATGCATGAAAATAAAAATTAGATTAGATGGGGTTTTAAAACCTCCAATAAGCATGAAAGTAAAAATTAGATTAGATGGGGTTTTTAAACCTCCAATAAGCATGAAAGTAAAAATTAGATTAGATGGGTTTTCTTAAACCTCCATAATAATAATAACAATAATAGCCACTCTTAGTTATAGATCACTTGACAGATTGTCAGTTTTTCTAGCAGTAGTGTAAACTTCTTATAGAAACAATCGTGCTGATAACGTGTTATAAAAGGTAAACTGATGAAAAGAAAAATAGAGAATTGAGAGAAAATTTGATGAAGAGAGAAAGAGCTATAATTGAGAGAAAGCGTGTTCCTTAAATTATATCTGTCTATGTTACAACCTTCTGAGAAAAAATGAAAAGCTACAGGAACAAAAACATAATTGAAGTTACAGGAACGAAACATAACATAATTGAGGTGGGTCATCCACCATCATTATTATAACATATACAAGTAATTCTCAACCTATGAAAAAGATAATCAATTTGAAGAAATCATTTCACCACTGAAGCAATTCTTTATTATCTGACCCCCCATATTTTTGCAATCTGCTTCCAACAGACTCTTCAAATACACTAGTCACAGAACGAATACTCACATGTATGTTGTGAGTTTGTTCGCAAATTTGTCATTTTTATTTTTAGCAAATTTGCATCGTATTGATTTACGATATCAATTTGAATGAATAAATATCATTTAATTTTTAGTAAAAACAACATTAATTGATTCATAAATTTTCTTACACAAGCTTTATAAACAATACTACTAGAGGAATTCTTTTCTTTTATAATCACAAATACAAATGAATAATGTATAGCTTTTTTATGTGTGTATGACCAAACACTATTCATTTTTTATGTTTGTGACTATAGAAGAATGTCTCACAATACCATTAATAATATTTTTTTTTCCTAAACATTACAACCCGAGAACTTTGGCAACATTTTCAAACAATTGCAACAGACATTAAAATTGTGCGGACCTTCAAACCATAGATGTAAAATTTATTAATTTAATGGTTGAAATT
Source organism: Medicago sativa (assembly GCF_051527215.1). Lineage (NCBI taxonomy): Eukaryota > Viridiplantae > Streptophyta > Magnoliopsida > Fabales > Fabaceae > Medicago > Medicago sativa. The sequence goes on along the minus strand of NC_140753.1, from coordinate 18,729,819 downwards.
AATTTGTGTATGATGAAAGATTTGTCTCACTTGTTCGTTGTTATGCACAAGTCACATATGAACATAGATTAGGGTGAGTTGCTTCCAGGGCCAGTTCTAGAATATTTGGTACTCTGGTCTAATCATTAAATTTGTGTTTGTTTAATTATTCGAATATCTTTCTTCTTGCATTTTTTGCAAAAAATTAATTCATAATTAAGCTTTTTCAAAAATATATTTTCAATGAAATTAATCAAAGCAAGTTAAAAAGAAATATATTTATCTATATAGTACTAACTTCCAATTTTTTTTTTGGTGCTATTAAAAATTTGAACAAAAGAGAGAATTGGGGATTTAAGTGAATTAGGGATTTGAGAATTGGGTTGTCCTTCAATTCGTCTTTAGTTCCTCATATACATCATATACCTTGTTAATATAATTTTTTTGCCACATCATCAAATAACATAATTATTTAATTATTTTTTTTGAGGTAGAATTATTTAACGTTAGAGACTAAACTGATAGTCCTCGTGAGCTTTTGCTCAGTTGGTATAGACAATACATATTACATTCCGGGATTCGAATCCCAACCATTAAAAAAAGACTAAACTGACAACGAAAGTGCATGTTCATAAACTATTTTGTATTTAATAGGAGCCAGAGAGATTTTTTGTCAAAAAAAAAAAAAAATAGGAGTCATAGAGATTTTTTTTGTCAAAAAATTTAAGAGGAAAAACCGATAAATAAAACCGGCATCATCACTACCCGCTTATCTACTTCTCCACCTCGTCGCATTTCGTTGCTTCCACAAATGGCAACGTTAGAATCAACCATAACTGTATTCACACATCAACGTTTCTCAAATAACAACAACTACCATTTCCTAGCAAAATCACCAGATTCCATAAAACTCAATGCTTCAACTTCAATCTCTTCTTCTTCTTTTTCCCTTTTCTCTCACAATAACCACAAACTTCACTTTTCTTCTTCCTCTTCCAAATCCAAAACACTCTGCTACGCTTTACAAGAGGTAACAGAAGCAGCAGCAACAACTGAAGAAGATGAAGCAAAAACAGAGACATTGAACAACGTTAAGAAGAACCTCGTTGTCTTTAACTTGCCTTGGTCTCTTTCTAAGCCGGATATCAAGGATCTCTTCGCTCAATGTGGAACTGTAACCGACGTTGAGGTTGTTTCAAAATCTTTGTGTCATGTTTGTTTTAATTTTTGAATTTTTGGTTTTAATTTTCAATTAGTTTTTGTAATTCAGTGATTAATTTATGACATGATTAAGAGTTTGTGGTTAACATTTGAAGTTGTATACTACATGATTGTTTAATTTGGAGAAATGGGTGTTTGTGTATTATGTAGTAGATTGTAAAGAGCAAAGATGGGAAGGGAAAAGGTTATACATTTGTTACTATGGATTCAAGAGAGGAGGCTCAGGCTGCTGTCGATAAATTTAATGCAGCTGTAAGTCCTCGCATCTATTTTTATTTTATTTTTGGTGTATGTTTGTCTGTTCTGAATGGTGGCTCCAAAATAATGAATCTTCTTAATAATGGACATACACTGTGCAATGAAAGGATGCTCTAATGTAATAAACCAAAGAATCACATCATTTTGGAACTCTTGGAAGTCATGCAAATATAATTTAGAAACTTTTTTTAAAGGAAAATCTTAGTAAATTATTAGATTTGTTAGACGTCAGTGGAGATCGAGATTTGAACGTTGACCCCTTATGACTCGCAACTCCTTTATCCTATATTATCAACGACCAAACCACCCTTATGACTCCCACCCAGGGAGGTGTGTAACCCAGATGAAATGCTTATGAAGCATGGCACTTCTCCTTCTTGAGGTGTTAAGAGTCTCTAATGTGCTTTTAACACCAATACATGTACGCATGTGCCCAACACTCTCATTTCTTGTCTAATTAGATAATTAATTTTACTGGCTAACATGATTTGGACGCTTTTTTGACACTCAACTATGGCTTGGTACAGGACACATTTTGTTTAATATTTTCATAAAAGTCATCTTGAATATGAAAAAAATAGTTAATACTTGAAAAATGTCAAGAAAGTTCTTCAAAACACTTAATTTGCGATATAGTTCTTTCTCTACTCATCCCTGTGCCCCCACACATGTATGTATTTCGGGGGAATCACAAATCAGAGGAGATAGTCTTGATCACGCATACAAACAGATATGAGCAGTTAAGACTAACATCTCTAATACGCTTAATTCTGAATCTGATGTGTTCTATGTTTTAGATATTATTCATGTTAGTGTGTTTGTGCTAGTGTTGTGTCTGGTGTCCACAGTTGTCTTCGTGCTTCATAGTACTACTGTACAGACCTCTTATTTTCTATATTTGTTGCACTCACTAGTAATTACAAGAGACTTTGAAGTTTAGTTATTTGAGGTCCAGTTGAACATGCTATGCCAAAACATATGTTAATTTGGTTGGGACTATGGCACTATGTAGATTATTACTAAAATGTAAAAACTAGAGGTTAGACAGAGTAACTATGATTTCGTTAATGTTTTTCTTCCCTCAAAGAAGTGTGATATAATCACATGATTTTAATGCACACGACCAGAAATTCATAACATAAATAATCTTATCACCTAAAAGGGATTTAGCCTATTAAAAAAATACTACCTAAAAGGGAAGTTATGTCACTCTGCGGTGGCATGTAGTAGGATCTCCTTTAAAATGTCCATTTTAGTTTCCTTTCTGTATATGTTATATCTCTAGCAAAAAACTTCCAACGGACTAAACTAAGCTCCAGGAATAGAGATGATGCTTTGAAATATCTTAACTAGTGTCCGAAGTTGAATGAAAAATGAATATAAAAATATTGGTTTCCATATCTCATTCAACTTTTGTGTGGCTATTATTTTAATGACATCTAATTGTGTGGTTCAGGAAATATCAGGCCGGATAGTAAGGGTAGAGTTTGCAAAGGGATTTAAGAAACCTCCTCCACCTCCTCCAGCTCCCACTCCTAAGGAAGCACGTTATGTAATCTATGCATCCAACCTTGCGTGGAAAGCAAGATCTACACATCTCAGAGACATCTTCACTGAGAATTTCAAAACACCAGTTTCAGCCAGGGTTGTCTTTCAAACCCCTGGTGGGAAATCTGCTGGGTATGGATTTGTTTCTTATCATACGGAGGAGGAAGCAGAAGCTGCCATTTCTGCTTTGCAAGGGAAGGTAGTTATCATCTCATTGTTCATGGTCACTTCCTCTGCTATTTATTTACATATGTTGAATGATTTTCAATTTCGTGATTGATCTAAATTTATTGTGTTTGACTTTTGGAGACAATTTGATATTAATGGCTTTGAAAAGCCTTGTTGAAAAAAATCTTTAATCTTGAATTGAAATGTTTAAAGATTATGCAGTGATAGTATAATTTTTATTTACACAACCATCCAATATTTTCTCGCCATGTAGCTATTTCTCAGGGTATTTTAGGAAGTAATATAATAACATGACACCATTGTGAGATATCATTGGAAGATTTATAAAACTGTTTTTACACCATTAGTCTATAATCTTTAAACACTTGAAATTATTTTGATTTTTGTATCTTTAAGCAGAACTTTAGGTTGCATTTTTATGTTCAAGATATGTATTTTATGGTTTTCTTGAATACGATCACACTCTACATAAATAAGACTCGATAATATTGTTTGGATTTGGATGGCCAAACTATACTTGGCTATTTGAGTGTCTAGGTTATAGCTGCATTGGTTTTGTAGTGTTTTGAGTGGTTGGATATATGGTAATAAGAATAGAAATGATTTTACTTATATAAGCATACAATTTTTGTGGAGATATAAAGGATAAATATGGATGCTTCTACCGACATATCAAAGCACCAATAAACGTCCACCACCTTCTGATTTTCACTTAGCTTGTTACTACTGCCTTTACTTTTCTACATTTATCTACACAAATTTTGACTCTAGTGATCCTTAAAATCGGATTTTCAATTATTGCTTCCCCGTGTTTCTTTTTCATAATTTTGGGTCAGAGTAAATGGTTTCACTTGCATTGCATCTACCAGTATTTTCTGCACCAATATGTTTTCACGGTGCTTTTGTTTTAAACTAGGCATTATTTTGAATGATTGTTAAGCTCAGCTATGTAGGTGCCTTTGGAAAATGCTGCTGCATCACAATGACGCTAGGCGTCAATTGAGATAGAAGTGGAATAAACAGCATGTCTTAAACAGATAAATTGCATTTGCATGGACAAGTAATTAAATTATTTGAATTTTGCAATTGTTCATAAGTTCTATAAAATAGATGCTGTAGTAGAGGCCTGAATTTCATATCCGAAGGAGTTAGAAGAAGCATCTGTGTATTCAGGGGCAGAGCTTCTTAGGGATATAGGGTGGCCGCGATCACCTCAACAATTTTAATGTTATAAACCCTAACCCAGGAAACTCATTTTGCATGTCTCCCCAGTACTGCACCCTCCGTCTACCCACTGCGTTTGCGTCCTGTCGTGACCACTCTGACCCTTTGCGTATGCGCTGCATTGTTCGTGCTCCAACATGTGTCATTGATCGTCTAGCTCTGTGTGCGCGATGCGCCGTTCTCCCTTTGAATCTGCCTCTCCTCTGCGCGTGCTTCGTGGTTCATCGTACTCCCTCTGATTCAACCAAAACTATAAACATGAAGTTTTTTACTAACAAAGCACATAAGGGAAAGAAGGATCAAATGAATTAAATATTACTGCTCTTTGAGGGTTTTGCTTAGGCAATGCAATTTTTCTTGTGCAGCGGTTGTTCTGCCTGCCTTAATCCTATTGGCGGTATTTCATGCGGTTTTGATGGGAATAGTGTTACCACTTACTCTATTGATATAGGCTTGAATTTTGCAAACAAGGTGTTTGTTGTGATACAATGAATTTGGTTATGTTGGTTTTGACTTGAGCACGTTTCTGATGATTTTAACATGCCTGCAAGTGTGTCATGTAGTTGAAAATTGGGTGCATATGTGACTAATACGGCTATGGTGGTAAGAATGTGGGCTTGGTGGATGCATCATAAGGAGTTGGGAGGGTCTGCAATATGCCAGTGAAAGGGAAAGCATCAGTGTGAGTAAAAACCAATTGAGGCTTATGGAAAAGAGTGGGGACATAGGGTTGGATAAGTATTGCGCTGTAGTGATGGAGTTATCTTCATAGTGTTTTCCTTTTACTGTATGGTAATTTTTTCCTTATATAGAAGTGAAATGGCACTACGGTGAACAAGGAGGTAAACATATAGTTTGCTAGTGCAGTGGTGACTAGTTACTTTAATTGAGCTGAGAGGATAAGGTGTGTGTATGGATTTGATATAGTTATTGTATAGGAGGAGTTTGGTAGTAAGTTTTGAGTCGACTTATTAAGAAATTTAATGTTATGGTGTTACTGTTATGTTATATATGTATTAGAACAGATAGAAAATGTAGAAACAATGGGTGATACATTCTTCTATTATAGTATGGAGCTCACTTTACTAGTGTACTGAGATACAGGTCATGTCTGAGAGCATTGTCTACTAAAGCGCGCTATTTGTGGTAGCTATTATATTTAATATATTTTTCCTCTTTAACAAAATGCTTGCAAGTAGATATTATTTGTTGAGGATGCATGATTTCTTTTTGGTTGAATAAAAAATCATATGAATAGGCTTGTCTTAAAGGTGTTTAAAAGATTTATTTAGTATGCACTTAGATGTGCATGTAGCATGCTTAATTTTTATTTGGATTGTGGAAGTTCATTTTTATACACAACTTGGCACCCCCAAGTGTGTTATTGAAGCTCCGTCATTGTGTGTATTCCTATCTGGTTTCATTCTTTACTTATTTCAGCTTTTCCTTTTGTTTGTTTGTTCTGAAGTTACTGTCTTCAACTGTATAAATGGGATTGATTCATTCTAAAGAAAAGTTATTTATCTGTTACCTATCCCTTTGCAGGAGTTACTTGGACGACCACTTCTCGTAAAAATAAGTGAAAAAAAAGTTAAAGAAGCTGGAAGTGAAGTAGTTGAAGAGAAAGTTGACGACGCGCAACCAGAAGCTGGAAGTGAAGAAGTTGAAGAGAAAGTTGATGACGCTCAACCAGATGAGTCATAAATCCTAATTTTTCATGTACTGATCTTTGGATATGGTAATGGATTGAGTAGAAACCTCTACAAGCTGGAGTTTTACCTGATTACCTCATGTATACAGAGATATGAAGGATGACTTGTATTCACAGTATTTTTCAATTAGGTTGAGTTTGACATACCTTAAAATGTGGATAAAGTTTAAGAAGAGTTTACATATAATTTTCCCTATAAATCTCAATTCGTATTTTTTTCCAGTCCCAATTTTAAGGGTATTCCTAAAGTGATATAAAACTCTGAATATTATTCAAAAAAATAAAACTCTAAATATTGTCAATTAAGAGTTCAAACCTTGTGTACATTGATTCATGGTACAAAGGGGAGCCTTGACACAACGATAAAGTTGTTGTCACGTGACTGAAAGACCACGGATTCAAAGGGGAGCCTTGACGCAACGATAAAGTTGTTGTCACGTGACTGAAAGACCACGAGTCAAGTCCTAGAACAACCCCTTGTGTAAAAATAAAATAAGGTAAGAATGCGTACAATACACAAAAATGGTGAGACTTCTTCCCGAAATTTGTATATGCAGGAGCTTTAGTGCACCAAATTGTCTTTTTATGAATTCATGGCACACTACCTTGATTTAGATTTAAGAGGTAACATTTGAAGTCAGGGCAATCATCATCATAGAATAATGTTTTGCTGTGGCTTTGTCCAGCATTTTGTGCAAATAAGACCTTTTATTGGCGTGTATAATGAAAAAAGGTTCATGTGGGACCACCTGAATTACAAACATATTTTAAGACTGTCTAGTTGTCTTGATTTCACATCTGCTATTGCTATTGCCTAAAACCGTAATTGAAGGAAGAAAGTTGTTTGTCTATATATATCTATTGCCTAAAACCGTATTTGAAGGAAGAAAGTTGTTTGTCTATATATGAATATGAAAATTGAACAATAATCACTAAATTCATATATTATTTGATTATGATGATGTCTTCTGTATGTCTCTATGTTTGAACATTTGAATGATTATTATGCAATCTGCTCTTAACAGAATTAAACACTCATTCTAATTTGCACAATTTGCCTTTATTATGAAACTTCTTATCTAAAATCATATATTAAAACATGTGTAACCAAGTTCTTATGTAGTAACAATTATACACAGAAAGAATGAATAAAAAGGAGACTCATGACTTCAGAACCAAGTCCTATTACTAAAAAAGTGATTTGAAGGTATAAAAATGAGGGTTATCTTTTATTTCTGCTGTTGTCAAAAGACTCAAAAGGGATTGGATCAGGACCTTATATGCTTTTGTGCATATGATTTTGTCTCTGCATAAGATGAAAAAGGGCATAGTCTAAGGCATTATGCTAGCTCATCATTCAACTTAATGATTTCAGCACATGATTCTAGTAAACTTTTTAGATAGAATCTTAGAGAACTAACTTTATTACTTATTTCTAGGATATTGATATTCCTTAATTCTTTTCAATAAATTTTTATTAAAGTAAGACAATGTGAATGGATCAAAGTATGTCAAACATGATAATTAATTTGATTTTCATTATTATGTGAAATATGCCCCCACTTTGGAGAAGTCCTATATTGTATGAAACCACTTGAAATATTATATTTTGTTAATGAAGACCATAAAATGGCTAGATACAAAGGTCAATTATTCTAACCATATAAAAAAATGCAGGGTATCATTTGATTTGGAATTTCCTAGATAAACTCAAATCTAACAAAATTGTGTGTCTTCAGAGAGAAGAAAGTGAAGTTATAAAGTGAAGAATAGATTGCTCAAGCCTCAGGTGTGAGTAAATACATATTGGTTGATTAGGTGATACGTTACACCTATATTTGACTATAATAACTTGCTTTAAAATGCATAATTCCTGTTATTTACTTCACCTTTATTCCCTCATGAACATATTCTCATAATCACAAGTTGACTTGCTACATAGTTAAGGTTATCTCATATATGTAAAGACTAAGGTTGTCTTGGTATTTCTCTTTGAGAATAGTTTTGATGCAGTGTCAATCGTTCACAAACCATCGTTTGTATGACTTTTAAGTTAAATATGATGGAAGTTAAATTTTTTAATTGATTTAACGATTATGACTAACCGAAAGTGTAAAAGATATTTACATTGCCAGTGCATATAATATTAGAGGATTATAGTTTCCATTGTAAAGTAAGGTTTAATTATTGGAATACGCAAGTTCTACTATAGTCTAAAATATAAGGCCAAATACCTCCTCGGGTCCTTTAAGTTTCACGTTTGTAACAGATAGGTCCTTTAAGTTTCAAATGTTACAGATAGGTCCTTTAAGTTTCTAAGGTTTCAGATAGGTCATTAACGGAGGTTGATAGAAAGGACCTATCTGAAACAAACTCGAAACTTAAAGGACCTATCTGAAACCTTAGAAACTTAAAGGACCTATCTGTAACCTTTGAAACTTAAAGGACCTATCTGTTACAAACGTGAAACTTAAAGGACCCAGGGAGGTATTTGGCCAAAATATAAACATATAAACCAACTTAAGTTAGAGTTTACTAAAAGTATAAATATGTTTTATATAAATGGCTAATCATATTTTATCATTTATTTTTCCATATAAACTTATTTTAAAATGCACCATGATAATGTGGCAAATTTGATAGTAAAATATAATTAGACATTTCTTTATAGAATTTGTAAAGCCAAATAGGCAATAACATCATAATGTGATCTGAGTGATGCCTTGAAGCTGAAAGCAAAAAGTCTTCCAACACATACAATTCTGTGTGTCAGATACAACTAACTTGACAGGCAAATTGGCTCCACAACATAACTAGACACATATTAAATGAAGTTCTTTAGCTAATTTGGTTGTCACTTTATAGAGGCCTTAAATGTCTTGCTATCTGAATATTGAACAAGTTTTTGGTTTTAACTATCGGTTTTTGCACCCTGATAACTCGGAGTTAAGCCAGCAGATAAATAATGTCTGATAAAAGATTATTCCAATCATAATTCAAATTCAGATTCTTTCAAATGATTTAGCATTCGGAGCAAGTAAAAATAATTAAAGGAGCAATATATATATATATATATATATATATATATATATATATATATATATATATTCCCTCAAAAAAAAAAAATATATATATATATATATATAATTTTTTAATTCTCAACCAACATCACCAATAGATTACCAGCATCTCCTTAGTCAACAAATCATTGTATTCAACAAAGATTTAAAGCTACGAACAGAAAAAGAAAAAGAAGGTAAACAAAAAAAAAGAAAGAGTTAAAGTATAGTCATCAGCATCCCATTTTCTCTACCCTTTATCTTGCTTTCCATCTAAGCCCTTTATCCCTTTTTCCATGCTCTCTTTTACATTGTTAGAGACTTAAATCCTCTTGTATGCTACCAATAAGTCATAAGTTTTTAGGTGATAATAACATAACTTCTATGTTTTCATAACTTCTCTACTTGCTTCTACGTTTGTGTTTAGGTCCTAATCCTTAGTTTATTTTTATTCTATGAATTTTCACTCGCAATAGAACTAGGAAATATAAATCATGTCTATAAGATTCCTCTTGTGTTAGTATATGATATATACTTCACCACAAGGTTCAAGCGCAAGTGGTTGATGCGTAGTGTCTGTGAGTGTTGTAAATTTCAGAGTATCGAGTTTGATTCCTATGATAAAAATAAAGTTATAACATATACTTCTCCTAAGTCTTGAGGGTGGTTATTGTACTATGGCTTCTCTTGGAAATCCAAAAGCTTGGGTTCCATATATGAACAGCAAAGATTGTTCTCAAGGTTTTTGTAGTGTCTATTGTCCACAATGGTGCTATGTAATCTACCCTCCACCTTCTCCTTCTCCCTTTGAATTCCCTGATGAAGATTCAAGTCCAAATTTCTCTCCTCTTGTCATTGCAATCATTGGAATCTTAGCAAGTGCTTTTCTTCTTGTAACTTACTACACCATAATATCAAAGTATTGCGGTCGCAGAGAATCATCGATAAGTGAATCGCGTGAAGCAAACGATGAATTTGAAGACGATCATCATCATCATAACCCTTCAATCCATGAACCATGGCATGTTTCAACAAATGGATTAGATGAAACTTTGATTAAATCCATAACAGTTTACAAATACAAAAAGAATGATGGATTAGTTGATGTAACAGATTGTTCTGTTTGTCTAAACGAGTTTCAAGACGATGAAAGTATTAGACTTTTACCTAAATGTAGTCATGCTTTTCATCTACCTTGTATCGATACATGGCTCAAATCTCATTCTAATTGTCCTCTTTGTCGCGCTGCCATATTCGCCTTCAATGCTTCAAGTTCAAGTGCTGCAACACTTCATGTGCCAGGTCCTGTTATAGAAAATCCTTCAACAAATGAAGTTCCTTTAGAACCTCAACATTTGAACGAAATTGTAGATGTTGAAAGAGACAATGAATTGCATGTTGTGGAAGAAGTTCCAATTCCGAAGACAGAATTCCGTGCTTTAAGCGATTTAGGAAATTTAAGAGGAAGGCATAGTGTGATTGAAATTAGAGATCATAATGAAGATTATCGTGAATCAATTCGAAGATCGTTTTCTATGGATCATTCATTTCAAAGTGGTGTTTTAGTTGTTGATGATGTTAATGTTATGCATTTGAATCAAGAACAAGATTGTTCTCAAGGTGAAGGTTCATCAAAGAGGTTAAGAGGTGAAAGTGAAAGTGAAAGTAGCAAATGCAGTTATAGAAGAAAGGTTTTGCATTGTGTTTTAAGTCCAATTGCAATGAAGAGATCATTTTCAAGTGGAAGATTTTTCCTTAGCAGAAGTGGCAGAGGAAGGCTTGGAGTTTTGCCACTCTAAGAAATTCTTCATTTACCTTTCTCTCTCTCTGTTTTTTTTTTTTTTAATCCTCTTTGTGAAAGCATGATATGATGTAGTAGAAAAGATTGAACAAATTTTTGTGTGAAGATCTATATTTAACATGATTGAATCTCTAAATTATACATATTGATATTAATATCAAAGCCAATCCAACAAAGTGTGTAATGTGTAATGAAATGATATTTTATTCTCTCCCACGCCCTCTCTCTAGCTTCTCTCCATTCTCTTTCTCTTCTCTCTTGTTTTCTGAAGTTTTTGCTAAGTGTAGACAGTGGCGGAGCCCTTCAAGGGCTGAGGTGGGCCACGGCCCACCCCAAAAATTAAAAAATCAACGATTATAGGTCTACTTTGCGAGATTTTATACAATTTTGTGTCGGTTTTAGGTTTCGGTTGATCCAAATTCCCGTAAAGTGGTGTAGTGGCTCACCCAAAAAATTTAAATAATTCAATTATAGGTCTATTTTGTGAGATTTTATACAATTTTATGTCGATTTTAGGTTTTGGTTGATCCAAAAATAAAACTCCTTTACGCGGTAAATTTGCACATGAAATAATTGGTCCCTTGAATGGATAAAAAATAATTTGGCCCACCCCCAGAATATTTTCTAACTCCGCCACTGAGTGTAGATGTGAATGAGGGAAAGTAAGAATGTTTGGTGCTTAATGGAGTGTGAGAGCGGGTTTCAACGGAACCAGGAATTGTTTAGGAAGACCGTGCTAAAAGTATAATTTATTAAATAAAAAATAAATTTTCAAATGTACAATATATACAAGAAACTTAAGAAATGATAAGATATATTCAAAGTTTTTTTGAAGTTAAGATATATTCAAAGTTAAAATATATACAAGATTAAAAGAAATTTCAAGGATACAGGAAAAATTGGTATCTTGAGACTTGCTAAAGAAAGATGATTAAAGCGATTTTTAAATAGTAGAGAATGAAAATATGAAGCAAAGAAAATAAGAATGTAGGAATATGAATTCATAATGAAATTGCAAATTGTTGGTAGTGGTTGAGAATGTGCAAACACAATCACATACAAACGAATCAGTATTTCTAAATAAAATTGCAATGAGGAATCCTAAATTAAGATTCTAGTGAAGGATTATGGCTCTTTTGTAAATTACGGACAAAACCCCATTTTCTTTTCTCTTTAAAGGATTTGAAATAAGGATTAGTGCAATTAAATCTAAAAAATTATGTGTTTAGTGTCTAATATATTAAGTAAAAAAAGTATATTATACAACATCATACATATAAAGTTGGGTTAAATATGTTTTTGGTCCCTATAAATATACCATATAAAGTTGGGTTAAATATGTTTTTGGTCCCTATAAATATACCAATTTTTCATTTTAGTCCCTCTAAATTTTTCCTTCAACTTTTAGTCCCTATAAAATTTTCAATCACTACTTTTGGTCCCTATTTTAAAGTAAAATTATATGTAGAATTCATATTTTTGAATAAAATTTTGCAGAAAAAATTCATGATATTATTAGAATCTCTCCCAAAAAAATTTAGAATTTTTTTAACAAAACATGAATTTAATATGAATTTTTATATTTTTTATGGTTAAAAATTCATATTAAATTTATGTTTTGCTAAAAAATTCTAATTTTTTTTGGGAAATATTTTTACAATATTCTACACATTTCTGCACAATTTCATTGAAAAATACAAAAATTAACTTTAAAATAGGGACCAAAAGTAGTGATTGAAAATTTTATAGGGACTAAAAGTTGAAGGAAAATTTTAGAGAGACTAAAACGAAAAGTTGGTATATTTATAAGGACAAAAACATATTTAACCCTATAAAGTTCACACAATATATATATATATACACACACACATACATACTAGTATAAAAAAAAAAAAAAAAAGTTTGGGGGAATGGAGGCTTGAACATGACTTCTGTTGATTCCCCTTCTATCTCTGTCCCTGGATTTGGCCTTAGTTGGGTTTCTAATATTTTACTAAATGTACCTCGTTATATGCTAAGCCATGCCACTTCTAATGTAACTAAAATTCCATTTTAGGAAATAACTTCGAACCGAATAATTTAAATTGCTAAGTCTACTAACATCCAATATCCCTCAAAAAAAAAAAAAAATACTAACATCCAATAATCTAAATCAGGGCCGTTTTTTAGGAAGTGCAAAGAGGTCAACCGAGTTGGGTCTCCCAACGTGATGAGCCTCAAGAAAAAAATTATTGCTCAAAATCTCCACCCCCAATCAAAAAAGAAAAATAACCATGTTTCATGTTTCAATTTCTATGTAAAAATCATGTTGCATGTTTCTATTTCAAAGTTAAAAAAACACTTCTTTAGTAAAAATAATTGTTAATTTTGATTTAGGTGGCTAATAATCATTATACGAGTGTTATTTTCAATTTAAATAGAAGATTAATCTTTTCAAAAAATTGTGTGTTTTTTTTATTAGGGGCCTATTTTTACTATGAGAGCCGAGCCTCCAGTTTCATAGGGACAATCCTGATCTAAATTGAAATTATTTTAAGAGAGGAAATTCGGGGTGTTACATTACTCTCCCTCCTTAAATAGTTTCAAGTGTGAAAACTACGAGGCATTAGGAGGAATGTACTCCCTCCGTTCCTTTTTAAGTGTCTCTTTTGGAGAAATTTTTTGTTCATATTTAACTGTCACTTTCAAAGTTCAATGCATCATTAAATGTTGTTTTACCAATATTATCCTTTGTTATTTATTGCGGAGAGAGAAATATATGAAATGAGATGTTAAATTAATAAGGTCATTATAGTAAAAGTATGACTTATTGCATCAAAAGTAGAAACAATTATTGATTGTCTTGGTTTGTGTAAAATGACAAAAAGTGACAATTAAAAAGGAACGGAGGTAGTAGTTTTCTAAGAAAAAGGTCATGAAATTCTTCCAATTTATCGGGATACATTTGAGCTCCTTTCACTCGGAACAACGCATGAAGGTTTAAGGTGCATTAAATATATAGGATTCACAATTGTCTCATCGTGTTGCTTCAAGTAGTTAAAGACTTTTTTACATCAATGTAAATAGATTGAAGGTTCAAGGTGCACTTTCAATATGGTAGTAAAGTGGTAGAGGGAAGGAGAAGTACATTGAGAAATTGTGACGATGTTGCATAAGTTAGAGCCATATGCTTAATGTTCTTGCTATTTTGTCATAGTGTTTTACCAGGGAATACATAATTAAATACCAAACATTTTTTTTATCGATAGACCAAATTGCAATACTCAAGTGGAGGAATCGGGGTTCAAACCCTAATCATGGCGTTTGGCCTTAACAATTTCGGCATCAAGTGTGGTGGAAGTATTTATGATTGCTGATCTTCTTCATTATAGTTGATTGATTAAGCTTGTTCAACAACTTAGCCAATTTCTATCTTCTCCCACTAGACTTTACTATCATTCTGCATATAGAGTACTCATATTTGAAGAATAGTTCTGGTAAAGACCTATTTTTTTTCTTTCCAAAATCTTCATCTCTACAACTATTGGGATCCACATATTTAGATTGCGTTGATTGTGTTGACACCAAAAGATCTAGCATTGGTTTATGCTTTTTTTTTCTTGGCTCCTCATATTATGGCGTACTAAAAACGAACAACTATTTCAAGATCATCTAGTGAAACTGAGTATAGAGCCCTCTCGTCAGCTGGTTTTGAATTGCAGTGGTTATCTACTTGCTAGATGATCTCAAAATGCAATGTATTAGAGTTCCAATGTTGTATTGTGACAATCAAAGTGTCTTACATATAATTGTTAATCCTATGTTCCATGAAAGGACCAAATGTCTTGGGATAAACTACCATTTTGTTCATGACTAAAGTTCCAGAAGGCACCATCAAATTGCAACCAACTTAAAGTAGTGAACAAGCAACCAATTTATTCACCAAGTCACTTCATCCTAAGTCTTTCATTATCATCCAAGAGACATGGTAGATATATATACCAAGCTCTAGCTTAGGGGGACTGTTAAAACATAATGAAGAAGATGCAGTTACTTGAGATCCAAGGAACTTACTATCAAACTAACTGAATTTGCCACCCAATCAATTGACATAAATAGGTTGTTAGGATTCAAGAGGCTTAGATAATATGCAGTAGTATATAGTTAGTTACAATACACTCTAGTTACATGTACCTCACTCTTGCATTAACCCACTTGAGTTGACCGGTCGATGTTAGTTTAAGACCTTGGAATGTGTTTCTCTAAGATCTCATATTTATTATTTTCATCGTGTCAATTTTGATGGACTAATTTAGCTTATTAAAAAAAGTGATATATTTACAAGAACTAAAATTAAAAAATAAAATCAAAAATTGTCACGGGAATTAAAAACAAAATTCTTTCCTTTTTCCTGAAACCATTTGCATATTTGAGGCTATATCAAACAATATTGTCCATGGTTGAAGTTAATTCGCATCAAATGCTAGTCTAGGTACAGAGCCGTGTCAAGGAAATTTGAGGCCTAATACAAAATTTATAAGAGACTTAATATTATGTAAAATATTAGGGCGAGATTACATTCCATAACATTTTCTATATTAATTTTAACTTTGTATGTGGGTGGTTGGAATGACACTTGATTATGATTTTTCCTTTTTAATTTTGATAGAGAGAATAAATAAGTTAACATGATAATACATTTCTACAAACACTAAAAAAATGTTTTGAAATTTTTTCATACCTGCTCTAAAATTTATTTTATCATCAAAAATAAAAACATGATACCCCAAAAGTAAACAAGCCCTTGATTTCTTTACTAATCTTTTAGCTTCTACGAAAACGTTTATCATAGTCTTATAATCAAACAATTCTAACATTTCATTCTCTATCCCCTAAAAAAACATTTCATTCTCAATTGATCATATGGCTTGTCTATTCAATCTATTTTGTAACTATGTTGATATGTGATTAAGTAATTTTAATTTTAAAAACTCATTTCATTGATAACAAACTACCGTGACTATTATCAATAATTTCATATTAACAATAAATGAATTGGAAAAAGATACTATTGTTTTTATATAATTATACTTTGATCAAATAGTCAAGTGGTTAGTGGTTACAATAACACTTTTTAAATATAAAGAAATGAGCAATTTCAAGTTCAAACATGCACACCAACATATCAAATGTATGTGCACCTATCAACTGAGATGTATTTGAAGACTCAAATAACTTAATTTAATATTCAATCGAAGTGCTAGTTTCTTTACATAACACTTTTCTCATATTAAGTAACACTTGTTTTTTACTCGTGTAAGACTTAATGTTGAACTAATCATATTTATATCAATACATTTTTTAGAAAAAAATACTTATATCATTTCATTATTAATCAAATCGGTAATACATGTTGGGATTTCATCAAATATACGAAAGTTAGGTGAAAATATAACTGTCTTAATTAATTTATAGACAACCTCACTTGTTTGTCTCTTAATAAACTTAACATGAGAGTTCGTTAAATAAGAACTACAAAATTGAGCCTATGGTTATGGCCTTGTTGGCCTTACATTGTCCACCATGGCCCTGGATAGGTAGCCTATCTATCAAGTATCAACATCTAGAGCAAGTTGCTTGCACAATTCAATCTGAACAAACAATTACTTCCGCTATTTTTCTCAATTAATTAATGGGGTCTGTTCTCAAAGTCATTTCTTTATCATATTCAAAAGACAAAAACAGTTGTAAGTCTTAAGGCAAGTTATTGTTCAATGTATGGATACGTAACCTTTATGGGTTCTAATGTGTCTATCCGTAGAGCTGTCAATTGAGCCCCAAATTTCAAAGCCCACTTGAAAAAGCCCACTAAATTAAAGCCCCTAATTGAACAAAATTATTTGGGGTCAAGCCCACTATAAAATCAACTTATTTGTGGGCCTAAAAAAAGCCCACATTAATTTTTTTTGGGTAAAAAAATTCCGGTAAATTTTTTTCTGGGGTAAAAAAAAAATTTATGGTAATTTTTTTTGGGGTAAAAAATTCCGGTAAATTTTTTCTCTGGGGTAAATATTTTTTTTTTACGGTACAAAACGTTTTTTTTGGGTAAAAAAATTCCGGTAAATTTTTTTTCTGGGGTAAAAAAAAAAATTTACGGTAAAAAAAATTTTCGGTAAAAAATATTTTTTTTTGGGGTAACTTTTTTTTAAATAAAAATGTTTATAGAAATTTTGGGGCTTGGAGGCTTTTTGATTTTTTTATTTGTGGGCTTGCATTAATGTGGGTCTTTTTGTTTTGTGAATTTTCAAGCCCCCTTACTATGTGGGCTGGGGCCAAAACTTCAAGGCCCCATGATATTGACGGCTCTATCTATCTGTATTAAATATATGCAGTTATGCGGAAATGTAACCATAGACTTGGCTTTCATGCTGCTTCATTTCTTTATTTCAAAGTAAACTAGTCAACTCTTAACGCTCTCATTGCTCTTCTCTCTCCCCACCTACTTCAATTTATAGTCCAGCTAAACTACTTTTGTTAGTCAAATGTCAATTTGTATATATAGGTGGGGATCCTCGTAAGAACTATTTAGTTTGGTGGGGACGGGGTGAAAGTCCCTATGAAGGAGGCTTGAGAATGGGGATGATATCTTACTCCGTCCTCAAACACTTTATTAAAAGGAAAATGTTACATGAACGTCCTTTATTTACACATCTTATTATACACCTCATGTATTTGAGTTATTTTGGTAAATTCATCTCACAATAACACTTTCTCTTTCATCTAGATTGTCACATGTTAGAATTTTGTGTGGGTGTAAGGAGTGTATTGCCACATGAGGGTGTATATGTATCACCACTCTTATTAAAATAACTTTTTTATACGTGCATATGTTATATGTTAATTTGTATTTTTACATTAGATATTGATGTTAATTTGTATTTTTACATAAGATATTGATTAATTTCGTTAAGATGTGATATTATTGTTATAATACTCAAACTAATGTGGGGGAGGGGATACTAATGTGGGGATCCACGGAGATGGGAGAAAATACTCTCTAAGACGTAAAATAGAGATATGGATCTAAAGCATTGTAGATTGTGGGGAGAGGAGCGGAGAAGTACTTCCCATCCCCGCCTCTTTTGACAACCCTAATTTCGAATCAAGATTTTCTTCATTAGAATTTTTTTTATGAATAATGCTAGTATTTTGACCATTAATCTTCACATTATCAATAGTTAAATCTCCAGTCCACAATATTTCCTCAAGTTTGTTTCCTTCAATGGAGAGATTTTATTTCCGTCAATTCAAGAGTGAAGGTATAACGGGTCAAGCTAACAAATATCATAAATGCATTGTTTAAATCATTCATAAAAAAGAAATTATTTTCTTTAGTGAAGTACTTGTCAAAGTAATACTTACATCATTTTATATGCAAAAGTTAACTATTTTGTTTCCTTAAACAATGAATGCCCTAACGTGTATAATAGACGGTTTTTTTTTTCTTTCTCAAATCGGCATAATGTTTTCAATAAGGTTGTAGTTTGACCAGAACCTCGTCACCAATTTGTAAAATCACCTCATATCAATTTTTATCTGCTTGATGTTTCATCTCCTGTTGTTCCCTTGCCAAATTTTGTTTCAATTTTGCTAATAATCCATCTTTATTAGCAAGTTGATCCCTTATCACCTCTAGATCATTAGTTGTACATGGTTACCTTATGAGAGTTGTAGGGTCTCTTCCATATAGTGCCTTGAATGGTGTCATTCCAAGACTCATGGTAATATTATACCAGAATTTTGCCAATGGGAAGGCCATAAAGACCTAGGATTATCAAGAAACATTTCCCTTCATCCATATAGCTATTAACTATTTAATGTTTACAGTACAAGGCCATTTATCGGACAGCTTGAACCTTCCATATAATAGCTACCCCTGCTCTAGACACCTTATGTCCCAAGTAATCTACTTATGTGGAACCAAAAGTACACTTGGATAATCTAGCAAATAACTAATGAACATGTAGTGTGTGTAGTACTTCTAAGTGTTGTAAATGAATTTTCCAAGAAGGGCTATAAACCAACATGTCATAAAAAAAACTACGACATATTGCCTTACTGCAAACCAGAAATGTTGTTCATTAAACATTGAAAAGTTGCAGGTGCATAGTATTTCCTTATTTGAGTTGTCAACTATTTCCTACGTGACATTGTGTTCTTAGTGATTAAGAAATAAGAAGGTAGCATAATAAATATTTGACTGACTCAAATGTAAAAAGTGACAAAAAAAATATCAAAGTGGTCTAAGGTTTATAACTTAAAATACGAAAAATGGGAAAAAACTTTTAAAAGAAGTCTCATATTTGTAACAAAAAATATCAAAAATTGACGAAAAAAATATTTAAGTGATCAAATTGAAATGTAGAAATAACTTAAAGAATGAAATATGTAATTTAGCCTTCTTTTTTTGTTTGACAAAATGATTACATTTTTTAAAAATTTATTTACTTGAAAAAGTAAGGGTATGTTTGATGCACGAGATAGAGAGACGGAATATGAGTTAGAGAGACTGAATATGATCAAACTATTATATCCTCGTTCAATTCATTGTTTGGTGATAAATTGATATATTTAAGCAAATACTTTTATAATAGACCGGGGATCATACAATATAATGCGGTTTGGGAAGAATTTTGCGTCAATTACTATTAAAAAAAATCAAAATACTTAGATCGTACTTTTTTAAGGCTGGATTTTTGTTTAAACTATTTTATTTACTATTCTATCTTTTTTATAATATTATCTAAATTATCAATTAAAAAATAGTAAATTCCATAAAATAGGAA
This sequence comes from Medicago sativa, assembly GCF_051527215.1. NCBI lineage: Eukaryota > Viridiplantae > Streptophyta > Magnoliopsida > Fabales > Fabaceae > Medicago > Medicago sativa. The sequence continues at coordinate 18,710,004 of NC_140753.1, read as the reverse complement.
CTTTGCCAAAAATATTTGATGATGCAATTAAGTACAGTAGAGAAACGTATAAAAACGGATAGACAAACATGACAGTGAAAGAAATATGATTAATTTTTATCACAAATACAATTTAGATGCAGGTGATGTTTGTGTGTGTTTTGGGGGATTTACTTCACCCACTTTATTTTGTCAAAAGTAAAAGTAACAACGGCTAAAATTGAAAACTAGACAATTATTTCGAATTTCTCGATTATAAATAAATAATTAAATTATAATTAATTAAAAGAACATTAAATTTGTTGTATATAACATGTGGGCATACATACACAATTTTTGTAACATTGTACATATGAATGATTTCCCTCATAAGAACAACTAAAGGTTATTGCTCTAATAACTGTCCAAAAAGATCACCACTTAACCATTGAAGTTAAGCCTCAAAGTCCACCATTAATTTGTTCAACTTCTTGTTGCTTATTTTCTGTTCAATGTAACTCTTTCCATAGTCATCACTGCACAACATTAAAAAAAAAAACTTTAGTTGAATTATTTGTCCATATAGTCAAAATCAAATAAAACAACCTTAAAACTAAATGAATGAGTCAAATGTTTGACCATAAAACAACCTTATTTGAACACCTTTATAAGTTAAAATGTTTGACCATATAATTCAGTCATACCTTTGTGGTAAGGAAGAAGATGTGGTAGGTGTTAACTTATGTGCAAGCTGAACGGCGTCGTCTTGAGTATTAACAATGTGATTAAAGCATAAATAACGACCGTACGATGAGACATCCTCGTAGACACAGATGTGAGTATCCACCAAAAATCCTAAATCAACGGTCACAAAGACACCATCCTCGTACATTTCAGCAGCTCCTCTCAAGTAAGGGTGTTTGATAGAGAGATCATGTGTCATCAATAGTCCAGCATTGATTGATACCATATTCACTCCTCTGTCCATTGCTAAGGCAAACGCTGTTTTCTCTGCTAGTGTCTTTGACATCCCATGCCATAACTGTTTGTTTGTACATTTCAATCAATTATTAACTTTTTCTATATTCAATAGGTAATCAATCTATTTTTCATGCTTGTCAGTTGTGTAGTCACAATCGATGACCGCATGCAGTCATACAATTTTATGACCGCATACAGTCAACCACACCACATTAGAATCATCTGATCTGATCGGACAATCAAAATCACAATTTTATGACTGCATGCAATCAGCCACATCAGAATCATCTTATCAAAGGACAAAATTTTATGACTGCATGCAGTCAACCACATAAGAATCTTATCAAAAGACACAATTTTATGGTTGCATGCAGTCACCACATCAGAATCATCTTATCTGATCGGACAATCAAAATCACAATTTTATGACCGCATGCAATCAGCCACATCAGAATCATCTGATCAAAAGATCAGACAATCCAAATTTCAAACTTTAACCTATTAAATTTAAACAAAAATGTGATTGAGCATTGATGTTTCGATAATTTGATCTTGATCGAACGATCTAGATGTATACCCACAATCTAAATAATTTTTTCATGAGTCATGTAGATTTATTTTATTTATTGTGTGCATCATCAATTTAATGATTGAATAGAAGTCTTGGACAGTAGGACAAGTCCAAACACAATGTTTAAAGTATAGTACTATTATATACCTTGAATTTGCGACAGAAATTGACATCACTCCAATGTATTTCATCCAAATCAGGTTCTATGGTCTTACGATCTTCCCTCCAAACCACAGCAGTTGCGGAGGATGTGAACACAACTTTATCTATTGTTTCTGTTTGAGCACAAGCTTCAAGCACGTTGTGTGCTGCTCTAACTTCCACGTCAGCCATATATTCCTGTTCATTACCGACACATGTTATCATCAATTAGAAAACAATAATGCAGTGTTTTAGTCAACTATGGTAAAAACAAATACTTCTACATGGGATGAACTTACAAAAGATTCTGATATGAGAATGCTAATTTACATATAAAAAATTCTCTGTATAAAATATTTGCCTATGTTTTTGTAGCAACTCTTTAAATTAATCACAATAATGCTATGATTGACATAAAATTAATTGTATACTATCATTCTATCAAGTTGCCATAACAAAATTTGGATCATTGCATGTGTTCCACATTGCGTGCAAATATCAAAATTTCCATCATGATTGATTAGTAACAATTTAATAGATAATTGCTAATATTTTTATAGATAATGTTGATATAATCATACACTTATACTTATCATACAATTAAATAAGCACGTTATTAGAAGATTAACCAGCTTAAATGACTAAGACATATTTGGTCAAGGACTATGACATAACTTTAACAAATAAATCATCATCATCAATTATAGTACAAACCAAATTACAATAATTTGCTTAGTTGTCATGGCCTTGGCGTACGAAAAGGGTATTGATCAATCCCAGAAGTAGAAGAAACTAGAGTTAAGAGGGAACAAGCAAGTGAGTAACTCAGGCAAATGGTGCCTACCACGTGCACCAATAAATGGTGTTTGCTTGCTTGCTTGTTTTCATAAAGCACTAATACAAATTTAAAGGAACTCTACTTTTTCATATCACACAACAGCTAGAGCTAGCTAGCAACAGCAAAAAAAAACTCATGCATTAACTCTTCAACTATTCTTACATCATCAATATCATTTTTTATTGCAAGACTTGTCCAAGAAGATAGTACTTCCAAAATCCAAATTTCTATGAAATTTGATCTATATGCTTAAAACTTTTTTTAATGTAAATATAAAAAATTGTAACATAAACATTGGTTTAATTCTAGATAGACTCTTAAGGCATGTATAATGCATGATTAATATTAATATAATATAAAATAAATTTATCTAACTCAAATTTGTATATGAGAAATATAGAGCAAAAACAAGCTAAAAGATTAAAAAGTTAAAAAGGGTGTTTTTGTTTTTGCTTACATCATAATTGGGCTGGTCAAAGGGAGGTTCAAATGAGTAAAACAATCCAGAGCAACCTCTAAGAGCATCAATTATGCTATGATAATCAAAAGGGTCTGATCGAAAAATCTTTAATTTATCAGAATCAGCTGAAATCCCATTGAATGGATCTTCTCCTGCATAACCAAAGCAGAACAATATCAACAGTCTGATCAATTGTCCCAATGAACTTAGCTCGATTGATAATAATATTGGGATATGCAGTGACCAGAGTTCGAATCTCGAATTCTCCACTTATTCATTTAAGATGAATTTGACAACAATAAAAAAACATTTAATAACATAATATGTACCATATTGTTGAATGGATGCATGAACGGTATATCCTCTTTGAAGAAGTCTTTGAACAAGGCTAAAGCCTAATTGACCTGAAGCATCCATGACACAAACAGTATGACTAGTTATGTCAAAAGAAGGTGCCATATTCGTTTGTGTGTTTGTTCCTAGTTGAAAGATTATGAGAAATGATGAAAATAAAACTGTTGGTTTTTGTTTTTGTTGTGTCTTTTGTTGTTGTGTGTTGTTGTTGTAAGAAAGAAAAGAAAGGTTAGAGTTAGATTATATAAAGAAGGTTAGGGGCGGCTAGTGAACGCATTGAAAGAGTGTGCAGGGTAGATAGGTAGGAAGGAGGTAGTTGTAGTTTGATAGATGGACACGCGCACACCCCCAAACCAAAGGGCAAAGAGACAGATAGAAAGAAAAAAGAGAAAGGGTGGTGTCTTTGTTCTATGATTGACAATATTTTAATCCACGTATACAGATAGAATATTGAAAAATACTTGATAAGGTCTTTGTGTTTTTGAGGGAGGGGGTGTTGATAAGGATATAAAATTAATATACTTGCCATGTTTCAAACCTTTTGATGGCTACCTTCCTTCGGGTTCCACTTTGGTGCCATTAATGGCACCAATGGCACCATCCAATTCCATCTCCACCACACACACACACATCACTCACACATCCCCACGCGGACCCACACACATCAACGGCCAGGATCTCCCCAATGGCACCAATGACACACAAGCTATGTCACTGAAGTATTTTCCCCTTCCTTCTAATTCTTACTCTTTTTATTATTTAAATATATAAAGGTTTTCAATATTAAGTAATAAAATATTGTACTTGGTCAAAATATATAGTAAATGGTTTATAATTTCTTTTGCTAATTTCCCTTTGACCACTTGGTGTATTCAAAAAGATGAATTATTTCTTTTACATGACTTAATTATTTTTATTTTTTTTTTGACGAATTACATGACTTAATTATGAATATTGTCATATTAATTATTAATATAATCAATATATATATATATATATATATATATATATATATCAATATATACATATATCAATATATAAATATATAATTATGTTTTATACCATGGTTAACCAACTAACCGGTTTATTAGGATGTGGATGAGCAAAAACTCCATTTGAAGTGGGGAATGAAGACGAAGAAAAGAGACATTTTTGATGGTAGGGACGGGGAGAAAGATAGTACTCCCGCCCTAGCAATGATAGTCTTATTTGAGTCACTTACAGTAACAAACACTAAATATGACAACAAAAACTAATTTAAAATTTCATATTTCATTCATCCCTTGTTAAAAAAAGTTGAAATTTTGTAAGAGAGATTTATAGTACTAAACATGACTGCCAAATAATTTAAAATTTTAAAGGATAAACACGCGTTAACTTAAAAATATGGACCAAAAATATTTGCGGGACAATAATATGTTGAAAAAATTTAGAAGGACAAAATCGCGAAATTTGAAAATTTTATATGGATCAAAATCTTATTTGATCATATTTATTAATACCACTTTTATCGATATAAAATTAATAATATACTTTTTTTATCAAGTTGTTTGCTAGCTAGAAATTCCTTTTTTTTCAAGGAGAATAAGTGGGGCGTTTGGGGTTCGAATAGCGACACATGCATATATAATCCAATATCCCTAACAATTGAGTTAAACTCACCGAGACATTTATAATATTTTACTTTACCAAAAAAATTCCCTAAAAAATAAATTTGATGATGTAGAAAATATTGACATTAATAATTAGTTGACACTGTAAAAATATTTTTTATTAAAGACACAACAATAAAATCCTTGTTTTGTTTTAATGAAAACCTATAATTAGTTGACACTGTAAAAATATTTTTTATTAAAGACACAACAATAAAATCCTTGTTTTGTTTTAAAGAAAACCTTCAATTTAAGTAGAGACCAAAATATTACTCTTAATTAGTGATCCTAATTTTGCCTTTTTCACTTTGGGTGTATGTGAAGCAACCTCTAGGATTTGAAATAAAAGGCAAAGAAGAAAATGTGTATAAGTTTCATAAGGTTCTTTATGACTCGAAACTAGCTCCAAGAGCATGGAACAAAAGAAATTAGCAAAAGAAATGCAGTGTTTAGCATGGTGTATATCTTAAAGAAAGTGCATATGACAACTTATTGCTCATATACTTATATGTGGATGGCTTTGTGGTAACTGGTAGCAAAAAAGCTGATATAGAAGAATTTAAATTGAGAATGAAGTCCAAATTTGAGATGACAGAACTTCTGAGACTAACGTACTTTTTAATAATGGAATTTCTGGAAACTTAAAGGTCTAGTTATGCATCAAGTGAAGTATGTTACTCAACATTGATAGCAAGCAAGTCTGCGATATATCAATTTAGCTAAGAGTCCTATCTACCATGGCAAGAGTCAACACACAGAAACAAACTTCCATTTTCTTAGGGATTAAATCAACAAGAACAAGCTAATAGTTGAGTATTGTCCTACATAAGACCAGTTGGCATACTTGTTCACAAAAGTTGTGAAGAGGGACCAATTTTTTAAGCTAAGAAGATATATAGGAGTGGTAAATAAGACTGAGTTAGTTAGCTAATTAGTTGGTTAGTTAGTTTGTTAAAGATTAACTTGATCATATAGTTTACTTCTTAGTCAAGTAAGCTATAATTAGTTAGCATAACCCACATAAAAGGTTAATGCATTGTGTATCTCACAACTTGTCCATTCAATGTAATTTACATAGTTTCATTCGTAGTACTCCCTCATACTTTCTCTAAATTTATTGATATTCATCTCGCATATTAGTTTTAGCTTGGCTTTACATCCAACAAAAACCACGTTAACACATAAGCTGAATTATGTTGCTTTTGAAGATCACGGTGGAGCATGCATTTGAACGCGAGAAAGGAGTGTTAAACGTACATCCAAACACATGTTAATTTTTTTTTACAACTTTTTATTACTTATCGCAGTTTGTTTATTTTTCTTTCACGCAAAAAGTTTAGATTAATAATTGAATCCTCTCACGCAATCCGTTTGGTTTAACTGCCTAAAAAAAGATTAATTGAATCCTTTGAGCTCTATTAAAAAGTAGTAATATTTTAATAAGGAAAGCAAGAAGGATTTCGCTTTATATTTAGTAACTTTCTTTTTCTTTTTAGGAAATATTTATTTAATTAGTGAATTATTTTTTTTAGGAAATACGTATTTAATTAACGTTCTAGTCAGATTTTTCATTTTCCTGGAGGGATGGGAATAGGTCAGGCCGGCCTACAGGGGTCTACGACCTAGCCTAAGACAGGCCAGACCAGGCCAGACTTTTTTCTAAAATAGAGAAGGCCTAGGCTTTTTTTTAAAGCCTATTTAGCTTAAAAGGTCAGGTCACAAGCCTCTCAAAAAGCCTCTTAAGCCTATTAGGCCGGCCTATTTAAGTAATATGAATAATATTATTTATCATTATATTATATTTTGTACTTTGAATTAAAATATAAATTTGTAAACTTTTTCAATAATTTAAGCTTCATTAGTATACATTAATTTTTTTGCATATATAAATGTATTATTATAAACTAGAATAGAAATATGATACAATATATAGTCAAATTTTCTAAAATCTCGTGTTGATCATCAAAAAAGAGTTTAATCTAATTGAACTATTAGTTCGCTAGTCCATTTAAACTTATACTCCCACCGGTCACATATATAAGCAAAAAAGTATTTTTTAGGTTCATTGAATACATAATGTATTTGGTCTATATATAGTCCAAATACATTAAGTATTGAATGAATTTAAAAAGTACTTTTTTGCTTATATATGTGACCGGATGGAGTATCACACTGCTTATTTAAAGATGTTCATAACATATAGGCTTTTAAACAGGCTAGCTAGTAGGTCGTATCAGGCTTTCAGAAGGCCAGACTCAGGCCTTAAAAGTAGGCCTATGACAGGCCGCAGGCCAGACTTAGGTTTTTAAAAAATATGGCAGGCCAGACTTAGGTCTTGCAAAGCCTAGCTCGGCCTAGCCTATTCTCATCCCTGTTTTCCTGTATTCTCAATAGAAGGCTTAATAAAACAGAGAAAAGATTAAAACGAGCTAAGTAACCCACTAAACCAGTGACCCGGTCCAAACTGGACTCGTTCCAAAGATTCGTCTTTCAATTGTGATGGCGTTCATGCATTTGTTATGGGCAAGGTCAAGATTACAAGCTGACTAGTGGAAAACCACTTTTTCACATATTATATAATATATGATAAATAATAATGATTTTTTTAGGGAAAAATAATAATGATTTAAATTAGGTAAATTGCATTATTAATCTCTAAACTTCATTTTAGTTAATGTTTTTATGTCCTTGTGAACTTAATTCAGTTCGTATAAACAATGCATAATATATACAAGATCCGGGGTTCAAACCCCGACCACCACCCAAAAAAAAGTTAACGTTTTTATCATTTATCTTCTTCCTTTTCCATTTCAATCCTTTAAACTTTTTAAATGTTTATAATATTATCCTTTTTTTTATAAGATTTGTCTAGAAACCCAGAAATGTATATCATGTTTATGTTTATCCCCATCTTCATCAAAAATCTATTTCTTAAAAAGAAAATCAAATCTTAGAAATAAAAACGCAACTCATCATCTTCAACAACAATAACATCATCAAATCCCCAAATAAAAAACTTACATTCATAAAAAAAAAATATCATCCAAAATATCACAACATCTTCATAAAAAGTCAGAAATAATACAAATCATCAAAGTGAAATTAAGTATTTGTCGTGGAGATGTTATGATCCAAAATATCATATGGGACACGTGTCACTTGATCTAATAATTAAAGGAATAATATTTTCTTAACCTCTATAAAAGGGACCAATGATTGGAAGAAAGGGTATGAAAGAAAAATGATGAAAGTCTCTCCTCTCTTCCTTTGGTACTCTCTAGTAGAGTAATTTCTTCTATCTTTTCCTTTATCCTTTATGTACTAAGAACATCAATTTAATTGAGAAGCTAAATCTTTTAATTCAAGTTCATAGCAGTACAAATACTTTTGCCAAGTTGACTTTGTTGTCCAGTAATTTGTGGTTGCTTAGGGCGTGTGCCATGTTCTGTTGTGGGTTTTCTGTGTTGGTGGAAGCAATTGATTCATGTGTCATGTTCTGCTATGGTTTTTCTATTCCTCTCAATGTTCACAACTTGATATCTACAAGCTTGACTTCAGAATACACACAGCTGACAATGAAAGTTAACTCTTGTGGCACGAGCTATTTTTTCCTTCCTCAGAAGACTTTACAATTCATACAATGGGATCCGGGTGGATGCTATGTGTTCATCGGGCAGTTCTATGTGTTTTGGAAGCCTCTTGGAAGGTTGCTCCTATCAGCCAACAACATTAGGTTAACTTCAACCTTGAGGTCAAGGTTGATTTTAATGGGGGGAGTAATGTTATGATCCAAAGAGGAATGCTATCTACCATCGCCCAAACAGTCGCTTTTGCTACTCTCCCAACCATTGGGCCACGTGACTGACTTTTTACAAAAAATTAAATCTGTTAACCGGCTTACTGGCTCTATAGGTTTAGAAACACCGGTTCTTTGTAAAATAAAATAAAAATAAAAAACTATTGTTCTGCAACCAAATGGGTTCAAGGAGACACCAAAGGGACTTTTCTATGTCTTTCTCAAACACAGTACTAGATCTGAAGGAAAGTCACACATCTTAAGAAGAAGATCCCATAGCAGCATATAGAAGAACCTCATCTTAAGGGGCTTTTTGTTTTCAATATTCTCTTATGTGTACCTGGCCCATTGAATTTGCCATCTCAAATGCTCCAATTAAGCTCTCTATTGTTCTTCGGATTGAAGAGTGAAGTGGTAACATTAGGAGGAAATGGTAATTTGTCATTACAAATCGAAAAATTGGATTCATAGTTATCACTTATCAGCATGAGAGAATGAATTTATTGAGGATTGATTGTTTATGGCAATAATTTGACCTGGGCATTTAAGAAATTTGGGAAAAGATTTGTTTTTTAGTTGATTTAGATGCTGAACTTGAAGGTCTCCTGCTCAAACACAAACACCTCACGACCTCCTGCTTCTTTATTGCATAATATGGGTTCTTTCATCTTTGAATATTTAAAAAATGAGTTCTTTTATATTGAAAAAAAAGTCTCTTTCAGAAGCAAAGGTTATCTCTCTCTTCTTCACTTACAATGATTTTGCCGTGTTGATCTCGATGATGAAGGCGGTTGCCGCCGCTTTGTTGTAAACAGCGATTTGGGTGTCCAGGAATGAGTGGAGAAGAAATAATTAAAATAATCAATTACATTAAATGCAACCGGTTGCCTGTTACAACAAATTTTCATAAGAAAGACGTGGACCAATAGAAAAGCAGGTGTTCAAAAGCGCTTGAGAGAGCAACTGCAGCTAGCATTATCCAAAATATCATATGGGACACGTGTCACTTGATCTAATAATGAAAGGAATAATATTTTCTTAACCTCTATAAAAGGGACCAATGATTGGAAGAAAGGGTATGAAAGAAAAATGATGAAAGTCTCTCCTCTCTCCCTTTGGTACTCTCTAGTAGAGTAATTTCTTCTATCTTTTCCTTTATCCTTTATGTACTAAGAACATCAATTTTAATTGAGTTCAAATCTATCAATTTTACTTTTCATTCAATAATCAATTCACAATTATCAAGTTTATTACACTCTCAATTTTGAGATCATTACAGGAGATTTTTAATAAATTGGGTATTTTATTATGGAATTTGATGTTGTTCTAGATGAAGATTTGAGATGTTTTTGAAATCCTGGAATTTTATTGATGATTTAAGTTTTTGAAGAAAATGGTGATGAAGATAATATGAATTTATGGAAAAAAATTTATACAATTTTTAGTGTTTATGGGCTTTTCTTGACAATTTTTAGTGAAAAAAAATAACAACGTCATTACATCACATTTAAAAAGATAAAGAATTGAAGTGGAAACAAAAGATAAAAGACGAAAACCGGAATTAAGTTATAAGAGAATGAAGTAATTTTGCCTTTAAATCATAGTAAAACTTTGTGTGCATAAATTTAATCATATTTTACCAACTAAGTATTTGTGGATGTATATTAAGAATTAACGTAGTCAAAATGAAATCATTGTGCAATTTCAAAAATACATGTGTAATTTTTTTTTCTTTTCATTTTTGATGCATTGCAATTAAAGTAATAATAAAGTACTATTATTAATATAATATAGTAATATAAAAATGGATGACCTCTGAAAAAGTTCTTGTGTCACACCTCTTTTCTTGTTTAAAAAAATATAAATATTAATACAAAATATCCGATATTGTGATTGGTTAGGCCACTTTTGTGGCAAGACACATGTTCATGGTGCATGTAAGATAAGTTGTATTTTTCATGTAATGCACAACGTTAAAGTGGATGGTTGCATTCATTGACATGTTGCAAGATTCATGAGATGCAAGTGACATGTTGCACACTTTGAGTTTTGCACGGAAGACAAGTGGTTTGTCGCATGTAAGGAACTATGGTTTACCTCTTCAATAAATGGCAAGCTCATTTGCACAATTTCATTATCCTATCCCATCAATTAGTAACACAACAACAAGAATAGCGCTTGCGGAGAGTGAGAGGAAAAATATAGAGAGGAAATATAGTTTCTCATGTGAGGTTTCTCCTACCTAGTGTTAGTATTCTCCTATTTTAAGAGAGAGTGTACTTTGTCTATGCTTATATTTAGAGAGAGATTTTGTAATTTCATCCACTTAGTGAAAGTTCTCTACTCTTGTCCCGGCCCGTGGTTTTTCCCCTTATATGTTGAGGGGTTTCCACGTAAAATATTGCATGTTCAATTCTTTTTTTCTCGTATCTTATTTTAGTTGCGTGATTATATTTTGTTACTCTGGTACCCAACATGTGCACTCAATATTAATAAAAAATACTATTGGAGTTTAACACAAGTGATTGATACACATATTGTGTAAGACCATCTACAATGAGGAGTCCTTCCCCTATTAAGCATCATTGTAAATAGGCACCCCCTTTGTGACACCAATGAATATGGTGCTTATGCAGGTGGGTGCTTGTATAGACACCCTCTCTCTCCTATTACTCATGCGTCCCACATGTACAATTAATTTTATTTTTTTATATATTTAATTATTGTATTATTTTGATAATAAAAAATGATGTTGCAAGGAATGAAATACATAATGGTCCTCATCCAAATCTTTCCCCGTACCTACAAAGGAGAGCACAAATTCAAGATAGACAAACTCATCTTCAACATGATCTTGTGGAGCATATTTGACAACGTTTTGAGAGTGATAGTCAACAAGATTTGTTGTTATTTAAAATATGCAATTTTTCATCATTCATGTTATATTGTTTTTTTAAGTTTTAACTTTTTCTTGAATTATTAATAAAAATAAAATAAAAATGTTCGCTTTTTTAATAATTTATAATTAAATTATTTCAATATTTTAAAATTATATGATTATGAATGAGTATAAAAATTATTGTTAAAATGTAATGATATAGAGTTATTGTTGGGACTCAATTAATAATTATTTTGAGGTGCTGTGTTGGAGAGATTGGGTGCTTATTACGTATTAATTATAAAACGAATGACGTGTACAGTCGAGACCCATTTAAGCACCCAAATGGGGTGCTGCATTGTGGATGGTCTAAGTATTATAAATTACATGGTATCGAGTTCAATTCCTACTAATAAAAAAATATTAATTAATATTATAAGACCATCACCTTAATTGCCGGACCATGGAGTTGGGTGGTTGCTTCCCTCGACTTGATGATCTCAAATGCAGAGATTAAATTTAGATCTTTCTTATGCATATAGTTTTTATTGCATTCGGTCCATGAGGGGCTTTAGGGTACTACTACTAGAAGGGTTTCAAGCAGTTTTTCATCAGAAGCAACTTTAAGCTATCATAATATTAGTGATTAGTGATTAATAATACTCTCTTAACCCTATCCCAAAGATTGATCATGCATGTAAGGCAAGAGATTTTCGTCCGATTGGTATTTGCACCGTGTCCTACAAATTCATTAGTCAAATGCTAGCTCAACGACTTTGGGAGGTTATGGAATTCCGTGTTGGCCCCACTTTATACACTTTTGTTGTCCCTAATCGTTACGGTACTGATACTATAGTATAAAAGGTTGTGCATTCTATGAAGATTGAGAAAGGGAAAAAAGGTTGTATAGATTGGAGATTTGTGGAAAGTTACTTTAGAGGATATTTGACTTTCCCCAAATCCATTTCTCTCATTGGCATTGTTTGTCAACCTGAAAAGTGGAAGTGTTTTGGAATGAGGGAGGCTGATGACATGCTGTCATTACGTAATTTTTAGGACTAAATTTGACATTTTGATAGAATTCTAAGCAATATAAAGTATTCAAGAGGTGTTAAAAGCAAGAAAATTGGAACAACTGCAAGCTGCCAATCGTATTGCGATTTTCACCATCGCAATACGATTTCTTGAAGTCAGAACACATGTTTTTGAAGGAGCTTCATCGCAGTACGATCCAACCAATCGTGATACGATTGCAAGATGGGCTTGGAAGGTAATTAGGGTTTAATGAAGCAATCGTGGTACGATTTATGTCATCGTGGTACGATTTTGGGCGAGCAGAATTGCCTATTTAAGCTGAAGTCAGTCTCAAACAAAGGGGATTACGATTTTGGAGAGCTAAAGTGCGATTTTAACACCCAGAAGGCTGCAGAGGAGAGGATTTCATCATCTCTAACCCAGTTTATGTATGTTTTAATTCTTCCATTGATTATGCTATTTGTAAACTCAATTATGAGTAGCTAAATCTCTCAGAGATTAGGTCAGAGATGAATCTATGTAACCCTAATTGATATATGTTGTTGTGAAACTCTATTAGTTATTAATGATATTCTAGTTTTTATTCAATTCAATTGTTCTTAATGCTTTTTATATCCTGATCAAATATAAACATGATTTAGTGAGAACGAATTACTACTGACCATAACTTTCGACTTAGACCTAATTGAATTGTTCTAATAAACATGGTTAGTCTAGGAGTAGATAATCGTTTGTTAGTGATATTAGGTTAACGTTCATAAAACCTTCAAGGATTATTAGACCACCTAAGGAATTAGGGGTTGTAGTTTAAGAAGAGGGTCCTAACTCAAGGGATTGATTAGGGCTAATTTGTTAACTATCGTGAAACTAGAGAATCATTAGTAATAATATGTGCAGTAACCAATTAGGGGAAACATAGAGGATTCGACAGACCTAATCTCATCTCTCTCCATATTTTCTTAATCAAATCTATTTTCTCTTATTTGATTTCATAAAATCAAACCAAATTTACTGCCTAGTGGCAAACCAAAATAAACTTTACACATCCTATTTCTATAACGCAATTGAATAATTGAAGTTAAAAACAGTCCTCGTGTGATCGATATTTTTACTACTTCGATAGTATTTGATGCACTTGCCAATCGTCTATCAGAGGCTCTATAAGAATTATCACCGTCAAGAAGAATTTGTCAAGGGGATCTTAACTCTCATCTCTTGTTCGTTTTTTGCTTGTGGAAACCCACTAATCTTTCCTCAAATGATCCTTATTTCTCTCATTTATACTTTGCTGATGATATAACCTTATCTGCTGAGGCTATCATGGTTGGCATATGTTATTTCTACATGACTATTTGTTTTTTGGAGCTTTGGACAAGATCAAGCTTATTCTTTCCAAGAACTAACTACATTGGAATGTTCGGACGTAATTAGCATTTGAATAAAGAACTGATGACCTGGTTAAATACCTTGGTGTACCTTTAATCCATCACAAGGTTTGTCGTGATTCTTTCCAAAGTATTATTGACAAGATGGACAAACGAATAAACTCTTAAAAAGAAAGGAATCATTCCTTTGTTGAGAGTCACCCTCACTAAATAAGTTTTGTATGTGCTCCCTACTTATATCATGTAAATTTCTTATATTCTAAGCAGGGGCAGACCCAGATATTGTATTTTGGTGTGGCAAAAATGTGAAAGAATCTATGAATTAAATTATACTAAAAATAATAAATAATATTGTTTGATTCAATACATTTACAATAAAAAAGTGTCTATAGACGAAACTGCAACTACAATGCAAGTACAATACAATAACAAAAATTTATTTCAAAGCCATAACAACAAAATATGTCAAGTGTTATTAGTGTCTTGACATAAAATCAACAATAATAAAAAAAGAATATTTTATAAATAATTCATCACATAAAAAAAGTGTATATTTATAATCACAAGTATAATAAAAAGAATAAAATATATTTTTGTTTGATAAAAAAATATAATATTATTTAAGTATATTTTAAATTAAAAAAAAAAGGATTCCACCAAAAAAATAAATAAAGAGAGAAGGATTGTATTGATTTTGATACAAATTTTTTTTTTTTATATAAAAAGAATTTGTGCTTTATTTTTACAAAAAATTAGGACATATGAAGAGCAAGGCATATGGGCTAAGGACGTTTTCACAAAACTCACAGGAGCGCAAAAGTTCACTGCTGACAATTAAAAGAAAATCAAGAGAATTGCAAAAATTCCGATGAAGCGATGAAGGGAATCGGACTGAAAACATTGAGGCAAAGAGCCTCTGGTACATACCACTACAACACGCAAGATAAGTTAACAAAAGTAGCACAAAATAATATTTATCATATATTCCCTCCTGTCACTATTATTAGCGAAAATCAACTTTTTAGGTTCATTCATTAAATGATGTATTTGGTCAATAATATAGACTAAATACATCATTTAATAAATGAACCTAAAAAATTGATTTTTGCTTATAATAATGACCGGAGGGAGTACCTTTAAACTATAATAGGCCTACATACTTATTAAAAAATGGGTAATAATCTGGTGTGGCAACTGCCACACCACACCTTATGGTGGGTCCGCCCATGATTCTAATATCTATGTGTGACATGATTGATAAAAAAAAATTCGGTATATTATATGAGGGATGATCTTTACCACCGCAAGTTTCACATGATCTCTTAAAATGATTTGTGTTGACCGAAAGAGAATGGAGGGTTCGAAGTTGGAACTCGATCAACAAATTTGGTCAAGAGAAATGTTAAGGTCACATCCTCTAACACACTCTAAATAAAACTTCCCACATCATCCAATATTTATATTCCATTAACCAATAACTTATTCTCCAAGTTGCTGAACGAAAATGCGACTAAAATTATTTGTTGAATGTAAAAAAAACTGGCACTATCATTCTCCCTTCCGTCTACCTTTCCGAGTCCTCGTCATCCTTGCTTCGCAGCGCCATCGTCCTTCTCAAGTCGCAGCACCATCGCCCTTCATGCGTTTTATCCATTTTCTCGACTTGGTCTGATATGCTTTGTCCTCAACTTGCCATAGTCCCAAAGCAGCGCACCATCCTCCCTCTGTCAAACGGTACAAACAAGTAACAATGTTTTCTTTTTTCATTTGATTTTTGCAATTGATTATTGATTTTGTTTAGAAGTATTATGAAATCATATGATTCATGACTTTGGTTCATTTGTTTGTTGTATTCTTTTGTTTTGGTTCATGTGTTTCTTGTATTCTTATGTTTGTTTATATGCAATATTTTGGTGCGCGTCTAGATGCTATTTAATAGAGTTAGAGACCTTCTTAGATATTAATAATCTCAAAGACTTATTTGAAAACGCTCTATAAAATAATGTTCCATTAAACTTTGAAAAGGAGAAGTAAATTTTTTTTTTCCTTCTGCAAATGCGATGATTAAAAAGGGAGTATTAACTCATAGTTGACAAGTTTACCCCCAATGCATGTAAGTTGAATACTTTTTAAAAGTATTCAACTTTTTTAAAGTTTAAAAATTGTTATTTTTAATATAAAAAAGTAATTTTGAATATAAAAATTAACTATTGTTCTAATTAGAAGACTTGTTAGCATCAACTTGTAACTATTAATTTTGTAATAATACTAGTGTTTTCTCTAAAGATGAGTTCTGAGAAAAATAAGGATATGATCCTTGTGCCTATCTCAAAAATATGTATGAATGATTCTCTCTAGATTTATTAACTCGCAACGTGATGCATTGAACATGCACAACACAACCACTATCAAATGTGGACATTTTTTTCCCTCCATTCCTATCTGTGTACGAATATTTTATTCCTCCTACCTACTTCTATACTAACAAATGGGGTGGTCCCTCACAGATCATCACATGCAAGTGAAAGTTTCCTGCACTCACCACAATAGCAGGGAAATGGATTTCCAGCAATCGTAGCTGTCCGATCAATATCAACGATTAAGATCGTTTCGCAACGTGAAACTGACTATGTAAAGTGGAGTCGGATACGAAATCAAAGACCGAGATTAACTAATGCGTGAACTCGGACTGCAGGCGATCGCGATCAATTTTAAAATAGATTTCAAACAAAGTCATTTGACTAGTTTCACATTGAAAAACAGAATCTAACTAAAGACAAAGTAGTTATAATTATAAATTAACGCACTGAGCAAGATACAGATTACAGAACCAAGTTATAACTGTTGACTTCAAAAACTGTCACCAAAATCTAATAACATGGCTTCTTCTTCTTCATCATACTCCAATTCTCAATGGCTCTACGACGTGTTCCTCAGTTTTAGAGGGAAAGACACGCGTAGCAACTTCATTTCTCATCTACATGCAGCTCTTTCAAATGCAGGAATTAATGCTTTTGTTGACTACAAACTTCACAAAGGAACAGATTTGGGACCAGAACTATTGGGAGCTATAGAAAAGTCTCATATATCTATCGTTGTTTTCTCCAAATCCTATATCGAGTCTACTTGGTGTCTAAATGAGCTTGAGAAGATCATGGAATGACGTAGAACTCATGGCCATGTTGTTATGCCTGTATTTTACGATGTTGATCCGTCGGTTGTGCGTCACCAACAGGGTGGTTTTGGAAAAACATTGCAGGCAACTGCCAAAAAAAGGTACTTGGGAAGAGAATTGAGGGAAAATGTTCTGTCTAGTTGGAGGAGTGCACTCACCCAAGCTGCTAATTTGTCTGGTTGGGATGTCACCAATTACAGGTAAATGTAAATCAACACTTTATATTTGTTGGTTCTTTTGATATTCAATAATGAGGAGTTGTAGTTAGTGTGTGCTTGGTTCTATTGTAACAAATATTGATTTTAGGTCAAAGTGTGTTGAATGTGAAGTGTTTTATGTCTGGATACATTCACGTTTGGTACCAGGAACTACAATTCCTTGCTTCATGTTAAAATTAGTCTAGAGGCAAATCAATTCCAATCGACATCATACAAATATGCAAAAATCAATTTTAGAATTCTGAATTCACTTTTGGATCTCTCCATGGTAAATCCAAACATACACTTAGTAGTAACACTCTCTTTTAAATATTCTCTTATCAAATGAAATTTAACTTCCGTCTAAAGTGGGGAGAATGAATTTACTCAACAAGAGAGTACATGTTAGAGTATATGTTGTTCGTAGTTTTCTTTAAAAATATAGCTTAGTGTTTTAGCTTAAATGTTTCATACTTTATGCTCACTCAATGAGACAATGTCTGATATAATTGTTTATAACTGAAGGAGTGAAAATGAGCTGATGAAGCAAATAGTTGAGGACATTTTGACAAAGCTAGACATCACATTGTTATCTATTACTGACTTTCTGATTGGCTTGGAATCCCGTGTGCAAAAAATGACCTAGTTTATTGAAAATCAAACAAAGAAAGTTAGCATGATAGGGGTATGGGGAATGGGTGGATCAGGTAAAACAACCACAGCTAAAGCTATCTACAATCGAGTTCATCGCAAATTTGTGGATAGAAGTTTCATTGAAAATGTTCGAGAAGTTTGTGAAAAAGATAATAGAGGCATTATTCATTTACAAGAACAACTTCTATCAGATGTGATGAAAACAAAGGAGAAGATACATAGCATTGCAGTGGGGGAATATATGATTGAGAAAAGACTTAGGGGGAAAAGGGCACTCGTTGTACTTGACGATGTGACCACGGTTGAGCAATTAAAGGCACTTTGTGGAAATCCTAAATTTTTTGGCTCAGGAAGTGTATTGATTGTTACAACTAGAGACGCACGCCTACTGAGTTTACTTAATGTTGACTATGTTTGTACAATGAAAGAAATGGACGAAAACAAGTCCCTTGAGCTTTTCAGTTGGCACGCTTTTAGACAACCTAATCCAAGAAAGGACTTCAGTGAACTCTCAGTAAATGTAGTTTCTTACTGTGGAGGATTACCACTGGCTCTTGAAGTCCTTGGATCTTGCTTATATCAGAGGACAAAACCAGAATGGAAAAGTGTGCTATCAAAATTAGAGAGAATTCCCAACAATCAAGTGCAAGAGAAACTTAGAATAAGCTATGACGGTTTAAATGATGATACTGAAAAGGATATATTTCTTGACTTATGTTGTTTCTTTATCGGCAAGGAAAGAGCTTATGTTACAGAGATACTTAATGGTTGTGGACTTTATGCTGATATTGGAATAACCGTCCTCATAGAGAGGAGCCTTGTAAAAGTTGAAAAGAATAATAAGATTCGCATGCATGATTTGATACGAGACATGGGAAGAGAAATTGTTCGAAAAAGTTCGTCAAAAGTGCCTTCAAAGCGTAGTCGATTGTGGTTTCATGAGGATGTGCATGATGTTTTGACAAAAAATACTGTAAAGAACTTTCTCTCTATAAAAGTCTAAATTGTTTTCCTCATTTAAATATTGCATGGAAAATGTTGGATGCATGATTTAAATGTGTTTGTATCACAGTTCTCATTACAAATGTGTCTGAGTTGCACCTCTGCAGCTTAGTATATCCATTTCTAGCGAAGAAACTAAACTGGTTTCACCTTACTTTTTGCTGTTTTTTAGGGAACAGAATTTGTAGAGGGTTTGGTTTTGAAGTTGCAAAGAAGCAGTAAACTTTGCTTTTGTACTGATTCTTTCAAAGGGATGAAGAAACTGAGGCTTTTACAACTTGATCATGTTGACCTCACTGGAGATTATAGGTGTCTTTCTAAAGACCTGAGATGGGTTCATTGGCAAGGATTTACCTTCAACTATATACCTGATGACTTTTATCAAGAAAATCTAGTTGTTATTGACTTAAAATATAGCAGTATTCAACAAGTTTGGAACGAAACCAAGGTATAATATTTTCTTTTCAAAGTCAAAGTTGATGACAATATTTGGTTCCACCATTTTCTTCTCTAATTTTTATTATCATTTCTTATCTTCTTGCAGTTGTTGGATAAATTAAAAATCCTCAATGTCAGTCATTCTAGATACTTGAAAAATACCCCTGATTTTTCGAAATTACCGAATCTAGAAAGTCTTATTATGAAGGATTGTCCAAGTTTGTCCGATGTACACCCGTCCATCGGAGATCTCAAGAATATTCTTCTGATCAAATTGAAGGACTGCACGAATATTAGAAATCTCCCAAGGAAGATCTATCAATTGAAATCTTTGAAAACTCTCATACTCTCTGGTTGTTCAAAGATTGACAAGTTGGAAGAAGACATAATGCAAATGGAATCCTTGACGACGTTGATTGCGAAAGGTACATCTATAAAACAAGTTCCCTATTCAATAATAAGATTGAAAAGCATCGGATATATATCCCTGTGTGGATATGAAGGATTACCTCATGATGTTTTTCCTTCTATCATTTGGTCTTGGATGTCACCGAGCGTAAATTCCGTACTCCGTATTTCTCCATTTGGAGGCATATCATTGTCTGTAGTTTCCTTGGATGTAGAGAGTATTAATATGGACTACCAATCACCAATGCTTACCTGCCTTTCAAAACTTAGAAGCGTTTGGATTCAATGCCACTCAGAGATTCAACTAACTCAAGAATTAAGAAAATTTGTTAATGATCTATATGATGTAAAGTTTACCGAGTTGAAAACAACATCACATGGACCACAAAACTCAAATCTTTCTTTGAGATCACTTTTGATTGGAATGGGAAGTTTCCACCTAGTCATTGACACTCTTGGCAAGAGCATATCACAGGTTTTTCCTTTATCTCCTCACTTTATTAGTAATAAGAGAACCTGGAATAGTTTCCCATTGGTGTTTTTTTTTTACTTAAAAGCAAAAAGTCCCTAAATATATGGATTTATTTGAGTATATATCCAAAAAACCTTGATTAAATTATAAGTTTAGACTTGTAACATTGATGTGAAATAAATATTTTAAGATAATTATATCAGTTCCTTTGCCAGTTTTACTACATTCTATATCATCTTTCTTCATTCATATCTTTTTCAATTTTCTTTCAATTAGCTTACTGGTTTACACACAGGCGTTATTTTCTTAAACATATTCGCCTTTTGGCGTTTTGATCTCACAAAGAGTACATTTTAATAGGATATTAGTTAGTTACTAACATCTTTTATTAATCATATGCTCATGATACAGGGAATAACAACCAATGAATCAAGTGATTTTTTTCATTCCGGGTGACAATTATCCTTCTTGGTTAGCCTATAAAGGTGAAGGAACTTCTGTACTATTTCAAGTTCCTGAGGATAGTGATTGCTGCATGAAAGGAATAATCTTATGCGTTGTTTATGCATCAACATCTGAAAACATGGGAGCTGAATGTCTTACTGGTGTCTTGATTATTAATTACACAAAGTGCACCATCAAGATATACAAGCGAGACACGGTTATGTCTTTTAATGATGAAGATTGGAAGGGTTTAACATCAAATCTAGAGACTGGTGACAGTGTGGAAATCTTTGTAGCTTTTGGGCGTGGATTGATTGTTAAGGTCACAGCTGCATATCTAATATATGGCCGTGCTGTTAGTATGGAAACTGAGTCATCATTTAACATGAAAATGGATCCATCACAGGAAGATAACTTGCAGCCATCGCCTGAATTGAACTTACAGCCATCGCCGAATGTGAAAATGGAACCATCTCGGAAGCCAAATAAAGACATCTTTACAAGACTTGCAAAGAGAACAAGACAATGTTTGTGCTTGAACTGAAGTAGAGGTTTCAACAAATTTTGATCTGGCATACCGTTGTCCTAATATAGTATTCATTTGTTGTATGTGTTTTGCAACATTTTTCTAAGAATGAGGACTAATTGTAGCAGAGAATTCATGTTATTGTTTGTTTCAATTAATGTCTTGAAATGCATCTGACACTATTTATAGTATATACATCACTGTAAAAATCGTTTCAAACACAAGAAGTACCTCTCTAAATTTTTTGTTTTCTTTTATCTTCTTTGATAGTTTTAGTTTATACATCATTGGAATAATATGTGCAATTTTGGTGCACCTTTTTTTTACCTTTTTTAGTGAAATGATACTACTTTTGCAAATAACCGATATATTTGTGGCAAAAGAAAATTTTCTAGGCAACATTGCTTTTTCATTTGTCACATTCACAGTACTATTCCAAGTGCTACCCATACAAGGTCAATAAAAAATTGTGGATATCTCAATTTTGGTTCAAGCACAAACATTCTCCCACTCTCTTTGCAAATCCTATGAATATTTTTCCGTTTGGCTTCAGTAATGGCTCATTTTTTTTTTACAGTAAGTGATGGTTTGTACTTCCTCTTCAGCTGATGGCTCCGTTTTCACATTTGGTGATGGTTGCACTTCCACTTCATGTAATGGCTCAATTTTTTTATCAGTCGACGGGTCAACTTCCTCCATCATATTTGATGGCTCAATTTCCAAAGCATTCGACTAGTCATATACTAGATAGACACCTGTTTCCCTAATAGTCAGTCCATGTCCAATAGCTACGAAAATCTCCACATTGTCACAACCTCCAAAATTTGATATTAAACCTTGCCAATCTTAGTCACTGTGTCTTGCTTGTAAATCTGGATAGTGAATTTTGTGTAATTAATGATCAAGACACTAGGGAAACATTCGATTGCCAGGTTTTCAGATGTTGATGAATAAAGAACACATAAAATCATTCCCTTCATGGAAAAATCACTATTATCGGGCACTTGGAGAAGTACTGATGTTCCTTCACATTTATAGGCTAACCAAGAAGGATAATTGTCGCCCGGAAGAAAAGAATCTCTAGAATCAGGGGTTGGCAATTTCTGGATCATGAACATATGCTAAGTTATTTATACAACTCAAATAAGTCTATGCAAATAGACATTTAGTGTGGTTATAGTGTCAAAATAGTGTACTACACAGAAAAATATAAACAAGGAAACTGATCTAAAGAAAACAGGCGATGAAATTTCGTCCATACAGTTCCTTTCCACTTTCTTACAACCCAACTTTCACAGGAAACTGATCTAATAAACATTAGGAATATTACCGTTTTCAATTATGTAGAATAATTTGTCTCCTTTTCACACACAGTACTTGATTCTTCACGAATACAAAATGCTTGTGAGCCGACATATGAAACATCAAGAAACAAATGGTAAACGTTGTAGCAACATTTAGCTTACTGTTATGAATTCCTACTAATGTTGAGAGCAAAAAAACATCATATACTTGCACTTCTAAAACTCAATAATTGCAAAAAATTATCTAGTTATCTAATTCTTGTTAGATTGTAGTTATATGCTAAAAGAAATTTAAAAACAATTATTAAACTAGTGATTTCTATTGTGTAGTAGGAAGATCCAATTTATCATTCACATCATAATTTTATCATTCTGTTCCTCTTTCTTTTTCTTCTATATCATGAACTAACTTCACCAAAGACTTGAGTTGTTACATGAAGCCACATGAATGGAAATTTAGATTAGATTTTTAAAATGGACAACATAAAAATTCTTTGTACAAAGAGAAACACTTGTGAGATAATGAAACCAAACACAAAGTCCATGTTCAAAGACAAGCACTTGTGACATAATGAAACCAAACAGTTGTTTTCAGCCAATTGATGGGAAAAGTAAAAAATATTTTAAGAACAAACACAGTTGTTGTATCTTTAATGATCATGTAAGATAATAAAAGAAATTCAAAACACGATGTAGAGAAATTCTTAACGTATGGTCGGTCAATATATCAACTACATCCTCATGACACCACAATCAACTACGCTTCTCAGGCTCCTCCGGTGAATTTTCACGGACAATTTCTCTCCCCATGTCTCGTAGCAAATCATGCATTCCAAGCCTGTTATTATTTTCAACCTTTATTAGGCTTCGCTCTATCAGCACTGTTATTCCAATATCAACATGAAGTCCACAACCATTCAGTATCTCCGTAACATAAGCTCTATCCTTACCGATAAAGAAACAACAGACATCAAGAAATATATCCTTTTCCATAGGATCCCTTAAACCATCGAAACTTATTTTTAGTATCTCATGTATTTGATCATTGGGTATCTTTTCTGGCTTTGATAATGCACTCTGCCACTCTTGTTTTCTCCTCTTGAACAAGTAAGACCCAAGGACTTCGAGAGCTAGTGGTAGTCCATCGCAGTAGGCAACTACATCTCTTGAGAGAATAGCGAAGTTTTTTGTTGGCCTTGCCTCCCTAAAAGCATGAAAACTGAAGAGCTTAAGGGACTCATGCGCATTCAATGCCTCCGCTTCATATATAAAGTCAACTCCAAGGATATCAAGTAGACGTGCATCTCTTGTTGTGAAATTCTCTACTGCTTTTAGAATTCTTTCAGCTGGCCCCTCTAATAAATCCAAAGGAATTTCAAAACCATCCACTCTCTTTTTCCCATATATGAAACCTATGTTGGGATTTTTAAGTGAATCGTCAAGAATGCATCTTAATAAAAAAATAAAAAAAAATAAAAACAGCAGGATATGTATTTTGTTAGCTTTAGGTTCTGTTTGGATAAATAGTTTAATTAAGCGATTACAGCATAAGTGTTTATGTATAAACTAATATTGTTTCTATAACAAACGATAAAATAAAGTCAAATTGTTTTCATATAAACTATGAGCTGGTTTCATAAGCTACATTGGAGAGATTATAGAAATCAGTTGAAAACAGCTTTTGTAAAAAAGCTGAAAACGGCTTATGAACATGCCATAAGCTGTTTTCTTAAGCTCTCTCAAATAGTCTCACAAGTGCCTATGCAAGTAGGTAAACTCAAATAAAACAATGGAAACATTAATGTTTAAATCCTTTAACAGCATGCTCTCACAAATAATCTCACAAGTGCTTAGGTATAAGCTATTTCTATATCTATAGCAAAAGATAAAATAAATTCAAATAGTTTTCATATAAATTATAAGCTGGTTTTATAAGCTTTTTTGGAAAGATTATGGAAATGCTGAAAACACAAATTATGTACATGTCGTAAGTTGGTTCCATAATCTCTCCCAGACAATCTCACAAGTATTTATGCCAGTAAATTAACTCAAATAAGTCAATTATCTATTTATCTTCCATAAACCCTATTGCTGGATCCTCATACAGCTTTAGCTCTATTGGTCTATATTTAACCATTTCAGCAACTTGACTCGCTTGCATATCAAGGTATTTGGAGTTTAAACTGCTTGAGTTTAGAACCTCGGATCTTTTTTTTTTCAACACTCGAATACCGATTTAGGTTCAAGATCATGAAAGGCATAGAATAATGACATGAATTCGGGAATTTGGATAGAACCTCGGATTCTCCTTTCCTCTTTCCTGTGAAGTACCCCGATGAAAGTAAAAGTGATGGCAAGTTATAGACTATAGTCATGAACTCAGATCAATATCAATTTGGGAATTCCTGCAAGGTAAAAGAACAGCAGCAAGAGACATAAATAGTACATCTAGTCTTAATCTCCGGTTACATGAAGTGTATATTAAAGAGATTTTGTTATCAATATTATGTCTCAACTACATTCTTTTTTATTTTTAATAGACCCGTGCGATAGCACAGGTCAAAGGTCGTAGATTTAAAGCATCGTCGCAAAACAAATATCCCAAATATAACGGACTTCCTGTAAAGCCATAAGCATCAAACGATTTCTGTGTATATATATACAAACCAGCCAGCAAAAATATAAAGAAACATTGCAATGTGTCCTAAGGCTATGTTTGGATAAACGACTTAATTAAGCACTTCTAGCATAAGTGTTTATCATATAAGTAGTTATATCTAATTATTTCACTTATCCTACTCAATATCTGTAATTCTGTAAACATTCAACTTGGTCTAGTCTAGTGATGATACTATCACACAATTCTATGCACTCTTCATATAAAGCTATAAATTTAAGTCTTTGCTTTATTAATCTTACTTATTTGTTCCTCGCTATGAAGCACGGACAGAGACACAAACACTGGACATGATGCAGACATTGACACGCCGACACCGATAATAATTTTAAAAAATAACATCATTCAATGTAACTATAGGTGTCGTGTCGGTGTCTGACACCGACGCGTATTCGACATCAAGATAGTCCAATCCAATATATGTCCGCGCTTCATTGGTTCCTCGATACCAAAAGTTCAGACTAGCGCAGTAGCTGCAGGAAGTACTTCATCCCAGTTTACATGAAAAACATCTCCTGCACCTTAGAATCATATCATATAAAATATAACCCGTTAAAGTTAATATATGGGATAGATAAGACATTTTTGACGTGTACGATTCTTGCGCAAGTCATTATTTTTAATACACTCATACAGTGAGGTTTAGCATGGGAAAGGGAAGTTCTTTCCCATCATGGGAAAGTTTAACCACATCCATTGATTTAATAGTTTTTTATTTGGATGGCTTATGGACCATCATAATATTCCTAAGGGCTAAAAGATCCCTTCATAAAGACCAGGGCGACCCCCGTAAGGGCCTAGGCGCCCTCCAGAAGGAGAACCCCCTCATGAAGACCTGGGCGCCCTCCGTAAAGGCCTAGGCGCCCTCCAGAAGGGCCACCATGCCCAGGCGCGCCTTCCAGAAAGGCGCCGCCTCACTTAGTCTCTAGAATCCTCTTAAAATCATTAAAAGTACGCCAATACCCCTGTTCCTTGGGGACCAAGCAACCAAAACCCAAGCCCATAAGCAGGCTATAAATAACACCCTTGGGATCAGTCTCAAGGCATCCAATAATCAGTCTAAAAACCCTAATATACGATTCCTAAACCTAGAATCCTTACCGTACTCTTGCAAGTACAGTTGGCGCCGTCTGTGGGAAAAGGTAAAACTAACCTTGACCACGTTTCTGAATCGCTAGATCGGAAACCCCTGAAAACTAGACCTCTGAATCGTAAGATTTCCTTGCGATTTAGAAACCCTAGCCCTTTTTCAACCAACCTAAATCGCACCCCACGTACGATTTAGAGAAAAGCCTCTCATCATGGCAACACAGGAAGAGTTGGAATCCATGCGAACCCAGCTCGCTCAGCTGCAAGATCGAAACGATGCTTTACAAGCTTCGATGGAAAACATTCAACAGAAACAATTAGAAGAGAGAGAGGAGTCGAATCAGGGCGAGATGGACGATCCCGAACCACAACCGCTGTCCGCCGAGATCTGGGACGCGCCAGTCCCAGAAAACTTCAAACCGCCCCACCTCTCCGTTTTCGACGGCAAGAGTGATCCCATGGAACACATCACGGCCTTCAACACTCGCATGGCCGTAGTCGGAGCTCCAGAGTCCCTCAAGTGCAAACTGCTGGCGGGTACCTTTTCGGACGCCGCCCTACGATGGTACATGAACCTTCCACGATTCTCCATCCTCAGTTATCAAGACATGACCAGGAAACTTACCCAGCAATTCTCCGCCAGTCGCCACCGCAAGGTTTCAGCAACCAGCCTATTCAACGTTCGCCAAGGCCACAACGAATCTCTAAGGGATTATCTAGCCAGATTCAACGACACAACCATAAAGGTCACAAACCCTAACCAAGAGGTGTTCGTAGGAGCTTTCCAGAACGGTCTAAGGGCAGGACAATTCAACGAATCCCTGGCTCAGAAGCCCGCCGACTCCATGGAAGAAATCATGGCCAGGGCAGAGTGCTACATCAAAGGTGAAGAAAGTAACGCTGAGAAGAAAGCAAGAGACGCCAGGGAGCGCGCGCCCAACAATTCGGAGCGGCGTCCTTACCAATCGTCGGGCGGCAGGGACCTCGCCCCCTACAGAGGAGCAGACAAACGACCTTTCAATCCTTACTACCGCAAGCCGAATTTGGAAAACTTCACCCCTTTGAACACAAAGCCAGAGCGCATCATGAAAGAAGTCTACGAAACGAAGCTGATCCCTGAGCCGCCCCCAACACAACGCACCACTATGGGGGAAGACAGGGACAAATGGTGCAAGTATCACAAACTAAGAGGCCATGACACCGACTCGTGTATACATCTTCGCCGGGAAATTGAGAAACTGATACAGAGCGGGAAATTGCGGGGATACACTCGGGACAAAAGAGATGAAAGGCCAAAGGCGAGCAAGAAAGAAGAAGTCGCCGAAGAAAAAAGACACACTTTGAACACTATATCTGGCGGTTTCGCCGGAGGGGGCGAGTCAAGTTCATCCCGGAAGAGGTACGTGCATCAGGTGATGTTATGCCAAGAGTATGAGGAACATGATCAGCAGCGAGGGCCCGACATTTCCTTCTCGGCCAAAGATTATCAAGGCGTGGTGCCACATGACGATGACCCCATGGTCATCACCCTGCAGATCTTTAACTGGGATGTAAAAAGAGCCTTAATAGACCCAGGCAGCTCAGCCGATATATTGTACTACGACACCTTTGATCGAATGGGTTTGGATCCAGAACAACTACAGCCTTTCCAAGGGACGCTGGCAGGATTTACGGGCGAGCAGGTTCATGTAAGGGGCTATATCACCTTGAAAACAACTTTCGGAAGTGGGTCTCACGCCAAAACCATTCGCGTCAGGTATCTCGTGATCAACTCGCCCAGTTCTTACAATATTATCATAGGGCGACCATCCTTCAACCTTCTGGGAGCATTCTTGTCCACTAAATTCCTAGTGATGAAGTATCCTTTGAGTGATGGGAGAGTCGGCACCATACGAGGCGACCAGAAAATTGCTAGAGAATGCTACCACAATAGTTTGCGCCTACAGAAAGCAAAAAAGAAGCCCGATAACAAGATAACTCATGAGGTTAACATGATCGACCTAGACCCCAGGGAGGATTTTCAGCAAGAACGCCTGGAGCCCATCGAAGACTTAAAAGAAATCTCTATTGGACCAGAAATTCATCATACCACGAAGATCGGCACGTCCCTAAGTCCTGAAGAAGAAACCGCCCTGATAAACTTGCTGCGAAAGAATCTGGATCTCTTTGCCTGGAGCCCATCTGAAATGCCAGGAATGGATCCTGACGTAGCATGCCACCATTTGTCAATAAAGCCCGGCGTGAAACCAGTTGTTCAGCGAAAAAGGAAAATGGGAGAGGAAAGAAGAAAGGCCGTAGATGACGAAGTAAAAAAGTTAGTAGACGCCCACTTCATAAGTGAAATAAAGTACCCTACCTGGTTGGCCAATACGGTCCTCGTGAAGAAAGCCAACGGGAAGTGGAGAATGTGCGTAGATTACACAGACTTGAACATGGCATGTCCTAAAGACCCTTATCCCCTCCCCAATATTGATCACCTGATCGACAGCGCCTCTGGATACCAAACCCTGAGTTTTATGGACGCTTATTCCGGCTATAACCAGATACGTATGGACCCCCTGGACGCTCCCAAAACGGCGTTCATGACCAACACCAAGAACTATCACTACGAGGTCATGTCTTTTGGCCTCAAGAACGCAGGCGCCACCTTCCAACGGTCTATGGACACAGCTTTTTCTCAGCAAATAGGGCGCAATCTAGAAGTGTATATCGATGACCTGGTAGCAAAAACTAAAGAAGGGAATAGTCATGCAGACGACCTCGAAGAAATTCTGAGCCAAGTCCGAAGATACAGAATTCGCTTGAATCCAGCAAAGTGTTCCTTCGGAGTACAAGCGGGAAAATTTTTAGGTTTCCTATTAACCAGAAGAGGCATTGAAGCAAAACCCGAGAAGTGTCAGGCGATCATCAGCATGAGAAGCCCCTCGTGCATCAAAGAAGTACAGCAACTCACCGGAAGGTTAGCAGCATTATCTCGTTTTCTATCCTGTGCTGGAGACAAGGCTTTCTCTTTTTTCGCTTCCATCAAGAAGAAGGAGAAATTCGAATGGACGCCAGAGTGTGAGGAGGCGTTCCAGCAGGTAAAGAGTTTTCTGTCAAGCCCGCCTGTTCTCCAAAGACCAAGTTCAGGCGCCGTCTTATTCTTATATTTGGCAGTCTCAGAAAACGCCATAAGCATAGTCCTGGTAGAAGAATCAGAAACAGGAGAGCAACCAATTTACTTCGTTAGCAGAGTGCTTAAAGGCGCAGAGTTACGATACCAGAAGATAGAACGACTAGCCCTGGCCGTAGTGACAACGGCAAGGAAATTACGACCATACTTCCAGAGCCACAAGGTTGTCGTAAAATCCGACTACCCCATCAGGCAAGTGCTTGGGAAGCCAGACTTGGCAGGAAGAATGGTAGCATGGTCTATTGAACTATCTGAGTACGACGTACAATTTGTCCCTCGAGGAAGTATTAAATCCCAAGTCTTGGCGGATTTCGTCGTGGAGCTTTCCTCGCCAGCTCAGGAAAAGGCTCCTTTCGTGTGGCTCCTGTCCGTAGACGGTTCTTCCAACCTAAAAGGCAGTGGTGCAGGCGTAGTTCTGGAAGGGCCTGACGACATTCTCATAGAACAATCCCTCAGGTTCGAATTCAAAGCAAGCAACAACCAAGCTGAATACGAAGCACTGATCGCCGGCATGACCTTGGCCCAGGAAATGGGGGCAGGAAATTTAAGAGCCAAGAGTGACTCCCAACTCATAACCAGTCAGATCTCGGGCGAATATCAGACGAAGGACTCCCAACTTTCCAGATATCTGGCTAAGGTGCAGCACCTCGCCAAACGCTTCGCATTCTTTGAAGCGATTTACGTGCCACAAGAAGAAAACTCCAGGGCAGACTTATTGGCAAAACTCGCCAGCACCAAGCGACCCGGGAATAACAAGACCGTTATCCAGGAAGTAGTCACCGCTCCCAGCACGAGGATTGAAGAAGTCCACCACATCACCGAAAGCAGAGAAGGCTGGATGGGGCCAATACTAAGGTACTTGACCGGTTCATTCACGCCCGTCAGTAGCGAAGAGGAACAAACAGTCAAAAAGCGTGCTTCAAAATTTGTCATAGTTTCTGGCAAGTTATATAGGCGTGGACGAACGACCCCTTTATTACGTTGTCTCGGCGAGGACGAGACTCGCCTGGTTCTTCTGGAGGTACACGAAGGAGTGTGTGGAAGCCATATAGGGGGCCGCGCCTTAGCTGCAAAGCTTCTTCGAGCTGGATATTTCTGGCCCACCATGCTTCAAGACAGTTCCGAATTCGTCAAAAAGTGTGACAAATGTCAAAGATTTTCAGATAAACAGCACGCCCCAACTCAAGAGTTGACTTCCGTTTACTCTCCGTGGCCTTTCCACAAGTGGGCGGTTGATATTGTCGGGCCTTTTCCTCTTGCACCAGGCCAACTTAAGTTCCTCATAGTTGGAGTAGACTACTTCACCAAGTGGATTGAAGCTGAGGCAGTCGCCAAAATAACAGCGGAGAGAATCAAGAAGTTTTATTGGAAAAGGATCATATGCCGTTTTGGCCTTCCAAAATGCATAGTGTCGGACAATGGAACTCAGTTCGCAAGCTCAACAGTGGTAGATTTTTGCAAGCACTTAGGGATACAGACAAAGTTCGTTTCCGTAATGCACCCACAAGCAAATGGACAAGCTGAATCCGCCAACAAAGTCATCCTCAACGGAATCAAAAAGAAGCTAGAAGCCGCCAAAAGTCTCTGGGCAGAACAACTCCACGAGGTAAGCACATGTAGAAAATTGAAAATTCAGAAGGCAATTTAATTTCTCACTCATTCCCGTCTTTTTTTTTTCATTATGATATAATATGTAAACAATCAACGTAAGCTCAGGTACTATGGTCTTATCACACAACGCCCCACTCCACTACAATGGAAACGCCATTTACAATGGTGTATGGTACGGACGCCATGCTCCCAGTGGAAATAGATACTCCCACTTGGCGACGAGAGTCCTTTTCTGAAGAAGGTATCACCTTTTAAGTATTATGTTTAAACTAACATTTACGTATGCAGGAAAAGCCCATCAATCTTCCAAAGACTTGAGTTTATAATTTCCTTTTTTCTCTATCAAAGCAAATAACGTAGGTTTGGCAGTCAGCATGGATATCATTGATGAGGTCAGAGAACAAGCTCACATCAGGGAGTTCGCCGCCAAACAGAGAGCAGCTCGCCGCTACAACTCCAGAGTAATACCTAGAGAGATGAAGGAAGGCGACCTGGTTTTGAAGCAAGTCGTCGCCCCAACCAGGATAGGAAAACTTTTCCCAAACTGGGAGGGACCGTATCGAATACGGGAGAAGTGCAATCACGGAGCGTACAAGCTGGAAGAGCTAAGTGGAGAAGCAGTACCTCGTACCTGGAACGCGGCTAATCTAAGACACTACTATAGTTAATTTTCTGTTATTTATATTTCTATCACTAGTATTTCCAACAATAATGATGTATGCAGATGCAACACCAAATGTTATCTTTAAACAATATTAATATTACGGGGTTTAGGTAGCACTCTTTTCCCCTGCAAGGGCAGGGGTTTTTAACGAGGCGCCTATTCCTTTCATATATCTTGTCTGCTCGCCGCTGTTTATTTTTTCATTACAGATAGAACTTCGTCGTCCACCAGAATTGAAGAGAGGTCCAAAGGACCTGCGAGCCCGTCAACCTTTAAGCAAGGCTCTGAGGGGTCTCGCCAAGTCGAAAATAGTCAACCTTTAAGCAAGGCTCTGACAGAATGAAGAGAGGTCCAAAGGACCTGCGAGCCCGTCAACCTTTAAGCAAGGCTCTGAAGGGTCTCGCCAAGTCGAAAATAGTCAACCTTTAAGCAAGGCTCTGACAGAATGAAGAGAGGTCCAAAGGACCTGCGAGCCCGTCAACCTTTAAGCAAGGCTCTGAGGGGTCTCGCCAAGTCGAAAATAGTCAACCTTTAAGCAAGGCTCTGACAGAATGAAGAGAGGTCCAAAGGACCTGCGAGCCCGTCAACCTTTAAGCAAGGCTCTGAGGGGTCTCGCCAAGTCGAAAATAGTCAACCTTTAAGCAAGGCTCTGACAGAATGAAGAGAGGTCCAAAGGACCTGCGAGCCCGTCAACCTTTAAGCAAGGCTCTGAGGGGTC
This sequence comes from Medicago sativa, assembly GCF_051527215.1. Classification (NCBI taxonomy): domain Eukaryota; kingdom Viridiplantae; phylum Streptophyta; class Magnoliopsida; order Fabales; family Fabaceae; genus Medicago; species Medicago sativa. The sequence continues at coordinate 18,677,404 of NC_140753.1, read as the reverse complement.
TCGCCAAGTCGAAAATAGTCAACCTTTAAGCAAGGCTCTGACAGAATGAAGAGAGGTCCAAAGGACCTGCGAGCCCGTCAACCTTTAAGCAAGGCTCTGAGGGGTCTCGCCAAGTCAAAAATAGTCAACCTTTAAGCAAGGCTCTGACAGAATGAAGAGAGGTCCAAAGGACCTGCGAGCCCGTCAACCTTTAAGCAAGGCTCTGAGGGGTCTCGCCAAGTCGAAAATAGTCAACCTTTAAGCAAGGCTCTGACAGAATGAAGAGAGGTCCAAAGGACCTGCGAGCCCGTCAACCTTTAAGCAAGGCTCTGAGGGGTCTCGCCAAGTCGAAAATAGTCAACCTTTAAGCAAGGCTCTGACAGAATGAAGAGAGGTCCAAAGGACCTGCGAGCCCGTCAACCTTTAAGCAAGGCTCTGAGGGGTCTCGCCAAGTCAAAAACAGTCAACCTTTAAGCAAGGCTCTGACAGAATGAAGAGAGGTCCAAAAGACCTGCGAGCCCGTCAACCTTTAAGCAAGGCTCTGAGGGTTCTCGCCAAGTCGAAACAGTCAACCTTTAAGCAAGGCTCTGACATAATGAAGAAAGGTCCGAAGAACCGGCGAGGACGCCAACCTTTAAGCAAGGCTCTGAAGGGTCTCGCCAAATCGAAGCAGACTCATTTGACCTTGGGGCAAAAACTCGCCTAGAAAGAAATTAATGTAGGCCCCCAAACCCTCAAAGCGAGACGGCGAACAGGATCTGAACCACTTCTGTAAAGTTCACTTTCGAAATAAAAAACCTTCGTAAACAAAAGACCGCCAACTTCCGCCCAGGAAGCCTTAACAAAGGTAATTTACGTGAAACCCCGAAGGGGTTATGATAGTCGCCCAAGCAAAGATCGCGGAAATTCAGCTAACATAGCAGTAACCTTATAAAGGTCCCAATAAGACCGAACAAAGTCAAAACGTCGGCAACCACATCAAAAGGGCAACAACACAACATATAAACAAACAAAACAAATAGCAGGCCGCGACAAATGCAATCATCAAAATGCGTCATAATTTAAAAGAGAGTCATACAAAATCCAAAGAAAAAACCAACATCAAATTGTTCACAAAGGCGCCGTAGTAAGCCGCCATAATTTAAAGTTACAAAAAGAGATGACATAAAAATGATCAAGGCTGGCGGGAATCACTCATCATCAACAAACTCGCCATCAATGATCACCTTAAAAGGGTCGAGCTCTTCCAGTTTGGCCTCAGGATTGAAGAAAAGCGCCTGCTCCTTAGCACGCCTAAAGCCATCATTAAAATAAATCGCAAGAGCTCGCCTCCCTTCATCCACGGCCGCCTCCGATTTCCCTAAGGCAGATTTAGCCTCATCCCTCTCCGCCTCCGCGGCCTCTTTGGCCTTCCTCATCTCTTCCAGAGCATCTTCGGCGGCCTTTTTGTCCTTCAACGCCTCCTTCAGGCGGCCATCTAGACCAGTGGACTTGTGTTTCCATTTCTCAACATCCTCAGCCGCGTCTTTGTATTTTTTCTCCACCGAGTCCTGCTTAATCTCCAGGCAGTGAGTCAGCAACAACGTCCTCAAGGCAGCAGAGCCAATGTCGGCTACCAAGTCGCTACACTTGGCCTTCACCCCAGCCTCGACATCGACCTTTGCAAAAGGCACTTGCTCTTTCAGGTACCTGAAAGACACCAGACAATAACGGCGTAATGAGTCAACTCTCAGACGAATAAAGAAAATCAACTAGAAGACGACCAAAAGAAAAAGCATACCGACGAATGTCGAACTCAGAGTGCCAGAAAGACTCCATAACTTCGTCGTTCAGCGACGTCCCGCCAACTTCCTTCCCAGACGGAGGGCGACCTCCAACACCCTTAGCGCCTCGGGACGTCCTCGCCTTCTTGGACGAAGGAGATTCAACGGCAACAGCGTTCGGTGCCCCACCAGCGCTCTCCAGATCCTCCACCTCTATAACCCCAGCGTCGCCCTTTCCAGTAGGCTCTTTGCGTTTTAGCTTCCTCAAGGAGACACCCGCCGGGCTGCTGGACACATAGCCGTCCGGGTTCTTGTTCTTCTCGACCTCGGCGAGATACTTCCTCATCTCTGCTCCAGTAAGGGGCAACATCTCCTCTGAAAAGAAAATCGAAGTACAAACCAGTAAGTAACGACATGTGATAATCTTTGAAATGAAGCCTAACATAAGTAGTGAAGAAAACACTCACGTAAGTAAGCATTCAGACGAACCATGTCGCCCTCCCTATTTAACAGCTCGTGAATATTGAGTAAAGGGGCCTCCTCCAAAAAATCCACGAGAGCACGCTCGTAGGGCGACATGGCCTCACGAACGTATCCTTTCACAGCCAAAGGAGCGCTGGTCCACCTAAGGGGAAACTTGGGTACCCCATTCACCAACACAGAAGATGTAGAGCATTCCGGAGCACCCTGTACTCTAACAAACGTATCTCGCCACTCTTTCTTAAAGTTACACGCATAAGTAGGAAACAGCCTTTTTCCAGAATGGGCCAAAATAGAGATCCACGTACCCTTGTTAACGTCTCTGGTCCCATAGAAGTGGAAGAAGACGCCCACCGCAGGCTCGAAACCCAGGGATTTGCACAGGACCTCGAAGGCGCGAATAAACGCCCAGCTGTTAGGGCGTATTTGAGTGGGCGCCACATTGAGGAGCCTCAAGACATCCATCTCAAAGGGCGTGAAGGGAATTTTCACGCCGAATTCCTCCAGAAACGCGGTATAGACGAAGTACGATTCGTCGCCCTCGCCCATCATCTCTTGGTCACACGCACGCTCGTCAGGATCACAGGACAACAAAACCACGTCCTCCTCTCGTCCAGTTGCAGAGATGTTAAACTTACTCCTGAAGCTGTCAAGAGCAGAAACATCAACAAACAAGGACTCTTCCAACCGTACTTCCTCGGCAAATGAAGCCATTTCTGTTGACCTAAAAGCGTTTTCGTCTCCGCCCAACACTAAGGGAGCCTGAAACAGACGAATCTCCTGGCACTCGTCCTCCTTACGAATCGGCCCTGAAGTGGCAGACAAAAACACACAATCACTATCGCTGCCCGAATTGGCGCTAGATTCACTAGATAAATCGCTAAACAACTCCTCCCCGAATAAACCATCATAGTAAATATCCCAGTTTATTATCCCATCGGGACCAGTGGCATGTTTCAAGCATTCCTTCCTCAAACGGTTTTTCTCAATTGGATCGATGGGCTGAACCAACCTCCCTTTCTCGTCACACTCCCTAATCAACACCATGCCTAAACCCGGACTCTCACGAAGCGTAAACAAATAAAGTAAAGTTTGAGAGGGGTTAAGGAAATGAAGAATACCTGTGAAGGAAGAATTGAAAAGTCTGCTGAAGTCGCTTAAGCCCGAGGAGAATTAGAAGAAGGAAGCTTGATCACCGCAAACGAAGCAAAGAAATGAAAACAGGTGAGAAGCCAAACACGTCCTTTAAAAAGGTAAGATCGCCTCGAGAAGCGTGTCAAGGACGATTGAGTGAAACAACGCCACGGGATCATGACACGTGGCGATCATCGGGGACGAAGAGAATGCGTAACGTTCGGAAGGCGAGCTAGCAATGGTCGCCCTACGAAAACCTCGCCATAACTCCAAGCAGGACCCTACGCGTAAATCGGTAAACGCCCGAAGCGGGCGTTCGCCCAAGGCTGACATCGGACGCATTCATCACTTCGCCTTGTTCCAAGGCTCGTGCTTGGGGGGCTGTGGACCGCCAAGATACCCCTGAAGGGACTTGGGTGACCTCCAAAGGTCCACTCCTTTGTCATCACCACTTCGCCTTGTCCCAAGACTCGTGCTTGGGGGGCTGTGGACCATCATAATATTCCTAAGGGCTAAAAGATCCCTTCATAAAGACCAGGGCGACCCCCGTAAGGGCCTAGGCGCCCTCCAGAAGGAGAACCCCCTCATGAAGACCTGGGCGCCCTCCGTAAAGGCCTAGGCGCCCTCCAGAAGGGCCACCATGCCCAGGCGCGCCTTCCAGAAAGGCGCCGCCTCACTTAGTCTCTAGAATCCTCTTAAAATCATTAAAAGTACGCCAATACCCCTGTTCCTTGGGGACCAAGCAACCAAAACCCAAGCCCATAAGCAGGCTATAAATAACACCCTTGGGATCAGTCTCAAGGCATCCAATAATCAGTCTAAAAACCCTAATATACGATTCCTAAACCTAGAATCCTTACCGTACTCTTGCAAGTACAGCTTAGATCCATGACTTGATAATTGTTGTAACTTTTTGGTGGTTACATGGTAGACAAAAAAACCGACCCCACCATTGATTAAATAGCAATTTATCATTTGATTTATTAATTTACTTTTTTTTATTAATTCATCTTCTTCCCTCCTCCACTTCTCCATCTTCATCACCATCTTCATACATTCATCAACATCAATCCCAGAAAAAGAAGAACAGAAAATTAAAACCCAAAAAATAAGAATTGAAATCATAGATCCACTCTTCATCATTCTTCACCATCATCACTAAAAATCCTATATCCACTCTTGATCATCAAGATCCATGGTTCCTCAATGATAACAACAACAACAACCTAGAATCATCATCTTCATCCTCATTCTTATTCATTCATTTTTCAAGAGTTCGTATTTCCAGATTTTGAAATTCAATAAAAGTGTCATCACCTCGTCACCGTATGTTACAATTTTTTTTTTTAAACAAACATCATTAACAAACACTCCCTGCAAAATCTGTGCATAATAGGAGAGAAGAAACATTACAAGTGCCAATAACAGTACCTAATTATAAGCAATATCAAAAGGGGAAGAAACCTAAGAACAGTAGCACTAGACTCAAAGTCACAGTACTGCAAAAACATAATAACAACAACAGCACCAAAATGAAGCCTCTACTGTCCCGAAATTATAAGGAAACTGGATGAAGGTTGAATGAAATGAGTTTAAACATTATTAATTGAGTGATATAATTTGTGTTTTGAAATTCATCTGTGTTATACATTGACAAATGGGGGAGGTATTCTGGAAAAAGCAAAAAAGAATTAAAAAAACTAATTTAATTTTTATTTATTTTTATTTCTGAACAGGTTTGAGACTGCCACCTGTCCTGGGAAATGGACCTTTCCCATGGTGGGAAAGAAGTATCCATTCCCAGGCTAAATGCCACCCACTCATACACCCTGCACAATAATGACTTGCGCAAGACCCTGGTAGTTCGATGAGTATGATATTCACAGATAAAATTATATGATAAGATATTGCTCTATATTGATGCATTTACATGTCATTTTGCAAATTTAAGAAAAAGGTCATTTCTTAAGATAATTATAGATTCATGTTGAAGAGTCCCACACTGGTTAAAAGATTACATGAATAAGTATTTATAAGTGGAGACAATTTTCATATTATAAGTCGGTTTTGTAGGATTGTGTTACACTCAACCACAAATTTTTAGATGGTATTAAAGCATCTCATCTCCAAGATTTGTCCGGCAACATGCTATCAAATCTCTGTTATTTGACCACCCATCATTTATATTCACACATCAAACTCAATAATGTTGGGTATTAAAGAATTCTATATTTAATAAAAATATGGTTTGAACTTATGTTTATAAATGAGGACAATCCTCACCTTAAAATCAATTTTGTAGAGCAAATTATTACCCGATACATCTTAAATAGAGAGTAAAATATTCTACCATATCTCTAATTTTATCCTCCTCTCTTAACTTATCCTAGTATAACTGTCATATTCTTACCATTAAACTCACCCTTAAAAACCTCAAGTACAATTAATTATTCAACTACTATGTTACCTTGGATCAAATTCGGGCAAGGCAAAATTTAGACGAAAGGAGATGAACCTTATCTCAGTTTCTCTCACTTTACTTTTAAATTGACCTTTTTCAACGCAATTTGTCTGTATCTCACCGTCACACAAAACCATTTACGCTACAAACCATTGGAGAACATGGAAAAAAAAACACTCCTGTCTATAGGATTTTATTTAACAAAATAAAAACAGTGGTTTTCTTGTACAAAATTCACGTACACAACACTACCATCATGAATCTCGTACGTTATAAAACAAAAATATATATTCTTCTTTTACAAGTCTGTGGGCATTTATCCGTACATGTTCTTTCTTTGAGAGAGGACAAAGGACCTTTTTAACTAGGAAAAAAAGTATAAAAAATGATGTTTTTAATTCAAATATTTCCTTTTTTGTTTCCTTAACTAGTGTCCGGGGGCACTAATTAACAAGACCCTTTTAACTATTACTCAACCAATTTATTTTCTTGGGTTATACTCTATTGATTGTTTTATATACATAGCGAATTATAAGAAACTCTATTTTTATGTATTATTATATCTTCGAAAAAGTGTATTATATGTTATGACTTTATTTTAGTGACAATTCAACCCTGCCTTCCCCACTCTCATGGCTCAAAAAGTTAATTTATAGCTTGTAATTTACATTTTGCTAAACGTAATTCTAGAATCTAGATCTCAAATCACCTTGTTAATTTGTTTAAAAACTAAATAAAGTCTTGGTTCACTTGATCACGCGAAATTTTATATGTGGCCTGATATCAACACTAATAAGTGTCTTCTTTCACGTACATACCGTGACTGCATTTTTATAGCACCTCCCTCTCACAGTCAATACTAATACTAATGTTCTACTATGAAACCTTTTGGGTAGACTCCATAATCTGATAAAAGTAGAACAACCAATTTTTTTTGAAGATTTACATAAAATTGATGTACAATGTCAATTGCAAAAATTCTAAAGTTGAACCCAACCCATGTTAGGTGTGACTTATTTACCAATTTATTTCTTCATTTATATTCGTTTTATTTAGCTTTAGTGCAAATTTTAAAATGTGAAAAGTGAGTTTCATAAATAACTAGTTCTCCTTTCAAAAAAAATAACATAATTAGTTCTTCTTAAAACACGAATTTTCATTGTAAGGATAGCTTCTCAGTTTTAAATACATGCATGATTTCATTGGAGATGTCATTTTATATATATTTTTAGGCAGACAAGTGTATTTGTAAAGAAAGAGGGGCATGGAAATTTCTTGACCAATCTACAAGTAGGAAGATGGACACTTAGATTATGAGATGTTTTGGTGTACGAGTAGGTAGGAGGTAAATATACATATGTGGATTTGATCATAGTCTTTCCGCTTATGGGATTGGAGATCATGGTTGTTAGTGTGTGGGACAAACAACCTTCAAAGCTGCTTCAACATGCTTTTATGTTATTTACGTTTGACATATTTGACTTCCTAGCACAAAAGGTTGTTGACATTTTACAAAGTTCAAAAGATACGTATAACAAAGTTGTGTCTCATAGGTCTACGGACATCGTGCTTAAGAAGATTGATTTTGTCATTCATAAAGGATTAGTGACGCAGCTTGTTGTCAACTTGTCTTACATTTTTGTATAAATTACTATAAAATCTCAACAAAAAAATTAATATTCTAAAAAAAAATTGAATAAAATTTTCAACTTTTCTTATTTTACTGATTCAAAACCTTTTTCATACTTAACATTTAACATTTCTTCCTTTTTAATTCTTTAATTTATGAGACTTCTGGATCATACTTTAAGATTTTGGATCAACCACAATTTCGTTACCTGTAAAACACTTGTTAAGAAATTAAAAGTTAAGAGCATATTATAAAATTTGTGTTGAAAAACAATTTTTAAACTTCTTAAAAAAATATAAAAATTTCCAATATTTTAGTACAATATTTTTAATAAGAATTTCCAATACAAGGATAGTTTCCAAACTTTAACTTCTATTAATTCATTCATTCATTCATTCAAGGATATTTTTAATAAGAATTTCCGATACAAGGATATTTTTAATAGGGTTAATTAAGTAAATGGTCCATATAAATATTCAGAATTTTGTTTTTAGTCCCTACAAAATAAAATCACACTTTTTAGTCCCTATAAAATTTTCCATCAGCATTTTTAGTCCCTATAAAAAAATTTATTAGCATTTTTAGTTCCTGTAAAAAATTCACATCAACATTTTTGGTCCCTAAAATGCTTAAGGAAAATGTCACAGGGACTAAAAAGTGTGATTTTATTTTGTAGGGACTAAAAACAAAACTGTAAATATTTATAGGGACTAAAAACTTAATTAACCATTTTTAATACAAGGAAACTTTTAATACCTTTGAGTAAAAAAAAAATAGTTTCCAAACTTTAACTTCTATTAATTCATTCATTCATGTGTAGTGCACGTGCTCCTCAACACGTGTCGTATTAATTCATTCATTCATGTGTAGTGCACGTGCTCCTCAACACGTGTCGTAATCGATTACATTCCAAGGTCAACGTTTCAGCGCATCTAACGGTCCATATGTCTTCTATAAATTTCAAACTCTTTCCAGCACTCACATTCATATAAAAAAGGGTCCTTTCCTTTGTTGAACTCTTCAAAAGCAGTAACCACTCTTTCTACAAAATAAACTATGAGAACTTCTCTAATGCGAACCGGTTCCGTCCCGGTTCTAAACCCGGTCCACTCCGGTTCAACTCGAACCTCCCTCTCCCGCCAAGCTTCATTCACTGGCGACAACAGCCACCGCGTTCAATCACCAAAAGTTTCCCTGCATTTCCACTCCACCGACAAACATTCCGACGGAATCAACAGATCTTTATCAGAAAGCTTGATGATTAACTCACCGATCAAGAATTTCAGCTTTTCTCAGAATCTAAATCGAATCGGATCTCAATCTTTTCCGGTTGAGGATACCGGATTCGGCGGAGGAGGCGGATTCGATCACGGTGATGTAACAGTCAACACCGGTGGAAACGGTGGTGAAAGGATGAAAATCGGTGCGTATTATGAAGAAATGTTGAAGTCAAATCCTACCGACGCGCTTTTGCTGAGAAATTACGGGAAATATCTTCACGAGGTTAGTCAAATTATTACGCAATTGACTCAATTATCTTCCAAAAATAGAAATAAAAAGGAAAGAAGTGAGTGATTTGAACTTTGATTTGTGCAGGTAGAGAAGAATATGGTGAGAGCAGAGGAATATTATGGAAGAGCGATTCTGGCGAATCCTGAAGATGGTGAATTGCTTTCGCTTTACGGAAAGTTGATATGGGAAATGAGTAGAGATGAAGAAAGAGCTCAATCTTACTTTGATCAAGCAATTCATGTTGCTCCTGATGATAGGTATTATACATTCATTTTATGTTTTAATTATAGTTCCATTAATTGTAATTAATGATCATGATAGTTTGGATTTAACTTGTGAATTTAATTAGTATGCATGGACGGTGTAAAATTATTTTACCCATCTATCAAAAGATTTATTGTCAAATCAACTAATGGATATGACTTATGTGTTTTTAAACTTATGTGATGCCTCGTTATCACATGTATGTGTAAAATAATTTTAATCTGTCAGTGCATACTAACTAAACTCTTAGCTTATATAATGTGTGTGTAAATATTTTCCGGCTAAACATAACCATCACTTAATCATAATCATTAGATCAGTGAAATCGTTTTACACATGTTCGTGGGTAGATGTAAAAAAGTTAGCGATGAATGCATGACCGATTGTGATTTGTCAATTGTGTAAAATTATTTACATTGGCTGTACAAATTTTTTGCATTGATAGTGCATGAAAATCAATCTCTAATAATTTTTATTTGGTTTTCTAATATGCAGCACGGTGTTGGGATCCTATGCCCACTTCATGTGGGAAGCGGAGGAAGAGGAGGAGGATGAAGTGGTGGTTAACGGCGGTGAAATGAAGGTGAAAGCGGAAGAATCAGCTGTTGGGCTGATCTCTGCTTTTTAATATCAATTCACTGTATTTTGGATGACCAGTGAGTTTGACGAAATAATATGATTCTATTAAGCTCTAAAATGTAACTTTCGTTAAAAGTTATTGTAACGACTTCTAACATGATTTAGTCAAACTCTCTGTTAGTCCAAATGTTTACTTAACCGGAGATCATAATGTTACTTCTATGTTATTAATGTCGCATAACCTTTCACATTCGACATTCTGAACTCGGTTAAGTACATAGAGATCTAATTGCAACGAATGTGAAAGGTTATGTGACAACAATAAATGGTCTCTTCTCTTTTGTTGAATGCGTCTAACTAGAAACTACCAGAAACGCCCTACCCTATAATTGAAGAGAGAGACTGAAACAAACGTTTGTGTATTGTTTTTTCCTACTTGTTTTGTTTCTGATCTACTGGCAGTAACATGCAATGTAACTTCTTTTTTTGAACACATGTAATGTAACTGTGTACATGTACATCTAACTACTCTTGAATACATATGAGTATCTAAAAGGGTTGTAATTTAAAAACTCTCTCTTTTCCAACGATTTTAGGGATGAATAGTGAATGTATTAAACGTGTTTTTTTTTGGTTACATAGCTAACAAACAGAGAAAAGAAACAAAAGAAACAGAAGAGACTAAGCTCTCAGGAACAAAGTTCCGGTAGCATCATTTCGCAAGAGAGGACGAAGATCATCAGGCGGCGACGAGTGGAGGAGTAACCTGGCATCAGCACCTTCCCCTAACTTAGCAAAGAAATCTGCACAATGGTTGCCTTCGCGAAGGGTGTGGCGGAGCGAAACGTTCATCTGAGAAAGCTTATCTTTGATGTCCTGAATGAGAACAGCATGAACATGATACCTTGATGAAATGCCGGATATGAGGTTGATGGAGAGAAGAGAATCCGAGTAACAAACCAACTCTGTAGCTATAGAAAGACCGTGAAAAATAGTTATAATTCAAAGTTCCAGAGTAATTTTGGATTTAAATTTTCTGTCTTTTTCAAGCATATTACCTCATAGATTAAGACAGCTACATGCTTATCAATTATCAATCAGAAGGGCCTCTCCTTTTCTAAAATTGAACAGGAAACATCTAATCTCAACTATTGAAGATCAGATATTTAGAATTGTGCTTTCCTTTTAGAAAAATATCTACCTTTTCTAGGATTAGAAGTTAAACTCTCCTGTTATTTTATTATTAGTATTATCGCAGACAAAAAAAATTGTGACAGAGCAAATAACTATGGTTGTGCGGGTGTGTCCTTATCCAATTCAATGGGTAAACAAACATATATAGTGGTGTGATTTGATAATTAAGTGGGTAGTTGAAATTTAAATATAATAATTAAAACAAAACCATACATATGTGGATCCCTTGCAGCAGGAGAAAGACAAAAAAAATCTTATCTTACTTTCAATTTTTTTCATCAATTTACCTTAGTGAGTTCCAAGTTTGATTTCGAACAAATGATATATGGAAAATCTAAGTTGAGAGAAAATTACCGAAAATGTTTTAACTTCATTTATGAAATGAACAAATGATGCAAGAGTGATTTACATCTAACTAGAATATAGTGCAACTTACTAAAACTACCGTGTACTATCTAAGCCTCTTAACTGAATCCTAGCTAGCAACCTATAACTGTCAATTGTTTGCGTGGCAAATTCAGTTAGTTCGATAATAAGTTACTTGGATCTCAAGTAATTGCATCTTCATTATGTTTTAACAACCATCCATATAAGCTAGTAGAGACCGAAAGCAAACCTTTCTGCATTGTTATTTCATACTTCTTTTTTATCTACTGGCTGTAACATGTAAGGTTCTAACTTCATTTTTTGAACACGTAATGTAACTGTGCACATGTACATTTAAGTATCGAATATATGAGTATATAACGGTACAGGCCACAGGGGTTGTCACTTGTCATTAAAAAACTCACTTTTATGTCAATGGTTTTAGGAATGGATGTATTTACATGTGTGATTACAACTCCTTGTTAATTAAAAGAAATGATATTTATACAATTATTTTGTGATTATTTTTTGGACAATTCTCGTTCATGCTGTAATTGTGTTCTTACTGTTGTTTTTTTTTATTTTTGTGTCAATATCGACATTTCTTTATATATTTTATCATCACATAAGTTGTTCCAAAAATAATTATTCAAATAACATAGCTCTTAATTAATTAGTTACAATTCAAAGTTTCGGACTAATTTTCGGTTTAGATTTTCTTTCTTTTTCAATAAGGATTATCAATAAGGGCCTACCTTCTCTAAAATTGAACAAGAAATATCTTATCTCAACTATTGTAGATCAGATAATTAGCATTGTGCTTTCCTTTCAGACAAAATATCTTCCTTTAGGAATAGAAGTTAAACTCTCCTTATATTATTCAATTATTACCACAGACAAAAACAAAGTGCCACAGAACAAATAACTATGGTCGTTCCATCTTTCATGTGGGGAAAGGGAATGTCCTTTACCCAATTCAATGGATAAACATTAAACACACATATAGTGTTGTGATTTGATAATTAAGTGGGTAGTTTAAATTCAAATATAAAATTAAAAGAAAACAACACCACATGAATGTGGATCCCATGCAGCTGGGAAATGAACAGAGCCCAAATCTTAATTTCCTTTGCATTCTTATCATGTAATCATATTTTTATCATCGTTTTACCTTGATGCATTCTGAGTTAGATCCGAATAGGATTTAAGGTAAAATCTATTTCATGATAAGTATTCTCAAGTCTCGATATTTCTCAAATGAGATTGAGGTGTCAATTAATGTAGTTTTAAAGTAGATAAATAATATCAATGCACACATTTAGACATTAGTGACATTATTAATTTGATATTTATAATTAAAAACTAAAGCATTGGACATCTTCATTTCTTTTGAGAAATTGAGAAACTTAACTTGTTTTTCAATTCAAAGATTAAGATAACATATGTGTTGGTTTGATAAGATTTGGATTGATTCCTTTTAAAATTCAACATGGTATAATTAAATGTTATTATGGTGTGGCTTGATTTGAACTTTGTAATGCCTCCGAACTTGTTTGTCCATTGGGAGTGTTGGGCGAGGGGCATATTAATAAGAAATTGAGAAAGGGTCTGTGCATGATTTGGCAAGCAGTTATATGGGTGATTTGGAAGGAAAGAAATGGTATTATTTTTAATAATGAGAATGCTAATTGGGAGGGTCTAGTTGAGGAGGTCAAGGTGTTGACTTGGCGGTGGTTTTTGAGTCTTTGTAGCACTCCGGTGTGCAGGGGCGGATCCACTGTGAAACATGGTGTGTCAAATTATTTCCCTTTTTTTTTTTTCATATACTTGACTTAATAACTATATATATATAATATAAGTCACTCACATATCACATTTAAATTATTAATATTAATAAAAAGGGTGTTGCAGGGAATCAAACCTGTAACACCATGTTAAAATGCTCTCACCCAAACCATTTTGCTATACTGATTAAAGTGTCAACGGTCTACTTTGTTAATGTATATAGTTGCTTTGAAAGTTTTGCCACACCAATATCAAATGTCTAGATCCGCCCCTGCCGGCGTGTATGTTTTATGAATGGAGTTGGTGCCCGAGGGAGTGCTTGCTGCGCTAATTTGGGGTCTGCAATCAGCCTGCTGTCATCTGTTTTCTGGTGTGAAGGGTTTTGGTTTTGCTGTCATAGTGTGGTCTTTGCTTTGCTGCTTCCCTTCTGGTTTTGCTTATTGTATCGGCCTGTCTGCAGAAGCTTGCTCGCGGTTCTGTTGCTGGTTGCAGGGGTTTTTTTTTTTCTGTGTTAGGTGTTGCCAGTAGTATGTCCGCTGGTCCTGCTGGCAGCCTTGGTTTGTTGTTGATTTCTTTCTTGTTTTAGCCCTTTTCGCTTTGTTTAAGGTGCTTTAGGAGGTTTTTTATCGAGTGGTGTTGTTAAGGGTGTGCTTTTGGCCCTTTGTACTCTTTCCTCCTTCGCAGGTTTGGTGCATCTTGTGCTAAGCCTTGCCTAATAATATTTGATGATTCAAAAAAAAAAAAAAATTAAATGTTATTTTGACAACATTGGTTGATTTCATTACTATACTAGAATTGAAAATTGACTAGACTAAGATAGACTTTGCATAAATAAGTTTAGCCTGCTAAAAAATTTGAGACCCGAGCCTCGCTTGATATATTTCATAGGTGTATTTTTTAGCATGAGTACATCTTTTTCATACATGATCTCTCATATATCTTTTATGGGTAAACTATGTGTTCTGGGTATCAATCTCATCCAAGATGCCTTTCCTGGCATTTGACATTAAATAAATTCAAGTGCTTTTATGATTTTTCTCTTCTAAATTACTACGATGGGTTTTATTCCTGAGTTTCTCTTTCAAGACATATCCATCCCAACCTTCAAAACTCGTATTCTTCAATCTTTCGCGAACAAACTGATGATAGCCTTTTACATCCTTCCAACCCTCTAACATCCTGAAAGGCTTTAGAGCCCCGTTTGATATTTTGTTGGACAACAAAATTGGACTATTATCAGACAAAGTTCTATCCAAGCACCGGTGAGAACAACCTGATGACCACCTTTGTAGCCAATATTCAGATAGAAGAAATATGTCCATTCCACTCATAGCCGATAGGTGTTATGTTACTTTGCCCCCAAGTGAAGCTCCTGCATGTCCACATTAAATCTATAAATCCACCGTAATCGATGAAGTTGTTAAAAGCTTCCATTGCAGCTGACCTTAAACTTTATAATCTAAATGTTCTAGACTCACCCGGTCTAGAATTCCATACAAAGCCCAAAAACACTGACCCGAATATACCGACTAGATCATTGGATCCTTCCCATCTTATCAATGCCTCACACTAGTCAGAAATCTGCATTTTATAATGCATCAACGATATGTAACAGAAGTGAAGTCGACATTGATGGCACGCCACTCTGTAACGACCTCCATATCTACTTGACTTCACACTTGAGCTAAGAGGCACCTTTAATCACAAATGCAAGCACACAACTTTTATCATTTAAATCCCTCCCACTCTTTACTTTCATATTAACTTCTTATGTGTCAGAGTGCTTACAGGTGCCCCCACTTTACATCTTGAGAACTGCTGCTCGATAGAAGCCGGCCATTTTTGATGACTCAAGATCACTAAATATTTAGAATAGAGGGATTATGCGAATCTAAAAAACCTTATTCTTTTTGGTAATTAGTGTCATCTAATGTCAAAAGAAATTTTAGTAATTTGTAGTTAATTTGTAGTCTTACTTAATATGATGAATTTTCGTTGAAGGTTGATGTAAAATTATTCTAGACTAAAAGTATATCTTCATTAAACTCGAGAATGAAGAGTGATATTACTTTTTTTGCATAATCCCTCCATACCAATTCTATTTTTAGTTTGAGTAAGTCTCCTCCTGCAAGTAAAATGAAGTGTAATAATGATGCATAACTTTATTATAAGAATAAAGTGGGCATTGTGATGTGTTTACGTGATGATGAAGAACATTTTATTCATACGAGAACAATGACAAGTTTCAAATCCTATTTGACAATTAAGGAGGGGGGAGCTTTAAGTCTTTGTCAAACTATTCATTGGATTGGTGGATCCGATCAAGACATCATAATTTTTTAGTTGAATTTTAAGATGAAATTATAGTCACTAAACTACTCCCCAGAATATTTTTTTGGATTCTACAACATAAAAAAAAATGCCAAATAAGTTTTAATAGTGAAATGATTAACATAAAATTAAATTTGGTTAGATTGAAACGTGAGAAGAACTAAACAGTTTTTCCCCCTAATTTTTAACTAATCTATACCACTATATAAGGACCGCTCTATTTAAAAAATCAATTTACTACTTTTTGACCGAACATATTTTTTTACAAAATTACCTTTAACAGCCTATTTCTTATTGAAATTTAAATTTAAATATAGATAAAATTATACAATTCGTTCTTTAACTTAATTTCAGGTAATACTTTCGTTTTTATCTTTTTTTTTTGTCTCGATTTAGTCATTTATGTTATGAAATGCCAACATAATTATCCTTTTGTATAAAAAATATTCATAAACTCCCAAAAAATCATCAAAAACTCATCAAACTCATAAACAAATCCAAATCTTCATCATACAAACCTAAAAACCCAGATTTTATTGTAAAAATCTCATAGAAAATCATATGATATTTACATTTTATATCATAAAGGACTAAATTGGGGCAAACAAATAAAAGACGAAAGTATTACATAAAATTAATATAAGGGACGAATCATATAATTTTGCCTTAAATATTCAACGTTTCTACCAACTAACTTAAGCTTATGAGAACAAAATATATTTTAACTATAGAAAATATAAAAACTACCAGATTGGTAAGAACGCCTAATCAAACTTATAAGTTACTTGGATTGATCTAGTGGTATTGACTTGAGACGTGACAGTGCGCGCTTTCTTAAAGTTCCAAGTTCGATTTTTCACTACGATTAAAAATAAACTTGTGAGTAAATGACAATTATTTTGTCTAAAATTTTTTTAGGGTTTCTGATTTTATATTTTTCACTTGCGTAAAAATTAAAGGTTTAAATGTGTTATTGGTCCCTGCACTTTCATCAGATTTTGGCATTAGTCCCTGCACTTTTTTTTGTTTGGCATTGGTCCCTGCACTTTGTAAAAATATTGATATTGGTCCCTCTGTTAACTTTCTGTTAAAAAAAAACACAAAATTAACGGAGTGCCACGTGGCCCAATCATTTCACGCCACGTGGCACCAATACCAATATTTTTACAAAGTGCAGGGACCAATACCAATATTTTTACAAAGTGCAGGGACCAATACCAATAGTTTTGTGTTTTTTTAACAGAAAATTAACAGAGGGACCAATACCAATATTTTTACAAAGTGCAGGGACCAATTCCAAATAAAAAAAAGTGCAAGGACCAATGCCAAAATCTGATGAAAGTGCAGGGACTAAATGCATATTTAAGCCAAAATTAAATTTGTAGTATCCAAACTGGCCCTGTCAAAAAAAAAAAAAAAAAAAGTATCCAGACTGGTAATAACGCCACCCTTCTCTTCTCTTCTCTCAAACGATTTTAGGGTTTCTGCCCCCAAAACAAAAATCCCAATTCCTATTTTCAAACTCATCAATGGCCAAAAAACAGAAAGAACCTCAACAAGCCCCTCAAAACGACACCGTTTCAGCTCCTTCCAGCATCTTCACCACGCTCTTCGCCAACGCGCCGGAACAAACTACCGCCGCCGCCGACACCGCTTCTCTATTTTCCGATGACAACCCTTACAAGAGAAAGCATAATCAAACTCTCAGCCCTGAAAACGGCGTCGTAGATGAAAAGAAGAGGAAGAAGAACAAAGAGAAAACTCCCGTGATTGATTCAAATCCCACAATTGAAGTTTCAGAGAAGAAAGAGAAGAAGAAAAAGAAGAAAAGCGGTTCTGTCGAAGAGGAAGAGAAAGAAAAGGAGGTTCATTTGGATGGAGAAGGGGTTGGGGATAAGAAGAAGAAGAAGAGGAAAAGAGATGAGGTTGAGAAAGAGTGGGAGGAGAAGAAGTATGGTATTGTTGAAGGAGGAGATAAAGATGAAAGCGTTGAGAAAGTTGGGAATAAGAGAAAAGTGCGTGATAATCCCGCGGATATGATGGTTACAAAAGAAGGTTTTGATGATGAAGATAAGCTTTTGAGGACTATTTTTGTTGGGAATTTACCTGTTAAGGTGAAAAAGAAGACTTTGTTGAAGGAGTTTAAGGTTTTTGGTGAAGTTGAATCTGTTAGGATTCGTTCTGTTCCTTTACAAGATGTAGGTGTTTGTTTTGTTTATTGTTTAGATTTCAATGTTATTGTTTTTGTAGGGTGATGCTAACATCATGTGTATTCCTTGTTTTGATGAATCAGACTAAGAAACCTAGAAAGGGAGCAATCCTTGCGAAAAAGATCAGTGAAACGGCTGAAAGGTAAGGGTTAATCAATGACCTAGTTGCAGCTAGTCAAGAATGTTGTTATTAAATTTTAGTAGAGAATCATAATGCTGTTATTTTGTATATATATTGAATAGAAGGAAAAGCTTGCATTAGGCTTGGTGAAACCATTCTGTTTTGATTTGACGATTTTATAAGGAGAGATGTAAAATCTCCTTTCATGTAAAATGATGACATTAGAGAGAGAGTTGGGTAGCACCTATAGTAGAAAAGATGGTGGAAACCAGACTTTGGTTTGGGGGCATGTAGAGAGAAGACCTATAGAGTATGCAGTAAGGGGAGTAAATCAGATGGAGGATAGTCATATCACTTGAGGCAGAGGAAGACCTAGAAAAACTATAAGATAAACTATTAAGAAAGATCTAGAGATTGATGAGTTGGATAGAAATATGGTATATGATAGTGCATTATGGCGTCATTTTATCCATGTAGCCGGCCCCAATTAGTGGGATAAGACTTGGTTATTGTTGCTATTGATGTTGCATGTATTTTATATATTCTTAGACTACGATTTGGATTTTGTTTTTTCTATTGGTCTTGCTCTTCGGTGACTTGGATACAGTTACCATCTGATATGAATACAGGCATTTTTATGTAAAGGAAACCTTTTCATACATTGCTAATTGAGGAATCTTGTATTTGCAGCGTCAATGCTTACATCGTTTTCAAAACTGAGGAATCTGCTCAGGCTTCATTGTCCCACAACATGACTGTGGTATGCACTTGTTCCTCTAAGTGTGGTTTGATCAAGTATAAGTATTTCGATGTATTTATGTTGAAGGGTTGTGGCTGAAATCTTCTAATATTATTGTTTGATTATCTGGCTGTAGGTTGATGGAAATCACATTCGTGTTGATAGGGCATGCCCACCCCGCAAAAAACTTAAAGGGGATAGTGCTCCCCTTTATGATAATAAGAGAACTGTTTTTGTTGGCAATCTCCCGTTTGATGTGAAGGTATGTTTCCAATCTGTCGTTTTCTATTTAAGGTCACATAATTTCATCTTCCACTGTTGCCCCTATATTGTCCAATGAATTGAACATGTGATCTTTTCGTGCAGGATGAAGAACTTTATCAGCTATTTTGTGGTATACCGAGTCTAGAATCAAGTATAGAAGCTGTTAGAGTTGTTCGAGATCCTCATCTTAATGTTGGAAAGGGAATTGCCTATGTGCTATTTAAAACAAGGGTATGCTGTTTTGGTGCCTTATTTGCTATACATTTTGATAAAATAAATTCACTCTCTGTGCTTCTATATTTTTTAGCTCAAATATGTCATAAATGATGTTATCACTAGCTTCTCTTTAGGTGCTAAAACATGGGGCTGTTTTTGATTGACTAGCCCATGAATACTTCACTTTTTAATGAAGAAATCATCTTTTTTGTCCGTTAATTTTTAAGAATTACATGCTATTATTACTTAAAACACATGCTTTTTTGTGATGCATTCTGGAACGCAATGATTGGAGTGGACTGTTACCTGTGCTGTGGTTCTGGTTCCTTTGTTGTGGTTTTGTTAACTTACTTTTGTTTGGATGGGCTATTTTTTACATTGTAATATGCCTTTCTCTCCTGGAAACAGCCTCTTGCGTAAAAAACAGGGTAAGGCTGCATACACCAAAATGGTGGGACCCCTTCTTGGAGCCTGCGTATGCGGGAGCTTTACTGCACCTAGCTACCCTTTATGCCTTTCTTTGTAACTAGGTACATGTCATTTTTAGAAGATATCCTTATTTGATGAGAATATAAGTAGTTAGAGACTTATATGTATGGTAAAATTAGAGTCAAGGGAAAGGATCCTATCCCGCACGACTATTCACTGGAGGGAGTCCACCCTTCATTATTATTTTTTAAATAAATAAAACTGCAGTTGGTAAAAAAAACAAGGAGTGGATATGATTCCACCGGAGGAAAATGTCACGGGAGAGGATCTCCTCCCAGTTAAAGTTGCGTTTTACACTTTAGAAGTACACATGATTTGAAAATCATGTTAAAACCTGTGTACCAATATCTGATTCTCTCAATGCCCAATCTCGCTCCTAGATACTTGGGATGCAGACTGGGAGAGAACTCGAGCTTTCGATTGATGAATAATGCCACTCGGACATTTTCGTAGGTGCTGAAACATAATAGGGCTCTTTGTTGCTGACACGCACCTGAAATCTCATTTTGTCTCGGATAAACCATCTTTTTCGTCTTAATGCTTTAAGAATTTCATGTTATCTTATCTATTTCTTAAAAGTATATACATTTTTCAACATAATCTGGAACGTAAGGATTGAAATGCGCAGTTGCTTGTGCTGTGGTTCTGTTGACTTACCTTGACTTACAGTAGCTACATTTTATATTATATTACGTCTTTCTGTGTAACTAGATACATGTCATTTTCAGAAGTTATCTTCTTTCAACGGGAATATAAGTAGTTAGTTGATAATCATAGTACTGGACACGACATGTCATAGTAGTTGAGTTAGGCTGCATGTTGCACGTTGAGTCCTGAATTGAAAATCTGATTATACAGAATTCCTTTCCGGGTGGAAACATGGAACTTTTTGTGATCTACAAACTCAAGTCTTCATTTTATCATGAAGGAACCATCTTTTTATGATTACACCTGGGACATAAAAAATGAAATGGCAGTTTCTTCTGCTGTGGTTTTGTTCTTTTGTTGACTTCTGTCTTGATTGGCGGCTGCTTATATTGTAATACGCCTTTTAGTGTAGCTAGGGACTTGCCATTTTCAGAAGTTATCTTCGTTCAATGAGAATACAAACAGTTATAGACGGATATTTGAAGTAACAATGACATGCTTGAAGTTAGATATCCGTGGTTAAGGTTGCTGGCCTACAAAGTGTGAAAAACATTTTCCATTTTCTTTTCCTAAAATATGTGTTCTCATTTTAACTTGCTAATAATTAGATGTGAGACTCTTGAAGCGAACCATTGTGATGGAGAGAAGATGAAATGCTAGCTATGGATGATGCATTTATGGAAATAATGATAACAATTCTTTTTCATTTTCATTGTTTTAAAAAAAATGCACACTATTGTTAATTTCAAGAGTCTATTATCTCTTTGTTAGCAAGTAAGATTGACTCAAAATTTAGGAAACGAATCAGAAAATGTTTTCACGAAGTAAACAGGGCCTAAATGTTATTTGTGGAAACTGTTTGAAGCATGAACATCTAATGCTGGTATCTTTTTTCATGTCTCTTTTAGCTTCTACCTGGGGAGATATTTTAGCTTTTCTTTGTTTTATGGAATTATTTGTGCTTGACTGCTTTGGTTTACACACTCGAGTACTCAAGGAATTACTGACAAAATATAAAACAATAGTATTGATGTTCAAAGTGGCAGTTGATTGGATCTAATTCGAGACATATTGCTTTGTGTTAAAGAAAACATTACTGCATTCCAAAGTGGCATGAAAAATGTTCATACTATTTTTCAGGTCCTATCACCCAGAACTCTGTCTATACAAATATTAATTAGTTGTTTGTGATTGCAGGATGATGCCCTTTCCGTTGTTAGGAAACGGTCCTTAATGCTCCGAGATCGAGAATTGAGAGTCAGTATTGCAAAAGCAGATCCTAGTGCTACCCCATCTAAAAGGCCCTACTCTCCAGCAGCACGACCCAATCATGGAAAACCAGATGCTACCCCATCCAAAAAACCATACTCTCAAGCAGCACAAGCTCGCAGTACCCCTGTAAGGAAGTTTTCAGGGGCTTCAAAGTCTCCTTCAAGCAGTAAAAACGGGTCAAACAGAAAAACTACTGCTTCTTATCAGGGTCTGCGAGCTACCAAATCTGATGTCCCCAAGAAAAGTCACGGTGGAGAAAAGCCAAAAGAGCGCACAAAGAAAAGACCAACAGTAGCTGCCAGAAAGGCTAAAGCAAACATGCAGAAGGAAGGTGATACACCGAAACAAGCAGGGTCAAAACGCAAGTTTGACAGTCGTACTCCTGATAGCTCCCGGCGAGTTAAGAAAGTCCAAAAGAAGAGGTAGCTTGTTTCTAAAGGCGTTAGGTATTAAATTTCGTTTTCCTCTGGTTAGAATTTGCAAGCCCAAAAGACTTATGAATGAATATGTACGCACGTTGAGGAAAGAGTTCGACTCTGATGATTTTATGAGGTCGATCGTCTTCAGTGATCTCAGTTAAACTCCTGGTGAAATTTAATTAAAGGTGCAATTGTCAACAGTTTAGAAAGAAGTAGACGGTGGTGGAAATCAATTCTTGTAACTTAATTTTTTTACATTATTGTCCTAAAAATTGTAAGTTTCTTCTATTATAGAATTTTGACAAGGTTTATTGTGGCATTTCTGTCTTGGAAATTTGAATGGTCCATCAAATTTTGCTCCTGGACCCATTTATAAAAAAGTTTTATTGAACCTGCTGTTCGCTATCATTTTATACTGCAAATGCAAGAGAACAGGAGATGGAATAGGAGAGAATAGAGAATATTTTAAGCAAAGTTATAATACTGTTTAGTTTAAAGATAAAATATTTAATTCTAAATAATCACTTTTGGTCCTCTAAAAAAAAATCATTTTCTAATTCTTTTTTTTAATAATAGTATCAACTTGTAGTTCTAATATTTTTGGCCAAAGTTTTGGTACTTTTATTCTTTCCAATGTATTCTTAAACTGTTGGTAAGTAAATATTTTAAATACAGCAATAAATTCAAATGAATTCAGTCGTTTTCGTGATTTTTTAAGTTTGGCAAGTTTGTCATTTGAGTTCATCCGCTCCCTTCTAGCTTATGCAAGTGGGGTTGTTCCTTGTTAGGCTCAGGACCTAGTTTCATTGTTTTTTTTTCTTTTTTTCAGTTATAAGTTATTCCCTATTGATAAAAAACGTATCATCTTATTACACACAATTTGATTTTAATGATCTAAAATAACTTTATCGTATTTAATGATATTGATTTTAAAAAACACCTTTTTAATTCAAGTGTCTATTTCTTCCAAATAAAAAAAAAAATAGTCTATTTAACTCGGTGAAACCCCCACTTTTGTGAATGCTTTGAAATTACATTATGAAAATTAAATGATACCAACTAATTTTAGTACCAGTCAAAAAATAATAATTATTTCTCATAAAGAGTGCAAGGAAACATCAACTTGTTATATATTCGAACCCAAAATTTAAATGTTTAGGTAAATTGGTAGGCTTTTTATGTAACCAAAACAAAATTGGTAGGCTTTTTTGTTGGTTGGATTTCTTCCTTTCAGAACATTTGTGGGGTTATAAAAGAGAGATGAACGACCAAACCATCTCTTTAATACTTAAAAAGTTCAGTTACGTTACTTTTCTTATTTCCTTAGCTATCCAATGAATAAATGAAACTTTAGACATCAATCTCATTAACCTTCCATTAAGTTTCTTTAAAGTCTTCCCTTACTTCTCTCTGATACGAAACACCCAGCAAAAAGACATTTGTACAATGATATTTTAATGTATAACTGATATGAATCCTAAAGATAGGAAATATCAGGAAAACACTTTGAATGAACTACATTTTTTTTTTAATGGAATGAACTACATTATTGTGAATGGAAAAACACGTGATAAACGGAACAACTAGTCAACAACCATAATTTTTATACATAACAGATTATGAACAATGTGCATAAATTGATTCTTCCAAACGTCGTTTCTTGCAACCGGCGTCAATAATATGATTGTCTTGAATTACTGCAGCACTTGGCAGTGAAATCAATAGCGGAGAACCACGTTGCAATAGTTTTCTGAGGATCTGTACAGATACTGGAGCTGGTATTGCCCTGTTTGGAGAACAAGGCCTTCCATAAACATGATTTGTGGCTTCTGAACTCTTATGAATCGCTCTTGCCTATTAGTGTTGGTGTAACTGAAATAATGCCTATGAAGAATAATGTAGCGATTGAGTTGAAATCATAGAGATCTCCCACAGATTGTAGCTCTCCAAGAGCTAACCCTGCCTGTAAAACAACAAAACAAAAAAACGTAAACACAATTACAATGGGAGAGGAAAAGAGAAGGGGAGAGGAAAGTTATTTCAGTTTCCAATAGAGTCAGGGCAGCCCAATGGCGAGACAACTAAAGCCCTAACATAAATAAAAAAAGACTACCTATGAAGTACTAGCACGGACACGTACACTAGGCACATCTTCAATCTGAAGTGTAGGTGCTACACAAAAGACTATACATGTTGTCAAACCTAATGCACACATTGGTATATTAAGCGAAAAGGTCAAACATGTAGGCAGAAAGGCCATACCCTCAAAGTTTGAATTAGGCCTCCCTATCTCTTAGGTCGGCCTTTATTGAAGTATTACTTTGGGTGACATGGTGCACATGTTTTCAAGTGGTGTACCAATACATCCATTGCTTTAACTATTTCATGAGCATTTATTTTTACAACTGACTGACTCAGATTTCCAGTATTGTGAACAATTCAAGATATAGTTATTTTGATAATCACATACCCTGACTGTGACATAAGCAGCAGGTATGAGTCCAATGACAGTTCCAAGGAAGAAAATATGATAAGGAACATCCACAATTGGTGACGCAAAATTAATAAACGTGTTGGGAAGAGTCGGAGTCAATCTCAGAAAAAGCATGTAGTTCAGCAAACTCTTTCTTCTTTTAGCCACCTGAAAATCAGAAAGTATAAATTTATTTCCATGTGTAGATTGAATTTAATTAAAACCAATATGCTGGAGCTTGGAAGTTGAACTGAACCTGGGTTTGGAAGAACTTCAATTTGTCTGGCCAGAGAGAGAAGAGAAGGGGTCGTCCGATAATTTTTGACAGGAAAAAACACGAAGAAGCTCCCGCTGTGGCGGTGAATACAACAAGAGCCACACCTTTAAAGACACCAAAGAGTGCTCCGGCAAGCAATGACATGAACACAGTCCCTGGAATCATGAAAGTCTGCATGAAAATATAAACCACGCAGTATCCCACCAAGACTTGTGCAGTGTAGTCACTTGTATAGCTCTCAAGGTTATCTCTACAAAAATAAATATAAGATATATAAACAATGCATAATTTTTAATGTCAACTTTCTTCAAAAAAAATTTTAATGTCAACTTCCCATTTTACATTGGGATCCATAGCATTTCCCTTCTACAGAAGCGCACACAAAAAAATTGAGCCAATGATTCCACAATTGAAATGAAAAGAAAAGTCAATGAACTGTCCTAAAACATGATTGATCCTACCATTTAATGCCTGTTTCAAATGTGGATCAAATTATTTAGAAAATATACCCACATTTACTAATCTGGTCAGAATTTTAAGGTTTTGCATTAGAGTCTCTTTTCTGCTCTATTTAACCACCCTAAGTGATATACTACAAAACATCAGTCATCAGTTCAAATATAAATATGCATGAGGTATAGTTTTTGGGATGCCGGCGAGTGCTTTCCTTGATGGAAAACATTCACCTTCTGTTACATTGTCCAATAAATTACAAGTCAAAAACAATTGAACAATAACAACACTAGAATAGAAAGTGAGCCTTTAAGAGCATCTCCAATGTTGAACACCATTTGGAGGTTCTTAACTTCTTTTTGGAGGACTTGTAACTTGACTATGCCACATCAGATTTAAGCAGTGTTGTCTGGCAAATCACAAATCACAGAAAATAGAGAGGTTTGTTCATATTTATACAGTGCTTTCCTTGATGGAAAACATTCACCTTGTTTTACATTGTCCAATTAATTACAAGTCAAATTCCATTTTCAAATTCATTGAATAATTGATGTATCTGGTTTATAATACAGACCAGATACATCAGTTATTCAATGAATCTGAAAAGGAAATTTTTGTTTATAATTCAACGAATCTGAAAAGGAAATTTTTGATTAGAACATTGACGAGAGGATGTATTTAACAACACTAGGATCCCCTTTTGACTCCATTGGTGATCATTGACCCACTTTAAAAACTTAATGGATATCACAAGTTAAGAAGAATAATTGTCAATGCTAAGAACAAAGTTCATAAAGAAAAAACCATTCTCATAGCTGGAATCTGCGTTAATTTTCCCCAACGATCGAACTGGGTAATAAAATGTTCAAAGGATAAGAAATTGCAAATATTATTATTGATTCAATTTCAAAGCATAACATTCAACAACCTTTGATAGCAAATTAACACCAAACAAACAACTCTAAACTCCACAAGGTGAATCTCTTTACCAACCAATATCCTTTCCAGATCTACTATAACCAATCATCATAATTAAACACAAAACTACATTATTTATTCAGATTCATTCAAAAAACAAATAACAACAATCAAACATCTATCCAACATTAACCAAATTTACAACAAATTAACCATCCTTAAAACAAAAAAAGTCAATATTTCATTTTTTTTGGTTTCTTTCACCTCAATATTCAATTTTTTATATGAATTTGTATAAAATGGTGAAAAGGGTTACCTAAGAAGCTGAAGATCATGAAGGGTACGAGGTAATTTAAGGAAGCTATAATCTGAATCTGGCATGGTAAGATAAACACCAAGAAGACCCAAAATAAATCCCAAAGCCACCGTTGAAGCCACCGTTGTTTCAAAAAAGCTTAATGGAAATTTGGATTGCACAGGCATAGGTTTGTTTACGTTAATGATTTCAATGGTATCGCCGTTTTCTGCCATTGTTTTGAAACAAGGGTCGTTGTTGTTCTTCTCTGTTTCTTTCTCTTCTCTTCTCTGCCTTATCTATGTTGAAGAGAGAAGAGAGAGAAAAAGAGAACAATTCTGTTTCGAGAGAGAAAAGAATATTCCTCAATTCTTGGTTGGATTTGGATTTATAGGTGTTGCAAATTTGCAATGCTGCTAACACATTTTAAGGATGTTTTTGTTGTTTTGGAAAAGAAAATGTCTTTATTTAATACTTCATCCAATCTATTGCTAGGGGTGGCAAAACGGGCTTGACCCGTTGGGCCGGCCCGTTTGGCTCGCTATTTTTGGCGGGCTGAGTCGAAGTTTTAAACTCGCTTTTTATAGTTGGTTCGGCTCGGCTCGTCTCGTTGAAAAGCGGGGCGGGCACAGGGTGGGGCGGGGCGGCCCGCTTAACTCGTTGGAAACAATTATGTTACGACGACAACAGGAGGGGGGAGGAGGAGGTGCACCATATATTCATAACTTAGATGATGATTGACTTGGAGTTGATTGACTTAATAAAAGAATTATGTTGTTGCTGCGATTATTTTGAGACTTATTTTATGCTTTTGGATTTATTTTGGTTGTTGGATTTATTTTGGAACTTATTTTATGTTTTTCGATTTATCTTGGTTGTTGAGTTTATTTGTTTTGAGACTTATTTTATCCTTTTGGATTTAATTTGGTTGTTGGATTTTTTTTTTGAAGAGACTAAAATGAAATATATTACCACAACAAAAAGGCCTTCATAGCACAAGATGTGCTAAGGAAGAAATACCCAAGTAACAGACAAGTTCAATCCATAATTACAAGGCAAAAAGCCACCCACCAAAAGACAAAAAACAGGGAAAACAGAAATTAACCGATGCCTAAGACGGTAAACGGACTAAGCCACCAACCATGAAAATTGAGGGAGAGACTGACTAAATTCCCCTTCAACCACCTGAACGTTAGAGACTTAACTTTGTCCACCACCTGCTGAATAGTACAATAATTGTCATTGAAAATCCGGTTGTTTCTTTCTTTCCAAATTTCCCACATTGTTGCTAACCAAATAACCTGTAAGATGGATCGCCTTGACTTAGCAGCAGCACCAATAAAGTTGAACTGATAATAATGACTAGAAGCATCACCAGGTAACACACAAGAGACACCAAGCCACTGAGGAATAAAATTCCATACAGAACCAAAAATATTACAATGAAATAATAAATGAGAAGATGTTTCCACCTCCCCACAAGCACCAATACATAGCTGAGCGTCGACGTCAATCACATGCCGACGATAATTTGATTGTTGGATTTATTTTATGTTGCGCATTTGCCTTATTTTGTTATTAATTATAATGTTGAATTCGATAATTTGTTAATTATCTTTTTTTTCACAAATTTATTTTCCACCTATTCTTTTATATTTTTTTTATTATAAAAGCAACATAATTTTTTGGTAACAATTAAGTTGTAAAAGAAAAATCAATAAAAGTTTTTTGTTTGGCGGGCCGGCCCGCCAACTCGCAAGTCCGCCACTAAACGGGGCGGGGTGAGATTTTGGACTCGGTCACTAATTTTGACTCGGCTCGTCTCGTCTCGTTTTTAGCGGGCTTTGACGGGGCAGGCCTAAATGGGGCGGGCCGGCCCGCTTTGCCATCCCTATCTATTGCAACATTTCAATTTTTAGATTCATCGAATAATAATGGATGTATTTGGTTTATATTATAGATCAGATACATTAGTTGTTTAATAAATATAAAAACATTTTTTTTTTTGCTTAATTAAGGTACGAGAATGTATGTTTAAAAAATACTTTTATTTTGAAGGTGTTTAATTGTTAAGTTAGTACTTTATTATTCATTTTTGTTTTTAATAAGATGATAATCAACACAAGAGATCACTAATAAGAGCTTAATTAGAATTTAGAAGAGTGGACAAAAACCTATGTGTATTTTTTTATGTGCTTTTTGTATCGGTTTTAACTAATTTTTTTAATATTAAAAAAAAACTAATTTTTTTAATATAATTAAAGATTGGAATGGTGAATTTAGTTAAAAGCATATAAAAAACACATATGGAAATATCTTTTTTTTTTTGTTTTGTTATAAAGGTGACTCGAACTCGTCTTTAAGAATAGATCAATCTTACCTATGTGGACGGTGGTTCTCCCCTAAAAATGTTTTGGATTATCGATATTATTTTTTTATACCCTTAAAAAGATGAGTTTAATTAGAATACTCTGACAGTGTAAAACTATTTTACACTATCAACCAATTAAAATTAGTCAATCTTAATCATCAGTGTTTGTGTTAAAAATTGAAAAAATCAAATAAAATCTTTTCTAATAAATTCCTCCCATGTTTCCTATTATATGTATATGTTTTTTTTGCTGCATTATGATACTTCCTGCTTTCATCTTTGCAAATCTAGTCTTCATCTCTCTCATCTCCCACACACTTGAGAATTATTTGTCAGTAGATTTATGCAAATGGTTGTAATTTTTTATATGAAAAGTTAATTCATTTTTGCGTTATTTTTGATATGGCTCCAATTTATGAACACTATGAGATCAATTGTTTGTCAAATAATGTGCTTTAATTGTGTACGTGGTTGAAACATTCCTAAATCCTAAATAAATAACAATTGTGGTTTTAACAAACAATAGCAGGCAAATAAAATCAGTTTGGATATGTATTGTATCTTTATAGGTTTTTTTTTTTTTTTTAAAGAATCTTTATACGATGTGAATAGCGGTAGTTGATTCTTTGGCTTTATTTGTGCAAAATCCTTTGTTCCTGGCTTTACTAGTGCAACCTCAGTTTTACTAGCATGATAAATAGTGTTAGCATGAAAAGAGAAAGAAAAAAAAAATAGAAGGAAGAGGTAGAGAAGAAGAAAAAAATTCTGTGTCTTGCAAAAGGATGAGAGATCGGATCAATAAGTGTCAAATTAGGAAGGTTGAAATAGAGAATTTATTAAAAAAGATTTGATTTGATTTTTTCCAATTTTAACACATAGGCTGATGTGTCTGATTGAATCATTTTAATTGGTTGATAGTGTAAAATGATTTTACACTGTCAGAGTATTCTAATTAAACTCTAAAAAGATTATTCTTTTTCAAGTTTAAATTGAGTTGTAGAAGTTGGTAGGTTGATTGGGTAGGATCGCAAAGGTATCAAAGTTATCCATTAAGAATATCCAAAAAAAATTAAAACGTTGTCCATAAGAAGGTTTATCATATTTTATTTTATTTTCTAAAAAGAATATATTCATCTAAATTGATATAGAGTACATCGTGTCTTTGTGAGCTTAGTTCAGTTGGTATGAATAATGCATAATATATGCAAGGTCTAGGGTTCAAACTCCGGCAACCACCAAAAAAAAGATATAGAGTACATCGTAAACAATAAAAATTCCGGCAACCATCAAAAAAAAGATATAGAGTACATCGTAAACAATAAAAATTCAACATCATTAAAAACAAAAATGAATGGTAAAACAAACTCACAACATTTGGGATTGGAGCTTAGTTCTTGGCAAATGGTATTTAGTTCGAGCAACCTATCATTTGGTTTTGGACGTTGCATGTGACTGAAACCATTTTTGAGCCCTTACCTGACACTCCTTGTGCCGACATGGAACTCCATTGATTAATACATTTCATTTTGTTTTCTTAAAAAAAAACTTGCAATGCTCAAATTAATAGCATAAAACTACACAAATATATATATAAATAATTTGACAAAATCAAAATGATTTGAATACTTCAGTGTCTCTGAGTTTGTAAAGTTGACATTAAAATTATTCGTTGAAGCAGGGGCGGTTCTAAGGCCCGGCGAGCCCGGGCACTCGCCCGGGCTCCGGCCCAAATTTTTTGCAATTTCTTATGTAAATCCCCTTGAATTTCTTATACAAACCCCTATAAATTGGGCAATTTCTTTAAATTTTTTATTATTTGCTTGCAATTTCTTATGTAAACCCCTATAAATGTATTGCAAATTTTTTTTCGCCCGGGCTTTATAAAAATCCTGGCTCCGCCACTGCGTTGAAGTTAATATATAAATCTGAACCAAACAAATACTTTAAAAAAAAAAAGAGATCAAAGAACAACACATCAAGATAACGAACAAAACAACGTCGTAATAAGATGATGAAATCACAAAAATAATATTCCAAAAAAAATATGTGAAAACCTTAAATTAGAAGAGAAATACACATTGTAAATGATAAAACTCTAATGATAAAATTATCATGTTCATTAGATATGTGGTTCCAGACAAAACAAAAAAAATACTAAAAAAACACTTCTTTTGCACATAGTTATCCTAGAATGTTTACCATCTTAATATTAAGAGTTTTCAAAGAAGATAGCTGCCATCTTATCCAAATCCTTGTAACTTGAGATCCCCTTGATTTCATTTTGAAAAATGGAAGACTTGTTTTAGAATTTCTAGATTAACACATAAAGAGAGTTTTTTTTTTTTTTTGAAGGAAACACATAAAGAGAGTTGAAAATTTCTTTAATACATATTATATATTTTTCTTTTTATAAATATAGTTGTCTATTTTTTTTTTAGAAACAGTTAGAATTAGAACTCGTATGCTATGCCATTGTCAGTGTAATTTTTTTTAACTTAGATGTTGAATCATATATTTTTCTCACAATGTAGATATATTACCCTTTATAAACTATCTATGCAAATATCTAAATGATGAAGTCTTTATATTTTTATTATTAAGATACTAACGGATAGACGAACATTACGTGGTTGTCTTTCCGCTCTTTTTATTGCGTTAATGTGTGAGTAGGTTATAAGGACATTTTATAAAAAAAATTTGTGTAAATTATAAAGCTTAAAATATATATTTTAATATATAAATTACTAAGCAAAATTTAAAAAATATTTTCATCGGAAAACAGCAAGTTTTGAAAAGAATAAAAACCATTCACGTTTTTTTTTTGACGCAACCCTACACGTTTATTAAATTTCATAAATTAAAGTTACGTGAGTCAATATAAAAAAAACTTAACGTTTATGAGATTTTTATGTAAATTTTCCTTAAAAAAAATGTTTATGTAAATTTGACTTTGCATGAGATATGTTTCTCCAATCAAAATTTTAATTCTAATAAAAAACACTCAAATGGTTGCCAGGTTCCCCCAATCGACCACGTTTTATTTGTTTGTGTTGTTTTCATTTGGTTTGTTTTTTTCTTTTGAGAGGTTTTCATTTGGTTTGTTGTCTTTTTTTTATTCATTTTCACTTTTGTATAGTTTGTTGTCTTTATCTAAATTAAAAGATATATTTTGTAAATATGCAACACAAGGCAAAAGAAAATTATATACACATCTAATGAACATGATATAATTGGATAGAATAATAATTTTTTAGTGCATGTCATAATCAAACTAATTGAAATATGTAGTAACTTGAAGTAACGGAGAATGATAAAATAAAACGTACTATAACATGAAGCGCGTTTCAGCTGCAAAGGAACACTCCACGGAAACACGCGACTAAAACCACTAATGGAAGGACAATATTATATGAAATTTGTGTTTTATGTTTTTGGGAAACATTTTTTTTTTTTTTTTTGTGTATACTTCAATCATAGAAATTCGGTCATGATAATACGGAGTTTGATCGGTAAGCAAACAAAGTCAAAAATTATTTCAATTAGGAATTGAACTCACGTTCTCTTGATCTCTTGAAACAAATTTGCACTCAATAGAACTCATTAACAATTAGAGCCAAATTGTTTAGTTTTTTTTTTTCACACAAAATTGCTTAGTTTTTGGGAAACATTTTATACTTTTTTTTAAAGGAGGGAAACCTTTTATATGTAATATTTTTTATTTTACACTCGTGACAAAAGAATGGTAAGAAAGATTCACTTCTCTAATTTGGACAAAACTTTAGTACATTTTCTTGTATGTTTTTCGTGTGGTTTTTATATAAAATAGTTATAACTACTAATGAGATTAATCGACAATTTTTTCAAAGTTTTTTATAAGCACAACATGTTTTTATGTGGAAAACCATAAAAAAATACAAAAAAATATAGTTAATTACTTGTCACTTGTAAATATAGTTAATTACTTTGTCAAGATAAATTTTAGGCTTAATAGCAATTTTAGCCCCCTAACTTTTCCAAAGTTGCGATTTTGGCCCCCTAAGAAAAAAACTACAAAACCGCCCCCTAAGTTTTGCACATGTGGTAGTTTTGGCCCCCAAGGCCAATTTTGACTCGGTCTACGCTGACGTGGCACCCTAAGTGAGGTGCCACGTGTTATTTTTTTTGGCCTTGGGGGGTCAAAACTGCTACAGTTGCAAAACTTAGGGGGCAGTTTTGTAGTTTTTTCTTAGGGGGCTAAAATCGCAACTTCGTGAAAGTTAGGGGGCAAAAACTGCTATTAAGCTTAAATTTTATGACTATAAATGAATGAAAGAATGAATTAATATGAAGTCATAATGGGTGGATTAGTGAATTGGGAAGGGCAGGTATATATACAAAGGAGAAAAACAGAAAATTTTGAACGTGTTTATGTTTGTACTCTATGTGAATAAAGCCCACATCTTCCAGTGTAGGAGTGTAAGTATGATGCGTGTGCTATATAAAGGAAGAACTATTCATAATGAATGTAAGTCACACACAAAAAATTGTGTGCTAGCCATTGAGTGTGGGAAAATGATTATAAAATCATTATCCTTCTCAATTTGGCTTTGCAAATAGTTTATTTGTGTGATTTATGCATATTAGTTCAAATTTTATTTTATCTCCAAGTCAATTTATTAAAAAATAACACTAATTAGATTGGTTATTAACGTATTGGATTCATCGAGTTCTTATACACATATTATTGGACTGCATGTTTATTTTATAAAGTAGACTTATCTGCAAGTCCTTCTACCTATATATCTGCAAGTCCTACCAAATTAACGTATTATTACCAAAACATTACTTATATTTCTTTCTTTTACAAAAATAGTTAAACTAATTTAAATTACAATTCAGAAAAACCCAAATTTATTTCCCCGCGAACACGCTTCAAGAAAACATCAAGCACACATCATCTCTTCTTTGGTACCTAAAATGTTGGTTGTAAGGGTTAGTCTTCAACACCCATGAAATAAAATCAATAATAAATTAAGACATCAAATAAGAATATACAACCATCATCTAGGAGTCGTGCTAAAACATTTCTTTTTAATTTAAAATATTCATCACTCTAAAATATACTATAAGAACAAACACAAGACTCAATACTCAATGTTGATGCAAATGCATGAAATGCAAATAGACCATGATCCGGATATCGCCCCAATTGGCATAATAGTTTTAATCGCCCCATTTGGCATATAATAATAATCGCCCCATTTGGCACTTAAAATCCATTGAAATAATAATAATCGCCCTTCTTGGCACTTAAAAATCCATTGAATCGCCCCATTTGGCACTTGATAAAATAATATAATAATCGCCCTTCTTGGCACTTAATATTCCATTGAATCGCCCCATTTGGCACTTGATAATCGCCCTTTTTGGCACTTAATATTCCATTGAATCGAATCGCCCCATTTGGCACTTAAGAATCCATCAAATGCAATGATATGCATGCTATGATATGCATCAAATGCAATGATATGCATGCTATGCACTCTTTCTTTCTTTATTCTTTTGACACGTAAACCACATAAAATAATAACTTACACACAACTTCTAAATCACATACACAACAACATTTTTCATTTCACAAATAAGCAATCATCAATATTTACACATTCATCAAAACACATACTTTAACAAAATTGCAACTCATCAATTCTTATAACTATCAACTACAAGGAAATTAATAAAAACATAATAAATCTTTTCACTCAACCATCGAATCAAGAAGCATATCAAATTCAACATCATAACCTATCATTTTCATTTAGATCATGGTCAAGACTAGAGCCCTTACCTTAGATGCTTAGATGCTCTCCCTCCTAGTCAAATAACCTCCAAATCTACACGCATCACTCTTCGCTCTGTTAACTCAACTCCAATCAACCAGGACGACCACAAGAAAACATGCTTTTATCCCATATTATCGGCACATGAAATCTTAGGTAACCATTAGAGGGATAGAGAATTGGGAGGGTTTGATTATTCTTTTCTTCTAAAAGTGATACATGGCATGTGCGAGACTAATATCTATATACTAAAATTATGTTATATAAGTCGTACCAGAAAGTATGGATGGGGTTACAACTTAAAGCTATTAGGAGAAATAATAATGATTGGGTGCTTTTGAATAAAGGAAGAAAATTGATGCAAGGAATTATATGAAATGGCTCGTATAACACACTTGTGCAGTTAAGGGACAAAACTGATGCAATGGAATTAGAGGGGAAAGGCTCGTGTAATTTAAGCTAGTGGAAGGAAAATATCTATGAGAGAATTCAGATAGGTTGTTAATGTGTGGCTTGATTTTTGGAACAAAATAAACAAATTGGCATAGAGAGAGGACACACATATACACACGTTGGCTGTAGTGCATAAACATGCAAAAATCTCTAGTAATTATTATTATTCTGCCACAATAAAAGAACATAGATTGTTATCTTTTTTTTTTGTTCTCCCAGCAATGCCACTAACCCAATAATTAGGAGGTAGTTGCAATGTGTAAGGCTTGGCAATTAGGCCACAAAAAGAACGTGGATGACAATGTCAAAATAAAGAACCAAAAATAAAATAATTAATATAGTATAAATTATTAACTTTAAACTAGGTTATAAATAAAAATACATCATTAAATTACTTGAATAAAAATAAATTATGTAAGGAATGATTATCCTATTTTGGTCACACCAAGTTGATTAATAGAAATGAACTATATGAAAGAAAACTTAATTAATAAACCAAAGTAAGGAACATGATTTTGTGAAATTTCTCGCACATAAATATAAATTGTTGAACAACTAAGTGACAAGTCAGAAAATCATTTAAAAAAAATACATATATAAAATACTGGGATGTTACATTATTACCCCCTTAAAATATTTTCATTCCCGAAACTAGAAAATCTCTAAAATAAAGGTCAAGTTCACTATTTGAATAAGAATGAAGATAAAGTTGACTTTAAACATATATAGAATAAAATATGTAGGTATCCGTTTAAAGAAATTCTAGGATCTTACAGTTCTTATACACATATTATTGGACTGCATGTTTATTTTATAAAGTAGACTTATCTGCAAGTCCTTCTACCTATATATCTGCAAGTCCTACCAAATTAACGTATTATTACCTTTATCCGCTACCAACCATCTCTCTTTACGCGGTATTGATGGGATGAAATTTTGAACCACAACCCCCATGATCCACCCTTAATCTCCACCACCACTCACCTAGCAACGCAAGATTAAATTCTCACACTTTACTCAAACCTAAACGACCTTTTAGAAATAATACTTGGAGGAGCAAAAGAACACAAGAACATTAGCCACTACCTTATACACACCCTACCAAAGAGATATGCCTAAATTATATTGAAGATCACTCTATGACTATTTATGGAAACCAAAATTTATGCCATCATTACAAGGACTTTTAAAACTATCAGAATCCCACATTGCCATCTTCACCTCTTGTTTACTTAAAGGACGCTCTAACACTAAAGAGAAAATGCTAACAAATACCATTAAGACATTATTTAAGATCAAAAGAAGACATTTTTTGTATAGAAAAATGTGTATTTATTCCCATAACAAGTTGACTTTTATTTCCAAGATAATTTGTTTTCTAATTTCCTCAAACAATTCCTTAAAAAAAATTAGTCTTAAATGCACTTTTTTCCCTCGTATTTAAATAAAAAAATATCAGTTTTAACTAAACAATTTGGCTCAAGTGGTTAATGAGCCCACCAAAAAACGAATCGTATGGGTTTTTGGTCCCCATATTTTTTTCATTTTTCTAAAATTTAGTACCCCATCTCATTGTTGTGTTTGTTTTTATGATAGTAACAGAGCCGGCTACAAGTAAGGATACAACGCATCCGTATAAGCTGCTACAGCATCAGGCAGGGCAAGGGTACTTTCCAGACCAGAATCTGCAAAAGATAGAACCTAAATAAGAAGCCAGGGAGGCCTTATGGTAGAAAAAAGGTATGCAGGGGTTCTGGGTGACCCTCCCCTAGTTCTATGAAAATGGGAGTTGGCCTCTGGAGAGAGAGGAATTAGGCGCGCGAACGACAGTGGTCTTTCTTGCGTTCAAGATCAAGAGGCAGCCCCTAGTCTTGTTTTTCTGTAACGGGCCTTTGGCATACTTTACTTCGTCGATGATCTATTCATTTATGAGATGTCAACATTTATTTGAACATATTGAATAGGGTAATGCTAACAAGTGCTCTTAGAGTACTAGTTAAGAACTCAAAAATAGAAATAAATTATAAATTTGATGTAGAAAAAGATCATTTTTAAAATTTTAAGATGTTGAATACATCAATTCCAAGATAAACTTTTTTTAAGCTTCTAAACAAGTGTCCCTAGAGAACTTGTTAGCATTTCCCTGTTAAATATCTATATTTGCAAAAATATGTCAAGAGACGCCACGTCGCAAATGAATATGCCACATCATAAAAAAATTACCCAAAAAATGAGATGGAGGATTTGAATTCTTAAAATGTTAAACACGGGGAACAAAACCTTTATCTTCTAAAAAATAATATATTATAAAATGAATGAATTATTTTAACAAGCCAACAAAAGAGCATGCTATGGATGGAGCAAATCTTACGTAGACACAACTTTAAATAAAATTTATTTGGGCACATACATAAATGACAAAATTTGGTCAAGTAGTATAGGCATAGAAATTTACCTTTATAAAGTGTATAAGTAGAATGTTCAGAGTTCGAACTTCTGTCTCTGCATATATTATACATTGTCCTTATCAACTTAACTAAGCTTACAGAGACACATGAATGATAAATTTAAAAGAGAAATAATATTAAATAACGTAATTAAATTATTTCATTTTAAATTTTATCATTTATGTGTGTCTAATTTTTTATTTTTTTTATTTAAGATGGTGTCCACCTAAGTATATCCCCTGTTCCGTTTTATAAAAGACAAAATAGTCAACAAAATTTGATATCAAAAAATCTAAACTAATCCATTTAAATTCACATTGAGAAGAATGAATCTATATAACTATGGAAAGAAGTATACTATGAGGTGATCAAATCAACACCATTAAATAAAAACTGATGCATCTTTCATAATATAAATACATCAATTTTTATCAACAAATTTTTCTTTTAGAAAAAAGAAGCTCCATCGTATGTGTGGATGTTTTAAGCCGTTAGCACCGCTTTTTACGTTGACTTGGATGACAGATCATGTGGTGCAGAAATGGTTATTCAGCCTCCAGTAAGACCTCCCAGGATTACAAGATTTCTTAAATCTTATGTCCTGAAGATTACAGGATTATAAGTATAGGAGTGCTCAATCAAGTGATCAACACTCCTTATGCATGGGAGCCACCTTGTTATCTTTTTTTATGATTTGAAGCATTCAATTTGAAGCATGGATATTAATGGAGTAGGGTTTTTTAATATTGGGTTAACGAATTAATTTGCCTATTTGATATTGAAATGCAAAAAATCAGCATAGCATGATCAAACTGTAAGAGTTGAATGATTTTTACTTTTCAGAATAAATATTGAACAAAATTTTTAAGACTTTACCCGGAAGAGAATCCTTCAAGAAATTCTCAAAGGCTTGAGTTGGACCCAAGCCTAAGAGGGGGTTTGGAAATAGTTTTCAATCACCAATAGAGGCACCTCGGTTAGAAACTCACTAGTTGCGTCATTACCCCAAGTGCAAAGATGATTTTAAACATTGGTTAACCTGTTTTCTATATAACCTTAAACTCGTCTAATTTCTCTTATTAGGACTAGGAAAATTTGCTGCTAAGCCACCACTCGTAACTCTTTTCCTTAAACTTTAAACTTAATCGGTAGCATTTGAGTTAATAGGGTTAAGACTTTGTTTATCATATCTTGAACAACTCTAACTGAAAACTCCAAGGTGGAATGCATTGGATCTTTGATCTTCTGCAGTAGACATCAACATCTGCATACATACAACATTAATATCAAATCAAATCGGATTTTTTATAAAGCATCCACACTTTTTTTCTTCCAATTTACATTCTGTTTTAAATTTTTTCTAGAGACCTTTAATATTCTATAAGCCTATTACATAATGATTGTCACAATACAATGTAATATTAAGTCTCTCCCAAGTCCCTTTTGCAGTATGATTATATCATCAGTCTGAAACTTGCCAAGTTTCAAAGAACCAAATACTAAACTCTTTTTAATAATGACACATATAAAAAAAATGAAACATTAAAAATGAAACCTTTTTCCAATTACATTTTGTTTCAAATTTCTTCTAGATACCTTTATAATTCTATAAGCCTATTGCATAATGATTGTCATAGTGCATTGTAATATTACGTCTCTTGCCAGTCCCTCTTGCAATATTATGCGATATAGAAATAGAAACACATTCACATATGATAATCCGCCTGCAAAAATTAAATGATATTTTTTATATGATTTACAACTCTTTTCAAATAGGAAACTCAAAGTAGAGACTGGAAAATTAGTTTCCAATGAATATGTTCCCTACCAAATCTTCTTGCACTTATCTAACAGGGTGCAATACAGAATAATTCTAAAAAATATTGCAGAGATGTTTACTTCTGCATAATTTTATGTTAAGAGTTAATATAATAATATGATAATGATAAAAAGATATACATTAACACATATAGTAGTCATATCTAACAGGGTGCAATACAGAATAATTCTAAAAAATATTGCAGAGATGTTTACTTCTGCATAATTTTATGTTAAGAGTTAATATAATAATATGATAATGATAAAAAGATATACATTAACACATATAGTAGTCATATAATAGTCATC
Organism: Medicago sativa; assembly: GCF_051527215.1. Lineage (NCBI taxonomy): Eukaryota > Viridiplantae > Streptophyta > Magnoliopsida > Fabales > Fabaceae > Medicago > Medicago sativa. The sequence continues at coordinate 18,637,915 of NC_140753.1, read as the reverse complement.
TTTTTTGGTAGTGGCCGGGGTTTGAACCTCGGACCTTGCATATTTTATGCATTGTCCTTACCAACTGAGCTATGCTCACGAGGACCATATAGTAGTAATCTAATAATACGCTTGCAGTATCTTCAGTTCGCAGATTATGATCCGGTTATCAGGTCTTGGCAAGTTTATATTTTCATAACTAACGGTTCAGGGGCATTAGTTAGTTAGCATGCCTCTTTAATTAGTTATAAAAGTACTAATTACATAATTAGTAATTAATTTTAAAATAAAATTTGTACCAAAAGTTTTTTTAATCTAAAATTGGAAGGGCATGCGCGAACGTAAGCCCCCACGACAACAAATAATGATGTAGCCTCCACCACTTGGGTAGACCTTAAGCTAACACCCCTCCAAAGTGCAATGGAGGTCAGCTGCCTAGGCCATGGGCCTTCTTGATCACCCATCGACCCCATCCAGGTAACTGAAAAAATTGCAATGGTATATCTTATTAGTCATAGATGATATTAAATCACAGAATATGGGTAACCAATATCTTCTTTTGACTCCAGTACTTGTTTTTTCAGCCTTTTCCCATTTGTAAATGACAACGTGTCAGGGAAAAAATATTTTGCTCATACTCTACTTATTTTGCTTCACTTTGAGCATATAGGATTCAAAGTTAACTTTAATAGTTTTTTAGTTGTTTGAGATAAAGTCTGCAAGAAAAGTTTTGATGGAAATCAATGGAGTTTGAGATATACTTTTCCTTAAATTATTAATTGGCATTGGAAAATTATGTGCATCTCCCCATTTGACGAAATGCACAATGAAATTTTGGAACGTAGTGGATAAATGTCGTATATGATGTCAGTACATCAGAAATGACGAACTGCAATGTCAGGACATCGTAACAGCACAGACAACAATTATGTAAAGTGCAGGAAGGAAATAACACAAGGTATTTATTAAACCAGTTCGGTGCAACGTCACCTACATCTGGGGCTACCAAGCCAGGAAGAAAATCCACTATAATAGTATTAATTCAAAGTCCTATGTAAACCACCCCCGGCTCACACGTGAACAATCCCAGTTCACTGCCTTCTCACTTAATCACTACCCGTGTAATTTCTACCTAAGACTCTCCTAGTCCTAGATATGAGAAATCCCCCCCCCCCCCCCCCCCCCTCTCTCACTTCCTCTTAATCACAATCTCAGTGATCGTCCTAAAGGTAATAACAGTAATGGAGACACACTCCTAGACAGAGAATCAACTCTTGCTTACAAGCTTTGAGTGATTCTGAGTTTACAGCTCAGCTGCAATCCAACTCTATGCATCAACGTGATACAAGAGTGGCTCACATCAAGGACTCAAAAACCTAATAAGACTTTTTTATCAAACGATGGTTTTTATCCAATACAACTCAACTAAACAACTCAACTCTGTGCTTTGATAATCAATGGCAGCAACCAGAGGTATACAATAAAGCACAAGGCTTAAGAAAGACACGAAATCCTAAAAGACTCTATCTTTGATATGACGGCTTCAAGTCTTTCACAAGGGTTTGAGTCTTCCTTTATATAGCCAAGATTCTGAATGGGCTTTTCTTCACAGGCTAAACAATCAGCAGACCAAAACGAATATATGGTCTTCACAATTTTCTAGGAGCAAATATATTATTTCCTTAAATGTCTTAACATCCATTTTAGAAAATACGCGGTAATGCATAAACCGACCTCTGCAGCTTCTAGAATCACACGTTTCTTGGAATCAGTCCACGTGAATCATATCTTCAATAAAATCTTCAGTGATCTCACGTTTAAAACAAATCTTCCAAGATTGCGAATCAAGGTACGCTATGATGTCGCACCAACATGTCAAGACATCTTGCCCGACATCTTAGTAGAACTCTTGTTTTAACAAAATGTAGCCAACACATGTCTACAGACCTAACAATCTCCCCCCTTTGATAAATTTTGGCTAAAACAACCTTTGCATCATAAATCTTCAAAAGCCAAGGAACTTGAATAGATAGAACAAAAGAGCAGGAGATCATATAGTCACACCTCAGCACGAAAAAAAAAATAACAGGAGAATAGAATAGAATCCAGCCTCAAGACGAATTAGCAGGAGAAATAATCTCTAGAAAGAGAAATAAACTCTTAAATAATAGTCTCCCCCCTTCCAAAACTCTCAATCCAAACAGACCAAGACCTTGATTAATTATAAGAGTACTAATTACATAATTAGTACCCAAAAAATAATAATTCAACATTCAACTAGACTTGGAAGGGGCTGCGCGAACGCAAGCCCCAGCAGCAACAAATTATGATGTAGGCTCCACCACTTGGGTAGACCTTAGGCTAGCACCCCTCCAAAGTGCAATGGAGGACACTTGCCTAGGCCATGGGCCTTCTTGATCACCCATTGACCCCATCCAGGTAAGTAATTTGCAATGAATCAGAGCCTTGATTTTATACCCCATGCTCCATGCCATTCACTCTAAACTATCCGATGTGGGACTTAAATAACATGGAACGGATCAACAGTTTTATACACTATTTGCTACCTCCATTTATGATTCAAATTTTATATTTAATTAAGCATGTGGTACTTGTGGAATGTAGATATAATTGATGGAAGTTTTGGGTAAAATCAACTTGATCTTAAAAATGACTAATTTTGTGTAGAAAAGCCTTCATGTCTCTTTCCAAAGCTCTTACGGAAACCAAAGAAACCTTTTGCTCCTTGATATCATCTTTTTTCTTTAATTCTGTTTTTACAGAACAGGTATTCATATGTATGGTTTTTCAACCTTTATTACATTAACCTTGAGATCACATTTTAATATCTTATGCATCTTTCATATCAATGTTGTAATTTTGAGATAAAAACATGTGCTTTTGTGTTTTGGCTGTCTGACATTGCTTGTTCCATGACTATTGATTGATTTTATTAGTAAATAATTATCATATTTGTTGCCTTGAAATTTTCACATATGTTTTTAATACTTTTCTTCCCTTTCAAGTAACTATCAACAAGATGAACAATCACCCTCCAATGATATATGAGTCTGAAGACAGAAGAGTCATGAACGATCCTATTTTTCTACATCATCAAAGTGATCGAGGTTTACTAAGTTCATCTATAAAAAAAAGTATTGACAAATGAGTCTGATGACGTCCTTTTTTAGGTATAGTATCAGTATCCCACTTTCTAACATTACTCTATGAATGTTTTGTAAACCTGATTAATTGTATGATTAGATAAACAGGCAGCTTCAGTTTGATATTTTTTTTTTTTTGTTGTGGTTATAGTATCACTTGTACTAATTTCTTACTTGGAGAAAGTCTTTTATAACCTCAAATCAATATTATTTTAACACATTCGCATAAATTAAACAAAATTAAACAAAAATAATATAATTACATCAATTGAAATCACTTAATTTCATATTCCTTTATCCTTTTGTTGTCTTTTGTGTAACCAAATATTTTTATTTGAGCCTGTGTCCAAACAAATATTACTCTTCCAACTTGTGGGTGGAGTACCTCTTGTAATCTTTCCCATCTACAATATTGAATAAAAATTTGTCATTAAAAAAGAGGTATGTAGCTCCCAATTTCTATAAAAGGTCAATCAAATTAAAATTTCTAGGGTTAAATAAGTAAATAATCCCCTTAAATATACCAACATTTGATTTTAGTCCCCCTAAAATATTCTTTAGGTTTTTGGTCCCTCTAAAATTTTTCATTTATGAAATTAGTCCCTGCTCTAGTGTAATACTCAATGTTGAGCAGGGACTAATTTCATAAATGAAAATTTTTAGAGGGACTAAAAACCTAAATAATATTTTAGAGGGACTAAAATCAAATATTGGTATATTTATGAGGATCATATCCTTATTTAACCCAAATTTCTACTATCGCATATGGGTATCAAGGAGCACTACTTTAAGTTAAAAACAACATATAGAGTTTCAAATTTTTTATTTTCATTTTATCTTTCTACTTTCTTTCATGTGTTTATAATTGAATGCACCTATGCAATACTACTACGATGATGATTAAGATTATGTAACAAAGGGGGTTGGCACTTGATAATCGGATTGGTTTGATTTACTTAACAGAGAGTATTGACGACTAGGTCATATTAGATTCCCTTCATTGAATTGTTTGGGTGACTTCAAACTATGAATTTAGTGTGAACTCATTACTTAATTTTAAGACATTTGAGCAAAATAGCTAGGCCAATCACTAATTCTCTTCAACGGTCTATTGTCTTAAGTGAGCTCATAACCCTCAAAGGTTTGAGAACGTAAATTAAGTACATATAATTATCATTACATTATGTCTAAGCTAATCGATAATTGAACGGTTAAAATAGGTAGATCCATCAAAGTTACGGTTAGTAATCATTAATATATATAAAAAAATTATCGACATTCCTATATGCATAAAAAGCACCAAGAACAAGAGTATAACCGAATAAAATATCAAAGTAATGAACTGAATTCATTGAAAAAATTAAAGGTACTTATGATCAAACAATTACAAGGAAGTTCCTTTTTCATGATCTAACTTAGAGAGAATTAACTACTCATAATTTATAAATATATGCTAATGAATATGAATAAGAAAACATGAGTAAAAGATTATCGATTGATGATTCCTTAGCTATTGAATTGCTCTCGTCGCTCCTAATATGTCGAAATCGCGTTTCTGTGATATTTAGGGAAAATCGGCATGCGACACAAGTATTAATCTCATGAGGCGACCTATGACCAGGGTAATCATATTGTATTTCCTTCAGAATCTTGCAACACGACCATTGCAGCCAGTAACGCGATTCAATGTGAGGCTGATCCTAAGAGTTCTCTCTAAACTCGCGACAGGCAGCTGGTAGCAGGCGTCGTGAGTGATAACAAGGTTGAATCTTACTTATTTCTTCACTCCATGTCTTCACACCAAAACTTCTGTAACAACTATGCCCCAAGAATCAACGGTGATAAACTTGTAACAAGCACAACACAGTCACAAAGTTGTCTGATTTGGGTGGATTTCCATTGTTTCAAGCATATTTTCTTGTTCTTGTCCTTTCATGACTTTCTATTGAATTCTTTACAAAACTCAACAAAAATACATTTAAACTAGCAACTTTTACTCTAAATTGACTCTAAAAAGGAACCAAAAACCCTATATGATTTTCTGCCATCAATGAGTTTTTTAAATTGATTTATTTAAACTTTTCTATTGACATAAGTTCTATGACACTATTTGAAAGAATCTATGAAAACAACTTATGCCAATTTTCATAAGATTTTTTTGGCTAATTTTCAAAGGTTTTTCAATATAGGTTATAAAAACAACTTATAGCATATACAAAAACAATTTAACTTTCCTTTAAAAAAACAATTTAACTTTATTTTATCATTTACTATAGAAATAACTTATGGAAGCTTATGCATAAATAGTTATCATAAGGGCTTGCGTTTTAAGCTGCAAATAAGTTGTTTATCCAAACATGCCCATTGTATAAAGTTACTACTCTTCTAGAAACTAAATTAGCTTTCCAAAGGGAGGATAACTTGTGTTGTGTCCTTTGAACTAAATTAGCTTTCCAAAGGGAGGATAACTTGTGTTGTGTCCTTTGATTAATGACAATCAATTGCATCATCTCTCCTACCTAAACCAATATCTCAATGAGGCAGATTCGTTATTGAACTTGAAAACAAACGGGGTAGTTGCATTAGCTATGGCCTTTTGCATCTTGTCGATCTTTAACCCTTTTTTTTAACTTGTTCCAAACGTAAACAATCTAACCTAACGTGAGGTCCGGAATCTGGACACATATATCACTTCCAATGAAAAATTATTTTAAGTTCTTAACGGATTAGCTAGCTTCTAATTTCAGCTTATGTATGATAATTCATCATTTGATGTGATAGTTGTATAATGCAAAATTTCTTTAGCCGGCGAGAAATTGTTGCGACAAGGTTGACTTATACGTTATAACACAAAGTCAAATGCTTAAACTATATGTATTCATTAACGATTTTAGATTTGTCACATTTTAACACGGCAAAAAAAATTACGTAAAATAATCTATAGTACGTACTTCAAGTATCAAAACTATATTGAAATAAATATTTAGAATATTGAATTGTAATTACAAAAATGTATTTGATACAAATAGAACAAATTCCAGTGAAGTACAAAGTCTCTATAACTATATATGTAAAGAACATAAAACTACATATATAATATGCATGTGTATGTTTTTGTTTTGTACAACAGAAAAGTACAATATATAATTATTACATCCCATGTATAAACTTACAAATGAATCTAAACAAATATAATATTATGAAAGCCATAATATGAATTAATGAATCAAACTATACGAACTTCGTTGAGTATGTGTTGATGTGATTATTCTCAAGAATAATCAATTATTCCTCTACCACGAAATTTGTGACGCAGAAGTGGATGTCAAGCTGCAAAATAAAAAGGAATAAATTAAAATAAAGCAAGATTTAATGGAAGACATTGTAAATTTCTCTCTTTTCAAAAGCTACACACACATGCATGTATGTGTGTGTCTAATGTCTATATATAACACCTTCATGACCATATTGTTTGCATTTTGCAAAATATAAAAGTTCAATGCTAAAAACTATAACAAATAATTAAATTATAGTGAAGAAATTTTGGAAAAATAATACTATTAAGTTAGTGATTGCTTACTCTAAAAGCTCTTTCCAGTAGGAGCCACCACTTGATTCATCATCAAGGAACTTCTCCCAATCATCAAAGATTGCATTTGAAGGTGAGTGATCAATGGACATTTGAGCTTTGTTACAATCATTTTCCATTTGATTGAAAATTCCAGTTCTAGGAGAGGAAGCAACCAAAGCAGGAAGTAGATTTTCTTCTTGATTTTCACATGAAATGCTTCTCATTTTGCTATAATCAAGATCTTGTAAACTTGATCCACCTTTTGAAATATCCTGCTTTGAAGACTCACTTTGTCCATAAGAGTATAAACTAGGGTTTATAGCATATTCTTCACCACCGCTCAAACCTAATGGCTCATTAGTTTGAATTGTGTTTGTTCCATTCAAAAACAAATTGAATGGATTAAAGCTAGGGTTAATATTCCCTAAGGGGTTATAAGGGAAATTTCCCATGTTACCAAATGAATTATTGGTGTTCATAATTTGCAACATATTTTGCAACAATTGCATTTTGGCTAGGTGGGTAATATCTGGCTGTAAACCAAGAGGGTTGTTGCTAAAAGTGTTGCCTATATTTGACATGCCAAGTAAGTTTGAAAGACTCATGAGGTGATTGTAATCAGTTCTTGGCTTATGAGTTTCAGGATCAATTCCCATCTTGAGAAGCTTTTTTCTTATGTTTGTGTTCCAATAATTCTTTATCTCGTTATCTGTTCGTCCTGGTAGATGAGCTGCAATCTTCGACCACCTACACAACAAATAAAAAAAATCACATTATTTATAGCTCTTGAATAAATGAAGCTACTAAAAATAGTTGAAATATTGACGAAAATCAAAGGTAAAAAAGAAATCGGTCATCAAAAGTTGGCATCTCTAACACTTAGTGATGGAATTAGAGACGAATTTATTTTTTCCGTCTCTGAAATTCCGTCGCTATTTCAAATTTTTCTACATAAAAAAACAAGTTAAGAAATATACTTGTTTCCAAGTACTGAATGAAGGTTGATGATAACTCTTTCCTCTTCATCAGTGAATTTCCCTCTCTTGATATCAGGCCTCAAATAATTTGTCCACCTTAACCTACAACTCTTCCCACACCTATTCAAACCAGCACGCTTTGAAAGTGTTCCCCAATTTCCATGGCCATGTTTGTTGATATAATCAATCAGCTTCTCATCTTCTTCTTGTGTCCATGGCCCTTTCTTTACACCAATCTCATCACAACATGGTGACCTACCCATAATAATATTGCACAATGAATTAATGTTCCAAGACAAAACTATAGGTTATAGGAAACTTAGCATAGGTTGCAATATTATGTGGGATTTTATAGGTGTAGTGTGATATGTAAAATCAAAGTATGCCATCATTTTTGCTATTATTTTTTTCTTCAAGAAATTAATTAACACGTATGAGCTGACATTTGAGGAAGAAGTGTCAAAGAAGCAACCTAGCTAGTTAGAGACTATTTTGGCATTTTTCAGCTAAGGAGAGAATTTTATTTTGTTACAAAAATATTATTATGAAATTTAGTATTACTGGATTAGGTAGTGTATGTGTCGTTTAATTAAAAATAAAGGTAAGTTCATTGAAATTGTTGAAGTGCGTGCTAGCATATATGGTTTGAAAGGCTTAAAGTGCTAGTTTGAATTTCATCATTATAGTTAATTAATATATTGTGACTTTGACCAATAATGTTTTCCTCAACATTATTTGAAAATTTTCGATACAATCAAGACATGCATGATTATGAGAGTAGCAAAAACAGAACTGCATGGCCATGAACAAACGTACGTAGGATGTTGCAGGGTGTGACGCAGAATTTAATTATGAAAAGGAAAACTAAATAAATTTCTAACTCTGAAATAATGCTAGTTGTTCAATTAGTTTATCATTAAATTTTAAATAAAAGTCTCCGACAACGATCTAAATTATAACATCAAGACCTTTTTTGTTTTACGATCACGAGCATCAACTATATTTAGCACATTTTATAATGGTTTTGGGCTAGTCCAAGGCCCAATCCCTTGCGACCTCACACGTCACAACCCTCTTTTAAAGCACACTTGACCCGAAGACCAATCCACCTGGCATAAAATTCCTGAAATTTGTAACATCTCAACAAGTTCAATGCCTCCAACGGCTGCCAGAGCACACCATTGAAGGGTGTCGTCTGTAACGTTCCTCCCTTTACGCTTCAACACCTTCCTAGGATTGTATAAATACTCCTTCTCACAACAATACAAGGTACACAATTTCTCCATTTTTAAAACTCACACTCTTTACTCACTTACTAACTTAAACGTCAGAGTGCTCCAGTTCAGATAACTTTCTCGGTCTATATATCCAGATCATAGACCGCATGTGACCATGATTGTCACCCCAGTTTAAAACCTTGCTTTTCATAATTAAAATGACAGATTACCAAGCCATACGTACCTTCTGCATAGGTTCAGCATCAGGTTCTACAATTTTAATAAAATGAATAAACCTACAAGCAACATTAATAATTGCACCACTTGATTATTTGTTAATCATCTTAGACCTCAGAATTAGTCACTCTACTTTCTGGTATAGATTTTTCTGGCCAACCTTAATATTCAAAGATTTGGTGAATAAAGATTTAAAAAGAAATTCTGAGTTGCTTGTTTTCTCAACAATGGTGTCATCAACTTTGTCATTTTCTTTTTATTTGCATGCTTCCCAATACATTGTTATTACCAACCAAACCTCTGCATCGTTGATAATTCTCTCAAGCATTAAGCAGTCTCCACCTGCTCCCAATCGATCAATGTTGTCTTCATTGTAGGGTTAACCTTAATCACACCTTTTTCATTCAGATTTCTCAGACGCCAACACAGTGTTTCCTCTTATGTTACATCCCATAAAGCAAACTTTTTGGTAGCCATTTAGAGTCGAAGACAATATTATAACATTATTAAAATGAAGAACTAAGATTCTCACGCAATCTAGGGGTGTTATAGTTGTGTGGTAGGAAAGATAGAGACAAAAGAAGCTAATTTATAATAGATCATGGGATGGATTTAATTATCATTCAATATTGTACCAAAATTTTGAGAATTTAAATTACTGTGACTTTTTAAATTGGGTTAAATATGTTTTTGATCCCTATAAATATACTAAATATACTAACTTTTTGTTTTAGTCCCTCTAAAATTTTCCTTCCACTTTTAGTTACTGTAAAATTTTCAATCTCCATTTTTTGTCCCTATTTTTAATTCAAATCATGTGTAGCTTTTGTATTTTTCAATGAAATTATGCATGAATGTTTAGAATATTGCAAAAATCTCTCCAAAAAAAATTAGAATTTTTTAACAAAAGATGAATAAATATGAATTTTTAACCGTAAAAAATATATAATTCATGTTTTGATAAAAAAATTATTTATGATATTATAAATTTTTCTACAAAATTTTATTCAAAAATATGGATTCTATATATGAGTTTACTTAAAAGTAGGGACCAAAAGTGAAGATGGAAATTTTTAGGAACTAAAAGTTAAAGAAATTTTTAAAAAAAATTAAAACGAAAAATTGATATATTTATAGCGATAAAAAACATATTTAATCCTTTTAAATTTTATGTCTCAGCAATGACTGCATCGGTGCAGCCCCGCTCCAATTTAAGTAAAGATGTTAATGTTGGAGAAAAAAATTAAGTCTGATGTTTGTTTTTTTTTTTGAAGGAAAAATTAAGTCTGATGTTAAAACGAGATCAAATTGGTAAAGTATAAAAAAAAAGGGATATCTCTCATTTACAAGATAATTTTTTTTTTTACAAAAGATTGTCACTTGGATTTACGCTAAATAATTACTATTGTGATCGTGCATTAACTCAATTGAAACCAAATTCAACATTAATATTATTATACGTGGAAATTCATGTATCGAGGAACTGCAAAACAATCCATACAGACATATCACTCACAAACAAGGAAAAAAACTGAATGTCACAATTTGTTACAGATACAAAGAACAATTGACACGTATATGAGTTTATTTATTTTTATTGTCTTAAGTCTATTGTTTGACATTTTGATCACAATTAGATAATTTTGACCTCTCAAAAGTAACACAGCTCAAGGGTCTTATATGCTCTCCAAAGAAGGTGTGACATCATTAACAAAAATATTTCTCAACGGGAATCTATGAACTGGTGAAATGTGTCGGCAATATTTCAACCTCTTACCTCATTTGCTTTTCAAAATTTTTTTTACACCTTTTCGGATAACCAACCTGAATATCATATGTAGTACTCAACAAAACATAAGTCAAAAGGCATCATGGTAATATTGAAAACAAGAAGCAAAATAACTTAGAGTGTAGACTCTACCAAACACCTTATAGGAAATTTTGAACATTTTACTTATGAAACTTGTTCAATAGTATAATATATTATGATATCTTGACATTAATTCACTCTCTTTAATCATTTTTCTACACTTTATCCCTAGTGTTTAATTTTGATATACATCAACGATTAATATGGATAATTTGACAAAAACATTAATTCCTTTTCTTTTTCAATATTTATATATATTTTTTAAAATGCATGAAATATGAGTATCTTTGGTTGTGAGTACTCCTTGATGGATGTAATGTTGTAAGGGAATTGGGTGAGATCAACCAACTTGCTATCTTTTGACCTTGTTCATTTTTGTTTGAATGTGTGTGCGATCTCTTCTATTTTAAGCATACATTTCTCACTAAACCCTAAACAAATTGATATTAATGGAGTAAGTTTTTTTAAAAAAAAAAAAAAACTTATATGGCTGAATTAATTTTCTTATTTGATATTGAAAAGAAAAAATTAGCAAAGTATGAACAAATAATAAAAGTTAGTGTGTGTGTGTGTGTGTGTGTGTGTGTGTGTGTCTATATATATATATATATATATATATATATATATATATATATATATATATATATATATATATATATATATATAGTATTTGAGTAAATTACATTTCACTTTCCTAAAAGATACTTGAATTACACTCATCTTCTCTCTTATGTTAAAATATACACATCTCTCCCCTCTTATGTAAAATATATTAGAAAATATTTCACTACTCTTCCCTGAAAGATGCTTGAATTACATCCCCTCTTGTGTTAAAATCTACACTTTCCTCCTTTAATAATTTTTTCATTTATAATAATCTAGCAAAAGAGAATAAATTTAACACACTTCAGAGAAAAATAGTATTGTGAGTCCATTTTAATATAATCAAAATTCGAATGCATGTTTTTCTCTATTGAAATTTTAATATTTTATAATAGCGTTTAATTTTATTGTGTTGTTTCATGTTCAGTAATTTTTTTCATTGATATTTTAATATAATCAGCATTTCATTAACATCTAATTTTCAACCCTATTATAAAATATGAAACAATACAAAATAAGATTAAAATGTACGAAAAATTATTAAAGTCGATAAAATATGATTATTTAAAAGTGAATTTTATATTCTAATTTATAAAATTAATAACAAATTATTAAAATTTACCCTGAAAAAATATTTAAATTTAATTATCATTGACATTTAAATTATAAAGAAATGAATTTATTTTTCTTAAAAATAGAACTAATCAAAATAACTTTTTTTAGCATACACATTAATTTTTAACAAAAATTTTAAAAAAATGTCTTAGGCCGATATGTGACAATCAGAAGAGGATTGAAGAGGAATAGGAGAAAATGTGACAATAAGAAGAGGATTGAATATGAATGGGAGAAAACGGGATTGAGGGGTTAGTTGTAGAAACAAAATTATTTTATAGTATTAAAGTAACATATAATGGGTGTCCCGTTTATCAGAAGTGGTTCAATTATCATGGATGTATTTGTTAAAATCATGGATGGAGATGTCTAGTAGTAAGGTTACAGATAGAGATGTTTAGACAATACTATGGATGTATTTGTTAATTGTAGATTCAATTTCCTTATCTAGGTTTTTGTTGGACTGTTGTGATTTAAAGTCATTAGTTGATTTCGTTTGTTTTGGTTCAGTTGTTAGCCATAAAACTTAACTCGTATTAATTTGGTGGAGTTTTCCTTTCAATCATGTAATTGCCATTTTCTGCATAATAATTGTCTCATTTGGATTTAGCATAATTGTCATAACTATTTTATTTAAAAGTCTAAGTGTTGTTTATGTTTTGATTGTGGGTCATTTTTAAGATAATTAGTGTGTTAAATTGGTTGGTTTCGCAAATTCAAGTTTAACATAAATGCCTTTTGCAGATCTGATTCAACACCTATGGATGCAATTCATTGATTATAAAGATCTTATATAAATAAGGCAATGTCTTAACCTTCAAAGAAACAATTATGATGTGTCATTGCTACAATGGACTACAAAGTGTCTTTTGCAAGACGTGAGAACGTTTATATACCAATTTTCATTTTGTAAAAGTTGATGCCAAATTTTTTGCATTTGTCTATTTGATTTTGTTTCTTTATTTGATTTTCACAATGGATGGTAAAGCAAGTTCATTAAGGCAAAGATTAGTCACTAATAGTTGTAATGGAATCCAAGACAAACCACTGTCAAATTACCACACCATTATGTGATACTTCAAAATAGACAAACGACGCTAATTCAAATCATTTGGGCAAATTAAACTAGAGAAATATTAAAGTAATCATAAACACAAGATGATAGTTTGCGAAGTCTTTCACAAGACTATCCTTCCAACTACTGTTCTTCCAACTATGCAAAATGTTTGGTACGTCAAGCTTATGCCGCATCATCTATCAACTTGTTTTTCAAGAAATTGTGTTCACGAAGTAGTAGACTCATCATCAACCTCATCCTTATGACTTCTTCAAATTGTTGTAGTGAATATGATTTAAAATTAGGTTATTGTAAAAGTAGTCAAATTTGTAATAAAATGGTTAAATGTTATTTAATAATTAAATCTCACCTCAGCAGATTCATTTTTGTTTAATGTATTTTTCTAGTCCATCTAATCCAATACATAAACAGTTGAATGTTGGTTGTTATTCAAATGTTAAACGATGTTAATAGATTGAGAATGTTTTGTTGTTTACAATAAAAAAAAAGTAGTTATAAAAATTACAAAAAATCAGTCCCTAAGTAACCCATTGGATCAGAAACATATCACATATCTTTATTGAGTTTATCATCTAGAAAGTTAGCAGATAAATTAAGAGATTGAGACATTTGTGTTATGACATACCACTGCATGAAATTATTTTCGAAATATAATTAGTCATATACACGTTGAATTGTTGTTATATACTATGATTGGATCAAAAAATATCATATTTTGAATGGTGTCTTGTCTAGAATGGATATTCGGCTTCTCAAAGTAATGATCAATATGATACAACATTTTTTCTTTGATATAGGCAACTATAAGGTACCACAAGTCACAACAATCATCAATTGGTACATATAACTGCATAATTAATCAGATAATTAAAAATTGTAAAGGTTTGTTTTATGAATAAATGGTATAAAATATATTACTCTAACTGTAAACTTATCCTACATGTTTTAGATTTTCAAAGGATGACATCCAAAAATCAGCAAACTCATTGATAAAATCTTATACTGTATTTTTCATGTTGATAGCTTAATGTACAATTATGTTAACTAGAATTTTGTAAATACACCTTATTCATTCTGATATTTAATTTAGAAACTACAATAAAGGTTGGTGGTAGTGCCCACTTTGTTGGTGATGAGATTTGTTTTCGAGTTCAGTTGATTTTCATGCTCATCATATGCATTACTTACATAGAAATACAATGCAAATTTATACATAAATATAGATTAACACATAAACGTTCATCTTGTGTGTTGTCTGCATGCATTGAATTATGAAGGATAATGTTGTTATGACCTTTATGCAAATTTATAATGGTTTTGAAATCATATGAATGAAATATAATGACCTTTATAATGTTGTTAATACATGCATTAATTATAAATATTTAGGCAGTTATGTTGTTGTGTATGCAAATATAATATATTGATGTACTGAAATATAAATAAGCACTTTGCATTCAACTTAACATCAAAATCAAATTTTCATAATTAAGTCACAAATTTACATAATTAAGTCAATGAATTATTTTTTTTATCATTACAAAAATTGACATACACTTACATTTAAAATATAGTTAATTAATACATATAGATAGATTATTTTTATTTAAAAAACATATATTGTAAAAAAAAAACTCCAAAAAGTTTAGACGTCAGTGCCCTCCAGTTTTTAAAATCCATTTATTATCCTATTCTTTTAACCGATTAGAGACACATAACAAAAAGCAACTTTAGTTGTTCAAATTTTAAATCTAATCTCATCTCATCCATTGACATCCAACCCCCCTACTCCTTTGACGACAATATAGGATGGACAAATAAATACGCCATATTTGACGATTCATGTCAGATATGAAATCTAATAATCTAACTTTTTCTGCGGGGTGGGAGTTCTGCGGGGTGTCAACTTATATTCTATTACTAATAAATACGCCATATTTGACGATTCATGTCAGATATGAAATCTAATAATCTAAGTTTTTCTTTTTCTTTTTTCTCACCACAAATATATCACATGTGATTCCTCCTCACCACAAAAATCACATGCAATTTCCAATTATTTTTATTTGCAGTTTTCATTTAAAAAAATAGTTAACGTGAAATTGTAATTAAATTCTAAAATAAATATACAAAGTATTTTGTGACGTATTTAAGCAACGAAAAATATTGAGGGTTATTTGTGTCATAGTTACAACATAATTGTAGTTGTGCCATTATTGAATGTTGTGAAATAAATCAGACTCGAATATTGTTTCAAAAACAAAATAGGGTTATATATCTTCCTCAGATATACTTGAACCATATTTGTGTGAATTGTTTGAAATTGTAGAAATGAATATGTAAAGAAATAACGACTTGGATTATTTTTTAATATATGCAAGTTTGTTGTAGAATTTGCATAACATGGATGAAATTGATTATGAATATTCATATGTATGTATATTGTAAAATTTGCATATGGATGTACCCAAAAACAATAAAATATTCACTCCGGACTCAAAATAAATTTTCTTCTATTCTTGGATCACTTTGTACCATATTCATTCTCGGTGTCGCATGCATCATAGTTGCCCTAATAAAGTTTTTGACCAAATCATTGACTATTACCCATGTTCCATTTCATAACTCAACTGTATGATCAGTGATTTTCATTAGCATTACAAGGCATCATTTTTAAGCATCGGCTTGTGGTTTGGAAAACCTGAACAATTTATATCATTCAAAAACTCATTAGCACCGACTTGTTGCTTGAAATACCTGAACACTTTGTCATTCAAAAATATTACCATAAAACATTCTTTTTAACCTAAACTTGTGGTTTGATATACTTGAGCACTTAATGTCATTCAAAAACTCATTAATAAATCATTCCATATGTATACCATTGTTTTCATTTGATTTACAAACAAAAGTCGGGCTGAGATATTTTGAAAAATCACTGGGATTAATGTTTTAGGAATTATTCAAGATTGTTTGATAATAAATTCAAATACGTATCTCTCATAACCCAAATTAATTGTTGGTTCAACAAAATCTTATTTGTAATACTTCTAATAAAAGTAAAGTAATTATTATGATGTGTTGGTTTAAAAAATGGTTGAAAACTTTGTTAAATAAAACATAACAACAAAAATAAATGTATGATGTAGACAAATCAACAAACCTTATTGTTCATATGTTGAACTATCATTAACATCAAACAAAGATACAACAATTGCATACTTATATCAGAATTTGGAGATATTAACAAAATGGTCATAGGTATTCAAAAGCACAACATTAAATAGGGAGAGAAAAATACATATCTAACAAAATCCATCATATTTATACTCATAGATACAGTCTTCTAGTAAATGTTACTTACACTAAGTGTTCTAACGAATGTTACTTACAATCCTCTATTTGCGTTTAAATCACATTATTATCTTTCTTTCTCCCATGTTATGCTATCTTGCTATTCTCATATAACATTACATAACATCAACCCCTGAAAAAGCAATAGAGGTATATAGGAGCAGAGCAGAGGGTATTGTCACGTTGGGGTGGCCTTGGCTACCCAATTTTCTTTATATATATATATATATATATATATATATATATATATATATATATATATATATATATATATACACACACACACTATTGTATTCTTATGTTTAGCAATGTAGATTTACTTACTCCAAATAAGTTTCTTTATGAAAAAATATTAGTAGAAATATGAAAGACAAAATCATCATTTGATAATCAAATTTATTTTTCTTGTTTTGACACTTTCAATCTCTATAGTAACTACACACATAGTTTTATCAACAACGAAAAATTTAAAAATAAGATTCGTAAAAATATATTCGATTTTTCTATCATGTGCAAATTTGCATAGGTTAAAGGGTCATAAGTAGCAAGTTTATCTTAAAACTTGTGCACTTTGTATTAAAGACATAATTTTGAGATAATTGTTGCTTTCAATAAAACTTACCATTTTTAACTATCTTAACCTTTGTAATATTGCATAGGATAAACATATTCAAATATATTTTATTTTTTCTATATATTTGACCCCTCGTAAAATTTCGGCTAGATTCATCACTAGCGGTATAGTGGATAACATGATAAAAAATAGAAAAGTATGTCAAAATTAAAGAGGTCTTCTTACTTAATAATTAAAGGTTCTAAAGTACAAAGCAATAAAACTTAAAACATAGGTGCCATTTAGGCTGGACCAATGAAAGTATTGGTCCATGATGGACCAATAATTAAAACCATTAGATTAATATGTAAGCACAATAATACTATGCACCACACACATCTTATTATTTCATTTATTTTCTCTAAAATTTGCTCTTGTGTTCTCTCTCACCTCTCATTTCTTAAATTTTGGGAAGAAAAAAAAACCTTAGTGAGCAACATGAGTGGTGATCATTGGTTCAACCAAACTAGAAAATTTTACATATGATTTTTGATCAGTTTAATTTCAATTTCATAATAATAAGTAATAACCATATTTCTTCCTAATTCTTTTTGCTGCAACAATTCACTTGTTATTTCCTCTAAGAATGTTTCTGAAGAGATGACAAGTAGCAGCAGCATTTCAAGAGTTAAAATCTACAAAACAACAAAAAAAAAATCTTGGGGAGAATTGACGAAAAATCATACAAAAGAATCAAATCAGAACAGTAACTACTTTCACAATTCAATCTTAATGTTGGCTTTTGAATCTTTATGCAATGAGATAAATCCTCCTATGCAATTGGTACCTGATACTTTGGGGGCTATCTACCTCATACAAAGCAACAACAAGAAACACAAGACTATGACAAAGAACAAGAAACCCGCTGCTGCCACCACCATGAACAGTGAACCATTGCATTGGGTTTAGGGGAAACAAAAGAGAAAATGAGTATAAATTTCTTTTATACTTGAACTAAATCTGAAAAAGAAAGTGAACAATATATGATTTGGATGGAGACAAACCAAGAGAGAGGAGAGGGTGCAATGATGGAGTTGGGGTGAGATTTGGTACAGGTGGATCATGATAAGGTTTGGTAGATCATCTAATCTAACTGTGGAAAAAAAGTGGTCCATGATGAACCAATTTTTCAACTAGTCCATTTTATATGGAACCTACAACATAATCTAGAGACATTTATCTAAAGACATGTTGTAAATTCAATCTAATCCATGAAATATGAAATGTGTTATTCAAGTGAACATAGACGTTTAATATGTGTTATTTTGTTTCAAACAAAATTGACAATTATTAGAAATTGATATTCAATCTACGTGAAAAGTGTAAAATATATTGGTAGACTAACCTGTATGGCAGTCAAATGTTTGACTGACTCACCATTTCTTCCATTAAGAGTAAATCTTGACCAACTAAATTGGAAACTACAGTGACAAACTATTGACGAAAAAGTAAAAGCTCTCATCAATATCATTGCTTGATTGAGACATGGCTATATGAGTCACTTTTTTATTTGTCATATAACGTACATGTCCTATGTTGTAGCAAAAAAAAAGTACATGACCTACGAGTTCTTGATACCTTCTTTTTGGTATAAACTTGGTTTTCTGAAACAAATATATTCATATTCGTTTTATTCTAATCATACCCTCAGACGGATGTTTAACCGATCAATTAGTTATTGTACGTACAATTTTAAGCAGGTTATGCAAATGAATTTCAATAAGAATAAAATAACATAAGAACTCATAAACATGAATAATGAAAGACCATGTTCTGGTTGTTTTCAACCTTATTTATAGGTCTAAACATTAACCTAATATATATAACCGAGCCTGGGCAAGAGTTTGGGTATAGAGATATCAATTCGACTTATTATAAGAGATTAAATGGCCCATAAACCAGCAATCAACTTTAGTGCTTTAGAGATTCGCCTTTTTGCCCATCAAGAAGTCCGAACTAAGCTTTTCGTTCAACATGAATGTTGTAGGACTTTTCCTTAGCTTTCCAACGCCTATTTGTAAGCCTCATTTGAATAACCGAAGCCAAAGTTATGGCCTACACGTTGATAGATGACATAACACATTAAATACAGAAATTAATCAAATAGTTACATTAGCAATCAAATCTGACCCAAAATGTAAAAATAAGATAAAAACATTACTTTATACATTAAAAACTCTCAAAATATCAAAATGCAAGGCTATAAAATATGTGCAAAAGTGTACCTGTACTTTATATATAAAGATGTATCTATACTTTATATATAAATATGAGGAGTTTGGGTTTTGGTCCCTGATAATTTTTTTTTTTTTGAAATCCATCCCTGCAAATTTTTTTGTTTTTTAAAATAGTCCCTAACCCCACTTTACTGATGATTTGGCACATTTTTACTTATGTGGCATTCGCTGACTGTGCAAGAACGTACACATGGCACACATGTTGCAATTGCCTTATTTAAAATATTTAAAAACCATTTTAATTAAAATTAAATTTAGTTTTCAAAATTAAAAAAAGGTTTAATTTAAATTAAAAACTAAAGAATCATCATGCTCTTCCTCTCTTCTTCTTCTCCAACCCTTTTCTTCTTCTTCTTCTTCTGTAACATTCTTCACAATTTTTTCCATCACCATTAAAACCAATCAAAACAACATTCAATTGTAGAGAAAAGGGAGAAAGATACCCAGAATCTGAGTAGCAAACCCATAAACGAAATCAAATCTTATCACAACAAAAATCAAATCTCAAACAAAATCAAATCCTAAACAAAATCTCGAATTTGAGTAGCAAACTCATAAACGAACCCAGAAACGAAAACAAGTGAGAACGGTAACGTTGTGGCCGTCGCCGACGATGACAGATCTAGTGGCGGAGGATGGTGGCGGACGAGTCTTAAGTTGCGATGGATTGAGAGCTGGGTTTTTTACGTTTCCAGTTCTCTTCCATATTCCAAAAGAAGTGATTTTGTCCCTCTTGAATTTGTTTTACGTTGGTTTGGTTGCTGTTAGTTTTTGTTTATGGATTGGAAACAAATGATGTTTTGTCATGAATTGAGTTCATGGTGAATTGTAAATGGTGATGTGTTGTTTTGTTTTGTTTCTTACCAATGCTTCTCTCTTGTTGTTACTATTGTAGATCCAAGAGGTAGATGGTCTCTCTTGTTGTTCAGTTTTTTTTTTTTTGGCTTAAATGCAATTTTAGTCCCCCAAGTTTTTAAATTGTGCAATTTTGGTCCCCCTAGTTTTTTTTGAGCAATTTTAGTCCCCCATGTTTACACCCTTTTTGATTTTAAAGTCCCCACACCCATATATGGTTGGATTTGTTTGAAGTCTATGATGGTAAGATAGACCTTTCACACCATCACTTTTTCCCTTTTCATATCTTCTATTCTCATCTCAACAAGCACCATGGCTCTGATGTTTCTCATTACCACCAAACACAAACCTAGAATTAGATTCTAAATCAAATTCTTTCACATAGCATAAATTAATACTAAGAAAAATCAACCAAGATTGTCCAATTCAATATGCAATTAATAAATTGATTTAAAAAAACCAAATTCTTTCTCATCTCTTCCTCTCTATGTTTCCTCTTTCTCCATGTGGTCTCCCAATTCACTACACTTGCGGCAAAGTATGTGGGAGTTTGGATATCAAAGTATGTGTGAGTTTGGTGGTGAGGAAGTGAGGGTATGTTGGAGTTTGGATGAGGTTATGGTGGGTGATGGTGACAGGTTAAACAGTTGCGGCAAAGTATTGTTGAAGGATGACAGTGAAGGGAATGGAATGTGTGATGACGATGGTTGTGGTGGGTGGGATGGGAGTTGTTGATTTCTGGTTGATAAATACGGCAGGGCTGTTGTCGGAAACAAAGAGGGTTCAACGAAGTCAACTGTGCTGCTGAGGGGAGGGAGAATGGAAGAGAACAAATGAGAAGGGGAAATTGATCAAGTGTGAAAGGTTTATGTTACTATCATAGAGTTCAAACAAATCCAACCATATATGAGTGTGGGGACTTTAAAATCAAAAAGGGGGTAAACATGGGGGACTAAAATTGCTCAAAAAAAACTAGGGGATCAAAATTGCTCAATTTAAAAACTTGGGGGACTAAAATTGCATTTAAGCCTTTTTTTTTTGTTGAAGACCTTGGCTATGAATTTTTGGACAGAGGGATAAATTTATGAATTTTCCCCCTTTTCTGTAGTTTCTTTAAATTTTTAATTACTTAATTAAACTTAATTGGTTTTTAAAATTAAATGTTTTATTTTCATTTTGAAAATATATATTTTTGTTTTAAAAAATGGTTTTTAAATAATTAAATTGAAACAATTGCCACATGATTGCCAACGGTGCAAAGTTACACAGTCAACTAATGCCACGTAAGCAAAATTGTGCTAAATCATCAGTAAAGTGGGGCCAGGGACTATTTTAAAAAACAAAAAATTTTGCAGGGATGAATTCATATTTGCAGGGACCAAAAGCATATTTTAGCCTAAAAAAAAGCCCTTTCAGCTTTTTTGGGCTGATTTTTTATTTACAAAAATACCCTTAATTTTCAATGCAAATAACACATGTAACAAATAGATAAGAATAAATTTAAATATTTAAAAAAAATGTAACAAACATGATATGAATATATATATATATGTTTGGTTTTTTTTTCGTTTATCATTTAAAAAATATATCAAATTATATGAATATATTTATACTTACTTTTTCATTATCTCAGTTATACCTCTAAATATCTTTTTTCTATAAGAAAATTGTTGTTGGTGTCATTAAAAAAAGAATTTAAATTATATTTTTTGGTTATATTATTGGTGTCATTGAAATAGATAATTATTATTAGTTTGATTCGTTATAACTTGAAAGCAACAGACATTTATTTTTTTTAGTTTTAATCAAAATGAAAATTTCATAAAAAAAAAAATCTTTAATAATTTTCAAACGTTAGCGCAATAAAAAGAGTCTCTGTCTTTTCACTAGTTGATCATAATTACAGTAGCAATAAACGATTTTTTTTTGTGACCTGTTGTTGAAGTTCATTTTGAAGTGAGCAACTTGTTTCCCGATTGCTTTATATTCATGTGTAATTTAATCTTTGATATAACAATTTTTTTTAGTTTAAGAACCTATTTAAAAATTCTCAAATAATTTAAGGATCTACATTATATTAATGTCTACAAAAAAAATATTAATTTTTTTTTATAAACAAACAAGATTTTAATATTAAAAAGGATTTTTAAGAATAACTTACATACAAACACAATTAAAATGAATTATTAAAAATAAAAAAGAATTCCATCAAAAGAAAAAAAAACAATTAAAATGAATTTGCATATATCGTTTGGATTTGACTATCCTTGTGCCTTCCTTAATGAGAAGAACAGCCGTCGATAAACTCTCCAATCAACGGTTCTTATCCGCGTTGGAATTAGCTATCCGCGTGCCCTTCGTTCCAGAGAATAACAACCGTCGATAAACCTTCCCATCTACGGACACGATCTTCCGTTTTCATCATCTCAAATTTTCACAATTCCCGGTTTTTTCACGTCCCAAAATTTTCAATCTTCCCTTATAAATTACACCAAACACTTATCTTTCTCAACGCAAATTCAAATTGAAATCAACACAAAGAAACCCTAATTTCTCTCTTTCTCTAATTTCAATTCTTCAATTCGCCATGGCTCGTACCAAGCAAACTGCTCGCAAATCCACCGGCGGAAAAGCACCAAGGAAGCAGCTAGCCACCAAAGCTGCTCGCAAATCTGCTCCGGCAACGGGTGGAGTCAAGAAGCCACACAGATTCCGTCCTGGAACTGTTGCACTTCGTGAGATCCGCAAGTACCAGAAGAGCACCGAGCTTCTCATAAGGAAACTTCCATTCCAGAGACTTGTTCGTGAAATCGCTCAGGATTTCAAAACAGATCTCCGATTCCAAAGCAGTGCTGTTTCCGCTCTTCAAGAAGCTGCTGAAGCTTATCTTGTTGGTTTGTTTGAGGATACTAACCTTTGCGCTATTCATGCTAAGAGAGTTACTATCATGCCTAAGGATATTCAACTCGCTCGCAGAATCAGAGGCGAGAGAGCTTAGATTTGGTTATCATGATCCAAGTTCTACTAGTGCTAGTTGTGGTTCTTAGTTAGTTTTAGGTTTAATTTCTCTGTCTAAAAAAAATAAAATAGGGTTCAGATTCTGATTATGTTGTTTTTTTATATTATGTTGTGAAGGTTAACCCATGGTTATCTTGTGATGATGCTCTGTTCTACTGTTTCTTAATTGAATTGAATATCATTTTCCTAAGTTCTTTGTTAATATACCACATTTTTAATCAATGAATATGAAAGTTACAAGAAGGACCACTTGACTTCTTATATACTAGATAAGGGCTACCACAAATGACTCAGTATTCGTATAACTAAAGAAACAGAACTGGATAATCATATTACAAACAAAATTGTTAGCTGATCTCCAACTGATTACTAATTGAACATATGTTATGTGATGGAGTCATTGGATGACTTGGTCTGAGGATCGATCAATATCCAAATGCGTCTGTTCATGAAATATTGGATTGGCCGCAGTGTGAAGAGCACTTTGGTTGCCACAATAATGAATTGGTGTCTTTGCAGATGTTCTTTTTTAATCTTTGTTGAGGCAAACAACCTATTGCAGGATACAGCTCATATGTTGCAGATGAAAGTGCCCTATATTCTTCCCGATTAATCATCTTTTGTAGCTTGCTGCATCAATGTCTGGAGAACCATCCTACTATTGAAGTCAAGGAAATATTTCCTCTGACAAAGGGTTATACCTTTATTTGATTGGGCTGCTTCAATACCTGAAATGAATTTCAGCCCTCCAATGTCTTTCATTCCAAAAGACTTATGATGAATACCTTTCGTACGTTGAAATTGTGACAGATCATTTCCTACGACGATATCATTGACCACTTAAATGGCCAAGGCAGTGAATAATGGATCCTTGTGCTTGATAAACTAGATCCTTGTGCTTGATAAACTATGAGTGATCTGAAAGTTGCTTGATATAATCTTCTAGATAGCCAGCCAGGATGATTTTTTATTGGCTGCTATATCTTCTAAGATTCATCACATGATCAACTAGTGATATCCTCGTTGTGTAGGTGCAGATTTTCTTCTTGTTTGACAGACTGATGTACATCAGTGGCTATGGCAGGATCAATTAAATGTGTTGAGTTACTTTGTTCAACAGTAGCAGGATCAATCAAATGTGCTGAATTTATTGGTTCAGCTAGCATGGTCAATTATATTTGTTGGGTTACTTGGTTAGGCAAGGACAGGATCAAAGATAAATGGTGGCACAGAATCACTTTGTTGACTGTCACTTGGGCTACAATTTCTTACCTCAGCGCATTCCAAATGAATAGATTAAGATGCATTAGGATTGGCTTACAAGGAAACACTAATTCCTCAAAATATACGTTTCTTGAAACATAGAATTCATTCTCGTTGATGTGAGGAGTCCTTTGGTTCCTGGTTTGTAACCAATAAAAATGGAATTTATAGCTATACAATCAAATTTAAGCCGATGATAAACAAGAGTGAATCCATAACTTAGAAAACCAAAAACTCTAGGATTATTCAAGCCAGGCAAAGATTTATGCGAACATTCATAAGGTGATTTATTGTTTAGAAGAGGAGTTCATCCTGTTGATAAGACGAACATCATGTGCATTATCATGATACCAAAAACTTTTAGGAATATTAGATTGAAAAATAAGAGCACGCTACGCCTAAAATATGTTGATGTTTCCTCTTAACTCTCCCATTTTGTTATCTTGTAGAATATATTAGGACGCCTATTGAAGGTTAAAGATCCTAATTGTTGCGGATTAGCAAAAAAAAAAAAATTTGTTTACAAGTTTGGACTTTCCATTACAAATCAACATCTGCACATATTCGAACACTCCTTCAACATCTGCACATATTCAAACTTGCCTTTGGAACGGAGAAGACTCAATCTGTTACTACTTAATTTTGATTTATCGATATAATCAGCATGTAACAACGATGTTAACAAAATTGTGTCTTTTTTTGATAGAGGGAAAATAACAACTAAGACTAAGGAATTAATCGTTAACCTCCCAATCTAAGATTTACAAAATACAAATACAAAATGATTGACAATGTTATAGATAAAAAAGTTTGACACTCAAATTGGAAGGGGCCGCGCGAACGCAGGCCCCCACAGCAACAAATTATGATGTAGGCTCCACCACTTGGGTAGACCTTAGACTAGCACCCCTCTTGTGCAATGGAGGTCACTTGTCTAGGCCATGGGCCTTCATGATCACCCATTGACCCCATCCAGGTAAGTATGTTGCAACGTATCACACACTTGATTTTATACCTCATGCTCTATACTATCCACTCTAAATATCCGATGTGGGACATAGTTAACATGTATCATCAGTTTATATATATATATACAACAACAACAACAACAACGCCTTATCCCACTAAGTGGGGTCGGCTACATGGATCAAATGCCGCCATAATGTTCTATCAAAGACCACATATATATATATATATATAGGGTTATGTTACAAGACACCTTCATAAAAAGTAGTGTGGTGTCTTTTATCAAGTCACACCTCAAGGTGTGATTTTCACTTTTTTAGTTATAACTTTGATAAAAGACACCTTCATAAAAAGTAGTTGGTGT
The DNA here is from genome assembly GCF_051527215.1 of Medicago sativa. Lineage (NCBI taxonomy): Eukaryota > Viridiplantae > Streptophyta > Magnoliopsida > Fabales > Fabaceae > Medicago > Medicago sativa. The sequence continues at coordinate 18,611,934 of NC_140753.1, read as the reverse complement.
CTTTTAACAAATGCTCATAGAGTAACTTGATAAAAGACACCTTCACAAAAGGTGTCTTCTATCATAACCCATATATATATATATAGTTAGTTGATATTAATCTTAAACATATAATTGGTGTTTGTTTCATCTGGTTCAGATTCAGTTTTGATGGTGAAGAAATTGCTCTCCCAAAAATGTAGGACAAACAAAGTTATTAGCCGAACCTTGTGAACACTGCGTGTTTGTTTCATCTGTCTTATCTCTTTTTTATCTGTCATGGTCCATCAGTACTTAATTATGTGCAAGACCAACATTTTTCCACATTTCAAGCAGCCAAAACAGAATCAATGATAGTTTCAGATGGAACAGTGCAGACAAGTGAATTTACATTACATAAAATTGCTCAGCACACACTTGATATCTACAATGTAGTACACAACAAATGTGTAACTTCAAATATGGATAAAATGCAGAACTAAAACTGAGATCCAATTAGACTCTTCATGCTCTCAAAAATTCCAAAGTTCTTCCCCATATGAGCATTAAAGGGAAAACCAAAAACGTAACATGTTTTGTTTCCCTTCTATAGACATACAAATTGAGTTCATTTGCCAATTGAACCTGATTTAATAGAAACTACAAACTATGGCTTCAATCCTAACACAAGTTGAACACTAATACACCACAGAAACAAACGAGCACTTATTAACGGAGTGAGAATCCCTTTGTCTCGATTGAACTTATCCTCTTAATCTATAAAATTACGAAGCATATTATTCTTTATCCTTTAAGTACTGCACATCTTAAAAAAAAAGTATCATACACACACAATTGCATACATTTTTGAAATGTGTTAATCAATTCAAAGTAAAATTTGCAATATTCAACAAGTATCTCAGAGAAATGATATTCAACAACTATCGAATATGCAGTAAAAATCAGCTTTTTTATAGCTCTTCATTTGAGTCATGAAATATTTATTATGACTTTGTGTATAGTTTAGGGCTACTTATTAGACGATACATTTAAACAAAAGAGTAATGATATTTTGACATCCATTTGATGACAACTTTGTTGACAACCTTGTTTTTCTCACTTCTTATTGGTCAAAAACAATGGAGAGAGAAAAAGAAAGAGAGAGGATAACAACATCATGTGAGTATGAGAGAGAAAGTTGTCCAAAAGTTGTCAAAAAGTGGTTGTCAAAATATCATTTCTCTAAACTAAAAGCCATTTTACTTTTTTATAATACTTACCAACACATATATGAAATTACTCTGATCCAACACGAACTCCACAGTGCCAAACTATTATCTTTAAATATGACATGTGAAAAACAAAATAGAATGTAGAAAATTCATTCATGGTTGCTTTGTTATGTATTCCATTATGCTATGATTGGTGCTGCTGCTGTTGAAGATTAGAATGGTCCATTTTTATTCACTGTAAGACAAGGGAATGCACATTGGTTGTTTGGTGCAATCACTTTAACTTCAAACCTAAAAAGTACTATATTAGTAAACGAGAAAATATCTAAAGTAGTCCACTCTGGGTGAACAGTTATAAACACACTTCATTTGTAATATTGATTTATCATTTGTTTTCAAATCTACTAACTTAATACAATTTTAATACTTGAGAATTTTTACTGATAAATTTTTATTAGATTACAATTCTAACCCGCATTTCTTGTGATATTATTTAACTTCGCAAACAAATCCTAGAAGATTTGAAGATATAATGTGAAGGCCTTATGAAATTATTGTGACAATAAATCGGCTATTAGTATTGCACATAATCCTCTTCAACATAACATGACAAAACACATTGAGATTAACCGGCATTTCATCAAAGAGAAGTTGGATAGTGGGAAGATAACTACAACATATATTCCTTCTGGGCATCAGCCGACATGTGTCAACAAAGGGCTTATCAAATGCAAAACGTAGTCAACTTACTTGCGAATAATAGATATTCATTCACCACTTTGAAGGGAAATGTTGTAAATAAAGTGTATATAGTAATGTTTTTTTTTTTTTTTTTGCATATGTGGCTGGTTAGGTAAAACCGTTAATCTTAGATTATTAAAGTAAACTCTTGTATCATTTTGAATTATTATTGAAATATATTCAATCTTCTACAATTTTTAAGCTAGAAAGCTTTAATTAGGATAAGGCAACAGAGGAGGCTAAAGTTCTCTCTTGAAAAATCCTTAAATCAAGGTAGGGACGCATTTACGTGTATGTGAGCAAGTGCCCCCACTATGAATCATGATATCAGTTTTTGTTTATAAGCATTCCATAACTATTTATTATTTTACCCATTTAAAAAAAACTATTGATTATTATAATTTATACCTGTTGAAGGAATTTTTTTTGAAACAATACCTACCTGTTGAAGGAATGTTGGCTTAACTTTACCTTACCGAACCAAGTATATAAGTAACAAAACAAATCATAGAATATGCCGTGTATAAAAAATTATGGAGAACAAAATATTATATATTTTCATGCCACAATATATATATTTAATTTTTCTCTAATCCAGTAATTAAAGAACCCGTTGGATTGTCTGGGTGTGTATAAGGAGTTTCAGTTTTTATTTAGTACTCCCTCCGTTTTAAAATGAGTGTTGTTTTAGGTGTTTACACACATAGTAAAAAATGCAATGATTAAGAGAAAGATAATGATTATTTTACCAAATTATCCTTATTAACTATTGGTTAGTTTTAAAAGTAATACTTTGGAAGTAGTGTGCAGAGTATTAATTGGAGGGTACAATTGAAAAGAAAAAGTTATTATTGCATTGGAAACTGAAAGCGACACTCATTTTGAAACAATTTTTTTTGGCTAAAGCGACACTCATTTTAAAACGGAGGGAGTATAAGACATAGTTATTGTGACACCTTATTCTGTTTTGTACAGGGACCGTTTTATTTTTTCCTGCTATCTGATGCGAGTGTGTGGTTGAAACTTGAATGCTCCCTTAATGGCCGAAAGGACGTGTGGAAATTGGAAGCTACCTGTCTCCACTGCCTCGTGGGTTTCGTTAACCACGCGGGTTGCGTTAAGATAGAAATTTTGATTTTAGTCCCTCGAAAATAAAATGAGATGTTTTCATCATCTCAAATTTTTTTGTTTTAGTTTTGGTCTCTAATGAATATAATTTTGACATTTTTTAAATATAATATGAATATATAAAAGTTGAACATAATAAATGAAAATAACATGATACATCTTGATCATAAAAGTATTATAATCTTGACTTTCATGTGAACATAAATTGGTCATTAAGGACCAAAAACAAAATAAAATTTTTTGTGAGGATGAAATGAAACATTCTATTATATTTTTTAGGGATTAAAATCAAAATTAACTATATTTATAGGAACAAAAACTTATTTAACCTTTTAATATATGAAAAATGCTAAAGAGTGCCCTTAAGACATTGATTAATAGATTAAAAATAAAAATATTGCGTTGGAAAATTGTGAAAAGTGATGAATTTAATTGTTGAATACAATGTAAACATACTACTTATAGGCTGATATGATAATATCAGTAGTGCTTCCTGTCACATCAATTCTTATATAAAAAAAAGTTAATGTCAACTTAAAAAACTATTTTAAGAAACTATTTTAAGCCATACTATTTTGACTAAAAAAATGGACGATCGTTAACAATTTTAAAATTGAGTATTCCTTGGACTAAAATATCTGTTACCGAACAATATAAAAACACCAAAGCAGATACGGTTGAAAGAGACATACAGTCACACACGAGAGATAAAAAATAGATCAGAAATGGAAGGTGTTGAAGTTGAAAGACCATTAAAAATTCACTTCATTCCATATTTAGCATCTGGACATATGATCCCTCTTTGTGATATAGCAACTTTGTTTGCATCCCATGGCCAACAAGTCACAATCATCACCACTCCCTCCAATGTTCAAACCCTTACCAAATCTCTCCCATCCATTCTCAGCCTTCACACTGTCGACTTCCCCTCCGAACAAGTCGACCTCCCTAAAGGCATTGAATCTATGTCCTCCACCACTGACCCCGTCACCTCTTGGAAGATCCATAATGGTGCAATGCTCCTCCATGGACCTATTGATGATTTTGTTGTGAATAATCCACCAGATTGTATCATTGCCGACTCTGCTTACTCATGGGGTAATGACTTGGCCCACAAGCTTCAAGTCCCTAATTTTACATTCAATGGATCCTCTCTTTTTGCTGTCTCCCTCATGGAATCCCTTAAAAAAAATAATTTACTTCATACCAATTCTGATTCTGATTCTGATTCGGATTCAAGTTCGTATGTTGTTCCAAATTTTCCTCATCGTATCACCATGTGCAGTAAACCGCCAAAGGTTCTCAGCAAGTTCATAGGAATGATGCTTGACACGGTGCTCAAAAGTACAGGCTACATTATCAACAACTTCGTTGAACTTGATGGAGAAGAGTGTGTTCAACACTACGAGAAAACCACGGGTCACAAGGCTTGGCATCTTGGTCCAACTTCTTTTATTCAGAAAACCATTCAAGAGAAATCAGGGAGGGGAAATGAGGGTGCTGCAAGCGAGCACGAGTCCCTTAGCTGGCTCAACTCACAGCAAGTTAACTCAGTGGTGTACATATGTTTTGGAAGTATAAATCATTTCTTTGACAAACAACTATATGAGATTGCATGCGCAATAGAAGCAATGGGTCACCCATTCATATGGGTTGTTCCTGAGAAGAAAGGGAAAGAAGATGAGACTGAAGAAGAGAAAGAAAAGTGGCTGCCGAAGGGATTTGAGGAGAGAAACATTGGAAAGAAGGGTTTGATCATTAGGGGTTGGGCCCCACAGGTTAAGATATTGAGCCACCCTGCGGTGGGGGGATTTATGACACATTGTGGGGGAAACTCAATTGTAGAGGCTGTTGGTGCGGGAGTTCCAATGATAACATGGCCGTGTCATGGAGATCACTTATTCAACGAGAAACTAATAACACAGGTCCGAGGAATTGGAGTAGAAGTAGGTGCAACAGAATGGTGTACAAATGGTAATGGGGAGAGAAAGAAGTTGGTTGGCAGAGATGGCATAGAGAAGGCTATGAGGAGATTGATGGACGGTGGCGATGAAGCTGAAAATATGAGACTACGTGCACGAGAGGTTGGAGAGAAGGCTAGACGAGCTGTTCAAGAAGGTGGTTCCTCTCATAATAATTTGTTATCTTTGATCAACGAAATTAAAAGATTGAGAGGCTGCAAGCCACATGATTAATTAAAGGAGTATTGTATGTGTTTTCTGAACTTATCCTAATAACGCCGTTGTTTCGTTAAGAAGTCTGAATGTTATGGATTCGGTTGATGAATTTCAAGTCTGATTTGAGGTGGTCTGGTGCCATCAGTTTTCTGGTTCAGTGTTGCTGCATCGATTGGTTTCTCGTAGCGATTGTGGAGGTGTCTCTTGTTCTCAGATAATTGAAGCTAGTTTGCTGATGTTGTCTTGTTTTGCTTTGGGGCAGGGAGCTCCGATGTTTTGTGGACTTGACTGGTAGCTGTGGTCTCGTGAATGTTGTCGTGTTGTTGTTCATTGAGGTTGTAGCCATTTAGTATCTTACGTGGTTGTGTCATTGCTTCATCTTTAGTTTTGTAGTCTGATGTGATTGTGGTTGTAGTATTCATGCCTCTGTGTTTCCGTTGTTTGTGTGTAGCTATCATCTTTCTGCTCTTGGTGTGTTTATTCATTGAGCATGCCACCACTTTATCAAACTCTCGTATCTTTCTTTTTGATCTATCCTTAGCAGTGCTTGTGCCTAGCATAGATCCTGTTGATATATTTCTGCCTTTCCCAAACAAAAAAAAAGAGAGGATAAGATTAAGACAAAAAGTAGTTCTGAAACTGTCAATTATATTACCTCTGATGCTCATTTTTTAGGACAGTAACTTTGTAATTTGAAAGTCTGAAGCATCAAGTTGATGCTTAGTTTCGGTGTCATTGAAACAAAATTCGGCATTCCCTGCATTTTAATTAACTGTTTGCATACACATTATATACAAGAAAATTTCCTTATATACAAGACTTAGTCTTCTTTGCTAATACATCCCCACAAGTTGTTGGGTAAAATATGTCAACTAAACCAAGCTTGAGAATTAAGAAGTGAAACAATCTTGGATAAAGACTTTTTGTAAAGAAATTTGCAAGTTGGGCATAACTAGAAATGGGCAGCAACTTCATAATTCCATTTTGTGTCTTCTCTTTCACAATAAAACAATCAATATCTAAATGCCTTGTCCGTTGACAAAAAATCGGATTGTCCGTGATGTGAATATATTCTGAAATTGACCTTCTAGTCCTTGCATGTTCCCAAATCTGCATCACTAAATTCACCTAATTGCAATGCTGTTTCTCTAGGAAAGACGAGTACTTGTCAAGGAGACCTTGATGTATCTCGGAATTCTAGTGGCTGCCTTGTAGTGAATTTATGTTGGATTAGTCATAAACTGACTAAGTTGTTGCACAACAAAAGTAATATCTGGTGTACTTGTTGCGAGGTAGAGTAATCTTGGCATCAATGTGTGGAGAACCATCCTCCTGTTGAAGCCGAAGACTAACATCCATAGGTGTACTTGCTAGTTTGCTTCCTAACATACCTGTATCTTTTAATAAGCCTAGGCAATTATTCCTTTGACAAAGAGTTATGCCTTTATTTGATTGGGCCACTTCAATACCTGAAATGAATTTCAGTGCTCCAGTGTCTTTAATTCCAAAAGACTTATGAAGAATACCTTTCATATGCTGAAATTTTGACATATCATTTCCTACCAAGATAACATCTCGTCCACATAAATGGCAAAGGCTGTGAATGGTGGATTCTTGCGATTGATAAACAGAGTGATATGAAGTTGCTTGATTAAAACCAACAGTTAAATAGTTGAAAGAAGCTTATCATGCCATTGTCTACTTGCTTGCTTGAGACCATATAAGGATTTTGTCAGCTTACAAACTTGATCAGGACTTGAGGATGTTAGCACCAGATGGAAGACTCATATATACGTCTTCGTGAAGATGTCCATGGGGGAAAGCATTGTTTGTCGGTGTACAATTGACTTGGAGTGGATGTCAATGCTAGGAGAATCCGAACGGTTGTGATTTTGTGACGGGAGTATAGGTGTTAAAGTAGTCCAGTCCTTCCCTTTGATTATATGCTTTTGCAACCAATCTTGTTTTTGTCCATCTACAGTTCCATCTTGCTTTCTCTTTATCTTGAAAACCCATTTGCTTCCTATACGAGTGACTCCTAGTGGCAAATCAACCAGCTTCCAAGTTTTATTGGATTGAAGTGTTTCCAATTCTTGTGTCATAACTTTCTTCCAACAATCATTTAAGCTTGATTCAACATAAGATTTTGGTTTAGATTCTGCAGATATATAGACTAAAATCCTGTTGCAATGATGAGAGGTTAGCATAAGAAATCTATTTTGAAATAGGTTAGGGAGTACTTATCTATTGACTTCCATCTTATTATTCTGACAGATATAATCTTCTAGATAACCAGGAGGATTTTTTACAGGGTATTCTCATTGTGCAGGTGTAGATTTTTTTCTTGTTTGACAGACTGATGTACATCAGTAGCTATGGCAGGATCAATTAAATGTGTTGAATTACTTCGTTCAGCAGTAGCAGGATCAATCACATGTGTTGAATTACTTGGTTTAGCTAACAGGGTCGGTTATATTTGTTGGGTTACTTGGTTCGGCAAGGATATGATCAAAAGATAGAGGGTTGCACAGAATCACTTTGTTGACTGTCGCCTGGGCTACAATTTCATACCTCAGTGCACTCCAAACGAATAGATGAAGATGCATTAGGATTTGGCTTATTAGCAAACACTAATTACTCAAAATGTACATTTCTTGAAACATGGAATTCTCTCTCATTGATGTCATATAAGAGGAGTCCTTTTGTTCCTGGTTTGTATCCAAGAAAAATGGATTTCATAGCTCTATGATTGAATTTAAGACGACGAGAAACGAGAGTGGATCCATAACATAGAAAACCAAAAACTCTAAGATTATTCAAGTCGGGCAAAGATTTATGCAAACATTCATAAGGTGATTTATTGTTTAGAAGAGGAGTTCGTTCTGTTGATAATATGAACAGCATGTGCAATATCATAATGAGTACCTTCAATGCTGCATAGATCTGTCAAGAGCTTATCATCCCATGCTTTGGTAGAGTAACAATCCATCTGATAGAACACTGATAAGTTATGAGTATTTGCAAACTTAGCACCTTCAATCACTTCTGAATCTGCGGCTCCTTCCTTTCCATAAAGAATATTATCTTGAATTGATGTTGCAATAAGGGCATGTCCTTGTTGCACAATGCAATGCCAATATGTTTCCACAATTCAAGTAGCCCCGACATAATCAATTCCAATTGAACTGTGCAGACAAGTGAATGCACGTTGAATAAAGTTGTTCAGCACTTGATATCTATATCATAGTACACTACCAATGTGTAACTGAAAATCTGTGCAAACCGCGGATTAGATTACAGAGAATGCTCAATTTTTTTTTATCAATGGAACCAAAACTGAGCTCTGAATCACACTATATATAGTTATCTGGTGCTATCACTTTAGCTTCAAAACCTGAGAAGTATTGTTAATAAACCAGAAGATATCTAAATTTCTATAGAATAGCACAACTTTGACACTTACAAGAGACCTCTCAGGTAAAAAAAGTAATAGAATTTTTCTTATTGAGCTTGGAAAGTAACACAAGCATGTATGAAAAAACAATGATTATTAATAAATTATTATCTTTAATAAACTTTGGATGCATTGCTTTGTTTTTGTATCTGCCTATTTTGTTGTAAGATGGTTTTTCATTATATGAATTGATATTTTTGTTCTTCGACTAATACAAATAGACAAATTGATATTTTTCCTCCTTAATACTTGATCAAGAATCAGGATATAATAAGAAGTTATCCTACACTCTATCCATACAAACAAAAATGCCACACAGGATGAAATGATACTTAAATCACTTCTGAAGGCACCTTCCTTCCCATAAAGAACATTTTCATTAATTGATTTTGCAACAAGGGCCAGTTATTGCTACAAGACCAAATATGTTTTCCATTATTCAAGCAGCCACAGCACAACCAATGATAGTTTCAGATGGAATGGAACTATACATACAAATGAGTGCACATTGGATAAAAATTGGTCAGCCCATGATATCTACTATGTAGTACACTGAACGTATTAATGAAACTGTAGATGCTCACAGTCAATTAAAATGCGGAGAAGAATGGACAAATTTTGTTTCATTGCCACAAACTGAGCTTCAGTTTGATTTTTCAAACTTTCAAATTGCAAAGTTACTGACCATAAAAATGAGCATCATAGGTAATATAATTGACAGTTTCAGAACCCCTCTTTGTCTTAATATTATCCTCTTAATCCATGAAAATATGAAATGCGTAATTCAAGTGAGCATAGACTTATGAAATGTGCTATTTCTGATTTAACACCAACTCCGCAGTGCCACACCATTTTCTGTAAATATGACATGTTAAAAACAAAATAGAAAGTTGCATTATAGAAAATTCATGGTTCTATTGTTGATTGTATTCCATTATACTATGATTGATGACTCTATTGTTGAAGATTAATAAGGTCCATTTTTATTCTCTATAGGACTAAATGAATCACTTGACACTTGCTCAATTATCTTCCATCCTATAAAACTGAGATCTCTATATTGGTGGAACAGGCCTCTGGAAGTGAACTTATGAAGCTTGGGGCCTTGGAGAGTGTTTCTCTCGAGGTCTCAAGTTCAAATCCTCGTGGGCTATACAGAGCTTGATCTAGCTTTCAAATCCTCGTGGGCCATACAGAGCTTGATCTAGCTTTATATGGGAATGATTTCTGCTCTTCACCCAGCACATTTCGCTCGCGCCCTGCAGCCATTCCGAAAATTCCCTTGCGTTAGTTAACTAACGCAAGTGTAAAATTGTGCGTTAGTTAACTAACGCAGCGTGATTTAAGTCACACAAGTGTTAAACTAACGAGACGTAACTCAAACAGAGAGATTAACACATGCGTGAGTTAACTCACGCCAGTACATATTACACTAGTTAACTACACTGACATTGTTTTCTCTCCACATGGTTCATTATTGTTTGATTTTGAAATAGCAACCACTATAAATTTCGACCCCTAAGCTAATTTGCATGTGAGACTATTAGAAAGTCCTTTCCTTTTTGTTCTTTATATATGTCCTTTATTGCTGTCGCATATGGCAGACAAGTGAAAACATGCAAATAAATAAGTTAACTAGCGTAATGGTCCAAGAAATTGAACTAGCGTGAGTTAACTCACGCTGGGTATAACACCTGCGTGAGTTAACTCATGCAGCGTGACTTAAGTCACGCATGTGTAAAATTAAGTCACGTTTGATTTACACTTGTGTTAGTTAACTAACGCAAGGGCATTTTCGGAATGGCTGCAGGGCGCGAGCGAAATGTGCTAGGTGAAGAGCAGAAATCTATGGGAATGTAAGTCTATGGGCCAAATACCAGGTTTCAAAAAAAAAAAAGAGCATTTGCATTCTTAGCTCAGTCACTCAATTCTAAACCATAGCCACCTTCCCAAAAAACATGCTTTCATAAATTGATATTGAAACATGGGCTAGTTCTTGTTGCACGAGACCATAATTCAAGCAGCCACAACAGAATCAATGATAGTTATAGATTGTACTACAAACAAGTTAAGTCTAAACAAATGTAGTACACAACAAATGTGACTCTAATCATGGGTAAAATACAGAACCAAAACTGAGGTCCAAAGTTACTATCCATGAATATGAGCAATTGGGCATTAAAGGGAAAACAAACTATCCTTTATTTTTTTGGTAGATAATATCTTTAATCCTAACTCACGTTGATCACTAATACATCACATAAACAAAGAAGAGATTATACACTGTGCCAAGAATCAATTTGTCTCAACCCAATTGATCTTATCATCTTAATCTATAAAAAATCTGACACATTATTCTGTATTCGTTTAAGTATCATCTGGACACAATTAAATAAATTGTTAAGGCTTAAATGTGTTAAGTCCTTGCAAATAGGGCTCACTTAAATTTTCGTCCATGTACTTACTAATCCTTCCAATTACTAATCATTTGGTCCTAATCCCATTGGGTACTAATCATGTGCCACACGATGACATGAATGATCAAATAGGATTAGGACCAAAACTCAAATGTGTCATGTTATTGTTAAAATGTGTTATCAGTTCAAATTAAAATCTGCAATATTCAACAATATCTCAGAAATTGGTATTCAATTAACATGCAAAGTTACTCAAACATAATCAAGATTTACCAAATCAACACTATGCATAGTTAACCTTCATAACAGAATATAAAAACAACATCACAGTCATAAACCTAACCCTAATTTTTGACAGAAAAATTAAACCTAACACTAACTAAGAAGCATAACTAGAACCAGTAGAACTTGGATCATGATAACCAAATCTAAGCCCTCTCGCCTCTGATTCTGCGAGCGAGTTGAATATCCTTAGGCATGATAGTAACCCTCTTAGCATGAATGGCACAGAGATTAGTATCCTCAAACAAACCAACAAGATAAGCTTCAGCAGCTTCTTGAAGAGCAGAAACAGCGCTGCTTTGGAATCGGAGATCTGTTTTGAAATCCTGAGCGATTTCACGAACAAGTCTCTGGAATGGAAGCTTCCTTATCAGAAGTTCAGTGCTCTTCTGGTACTTGCGGATCTCACGAAGTGCAACAGTTCCAGGACGGAATCTGTGTGGCTTCTTGACTCCTCCGGTTGCCGGAGCAGATTTCCGGGCAGCTTTGGTGGCTAACTGCTTCCTTGGTGCCTTTCCTCCGGTGGATTTGCGAGCGGTTTGTTTTGTACGAGCCATGGCGAATTGAAGAATTGAAATTAAAGAAAGAGAGAAATTAGGGTTTCTTTGTGTTGATTTCAATTTGAATTTTCGTTGAGAGAGAAAAGTGTTTGGTGTGATTTATAAGAGGAGATTGGAAACAAAATAAGCGGGAATTGTGAAAAATTGGGATTTGAGATGATGAAAAGGGAAGATCGTGACCGTAGATGAGAGGGCTTATCGACGGCTGTTATTCTCTGGAACGAAGGGCACGCGGATAGCTAATTCCAAACGTGGATATGAACCGTTGATTGGAGAGTTTATCGACGGTTGTTAGATTCTGGGAGGAAGGGCACGCGGATAGCTGATTGATTCCAAACGAGTTTTTTTAGAACCGAAAATATGAAATGTACTATGCAATTGTTTTTTCTAACAAGAAGGAAGAGGCCACAGTTGTTTTGATTATTATTATAGGTGAAAAAATGTTCAACATTCAAACTTAAAGGTTCTTCAAATTGTAAAGATTGAGTAATTTATTTTTATGTAAAAAATAAAATCAATTATTGATAATTCAAGAGACTAAAAGGGCTCTGTTTGGTAAAATTAGCTGATAGCTGATAAGCTAGCTGATAGCTTTTAGCTGATAAGCTAGCTGATAGCTTTTAGCTGATAAGCTAGTTGAAGTGTTTGGTAAAATTAGCTGATAGCTTTTGCTTTAAATAATAAGGGTAAATATGGAAGAAAAAATGATAAGCTAAAGGCTGTGTTTGGTAACACAAAAAAGCTAGCTTATAGCTTGTTGAACTAGCTTATAAGCTTGTTTTGATAGAATGAGAAGTGTTTGGTAAAAAGCTTTTCTCACTAGCTTATAGCGTTTTTTAAGAAGCTAATTCAAGTAGCTTTTGAGCTTATAGCTTGTAGCTTTTCACATTTTATTCCATTTTTAACCTTTAATATTATTTTTTATTAAAAAAACTACCCCACGTAAAAGAAATAACTACTAGGCATGGCAATGGGGCGGGGTGGGGACGGGTTTTACCTTCCCCATCCCCATACCCTATTATCATATACTTACCCGTTACCCTATCCATACCCAACGGGGATGAGAAATCGAACCCCATCCCCATCCCCGACGGGTTCGGGGATCCCATCCCCATACCCGCACTGAATTTTTTTTTAATAAAAAAAAGTTTTTTTTTTCCAACCCCAATGGCAATTTTGTAAAGCATTATGTTCCCTTTAACATTTCCTTAACATAATGATCTGGTTGCTGCTTTAAAAATCAAAGGCAATTTTTATAACATGGGAATTATTAAACCAAATAACATAACATGATCTAGGATTGTGTTTCTATTTATATAAAAAGGGGTGAAAAAATAATTTTTTACATTTTGGACGGGTATGGGTATGGGTTCGGGGTGGGTACATATAACCCCTTTACCCGTCCCATACCCGTGTTTTAAAATCGGGGAAAACCCAAACTCATATCCAAACCCAATCAAAGCGGGGAAAACCCGTCAAATCGGGGTGGGTTTGGGCGGGTACCCATGGGGATGAGTATTGTTGCCATGTCTAATAACTACCCACGTAGTGCTTAATATTTCTTACGGTTTGCACTTTGCCTTACGTTGTTTCTATTTGATTTTTTCTTTTTTGTTCCTGTTGGTTAAAAAATATTCTTCTAGATTTGATTTTGTTTATACGGTCTCTTTCTATCAAATTCATATCTAAATATTTATTTATTCCTTCAAAAAAATATATTATCATTATTTTTTTCTTTGAACATATTTACCAATATAAATCAAAAGAAATAATTTTCCATAAAAATATTTTGAAATAAATTAAAATTATTAAGATAAATTCTTAGTTAAAATATTTAGGGGTAAAAAAAACTTAAATTTTTTTATAAATTAAATTAATAATATATTAAACATATATGTACTTTTAAGTCATTTTATATTTAATAGTAACTTTAAAAGCTAATTTTACCAAACACTTTAATTTAAATCAGCGAGCTTTTCAGCTATAAGCTTTCAGCTATCAGTCATCAGCTATAAGCTAGCTTTTCAGCTATCAGCTAGCTTATCAGCTACCAGCTAGCTTATAGCTTATTTTTACCAAACACACCCAAAAGCTATAAGCTCAAAAGCTACTTGAAGTAGCTTCTGAAAAATAGCTTATAAGCTCCTGAAATAAGTTATAAGCTCGTTGTACCAAACAGAGCTTTTGTGTTACCAAACAGAGTTTTTTTTATCAAATGAGCTTATAAGCTAAAAGCTAAGAGCTAAAAGCTCTTTTTTTGGGTTTACCAAACAGAGCCAAGAAGTCATACAAACTGTTAAAAAAAAAATGTCATACAGACATCAAAGATACTAAGGGTGTGTTTGGTAAAAATAAGCTATAAGCTAGCTGATAGCTGATAAGCTAGCTGATAGCTGAAAAGCTAGCTTATAGCTGGTGGCTGATAGCTGATAGCTGATAGCTGAAAAGCTAACTTATTAAAATTAAAGTGTTTGGTAAAACTAGCTGTTGAAATGATTGATAAATATAAAATGACATAAAAGGACATATTTGTTTATTTTTATTTCTTTATAAATCACATATATGATTTTTTTTCCTAATTTTTTTCTTTTTAATATTTCAAATTATTTTCATCTCCAAGATGATAAATGTATTTTATGAATTTAATTGACATTTTTTTTAAATTTGATTTTTATGAATTTTAAAAAGTTACTATTAAAATTAAAGTATTTGATAAAGTTAGTTGTCGAAGTAACTGATAAATATAAAATGACATTAAATGACATGTTTGTTTATTTATTTTTTATAAATTATATATGTAATTCTTTCTACTTAATGTATTTCGTTTTAAATATCAAAATTTATTTCCAAATACTTTCAACTCTAAAATAATGAATGTGCTTTATGAACTCAATTATCATCTTTTATTCAACAAATTTTCATTTTTTGACGAATTTTATTTAACTAAACTAGCTTCACAATTTATTTATTATTATATTATATTTAAAATTAAATACTACATTAATTAAAAGCAATGTCATAAAAAAAAAAGTGAACAACAAAATATAAAAAAGTATACCGTACGGGTTGCACTAAACTATAAAAACATGGGAACGTGGGTAGTTTATTTTTCTTTTATAAAATATTAAAATTAATGTAATAAGGTTAAAATTGGAAAAAGTTATAAAAAGCTACCAGCTATAAGCTCAAAAGCTACTTGAAATAGCTTTTCAAAAAACGCTATAAGCTAGTGGAAAAAGCTTTTTACCAAACACAACTTATTTTATCAAAACAAACTTATAAGCTAGTCCAACAAGCTATAAGCTAGCTTATTTGTGTTACCAAACACAGCCTAAAATACAGACATCAAAGAATCTAAAAGAGGAGAAGAGTTTACTAAAATAGATAAAGAAAAAGAGACCTTACTTATGTTTCAAGGAAACAGTAAAATCAACACACTTGTTAAAGTCATGGTTAATAAGTTGAACCAACGATTGTCAATTCGAATGGTCGGAAAACCATTTCATCAAAAATACTATGGAGGGAGGGGAAAGGAGTAATTACCTGCTCGAACAAATTTATTTACCACTAAAGAATCAACATAAAAAATCACACAATTCAAGAAAATATTAGCATGATGGATATCAAAACATAAGGCGGTAAGTTGCACAGTACAAGCGTTACTATAACTAATTTTAGAGTAGAAAGTAATCAATTTTTCAAGATCATGAGGAATAATTTTCCCAACTCTTGTGCTTACTAGGGGTGTTCATGGTTCTAAACTGCATTGGAACTGAACCACATTAATGGATACAATTCAGTTTTTAAAACCACTTAAAAAAAAAAAACTGGTTAATTTTTCAAACCAGTTCCAGTTCGGTTTAGAACCGGTTTACAGTTTCGAACCGGTTTATTTATTTTGAACCGGTTTAGAACCGGTTTATAGTTTAAAACCAGTTTACTTATTTTTCATCCCATCCCCAAGCGGTTCATCAGTTCCAAACGCAACAAGCACGTTCTTTCCATCCCATCCCTAAGTTCAGGAACAGAAGCTTACTTCTCATCCCAATCCAAGCAAGTTTTCTGCGAATTTTAACAAACCCTTTTTCAATCGCACAACACACAAACGGACCAGAAGCATATCCAAAACCAACAACAATCAAAACGCACAACACACATCAACGCATCACGAACCGAATCAAGGGAAACCACAAGGAATCAGATTCAGGTAAAAAGGTAGTAATTTTCGTTTTATAGATCTAGGACGTTGGCTTATGTTTTTGGTGAGTTTGTTTTGAGAATTGAGTAGAGGAGAGAATAAGCAAAAAAAAAAGTAAAAAAAATTAGAATTAGGGTTCCGGCGCGGTGGTGCCGCCGCACCGGCCGGCCAACCGCCGCCGGAACCATCCCTTACCGTCGCTGGAAAATTGTTGTGGAAGAAGAACACTTGAAGAGAGAGAAGAGAGGATTATTTGTTTCTTTGAGAGAAGAGAGAGAAAAGCAAGGTTAAAATGACTGAAAGGCAGTAACACAGTTCCATAAACTACTTAAAAAAATTCTTAAATTCAAACCGGTTCTGAACCGGATTTAAACTGCACTGGAACTGGTTTGAAAAAGTGGTTCAGTTCAAAACTGTTTGAAATGGTTCAATCCAAAACAGGGTTGGATGCAGTTTGGTTCATAGTTTGGTGCAGTTAACTGAATTATTTGAACACCCATAGCTTACGCACTCAGATTCTCCAATTTAGTTACTGTTGCAACTAAAGTTGCTTCTATAGTGGATTCTTGAGAGAAAACAAATTGGTTTCTATCCTTCCATAATGTCATACATCAACACCAAATAATTTTACCAAATGTGTTGTATTTGACACATTAAAGGACAAAATGCATGGCATAGTCCATTTAAGAGTCTCATGTGTGACATAAGAGCGACCCAATTATCCATTTCTTTTTTAAGAAACCAAAATTAATTATAATAACCTTCCCAAGCAAAGGTGTGGTAAAGGAAAACCAAACGGTCACAAAAAGTAGTTACAACATAAACATAGTTCAAAAGGAAAACAAAATACAACAAAGTTAACCTATGTCCATATACAATAAAGGGTTAAGCCATCACCTATGATAATCAAAGGACAAATTAGAAATCTTTGTCTTTAACCACCAAAACGAGAGAAGGTTGACACTATCAATAAGCTAAAGAGTGGAGACCGGTTTGTCTGAAAAAATTATGTTGTTCATGTCCTTCCAAATAATCCAAATGCAAGCGCACCAAATCATTACCAATCAAACTTGGTGGGATTTAAAGATACCAACAATATAACCAAACTGATAAGCAACAATGATGTTTTTTTAATGATAAAAAATGATGTAACAATTCAAGACATAAAATATTTGTTCGCTCAGAAAACATTTGCAAAGGTATTTATATATATTTACCACCTTTTTATGGATGTAAATAGATATCTATGGACATGGACAGTAGGATATCCATATCCACCCCGTTGAATAAATATAATATACGTGTCTGATTCATATCCGTGCAGATATCCTCTAAACGAGTAATCTACCAATTTTGAGGCATCGAAGAGTATATATGAAAATTCATGACTAATATTTCAAATAAAAAATTTATTTTTGTTAAAAAAATATAATATAGCAAGCTTACCCGTGACTTTCAAGTTGAATGTCCGTTGTTTATGAGCACATCATACCTACTATTCGACGATACAATTGTAATGTTTAATATTTATATATACAATTTAGTTAAAGCACTACATTAAAAATCATAGAATATTTATTTATGACTTTGTGCATAGTTTAGTTCTAGAATTGATGTCTACAAAATAAGAATCAAGAACTAAATAAAAAATATCATTTTACATTTTTATAAATACTTACCAACACACATATAAATATATAGATATATATATGAAATTATTATGATCCGATACCAGCTCCCCAATGCACTCCATTCTCTGTAAATAAGAGATGGAAAGAAAAAAAATACAAAATTACAGTATAAAAAATTCAAGGTTTTTTCTTTTGAGAGGATAAAAAATTCAAGGCTGTTTTTTTTGTTGTTATAGTGTCTTCCATATAATGCTATGATTGATGATTTTGTTGTTGTTGAAGGTTGACTAATTTATAATATGGTCCATCTTTATTCTCTATAAGACTTGAATGAGTCCCTTGCTCAATTATCTTTCCATCTTGCAAAACTGAGATTTGATCTGCATTCCTTATTGTTGACAACCTATGTGCCACCATAACTGTTGTTCTATTCTGCATCAATCGGTCAAGAGCTTGTTGTACAATCCGCTCCGATTCGACATCAAGTGCACTAGTTGCTTCATCTAGAAGCAAGATTTCAGGATTCTTTAAAACAGCTCTAGCAATGGCTACCCTTTGTCTTTGTCCACCAGATAGTTGCACACCTCTTTCCCCTACTTTGGTTGAGTAACCTTCTGGAAGAGCACTTATGAAGTTATGAGCATTTGCTAGCTTAGCTGCTTCAATTACTTCTGAATCAGATGCACCTTCCTTTCCATAAAGAATGTTTTCGTAAATTGATGTAGCGAAAAGAGCTGGTTCTTGTTGTACAAGACCAATGTGTTTTCTAAGAGATTTTAGATTTATTCTTGTGATGTCTTTTCCTGCAAGAATTTGATTCATCATTGTTAGGACAATGTCATAGCATCTATACTGTAATATAAAGGAAACTATGAAGTTAACTATCAGCAACTACCATTTTGGTTAGACATTTTTCAGCAATAACTACTAATTTTGGCCGGACATTTTATTGGACAAAATTGTCCTTAATAAAAAAAATTCAAATTTAAATTTGAAAACATATAACATTTATATTTCAAAAGAAATTTAGATAACATCAATGTTATTTTGTCAAAAAAAAAAAATCAATGTTATGAAACTGAAACAAAAGAATAAAAATAAAACAGATATTATACAATAAATCATAACAAAATATATACAGAAAAAACAAATAGAAAAAAGGACAAACGGAACGTGCTAACGTGCCCACCTTTCCGTTAATTTACGATAAAAAGTATAGTAATACTTGATGGTAGGTTCACACTAATTCACTAAACCTGCTCTAGAATGATTAACTTGTTATGCAAGAAAAAAGTGTTGTGCCTAATTCATTTTACTTTGAACTTTTTGCATATAACAATGAATTGAAAGAATGAAATATTGGTAGTTCAATAAAATCTTACCATCAATTAACACCTTTCCTGATGTTGGATCATAAAATCTGAGTATAAGTGAGATCACAGAGCTTTTACCAGAACCACTTTGTCCCACTAAGGCAACACTTTTGCCTGAAGGAACTCTTAGATTAAAATCCTTGAAAATAATAACATCTGGCCTTGAAGGGTAGCTGAAATTGATTCTTTTGAGCTCAATTGTTCCCTCAACTGTCTTCAACTCTTCTCCGGCATCGCCTTTAATTTCTGACTTTCTATCCATTACTTCAAAAACTGAAGCAACCATTTGGTTCCCTTTCAAAAGATCTGGTGCTAGTGCCAAAGTTTCCCCCATAGCAAGTGCCGTTACAATCAAAACCATAAATGACTTCATAACTGATTTAAAGCTAGCAAGTTCCTTTCCCATCAAAACAGATCCATACCTGCAAAATTCATACAAGTCTTAACCACCATTTGTTATAAGCTACTTTCTTTATCACTTACTCCTCGAGAATGAAATATAAGCAAAATTTGACCAAATTACGCATATTAAGAAAAGTAGTTGATTACATTTATTTATACAGTCTCACAAAATAATTAAGTATATTGTCTAAATTAGCCTTCATGGCTAATAAACCGATTCATTCAAAATACAAATGAAGAAAAGTAGTACAATTTGCTTATATTTCATTCTAAAAAATATGAACTAAATTTTGCTTATAATTCATATGAAAGGAGTTCGTTAAGGAAAGAATGAAGTTAAATCATAGTATATACCATAAGGCAAGGCCATAAGATGAGAAGATGAAGAACTGAGAAATGCCATAGAATAAGCCGGCAATTTGGCCGCGCCGAAATGAATGTTTGGAAGGACCGACGAGCTGGTCAGCATATAGATCAATAATCTTTTCTTCAGAACAAAATGCGGCAACAGTGCGCATGTTACTCACAGCCTCGCCAGCAAGCATGTTGGCTTTTAGATATGCTTTGCTCAAGTTGCCACCATAGCCTTTCATGAAAAGTTTCTGAAATGACAGAAGGAACATATTTAAAGGCCTGTTTGAATTGGCTTATTTCAGCTTATCTATCGACATTAATCAATTTTGAGACTGTTTGGAAGAGCTTATAGCAACTGCTTATGATATGTTCATAAGCTATTTTCAGCTTATTTCCATAAGCTCTTCAAAATAGCTTATGCAAAACAGTTTGACTCTATTTTAATTTGTTATAGAAACAACTTATACATAAGAATTTATGCTAAAAGCGCTTAATTAAGCTGTTTATCCAAACAGGGCTCAAGACTTCAAATGTGGTAGTTTCTTAATGTTGAAATGTAGAAATAAGGAACCTTACCTCACTAATGTGACCACTAATTATCAAAGGATATGTAGCCAAGACAACAAGTGTTATTCTCCAGTTCAAAAGGAAGGCAATAATAAACGAAGCAACAACCAGACCAAGATTCTGTAACAGAATTGTCGAGCGATCAACAACTATTGTTCGCATTAAAGTTGCATCGGACTCTAAACGCGATGAAAGCATGGAACTTGTGTTGGTTGTTTCATCAAACCATCCTATTTCATTCTTCAAAATAGCTGCAGCCAAAGAAAAAAAACAGTAGTTAAGAAAAAGACAACTTAACATGTTGTTATAAAATCATCAAAATGACAAATTTAAAAGGAAACACTTTATAGTAAGGCAAGTTGATAGGTGATAAAGAAAGTATTAATCAGTTCATCAAAATTACCGGTAAACATCATTTCTCGCACACGAAGGGTAAGTCGCTCGCCCATGATGCCGAAAAAAAGATGTTCAATGGCATGGACTGTGATAGTTATAACTGCACCTCCACAGAAGAGGAAAGCAATTTTCCTAACTTCGCGCTGCGTTGTCTCCCAATCCATATAATATGAGACAAGAGCATGAGAGATTCCAAGTGCAAAAAGTGGCATTTGTGCTCCAGCAACAAATGCACATAAGGTCCCAAAAAATCCATAAGGCCAGTCAGGACCAATCATAGAATATAGTCTTTTTGCTGAAACATGCTTTGACTTGTTTACATCATCACCACCAACACGGCCAATCGAGTCTTTGTCCGATCGAAAACTACCACCGATGCTTGTTCCAGTACGTGATAATTCTCTTGAGTAGCTTAAGCTGCAAGTATAAGTAATATGTAAAAGAGACTAATAACTTATTTAACTATTGGTTCAAATAATAACAGTACTGATGCAACTGATTTTCCAAGTGTACCGTAGAAATGTTGTTAATTAAATTATTTAATCCTGAACATGTCAAATGTATTATCATTTCATTTAATTGAAATTGATTAACAAAAATCTCAGAAGTACCTTGATTGGCGTCCTAAGCTAGGACCGACCGAGGGAAGGCGTTCCAAAGAACTTGCTCCTTGGAGTTGAACAAGAGATGAATAAACACTAGTTGGATTGGACATGAGTTTTTCATGGTTACCAGTCTCCACAATCCTCCCTCCTTGAACAACAGCTATAACATCTGCATTCCTAATGGTAGAAAGTCTGTGTGCAACTACAATAGTTGTTCTTCCAACCATGACACGGTCAAGAGCCTCCTGTACACTCTTCTCAGACTCGGCATCCAGAGCACTAGTTGCTTCATCTAATAAAAGGATTGATGGATTCTTCACGATCGCGCGAGATATCGCAATCCTTTGCTTCTGTCCACCTGATAGTTGTATCCCTCTCTCACCAACCTAAAAAAAATATGATTTAGTGTCAGCTTTCTTTAAATGCTTCAGGAGTGAAAATTTATAAAATAGTCCAAAAATAAAATGATGAAAACATTATCACAAGCAACAAAGGTGGATAGATTAATTGCGCAATTAAGACATGTTTGATACTAACAAACTAAATATGCATAGATCAAATAGCTTACCTGAGTGTCTAATCTTTCGGGAAGGTTGTTGATGAAAGATTGAGCATCCGAAAGCTTCACAGCACGTTTTAGTTCTTCGAGAGTAGCATCATCTTTCCCATACAAGATATTCTCCTTGATGCTTGTAGCAAAAAGTGCAGGTTCTTGATTAACCAGTCCAATTTGTTGCCTAAGCCATTTGAGATCAAGTTCCCTGATATCATTCTTGTCTAAAAGTATCTGACCAGAAATTGGTTCATAAAAACGTTCGATCAACGATACAACAGTGCTCTTTCCGGAACCACTTCCTCCCACAAGTGCTACAATTTTCCCTGCAGGAATGTCCAGATTTAGGTTGTTGAAGATTGCTACATCTGGACGAGACGGATAACTGAAACAGACATCCTTAAACTGGATATGACCATCCAATTTGCTTAATTTTCGACCGATTTTCGAGCTTTTTTTGCTCACTGTATCCCTCTCTATCATCTCAAAAATGGGATAAGCCGCTGCCTTTGCTCGGATAAACGCCGAGATATCTGGTGCTGCCTGCCCAAGTGACCTGATAAAAGAAATGCAATGCAACCCATGAATCATATGACACAGACACCAAACACGATACTGAAACTATTAGATATAACTACGTAGTATCCCCTAGTATAACTAACCTTTACATCTAACAGAAACCAACATGTAGGCACTAATAATATTTGGAAAACGGAAGTGATTGAATGCAACTATTTGACAAGGACTTACAGGCCAGAGATGACGACGTTAAGCATGGTAGTGAATGACTCGCCACCATTGGCAATGTTTTTGTGAACAACAACGCTAGTGTACCAAACAAGTAAAGCCCAAGATAGAAACAGAACACAATGCATTGAGCCAAGTCCAAGACCCTTTGCTAATCCTGCTTTTCTACCGTTTACGTAAGTTTTCATAAGAGCTGCTTTATATGATTTTACTGCTCTTTCTTCTCCTGCAAATGCTTGTACTGTTCTAACATTGCCTATGACCTGAAACACACAAACAGAACAATGTCAAGAAAGTGCGAGATACTAAATTTGAACAAGATTTACATGTGCATATCACAATGAACATTATAGCGTAGTAATATTCACTTCGGTTATGTGTATGTTTGGATTCGCGGCAAGTTTGGTTGAATAATTTATAAGCATTAATATGATTATATAGGCTATTCTAACATAATGGACCTGACTGATGGACTAATGAGCTGAATTTATTTTGCCGAGTTGCGAGGAAAAACTACCAACTTTACCTCTTCAGCAATTTCACCAGCCCTGACATATGCTTTTCTAACTTTTGCAATAAGGCCAATAGTAACATATGCATAACAACCACCAGCAAGGGCAATCGCTGGGACAATTGAAAGTGTCACTAAACTAATCTGCCACACTCTCACAAATCCAATTGTAAATCCAGCAATGAATCGGCTAATGTAGTGCAAGAAGTTCCCTACCTGAAAATTTCAATCTTCAAGTTTAGCATATAGGAAGATAAAAAAGAGCAATGTATGCACAATAACTTCAATCTTCAATTTTATTCTTTTTCTTTTATGAGGGATCTTAACAAAAATACCTCATTCCCTAAATATGGGTCTCTCTTTAAATGTTCCATTGTGACTTTTTATTGGATTTTATTCAAAAAAAAAAATTGGTACAAAGGATTTTATTCAATTTTTTAATTACATTGATTATTTCGTTATTAATACAATAAAAATATTTTTCTAGGAACAAAGCGCATGTTTGGTTTCATTTTTAAACTAGAACAAATTAATTCTAGAGATGGATAATTGCTTTTTTTGACATGTTTAGATATCTAGAATTGATTCTAAATCGACACACTCAAGTAGAATTTGATTCTCCTCTAAAAAATAAAGAAAAATTGATTTTGTCTGTATGATTGATTCCAACTTAAAGTTATACGGTAGTTTTTAACTATAAATATAAATGTTAACTAAAATCAATTTTTGTCGCAGTAAGTGTTGAATTTTTTTTCTTCATATATGTTCCTAAAAAGTCATAGTGATTCTACTCTCCTAAATTTTCTAGAAGACAAATTTCATTACTAGGGTAACACAGTCACAAAATCAACCAACCCATAATTTCAAATGAATTGAATGAAAAAAGGCGGAAAGAAACTTATTGAAATTAAATGACATTGTAACTATAATGTTGGTAGTAATTTCTGCAACATAACATGTTTGCAGTATTGTTGACGCAGCTAGTGTGTACAGTAAATGCTCAATTCATTCATTGCATCTTCTACTTGAGTAGTTTTATCGAGGCACATGCATGCAGTTGAGCTCAAAAAATAAAAGTGCCAAAACCTTAAAAAGTAACGCAACTATATCTCAACTAACATATAAATGCTGTCACGAATGCATTAAATACACTGTTCTCCACTTTCACATAGTAAGAAGTATAGTTATGGTGTCAGAAAAATATTAAACCGTGGCTTTTCAACGCAATTGCTGAACAAGAACATAGCCCTAAAGGGTCAACAGGTAGTAGTACTAGTAGTAAATATTTTCAGTGTAAAAACGCTTGAAGTAACTCTTTAGTTCACAGGCTTTAATTGAAGAAAACCAACCATTAATTTTTTTATTGAGTATATTAGATTTAAGGAAAATGTTAACTTGTGCCCTCAGGGCACAAGATAAGGATCTTAAAATAGAATATAAAAATAAATATTGCATTGAAAATATAAGTTTTGAAGTTTTTAAGGTTATGAATGCACAATTTCCAAGATTAAGTTTCTACATTTAGTTTCTTATCTTGTGCCCTTAGGGCAGAAGTTAACAAGACCCTAGATTTAAATACATACGAGTATTTAAAAAAGTTGTTAGATTAATAAATTTGTCTAAAAAAGTAAGTTACTAATTTTCTTTTTAGTATTGCGGTTAGCATTTCCCATATATTTGTATTGATTTTTCATATTCCAAGGTATTTGGAGTAGCATTAATAAAAGTATAGTTTGAAAAAAAGTAACAAATGCATCTTAAATTTGTAGATAGTCTTAAAAGTAGTTTTATAATTAGAGACGGAAATCACACTTATTAAGAAAAGTAAACATAGTAGTTTGAAACATAGTTTTTTGTGTTATCTTTGAAATAAGTTTTATAGAAAGATATAAAAACAATTTTCATTGGTAGTTGATTATAGAGAAAATGAAAAAGAGAGCAAATTGAATGCACTTTGCATTTAATTTTCCTTTGGAAAAAATAATTTTTTGAAAAAACATAATTAAATATGATTAAAGTTGGTCTTTTTTGCTTATAATTTGGGACAAAGAAAATGAGTTTTTTTTGCTTATAATTTAGGACGGAAGGAGTAGTCATTTACTTTAACTCATTTTTAGTTCTTTAGTTTTTAAAATGTGTGACAATTGCTTTCTATATTTATTTAGAATTTTGGATTGAGTCGGAAGATCGTGTTGGGTTTGGTCAAATTCATCACCTCAAGTCAATCATATTTCATTGGGTTGAGTTTGGGTTAAAAACTTAAGATTTTCCATTAGATCCAAACAATCAAACCAATTCAATTTGGCAAAGAATGTGTTGATTCAGGTCGGATCATGGAATTATAAGATATATAAAATAAATAAAAAATTTCAGAAGTATATATACTTAAGTGAAATTATATCATATAAAAATTTCAATATGTTGGTTCCAAAAAAAATTCAATATGATTAAATTATAATTAAAAACAAATTAGTTTAAGTAAAACAAATTAACAATTAAACTAAATTTAAAAAAGTTTTAAACTACCACATTTAAAAAACTAAAATAAAATTAAAAAATCACAATTTTCTTTGAACAAATAGTAGGATATACAAATTTAAAATCATTAACTCGTTACTTGAATCAAACTTGAGTTGGACCCAACTTAAAAAATCAAACCACTCCTTGATTTGTGTAATCAATCTGATAGGTCAACGTATTGATGAAGATTTATACTTTCAACATTTGAAGTTAAATTTGATGACGTGACAACTCACTTTAAAAGTGAAACCCAATGAGGTCAAAATTGAAAATTACGAGGAAAGTTCAGAAAAGGACATGCTTGTAATTTTGAACGGTGCCATTACGATGATAAGAGAAATGTCCAAAAGTGCATATAAATGAAGCATGCATAATTTCTTCTTAAACAAGCATGTTTCCGTATAGCTAAAAATGTGCTCCTATTTTTCTTTAACAAAAAAAAAAAAACTTTGGTAAAAAATAATTTCTTTTCACATAGTATTTTTTATTTAATGGTTAAATTTTTTGAAATTATATTTAATAAATGGAAAAAACAATTTAAATAATAAAATTGATTATAATTCTTAATGTTCACGTTGAAAAATTTATGAAAAGAATGGAGAATTAATGTATGTGGTGGGGGTATGTACCTTCTCTGATAGAGCATCTTGAACAATAATAATGTCACTTGTGATAGCAGAAATGACCTCTCCAGTGGATGCCTCAGTATCAAATAAACTTATATCTTGATTTAACATAGACTTTAAATAAGCCATTCTCATCTTTGCTGCTTGTCTTTCTCCAGTATGCATCCAACAAGCCACCTCTATAATTAATCCAACAATAACATATATTAAACATTAGATTCACACAACTCAATTTTTATTATAGGATTATTTTAATTTTAACTAAGGTACTGGTATTAAAATTATAAATAAATAATTTTCATACCTGTCCAAGATGAAAATAATATTGCTACACTTAGATACACAAAATCCAATGAGTACTGCAAAATTGAAAACAACTAGATAAATAATATTGCAGACGAAATTAATATCTAAAAATTTCGTCTCAAATCTATATTTATTTAAAGAGAGGCCACCATAAGTAGATAAATTTGTTACTAGATTGTATTTTTGTTAGTTCGATTAAATTGAAACGATTCTTAAGTGAAACAATTCTTGATTAGACTATACGACTGAATTCTGGATTACACGTCCCTTTCCTAGGAATCGGGAGGTTAACACCCAAAAAATCAAAGAAACGAAAATTGATGATAGAAACTAAAATGATTGAAAAAATCACAAATCAACAAATGAAAAATTTCAAACCTTGGCAACTTTGTGAGAGGCTTCCTTAGGGAAAAGATAAGCCAAGCCAATAACATTGATCAACTTTCCAAAGAAAATAAAGAAAATAGGAACAGAAGCGCCATGAACAATGGCTCCAATAGATCCAATAAACATTAAGATATAATCATAAGAGTCTGCAAAAGAAAACAGCTTTAACATAGGAACTTTGTGTTCTTTTTTTCTCTCATCACCTTCTTTAGATTCCATTTGGCTTGAAAAAGTGAAAGAAGAAGAAGAGAGAAAAAAAAGGAAGAATAATCTCTAGCTTGAAAAAAAAAAATTAACAAAAGTATTTGCAATGTAGTTTGCAAAGAGAGAAAAGTGAAGAAAAGAAAGAGGTGGGTAAGTTGTGATTATGATTGTGATTGAATTGAAGAGACTAACATGGGGAAGATAAGTATGGGAGTGGGGGTAGGAGGTGGTGGTGGATGAGTCATAATATAAGGTGGAAAAGAAGATGGAAAATTTATTACTAACTATTATATCAAGATTTAGATAGAATGCAAGGTTGAGGTTGAAGTTCAAATTTGATTAAGGTTGTAATAAGTAAATTTGATTAAAATGGAGTGTTTCTTGGTTTGGGTGGTTTGGAGTTGTTATGGATTAATTTCTTCTAAGAAAGTTGTGAGTGATTACAACATTTGATATACTCATACTAGCTGACTTTTGAACTTAGAGCAGAACAGAGAAAACTCTCACAAAGGTCTCTCTCTTTGCCTTCTGCATTAAATTGCATTGAGAAAGAGTTGTTGGACTTTGCTAGTTAAGTGTGTAGGCCAATAAGTTTAATTTTTTAGTTGTATAAAACAAATTTAGTCAAGAAAGAGCACTATCACGATTCAGTAGACTTATTCAGTAAAACAAAAATTCATGTATTAACAGCTATATATATGTGATTTTAATAACCGTATGTATGGCCTAGAAAAACTTATAAATATTATAGTTTTCTTTCTTGTGAATATAACTCGATTAACAGGCACAATGCAATATGACTAAAAAAAATCGGGTGTTATTGTAGTTTGGAGTTTGATTGTGAGGTAAAAAAAATTATTTCATTCTTGAACCAAATTCGAATACTTCTAAACGATTCGTCGTTTAATGAATATCATTTACTAATAGAGGTCTAATCACTTTTTTTTAAAGGTTGAGTCTAATCACTTGATTCTCTGTATAGTTACTATAAAAACTCAAAGTGAAAAAACAAGAAGAATAGAGAATAAATTCATTTTTCAAATGATAAGTTTCTTTCATTTTTCTACTAATTTTTGTACAAAAGTTCTTATATGGGATAGTGAACTCTACACTATTATCATAGTTAAATATAAAAATACACTAACTTATCTTATGTACACTAACTTGGACTGTATTATCATGTTGTATTCCCTTTTGGGTTATTCCTGGGTTAGGTCTAATGTCCCCCCAGTCTTTGTACTTGTTCCTTTTTATTTATTATATGTTCTATTTTGCCTAAAAAAAAAAAACTTCTGTATAAAAGGAAGAAAGTTATGTCCATAAACTCTAGCAAAACCTTAGGCCAACCCTAACCCATTTTATTGAAATGCCCTTGCTTAGGCGTCAAAATGCAGACTTCTTAAAAAGTGACAAAATGATAATCCTACCCTTATATATTTTTCAGCAAAGAGATCATGTCATTTGTACCCTTGAGCACCTAAAATGTATCCCAAGTGTCAAGAGTAATGCCTGCAACAAGCTAAGTGTTATCTCATGCAATAAATCAATTGTCATGACTCATGAGGAATACATGCAACAAGACAAGTGTCAAGAGGGATACATGCAGTAGGCCATGTGTTACCCATGCAATAAACTAAGTGTCATGACTCATGAATACACGCAACAAGCTAAGTGTCAAGAGGAATACATTTAGGCAGTGGCGGATCTCTATTGAGACCCCCAAGTGCCACTGCACCCCCCAACTTCTCTATAAATATCATATTAGTGATAATATATCACAGTTTAACGGCTGTTGTAGTGGTCAAACATCCCCTCATCCATCTCCTGGCCGTGAGTTCGATTCCTCTCACACTTTCATTTGTATTTTTAAAGTTTTATATTCAAAAAACAGTCCTGGTGGGAGTTGAACCAGTGCCCTCCATGCAACATTCAAGCAAACAAACCACCACAACAATTCATAATCCTAGCAATTTTTTGAAACTCTTTAATATATATTCTATCAATATTTGGCACCCCCAACAAAATATCTCAAGATCCGCCGCTGCATTTAGGATGTCAAGTGTTACACATACAATAAACCAAATGTCATGATTCATGAGAAATGCATGCAACAACCCAAGTGTCAAGAGGAATACATAACAAGCCAAGTGTTACCCATGCAATAAACCAAGTGTCATGACTCATGAATACATGCAACAAGCCAAGTGTTATCCATGTAATAAATCAAGTGTCACGACTCATGAGAAATACATGCAACAAACCAAGTATAAAGAGAAATGCATACAGCAAGCTAAGTGTCACCTATGCAATAAACTAAGTGTCATGACTCAAGAGGCAGGGACGGAGCCAGAAAAAGATATGAGGGTGGCGGGGAAAAAAAGACAAGCAATATAGATAAGGAAAATGCTACTTCTCAAGAAAAATAGCTTCAAGAATTTTTCAAGAAATAGTTGGCAAATTTTAATTGGATGATTTATTTGTCCACTTCCTATTTTTCAGTCACACCTCCTTGAATTGTGGCAAATAGTGCATTGTGATTGGCTATTCTTTATTCTTGAAGAATTCTTGATGTTATTTTTCTAGAGATATAGCATTGCTCGATAGATAATTACTAAAGTAAAATTGAGAGAAAAAAATATAAGTTATAACTTATAAGCACAAAAACTACATAGAGTAGCTCAACGAAAAATACTGTAAAGTAGTAAAACTTTTCAGATAAACTATAAACTAGTAAAAACTCGACAACTTGTGAGAAAAAGTTATTAGCAAACATGTTTATTTGTTCATGCGAGCTTTAAAGCAATAAGTTATCTATTTTGTTCATGCGAGCTCAAAAATTAAGTTACCAAATATATGCTAATTGGTTGCATTCTGTGAATAAATGTTATGATATTATTACACTATTATTATAATATTAAACTGTTATAAAATGATATTCTTACACTACTATTATTAAGCGTGTAAAAATTATTTTCTTTTAAAAAGGGGCCTTGAGATGATTAATTTTAATTTTTTATTTTGATATTGCTTTTAGACTACTACACAAGGGTTCTTCAAAAAAAAAAAAAAGACTACTACACAAGGGTGGCGAGTGCTATTATTACATAGAGGAGTAATTAGTTTGCTATGGTTGTGGGGTGGCGACTGCCCCTTTGACAACACACATAGTTTCGTCCCTGTCAAGAAGAATACATGCAACAAGTCAAGTGTCAAGAGGAATACATGCATTAAGCCAAGTGTTACCCATGCAATAAATCAAGTGTCGCGACTTATGAGGAATACATGCAACAAGCCAAGCGTCAAAAGAAATACATGCAACAAGTCAATTGTCACCCATGCAATAAACCAAGTGCCATGACTCAAAAGGATTACATGCAACAAGCCAAGTGTCAAGATGAATACATGCAGCAAGCCAAGTGTTACCCATGCAATAAACCAAGTGTCATGACTCGTGAGGAATACATAAAGCAAGACAAGTGTCAAGAGGAATGCATGCAGCAAGCCCAAGTGTTACCCATGCAATAAACTAAGTG
Source organism: Medicago sativa (assembly GCF_051527215.1). Lineage (NCBI taxonomy): Eukaryota > Viridiplantae > Streptophyta > Magnoliopsida > Fabales > Fabaceae > Medicago > Medicago sativa. The sequence continues at coordinate 18,581,072 of NC_140753.1, read as the reverse complement.
TCATGGCTCATGAAGAATACATACAACAAGCCATGTGTCAAGTTGAATACATGCAGCATGTCAAGTGTTACCCATGAAACTAACTAAGTGTTAATAAGAATACATGCAACAACCAAATGTTACCCATGCAATAACCCAAATGCCATGAGGAATGCATGCAACAATCCAAATGTTATCCACACAGTAAACCAATTGTCAAGATGATCACATGCAACAAACGAAATTGTATTCATGCAATAAAACTTATCTCTTTCTTTTGCCCTCATGAATCTCAACCCCCTTTCTTTTTCATGAACTCACCAAATCCTTCACTCTCCATCATCTCATTTTTTTCTTCTAAAAAGGAAATATCTCTTTTTCTTTCATCAATCACAACCCTATCTCTTTCTTATGGATCCTCTCCGCCCTCCCTTTGTATGCTCGCTCTCCGCAAATCTTGTGACATTTGGATCATGCATCTCTACTGCAGCTTCTTCAATTGGCGAATTCTTCTATGACTCTATCAACACCTGGATTCACACCACCAACGAGGCCACCTCAATGATCCCTTGCTCCGACGTTAAACCTTCTGTTGTGGACAAGTTAACAATAACAACGCTACAAATAACACTAACAAATTTATTACTCCACGACCCAAGTCTCACAGAGATAAGGTCAATAAGGGACTTTCATGTTGCAACATACATTACATTACAATTTGTTGAGGCCTGTTAGGGTTAGCTCCAACAAGCATATTGAGATACTTGAAGGGGATATCCCTCCACTGTACAATGCAAGAAGCATTCAAATAGCCTCGGAAATTAGATACCCACGTTAACTACCATAACACAACTTTTGGAAAAATTAACAAGGAATCCTTGAGCCAACTCAAAGCTCTAGAGAATTTCCTTAATGGTCTACGAGTTATCCATTAAGGCTTCCCATAAGAAAATGGTGTAGTCATCATATTGTAGGTGGAAAACTTCTAGGCTCAAGTTTGCACTAAATTGAGTCTTGATCGACGCGCTCAAACCTTTAACAACCAACAAGAACAAGGATATAGTCAATAAGTTCCCTTGTTTAATCCATATCTAGAAGGTTCCCATAAGTAAGCCCCCGTTAAACAAAATGAAAAAGGTTCCCATAAAACACATAAGCACAAATTTAGGACCACTGCCTATCCCTAAACCCAAGAGTCACATAATGTAGACCAAGAAACTATAGCTCACTGAGTCATAAGCCTTCTAATAGTACACCTTCAAAATGAGGTTGTCCTTCCTAGATTTCGTAGCATAGTCAACAACCTCACTCAAGCCCACCACCCCATCTACCATCTGTCTTCACTTGATAAAGATCAAATGGTTTGTCGAGATGATCTTATGCATTGGTAATGTCATTGCCAGCCTACCACGACCTAAACTTAAAAAGGGATCATAGGAGAGAGATATATATCTAAAGTCCCCAAGATGGAAAAGAGAGTCCACCTTCAAAATAATAGTAACAAAAAAACGACATGAAACTTCGTGACAAGCTGGCATTGGAAAAGAACTTATCAAAGAGAACCTTGGCGTCTGTCCCAAGGAGAGCCCATAACTTCCTGAAGAAAACAAAATTAAAATCATAAAGACTCAAGATTTTGTTGTTGTTACTATCAACCACCATCATGACTATTTTTGAAAGAAGTAAAAGGCCTAACAAAGTGGTATCATCTCCCGTATAGATGCCTCAGAGGTTTGAGGCCCGACAAATTAATGCTAACAATATTTCTGTCACGACCACATATTCTTCTATGTGTGGATGGCATTATTCTTGCTGCATCATCTGATAATCTTTGTAAATCTATTATGGCACAACATAGTTTTGAATTTGCCATGAAGGATCTAGGTCCTCTCAGCTATTTTTTGTCACCAGACGTTCCAAATGTCTCTTTTTTCTCAAAAGAAATACGCAAAAGAAATTATAGAACGTGTTGGTATGTCCTCTTGTAAGTTATCATCTCCACTTGTAGACACCAAGGTGAAACTCAATGGTTCTTTTGGTAACCCCTACCATGAACAACCTGAATATCGCAGCCTTGCTAGAGCATTGCAGTACTTGACGTTTACCAGACCCGACGTCTCATATATCGTTCAATAAGTGTGTTTATTTATACATGATCCAAAAACACAACACATGTCTACTTTGAAACAGATTATTTGATATGTTCATGGTACCATTGACTCTGGCCTCCATCTATATCCTTCATCCATCAATAATTTGATCTCTTACACTAACGCAGATTGGGTTGGCTGTCCAAATACAAGAAGATCTACATCTGGTTATTGTGTTTATCTTGGTGATAATTTGATCTCATACTCCGCCAAATGTCAACATACCTTGTCTCGTTCTAGCACATAAGAAGATTACTGAGGAGTAGCTAATGTAGTGTATGAATCATGTTGGCTTCATAACCTACTCTTGGAAATATATTGTCCTATCACAAAAGCTACATTGGTCTATTGTGAGAACATCACTTTTGTTTATATCTCTGACAATACAATTCAATATCAACGCACAAAACACATTGAAATGGATATACATTTTGTGTCTGAGAAGGTTGCTCGTGGTCTAGTACGCGTTCTTCACATTTCCTCTCGTTTTCAGACTGCTAACATATTCACAAAGGGACTTCCGTTGTAACTCTTTGATGACTTTCGAGATAGTATCAGCATTCGCTCACCTCAAGTTTCGACTGCGGGGGTGTATTAGAATAATTATCATGAATAAACTTGGACCTAAATGAACTTGCATCTTATGGAACTTAGACCTCAAGGATCTTACACATCAAGAAACAATTAATGCCAACAATATGTAATTATATGTATATTTTCTTATTAGTTAATTAGCATTAATTTGTAACTTGCCACACAAGACTTGTCATTAATTTGTAACTTGATACACATGACTTAAGCTTCACACGCAAGGCTTAATTGTGCGTATATACGTACTCTCCAGATGCAAATGAGACACGACCAATATTTCTACCAGATACCACCCAATGCTGGTCTAGAGTAGAGTCGAGTAAGTGTTGCTAGAAATAGCTAACTATCTCTTGAAGAACACCTGCAACATCCTCGACCTACCGATCCGCCACATGCAACGTCTGGATGGAGTTCCTCTTACACTACTTCTTCACATAGAAGTGAAAATACCTCGTGTTAGTGTCACCTTCTTTGAGCTACCTTGTCCTAAACCTTTGTAAATGTTGGGCACCTTTGGTCTTCAACAACGCCCATAAGTCGACAAATGCTTCACTCTTGCAACACCCTTTTCCACTAAGAGTGGGGGACCTTCGCCTTCAAATCTAGAACCTTGATTTCCTCAACTAGGAGACAAATCCTGAGGTCGCGATATGCCCATGCACATCCTTACCCCACCTTTTCAAGTCTCTTTTGAGCATCTTGAGCTTCTCCTTCAAGATGAAAACCATCTAGTCGGAGATGGGTCGAGGCCAACTCTAGATAACCATCACATCGATTTCCTTATCAAAAAGGCATAAAATCATTAAATTTGAAAGGTTTAGGCTTTCGCAACTACAAGGATTACCTAAGAACCAAAGAGTAATAATACGAGACATCCATAGAGAGGTCCCACTAACTTACAACAACATACATATCCCACACCTGACATCAAAGTGCGGTCAAGGCGGCTCGTAACACTCCCCATTGAGACATGTGAAAGACAAGAAATATTATGAATTATTTGGATCAAGTTAAAATCTAAAAACATAGATCATGTAAAACTAAGCGCTAATAAAAAAATCAAGTGGTTATTTAAATTTAAGTAAGTGAAAAAGAATTATATTTTTAAAAGAAACTTTTTGTTTATTGCTAGTTAGCAAAACCCTCTAAACTCCTAAAGAATAGAAATCTCCACATGATTTTTTTTTTCCATGTATATATCATTTAAAAATCAACACAAAAACAAAAAGATTAGAAACACGCTCACGTGTCTTATCATATATATGATCTGGTCATACTTTATATCTTCCATGCAAGCTAGCTAAACTGCTAAAGGCCCCCAAAATAGGCAAAAGTTATGGTGCATAAGTCATTTCTTATGCACCATGCATAAACATATCACAACCATCAGATCAGGGACACATGTTATAATCCTGTGCTTCAGCTCTACATTTCCCCATCTCTCTCTGCATTTAACCAACAAACTTCTCTTTCTACAAAGTTAATTCCTCTCTCTACTCTCTCTATTATCTCATGAACAACGCTACCTATCACCATCTTCTCCGGCGAATTGTTCTTCTCCGGCGCGGTGGCCGGTGGTGGCACCACCGCGCCGGAGTTACAAAACTCCGTCGTTTCAAAAAGTTTTCACATATTTAAACATCCTTTTCTTCCCTCTATTCATTTTTGAAATCAATTTTTAGCAAAAACACTTAATAAAGCCTAGATCTAGAAATTACAGTAAAGTAAAATTTCTCAATCCTTTTGTTTTTGACCTTCTTTTCACTTCTGGATTCGTTCTCAGTTTACGCTCTTCTCCTTTTGAGGCGCGAGATTTGGTGTACACAGGCTTGGAAACTGTTCCGTTTTGCTCCTTCTTCCCTGGTCCGAACAGCTTCTGTATGTATGAATCTGGCTCGGTTTCTGTTGCTGGAATCGAAAATGAATGGTGTGGTTATGGCTATGTTTGAATCCGACTTTGAATGGGTTGAAAAGAAACAATGCGTTGTTGTGATTCGAATTCGGTTTGAAGTTGTTGTGAGTGTGGAATTCGAACTGTTTGTGATGTTACTGTTGCTGGAAGAGAGTTTTGAGGATGATGATTGTGATGAACTAGAAATGATAATTGTTGGAAAATGTTCCTAGTGTTCTTGATGAATTTTTTTTGATGATTTTGTGTTTTGATCTATTTTTGGGCGCAGCCGAACACTAGATCGGTGTAGGAGTGGAGAGAGAAGGCGGAGGAGAGAGACACGGGCGGTTCTGTTTTCAATTGCACAAGAAAACCATTAAGTATATCTAATGGTTTTAGAGTACAACTCACAGAAACCATTCCGACAGCAAAATGGTTTTGGAGTCCAACTCACGGAAACCATTTTCAGTGCAAAATGGTTTTGGAGTACAACTCGCAGAAACCATTCCCACAGCAAAATGGTTTTGGGGTACAACTCACAGAAACCATACCCATAGCAAAACCATTAGACAATTATTTTGGTTTCTCATAGAAGACTATCAAAACCATTAAACCATAATTATGGTTTCAGTAATAATTTCAGTGTATAACATCTTAATCATTATTCAAAACCATCTAACAATAATAATTTCAAAATACCATTTCAAAATACCTTAATTTGATATACTAATATAGGTTAATCTGTACTGAGTATGGATTATGGATGTGATGATAGTGTTGGGTTGGTAACAGTTATAAAGGATTCGAAATACCATATTTTACATTACATGAATTAAGAAAATAATATAACTAATTAAATATAGTCGTGTGACCGAAGCCATGTGAACTGTCAAATGAAGAAGGTTAGACTAATGAAATAAATATGCAGAAAGTGTTGAATTAAACTCAACAGCTAATATATGTATTATACTTAAAAAAAACTAATATATGTATTAATTTGATATACTGATAGAATTAGAAAGGTTAAATTGTTTTTGTTGGACTAGGTGTTAATGGGCTGGACTTATGCAGGACTTATTAGAATTAAGTTTTCACTTGGGATGTAGAAAGCAATTATGTTGGGTGTATAAAGCAATTATGCACGGTGCATAAGGATCTCCTTATGCATCATAACCACACCCCCAAAATAAGTAGTTTTCAATTAATTCAGACGATTGAGTAGCACGTGGACAAAGAAGATAAAACAGTCCATATATAGTCACACATTCTCAATATCTTAACATTTGAATTTTCTCTCTTTTGATGAATACTTAACATTTGCATATGTTGCCGAAAATGTCATGTTATATACATTAAAAATATATAAGGTCGCCGAAAAATTAGATGTGGTTAACGGTTAACATCATTTTTTTTAATAAGGAATAGTTAAAATCATAGGATTTACTTACAAGTTATATCCATCTGCATTACTTTTTTTGGGTGGTGGCCGGGGTTTGAACCCGGACCTTGCATATATTATGCATTGTCCATATCAATTGAGTTAAGCTCACGAGGACTCCATCTGCATTACTAACAAAAAAAATAGTTTGATAAAATTTATTTCAACCAATAAAAATGATTTGTATCCGAATTCTTTCACTTATGTGTTTGAGTATTTTAATAATTATTGTCATTTCGTCTGATAAAAAACAAAAACATGCATCCAACTGCATTACACTGAGAAAATCATCATCTTGGCAACATACACGAAAAATCATAAATCCATTAACTTCTGTCCTTTGTTCTTCATTTTGTATGTCGATTCAAAAGCGGAAATTTCTACGAATTTAGTAAAATTCATTTTGGTATAGCTAGAGTAATCTAAACGCAACTCAATTTACGTGTTTCTACCCAACTGTTTTACATATATTTTTGTTACATTGATATATTTATTTTGTCCTTTTTTTTATTTTGTCCTTTTTTTTCTTTCTTCTATCAAATCGCTGTAATAAACTTCACATGACTTCCAACTCACTAAGTGATTCCTTTTTAATAACATACTAGTAGAGTGTACTCTTGGGTACCACATCAATAATTCTACTTAATTACTTCGGCGCCATAATGTCTCTTGCAACATCAAACACTTTTTCAGCTGAATCTTAGGGAATGCAATAGTATGGACTAAATAATGAAGAATAAGTGTAAAAATATTAGATTAGATTATGTTCTTTAAATACAACTTATAAATGATAAATGGTTGGATAAATATTTGTATGTTGGGGGCGCAAGTTTGAACTGAGATTCCTCTTTGAGCAATGCTATAATGCACGATATTATACACCCACGAACCACAAGACATATTATGTGGCATCAGCTACATTGTTTAAATAAATTTTAATTAAAATAAATGAAAAAATATGTGAGGGTGGAATATGGCTGGCAATGAACCGAACCAACTCGATTAAAGTTCGTAATTCGATTCGATAATTGATTCGTCGAACTTGGTTCATGAACCAAATGAGCCGAACTTGAGCTGAAAATTAAGTTCGTAAACTAATTGAGCTGAACTTAAGCTATATGTAGTTCGACTCGTTTTGTTCACGAGATGACTCGATTATATATATATATATATATATATATATATATATATATATCAATTAAAAATATTTTTAAATTTATATATAATTGATTTTACAGAATTATATATATTGATTATTTATAATACTTTAAAAATTAAGACAAACACTTAGCAATAATAGGATAAAAATGAGCCACATTAAAATTGATAGACAACGTCATGCACAATATTGTTGTACTCCCTCCGTCCCTTAATGTAACCCCCCTTTGCATTTTTCACATTTCTTAAGAAAAGTTGTCAGTGTAATTAATGTGTCTGTTTTGTGTATTAATATTACCAAATTGTCCTTTGTTTGTATGTGTATTAAATTTGACTATTTATATTTCAAGACAAGTTAGTAGTATTAATTAGAGGTATGTTTAGGAAAAAAGTAATAAATGCATCTAGTAATTTGAAAAGGGGGTTACATTTAGGGACAAAAATAAAATCAAATGGGTGGTTACATTAAGGGACGGAGGGAGTAGTTTGTAAGGATTTCAAAACTCAAAATAGTCCCGCATCAGAACATGCATGAAAAATGGAAGATACCATTATCTATAATAAGTGAAACATATGACACAAGAAGGCAAAACTGGATTTGGCAGTTGAATACTGGTGTTAATTACTATGTGTAAATAATAGCCTCATCTTGTCCATTAAAAATTGGTATAAATTCCAATATATTTATGGGTCAAAAATTTAAATTCTTTGACTTTTGAGTTACGTGGTTCAAGTGGTTTTACTCATTTCCATACCTAAAGTTACGTGCTTTGAACGAACGAATTGAACTTAATGAACCGAACCAAACTGTTCGTGAATTTTAAACGAGCCGAACTTGAGCTGAAAAAAAAGTTCGTGTCAAACTCGAACCGAGGTTCGAACCGAGAAAATTCTTAACGAGTCGAGTCAAACTTAGACAGGTTCGATTCGACTCGACTCATTTTCAGCCCTAGCGTGGAATACAAAGTTGTGTGGATTCCATGACAATCTCATACCGTGCAGTTTAGCGTTTTTCTTCCTCTTTTCTCTATACTTAAAATGACATGCTTTCTCCATTTGCGCTTTATAACAAAAATTATGTTGGTAAAATAATGTTATACTTTTCACTAGGAACCCAATCCTCTTTCATGTTTTCTCTATACTTAAATAGGACTTTTTACGTTTTTTTTTTTTTTTTTTACCTAAATTCATGAGGAACCCAGTCCAAAAGACTAATTCATTAACCGAGGAAGTTTATAGTTTAAGTATTACATTGATCTCTTTTATCTACTCAAAACATGACTCTAACAAAAATTCATGTCGTCGAACTCATTAATGTGAATTGTTTTATGCCATATATTTTGGTTAAGGATTTAATATGTTTTTAGCCCTTCTAAATATACAAACTTTAAGTTTTAATTCCTCTAAAATTTTCTGATTTTAGGTCATCTATATTTACACAAGTTCACGGTTCATGTTCCAAACGCCTTTTTTGTTGTTGTTACATATCATTAATAAGACCTTAAAATATCACCAGTTTAACAGTTTATCTATTTAATCTTTATTAATTCATCGATAACTTCAAATTAAAGATTAAATTGATAAATTTAAGATTAAATGCTTGATTATTAAACTAATGGTATTATAATATTCCTATTAATGATATGTCATATAAAGTCATTTAGAATGAGAATCATGAACTTTTGTATAAGAGTAGGGAGTAAAATTGATAGCAGAAAATTTAGCAACAAAAAAGCGAGTAAAAATGAAAATTGGTATATTTAGTGAGATCAAATATATAGTCAACTTTTGGTTAACTTAAAGTTGAATGAAACACAATTTTTCCGGATGAAAAATGTGTTTTGATGGGGATACCCCATTAAAAATGGTCAACCGAGTTCTTTAACAAGAATGAGTCTTGTTAATGAGTGTTCCTGAGTCACTTTTTAAATATTTTAAAATAAACAATTATTCTTTTAAAAAAGTTAAATATTTTAATTTCTATTACATTGAATACACACATTTTCATAAATATTTACCACTTATATTCCTTAAAGAGGGCCCCTGAGTACTTGTTAACATTTTCCTTAATTTTTATGTAAGCTGCGAAGATCATCTACGTGCAACTGCATAAACTAATCTTTTAAGTTGGATATGATCTCAATAAGTGACAAAGATATTTATCGATAAAGTTGTTGAATATTCACACAAATAACATGTCATACAAAGTACAACACATTTATGTTTGTATTTGATTGACTTTTTGTTGCTAAAATAAAACATAATTATTTTTTGACACAATTGTTAATATTGACACAAATTATATATAAAATACATAAGTTAATCTAACATCAAAATATAAATGAACAATGGTTCATCATCCATTAAAGAGGAGGTTTTGAACTCTATCCGGACCTACCTACTACGTACTACATGCAGTTGAGTGTGTTCTCATCTACAGAGTTTGTAACCAACTTAGCAAGCTCACTGGAAACTTTATTTGGAAATAAAAGCATTCATTTGGTTAGTTGGGAAACTATACTAAGCCAAAGAATCATAGAGGCCATGATATTCAACTCACTATAAAGAAGTCATTATTTCTATGCTTGGTAAATGGTTTTTTCTACATTACCCTATCTTGTTTAGAGGGTATTTACCCCTTCAAGATATCAACAAATCAAAATGTAATATACAAATGTAACATTAAATGTCAAATAAATGAGTCAATTTTTTCTATAAAAAAAATGAATTTTAATAAGGTAACTTTTAATTTTTATTTAATTATATTTAGGTATACAATCTTAATTAATTTACACTATAGGGCTTGTAACAATTAAAATTTCACATCAAATTCAACCCATCGTGGCTGTGTTAGGTAACACGAATAAGCTAGCTTATAGCTTGTTGGACTAGCTTATAAGTTTGTTTTGATATAATAAGATATGTTGGGTAACAAGCTTTTTCCACTAGCTTATAGTGTTTTTTGAGAAGCTATTCAAGTAGCTTTTGAGCTTATAGCTGGTAGTTTTTTATATTTTCTTCCAATTTTAACCCTATTAATTTAATTTAATTATTTTTTAATAAAACAACATGTTCATGGCTTAAAAAATAACGGCCAAGTTCATAGCTTATTTTTTAATAAAACAACTGTCACGTTTTCTCCTTTGAAAAAAAACGGTCATGCTTTATTTTATTTTTTAACTAGTAATAGACTCGTGCGGTTACGCACATGTTACGTAACATTGTGGTAATCATATAAAAAATAATTACTTTGTTAGTACTATCAAATGTTTTTTTTCCATATATTATATATAAAACAAATTTTTATATACACATATAAGAAAGTCAATAAAATAAATTTTTTAAAACTCATGATTATTTTCAAAATATCAACATCAATGTAGTGTTTCTATTAAATAACTTTTTATTTTATATGCAAAACACCGTTCAATGTTTTCACCGTACCCGTTGTAGATTTTATGCGATTTATCTGCAGAAATAATTTTTTATGTTAATATATGAGAAAGTTGATATGATAAAATCGTAGAAACTCATTAATATTGTCAAAATATAAACATTAATATAGTGTTTCTATTGAATAACTTTTTATTTTATATGCAAAACACCGTTCAATATTTGCACCGCTCCCGGTGCAGATTTTATGTGTTTATATATGCATAAATAAATTTTTATGTGCATATGAGAAAATCGATATGATAAAATTTTGAAAACTCGCAACTATTTTCAAAATATCAACATCGATGTAATGTTTCTATTAAATCACTTTTTATTTTATATTTAAAACACCGATAAATATTTGCATCGCACTCGTTGAAGATTTTATATACTTATATATGCAGAAGATTTTTTTTTAACAATGTGTAATAGTCAATATGATAAAATTTAGAAAACTCGTGACTATTTTTAAAAATATCAACATCACTGTATTGTTTCTCCAAAATACCGTTAAATATTTACACCGCACTCATTGTAGACTTTATGTGCTTATATCTCCAAAATCAAATTTTATGTATACCGATATGAGAAAGTTGATATGCTTAAATTTTGAAAACTAATGATTATTTTAAAAAATTTAACATTATTGTATCGTTTCTATTAATTTTTTAAATATGCAAATTATTAAGATTAAGAGATTAAAAGAGATGAGAACAAAATGACGATATAGAAAATTAGTTAGACATGGAAGTGATAAATCTGAAAAATGAAGATACATAGAGAATTAGTTAGGCTAGAAAGATAAACAAAAATATATATAATAATTCTTTCAAAATGAATAAATTTGTATTTTATTTTGTAAAATGACGATTAAACCCATAAAATTAAGAAGATTGTGAGGATAATTATGAAATTTTACTCGAGTAAGATTTTCTAATTTTCTTATTATAGTATTAGCAGTAGTAGACTAGTAGTAAAAGTAGATATTTAAATTTGTTGTGTGGAATTGAAAAATAGTTGTCCGTAATTATCATGATAATATATTGGCTTTTAAGAAGGACAATTATGAAATTTTGTTGGATTTTGATTTTGATATTTTTTTTTAATAAATATATTGTTTCTTTAATATTTTTTTTTATATATTGTTAGTAGATTTAAAAAACAAATAATATTTAAAATTTTAAAGTATTCTAAAGACTTATTAATTTTGCAACAAAAATACAAATATTGGTGGAAATTTGTTATATCAACTTATCCGTGGAAGTACAAATTAGGAACATTTTTTTTTTAGAGAAAAAAATTGGCTACACCTTTTTGTTTTTAATTAAAAAACAAATAATGTTTTAAAAGTATTCCAAAAACTTATTAATTTTGCATCCTAAAAAATAAATATTTATGGGTTGAATTTGATGTGAAATTTTAATTGTTACAAGTCCTATAGTGTAAATTAATTAAGATTGTATACCTAAATATAATTAAATAAAAATTAAAAGTTACTTATTAAAATTGATTTTTTTGTTATAGAAAAATTGACTCATTTATTAGACATTTAATGTAACATTTGTATATTACATTTTGATTGGTTGATATCTTGAAAGGGTAAACACCCTCTATACAAAAGAGGGTAATCTAGCACTCACCTTGGTAAATTGGTGTGATATTTGAATTATGGTGCGAACAAGGTTGGGTCAACATGCTTTTCTCAAAATATTTAAATAATGCTCGCATGATTAGTTCACCTTCTACTCATGGCTCTCCAACATAGAATTATATTTCCCAACTCCATGAATATTATATTTATGATAATTGGTTTTGTCATTTAAAAAAATCTAACGGCGCAGTTTATGTCTGTTTGTCTTCTATTCATGTGTAATTAATCATTGATATATAATTGTAAAAAGATAGCGTGCTTAAGGGCAATAAATAAATAAAAAAAGCTAATCATAGAGTTAATGAAGGATATCATTATAAGATTAATACTGGAAAATTAACCTATCTTTGGTATGCTCCTTGGCTTATAAAAGATCCTTTGTGCAACCACGTGAATCATGGATCATGTTGAAAATGGCACCCATGACCATGATGATCATGATTTTCTTTTTCTAGATGGCTTATATATGGTGGAATTGAAAATCTAGAAATGTTTGGTATGTTGGTAAGGCTTCACTTTAGTATTTATTTGCGACAACTAAGATTAAGAAACTTGACATCCTTTGACCATAGACTGTATTGTTTTAAATGTTGATGATGGGAGTTTTGTTTTGGAGTCGGGTAGGAGTGATTTTGGTGGTTTATCCAGAAATGGTGATGCCATATGGATTAGTGGTTTTAGTGGCAACCAGATGAAACTATGGCCATTTTGCATGACATTCTTATATATTGCTAGAAGAGTGAACATGAATCTTATATATTGCTAGAAGAGTGAACATGAATCTTATATATTGCTAGAAGAGTGAACATGAATCTTATTTGTTTACTACATTAACTCCTTGAAAACAGTGAATTTTATGTCTTCCACGTTGAATCATATGCATCACTATGCGATAGAAATCCTACCAATCCAAGATTTATTAAAGCTTGATTGGCATTGATCCACACCTTTGGAGAAGATAATCATTGTGATGATTTTCTTACAAAAACTAGTTCTCATATAGAGAAGATAAGTTTAGCGATGGCAAACAAAACATGTATTTAATTACATGTATCCGCGGATAAAACCCATAAAATATACAGGTAGGTACCTTAATGAATATCCACATGTAAAATAAACAAATATTTCAATTGCATGTTACTTTATCATTTTGATGCAGATTTAATGATATATGTATCTGTGGTTTTCCGTACACGTTAAAATGCACAAGTTTCGATACAATCTTTCTATTTTAAACTTCTTAACATGTGCAAATTTGCACATGATAGAAAAACTCATTAAATAAACTACCAAATCTCCTTACTTAAATTAAGTACCCTTGCTTAAATTGCTTATCATATGTTTTTGTAAAAAGAAAATGAATTTTTGTTGTTAAATTGGAAGTAAAATAAATGTGATCAACTTTTGTTATTAAATTTTAGAGGTAATTAAAAAAAACATTCTTTTTTACAAAAAATCGATATTTTTTTTAGAAAATATTATCTATTTCTTAAAAAAAAAAGAGCAATGATATTCTAACAACCAAAAATCAACAACTTTTGTGACAACCACCAATTTTCAAAGGAAAAGTAGATAGTGACACGGAAACCAAAGCAATAGAGAGAGAAAGTAAAAAGATAATGTGAGTATGAGAGATAAAGTTGTCACATAGGTTGTCACAAAATGGTTGTTAGAATATCATTTCTCAAAAAAAAAATTACCCATGAATATTCGTAAATACTTGCGGGTACATCAAAATATGTGGATTACCCGTTTTGGAGATACACATATATCGTATATTTTGGATAGGATGGACACAAATATCATGATATTTGTGCTCATTGATACTCATTTACATTCATATATAAGTTTATTTATTGAAGTGCTCTCTCCCATGGTCTCTCATCTTTTGGAAGTTGACACACTCCATGCTGGCTTCATGAGATTGTAGTTGGTTGTTGTTTTCTCTTTTTATTTTTCCATTATACCAAAAAAAAAAAATGAAATATATATCGAAGTTTTTTCTGAGTAATTTTATAAAATTAATCACAATTTTTTATTCTCATACAAGATTAACTAATTTCTTTTTATCAAGGATATTTAGTGACTACAATATTACAATTTTTAAATGTAAATATTTTCAGAGTCGTGGGTTTGAACTAATACCTCTGTAAACGGATGTCCTTCGAATGAGCTATGCTCATAAACCAATTACTTTTTCTTTATTTGTGTATAATGTGACAAAGTAAATATATTTGGCACGAATGGAGTACCAAAGTAGTAGAGCACAAATAATCAAAATGAAAATAAAGATATACACTTGATCTCAAATTTTGACATGACACGTTATAAGAACTAGAAAACAAAGGATAAAGACCATCATAATGGAGATTAGGTGACGATAACATAGCAGTAATGCGAAATGGTTGAGAGAAGAAAATATGGGCTAGCAGCATTAGTAGTTGGCATGCTTTAATTAATAGTTGAAATGTAACCAATAAATTGATGCTAATTAATGCAGTTGTGGACTATGATAGGGACGAGTTTGTGCTCTATCAAAAATAACTGACCTATACTATAAAAATACACATATATATGCCTTAATCAATAGCCAACTTACAATATTTTTCCTCTCAATATTTATTGTGATGGTTAAAAAAAAAAAAAATCTTATGATCCTATCAATATCAGATTTAATGTCTCACTTTATGTTGTGTTTCCTTAACATATATACGAGTACAACATTACTCTATTCCTTCTGACTCTCATTGTCCTACAAAGGCATATCTTTACAGTTTACACAGAATTACAGACATTGCATTTCCTCATGTGACTCATCATCACCCAAATAATTTTGATATTTTATTTTAATGGCAAATATATATATTATATATCATGTGTCCTTAAGGTACATGTTAAAAAACTTAAAATGAAAATTTTGTCTAGGAAATTATGCCAATTTATTCTTCTAAAGATTGAAAATTAATATTTTGTAATAAATATTTACCGTTTATGAAATCCTTAACATGCACTCTAAAGACACATGTTAGCATGACTCATCTATTAAAAATAAAAAGGAGAAGTCTCCTACAAGAGCACAAAGAAACATACAAATAATTTTGATATACTAAGTGAAATTTGTGAAAATTAAAGAGATAAAGAGTTCTTCAAATAGATACAATTTTCTATAAATACCACAATTTTTCATCCCCAATTATAGATGTTCTTATAAAATCAGTGGGACTATGGCAAAGACTTTAGTGGCCTTATACTATTGCTTCTGTCAACTGCTAATTAAAGTCAAGCCAAGTATACCACTTTGACCATGTCCCTATTCCGTTTCTTCATTAATAGAAAGATGAAGATAATGGAGATCTCAATTAACATAAGCAAAAAAGTGTCTAGATTTGTTGGACTCAAATATTAAATATAAATAAAATTGAAGTATTATATGTACTTTAATTTATTATTTTAAAAATCTCCTTATATTAATTTCTTAATATTATGAGTAGTTTTGTCAAAATAAATATTATTAGGGTAAGCTACTAAATATATATTGCTTTTATGCCAAGAAAATTGAATACACCTGACTATATTTTTACTATAGCGATGCTAACAACACACATTTTAACACAACATCCTCTTTAACTTAGTTAAAATTTACACGAGTCTCACCAAATTATATGGGTTCTATATAAATTTGGTAGGAATCATTTGAATTTTAACCAATCAAAAAGAATGCGTTGAAAAATTTATGTTTCTAGCCTCTTTTTTACTAATGGTAAGAATATGTATTTTTGCTTATAATTAAATCTAATGGAAATAGTACTACTTAGAAAATAAGAATATTTGAGAAAGAGGATATTCCAAAATCTAATTGTGGATGCACATGATGTCTATGTCTCCAACAACTAACTAAGTCTACTGTGATTATTAGACTTTGGAGGTGTGAATTTATAGTGATGTTAAGTGGGTCAAACAAATTTGAATTTTGCTCTCCACCCAGCAACTTTTACTCGCACCCTGCACTGCTTCCAAATATACCCTTGCGTTAGTTAAGTCACGCAGCGTGACTTAACTAACGCGCGTTGTAAGCCATGCGTGAGTTAAGTCACGCACGTTGGCCGGTGGTCAGAACTGAAGAACAAACGTTTTTTTGTCTGTGGTCAATGTTTCAACATTCAATCCACACGTTATCTACCAAATTTTACACGTTTTTTGACCACATTAATGGTATTTACCACATATACTACCATTTCTACCTATAAATACATCTACATATTTCCCTAATTCCTCACACCATCTCACTTTCTCCCCCTCATCACTCTCTCCCTCTATTTCTCTTCTTTCTTCTTTTTCTTTTCAATATTCTCTTTGGGGTAAAAGGTGATCAATTTTCGTCGGGCTAAAATAGTGAGTAGCCGACTTGGGGAAATGATCGACCCTTGGGATAATTTTAAACCTGTTTTTTTAACCGCAGAAACTTTTTACCGTGGGTAAAAAGAACTTCGTGTGGTAAAAAAAAACAGCTTTAAATTTAGCCCAAGGGTTGATGATGTATTTTCCCCAAGAAGGCTGCTCACTATTTTACCCCACGAAGATTGTTCACTTTTTACCCCAAGAAGGATAAAATAAGTAGATTTAGTGAATAAGTAGATTACTTTTTATCATATGAATTATTGTAATGTAATTTATGAATTATTAATAAAATGAGAGATTATTTATGCCTCAATTTTGTTCCTTTGTTTTATATTTGTTGTATTTACCTTTATTTATATTTGTATTGTATTTACCTTTATTTATATTTGTATTAATTTAAAGAATAATATTGAATCAATAATTTAGAATAAAATTAAGAAAATAATTTAGATTAATGTAAACAAAATAATTTCAAAATAAAGTTAATAAAATAATTTTGAATAAAGTTGATAAAGTTAAGAAAATAACATAATTTGAATAAAGTTAAAATAAACAAAATAATTTCGAATAAGTTAATAAAAATAATTTGAAAAAGTTTCCTTGCGCCACTTAACTTGCGTTGCGGAAGTTAACTTGCGCAAGTTAACTAGCGCATGGGCATTTTCGGCATGGCTGCAGGGTGCGAGTAAAAGTTGCTGGATGGAGAGCAAAAATCAACAAATTTAAGTTTCATTGATCATCTTGTCTGGCAAAGTACAATATTAGTTCAATAGATACATGTATAATTCCTTTCTCCTTTTTACATACTCCATAGTTCGTGGTAATGGTATGTAGTATTATTCTCATTGATATTTAATTTATTTTGATTTTTAAATTGTCGTTTTCTTTTATTTCTTCACGGCCATCTCTTACATCATTGAATAATTAATTAAATGATTATCAAGGGTAAGTAAAATATTCGTCAAAAAAGGAAAAGTGTAAAGTATAATAATAGTAAAAAAAAAGAAGTGAAAAGTATGATTAATAAATACTTAAAATTTCCTCTATCGAATCTCATTTAAATTGTTTTCTTGGGATGTGACGATCATAGAAAGATTTCTTGAATTGATTGGAACACCATTTATAAGGAGAGGGAGGTGGGTGGTTTAGGGATCATGAGGATTAGAGAGTTTAATATTGCTCTGTTTGGTAGATGGTGTTGGCGGATGGTGACTGAGAGATGGGATGTAGTTGCGAGGTATGGCGTGGAGGGCAGTCGGTTACGGGAAGGAGGGAGTGCTGGTTCTATTTGGTGGCAGCAAGTTGTGCGTATTAGAGATGGTATTGGTGTTCAGGCAGAGGGTTGGTTTGCGGAGAATTTGATTAGGAAGGTGGGGAATGGAAATGACACTTTCTTTTGGACAGATAGGTGGTATGGGGACGAAGAGTTGTGTGTTAGGTTTTGGCGTATGTTTGATTTATCTAATAACAAATGGACGTCGGAGGCGGAGATTGAGCAGTTAGGGTGGGGGGAAGGTGGGAGCGCTTGGCGTTGGAGGAGGAGTTTGAGGGCGTGGGAGGAGGAACTTATAATTGAGTGTCAGGTGTTGCTTCGTGATGTGTCTTTGCAGGATGTTTCTTCATATCGCTGGATTTGGTCTCTAGATCCTGCTGCTGGATATACTATGTGGGGCGCATATAGCATCATTAGCAGGGAGAATCTTCACCAGGAGGTAAACTATTCCAGATACTATTTGGCAGCGGCATATTCCTTTAAAGGTGTCTTTGTTCGTGTGGCGTATCTTGCGTGATAGAGTTCCTACTAAAGTTAATTTATGACGTATAATATCTTTCGAAGATTAGCTGAGAAATCAAACAGCGTCGCACAAGATGGCTAACAAAAAAACGCCACACTCAGACGACCAAATCACAAAAGAAACACAAAAGAAAAACTTGATACATGTGAAAATCACTTATTTAGATCGAAAGAAAGGGGAAAAAAGATGTAGAGTGGTGATTCTATGTCAAAAAATGACATAAAACCATTTATCTTTAATGAGTGAAAGAGAAAGAGAACATAAGAAGAAGTTGAAATTTCTCTCACTAAAAAACTAAGGCCGACTGATGAACTACAAATGTTAAATGGTTGGTTTTTTATGCTGAGGGGGAATACAACCCTTGGTTTTTTATGCTGAGGGGGAATACAACCCTTATCTCCATATCAATTCACTTTGTAACTCTTCTATCTCAGCACCAAATCATTTTTATATCCCATGGTGTTTGGCTTAATGTTTATTCAACAAGCTTTTGTAGTAATACAAAATTTTACTACTTCATGTTCAAATACATGAAGAAAAAAAAGTCATTTGCTGCAAAAAAAAAAATCATTAGAATTAGAGATGGTAAAAAGGTCAACTCGTCTGTCTCGTCCCGTCTGTAACCCATCTAAAAAGGAGTAGTGCCGGAAGGGTCAATTAAAGATGTAGGGTTGAAAATATCACCCCGCCTCGTTTTATGACGGACCAATGGGTTGAACCATCAATGTTTTTTTTTAAAAAAAAATATTAATTAAAAACTTCACATATTGTAAAAGTACATAAATTTAAAGTCAATTTAAAGAAATCTAAATATATAACTAATGACTCCACTAAAAATATGAAAATGATCATTCGAACATATAAATTACATCATCTAAAAATCTATAATAAATCAATAAAACATTCAAAATAAAAACTTCATGAGTTATCAATTGACTAACTATTAAAAATTTGAGGGTAAAATCATGAAACAAAAGTGATAAAATTAATTGCATTTTTCTTCACTATATGAAGGAGAAAACTAGAAAATTGATTGTGGCGTAGAAATAAAAAGAAGTGAAAAGGAGAGTTTCTTTTTAATATCAAACCCAATAGATCAACTCGCCTTGTCTTGTCACCGCCCCGTTTTTAGCGGGTTAGACGGCGCTGGCACCATACCAATAGAGGTCAAAATCTCAAACCACCCCACTAAAAACTGGGTTAAACGTTCGAACCCGACGGATCTAATCCATTTTATCATCCCTAATTTGAATAATTTGTCATTTTTTATTGTGGTGGTTGGAGTTCGAACCCCGGACCTTGTATATATTATGCATTATCCATACCAACTGAGCTCACGAGGACGAATAATTTGTAATTTGTCACTATTGTCAAGCACGCAAATTAAATGAGTTGTTTGCATTTTGATAAGGACATTGAAAAGTAACGTCCTTCACATATCTTTTTCCTTCGGCAAAATATCTTCCATTTATGTAGATATATTTTTTTTTTCTCCTAAATTTAGTTTTTCACTTATTCCACATTTTCTAAATGCTTGAAAGTGACATGAATAGTATTAACTAGATGATGCGATTAGTATTAAATGTTGCAATGAAAATATAAAATAATACTAGTTTTGAGACTTTTTTTAATTAGCGACTTGCCATGAACTAAAATGCTACTTTGATGTGATGCTTAGTTTACCTTGATATGATGGTTCGTTAATTTATAGTTAAACATCATCTTCTCTTCTAGGGGTGGGCATGGTTCGGTTAACCTAAAAAACCGAACCGAAATTTTGAAATGGTTCGGGAAAACCAAACCGAACCGTTTCAGGTATGGAGTTAACCGAACTGAACCAAAGTTATGGTTCGGTTAACCGTTTTCTTACCTATGAACCGAACCAAAACCAATATTTTGAACTGAAATGTATTTTTTTTATCCTTTTGTGAATTTAATTGTGTTTTTTTATCCAAAATGCAAAATATTTTTTTATTTACTTTTTTTTAAGAATATAATTTTTTTTATTAAAAACAACTTATTCAAAACAACTTATTTTATGAAAATACCTTATTAAAAAAAAACTGCTTATTCAAAACAGCTTATTTGAATAAGATCAAATAATAACCATTTTTCCTAATATATCATGCAGAATTCAAAAGTACTGCAAAATATGACAATTCACAGTAACCTTTTGAATGTTATGTGGATGGAAATGCAATATTTTGAATGTTCTATGGATCTAAACTCCGTTGACTCTTCTCGATTTTATTTATGTAACCTTTTCATTTAACTCCTCCCAGCTCTTTGTCCTTTTCTTTTCTTATTTATGTAACCTTTTCGATTGTTTCGTATAGACATGAAAATTAGTGAGAAAGAAAGGAATTGTTTCGGAATACATCACTATTGTTAAAGTTACTTTGTTTTGTGCTAGTTTTATTTAGTATAGTGACTGTAATCCACTGGCCATTGAGGATTTGTTGTGTGATAGACATAGTTACATCGTGGTTTTTTTGCTGCCAAAATAGTTTAATCATTGCCCGTTAATTTTCAGCTAAGCATCTCCTACAAAATTCTGCAGTGTTATGTTCTTCCCGTCCTTGGTTTCGTTCATGTTTTATTCACATTGCGACACAGTTGGTATTTCTGTTGCCATATTTATATTATCCAGGACAGTTTGAAACTTTACTCTTCTTGTTAAGAGGTTGTCTTCGTTTTATTTCAAGGTTATATGCCTCTATATATATGCAACAAGGCTCTTCCATCCTTCATGCAATTGAAACCGATGGCTTTGAAAATGTTAATGCATAGAGAGAAGGGACATACTTTGTTTTATGTTTAGTGTATGTGATATTAATTAATGAATCATGGCTTTAATGAATTTGGCCTTTAGTATAGTATTACAGTGATGCTATATCTCGCGACTTGTATCCTCGCGAATATATCACGAACCTGATTTTAACACACAATATACTACTTCTCTATGATAAATATTTGCCATAAGATTAAAATATTTACCACTAACTAATAACCGTTAAGCTGTTTTGAATAAGTTGTTTTTTAAAATAAGGTGTTTTCCATAAAATAAGTTGTTTTCAATAAGTTGTTTTTTTTTTAAAATTAGTTGTTTTGAATAAGCTGTTTTTCAAATAAGCTGTTTTGAATAAGTTGATTTTTTAAAATAAGTTGTTTTCATAAAATAAGGTGTTTTGCATAAAATAAGCTTTTTAAAATAAGCTATTTCAAATAAGTTGTTTTTTTGGAAAGATCCAACAAAGAGTTCAAGTGGTTTCCTTAAAAAAAAAAAAAGTTCAAGTGGTTTGGTTCGGTTCAAACGGTTCGGTTCGGTTCAAGATGGTTCGGTTATGGTTCAAGAACTGTTAATAAATTAACGGTTCGGTTTGTGAACCATTATAATGGTTCAGTTATTTTTGGTTCGGTTCGGTTCGCGCGGTTCGGTTCGGTTCATGGTTCTTTTTGCCCACCCCTATTCTCTTCTCAGGGGCGGATGCATTTGAGAGCAATGTGGAGCTAAAGCTCCACATGAAATTTTCCTCTTTTTTTTAATAAATAAAACACATGTTAAAAATAAGATCTTTTTGAATGTTTTGTCACTTGTTAATGATACCAAAAAATAATTATAAGAAATGAGGAACGAGGGATGAGAAGAACTTATATCTAAAGTTATTAAAATTTGCAATAAACATGATATTGATGTGTCTGCGCAAAGGAAGTAACTTTTCATTGAAAATCATCAATTGTTTATTAAAAAGTTATATATTTAATATAAAATACACAAGTTATAAGATAAACGTACCATTTTAAATTTCTTAACATATGCAAATTTACACATGATAAGAAAACATTCTTCTTATTTTTAACATAATTTGCAATATTGTTTCATCAAAATTTTAGCTCCGCTTATACTAAATGTCTGGATCCGCCCGTCTCTTCTATATGTTGAAAATTGTTGTGTTTACAAGTAACAGAAAGCAGAAGCATAAAACTGAAAGTGGAGAACTACTAAAAAAAAGTTCACTTACATGAACTTATCGAATAAAAGTTATAAAACAAAGCACTGAATAGCTTGCTTTATAGTAATATCATAACCAAAACTTTAAGTATGCTGATTTGAGAATACAAACTTATCTTAACTGATTTCAAATGAATCGATTGATTACATGAGTCTACCAACATAGGTAGCTCGGGGATACTGTTGTTGCAACTGCGGCCATTGAACAAAAACTTGATCAGCCATCCACAACTTGTATAGGAGCAAGCCACTCAACGAGAGCCTTCTCACTCTTGCAATACTCTCAATGTAGAAAATGGATGACCATCTGACTCCTAGTACCTATGCAAAAGTTAAACACATTTCACAACACTAATAATCAAAAGAATTGGATAAATGGAATTATGTAAAAGATAACAGACGAATGAAGGGAAAACGAACCTTAAATATAAATGCAATAACACAAAGGGGAATGCAAGTTCCAGGTCCATTGCAAAGTATCTGTTTATTAGCAAAACAATAAGGATATTGCTGAAATTGTAACAACTTAACATTAATTAATGATGTAGCCAAATAAGGATAGACATGGTGGTACCACTTCAGGTCTAATTTTAATTATCAGCCATAGTGCATGCACCATTGCAACTAAAGTAGTCCAAACTGAGGTTATATATGACTGACCAACTTCCCTGCTACGATATATCTTCATGAACTGTGCAATCTCAGCAACATTTGTTCCACTCTGCATTAAAATCTATTTCTGATCAGAATCTGTTAGCCAGTGTTGACAAGCACACGAAAAATTCAGAACCCATTATAAACTATTCGCAAAATTTCACATTTTTCACCTATGCTAATATAAATAAATAAAAAAATAGAAAATAGAGTAGGTAACGTCCCATTTACTTCCCGTGTTTTCTGTTTTCATTTCCACTTAAACTAATAAACACAAGAGAATAGAGATTTGAGATTTCCTCGTCATTATTTTCTTCAATTTTTTAAAACAGAAATGCCAAAACATTGGTTTTATAGTTTCTGAAAATGCATTCTTCTTAACTTGCCTTCCATATTCTCTCTATCATAATTGTTAATTACACGAGTCTTCGATCTCCTTATTTGCAATTTGAAACAAACATAAATTTTCGAAAATTTTAGAAAGTAAACAGGATCTAAAATTTCATAGAAATATACACTTTATGTCCAATCTCCCAGTCTGCAAGTGGAAAAGCTTCAACATTTGAAATTTGACAAGTTGCACGATTTGCAAACCAGAATGGCAGAAATATAAACTACTGGTACCGTACCGAAAACACCGACTTTGATGAAGATTTATTATTTGATTATAATTTCAAACACGGTTGATATCAGCCAATTGAATGACTACAAAATGCTCGCGACAAATAGACAGATTCCTAAATACACTTAAGCAAGCAATAAACCTACATGGAATCAGGGAGCATTCCCTTAAATTTAGTTATTCAAGCATCAATTGGTGAATAATAAATAGCTGCGTCTATAATCGTCAGTCAAGTCTAATTCTTTTCACACCCAAACAGGACTTCAGGCAATATAAATATAATATACCTAAACAGAAAGGGTTCCTTGGTAAAAGCAATCTAAGACATAAAATGTTCAACATATATTGCTCTAGTCCCTTACACATACTAATCCTGTCGCACATATGTCGCAATAAAGTTGCACCAACCAGGTAACCAACTATGCAATCTAATATTGCACCCCCACCCCCACACTCTATAAACAACAATAATGATAACATGAGGGAAAAAACATCTCATTAGATAAAAGGTACTTGTAGAGTGTAGAGGCAAGTTTGCAAAACAGTACCTCAGAAGCCAGAGAGTTTTCCAACAATAGAGCTTTTTGAAGACTCATATTATCAGTAGCAGCAGCAATGTAGAATCTCGGTTTAAACCTATCGTTTTGTAGCACTGCCAATAGATTAAGCATCTCGGCAGTATGACCACCTACAGTAGCATAAAACTAAAAATTGCAGAATTGTCGTAAAACGTTTTGATATGGATGGAAAAGAAGGAAGGTAATCTCAAACCTGATCCTAAAATAATAAGGGTACTAACAGGTTTTAAAGCTCTTTTGCTCAAGGGCTTTCCGCTACGATATATGACATGAATGACGCGAACCAAGATAAAGATGACAATAAAAGCGACACTTGAAATAATAGCAGTTGAAGATACACTAGAGAAGCAGCAGCCATTGCATCTTTCCATCAGAGACAGTTTCAAGACTTTAAGTTGGCACTACACATACATCTTCGCCACAAAATTCTAGAGAAAATCAATGTAGCAGAAATTATTAGTTTCATACGCATGTATTCAAATCACAAGGAAATACCTACTCATATGCTAAAGAGAGGCGCGTTGTAAATGCGAAATGAATCATAACCATAATTTAATTTCATCGTATATACACCAAGTTATATTATAAGATCCTAAAAATTGGTTACGAGGAATAAAAAGAATTGATTGAAAATGGTATTTGGCAAAATTAGGAAAAACCGAATCTTTTAAATGAAGAAGTTTAGAGAAGGGACTCACCAAGAAATGAGGAAGTTGGTGGAAGAAGCAATGTGCGACGATTTTTCTGTGAATCCACCAGTTTTCGGTCAGCCTAGACGGCGGGACGAAAAATATTGTGCCTTTTGTGAAAGAAACTTATTTCTCATTAACAAAACAAAAATTATGTTAAATATATGAGAAATGATATTTTGACAACAACTTTTTGACAACTTTCTCTCTCATACTCACATGATGTTGTTATTCTCTCTCTTCCTTTTTCTCTCTCCATTGTTTTTGACCAATAAGAAGTGAGAAAAACAAGGTTGTCAACAAAGTTGTCATCAAATGGATGTCAAAATATCATTACTCTAAATATATTAGGATTTGTATAAATATTTTAACTTTTCTTTTTAATTTTCTAAAATTTTCCTTCCACTTTTGCAAGAATGACAATGATATTATACTAAACATTCATTAAATATCAATTTTTAAATGAAAACATAAAAATTCATGTTAAATTCATTTGTTCTTAAAAAAAAATTTTTTTTTGCAAAAACGAATTTTATAATGCATTAAATTTGATTGTAAAATTTACTGTGAGTTTAACTCAGTTGATAAGGACAATGCATAATATATACATGGTTTGGGGTTCAAACTCTGGGCAACACAAAAAAAAAAAATTGATTGTAAAAATAAAATAAAATTCTGAATAATACACATTAATTATTGACTTAAAAGTAGAGGTAATTTAACTTAAAAGTAGAGGTCAAAAGTGGTAATGCCAAATTTTTTAGAGCCAAAGGTGAAAGGAAAATTTTAGAGGTATTAGAACAAAAGTTTGAATATTTACGGAGAAAAAACAAATTCAATTCAAAAATATATAATAAATAATAGATTACATATGCTCTTATTATTTATTTTTTTCGTTAAGAAGTATGGTAACTGGAAATTCTTCTTTTAAGATAAGGTGGGGAATTAAGGATTCAAACTACAACTTTTGCATATATAATACAATATTCATACTAACTAGTTAGGTTCATGGACCATGCACACCCTTATTTAATCCTTCTAAATAATTTTGTCCTTATTTAAAAAAGGAATAATTAAGTAAGTGATCTTTATAAAGATCTATAATGTTTTTTTTTCTTTCTCTTTTCTCTTGTGAACCGTCACCAAAATCATAGTTTTTTTTCTCCTTTATCCACTAAAGAGGGGTGATTTGGGGTTTTTTGACCCAAAATCACCCTAACTCGTTTTTCTCATTCCCTTTTATTGAAATAAGTGATTTTCACATCTATTTTGTTTTTATTTTGTGATTTCGTCGTCTTAGTGCGATGTTGGTTTGTTCATCGTCTTTATGCGGCGTTGTTTGTCTTTCTTGTTTCGTTCATGTATTTGTTCAGATTGTCAAATCAGTTTCGATCAAGTGCATATCCAATTAATGACTTTGGCGTCGTCCACATTGCAGATCCAGAGACATGAGTGTTCCAGAGACTTGAATATAGTCACATGTGTATGCTTTTGTACTTTGTCGTTTTATGTTATTAACATGGATGTTGTGAGTTTGATCGCAGATTCATCTTTTTTGTTTTTAGCGAATTTGTATTGCATCGATGTACTCAATCAATTTGAATGTATGAATATCATTTATTTTTGTAAAAAAAATCAATAATTTTGTTTTTAATCCTTACATAGTAAATTCATACTCCCTCCGTTTCAAAATATAAGCAAAATTCACTTTTTAGGTTCATTCATTTAATGATGTATGTGGTTCATAATATGGACCACATACATCATTAAATGAATGAACCTAAAAAGTGAATTTTGCTTATATTTTGAAACGGAGGGAGTAAAATTTAGTCTTTGTAACATTTTACTTAAGTATTTTAAAGACAAAAAATGCTTAATTTTTTTTCACAAGGACGAAAAATATTGGTGAAATTTTTTACAAGAGCGTCGACGAAAATTTCACAATCTAATTTTTTCAATAGAACTAAAAGCAAAATTCTGAATATTTCAACAATTATTTACTTTTTTTAAATAACAATTATTTACTTAATTAAACCAAAAAAAAAAAAAAAAACCATGTGATTAATGTGGAATAGTCAAAGTGAAGGGTTTTGTTTTAGACTTTGTGTGCATAAATATGTTTGAAACATCATTAACGGCGGAAACTTGAAATTGAGGAGGAGGTGAATTCAATTCCATCAAACATGAATGGTAGTAGATATCACCGCAACAAATCACAACAACAACATCGTACCAAATCGAAACTTCGCTACGTTAACAAATCCGAACTTATTGTTTCTTCACCTAACTCTGCGGCGGTTGAAGAACCAGTTTCCCCTGAGGTTGTTGATGTCAACAGTAATAACAACAAGAAGAACAACACCGTTGATGACGTGGCCAGTTCAAGCAAGACCAAGGAAGAAGATGATTATGATAATAATGATATTGATTTTGGTATGAATAATACTAATAGGCTTGATAAGTTGCTTTGTGATATTCAACAAATTGAATTATCCGAGGAAGAGATCACAATCAATGATCAATTGCAGCAAGATGAGGTAATTATCAATCTAATTGGCTTATTGCTCAATACTTTCCTTTTGATGTTATTAGTAGTATTAACATGTTTTGCAACTTCGATAAATCGCATAAGTGCTTATGTATAAGTTATAAGCTGTTTTCATAGGCTATCTTGTAGAATTTTTAAAAATAAGCTGATAAGAAGAATGGCATAAACTGTTATCATAAGTTTTTTTCGAACATAACAGTCTCACAATAAGCTATTCCAAGCAGGACTAACACTGACACGTAGACATCACTGATAGTTTAAGAAAATAGAAGTGATGACATGTGCTAGGAGACAGTTTCGCGTGTTAATTAAATTAAGAAGGTGATGACATGTTGTTGTAACTCGCAACAGAAATCTAAATAGAGTAAAAAATATACGCAAATAGCAACAACAACGGTTTATTCACGAGGTTCTACAACGTAATTATGTCTCCGGTGTCCTGAGAACAGAGCAGTTAGGTTTTCTGTTATTTCAAGTTTATGGTTACATTTACAACTCATATTTAAACAGTACATATTACATCATTAAACCATGTACCATACCACTCTGCTCCACTGCGCTCTAGCGTCTGTCCGCTTTTCACAAATAAGAGCCATAACAACATATGTGGTGGAGCAAAACACAATTTATTGATTGGTAATAGAGAGATAGATGGACGTGATATTTGGAAATTTATTTGGATGCTGAAAAATACCATTGCGCTCATGGTAATGACTGCATCAACTGAATATTATTTTATGTTTTGCAGTTACTTGTGGTGGAATCAATTTATCGAGAAAACGTTTTCAGCCTTGATACATGGAAAGGTCTGCGTTGTTTTCAGGTATTGATCTATGCCAATAACATAGTTTTGGCAAACTTATCTTTGTTTTTAATTACAAGAAATTTATCTGAAACCTATTCGTGACTCTTTTTTTTTGTGTCCTTTCCTCAGATACACATAAACATTGATGTTTTGGGTGAAATAGGCATTACTGCCAAGGTTAACTCTGTTAATGAACTTGAGACATTAAGCAACAATTCAGACGACTTCTTATACTCTTTCAAAGTTCAATATCTTCCACCGATTGTTTTGACATGTTTATTACCTAAGTCATATCCGAGTCACCAACCGCCTATATTTACAATCTCTGTTAAGTGGCTGGAATCTGCGAAGATTTTAAGTTTATGTTCCAAGTTGGATTTAATATGGACAGAACAACAAGGGCAGGAAGTGATTTACAGTTGGGTAGAATGGTTACAAAATTCTTCTCTTTCTCATTTGGGATTTGATGAGGAGATTAGATTAGGTCCTTATGGTGTGAATCGTGTTGTGGACGCACGCGTGGTTTCGGGAATTGGATGCATTGATGCTGATATTCCTTTTTTACAAAGCTACAACAATGAGAGACGCCATCAAAACTTCCTTAAAGAATTGCATGAATGTTGTGTTTGCTATAGTGAATATCCAGGTTATTTTCAACATATGCTTGACTTAATATTCCCACTATGCTTGACTTAATATTCGTAGTTGATGCTTTTTCCCGCGCTTGCTCAAATCAAATTAACTTTGACCATGGTTGTTATGTCTTTCACTTTATCCACCAATTTTTTTTATTTAATAACTTTCTTTTTCATCCAACAGGTACCGAATTCGTCCGGTTACCATGCAAACATTTTTTTTGCCGCAAATGCTTACAGACCTTTACACAGATACATGTAAAGGAAGGAAACGTTGGTAATCTTCGATGTCTTGATGCAAAATGCAAGGAGATGATTCCACCAGGCCTTTTAAAACACTTTCTTGGCGACGAGGAATACAAACGTTGGGAATCTATGATGTTAGAGAAAACACTTGCATCAATGTCTGATGTTGCTTATTGCCCGAGATGTGAAACACCCTGTATAGAGGAGGAAGACCAACATGCTCAGTGCCCGAAATGCTTTTTTAGCTTTTGTAACCTTTGCAGGGAACGCCGCCATGTTGGCATTGCATGCATGACCCTTGAAATGAAGCTTCAGTTTCTTCAGGTATGATATATATGTCCAGAAATCCATAGGAGCTGCTTCATTTTATTTGATGTTTGAGTTTCAATATGTTAATTATCAGCTTAAACTTTATTCATAAGAATCGTAAAGAATACACTTAACCAGTGATGTCAAATAGTGGCGCTATACCATAGCACATTTTGATTAACTCACTATCAAAACTGCGACACTACCTAGTTTTGCTATTAGGGCAATAATGTCCGCTACTCCAGTTGTTAGGGGCTTTAGAAATGATAAATTTGAAGAATCTGCATGTGTGGCAAATATGGCCTTTTTTTTTATAAAAGAAAAACTGAAGAATCAATGAGTATTACTTATTTACTCCTATTTGCTGTAATATGTAAACCTTGCAATATGTAAACCTTGCAATATGTCCATTCCCTTTTTATTTGTATGTAGGATGTCATTTTTTTTATATATAATAATTGACTTATTTCAACCGCCACGTGGCTTCGCTATTCACCCGCAACACTATCTGCTATATGACATAGAGGATTTTTGGTGTTCCTCAATTTTCCGCAATCCGCTACTGATAACACCGCTCTTAATCTTTGCCAGCTATGCCAATCATGTTTGAATCTCCCTTTGAAAATATCCAAACCATAGTTTGTCCAAAAGCTTTTTCCCAAACTATAGCTTTTAGCATTCCAAATGGGAATCCAAACACACATTTATACTTATTTATTGTAGATTTGATAAGAGTTCTATGTTTTTCCTCGTATATTAATTTTCACCAAAAACTTCGGAAATTTTTGTGGTTGAATAATATTCAATTATGAACTAAATGATAGAGTTTTCTAGTTTTCCTTACATCAACAACATAACTGTTTGGATCTTGTTCTAATTAGAATAGGATGATCCACTAGTTGTACCTGTGGGATTTCCTCATTAACTGTTATTATACGAGGCGATTATTTGAATGCTTGCATGCACTGTAGTCCATGATGTCCACAGAGACATGTACTTTGACATGTGTTTTTCCTGTAATTTTTTTAACCTAAAAAAGGCTTCAATTTTTCTGGATTTCGTCCTTGTCATAGGATCGTCAAAATTCATCTCGTTTAAAGGGGAATCAAAGGCAAATTGAACTTGCAAAAATCAATGAAATGCTCAGTATCAAAGCAATTCACAGTGATTCCAAGTTGTGCCCTTTTTGTGGTATGGCGATTTCTCGAACTGGAGGTTGTAACAAAATGAGGTGCGGTAATTGTGGAAAGTACTTCTGTTACCTCTGCAACAAAGCACTTGACTCATCAGATCCATATGGACATTACAGGTATGGCTTTAGAAATTCTTTTGCATGGTTTTCATATGCCAAACATTCCAATTTTAAGAAACCTGTTTTTGTCATTTAAGGAAATGTGAATTGTACCCACGAGAAATGGTTGACAATTGGCAAGCACGAATAAATCCTCGCCAGGAAGTACAACAAATACATGCTGAACTCTTTCACCTTCGTGGCTCAGCTTGTCCTAGTTGTCGCCAATTTAATGTAAAGGTATGTAAAGTTTTCTGTTTGTTTCCTAAAATAAAAATATGACATGAAATTATCTGTTTTATGCTCCAAAGACTAAAATGAATGGTTTAATGATTGCTGAGTTACTGGACTAACAATAACATGTGGAACGTTGAGACTTGTGGTTCTAGTATTGGGTTAGCCTGTGATATTGCTCTTGTAAACTAAAATCTATTTTAGTATCTAGAAGAGAAGTGACCTTCCAGTTTTTGTAGAGAATTTTAAGTTGTATGCAATGACAATGTACAGTAGTTTTACATAGACATTCAGCCAAATCTCACAATTATTTGTGTAGGTTATTTTGGAAATAATATTATATGTCCAAATA
The DNA here is from genome assembly GCF_051527215.1 of Medicago sativa. Classification (NCBI taxonomy): domain Eukaryota; kingdom Viridiplantae; phylum Streptophyta; class Magnoliopsida; order Fabales; family Fabaceae; genus Medicago; species Medicago sativa. The sequence goes on along the minus strand of NC_140753.1, from coordinate 18,549,610 downwards.
GTGAGATTTGATTGAAGGACTGTGTAAAATTACTAAACAGTGAAATCTGATTGGTCTGTGTAAAAACTATTTTACATTGTCATAGTATACAAATTAAACTCTTTTTCTGATGTATTTGCATATTTTGGAATACCTGACTTAGTACAGTGCAAAACCAGAAAGGCACGCTCGTGCATTATAATTCAATATATTGTTGCCGACATTTACACTGTGTATCAGCTATTTACTTGAGAAATCTCTAAAACATTTTTCTCTTCATTTTTAATGTGCTTTTGCTACTCAAAGGCATATCTTTTTATTTAATGATTAGGAAAACGTTGAACCTATGATTCCCTAAAAACTAACCAACTCTGTTAGAAAGTGGGGAAGATAAGTGCAGTTTAGAAAAGAACTGCGTGATGAATGTTTTTAATTTGACAAACCTTAGATACATTTCCATTAGGCGCTTTCCATGCTGAACAATTAAAATATCCATAATGACCATGATTTTCTCAAGTGGGACTCTAGAACTTGTCTCAAACTTATCTATTGATTGAAGCAAAGTTTTGTCTTCTATTTCTTCATCATCACTAAGAACTTTCTCTATTACCATTTTGAATTCATCAACAGATTGGAAACAATAATCGCATGTTTTGTGGGGCATGCCAAAGCCATTACTGCTACTTATGCAACAAGAATGTGAGGCGCGGGTCTAAACATTATGGACCAAAAGGTTGCAAACAGCACACTGAAGGATAGCATAAGCACAATGCCATGGACCATTTTTTCCTTGGCATTGTGAAATGTAACTCTTTCATTAAATTATTTTATGCCCAATGAGTTTTGTAATACAATAAATATAAATTAGGTGTGTTGCGATTATTATCAAATTTTCGAAGAGGAAGAGAATCAACAAGGTTCGAATTTAAGAACTCGATCGGATTAAATATGTACATGTATGTGTTATGTATTGTTGAATTCATTCTTTACCTAAAGTATCATAATGTTATTTGTTGCTGTTGTAAACCAGCGCACGAGATCAGTAAAAATGTAATGCTAGAAGCATCAAATGCTAGGCACACTAAATATTAAATCATTAGAAGAACATTTAGATGTGTGACCGTCATATTTGCAATAATGTTGTGAGACTGTGGTTGTTAATTGTAAAGAGCTACCAATAAAAAGTTAGGGTGATTCCGTGGCCGTGTTTCTGAGTAACAGAGAATAAACAATGTAAGTATGAAACACTTGCTAGATTATTTTCATGAATTTAATTAAAAAAACTCGGTTTTGAGAATTTGATATAATTTTCTGTAACCATACATCAAATCTATAAAATTAATTGTACATTGATTCAGTAACATAATATAAGAGGAGTGTTTGAAACGCCTCTTTCCAACACTCATTCAAACACTCTCTTTTTCATTGAAAGAAATTAACGTGGATAATTATAATGGAAGTGTTTAAGTGAGTGTTGAAAAGACAATCTTATTAGTATTTCTCATAATATAAATATTGGTCGAGATAAGTATTAAAATATATTTGGACTTTCAACAAAAAAAAAAATTAGTGCATTGTGTTCATAAATATGTTTGAAACATCATTAGCGGCGGAAACTTAAAATTGAGGAGGAGGTGAATTCAATTCCATCAAACATGAATGGTAGTAGATATCACCGCAACAAATCACAACAACAACATCGTACCAAATCGAAACTTCGCTACGTTAACAAATCCGAACTTATTGTTTCTTCACCTAACTCTGCGGCGGTTGAAGAACCAGTTTCCCCTGAGGTTGTTGATGTCAACAGTAATAACAACAAGAAGAACAACACCGTTGATGACGTGGCCAGTTCAAGCAAGACCAAGGAAGAAGATGATTATGATAATAATGATATTGATTTTGGTATGAATAATACTAATAGGCTTGATAAGTTGCTTTGTGATATTCAACAAATTGAATTATCCGAGGAAGAGATCACAATCACAATCCGAGATAGATGGACGTGATATTTGGAAATTTATTTGGATGCTGAAAAATACCATTGCGCTCGTGGTGATGACTGCATCAACTGAATATTATTTTATGTTTTGCAGTTACTTGTGGTGGAATCAATTTATGGAGAAAACGTTTTCAGCCTTGATACATGGAAAGGTCTGCGTTGTTTTCAGGTATTGATCTATGCCAATAACATAGTTTTGGCAAACTTATCTTTGTTTTTAATTACAAGAAATTTATCTGAAACCTATTCATGACTCTTTTTTTTGTGTCCTTTCCTCAGATACACATAAACATTGATGTTTTGGGTGAAATAGGCATTACTGCGAAGGTTAACTCTGTTAATGAACTTGAGACATTAAGCAACAATTCAGACAACTTCTTATACTCTTTCAAAGTTCAATATCTTCCACCGATTGTTTTGACATGTTTATTACCTAAGTCGTATCCGAGTCACCAACCGCCTATATTTACAATCTCTGTTAAGTGGCTGGAATCTGCGAAGATTTTAAGTTTATGTTCCAAGTTGGATTCAATATGGACAGAACAACAAGGGCAGGAAGTGATTTACAGTTGGGTAGAATGGTTACAAAATTCTTCTCTTTCTCATTTGGGATTTGATGAGGAGATTAGATTAGGTCCTTATGGTTTGAATCGTGTTGCGGATGCACGCGTGGTTTCGGGAATTGGATGCATTGATGCTGATATTCCTTTTTTACAAAGCTACAACAATGAGAGACGCCATCAAAACTTCCTTAAAGAATTGCATGAATGTTGTGTTTGCGATAGTGAATATCCAGGTTATTTTCAATATATGCTTGACTTAATATTCCCACTATGCCTGACTTAATATTCGTGGTTGATGCTTTTACCCACGCTTGCTCAAATCAAATTAACTTTGACCATGGTTGTTATGTCTTCCACTTTATCCACCAATTTTTTTTATTTAATAACTTTCTTTGTCATCTAACAGGTACCGAATTCGTCCGGTTACCATGCAAACATTTTTTTTTGCCGCAAATGCTTACAGACCTTTACACAGATACATGTAAAGGAAGGAAACGTTAGTAATCTTCAATGTCTTGATGCAAAATGCAAGGAGATGATTCCACCAGGCCTTTTAAAACACTTTCTTGGCGACGAGGAATACGAACGTTGGGAATCTATGATGTTAGAGAAAACACTTGCATCGATGTCTGATGTTGCTTATTGCCCGAGATGTGAAACACCCTGTATAGAGGAGGAAGACGAACATGCTCAGTGCCCAAAATGCTTTTTTAGCTTTTGTACCCTTTGCAGGGAACGCCGCCATGTTGGCATTGCATGCATGACCCTTGAAATGAAGCTTCAGCTTCTTCAGGTATGATATATATGTCCAGAAATTCATAGGAGCTGCTTCATTTTATTTGATGTTTGAGTTTCAATATCTTAATTATCAGCTCAAACTTTATTCATAAGAATCGTAAAGAATACACTTAACTAGTGATGTCAAATAGTGGCGCTATACCATAGCACATTTTGATTAACTCACTATCAAAACTGCGACACTACCTAGTTTTGCTATTAGGGCAATAGTGTCCGCTACTCCAGTTTTTAGGGGCATTAGAAATGATAAATTTGAAGAATCTGCATGTGTGCCAAATATGGCCTTTTTTTATAAAAGAAAAACTGAAGAATCAATGAGTATTACTTATTTACTCCTATTTGCTGTAATATGTAAACTGATAGAGGTTTGACAAGTGCACCAAATACTATCGAAGTAGTAAAAATATCGATCCCACGAGGACTGTTTTTAACTTCAATAATTCAATCGCGTTATAAAAATAGGATGTATAAAAGTTTATTTTAGTTTGCCACTAGGCAGTAGATTTGGTTTGATTTTATGAAATCAAATAAAAGAATTAGATTTGATTAAGAAAATATGAGAGAGATGAGATCAGGTCTTTGAATCCTCTATGTTTCCCCTAATTGGTTACTGCACCTATTGTTACTAATGATTTTCTAGTTTCACGATAGTTAACAAATTAGCCCTAATCAATCCCTTGAGTTAGGACCCTCTTCTTAAACTACAGCCCCTAATTCCTTAGGTGGTCTAATAATCCTTGAAGGTTTTATGAACGTTAACCTAATATCACTAACAAACGATTATCCATTCCTAGACTAACCATGTTTATTAGAACAATTCAATTAGGTCCAAGTCGAAAGCTATGGTCAGTAGTCATTCGTTCTCACAAAATCATGTTTATATTTGATCAGGATATAAAAAGCATTAAGAACAATTGAATTGAATAAAGACTAGAAATTCATTAATAAACAATAGAGTTTCACAGCAACATATGATCAATTAGGGTTACATAGGTTCATCTCCGACCTAATCTCTAAGAGATTTAGCTACTCATAATTGAGTTTACAAATAGCATAATCAATGAAAGAATTAAAACATACATAAACTGGGTTAGAGATGATGAAATCCTCTCCGCTGCAGCCTTCTGGGTGTTAAAATCGCACTTTAGTTCTCCAAAATCGTAATCCTTATGTTTGAGAGTGAGTTGAGCTTAAATAGGCAACTTCTGGATCGCCCAAAATCGCACTACGATTGGAAAATCGTACCACGATGGCTTCATTAAACCCTAAATTACCTTCTGCTCCTTCTTGAAATCGTATTGCGATTGGCTGGATCGTATTACGATTCAGCTCCTTCAAAAACATGCTCTCTGACTTCAAGAAATCGTATTGCGATGCTGAAAATCGCAATACGATTGACAGCTTCCAGATCTTCCAAATTTGTTGCTTTTAACTGCTCCTGGACACTTAATGTTGCTTAGAACTCTATCAAAATGTCAAAATAAGTCCTAAAAATTACATAATGACAGCATGTCATCATAAACCTTGCAATATGTAAGCTACACTCTGTCTCCATTCCCTTTTTATTTTGTATCTAGGATGTCATTTTTTTATATATAATAATTGACTTATTTCAACCGCCATGTGGCTTCGCTGTTCACTCGCAACACTATCTGCTATATGACAGAGGATTTTTGGTGTTCCTCAATTTTCCGCAATCTGCTACTGATAACACCGCTCTTAACTTAATCTTTGCCAGCTATGCCAATCATGTTTGAATCTCCCTTTGAAAATATCCAAACCATAGTTTGTCCAAAAGCTTTTTCCCAAACTATAGCTTTTGGCATTCCAAATGGGAATCCAAACACACATTTATACTTAGTTATTGTAGATTTGATAAGAGTTCTATGTTTTTCCTCGTATATTAATTTTGGCCAAAAACTTCGGAAATTTTTGTTGTTGAATAATATCCAATTATGAAATAAATGATAGAGTTTTCTAGTTTTCCTTACATCAACAACATAACTGTTTGGATCTTGTTCTAATTAGAATTTAGGATGATCCACTAGTTGTACCTGTGGGATTTCCTCATTAACTGTTATTATACGAGGCGATTATTTGAATGCTTGCATGCACTGTGTCGTAGTTTCTAGATGCTGTAGTCCATGATGTCCACAGAGACATGTACTTTGACATGTGTTTTTCCTGTAATTTTTTTAACCTAAAAAAGGCTTCAATTTTTCTGGATTTCGTCCTTGTCATAGGATCGTCAAAATTCATCTCGTTTAAAGGGGAATCAAAGGCAAATTGAACTTGCAAAAATCAATGAAATGCTCAGTATCAAAGCAATTCACCGTGATTCCAAGTTGTGCCCTTTTTGTGATATGGCGATTTCTCGAACTGGAGGTTGTAACAAAATGAAGTGCGGTAATTGTGGAAAGTACTTCTGTTACCTCTGCAACAAAGCACTTGACTCATCAGATCCATATGGACATTACAGGTATGGCTTTAGAAATTCTTTTGCATGGTTTTCATATGCCAAACATTCCAATTTTAAGAAACCTGTTTTTGTCATTTAAGGGAAGGGGAGGAGTCATGTGAATTGTTCCCACGAGAAATGGTTGAGAATTGGCAACCACGAATCAATCCTCGCCAGGAAGTACAACAAATACAAGCTGAACTCTTTCACCTCGGTGGCTCAGCTTGTCCTAGGTGTCGCCAATTTAATGTAAAGGTATGTAAAGTTTTCTGTTTGTTTCCTATAAAAAAATATGACTTGAAGTTATCTGTTTTATGCTCTAAAATGAATGGTTTAATGATTGCTGAGTTACTGGACTAACAATAACATGTTGCATGTTGAGACTTGTGGTTCTAGTATTAGGTTAGCCTCATAGCCTGTGATATAGCTCTTGTAATCTGAAATCTATTTTAGTATCTTCAAGAGAAGTGACCTTCCAGTTTTTGTTGAGAAGTTAATTTGTATGCAATGACAATGTACAATAGTTTTACATAGACATTCAACCACATCTCACAATTTAGATATTTGTGTAGGTAATTTTGGAGATAGTATTATATGTCCAAATAGTGAGATTTGATTGAACGACCGTGTAAAATTACTAAACAGTGAAATCTGATTGGATGTTTGTGTAAACTAAAAACTATTTTACATTTTCATAATATACAAGTTAAACTCTTTTTCTGATGTATTTGCATATTTTGGAATACCTGACTTAGTACACAGTGCAAAACCAGAAAGGCACGCTCGTGCATTATAATTCAATATATTGTTGCCGACATTTACGCTGTGTATCAGCTATTTACTTGAGAAATCTCTAAAACATTTTTCTCTTCATTTTTAATGTGCTTTTGCAACTCAAAGGCATATCTTTTTATTTAATGATTAGGAAAACGTTGAACCTATGATTCCCTAAAAACTAACCAACTCTGTTAGAAAGTGGGGAAGATAAGTGCAGTTTAGAAAAGAACTGCATGATGAATGTTTTTAATTTGACAAACTTTAGATACATTTCCATTAGGCGCTTTCCATGCTGAACAATTAAAATACCCATAATGACCATGATTTTCTCAAGTGGAACTCTAGAACCTGTCTCAAACTTATCTATTGATTGAAGCAAAGTTTTGTTTTCTATTTCTTCATCATCACTAAGAACTTTCTCTATTACCATTTTGAATTCATCAACAGATTGGAAACAATAATCACATGTTTTGTTGGGCATGCCAAAGCCATTACTGCTACTTATGCAACAAGCATGTGAGGCGCGGGTCTAAACATTATGGACCAAAAGGTTGCAAACAGCACACTGAAGGATAGCATAAGCACAATGCCATGGACCATTTTTTCCTTGGCATTGTGAAATGTAACTCTTTCATTAAATTATTTTATGTCCAATGAGTTTTGTAATACAATAAATATAAATTGGGTGTGTTGCGATTATTATCAAATTTTCGAAGAGGAAGAGAATCAACGAGGTTCGAATTTAAGAACTCGATCGGATTAAATATGTACATGTATGTGTTATGTATTGTTGAATTCATTCTTTACCTAAAGTATCATAATGTTATTTGTTGTTGTTGTAAACCAGCACACGAGATCAGTAAAAATGTAATGCTAGAAGCATCAAATGCTAGGCACACTAAATACTAAATCATTAGAAGAACATTTAGATGTGTGACCGTCATATTTGCAATAATGTTGTGAGACTGTGGTTGTTAATTGTAAAGAGCTACCAATAAAAAGTTAGGGTGATTTCGAGGCCGTGTTTCTGAGTAACAGAGAATAAACAATGTAAGTATGAAACACTTGCTAGATTATTTTCATGAATTTAATTAAAAAAAACTCGATTTTGAGAATTTGATATAATCTTCTGTAACCATACATCAAATCTATAAAATTAATTGTACATTGATTCAGTAACATAATATAAGAAGAGTGTTTAAAACGCCTCTTTCCAACACTCGTTCAAACACTCTCTTTTTCATTGAAAGAAATTAACGTGGATAATTATAATGGAAGTGTTTAAGTGAGTGTTGAAAAGACAATCTTATTAGTATTTCTCATAATATTAGTCGAGATAAGTATTAAAATATATTTGGACTTTCAACAAAAAAAATTAGTACATTGTGTTGTTACTACAAAAAATGTATTTTTCGTGTTAACTGTATGTTCTCTGCACCGCAACTACTGCAACTACATGCAGAGACTGATCCTTCGAGTCAAATAGAATCATCATAATACATTAATAAAAAAAAATATTTTCTATACATATATTAATCCATATCTATATTATATATAAAGAAAATAACCCTTTCAACTCTTTTGGGTTGACTTTTACTCTTTCAAAAAATGCTCTCAATTTTCAATGCAAATAACACATGTAACAAAAGAGATAAGAATAAATTTAAATATTAAAATAAAATTGTAACAAACACAAATGTTCATTTTATTCCTTTATCATTTCGCTAGTATTTATAGTGTAAATGTACTTTTGATTTCCATATTTTCAAAAAATAAAGTTTTATTGAATAAAATAAATTAAAGTTTTGATTTCTCAATTTTAAAAAAATAATGATTTGTGGTTGTCGCAAAGAAAGACAAACTCCCTCTAAAAATCCACTGAAAATGAGAGAAAAAAAAAGAGTAAAAGATAATAAATAAAATTGAAACTAAAACAGAAAAGATCACAGACAAAACACAAGTACTATGATGTTTCAAAAAGAACCAAATTGTTGAAACCAGAAATTGAAAAAACATAACAGCCGCAACGCCGTCGTCGGAAAACAGAACTCTCTCTCTATGATTAACCTGTAAACGTTAATGGCAGTGAAATGCTTACTCCGCAGAAGACTTCACTTCCACCAACAAACTTTCTTCAGGTTCTATTCTCCATCTTCTTCTGCATTAATGTTAAAACCTGAAACTGAAATTCCAATTTTCAACGCCCCACTTCCCAAAACCACCACAAAACTCTCTCGTTTAGTTTCCAAAGTCTTCAAAACCTTAAATTGGGGTGTTGCAAGAGAAATTAAATTCAAGGGTTGTGTTCAAATTCATGATTTTGAAAATTCAATCAATTCTTTAGTATCATTATTCACACTTATGCTTTAGCTGGTATGTCTTGGAAAGTTTTTATTTTGCTTAGAGATATTGTTACATTTTATAAGGAAGAGAATCGTGACGTGGGTGAATTGGTTTCGGTTTTGCTTGATGTGTAAAAGTCTAATGTTGTGTTTGATATGCTTATCAAAGTGTTTGCTTCGAATGCTATGCTTGACCATGCTTATTATGTTTTTATTCGTGCTAAGGATGCGGAGATTGAGCTGAATATAATGTCGTGTAATTTTTTGTTGAAGTGTTCAGTTGATGAGAATAGAGTGGATGACGTGGGATTTTTGTTTGAGGTTTTGATAAAGTTTGGTCCGAGGCCGAATATTCATACATATACGATCATGTTGAATCTTTTTGTAGAGGTGTTGGGTGTAGTGTTGAAATTAGACGTGCGTCCGAGATTTTAGGGAGGATTTTTAGGAGTGGAGAAACCCCGAATGTTGTTACGTATGGTACTTATATTAAGGGACTTTGTAAAGTTGGTTCACCTGGGGTTGCGCGGAGGTTAATTCAAAACTTGTGCCGTAAAAACCAGCCTCTCAATAACCATTGTTTTAATGCTGTCATATATGGATTATGTCAAAGAGGTCTAGTAGATGAAGCTTTAGAAGTTCTTAAAGAAATGAAGAACTCTGGAATGTTTCCCGATGTTTATAGGTATAGCATTTTAATCAATGGATTTTGCAGGAAAGGTAGAGTAGACAAAGCTTCAGAAGTTTTTAAAGAAATGAGGAACTCTGGAATATTGCCCAATGTTTATAGTTATAGCATTTTAATCGATGGATTTTGCAGGAAAGGTGATATGGATTCAGCCATAAAGATTTGGGAAGAGATGACTAGCAATAATTTTTCTCCTTCTGCTTTTAATTATTGCAGTTTAATTAAGGGGTTATACAAATCGAAACAATTCACTAACGCATTGAAAGAATTTTGGGTCATGCAAAAACATGGCATGTGGCCAGATACAATCGCTTGCAATCACATTCTTAGTATTTACTGCAGGAAGCGCGATTTCAATAAAGCCTTAGCATTGTCGGAGAAATTTCAAGAAAATGGAGTTTACTTCAACCCATATTCATATAATGAATTCATCCACAGGATTTGCAGAGAATGTCACGACCCAAAATTCAAAATCGTGACCGGCGCACGAACTAGAACATCCCATTTCGGCAAGCCTATTGACAACACTTAGCAAACTAAAATTTAGACTATTTCCAATTTGACTTTAATTTCAAAATAATATCCACTAAAATTTCAACAGAGCATCCTCTGTATTTTCAATATTTTTCCAAGATTTTAATCCTGTTTGTCAACCTGTATTATCATCCAGACTTTCAATATGATATATTTACATAACTGTACATCTCAAAAGAAAACATTCATACTTCAAATAGCTGCAGATACTCTGACTCCACATATGCATAAACAAAAGAGACATTCTTCAAAGAAACCTACCAAACAAGAGACGGGTAAACTTTGACTACTAGCAGCTTTTTACCTAGCTGCTTGGAAATCTGAAAAAAAAAATAGAAAATAAAAGAGTAAGTCACAAGGACTTAGTGAGGAGACAACAACCACTACCAACTAGAAGGGAAACACACAAGGACACGATTATTTATTTTTCTCAAATCTAATTTTTAACTTACAAGGCTAGTAACCGTATAAAAATATAATAAATTCACAATCAAGTGTACCATGAAAATTCATAAAACTTTGTAAATTTATCATCAAAATTTCAATGTCGTCAAGAGGTGAAACCAAATCCACAACTTTAAAGAAAATATAGAAATTGAGTATAATTAAAAGGAATCGTGATAATCAAATCCAAGTAGAATATAAAAATCGGACTTAATGAAATGGAATCAATATAATCACTTCAAAGAAAATATAAAATCATATTCAGTTTCATAATACCAAAATAATCAACTTTAAATAAAGTATAGAAATCTAACTTTAGTGAAAATAATCAAATGGGTGAATCGAGAACTAGCTTTATCTCGTTGATAGCCCTCCCCTCCTAATGGTGGCCTTTCCATGGGGGCAGCTCCATCTAACGGATAACTTTCCCAAATCGAAATCGCATACTAGGTGCACCTAGGACGTCGTCATTATATCCGAAATTCTCAAAACATTATTCTTAAAACCCAATGTTAAAACCATATTTCACAACATAATGAAACTTATCTCAAAATATGTATCATCAAAACTCAATCGAAAATCTACTACTTAGAGTCATAAGTAAATTCAAATCCAAATCAAAATCCAAATCGTATTCAATTTAACATCAAACCTTTGAAAAACGCATATTTCAAAATCACGTTTCACAACATATCAAACAACTACGAAAATACGTAAAATCAAATCCTCCGTTTCAATTTCTTTACTTTATAAATCACAAATACAATCCAAATCCAAATGAAGTGTATTTTAACATCGAAAATTCTCAAGAACATATATCTCAAAACCGTATTTCCCACATCTCAAAACTCATATCATTGTATATGCAACCAAATCTCAATTTCAAATCCTTTGCTCAATAAGTCAAAGATAAATCTTAATAGAGATCATAATAATATCAATGACTTTTAACATATGTATCAATGAGAGGAAAAAAATGTTCAAAAGGCGTGTTCCCCATTTTTGTAAACACTTTAACATATAAAATCATAAAGATATCAATAAAAATCATAAAGATATCAATAATAACGATAATGAAAATAAATGATAATGATCGTCATCAACTCACAACTTTGACGAATCCACTCCGTTCCTAGCAATGCCTTTCAAAATAACCACCGGAGCAATTCTCACCGAATCTGATCATCATACATTTATTCCAGCTCTTGTTAAAACCTCAAAGAGTTTCAATGAACAACTTTCAAGAAATGTGTATTCTTCTCCTTTTTCTTAGAGCACTGCCCATACTCCAAAATATTACCACATAGCACTTGTGTGGTATGAGAAAGCTTTTATTTGGAATATGAGTAGATTCTTGAGAGATGGGTGTTTAATTTTGAGCTTGTGAATTGAAATGTGAAGAGAAAGAAAAATGGAGAAGGTTCTGGTAACGAGAAGAAGAAGAAAAGAAAGGAAAAGAGAGATATGAGAAATGTGTTGAAAAATGTTTGGTGGGGTACGGTGGGTTTAAACATATATCTTTATTATTTTTTTATTTTTTTTTACTTAATAAAACGGTGCGTTTCATTCTTCCCCCCTTAAAAAAATTCGTCCTCGAATTTTAACCACTACCGGCCTTTGGTTTCAAATAAGCATGATTACTTTTCATGCATCACTTCTTCGGATTATATTGTTTCTTCATTGAACAATCCTTGCCATAGAATACTCACCGAAACAATATCCTAGTAATTATCATAATCATATATCCAAAATATCATATTCTCATATAGCTTATACTTTGGCATATTTATCTGAGTATGTCTCTGATCCTTTTCCGTTAACAACTAGTTTCGGCTAACTAAGCCGGAGTTCCATAATTAAAATTCCTCATTTCCAACTATTGGTAAAATGCCCATGAAATACTGCTTCGTAGCTAATTCATTCTAAACATAACTTTAATGTTAATGTGTGTATGCTATGTTAGTATTCATGTTGGAGGGTCCTTAGAATTTTTCCTTGGTTCCATAATTTTATTTTTGTTCTCTTTCAATTATTATTCGAATAATTCTTGACTTAAAATTTCATATCATTAATTATATATTTCATTCATTACTATGAGCCGTACCTCATAGGGTACATTATCTCTCGTTGTAGCAAACGGATTACTATGACCCGTACGTCATAGGCTACATTATCTCTCGTTGTAGCAAACGGATTACTATGACCCGTACGTCATAGGCTACATTATCTCTCGTTGTAGCAAACGGTGTTTTTCTCAATATTCTCATTTCTTTCTTTCTTTTTTTTTTCTATGAGCATGTTACTCATTTCAATTTTTCTCATCATTTCCATTTTCTGTGATTTTCTATAATCCACTATGAGCATGTTACTCATAGGTTGCATTTCAAATTTTCTTTTAAATCATTTCTATAATTTTATACATCAATTGTCTTGATAGAATTTCCCTCCAACATTTATACTAGCATAAACATACTTATTACCATAAAAGAAATTTTAGGATAAACAAGGGTGCCTAATCAAGATATAATCATTCTAACTATCTTATATTTATTCTACTGGATCCATCCTTTTGTGATATTACTATTTGTTGACCATCAAAATTCGTTTGTTAAAAATTAACAAGCTTCTTCCCAACAGAAACCCCAACAAGTTGTTGCAATAACATCAGCAAAGTTCGTCTTCCTATAGACACTACAATATTAGCTACTAATGTAACCAAGTCACGTTCGTCAACGTGAACGTCGCTACCTCCATCATCTGCTTTAAATCGACCACGAGTACGACCTAAACAACGACCTCTTAGACTAGGCTCTTAAGGTTAGGCAGTAGACCCAAAACGAACTATTTTCCCTTCTAGTGTTGTGCGGCATCCTCACCAAATGAAAGAAAATTGATCAAAAATAGGACGAGACGACAAGCAAAGTGAGACAATTCAAAGACCCAAAAGTAATCATAAGATTGAACAACAAGTGACACTACCATAGAATGCAAATAAATTTTTGCAAGTAAATGGTGCCGCGGTTCACAATTTACTAGCAAGAATCTATTTTCATTCTATGTCTGCAGCTATTAGGACCTACAACCGAGCTCTGATACCAACTTTGTCACGACCCAAAATTCAAAATCGTGACCGGCGCACGAACTAGAACATCCCATTTCGGCAAGCCTATTGACAACACTTAGCAAACTAAAATTTAGACTATTTCCAATTTGACTTTAATTTCAAAATAATATCCACTAAAATTTCAACAGAGTATCCTCTGTATTTTCAATATTTTTCCAAGATTTTAATCCTGTTTGTCAACCTGTATTATCATCCAGACTTTCAATATGATATATTTACATAACTGTACATCTCAAAAGAAAACATTCATACTTCAAATAGCTGCAGATACTCTGACTCCACATATGCATAAACAAAAGAGACATTCTTCAAAGAAACCTACCAAACAAGAGACGGGTAAACTTTGACTACTAGCAGCTTTTTACCTAGCTGCTTGGAAATCTGGAAAAAAAAATAGAAAATAAAAGAGTAAGTCACAAGGACTTAGTGAGGAGACAACAACCACTACCAACTAGAAGGGAAACACACAAGGACACGATTATTTATTTTTCTCAAATCTAATTTTTAACTTACAAGGCTAGTAACCGTATAAAAATATAATAAATTCACAATCAAGTGTACCATGAAAATTCATAAAACTTTGTAAATTTATCATCAAAATTTCAATGTCGTCAAGAGGCGAAACCAAATCCACAACTTTAAAGAAAATATAGAAATTGAGTATAATTAAAAGGAATCATGATAATCAAATCCAAGTAGAATATAAAAATCGGACTTAATGAAATGGAATCAATATAATCACTTCAAAGAAAATATAAAATCATATTCAGTTTCATAATACCAAAATAATCAACTTTAAATAAAGTATAGAAATCTAACTTTAGTGAAAATAATCAAATGGGTGAATCGAGAACTAGCTTTATCTCGTTGATAGCCCTCCCCTCCTAATGGTGGCCTTTCCATGGGGGCAGCTCCATCTAACGGATAACTTTCCCAAATCGAAATCGCATACTAGGTGCACCTAGGACGTCGTCATTATATCCGAAATTCTCAAAACATTATTCTTAAAACCCAATGTTAAAACCATATTTCACAACATAATGAAACTTATCTCAAAATATGTATCATCAAAACTCAATCGAAAATCTACTACTTAGAGTCATAAGTAAATTCAAATCCAAATCAAAATCCAAATTGTATTCAATTTAACATCAAACCTTTGAAAAACGCATATTTCAAAATCACGTTTCACAACATATCAAACAACTACGAAAATACGTAAAATCAAATCCTCCGTTTCAATTTCTTTACTTTATAAATCACAAATACAATCCAAATCCAAATGAAGCGTATTTTAACATCGAAAATTCTCAAGAACATATATCTCAAAACCGTATTTCCCACATCTCAAAACTCATATCATTGTATATGCAACCAAATCTCAATTTCAAATCCTTTGCTCAATAAGTCAAAGATAAATCTTAATAGAGATCATAATAATATCAATGACTTTTAACATATGTATCAATGAGAGGAAAAAAAATGTTCAAAAGGCGTGTTCCCCATTTTTGTAAACACTTTAACATATAAAATCATAAAGATATCAATAAAAATCATAAAGATATCAATAATAACGATAATGAAAATAAATGATAATGATCGTCATCAACTCACAACTTTGACGAATCCACTCCGTTCCTAGCAATGCCTTTCAAAATAACCACCGGAGCAATTCTCACCGAATCTGATCATCATACATTTATTCCAGCTCTTGTTAAAACCTCAAAGAGTTTCAATGAACAACTTCCAAGAAATGTGTATTCTTCTCCTTTTTCTTAGAGCACTGCCCATACTCCAAAATATTACCACATAGCACTTGTGTGGTATGAGAAAGCTTTTATTTGGAATATGAGTAGATTCTTGAGAGATGGGTGTTTAATTTTGAGCTTGTGAATTGAAATGTGAAGAGAAAGAAAAATGGAGAAGGTTCTGGTAACGAGAAGAAGAAGAAAAGAAAGGAAAAGAGAGATATGAGAAATGTGTTGAAAAATGTTTGGTGGGGTACGGTGGGTTTAAACATATATCTTTATTTATTTTTTATTATTTTTTACTTAATAAAACGGTGCGTTTCAGAGAAAGTGTTCCAGAAAAGGCACTGCAGCTTTTGCCAGTAATGCTGAAAAGGAACGTACTTCCTGATGTTGTTAATTATAGTACTCTTATATCATGCTTTGCCAAAAAGTCGAACTTTGAAAAGGCTTGGATGTTATTCACAAAAATGACAAAAGTAGGAATCACTTTCAATGTCAAAACTTATACAATTCTTATTAACCTATTCATCCGTAATTGTAAACTGCCTACGGCATATGAATTATTAAAGATAATGAAAGAAAGTGAGATAATGAAAGAAAGTGGTGTATATCCAGATCAGTTGCTGCTTTTTGTAATACTGGAGAAATGAATAAGGAGGAGGCGTTATTTCATGAAATGTCGAGAGAAGGTTGTTCACCAAATGTAGTTACGTATACCTGTTTCATTAATGCGTATTTGAAGTCAAACATGAACGATGAGGCTCATGAGTTGTACTCTCTCCATCCCTTAATGTAATCACCCATTTGATTTTATTTTTGTCCCTAAATGTAACCCCTTTTCAAATTACTAGATGCATTTATTACTTTTTTCCTAAACATACCCCTAATTAATGCTACTAATTAACTTGTCTTGAAATATGAATAGTCAAATTTAATACACATACAAACAAAGGACAATTGGTAATATTAATACACAAAACAGACACATTAATTACACTGACAACTTTTCTTAAGAAATGTGAAAAATGCAAAGGAGGGTTACATTAACGGACAGAGGGAGTATAAGAAAATGAAAAAAAGAGGTGTAAAGAGCACACTGAAGGATAGCATAAGCACAATGCCATGGACCATTTTTTCCTTGGCATTGTGAAATGTAACTCTTTCATTAAATTATTTTATGTCCAATGAGTTTTGTAATACAATAAATATAAATTGGGTGTGTTGCGATTATTATCAAATTTTCGAAGAGGAAGAGAATCAACGAGGTTCGAATTTAAGAACTCGATCGGATTAAATATGTACATGTATGTGTTTAAGTGAGTGTTGAAAAGACAATCTTATTAGTATTTCTCATAATATAAATATTAGTCGAGATAAGTATTAAAATATATTTGGACTTTCAACAAAAAAAAATCAGTACATTGTGTTGTTACTACAAAAAATGTATTTTTCGTGTTAACCGTATGTTCTCTGCACCGCAACTACTGCAACTACATGCGGAGACTGATCCTTCGAGTCAAATAGAATCATCATAATACAATAATAAAAAAATGTATTTTCTATACATATATTAATCCATATCTATATTATATATAAAGAAAATAACTTCTTTCAACTCTTTTGGGTTGGCTTTTACTCTTTCAAAAAATGCTCTCAATTTTCAATGCAAATAACACATGTAACAAAATAGATAAGAATAAATTTAAATATTAAAATAAAACTGTAAGAAACACAAATGTTCATGTTATTCCTTTATCATTTCGCTAGTATTTATAGTGTAAATGCACTTTTGATTTCCATATTTTTAAAAAATAAAGTTTTATTGTATAAAATAAATTAAAGTTTTGATTTCTCAATTTTAAAAAATTAATGATTTGTGGTTGTGACAAAGAAAGAAAGACTCCCTCTAAAAATCCATTGAAAATGAGAGAGAGAAAAAAAAGCGTAAAAGATAGTAAATAAAATTGAAACTAAAACAGAAAAGATCACAGACAAAAACAAGTACCATGATGTTTCAAAAAGAACCAAACAGTGGAAACCAGAAACTGAAAAAACATAACAGCCGCAACGCCGCCGGAAAACAGAACTCTATCACTATGATTAACCTGTAAACGTTAATGGCAGTAAAATGCTTACTCCGCAGAAGAGTTCACTTCCACCAACAAACTTTCTTTAGATAATGAAAGAAAATGAGATAATGAAAGAAAGTGGTGTATATCCAGATCAGATAGTGTATACAAGTCTAATTGCTCCTTTTTGTAATACTGGAGAAATGAATAAGGCGGATGCATTATTTCATGAAATGTTGCGAGAAGGCTGTTCACCAAATGTAGTTAATTATACATGTTTCATTAATGCATATTCGAAGTCAAACGTGAACGATCAAGCTCATGAGTTGTATAAGAAAATGAAAGAAAGAGGTGTAAACTGCACACTGAAGGATAGCATAAACACAATGCCATGTACCATTTTTTCCTTGGCATTGTGAAATGTAACTCTTACATTAAATTATTTTATGTCCAATGAGTTTTGTAATACAATAAATATAAAGTGGGTGTGTTGCGATTATTATCAAATTTTTGAAGAGAAAGAGAATCATCGAGGTTCGAATTTAAGAACTCGATCGGAGTAAATATGTACATGTATGTGTTATGTATTGTTGATTTCATTCTTTACCTAAAGTATCATAATGTTATTTGTTGCTGTTGTAAACCAGCGCACGAGATCAGTAAAAATGTAATGCTAGAAGCATCAAATGCTAGGCACACTAAATACTAAATCATTAAAAGAACATTTAGATGTGTGACCGTCATATTTGCAATAATGTTGTGAGACTGTGGTTGTTAATTATAAATAGTTACCAATAAAAAGTTAGGGTGATTCCGAGGCCGTGTTTCTGAGTAACAGAGAATAAACAATGTAAGTATGAAACACTTGCTAGATTATTTTCATGAATTTAATTAAAAAAACTTGGTTTTGAGAATTTGATATAATCTTCTGTAACCATACATCAAATCTATAAAACTAATTGTACATTGATTCAGTAACATAATATAAGAGGAGTGTTTAAAACGCCTCTTTTCAACACTCATTCAAACACTCTCTTTTTTATTGAAAGAAATTAACGTGGATAATTATAATGGTAGTGTTTAAGTGAGTGTTGACAATCTTATTAGTATTTCTCATAATATAAATATTAGTCGAGATAAGTATTAAAATATATTTGGACTTTCAACAAAAAAAAATTAGTACATTGTGTTGTTACTACAAAAAATGTATTTTTCGTGTCAACCATATGTTCTCTTCACCGCAGCTACTGCAACTACATGCAGAGACTGATCCTTCGAGACAAATAGAATCATCATAATACATTAATAAAAAAATGTATTTTCTGTACATATATTAATCCATATCTATATTATATATAAAGAAAATAATCTCTTTCAACTCTTTTGAGTTCACTTTTACTCTTTCAAAAAATGCTCCCAATTTTCAATGCAAATAACACATGTAACAAAATAGATAAGAATAAACTTAAATATTAAAATAAAATTGTAACAAACACAAATGTTCATGTTATTCCTTTATCATTTCGCTAGTATTTATAGTGTAAATGCACTTTTGATTTCCATATTTTCAAAAAATAAAGTTTTATTGTATAAAATAAATTAAAGTTTTGATTTCTCAATTTTAAAAAATTAATGATTTGTGGTTGTGGCAAAGAAAGGCAAACTCCCTCTAAAAATCCATTGAAAATGAGAGAGAGAAAAAAAAGAGTAAAAGATAATAAATAAGATTGAAACTAAAACAGAAAAATCACTGACAAAAACAAGTACCATGATGTTTCAAAAAGAACCAAACAGTGGAAACCAGAAACTGAAAAAACATAACAGCCGCAACGCCGCCGGAAAACAGAACTCTCTCTTTATGATTAACCTGTAAATGTTAATGGCATTGAAATGCTTACTCCGCAGAAAACTTCACTTCCACCAACAAACTTTCTTCAGATAATGAAAGAAAGTGAGATAACGAAAGAAAGTGGTATATATCGTGATCAGATAGCGTATACAAGTCTAATTGCTGCTTTTTGTAATACTGGAGAAATGAATGCGTTATTTCATGAAATGTCGCGAGAATGCTGTTTACCAAATGTAGTTACTTATACATGTTTCATTAATGCATATTTGAAGTCAAACATGAACGATCAGGCTCATGAGTTGTATGAGAAAATGAAAGAAAGAGGTGTAAACAGCACATTGAAGGATAACATAAACACAATGTCATGTACCATTTTTTCCTTGGCATTGTGAAATGTAACTCTTACATTAAATTATTTTATGTCCAATGAGTTTTGTAATATAATAAATATAAATTGTGTGTGTTGCGATTATTATCAAATTTTTGAAGAGAAAGAGAATCAACAAGGTTCAAATTTAAGAACTCGATCGGATTAAATATGTACATGTATGTGTTATGTATTGTTAAGTTCATTCTTTACCTAAAGTATCATAATGTTATTTGTTGCTACTGTAAACCAGCGCACGAGATCAATAAAAATGTAATGCTTGAAGCATCAAATGCTAGGCACACTAAATACTAAATCATTAAAAGAACATTTAGATGTGTGACCATCATATTTGCAATAATGTTGTGAGACTGTGGTTGTTAATTGAAAAGATCTACCAATAAAAAGTTAGGGTGATTCCGAGGTCGTGTTTCTGAGTAACAGAGAATAAACAATGTAAGTATGAAACACTTGCTAGATTATTTTCATGAATTTAATTAAAAAAACTCGGTTTTGAGAATTTGATATAATCTTCTGTAACCATACATCAAATCTATAAAACTAATTGTACATTGATTCAGTAACATAATATAAGAGGAGTGTTTTAAACGCCTCTTTTCAACACTCATTCAAACACTCTCTTTTTTATTGAAAGAAATTAAAGTGGATAATTATAATGGAAGTGTTTAAGTGAGTGTTGAAAAGACAATCTTATTAGTATTTCTCATAATATAAATATTAGTCGAGATAAGTATTAAAATATATTTGGACTTTCAACAAAAAAAATTTAGTACATTGCGTTGTTACTGCAAAAAATGTATTTTTCGTGTTAACCGTATGTTCTCTGCACCGCAACTACTGCAACTACATGCAGAGACTGATCCTTCGAGTCAAATAGAATCATCATAATACATTAATAAAAAAAATGTATTTTCTATACATATATTAATCCATATCTATATTATATTTAAAGAAAATAACCTCTTTCAACTCTTTTGGGTTGGCTTTTACTCTTTCAAAAAATGCTTTCAATATTCAATGCAAATAACACATGTAACAAAATAGATAAGAATAAATTTAAATATTAAAATAAAACTGTAACATCCCAAAATTTGTAAAGATTATTTTATATTAATTATTTGATAATTTTATATGATGAGTTATTTGTCATTATAAATATTTAATTAAAAGAAAAATTTGCTACCCACGTTTTTCTAAAGCCAGGTTGAAATTATGGTTAGTTAACACTCAGAGTTATTCTGATTCATTTGTTCCTATCTATTAGGTCATAACTTTGATTAATTAGAGTAGTTAGTGGCATTTACGGTTACCCCATAACCCACCCACGTTTAAGATTTGATGGAGTGGAGGCAAAGTTCTACTAATTAGCTATTTCATTCTATCACATGTAAAATCTCTTAGTTGTTTATTTCTCGGACTCTCAAAACGGTGCCCTTGCCAGTCTCTCACCAACATGTGTACGATACACTGCCTCTCTTATATCTATCACACACCATTCCCTATCACAATGTTCTCTGATTATTTTCCATAGCCTTTGACAGTTACTCACATTGATTTCATTCTCTCAATTTCATTAAACCTTCTGTGCTTGGTCCAACGTAACCATACCTTTAGTTTTCTTATGAATAAATCCATTAACCCAACTAACCCATTTGGTTGCATGTCTCTTCCCACATCGGCCTTGAATTCAAATACCATTCACATATATTATTCAGCCACACGAGTATATTAGTATGTTACAGTTTTAATAACCTTATCATATTCGACTCTTGTCTCATGAAATTGCAACCCAACACTTATACTTCTCTCCCTCTATGCCTTTGGATATTTTCTGCAATGGCCATACAATTTTATTGGTATTATATAGTATATCCTTGATATTTTTTCTGAACCATATAGTCTCCATCACTTTAAAATTCCCTTGCCACGCTAGTAGCAAATCTTACACTCTCATGACTGCAAACCTTATGTAGAAAGACATAGGAAATATACCCTAACAACCTCCTTGTCACGTTTATTAGAATGAGGGCACATGGTTCTCTATTATCAACGGTCAGATCGTCAAAATAATGTCGGGAGCGAGGGAAATTGTATATGCATTGCAGCAGTGAACATGTAGAATGAGCTTAGCGTATCAAAAGATCAATGTCTTTTGAGAGTTTTGCTAGGAAGTAAAGCGGCGTCTAAGGTAAGAGCTTTTTCCTCCATACGTCCATACTAAGTGCTAGGGCTGTGTTATTGAATAGTGATAGCAATTCTTGTCTTTTAAAAAGAAAAATAATTAAAATGTATTTTACGGTAAAAATTAATCTTTACTAAATGTGATTATTTTTTATTATGAGCGCTTATTCTTACTTGTGCTTTATATGAAAGTTGTGTATGATAATGTGGTGTGAATGGATATGTTCAACATTATTATGCTTTATATGTTTTGTGATGTTGGAAAAGAAATGTTACATTTTTTTATGAATTAAAGAAGAAAAAGATGAAGATGTGAGTTTGTGAAATGATTGACTTTTGGTTTGTGTACTTGATGATGCACTAATACTTGTAATTGCCTTAGTGGCGGGTTAATATCATATTTCTTAGTGGTGCCTAAGTGGCGGGATTTAGTTTGCATTTCTTA
Organism: Medicago sativa; assembly: GCF_051527215.1. Classification (NCBI taxonomy): domain Eukaryota; kingdom Viridiplantae; phylum Streptophyta; class Magnoliopsida; order Fabales; family Fabaceae; genus Medicago; species Medicago sativa. Next base: position 18,527,218 of record NC_140753.1, on the reverse strand, counting down.
GTGGTGCCTAAGTGGCGGGATTGAGTTTTCATTATCATTATCATGCATGTCATATGCATCTGTGTGGTGCCTGTGTGGCGGGAAATTGCAATTATATTCTGTGTGGATGTCTGTGTGGCGGGAATTGCAATTATATTCTGTGTCGATGCCTTAGTGGCGGGAATTATATCCGGATCATATAGTTATAAGAGCATGCATCTTGCACATCATAGCATTGCATTTGGTCTATTATACATCTATGTGTTGTGTTGATAAGTGATTAAACTGTTATATATATAAAAAAGAAATGTGTATGAACTTTACCTTAAAGCCTTAAATGTATCTTTCTTATTTCTTTTTGATTGGGAAGTTTTGATACTATCTATTTTGTGGCATTGTTCTTGTGCTTTGAGTATGAACCAATTTGGATAAGGAAATTGACCCTTACAACTAACATTTTAGGTACCAAAGAAGAGATGGTCTATGCTTTGAAGTTTTTGCTTGAAGTGCGTACGGGGGACAAATTGGGTTTTTATTTGAATTGTAATTTAGAAGTAATTTTGAAGGATATTAGTCTAAGAATTTTTAATTAAATTATGTAAATAATTTTGTATATATTTTGCTAAGAATTTATTATTGAGGAAAGAAAAATAGTAGTGTTTTTCAGAAAAAGAAAATGATTTAGGCGTAATGTCTTGGACCAAAATCCGGGGCGTTACATTATGGTATCAGAGCAATAATCCTCGGACAAATATTTTTGGGTGGGACGTTTTTGAATGACGCATGCTTTGATTGATGTGTATGTGTGGATGTTTTGATCCTTGTGTGCTTGGTTTTGATATCCTTCTCTATTCTTGTTATTTGGTGATATAAAGTTACTGGTATTCATATGTAAACTGTTGCATTGGTTTTGCAAATTTTGAATCAAGGTTAATCTTGAGATGATGTTTTTATGTGGTTTTGTGAGTGTTAGATTGTTCCTTATTTTGATGGCTATGTTTTGGTGTAGTAGGGGTACATGCCTGTTTTATTCTAGATTTGCACTGCAACAACTTTATTTAGCGCTGTCTCTAAGAAACTGTTAGGCCAATTCTTATTTTTATTTAGGTCTTGCTGTACAATGGGTTTTACCTTGGTCCCCATTCTTTTGTTTGCTTTCCCTTTTGGTTTGATATTTTCTTGGCTTTCGTTAAAAAAAAAAAATAAATGAACGGTTTCTAATAAATCTATTTCTTTTATAAAAAGAATAACTTTTATGAAATAAATAGTTTTGTGTTGTATGAAGAGAAACATACATCAAGAGAATAGTATCAACTGTACTCTAGATTATAGAAAATTTAATGCAAGTAACATATTCAAAGGTTCATCTATTTTGCTTCCTTTTTGGCCTTGTTGTGAAAGCTCTCCTAATTTTCTAGCTTGTGCTAATCTGCATTTTTCTTTCCGGAAAGTCTTTCTTTATTAATCTAAGTAGTGGTAGCCATATCATATATGCAAGACAATTAGATAACAGGATTAGTACTCACTCACTCGAATTCAGTGGTCCTATCCTTGTATTGTGATATATTCTTTTGTTCAATCATGTTGTGATGGTATGAGTATATATTTTAATGATCATAATCAGTGAATTAAAAATGATTTAAATGATGATATATTAGCTTATAAATGATTTTTATAGGATTGGCTTCAGGGGCGGAGCCACTCACATGGTTGTGGGGGCTCCTGCCTGCACAAATTTTGCTATTTTTTTTTTCATATACATATACATATACTGATATTAACACCCCACCCACAATTGTTTTAGTAATTTCAAATATATCAAACACTTTCAACCCAACTTCCCAAGCCCAAGGCCCAATTGGCTAACAAAAATCTGCTTCACCAAACAGCACAAAACAGCCGCCCCATCAGTTCACAAAATCACAGCAAGCTTCTTTCTTTCATTCTATGTCACAAGGCACAAACAAATTCCCTCTCTGTTTCAACAACATCAAAAATTCAACCACATCCACATCCTTCTTACAAAATAAAACTTCCTCTTCCTTGTTTCTTGGTCTCTAATCTTCTTTTTTTTTTTTTCTCTCTTCCTCCATTGGTGGTGATCTAAGAGGTACACTATCTTCCTTATTTTTATGATTTTAAACTTATTTGTTTTATTAGTTTATTATTGTAATGAGAGTTAACATCTATTATTACCTTGTTGATATTGAATTTATGTTGATTGTGTAAACTTTATTGTTAGGGTTTGATAAGTGATTATTTGAAATTATTCAACAATCTTAAACTTTACTGTTATTTTATTGTTTTAAGTGTTTGTGTTGATGATTTTATGTTCTTTTTATGATTGATTTCCTATGATTTTTATGTACTCATGAGTAGTGTTTATAGGGTAGTTATAACTTCTAAAAAAAAGTAGTGTTTTTAGAATTATAAATTGATTCTACTCTGATGAATAAACTTGTAATTTGCAGCAGTAAACATTCAATGAAGAGATTTTACAAACCAATTTCAGAATCAGGACAATCATCAACTCCAAAATAGGTGTTTATTTGCCTTTTGCTGCAGTGCTGTTGTGTTTTCCTGCTAAATATTCCAGCGGCCTATTATAGGTGTTTATTTGTGTTTTCTGTTCTTAGTTTTTTGACACTTTGTTGTTAATATATATATTCCTGCTATGTAAAAAAAAAATAGTGCCTCCACTAGTTGAAATTCCTGGCTCCGCCCCTGATTGGCTTATCAATTTTTCTTTGTGTTGATGTTCTCATTATTATAATTAGTATTGTTGTTGTTTGTCACTAAAAGTCATCTTATATGAAATTGTGTTTTTGTTGTTTGTCACTAAAACCATTTTAGTGTGTATTTATGTTTTCTGGTGTCTGTCACTAAATGTATTGTCTGTTTTTGTGGCTTCTGCTTTCTACAAAACTGGTGTTGCTGAAAAAAAAAAATTAATTAATGTATTTATTATGTTAAATTGGTTGGATTAGTTGGAATAAAAAAAAATTGATTATGTGTAAATGTATGTCTTGAAAGGATATCATTTTGACTGTGGTTGAAAGGAAAGAGCTGAAAAACTAAAAACTGATTTGATTGTGTAACTTGTGTGTTCTATTGAGAAAATGATAATAATAAAATGTGTATCTTGTGTGTTGCATGCATACAACCTGTTGTTAAGTTGGTTGATTCTTTTATTGTTAGTGGCTTTGTGGTTGAAATTTTTAGTAAAACATTGCTAGTTGTAAGTTAGATGTTACTTTTGGAAGCTCCTAGAGCTAAGATTAAATTGTAAATATCTTTTCCGACTCAAATAAAATTGTAGGACTTAGATGACTCTTCTCTCATCTTCAAGAGATGGTGTGTGTTTGTTCCACCACTACTCAAACCTTGTCTCAAAGTTTCTCTTGTCAAATAGTGTATGTTTTAGGTACAAGTTTGCGAAAATCTTGACCTTAGTTGTTATATGTCTTCTTAGTTCTGGATGAGAGTAAACCAAGAGTGTTGAAGACTAGCGGAAATTCGGCGAACTTTGAGTGCAAGTTGTAGAGAATAGTATGATTGTTGGGGTAGGATAGTATGTTCCACCATTAGGATTGTTGACTAACCGGTTAATATCAAAGTGCGCAACGGAAGCTTTGGTGTTTTATTTTAATCGACATTGTTTGTTTTAATCAATTCTTCAATTTTCTTATTTGTCGTTATCTTTGTGAAAGACTACTTTTACACTAGATTTTTCATCTTTTGAAAATTATTTAAAAATATTTTGGACGAAATTATTATTATTACTATTTTTAGTTGACGAATAGTTTTACAATAGATTTTTGTTATATATATCATAATCTTTTATTATTATCTAGTTTCGAGGACGAAACTATTTTTAGGTGGGTGGAATGTAAGACCCTGTAATTTTCTTTTAACATATACATATATATTTTGTTCTATTTATGTTCAAGAAAATTTTATTTTCATGACTTTATCTTGGGAAACTCTAATTTTGGCATTTTTCTGACTATTTAGTTTCGAGGACGAAACTATTTTAAGGGGGTAATAATGTAACATCCCAAAATTTGTAAAGATTATTTTATATTAATTATTTGATAATTTTATATGATGAGTTATTTGTCATTATAAATATTTAATTAAAAGAAAAATTTGCTACCCACGTTTTTCTAAAGCCAGGTTGAAATTATGGTTAGTTAACACTCAGAGTTATTCTGATTCATTTGTTCCTATCTATTAGGTCATAACTTTGATTAATTAGAGTAGTTAGTGGCATTTACGGTTACCCCATAACCCACCCACGTTTAAGATTTGATGGAGTGGAGGCAAAGTTCTACTAATTAGCTATTTCATTCTATCACATGTAAAATCTCTTAGTTGTTTATTTCTCGGACTCTCAAAACGGTGCCCTTGCCAGTCTCTCACCAACATGTGTACGATACACTGCCTCTCTTATATCTATCACACACCATTCCCTATCACAATGTTCTCTGATTATTTTCCATAGCCTTTGACAGTTACTCACATTGATTTCATTCTCTCAATTTCATTAAACCTTCTGTGCTTGGTCCAACGTAACCATACCTTTAGTTTTCTTATGAATAAATCCATTAACCCAACTAACCCATTTGGTTGCATGTCTCTTCCCACATCGGCCTTGAATTCAAATACCATTCACATATATTATTCAGCCACACGAGTATATTAGTATGTTACAGTTTTAATAACCTTATCATATTCGACTCTTGTCTCATGAAATTGCAACCCAACACTTATACTTCTCTCCCTCTATGCCTTTGGATATTTTCTGCAATGGCCATACAATTTTATTGGTATTATATAGTATATCCTTGATATTTTTTCTGAACCATATAGTCTCCATCACTTTAAAATTCCCTTGCCACGCTAGTAGCAAATCTTACACTCTCATGACTGCAAACCTTATGTAGAAAGACATAGGAAATATACCCTAGCAACCTCCTTGTCACGTTTATTAGAATGAGGGCACATGGTTCTCTATTATCAACGGTCAGATCGTCAAAATAATGTCGGGAGCGAGGGAAATTGTATATGCATTGCAGCAGTGAACATGTAGAATGAGCTTAGCGTATCAAAAGATCAATGTCTTTTGAGAGTTTTGCTAGGAAGTAAAGCGGCGTCTAAGGTAAGAGCTTTTTCCCCATACGTCCATACTAAGTGCTAGGGCTGTGTTATTGAATAGTGGTAGCAATTCTTGTCTTTTAAAAAGAAAAATAATTAAAATGTATTTTACGGTAAAAATTAATCTTTACTAAATGTGATTATTTTTTATTATGAGCGCTTATTCTTACTTGTGCTTTATATGAAAGTTGTGTATGATAATGTGGTGTGAATGGATATGTTCAATATTATTATGCTTTATATGTTTTGTGATGTTGGAAAAGAAATGTTACATTTTTTTATGAATTAAAGAAGAAAAAGATGAAGATGTGAGTTTGTGAAATGATTGACTTTTGGTTTGTGTACTTGATGATGCACTAATACTTGTAATTGCCTTAGTGGCGGGTTAATATCATATTTCTTAGTGGTGCCTAAGTGGCGGGATTTAGTTTGCATTTCTTAGTGGTGCCTAAGTGGCGGGATTGAGTTTTCATTATCATTATCATGCATGTCATATGCATCTGTGTGGTGCCTGTGTGGCGGGAAATTGCAATTATATTCTGTGTGGATGCCTGTGTGGCGGGAATTGCAATTATATTCTGTGTGGATGCCTTAGTGGCGGGAATTATATCCGGATCATATAGTTATAAGAGCATGCATCTTGCACATCATAGCATTGCATTTGGTCTATTATACATCTATGTGTTGTGTTGATAAGTGATTAAACTGTTATATATATAAAAAAGAAATGTGTATGAACTTTACCTTAAAGCCTTAAATGTATCTTTCTTATTTCTTTTTGATTGGGAAGTTTTGATACTATCTATTTTGTGGCATTGTTCTTGTGCTTTGAGTATGAACCAATTTGGATAAGGAAATTGACCCTTACAACTAACATTTTAGGTACCAAAGAAGAGATGGTCTATGCTTTGAAGTTTTTGCTTGAAGTGCGTACGGGGGACAAATTGGGTTTTTATTTGAATTGTAATTTAGAAGTAATTTTGAAGGATATTAGTCTAAGAATTTTTAATTAAATTATGTAAATAATTTTGTATATATTTTGCTAAGAATTTATTATTGAGGAAAGAAAAATAGTAGTGTTTTTCAGAAAAAGAAAATGATTTAGGCGTAATGTCTTGGACCAAAATCCGGGGCGTTACATTATGGTATCAGAGCAATAATCCTCGGACAAATATTTTTGGGTGGGACGTTTTTGAATGACGCATGCTTTGATTGATGTGTATGTGTGGATGTTTTGATCCTTGTGTGCTTGGTTTTGATATCCTTCTCTATTCTTGTTATTTGGTGATATAAAGTTACTGGTATTCATATGTAAACTGTTGCATTGGTTTTGCAAATTTTGAATCAAGGTTAATCTTGAGATGATGTTTTTATGTGGTTTTGTGAGTGTTAGATTGTTCCTTATTTTGATGGCTATGTTTTGGTGTAGTAGGGGTACATGCCTGTTTTATTCTAGATTTGCACTGCAACAACTTTATTTAGCGCTGTCTCTAAGAAACTGTTAGGCCAATTCTTATTTTTATTTAGGTCTTGCTGTACAATGGGTTTTACCTTGGTCCCCATTCTTTTGTTTGCTTTCCCTTTTGGTTTGATATTTTCTTGGCTTTCGTTAAAAAAAAAAAATGAATGAACGGTTTCTAATAAATCTATTTCTTTTATAAAAAGAATAACTTTTATGAAATAAATAGTTTTGTGTTGTATGAAGAGAAACATACATCAAGAGAATAGTATCAACTGTACTCTAGATTATAGAAAATTTAATGCAAGTAACATATTCAAAGGTTCATCTATTTTGCTTCCTTTTTGGCCTTGTTGTGAAAGCTCTCCTAATTTTCTAGCTTGTGCTAATCTGCATTTTTCTTTCCGGAAAGTCTTTCTTTATTAATCTAAGTAGTGGTAGCCATATCATATATGCAAGACAATTAGATAACAGGATTAGTACTCACTCACTCGAATTCAGTGGTCCTATCCTTGTATTGTGATATATTCTTTTGTTCAATCATGTTGTGATGGTATGAGTATATATTTTAATGATCATAATCAGTGAATTAAAAATGATTTAAATGATGATATATTAGCTTATAAATGATTTTTATAGGATTGGCTTCAGGCGCGGAGCCACTCACATGGTTGTGGGGGCTCCTGCCTGCACAAATTTTGCTATTTTTTTTTTCATATACATATACATATACTGATATTAACACCCCACCCACAATTGTTTTAGTAATTTCAAATATATCAAACACTTTCAACCCAACTTCCCAAGCCCAAGGCCCAATTGGCTAACAAAAATCTGCTTCACCAAACAGCACAAAACAGCCGCCCCATCAGTTCACAAAATCACAGCAAGCTTCTTTCTTTCATTCTATGTCACAAGGCACAAACAAATTCCCTCTCTGTTTCAACAACATCAAAAATTCAACCACATCCACATCCTTCTTACAAAATAAAACTTCCTCTTCCTTGTTTCTTGGTCTCTAATCTTCTTTTTTTTTTTTTTCTCTCTTCCTCCATTGGTGGTGATCTAAGAGGTACACTATCTTCCTTATTTTTATGATTTTAAACTTATTTGTTTTATTAGTTTATTATTGTAATGAGAGTTAACATCTATTATTACCTTGTTGATATTGAATTTATGTTGATTGTGTAAACTTTATTGTTAGGGTTTGATAAGTGATTATTTGAAATTATTCAACAATCTTAAACTTTACTGTTATTTTATTGTTTTAAGTGTTTGTGTTGATGATTTTATGTTCTTTTTATGATTGATTTCCTATGATTTTTATGTACTCATGAGTAGTGTTTATAGGGTAGTTATAACTTCTAAAAAAAAGTAGTGTTTTTAGAATTATAAATTGATTCTACTCTGATGAATAAACTTGTAATTTGCAGCAGTAAACATTCAATGAAGAGATTTTACAAACCAATTTCAGAATCAGGACAATCATCAACTCCAAAATAGGTGTTTATTTGCCTTTTGCTGCAGTGCTGTTGTGTTTTCCTGCTAAATATTCCAGCGGCCTATTATAGGTGTTTATTTGTGTTTTCTGTTCTTAGTTTTTTGACACTTTGTTGTTAATATATATATTCCTGCTATGTAAAAAAAAAATAGTGCCTCCACTAGTTGAAATTCCTGGCTCCGCCCCTGATTGGCTTATCAATTTTTCTTTGTGTTGATGTTCTCATTATTATAATTAGTATTGTTGTTGTTTGTCACTAAAAGTCATCTTATATGAAATTGTGTTTTTGTTGTTTGTCACTAAAACCATTTTAGTGTGTATTTATGTTTTCTGGTGTCTGTCACTAAATGTATTGTCTGTTTTTGTGGCTTCTGCTTTCTACAAAACTGGTGTTGCTGAAAAAAAAAAATTAATTAATGTATTTATTATGTTAAATTGGTTGGATTAGTTGGAATAAAAAAAAATTGATTATGTGTAAATGTATGTCTTGAAAGGATATCATTTTGACTGTGGTTGAAAGGAAAGAGCTGAAAAACTAAAAACTGATTTGATTGTGTAACTTGTGTGTTCTATTGAGAAAATGATAATAATAAAATGTGTATCTTGTGTGTTGCATGCATACAACCTGTTGTTAAGTTGGTTGATTCTTTTATTGTTAGTGGCTTTGTGGTTGAAATTTTTAGTAAAACATTGCTAGTTGTAAGTTAGATGTTACTTTTGGAAGCTCCTAGAGCTAAGATTAAATTGTAAATATCTTTTCCGACTCAAATAAAATTGTAGGACTTAGATGACTCTTCTCTCATCTTCAAGAGATGGTGTGTGTTTGTTCCACCACTACTCAAACCTTGTCTCAAAGTTTCTCTTGTCAAATAGTGTATGTTTTAGGTACAAGTTTGCGAAAATCTTGACCTTAGTTGTTATATGTCTTCTTAGTTCTGGATGAGAGTAAACCAAGAGTGTTGAAGACTAGCGGAAATTCGGCGAACTTTGAGTGCAAGTTGTAGAGAATAGTATGATTGTTGGGGTAGGATAGTATGTTCCACCATTAGGATTGTTGACTAACCGGTTAATATCAAAGTGCGCAACGGAAGCTTTGGTGTTTTATTTTAATCGACATTGTTTGTTTTAATCAATTCTTCAATTTTCTTATTTGTCGTTATCTTTGTGAAAGACTACTTTTACACTAGATTTTTCATCTTTTGAAAATTATTTAAAAATATTTTGGACGAAATTATTATTATTACTATTTTTAGTTGACGAATAGTTTTACAATAGATTTTTGTTATATATATCATAATCTTTTATTATTATCTAGTTTCGAGGACGAAACTATTTTTAGGTGGGTGGAATGTAAGACCCTGTAATTTTCTTTTAACATATACATATATATTTTGTTCTATTTATGTTCAAGAAAATTTTATTTTCATGACTTTATCTTGGGAAACTCTAATTTTGGCATTTTTCTGACTATTTAGTTTCGAGGACGAAACTATTTTAAGGGGGTAATAATGTAACATCCCAAAATTTGTAAAGATTATTTTATATTAATTATTTGATAATTTTATATGATGAGTTATTTGTCATTATAAATATTTAATTAAAAGAAAAATTTGCTACCCACGTTTTTCTAAAGCCAGGTTGAAATTATGGTTAGTTAACACTCAGAGTTATTCTGATTCATTTGTTCCTATCTATTAGGTCATAACTTTGATTAATTAGAGTAGTTAGTGGCATTTACGGTTACCCCATAACCCACCCACGTTTAAGATTTGATGGAGTGGAGGCAAAGTTCTACTAATTAGCTATTTCATTCTATCACATGTAAAATCTCTTAGTTGTTTATTTCTCGGACTCTCAAAACGGTGCCCTTGCCAGTCTCTCACCAACATGTGTACGATACACTGCCTCTCTTATATCTATCACACACCATTCCCTATCACAATGTTCTCTGATTATTTTCCATAGCCTTTGACAGTTACTCACATTGATTTCATTCTCTCAATTTCATTAAACCTTCTGTGCTTGGTCCAACGTAACCATACCTTTAGTTTTCTTATGAATAAATCCATTAACCCAACTAACCCATTTGGTTGCATGTCTCTTCCCACATCGGCCTTGAATTCAAATACCATTCACATATATTATTCAGCCACACGAGTATATTAGTATGTTACAGTTTTAATAACCTTATCATATTCGACTCTTGTCTCATGAAATTGCAACCCAACACTTATACTTCTCTCCCTCTATGCCTTTGGATATTTTCTGCAATGGCCATACAATTTTATTGGTATTATATAGTATATCCTTGATATTTTTTCTGAACCATATAGTCTCCATCACTTTAAAATTCCCTTGCCACGCTAGTAGCAAATCTTACACTCTCATGACTGCAAACCTTATGTAGAAAGACATAGGAAATATACCCTAGCAACCTCCTTGTCACGTTTATTAGAATGAGGGCACATGGTTCTCTATTATCAACGGTCAGATCGTCAAAATAATGTCGGGAGCGAGGGAAATTGTATATGCATTGCAGCAGTGAACATGTAGAATGAGCTTAGCGTATCAAAAGATCAATGTCTTTTGAGAGTTTTGCTAGGAAGTAAAGCGGCGTCTAAGGTAAGAGCTTTTTCCCCATACGTCCATACTAAGTGCTAGGGCTGTGTTATTGAATAGTGGTAGCAATTCTTGTCTTTTAAAAAGAAAAATAATTAAAATGTATTTTACGGTAAAAATTAATCTTTACTAAATGTGATTATTTTTTATTATGAGCGCTTATTCTTACTTGTGCTTTATATGAAAGTTGTGTATGATAATGTGGTGTGAATGGATATGTTCAATATTATTATGCTTTATATGTTTTGTGATGTTGGAAAAGAAATGTTACATTTTTTTATGAATTAAAGAAGAAAAAGATGAAGATGTGAGTTTGTGAAATGATTGACTTTTGGTTTGTGTACTTGATGATGCACTAATACTTGTAATTGCCTTAGTGGCGGGTTAATATCATATTTCTTAGTGGTGCCTAAGTGGCGGGATTTAGTTTGCATTTCTTAGTGGTGCCTAAGTGGCGGGATTGAGTTTTCATTATCATTATCATGCATGTCATATGCATCTGTGTGGTGCCTGTGTGGCGGGAAATTGCAATTATATTCTGTGTGGATGCCTGTGTGGCGGGAATTGCAATTATATTCTGTGTGGATGCCTTAGTGGCGGGAATTATATCCGGATCATATAGTTATAAGAGCATGCATCTTGCACATCATAGCATTGCATTTGGTCTATTATACATCTATGTGTTGTGTTGATAAGTGATTAAACTGTTATATATATAAAAAAGAAATGTGTATGAACTTTACCTTAAAGCCTTAAATGTATCTTTCTTATTTCTTTTTGATTGGGAAGTTTTGATACTATCTATTTTGTGGCATTGTTCTTGTGCTTTGAGTATGAACCAATTTGGATAAGGAAATTGACCCTTACAACTAACATTTTAGGTACCAAAGAAGAGATGGTCTATGCTTTGAAGTTTTTGCTTGAAGTGCGTACGGGGGACAAATTGGGTTTTTATTTGAATTGTAATTTAGAAGTAATTTTGAAGGATATTAGTCTAAGAATTTTTAATTAAATTATGTAAATAATTTTGTATATATTTTGCTAAGAATTTATTATTGAGGAAAGAAAAATAGTAGTGTTTTTCAGAAAAAGAAAATGATTTAGGCGTAATGTCTTGGACCAAAATCCGGGGCGTTACATTATGGTATCAGAGCAATAATCCTCGGACAAATATTTTTGGGTGGGACGTTTTTGAATGACGCATGCTTTGATTGATGTGTATGTGTGGATGTTTTGATCCTTGTGTGCTTGGTTTTGATATCCTTCTCTATTCTTGTTATTTGGTGATATAAAGTTACTGGTATTCATATGTAAACTGTTGCATTGGTTTTGCAAATTTTGAATCAAGGTTAATCTTGAGATGATGTTTTTATGTGGTTTTGTGAGTGTTAGATTGTTCCTTATTTTGATGGCTATGTTTTGGTGTAGTAGGGGTACATGCCTGTTTTATTCTAGATTTGCACTGCAACAACTTTATTTAGCGCTGTCTCTAAGAAACTGTTAGGCCAATTCTTATTTTTATTTAGGTCTTGCTGTACAATGGGTTTTACCTTGGTCCCCATTCTTTTGTTTGCTTTCCCTTTTGGTTTGATATTTTCTTGGCTTTCGTTAAAAAAAAAAAATGAATGAACGGTTTCTAATAAATCTATTTCTTTTATAAAAAGAATAACTTTTATGAAATAAATAGTTTTGTGTTGTATGAAGAGAAACATACATCAAGAGAATAGTATCAACTGTACTCTAGATTATAGAAAATTTAATGCAAGTAACATATTCAAAGGTTCATCTATTTTGCTTCCTTTTTGGCCTTGTTGTGAAAGCTCTCCTAATTTTCTAGCTTGTGCTAATCTGCATTTTTCTTTCCGGAAAGTCTTTCTTTATTAATCTAAGTAGTGGTAGCCATATCATATATGCAAGACAATTAGATAACAGGATTAGTACTCACTCACTCGAATTCAGTGGTCCTATCCTTGTATTGTGATATATTCTTTTGTTCAATCATGTTGTGATGGTATGAGTATATATTTTAATGATCATAATCAGTGAATTAAAAATGATTTAAATGATGATATATTAGCTTATAAATGATTTTTATAGGATTGGCTTCAGGCGCGGAGCCACTCACATGGTTGTGGGGGCTCCTGCCTGCACAAATTTTGCTATTTTTTTTTTCATATACATATACATATACTGATATTAACACCCCACCCACAATTGTTTTAGTAATTTCAAATATATCAAACACTTTCAACCCAACTTCCCAAGCCCAAGGCCCAATTGGCTAACAAAAATCTGCTTCACCAAACAGCACAAAACAGCCGCCCCATCAGTTCACAAAATCACAGCAAGCTTCTTTCTTTCATTCTATGTCACAAGGCACAAACAAATTCCCTCTCTGTTTCAACAACATCAAAAATTCAACCACATCCACATCCTTCTTACAAAATAAAACTTCCTCTTCCTTGTTTCTTGGTCTCTAATCTTCTTTTTTTTTTTTTTCTCTCTTCCTCCATTGGTGGTGATCTAAGAGGTACACTATCTTCCTTATTTTTATGATTTTAAACTTATTTGTTTTATTAGTTTATTATTGTAATGAGAGTTAACATCTATTATTACCTTGTTGATATTGAATTTATGTTGATTGTGTAAACTTTATTGTTAGGGTTTGATAAGTGATTATTTGAAATTATTCAACAATCTTAAACTTTACTGTTATTTTATTGTTTTAAGTGTTTGTGTTGATGATTTTATGTTCTTTTTATGATTGATTTCCTATGATTTTTATGTACTCATGAGTAGTGTTTATAGGGTAGTTATAACTTCTAAAAAAAAGTAGTGTTTTTAGAATTATAAATTGATTCTACTCTGATGAATAAACTTGTAATTTGCAGCAGTAAACATTCAATGAAGAGATTTTACAAACCAATTTCAGAATCAGGACAATCATCAACTCCAAAATAGGTGTTTATTTGCCTTTTGCTGCAGTGCTGTTGTGTTTTCCTGCTAAATATTCCAGCGGCCTATTATAGGTGTTTATTTGTGTTTTCTGTTCTTAGTTTTTTGACACTTTGTTGTTAATATATATATTCCTGCTATGTAAAAAAAAAATAGTGCCTCCACTAGTTGAAATTCCTGGCTCCGCCCCTGATTGGCTTATCAATTTTTCTTTGTGTTGATGTTCTCATTATTATAATTAGTATTGTTGTTGTTTGTCACTAAAAGTCATCTTATATGAAATTGTGTTTTTGTTGTTTGTCACTAAAACCATTTTAGTGTGTATTTATGTTTTCTGGTGTCTGTCACTAAATGTATTGTCTGTTTTTGTGGCTTCTGCTTTCTACAAAACTGGTGTTGCTGAAAAAAAAAAATTAATTAATGTATTTATTATGTTAAATTGGTTGGATTAGTTGGAATAAAAAAAAATTGATTATGTGTAAATGTATGTCTTGAAAGGATATCATTTTGACTGTGGTTGAAAGGAAAGAGCTGAAAAACTAAAAACTGATTTGATTGTGTAACTTGTGTGTTCTATTGAGAAAATGATAATAATAAAATGTGTATCTTGTGTGTTGCATGCATACAACCTGTTGTTAAGTTGGTTGATTCTTTTATTGTTAGTGGCTTTGTGGTTGAAATTTTTAGTAAAACATTGCTAGTTGTAAGTTAGATGTTACTTTTGGAAGCTCCTAGAGCTAAGATTAAATTGTAAATATCTTTTCCGACTCAAATAAAATTGTAGGACTTAGATGACTCTTCTCTCATCTTCAAGAGATGGTGTGTGTTTGTTCCACCACTACTCAAACCTTGTCTCAAAGTTTCTCTTGTCAAATAGTGTATGTTTTAGGTACAAGTTTGCGAAAATCTTGACCTTAGTTGTTATATGTCTTCTTAGTTCTGGATGAGAGTAAACCAAGAGTGTTGAAGACTAGCGGAAATTCGGCGAACTTTGAGTGCAAGTTGTAGAGAATAGTATGATTGTTGGGGTAGGATAGTATGTTCCACCATTAGGATTGTTGACTAACCGGTTAATATCAAAGTGCGCAACGGAAGCTTTGGTGTTTTATTTTAATCGACATTGTTTGTTTTAATCAATTCTTCAATTTTCTTATTTGTCGTTATCTTTGTGAAAGACTACTTTTACACTAGATTTTTCATCTTTTGAAAATTATTTAAAAATATTTTGGACGAAATTATTATTATTACTATTTTTAGTTGACGAATAGTTTTACAATAGATTTTTGTTATATATATCATAATCTTTTATTATTATCTAGTTTCGAGGACGAAACTATTTTTAGGTGGGTGGAATGTAAGACCCTGTAATTTTCTTTTAACATATACATATATATTTTGTTCTATTTATGTTCAAGAAAATTTTATTTTCATGACTTTATCTTGGGAAACTCTAATTTTGGCATTTTTCTGACTATTTAGTTTCGAGGACGAAACTATTTTAAGGGGGTAATAATGTAACATCCCAAAATTTGTAAAGATTATTTTATATTAATTATTTGATAATTTTATATGATGAGTTATTTGTCATTATAAATATTTAATTAAAAGAAAAATTTGCTACCCACGTTTTTCTAAAGCCAGGTTGAAATTATGGTTAGTTAACACTCAGAGTTATTCTGATTCATTTGTTCCTATCTATTAGGTCATAACTTTGATTAATTAGAGTAGTTAGTGGCATTTACGGTTACCCCATAACCCACCCACGTTTAAGATTTGATGGAGTGGAGGCAAAGTTCTACTAATTAGCTATTTCATTCTATCACATGTAAAATCTCTTAGTTGTTTATTTCTCGGACTCTCAAAACGGTGCCCTTGCCAGTCTCTCACCAACATGTGTACGATACACTGCCTCTCTTATATCTATCACACACCATTCCCTATCACAATGTTCTCTGATTATTTTCCATAGCCTTTGACAGTTACTCACATTGATTTCATTCTCTCAATTTCATTAAACCTTCTGTGCTTGGTCCAACGTAACCATACCTTTAGTTTTCTTATGAATAAATCCATTAACCCAACTAACCCATTTGGTTGCATGTCTCTTCCCACATCGGCCTTGAATTCAAATACCATTCACATATATTATTCAGCCACACGAGTATATTAGTATGTTACAGTTTTAATAACCTTATCATATTCGACTCTTGTCTCATGAAATTGCAACCCAACACTTATACTTCTCTCCCTCTATGCCTTTGGATATTTTCTGCAATGGCCATACAATTTTATTGGTATTATATAGTATATCCTTGATATTTTTTCTGAACCATATAGTCTCCATCACTTTAAAATTCCCTTGCCACGCTAGTAGCAAATCTTACACTCTCATGACTGCAAACCTTATGTAGAAAGACATAGGAAATATACCCTAGCAACCTCCTTGTCACGTTTATTAGAATGAGGGCACATGGTTCTCTATTATCAACGGTCAGATCGTCAAAATAATGTCGGGAGCGAGGGAAATTGTATATGCATTGCAGCAGTGAACATGTAGAATGAGCTTAGCGTATCAAAAGATCAATGTCTTTTGAGAGTTTTGCTAGGAAGTAAAGCGGCGTCTAAGGTAAGAGCTTTTTCCCCATACGTCCATACTAAGTGCTAGGGCTGTGTTATTGAATAGTGGTAGCAATTCTTGTCTTTTAAAAAGAAAAATAATTAAAATGTATTTTACGGTAAAAATTAATCTTTACTAAATGTGATTATTTTTTATTATGAGCGCTTATTCTTACTTGTGCTTTATATGAAAGTTGTGTATGATAATGTGGTGTGAATGGATATGTTCAATATTATTATGCTTTATATGTTTTGTGATGTTGGAAAAGAAATGTTACATTTTTTTATGAATTAAAGAAGAAAAAGATGAAGATGTGAGTTTGTGAAATGATTGACTTTTGGTTTGTGTACTTGATGATGCACTAATACTTGTAATTGCCTTAGTGGCGGGTTAATATCATATTTCTTAGTGGTGCCTAAGTGGCGGGATTTAGTTTGCATTTCTTAGTGGTGCCTAAGTGGCGGGATTGAGTTTTCATTATCATTATCATGCATGTCATATGCATCTGTGTGGTGCCTGTGTGGCGGGAAATTGCAATTATATTCTGTGTGGATGCCTGTGTGGCGGGAATTGCAATTATATTCTGTGTGGATGCCTTAGTGGCGGGAATTATATCCGGATCATATAGTTATAAGAGCATGCATCTTGCACATCATAGCATTGCATTTGGTCTATTATACATCTATGTGTTGTGTTGATAAGTGATTAAACTGTTATATATATAAAAAAGAAATGTGTATGAACTTTACCTTAAAGCCTTAAATGTATCTTTCTTATTTCTTTTTGATTGGGAAGTTTTGATACTATCTATTTTGTGGCATTGTTCTTGTGCTTTGAGTATGAACCAATTTGGATAAGGAAATTGACCCTTACAACTAACATTTTAGGTACCAAAGAAGAGATGGTCTATGCTTTGAAGTTTTTGCTTGAAGTGCGTACGGGGGACAAATTGGGTTTTTATTTGAATTGTAATTTAGAAGTAATTTTGAAGGATATTAGTCTAAGAATTTTTAATTAAATTATGTAAATAATTTTGTATATATTTTGCTAAGAATTTATTATTGAGGAAAGAAAAATAGTAGTCTTTTTCAGAAAAAGAAAATGATTTAGGCGTAATGTCTTGGACCAAAATTCGGGGCGTTACAAAAACTGTAACAAACACAAATGTTCATGTTTTTCCTTTATCATTTCGCTAGTATTTATAGTGTAATTGCACTTTTGATTTCCATATTTTCAAAAAATAAAGTTTTATTGTATAAAATAAATTAAAGTTTTGATTTCTCAATTTTAAAAAATTAATGATTTGTGGTTGTGGCAAAGAAAGAAAGACACCCTCTAAAAATCCATTGAAAATGAGAGAAAAAAAAAAGAGTAAAAGATAATAAATAAAATTGAAACTAAAACAGAAAAGATCACAGACAAAAACAAGTACTATAATGCATAGTTTTAAAAATCGGACCGGTCATCGACTCGGTAAGGTTGTTGGGTCACTGGGTCAATGGTCGAACCATTGAGTCGCTGGTCAAACCGCATGATTGAACCGGATTAAATCGGATGGGTCGGTCATATAACTCGATCTCTCTAAACAATTATTTATTTTAAAATTATTACTAAAATATATGTTTCTAGTTAAGTATAATGAAAACAATAGACAAAAAAGTGTAATGAAAATATAATTTCTAAAATAATGAATATGTTTTTTAATTATTTTGGGTGGAATATGTTTATTTATGTATATAATAAAATATTAAACTCATGCTAATAAATAAATTCTCCTGCGTCAAAACCAACTCATAAACACATTTACAAATGTAAAATATAATGAATATGTTTTTTAATTATTTTGGGTGGAATATGTTTATTTATGTATATCATAAAATATTAAACTCATGCTAATAAATAAATTCTCCTGCGTCAAAACCAACTCATAAACACATTTACAAATGTAAAATAAAAAGTCAATTAACAATCTTTCAAAAAAAAAGAGAGAAAAAGTTACTAGCAAAACTAGAAGTTACTATGTAACCTTTTTTTTTTGAAAGAAGTTACTATGTAACCTAAAATGTAAAAAAAACTAGAAGTTAACGGCTGAAAAGTAAACCCGGCTCATATAGCCCAACCCACTAACAAAACTAGAAGTCACAACCAGGTTTACCAGTTTGTTAACAGCCGCCCCCAAACTTTCAAGATTCGTCTGTCTTCAAACTATAACTTTCAACTTCTGTATCTTTTCCATGAACATTGCATGCACCTGCCATTATATTCTCATATTTTTCATCTATATTTCTCTTATTTTCCTCTATTCTCTATCTATTTGCATCTAAAATCTGAAAACGGATCAGTGAATGTTGGTATGTTGCGTGCAAGAAGAAGATGAAACAACTCAGATGGTGTTTTGATAGATGACCCGGCCGAGTCTCTTTTACGACCGGTTCACCGGTTTTCTGAAAAACCGGCTGGTTTTGACAGTTTCCACCGGTCTAACTGCATACCCGATCCGATAAAAGACTCGAACCGGTCACAAAGCGGCCGCCGGAAAACAACTCTCTCATGTAAACGTTAATGGCTGTGAAATGCTTACTCCGCAGAAGACTTCACTTCCACCAACAAACTTTCTTCAGGTTCTATTCTCCATCTTCTTCTGCATTAATGTTACAACCTGCACCTGAAACTCCAATTTTCAACACTCCACTTCCCAAAACCACCACAAAACTCCCTCGTTTAGTTTCCAAAGTCTTCAAAACCTTAAATTGGGGTGTTGCAAGAGAAATTAAATTCAAGGGTTGTGTTCATACTCATGGTTTTGAAAATTCAATCAATTCCTTTAGTATCATTATTCACACTTATGCTTTAGCTGGTATGTCTTGGGAAGTTTTTATTTTGCTTCGAGATATTGTTACATTTTATAAGGAAGAGAATCGCGACGCTGGTGAATTGGTTTCGGTTTTGCTTGATGTGGAAAAGTCTAATGTTGTGTTTGATATGCTTATCAAAGTGTTTGCTTCGAATGCTATGCTTGACCATGCTTATTATGTTCTTATTCGTGCTAAGGATGCTGAGATTGAGCTGAATATAATGTCGTGTAATTTTTTGTTGAAGTGTTCGGTTGATGATAATAGAGTGGATGATGTGAGATTTTTGTTTGAGGTTTTGATAAATTTTGGTCCGAGGCCGAATATTCATACATATACAATCATGATGAATTTTTTTTGTAGAGGTGTTGGGTGTAGTGTTGATATTAGCCGTGCGTCTGAGATTTTAGGGAGGATTTTTAGGAGTGGAGAAACCCCGAATGTTGTTACATATAGTACTTATATTAAGGGACTTTGTAAAGTTGATTCACTTGAGGTTGCATCACTTAGGGTTGCGTGGAGGTTAATTCAAAACTTGTGCCGTAAAAACCAGCCTCTCAATAACCATTGTTTTAATGCTGTCATATATGGATTGTGTCAAAGAGGTATAGTAGATGAAGCTTCAGAAGTTCTTAAAGAAATGAAGAACTCTGGAATATTGCCCGATGTTTATAGTTATAGCATTTTAATCGATGGATTTTGCAGGAAAGGTAGAGTAGACAAAGCTTCAGAAGTTTTTAAAGAAATGAGGAACTCTGGAATATTGCCCAATGTTTATAATTATAGCATTTTAATAGATGGATTTTGCAGGAAAGGTGATATGGATTCAGCCATAAAGATTTGGGAAGAGATGACTAGCAATAATTTTTCTCCTTCTGCTTTTAATTATTGCAGTTTAATTAAGGGGTTCTACAAATCGAAACAATTCGCTAACGCATTGAAAGAATTTTGGGTTATGCAAGAACATGGCATGTGGCCAGATACAATCGCTTGCAATCACATTCTTAGTATTTACTGCAGGAAGCGCGATTTCAATAAAGCCTTGGCATTGTTGGAGAAATTTCAAGAAAATGGAGTTTACTTCAACTCATATTCATATAATGAATTCATCCACAGGATTTGCAGAGAAAGTGTTCCAGAAAAGGCACTGCAGCTTTTGCCAGTAATGCTGAAAAGTAATGTACTTCCCGGAGTTGTTAATTATAGTACTCTTATATCATGCTTTGCCAAAAAGTCAAACTTTGAAAAGGCTTGGATGTTATTCACAAAAATGACAAAAGTAGGAATCACTTTCAATGTCAAAACGTATACAATTCTTATTAACCTATTCATCCGTAATTGCGAAATGCCTACGGCATATAAATTATTTGAGGTAATGAAAAAAAGGGATGTATATCCAGATCAGATAGCGTATACAAGTCTAGTTGCTGGTTTTTGTAATACTGGAGAAATGACTAGGGCACGTGCGTTAGAAAATGAAATGTTGCGAGAAGGCTATTCACCAAATGTAGTTACTTATACTTGTTTCATTAATGTATATTTGAAGTTAAACAAGAACGATGAGGCTCGTAATGTGTATGAGGAAATGAAAGAAAGAGGTGTATATCCAGATCAGATCTTGTATACAATGCTAATTGCTGCCTTTTGTAATACTGGAGAGATGAATAGAGCGGAGGTGTTATTTGATGAAATGAAGCGGGAAGGCCGCTGTACACCAAATGTATTTATTTATACTTGTTTGATTAATTTATATATAAAGTTAAACAAAAGAGATCAGGCTGAGAAGTTGTGTGAGGAAATGAGGGCAAAGGGTTTGTCCAGAGTATGTAGCTCAGAAGTTGTATGAGGAAATGAGGGTGTGTCTGAAAGCTGGTGCAATTCATGGAGTTAGGTAGCTCTGTCAAGGCTTCCATTATATCGAGCCAGTATGTGTTTTGACATAATATCTTTCTTTTTGTGTGTTCTATTTCTCTATTATTATATAACCTGTTATTCAACTTGCTAATAAATTGATAATCCAATTTAAACTTTTGATCGTAGATTCATTATAAAACCTGTGTATTTTGATCTTTATCACTTCCGGGAAAGCTCGCAGATTGTTCATCGTCAAGTCCTATACTTCTGTTCTGCGGAAATTAGTTTGCGTCATAGAGAGACATTCCTTTGAACTAAAATTGTGTGACATTTTTTGACTTAGATCAACGAGAGAAAAAATGATTCCTATTAATTCCCAGTAGCTTTCTATGATCAAAGAATGGCCAAATTACTATGTTTAGCTTTCTATGATCCTAATGTCATCTCTGTAGTATAGTTTTCCTTGGTCTCTCTTTACCTTTGACTTGGCTATCCTTCATCTGGTCTATACACTTATAAAATATGCATTATATTTACGGTTACTTCACACATGTTGATGTGTAGAGCTTAGAGTTGTGTTCCGGCATAGTTGATTCATGTCAAATTAGCTGAGATACTACTAGCATAACCTTTTTATTGAGACCCTCTGTCTTAAAATTTAATTGATTCATGCCAAATTAGTTGAGTGATCCTTTTGAGTTAATCTTTTGATGAATAGGATCGTGTTTTCAATCGAAAATTCATTGTTCTTTATCCCCATGTTGCAGAAATTTTATAGTTGAAGTGGAAGCTTGGAGGAAGGGCTAAGCAAGGCCGTGACAGGCGCTTCCAGGTAAAGTACACATTACTACCTGACAGGTGCGGGCACACACACACACACACACACACACACACACACATTCATGAGTTTTATACTTGCCCCTTCATGCAAGAGAGTTGTGTGTTTACATGCTATGTTTGAAAATTCATTTTTTCATTGGAAGAATAAGAGTGGTTTAGACGTCTTGGTCATAGAGGCCGTGACGTCAAATCATGAACAACTGTCTTAAAAGCTTAATCTGTTTGGTAAAAACACCTGTATGCTTTTGATACTATATCTGTAACATGGAACAACCTTTTAGGCTTGAAGTTTTACACTTAGTGTAAACAAAGCACAATCTCACTAGACTTTGTGCTGATACTGAACCTTTTAATTAAATAGGTTCTAAGGACTGAACTCCCAACTAACAACCACTTGTCGATGAGGCTTTGATATCATATCAAGGGATAATATATAGCCCTGGAAGTTTAAACTCTTGGGTTAAAGACAATACTGGATTTATTATGTTTGAAACAGTAACTGTTTTTTTACTGGATTAAACTTGTTGACTAATTTATGTGCTAAAGTGTCACTTGGAAGAAGCAAAGATACGCAAAAATATGAGTCATGCTTTAAAAAATTGCCATTTGAGTATTTGACTACATTTTGAAAGGAAAATAACTAAAGTTGAGTCATCCCTTACAAAAATACTTTATTTAGCATGGAAATAATGTTTGTTTGCCGAACCCTTCTTGTATGATATGTCCCGTGTTACCATATGTGGACGTTAATAACTACCTTCACATAACGTTGATGATACGGTGGAGGGGTATTTTGAATTATGAGGACATTTTTTTCTCTGAAAAAATATTAAATTAAACTTGAGTAATTTTGTTAATATTTGTTAAAGCCATTTATCTCCTTTAGATTGTAAAACAATTTGAACAAAGGTTATGTTTGATGTGATGACTGGAAATTTAGAATTATTTTGTGACTGAAGTTATCACGTTCGGTTTTGGATTTCATTTTCCCGACATTTTCGTCATTCTGTATTCTAATACCCATTTTTCTAATTATATTATCTGATTACTTGTATTATTTGTTAACTGGTGTGTCGAGCAGTTAATTTGCTATATTGGTGGTTCATTACATCAACCAAAAAATATATTTGTGAGTTGTGTTAGTCATGTATTTATCACACCATATTTTTTGCAGGTCATTCTCCCATTGAGGGGGGAAGGTTCTGAATATTGAAAGAAGGAATGAAGCAGCGTTGTACAAAAATGAAGAGATCCAAAATTTAATTCTTGGTCTTGGATTTGGAGTGAAGGTTAAAATCACATTCATGTTTCACTAACTTGCTATTTGATGGAGTTAAAAGAAAATAGGAAGGTCTGATACTTCATCCTCATTTTTTTTGCTTGCCATGTGTGTCACAGAATAGGAAGGTCAAATACTTCATTTCCAGTGTGGTGATCCAAGGAAAACATATTGGATTTGGTCGTAAAGAGAGTCAAACACGGTGAGTAAAATAGATGCCCATGGCACTGTCAACAATTGATACTTCAAAGTTCAAACGGCATATTTCCTGCTAAGATTAGCATTACTTTTTGAGAGTATTGTTCCATGAACTATTTTACTTAAAGATATTTTCTATCGTCGTTCCCTTTTTAATTTGATGTTCATTGTCATATTATGATGTAGCAGACAATATCTTCACGATAAGTCATGGTGGTGAATTCATTTTCTATGAAAATGCCAAATCATCACAAAGTGATTGAATGCAAGATATAGTCGCTGCAAAAATGAGGTGAGTCTCTAATCCCTGTTCATATTTATAAACATTAGGATTACTAATGTAATTGGCACATAGAAGTTAGATGTTCGAGTCATAATGAGATGGTGAAATAATGTCATCAAGTCACGGAAATACATAATTATTATGGGTGCTCTTTAAAACAAGGTTAATGTTCAGGTTACTTGAAAACTAATAATGACTGATGTGTTGTACGAGCTCTTGCTCTTGCACTATTGGATAAAAGCTAGCCTAATCCGCTTTGTTTTTCTTTTTTATGAGTCTTGTGTACTTGATGTGAAGAGGCATTTTACATTTGATGATTGTTATAAGAAACAATTTAGGATATTCAAATATCGTTGAAGTAGAACCAAAGTTTGCATTTTCTTGTGCAGCAAAGCTTCAATTTTGCTAGGCAACTTTAAAACATAATTTCTGATAGATATCAATACTTTAGCTACAGTGCTATCTTAAATAATACTTTGCACAAGCACGATTGCGGCCATTATCTGCATTTGTACTCTTAGCCTGGTACTTGATTAGGAGGGTGTGCATTTGTCTTCCTTGTCCGTTAGTTATTCCTTGATGTCCATACATATATAAATTAAAACACACAAGTGACACAAATGTCCTCCTAGTCTAACTACTGTCTGAAACAATTCTCATCCTTGTAGCATATAGACTTTCCAAGACCTTGGGCCTTCGCTCGCTGGTATATTTGAAGGGGTGTGGGCATTTTTGCTCACGACACAACAGAATCTGTTGGTCTCATCTTTCCAAAACAGTAATAGATTAGAGGTTGAGTTAGATGCGTTTTTTGATGTAGTCGTCATTGGCTGATGCTCCTAGAGTTGAATCTGAATGTGTTTGCACGTTAGTCTGAGCACGATGTAAGGCTTCAAAAGAGTATTGTTTAAATTGTTTGTGCATATGGACAGTAACATGGGGTAAATGTCGCATTCAACCAGCTGCACCTGTGGGTTTAATAATTTAGTTGTGGTTGGACATTAAACGTCGGTCTCTTGTTTCGTCTACTAATATTGCCAATCCTAGCACTAATAATATTGCTATTTTCTTAGGTCAGTTGATGAAAAGAATCATACGTGGCCTGGTTTTGCCTATTCTTGTTAATATTTTGTCGAAAAATAGACCGTTCGTCATTATTTGATGTCACGACTTTTCCTTCCTTGAGTCATTTACCTTTGAGCAAATGTGCTATCACAAAAGAACTATTGAAATTCATAAGGTTTGAACCGTAACTCATTGACTATTGTTGTACTCTCTCCATCAAGTAACTGTTTTCCTGTTAATGTTTTACTTTCTTCGTCTAGTATAAATTCATATATAAATTCATATCTTTAACTTTAGCTTTATTTTTCTGTAATATTGAAAGCCTGTTTTTTCAATAAATCTAAGCATAGATGCAGAATGCTGAAGATAATTTTTGGTGAAGTGGGGTTGGATCTTATATTATCTTTGATTCTTTACAGTATTAGATTCTGATATTTTCAATATAAATTCATTAATTTAGGTTCATTGGGACGCGTCTTCATCGTTTGGTACGAACAGAATTGAATTTATTAATGTTAGAGAACTATGTGACATCACTACTTTATGCGGTGGACTTCACAAATTGACGAAGGCGGGTCCTTGCTCTCTTCAAAGGAAAGTATATTTATCTCTCAAAGGAAATATGTTCTCGATCGTCTAAGGTGACATGTAAATTGGGTTGCAAAACTACTAGAGCCCCTATAGAGAAAATTCACAAGATTTGTAGCAATGAAAAAAGCCCTCGAGCGGAGAAGTCCCGGTATGCAAAGACTTGTTGGAAAACTTGTATCTAGCTCTCACCTGGCCGAACATAGCATATGCAGTCATTGTGGTGAGCGATTCATTCATGATCCATGAGAAAGCATTTACATGCATTTGATAGAATCTTTTAAGTATTTGAAGACAAGTACAAAAAGAGGACTATTGTTCAAGAAAGATGGGAAACTTTCCATGGAGGTGTATACAGATTCTGACTACGCAGAGGGTTGATTGTGGATAGGAGATCTACTTCAGGATATTGTATGTTCCTGTGAGGAAATTTGGTGTCATGGCAGAATGTAGTTGCAAGGTATAGTGCAGAAGTAGAATTTCAAGACATGACTCAAGGAATTTGTGAGCTTTTATGGATGACAATCATACCAGATGACCTCAAGATAAAATATGAAGCTCCTTTGAAGTTATTCTGTGACAATAAGTCATCCAGTAGAGACATAGTTTAAAGGACACAATCAGTTGGCTTGAGGGGCATTAGTTTATCACGGGTGTCTTTTGAACTTGACTGTAAGCAAGTGATTGACGGTATCCGTGGTAAATTCAGGGTCAATTTCAATTTTGATGTTATTTTAAGTTTTTGTAAAGCTTCGCTTAATTGTACACAAAACTTAAGATAAATTTTATTCAGAGACAAGAAAATAATGTTGTTTATCCGTTAGTCAGAGCAACATTGTCTTACACTTGTTCCTAAATTCACGAGGATATGTCATCTTGTAGTATTATGAATACAACTATGAATGAAATGAATTAATTGTGCTTTTGTAAAATTATGAAGTGCCCCCGTGAGCACAACTCAGTTGGCAGAGACAATGCATTGTTATATGCAAGGGTGGGGGTTCAAACTCTGAATACCCTACTTATTCACTTTATAAAGTGAATTCTAGCCGGTAAACTATTTGAAAAAGAAAAATATGAAGTATGTATTATTGGTTCCATTTGCACTTCAAATTGGTTCAACATGATTTAATTAACTATAGTTTAAACAAGGTCAAGCCAATAAAGAAACTCTAGTTTAAATAGAATAGAACAAATCGACCAGCTATGATTTGAAATACAGGTGAAATATGTTAGCCTAGAAAATATTCAAGCTTGACCCTAGCTAACACACACCAAACAAAAAAAATAGCCATGACTAATACCATATGTTTTGAACTATCTATATCATATTCAATCAAATTAATATTAATTTCTTTAATTATATGATATTTATTTTGTCAAAAAAAGATTATATTTTTATTTTCTTTAACTTCTCAATGTTATTTATATATTTTTTCGATCAACATTAGATGTAATAAATATTTATAAATTATTTTAGCCAAAAATATTTTTTAATTTTGTAACATGTGTTTTATTAGTTTTTTTAATAGAAAATGTTTGTAATTAGTTGTTAGATTAATAATTTTACTCTTTCGTCTAAATTTAAACCTAAGACTTTTTCTTTCAATTTTACTCTTTATTTAACTTATTTTAATTATAATTTTTTTCAATCATTTAAGCTAAGGGTTAAGGAGCATCTTGTCTTCACATAAAACCAAAATACCTAAATAATATACTGATTTATTAACTTGTTTATAAATTATAAAAGTTGTTTGGCTACATAAATAAGAGTTTTTTTTTTTGTCGGGTAGCCTAGTGGCTAGAATTCACCTTATACCTTATAAGGTAAATAAGAGTTTTATAGAGATGCACTAACTATGTAAAATAATTTATTATTTATTTTCTATTTTACATTTACAAGCGATTGCAATGAGTTTAATTTACATTCAGTGTAACAAGTTTACTCAGTCAACACATCATAATCATTCATATGTTTGACGCCGTAAAAACTCTTTAAACTGACAATGTATATAAATTAAATCCGTGTTCAATGCCCCAATTTTATTTTTGTTCTTTCAAATCCATGAGAGTGTAAAATAAGTGTTATTCAAAATGAAGACTAATGTTATTCAAAATATCTAAAATATCTCAGATATTCTTTTGTGTGATTAACACTTGATCAAGAAACAAAAAGTAGATAGTCTGCTTAGATAAATAACAAGATATCTAAAATATCTCAGATTTATTTTGTTGTGATTATCACTTAATCAAGAAACAAAAATTAGATAGTTTATTTAGATAAATAACTTATTTGCAGCTTATAACATAAGTGTTTATCATAATAAGTGTTTGTGTAAAAATTTAAATAAATCAATGTTTTTTGCAAAAAAAGAAAAGAAGAAAAAGTTAAATTATTTTTGTATATGCTATAAGGTCTCTTTTAATAATCTATATTCATCTCTAACCCTCTCACAAAACTTTTAGTATATGCTATAAGTCATTCTAATCATACCTAAATCGGTAATTTAGCTCACTCAACTTAAAGGGCAAAATCCCTAAAAAAAAAAGTGAAAAGAAAAGGGTAGTGTCCTCCATAATCCCTCCCCCACCCCACACACAAAATCAATTAAATCCATAATATCCTGTCCCCTTTTCTCCCTTCAAATTCAATCCCCAATTTCACTTTTCAACATTTAAAAAAAAAAAAAAACTCAAAATCACACTTTTAGGGTTTTTCAATTTCTCAACATCCCTTGATCAAAAAATTTATCAACATTCAAAAACAAGAATTCTCCGAAATGGATGGAGCAAGCGGCGCAAGTGGCGGCGGAGAGGGTTCAACCACCCAGATACCGGCGCCGACACCGATGCAAAACGCGAACGCGCCGCCACCGTTTTTGAGCAAAACGTATGACATGGTGGATGATCCTTCAACGGATGCGATAGTTTCATGGAGCGCAACCAACAACAGTTTCGTTGTTTGGGACCCACCTGAATTCGCTAGGGACCTTTTGCCGAAGTTCTTCAAGCATAACAATTTCTCAAGCTTTGTGAGACAGTTGAATACTTATGTGTGTTCTCTTTCTTCTTTCTCACTCTTTTAACGGTTATTGTATTTTGTTTGATTTGAGTTTTGGATTTGAAGTGATTAGTGATTTTTTCTGTGAATTAGTAACTCTTTTGATGATGTTTTAATTTGAATTAGAATAAAGTGTTTAATTTACTTTGTGGGGTTTTGATTTGAATATTTTGATTTTTTGTTAATTTGTGGGTAAGTTTGATCTATGATTATACTGTGGATGTTTTTGAACTGTTTGTTTTGGTGAAATATAATGAGGAGTGGAAAGATGGTTTCACCCTTTGTAGCACCACCGACATCCGACATTTCTGATGGAAGGCGTGTCCGGTATCTGACACGTGTCGGTGTGACACTACACATGATTACATTCAATTAATTCACTTTTCTCAAAAAATTTACCATCGTTGATGTACCCTGTCCTTGTCTTGTTCAGTGTCAGTGCTTCATAGGTTTCACCCATTCTCACAATCATTTTTTTTTTTTTGGGATTTGTTAAGCTCTAGTCCCTCTTTATCATTTAGTGTCATGGTTTTCTTCGAGTGAAATGGTGACGGTTGAGAGTCACACATTTGATAGTGATGTGATCTGAATTGTGGTTATAAGGGGGAGACAGGACAACCTTCGCCGTACACGCTGATTTGGTGTGGTTGAATTAGGTCTAAACGAAATTGTATGAGCAGCCTCAACTGAACCGTGAAAGTAAGGAAATTTACTTTAGCCTTCAATTAAAATGAAAGAGATAGGGTGGGAATTATTGTTTTTGTTTCCTTCTTTCAAAAGAATGGATAGACTGTAAAAATCAAATTTAATATTTTACCCTCCTACATTGTCAGCAACTAGATGGAGCAGAAGAGGGAAATTTGACAAAGAAAGCTATTCTCAGGTTAATCAGTTACTTGATTATGGTTTATTGATCCATGCATTGTATATTCAATATCAAAGGCGTATATATTATAGTATGTAAGGTATAAACGTAGTGAATTATTATGAAGAGGATTTTAGGGTTCTTAGAGAATTATTTGCTATGAAGCTGGTATTGGCCCTGTATTGCGAGGGACATGTTTATGTCTTCTGCTCAGCAACTCAAACAATTTATATGAAGCGAGAGCTTTCAAAGCGAGATACAGTATGTATTCAATTTGGTGATACCTCGTTTCTTGAAAAATGTAGTTTATGATACGATAGGATGTGTATATAACAACATAGGCTTCTGTGCTTTATAATTAACTGCTTTAGGAAGATGGTATGAACTTTGCAATGATGTGGAATTGATCAGTTACTATAGCTGCATAGAATGCATGTTTTTATGTAGCATGAGGCCGTTGCATTCTTACTTTTAAGCTAGTATTTTTCTTATAATTTGAGGATAAGACTGCATTCAATACGCCAAAATGGTGGGACCCCTTCCCGGATCCTGCGTTTGCAGGAGCTTTAGTGCACCGGGCTGTCCTTTTTTAAGAGGATAATAAGAATGTAATGTAGCCACTTGCTATGAATTTATCATAATTGATTGTATCAAAACACTAGGACAGCAATAAGTTCTGTTCTGTTTTCCTTGTGAAAAGCCCAGTTGATTTTGTTATTGGCATTCGTTAAGGATTCCAATCTACTAGTTTCCTGAACACTCTTGGGTGTGGAATGAGTATTTTTTTTTTTTGTTAGTTTCTAACCTTCTCTGCAGATCAGTTTAACACAAAACTTTAGCTTTTTGTTATGGAAAATAAACTTTCTTGGATTCAACTTCTGGCAAATCCATTGATACACATAGCTTATTGATGTGAGCTGCATTACTTCATATTCCATTTATCTTTTGAACCTTAACTAAGTTGACAATAAAGAGATAGTGGTGTTGCTCAATTTATCCTCAGGCTCAGTTTCTGGACATAAGACTTTTGGGATGGCATGTCTACCTGAGTAAAATATCAGCACTCAATTTGGTTGGGTGACTGGTATACATCCTTTATGGGTTCGATAAAACATCTGCATCTCAAATTCTTCCCTCTTCAAACCTGGCCAGAATTGAGTGTGTAATACTACAGCTTTCTTGTATCCTTTAGCCATATTGTTGCACATCCTTAATTGTCTTCTCTCTTTTTAGTTTGTTTGTGTATGAGTCTTTTTGTGTTTTATATAACTCGAAAGTTGTGTTTTTTTATGGTGTGTTTGACATCCTTCCTGACTATTTTTCCTATAAAATTTCAAACAGGGTTTCAGGAAGGTTGACCCAGATCGTTGGGAATTTGCAAATGAGGGCTTTTTGAGGGGTCAAAAGCAATTGCTTAAGAGTATTAGTCGAAGAAAACCTGCCCATGGTCATACTCAACAACAGGCTCAGCAACCGCATGGACAGAGTTCATCAGTAGGGGCATGTGTAGAAGTCGGCAAATTTGGGCTTGAGGAAGAGGTTGAGAGGCTTAAAAGAGATAAGAATGTTCTCATGCAAGAGCTTGTGAGGTTGAGACAGCAGCAACAAACCACTGACGGCCAGCTGCAAACAATGGTTCAGCGCCTTCAAGGAATGGAGCAACGACAACAGCAAATGATGTCATTCCTTGCCAAAGCCGTCCAAAGCCCTGGTTTCTTTGCTCAGTTTGTGCAACAACAAAATGACAACAATAGGCGCATTACTGAAGTCAACAAAAAGCGTCGGCTCAAGCAGGATGGTATTGCTGAAACAACAGAGCAAGCTACCCCTCCTGATGGACAAATTGTTAAATATCAACCTATGATGAATGAAACAGCAAAAGCAATGCTAAGGAAGATCATGAAATGGGATACTCCGCGTGTAGAATCTTTCAATAAAAACCCTGATAATTACTTGATTGGTGATGGTACTTCACCATCCAGTGCAATGGACAGTAGTAGCTCTACAAGCTGGAACTCGGGAGTAACTCTTCAAGAGGTTCCTCCATCTTCAGTGCAGTCTACTCAAATTCCAGTGTCAACAGGGACTCAAGGACACATCCCCTCAGCAGAAAAACCTGAAATTCTATCTGTACCTCAAGCTGCAGCATCTGCAAATGTTATGAAGGATGGAACACATGCAGCATCGACTATCCCGACTTCTCAAGCAGATGTTATAATGCCTGATATACCTTCAGTACCAGAGATTGTGCCTAAAAGTATTCTTGATATACCTGAAGACAATTATATGGCTCCCGAGACAGATGATGGATTTATGGATCCGAGTTCACTTGGATCATTACCCATTGATTTGGATTGTCTTTCACCCGGTGCAGACATTGATGATTTGTTAAGCAATTCTATTTGGGATGATCTTCTGCAAACTCCAATTCCAGAGGATTTTGAGGCCAACATTGACGAAATATCCAGAGGGAATGAGGTGCAGCCAACAGAAAATGGCTGGGACAATAATACTCAGCCCCTGGATCAACTAACAGAGCAGATGGGTCTTCTTTCTTCTGATGCCAAAAGAATTTAATCATCTATGAAATTTGTATTGACCTTTCATACTGTCCAAGGTAATCCCTGACCCAAAAAATACACAAGTGATGATGTCTATAATATACTTACACCTCCATTTGCTCACCAAGAAGCTTTTCGTTTGGTATTTGTGTGCTTAATTTGTGCATATACTCTCACTTAAATCTAATTTTCTTTTTCTGTGGCATTGATAAGTTCTTTCACTTCATGTTGAAAACAAGTTATGAACTTTTTGGCCTAGTCATTTAATCCTTGTTGAGTGTTCATTAGTTACCTGATCTGTTCTTCCAATGTTATAGGAAATCTTTGGAGTTGAACATATGTGAAATATATAGTGCAGTTTTGTCCCCAACTTGATGTTTCCTTGGTGATGGGAAAAATGGGAAAAACGAAGATATTTGTAATGATCACCCAAAGTGTCTGACAAGTGCACGTTGGTTCTTGCTTTGAAGATTTACACAAGGACAGGAACATTGGATGCAGTTGTTGCTTTGAACATTACTCTGTTTAGTTGCTGGCTGTTTCTTCTTATGTAACTGATTTGTGGTGTTTCAATTGGTGAAAAAGAATGAGATAAAAGAGAATGGAATTGAATGCCACTAGATGGAATGGTACCTAGTGATACTTATTTCACCCCCACTATTTTTGTTTTTGAAAAATTAAATCAAATTTGGGAGTATGAAATGGAACCAAATTATTGTTTTCTAATTGTCATACCATTTTGATCACATTTATATGTTTAGTTGGTATCCAATGTCTGTCTAAAACAGGTATACACAGACATACATCCATACACATGTCACGTGGATATTTTGTGGAGAGTTTTTGGAACTAATTAATATTAAAAAGCGACGGTATGGTTAAAGACATGATTGGATGCATATGCCTATTTTTTTTACACATCAATATAAATTAAATCTGTTCTCATTCTTGCCCTTTGCATTCCATGAGACGAATTGCTTCGAATTTAACATTATCTCCACCGTTAATGAGAACAAACAAACAAAATAACAACTATGAAAACAATCCTTAAAATAAACAATTATGAAAACAATTGTAAAAAAAAAAAAATTAAACCTTCCCTGACTTAAATTATTCTTATTGGTTTATTCTTTTTTTTTTTGGTACACTTATTGGTTTATTCTATTTGATTGTTTTAAGGAACTATTGTGCGAATTTTGAATAAGCAAATTTGAGATTACAATTAAGACATACATGATACATGGCCCTCTAAAAAAATGTAAGGAGGAGCATCACAATCCGACAGCTATGGCGTCATATTTCTAATGACATGAAACAGTATATGCAATGTTTTTTTTTTTTTTGCCAACTCTATTGGGGATGTTCATCCCCTGTTATTTTGTTTTAATCCTCTTTTTTATGCTTAGGCTCTCGTATTCAAAAAAATAAAATACAGTAAGCTGGCTCCGCCATTGGTGGATCCTGTAGTATCGAAGGAGGGTATCCGTCAAGGGGATTCTTTGTTGCTCTATCTTTTTACTCATTGTGTAGAAGGTCTTGCAACATTACATGAAAGATCAAACAGAAAAAGAGATACCAAGACACTGAAATTTGTAAGAATGCATCTATTATTATTATTAACCATGCTCCATATATCCACAGAAGGTCTTGCAACATTAACATTACACTGAAAGTTGAAATTATTGACTACATATATCCAAATTTATCAAAACAACCAAAACCTCACCTGTCCTATGAATTCGGAGTAATCACAACACACTTGTCACCACTCTCAAATCTTTCTTCAATCATTTCCCATTCTCACACTCTTTAAACCCTATTTCAAAGTGTTTTTTCTTCTAGTGAAAATCAAGGTAAATGACATGACATTGGTTATCAGAGAAAGAAGACACAGGCAAGCTCTAACACTTTCCTTACCATAACCTCAAATTCCATCTTCTTCTCATAGTTTCCCTAACCAAATCCACATGCCATCATTGATTTCATCACCATCCTCTCATGGCATCAAAAGTCTCTCGGACCTTGAAAAAGTAGCAGTACACAGTACTGTACTTGGCCATGGAAATGGTGGAATAGTGTACAAAGTTCATCACAAGAAGATTAATTCCTTTTATGCATTGAAAGTTTTACACTTTTCACAAGATGGTATTGGATTTCACCAACCACCAACACTTGAAGCTGAGATTATCAAAAGGGTCGTCGATTCTCCTTAATCCTTATATTGTAAGGTGTCATGCAGTTTTTTACATTCCAACATATGTAGCACCGACACTTGAGACTAAAGGCATGTCTGGTGAGAATGTTGATGAATTTTTGGAGATGTTGAGTCATTTTCCTTTGATTGATCCTCAACAGAGGCCTGATTGGGCTACTTTGATGTGTACAATTTGTTATGGTGAGAGTATAGAGATGCCTGAAAAGGCTTCAGAAGAGTTTCCAAGTTTTGTCAGGAGATGTCTTGAGAAGGATTGGAGGAATTCTGCATCACCCATTTTGTGGAAAGAGACAATTATTGTTCTAATATAAGGGATGAGGGCGAAGGTCACCATATTTTGGTTTTGTTCTTGCATTCTAAGTTTTGTTATGAGGGTTTTAGCTTGACACATAGGCTTTTATTATTTAAGAACACTGAAAGAAATTTTGAGTTAAGCTGTTCAGATTAGAGGATCAATAATGCGACATGTGAGTAAAATATGAGTCATGACTCATGAGTATGTCTTGCATAAATGTAATTTACATGAATAGTTGTATTTTCGTTTTTAATGTAAAGTATGTCAATAATGTGACATGTGAGTCAACAGTGTCATGAATGTGTCTTGCATAATTGTAAAGCATGTCATTAATGTTTATAATGAATGTGTATGAATAATTTTGTTTTCGTCCTTTAGTGTACCTCCTTTTTTTTTTTGGTTACAGTTTAGTGTACCTCCTTGGCTATAAAAGAAGAAGTGTTGTAACATATTAAGCATAAACAAATAAAATAAAATCTTTGTATTTAAGTAAAAAAAAACCATGTCCTAAATTTCTCTCTTCTTTTTGAAAACTCTAGTTATTATGTTTATATCATTAATTCCTCTATAGAGATACAAGTATGCTCTACACTACACTCGCCTCATAAATGAGACAAGTATGAGAAAACATCTGACTATTGATCCATGTTACAATCCTCTCTATTTTGAGATGATAGTTTTAATTGTCAGTCTGTGCTTGAGACTTTTGTATGCCTGTGAATGATTGTATGTTGTCTCGCTTGTCAGTTCAGTTAAAATTAATCTCATAATATGTGAGGCTCCCGGCCAACATGGTATCAGTGCCTCAACTAGAACATGGGTGCATATGGTATGAATACAATGAAGAGAGTGAGTAAGAAAGGAAATCACTTTTGTGAAAAGAGACCATTGTTGTTCTAACAAAGGAAATTACTTTTGTGAAAAGAGACCATTGTTGTTCTAACAAAGGGATGGGGGATTATGTTCTTTGTGGTTGAAACTCACCTGATTTTGAGTTTTGTTTTGTTCGTCATCCAAATTTTGTTCTGAGGTTTTTAGCTACTAGCTACTAGCTAGTATATTTCAGCTTTCATTATTTTAGATCGTTGTGAAAGAAATTTTGAGTTGGACATTTGTAAACTTGCCTTGGAGTTAGAAGTTAGAATGACAATAATTTTGCAAACTTGTTGCTACATGCTGATGGCAGGCAAGGTAACAAGTAATTAGTTTCTGGCTCTGCATGGGAGGGGATACTTGAGTACATCCTTAATAAAGTTAGCAAAGAAGATTCACAATTTTAATGGAGGATTCCAATTTGATTTACCTAAGCCATATTTTAAAGTAGAAAATGAATATTGTAATTATAATAAAGGAAAAACAATTTTATTTCGTATAAAATCTTTAAAAATAAATCTCTTATTTTTCTGAAGTTTAAACAAACATTCCCCGCAACTTCATTTTCTATTTTAAATCAAACGGGTATCACTAATAATTTTCATCATAAAAACTTCTGTGAAATTCCTTATTCATATCAAATAAATATATCATACGGTACTCGGATATTTATAGACAGGTAAAATATCCTGTCAAAAAATAAACAGGTTAAATATAAAAATACAAACTCACATTATCTTGGATTTAATGATCCCCACTAAATTAAAATACATCAATTTTGAAACAATCAACTGCAATCAACCACTGATCCCTCAAAACTGAAGCAATGAAAAGGACACCAACTTCTCTACAGAGACTATAAAGGCCAATGGCAAATGCATTGAATGGCACCTATGCAATCATCAACTCATCATGTTCTTCCGGAACTATAAATCACGTGAAATTGTAGCATAATCGAAATGCTTTCTGTCAATGCAGCCTAATAACTCGTATCTGCAGAACACAACCGTAATCACTGGATAATTAAACAGAGGCAGGGCGCTTCAAGGTGACAGAGTTCTGTTCCAACTATTTCGGTGGAGTAAAATTCCAATTCTTTGAAATTTCTGTGGGCCTATGGAGGTGACCACCTGCAGCAAAATATTTAGAAGAAACAAAGCTTAAGTCTCTCAGGATTCCTTGGTCAATGTAAAGAGGGGATACACTCGTCTATCATCTAAACCAGGTAAACAAAACCGAGCAAACAAGATAACCATACTTCAAAAGAGCAATACTCTACTTCCTATCATACTACTATTCTGCTTATTTCAGAGACATCAACAAATGAAGAGGAAATGGGGCGGGGCAAGTTGAAAACATTAGCAAAAGAAAAAATCTAACTAAATATCACAGTACAGGTACACAGTCATCCTTAGTCCAATGCTACTTTCTTTCATAAAAACATTAATACCTACAGATCTTGCAAGTGACCAAACTAGATTTCAGCGATGTACCATGAACGTGATTTGTTTTTGAGAATTTATCACTAGATAATGTAACAATTATATTGACCAAGCTAAAGGCACTAAATTCTGTTTGTTAATAGGTTAGCAGTGAAGTGAAGAAATAAACAGCAACTTAGAAACATATGTCAAAACGAGAACTGTTGTGAAAGATGCCAGAGTTGATAATTATCGAATTTAATTTAGGATTTAGAAAATATATTTAGTTTTCTATGAGAAAGTGCATGCATATAATGAGAAGTGTACACCGGCGCTATTATACAAATATTTTTTTCAACCACATTTAGAATGAGTTCATTTAGTTTCAACACCATAAAATGTTTGGTTATGAGAAGGGACTAAAAAAATAGCATCAATTAGCTTAAAGCCAGAATCAAGTAAGATTTAGTGTCTCATGTTTAAATCAGTGGCAACAAAATGCATCAAAATAATTCTGTAAAATATTGCAGGGATCCCTGAAGATAATTAAGATACCCCAATAAGGCGGTTAACAAAATTGACATACTAACCACCTCGACGTGATACAAGGTGAATCCGAGAACGAGGTCCTTCAAATTTCCAGTTATCTTCATCCAGGGATTTAACCTCCTTGTCAAGTGCAGCCATAAGATCCGACTTTAGCACTGCAAAAATCAGAAATCAAAATGTCTAAATGCACGAGTTATGTGAAAATACAGGAAAACCAGACAAAAGAATGCACTGTAATTTGGTTCGAAACCCCACATAGATGCTATTTAAACCAAAAATTCATTTTGGCCCTACATTGTTTTGGTAATCATGATTAAGATTTTGACACAAGACAATACAAAAAGGCCTTACTGATATGAATCATAACCAGAACAAAATTTAAGGCTACATAGTACTAATTCAAACCTTGAGAACCCCTAAATAATCTGCATTGAATGTTAATCAATGGCTGTTAACAATAACTTTTTAGAAAACTCCGCAAGGTTAAAGTCTATCCTCTCTTCCTTCTCTTTTCCCTCCCCTTTGTTTCTCCCTAAATCCTTGTTATAGCCTGAAAGAGAGCCGTTCATTAACTTCACCGAAAAGGTAATACGGTATCATAAGAGTAATAAGGTGATTTGGGAGAGGAACATCGAGGTTGGAGAAATCAGGGATGGTACATATTAAGTTTTTATATTGGGCCTAACTCAATCTTACAAAACCGGATTGTAAAGTGAGGCGTGCCACTCTTTATAAACTCTAATCAGGCCTTATCTTTTACATATGTAGGACTTGGTTTTTCCAATAGTTCAAATCTAATCCACTAACATTACTAACAACTAACCACTCACATATGTTGTTAAAAAACAATAAACCTTCAATTTACCTCGAGTATCACTCTCTAGTCCCTCTCGTACCAAATTGGATCCTCTACAGCCGGCTGGGTGGTAAACCCAACTGCAGAGAATCCAAATCCCTCTCCTACTTAGGGCCCTTCTGGATTGGCTTGTTTTTTAGGTTATTAAAAATAGCTTATGCAAATAAATAAGCTTTTAAGTTAGTAATTCATAAGTTCACACTAACGAAAATTGTCTCTTCATAAGCTGTTTTTTACATAAACTTCCTTGACAAACTTATGAATAATACATAAAAGCTTGTTTATTTGCATAACATGTTTTGCATAAGCTCAAAAATAAGTCAATCCAAACAGACACTTAGAGTATGTTAACAACTAATGACATGTTTATAAGCTGTTTTCAGCTTATTTTCATAAGCTAGAGCTTATACATAAATAATTTCACTTTACTTAGCACTTATCATGAATAAGTGCTAATGTTATAAACCCACTTGGGTTGTCCTGGTGGTATTGGCTTGGGACCTGGGAGTGTGCTCCTCCTTGAGGTCTCAAGTTCGATTCTCTCCGGTGTCAATTTAAGTGGGCTAATTTAGCTTCTTCAAAAAAAAAAGTGCTAATGTTATAATCTGCAAATTAAATTGTTTATCCAAACAGAGCCTTAGTTCCTAAAATTTATGAAAATATATCTAATCAATTATATATAGTACTTTAGAACTACTCGTGAAACTATCAAATTCATACCCGTTTTGAAATAACAGCAAAGTTTGAATTTTTAAAGAAGATCAAAACAAATAGAGAAGAAAGAAATAAAATTGAACGAAACCCACAAAAAAACAACCAACCTAGCATGGCTTCATCTTTTCGCTCTTCGGTTGAAATGTGATCATAAGGAAAATGAAAATCATCAACGGAAACGGCGGCGTTGCTCATACCTCCGACTCCGCCGCCCATGACTGCCGTGGTTGAAATCGAAGAATGAGCCGGAGATGAACTGTTCATCGTTCGTTCTTCTTCTAAATGGAACACCACAACAACGACAACGACAACGACAAGAAGAAAGTATCTTAAAGTGGATCCTCTCAAAAGTAGCAATGAGTAAATAGTATCAAGTCCACAATTTTTTTTTTTTTTTTTTTTTTTTTGAGAGATCAAGTCCACAATTTAAAAGCCATAGTTTACGTTAAAATAACCCAAATAAATTTCAAATTGAAATAATAATTATTTTTTATTACATTACATTTTTTTAAATTTTGATTTTGAATTTTTTTTAGAGCAATTATGAATTTAATATTTATATAGACATGTATTTATTAATTTTTTTCACAGGTGCATTTATTAAATTGTTCATATTAATTTATATTTTTATGATTTTATTAACTGTATATGTTTTTCATAAAATCATAATGGGTGCCCTTAATATGGTCCTTATTTATAAGGGTGCACCCATGGTCCCTTCAAAATGACCTTCAATTGCAGGTTCCACATAACAAAAATTATTTTTTAAAATGAACATGAGTAACTACTTTTACTTTTACACCCTTTAGTAGAAGCCCCCCAAATAGAGAAACATTTGTCTCCTCTCTCTCTCTCTTCAAGACCGCAGGATAGTTGCTGGAGTGGGATAATAGTATCTGCAAATAAATCCAAGAAACATGATGTTAATGCTTTTGAAATAAATCCTCCAATGGTGGAAATTAAAGGAATATTGGTCTAGAGGTTCAAACTTTGAGTCTCCTGCAAATTGAATAATAAAACACTCCAAGGTCCATGAAATTAGTATGACCTGATAGGATAGTTGTGATAGTCTAGAACCAGTCAATTCCATACGGGTGCAATTGTGGTGGTTAAGAATTTGATGAAGTAGTAATTTGATGCTGGATGTGATTGAATCGCGAATTCGGAAGAGAGAATTGCTCCGAGAATCGTGAGTGTGTATATGAAGGAGGAATGATTCTGGAGCAATTAACAGAGAAGAGAGATAAAGGAGGAAAATAAATGGGTTTCTAAGATTGGTTTTATGAAGGTGAAGGAGAGATAAAAGAAGAGGAGGAAGAACTGTTGTCATGAAGAGAGAGAAAGAGAGGAGGATGCTTCTCTGCTTAGGAATTTTTGGCCTATACTGAAGGGCATAAATGTAATTACCTATGTTCACTTTAAAAAAAAAATGTTATGTGGGACCTTGAAACAATTTTTGTTAGTGTAACCTACAATTAAAGGTCATTTTGAAGGGACCATGGGTGCACCCCTAAAAATAAGGACCATATTAGGGGCACCCAATCATAAATATCTTATTTTTAATTTTTTTTTGGTGAATATCCTATTTTCAAATTTACTTTTATGTTTTCTGTTTTTTTTTTTTACTATCACCCAATGTCTTCTAAAAAAATGATTGATCTAGGTGAAGTCAATGGGGGTAGTTTTGGCCACCCAATTTTTTTTATTTGAATAAGTTAATATATTTTGTAATTAGATATTACAAATTCATAATATATGCAAGGTATGTGGATCAAACTCCGACAGGGGCGGTTCTAAGGCCCGGCTCGCCCGAGCTCCGGCCCAAATTTTTTGCAATTTCTTATGTAAATCCCCTTGAATTTCTTATATAAACCCCTATAAATTGGGCAATTTCTTTAAATTTTTTATTATTTGCTTGCAATTTCTTATGTAAACCCCTATAAATGTATTGCAAATTTTTTTTCGCCCGGGCTTTATAAAAATCCTGGCTCCGCCACTGAACTCCGACCACCACAAAAAAAAATACCACAAATGAGTTTATTTATCAAAAACTAGTAGAAATAGAAAAGTCAAAAGATATATACTTATGTGATAGATATATTTTGTTTTATTTTGAAACTTTCAATCTCTTAAATAATTAGGAGGTCTTTCTTAGCACTTAAAGCCATTTTTTTCCCTTCGCTTATACTTTTTTGTTAATATGTGTGAAAAGAGCAAATAGTTCGCTTAATTGATATCATTTTGTTGTAGACAAAAATCACCATTCTCAAAATAATTTTTTGAAAAATTATTGTTAACAACTTCTGCACCCACACAGCAGCACGCACATCTGCAGAATCCAGCTGCTGCTGCTCAACAGCCTGCTGCGCACCTGCATCAATCTCATGTTGCCTCGGCTGTTTCTGCATAGTAGCCTCTTGTGCCTTATGTTTCTTGCCAACGACCTTCCCGTGATCGCTTTAAGTGCAACGTGGATGCAGGCTTTTCTACGTTGAAGAACAGAACCAATATTGGTATTTGTGTGCGAGATGATGATGGTGCTTATGTGCTCGTTAAAACAGTTAGTTTTGATGTTGTTCATCCGGTTCGGGTTGGCAAAGCTTTGTGTTTATATCATGCTTTGGAATGGCTAAGTGATATGCAATTTGATAATGTGGACTTCACGATGGATTCTAAAATTACTTATGATGTTTTTCACTCTCAGAAAGACAACATTTCCGAGTTTGGACATATCATTTCGGCTTGCCAATCCCTTTTCTACACTCACTTCACAAACTCTCAGGTTGAGTTCACTAGGCGACAAGCGAATGCGGCAGCTCATGCACTTGCAGGGGAGGCCACTTTTTTAGCTAGTCCTGTCATTTATTTTAATATCCCGCACTGTATAAACAATATTATCTTTAATGAAATGCTATAAGCAACTTTCCTTAAAAAAAAGGTTATTTTCTAATTATTTTTAGATTTTGGGTTTTTTAAACCATAAGTAACACATACAATAGTGTTTAATGTGATTATTTTCTACAAAATCATTAAAAAACAGTCTCTATTATTATAAAAAGTTTAGGTGAGTTGGACTATATAGCTTATTAGAATCAGAATAAATCTCAAGAATAAAAGAATATTTATAAAAATAGTTACAAATTACAATTTTTACATCAATACTCAAAGTTCAAGTTACTTATCGATTTTTTTTTTGTGGTATTCAGGATTCGAACCCCAAACCTTACATATATTATGCATTGTCCTTTGAGTTTTACATTGTCCTTACCAACTGAGCTAAGCTCACGGGACAAAGTTGCTTATCGATTATATCGATTATCAAAAGAAAGTAGAGTACTAGAGTGCAATCCAAATTTTTTGGTGGTGTCCAAGATTCGAACCCCGAACTTGCATATATTATGCATTGTTCTTAACAACTGAGATAAGCTCACAGGACAAATTTAATTATCCATTATTTGTGATGTCCAAGATTCGAACCCCAAACTTGCATATATTATGCATTGTCCTTAACAACTGAGATAAGCTCACAGGACAAAGTTAATTATCCATTATCAAAAGAAAGTAGAGTACTAGAGTGCAATCCAAATTTATCGATGAGAAATGATATTTTGACAACCACTTTTTGACAACTTTTGGACAACTTTCTCTCTCATACTCACATGATGTTGTTATCCTCTCTCTTCCTTTTTCTCTCTCCATTGTTTTTGACCAATAAGAAGTGAGAAAAACAAGGTTGTCAACAAAGTTGTCATCAAATGGATGTCAAAATATCATTACTCTTTATCGATTATCTCTTTTGTAATTTTATTTATTTATCATACCGACGTTGGTGTCGGGACAGGTGGTTAATTCACGTGGTTTCGTGCATAACACTTTAGAAACGTAGAAATCCATGGTAGTCACTCACACGCTTCACTCGTGCGATCAATCCCTCTTTTTTTTTTTTTTTTTTTTTTTTTTTTTGAATGGCATCAATCCCTCTTAAATCTTCTTCCATAGACAAACAGTTTCTTCTTCTTCTTCTTCTTCTTACATCGGACAAAATAACTGGAACACACGACGACGATGTTGCATTCCAGTAAATCAAGGTAACACGGCTTCCATTAAATTCTCCAATCACAGTTTTGATTTCGTGAGCATTTTCTATTCAATCTCAGTTAACACAGTTCTCAAAGGTTGATGCTTCATTTTGCACGAGACCCGTTTGATGAAATGCTTCACCCAAGTCTCAAACTAAACCTAACTCCAACATTGAACACACGGTGATTTAACTATTCAACAGTGATTGTTCCACCAGATTCAGTGTAGTATCTTTTACAAATTTCCAAAATCATTCATTTTTAAGTATTTTCAATTTGGGTTATCATGGCTAGTAAAACTTTGTTTAAGTGGCCAAAGCAAATTACAAATTCAGTAGTTGAAAAGCTAATAAAAGCCAAAAAGGACGTAAACAAAGCTCTTGTTATGTTTGATTCTGCAACAGATGAGTATAGGAATGGATTTCGTCACGATCACAACACTTTCGGTGCAATGATTCATAGGCTAGTTTCTGTGAATCAGTTTAGGCCAGCTGAAGGAATGTTAGAGAGAATGAAGCAAGAAGATTGCGAGGTTACGGAGGACGTGTTTTTAACTATATGTAGAAGTTATGGACGTGTGCATAGGCCACTTGATGCCATCAGGGTTTTCTATAAGATGGAAGGTTTTCAGGTTAAGCCGACGCAGAAGTCTTACCTTACGGTATTTGATATTCTTGTGGAGGAAAACCATGTGAAAAAGGCTATTGGTTTTTACAAGGAGATGCGAGAAAAGGGTATTCCACCAAGTGTTGTTTCCCTCAATATTTTGATCAAGGCGCTCTGCAAAAACGAGGAAACTGTTGAGTCTGCTTTTCGACTATTTCGTGAAATGCCCAATCGTGGATGCCAGCCTGATTCGTATACATATGGTACGTTGATTAATGGGCTGTGCAAACTTAGAAAAATTAGTCAGGCAAAGGAACTGTTGGATGAGATGGAGGAGAAAGGTTTGTCGCCTTCTGTTGTTAGTTACACTAGTTTGATACATGGCTTGTGTCAATCTAATAATTTGGACGGAGCTATAGAATTGCTCGAAGAGATGATAATAAATGGCATCAAGCCAAATGTTTTTACTTATAGTTCTTTAATGGATGGTTTGTGTAAAAGTGGACATTCTTCACAAGCAATGGAGTTGTTAGAAGTGATGGTTAGAAGACGTCTTTTGCCTAACATGGTCACTTATAGTACTTTAATCAATGGACTGTGTAAAGAAGGAAAGCATAGAGAAGCTGTAGAGATTCTTGACAGGATGCGGCTTCAAGGGTTGAAACCAGATGCAGGGATGTACGGGAGAATCATAAACGGCCTTTGTGCTGCTTGCAGCTTTCAAGAAGCAGCAAACTTCATTGATGAGATGGCTCTTGGCGGTATCTCACCTAATCGAGCAAGTTGGAGCTTTCATGTCAGAATGCATAACATGGTTGTCCAAGGTCTTTGTAATAATGTTGATCCAACTCGCTCATTCCAATTGTATCTTAGCATGCGTACTAGGGGTATCTCTGTTGAGATTGGCACTTTTGATTGTTTAGTCAAATGTTTTTGCAAGAGAGGAGACCTGAACAAAGCTACTCGAATTCTGGAGGAGATGATATTAAATGGCTGCATTCCGGATGAGGGAATGTGGAATGTATTAATGTGTGGACTTTGGGATCGGAAAAAAGTTCGAGGAGCTACTGAGCTATTGCTGGCTGAGCTGAAGCAGAAGTTTGTTGAAGCTGACAGTTGTAGTTTGTGACTGAAATGTATTAATGTGTGGACTTTCTCTGATGGTCATTGATTCCATGACCAAGAATAAAGGTTTAATCTGTGACAGTAGATTTGTTGTGCGTAATTGGAGGCTAAATTTACACATAACCTGCTCTGTTTGTAGACACTCTTAGTTCTTGCCCGACCTTTTTTGAAACTGTATCGATGCAAATATTTGTTGCAAAAAGATTTTCCATGGTTCTAGCCTGGTGGATAAGGCAAACATACAGGTTATTAAAAATCCTCTGTTTTGATCAAACCCATTACATGATGGTTATTTTTATTTTCCATTTTCTAGAAACCTTGTCAGTTCCAGTAATTAGGCCAAACTTTAAGTATACCAAATTCTTTTCATAGTGCAAAATTAACATTTAAGTTGGCATTCTTATTTTTCTGATTACTATTTATATGGTCTGACTCCTCAGATATTTTAACTATTATTGTGTTGTTTAACGGTGAATTCTCACTATACTTTAACAAGGTTCTGATG
This sequence comes from Medicago sativa, assembly GCF_051527215.1. NCBI lineage: Eukaryota > Viridiplantae > Streptophyta > Magnoliopsida > Fabales > Fabaceae > Medicago > Medicago sativa. Next base: position 18,482,247 of record NC_140753.1, on the reverse strand, counting down.
TTCTGTTTTATATGTTACAACAAAATTGGAGAGGTTCAAAATTCCTGCTAGATAGGGTAAATATGTAGATTGCTAAGTAAATTGATTGTATTTTTGACACACCATGTCTGTCGGTGTTTGTGGATCATGATCAGCTAATGCTGAAATTTTCTGTTGGGGATAAATAAATACATTTTTTTTGACAAAAAAATAAATAAATAAATACATGTTTACACATTAAGTTAAGTTTCTGATCAACAATTGTATTCTTTACCATAGTCCTGTTCAATAATAATCATTACACAATCCAGAAACAAGACAAAAAACCTGAAGAAAAGAAAGTCCTATCTTGAGTGGAAGAGAAAAGTGAAAGCAAAGTAGTGGAAGATGGGTTTGGATTACTATGAGATTTTGGAGGTTGACAAGAATGCTACAGATGATGAGTTGAAGAAAGCATATAGAAAACTTGCCATGAAATGGCACCCTGATAAGAATCCTGACAATAAGAATGATGCTGAGACTAAATTCAAACTCATATCCGAAGCATATGAGGTATATGTAACTTCATCTTGTTTTTAGTTTAGTTTAATTGCTACAAAACTATGGTCAACTGATCATTCATGTTTCTGAGGATGTTGTTAGTTACAGATCAGATTATCTTGTTTCTCTGTTTTGGTCAGATTTTTTGTCTGTTTCTGTTGTTTACTGTCTTTTGTTTGAGGATTAATTTTGTGTGTTTGAGATCCAATTTGATGGCTACAATCAGTGATATACAGTCGGATGAAAACTGAGGATCCCCTAAGAAGGGTCAAAGAATTTTATGAATTTAGAACTTTGACCCTTACCAAAATCCTCAATTTTCAATTTTTTCCTTCATTATCCAATCTGAATGTGGCGCTATTTGCGATGTTTTTCATTTAGTTATAGATTGATAAGCATTTGACTTTCATCCTAAGTAAGGAGTGCCATGTAAGCATCATTGGTCCAGGGTTTGATCTCCGGCCGTGGTATATGGAAAAACATATCTTATGATAGGTCAACCTCTTAAATTGATCTTAGTTACTTCAAAGGATTTTCTATACAGTTGCACGTAGATGATACCTTGGTTTTACCAAAATAAAAAGAATTGTGTGCTGTTGAGTCAGTTAGTTACTTTCAGTTGTTGAGTAATGTTATAAGGGTCGCTTCACCTTGTTGTACTTATTTTCCATCATTCAGTAAAATTTCAATTTGAGTTAGTTTCATCAATTCATGAACCAACTCTGTCTATCCATGTTGTGGGGAATGGGGATGTACAAACCATGAAATGTTCACAGAATCTGACTTAGTATATTGATTTGGCTTCATGGAGGTTCTAAGTGATCCGCAAAAGAGAGCAATTTATGATCAGTATGGAGAGAGCAGCCTTAAAAATGAAATGCCTACAGCAGGTGACAGTGCAGCTCCATACTTCCAAACTCATGATGGCAGAAGGTTTAGGTTCAATCCCAGAAGTGCAGATGGCATATTTGCAGAAGTTTTTGGCTTTTCAAGCCCTTATGGAGGAATGGGAATGAGGGGCGGCGGCTGCAGAGGCATGGGCATGAGAGGTCAGTCGTGGGTGTCCAGGACTTTTGGCGATATTTTCGGCAAAGATGTATTTGGAGAAAGCAGACAAACGAGTCAAGCTCCAAGACGCAAGGCACCTCCCATTGAAATTAAATTGCCTTGCAGCCTTGAGGAACTTTTTAAAGGTACTTCCAAAAAGATGAAGATCTCAAGGGAAATTGCATATGCAAGCGGGTAAATGCTCTTCCCCTGGCTTTTTAATTCACATCAACTTCAACTTGAACTTTCTCAGAACTAAATTTCATGAGCAGAATGAGAGTTTTTTGTTGGATTTGTTGATATATAAAGTTTCAATACATTTCTAACTGGCGGTGTAGATTATTTTTACACAAACATATTGTCACATAAACCAACTTTGTAACTACATTTTATAATAACTGCAAAATACAAGCTTCTCATTAGACGTTACTAACTGTGTATTCCCGTTCCCTTTCATGTGTGTCTACAAGTAGCAACTTATTCATCTAATATCCCGCATGTGTGTTTGCAGCAAAACTGTACCTGTGGAGGAAATACTAACAATTGAAATCCAACCAGGTTGGAAAAAGGGAACGAAAATCACTTTCCCAGAGAAAGGAAATGAACAACCAAATGTCATTGCTGCAGATATCGTATTCATTATTGACGAGAATCCTCACAATGTATTTACAAGACATGGTAATGATTTGGTTACGACACAAAAGATATTACTTGCAGAAGGAGAAGCTCTAAGCAGAAGCTACACCTTCCAACTTACTACTTTGGATGGACGAGGTCTGACCATTGCCATAGACAATGGAATTGATCCATCCTATGAAGAAGTGGTTGCCGGCGAAAGGATGCCAATTTCCAAGAATCCTTCACAGAAGGGTAATCTTAGGATCAAATTCAACATCACATTCCCTAGCACGGTTGATGCTGAAACAGAAAGCCAGAACTAAGAAATGTTCATAGCGTCATAATAAAGTGTTAACCATTACCAAGTGCATCTTGTGTATAGTACTATAGTTCAGTAGTCTTTGTTTTGCTCTTGTTCTTAACTCTCTTTTCTTCCATTTTATGATTTTGGTCTATGTAGTTTATGTGAGATCCCTTGTGTCATAAATAAAGTCCAACATTATTACTTGAAGGATTGAGATATACTATTTTGAATTATGATTGCCAGAGTACTTAATTTTTTTGTATATGTAGTCTGCAATCTGCATTATTAAATAATCAATAAACAACAAGTTTTCCATACATTGGCCATTAGGTAAGGCCAGCAACATCATGGCTTTGGTTTCAAAATTAAATTGTCTTTACTAAAAAATTACACCCTAAAAAAAAGCAGTCTGGTGCACTAAAGCTCCTGCATACACCAGGTCCAGGAAGGGGTCCCGCCATTCGATGTATTGTACGCAACCTTACTCTGTTTTTTGCACAAGAGGTTGTTTCCAAAAGTTGAACTCATGACCTTTTCAGTCACATGACAACAACTTTACCGTTGCGCCAAGGCTCCCTTAAAAAATTACACCCTTTGAGAGAAAAAAAAACTCTGGCAGATCTTCATAATCTTTACGTGATAATTTAAAAGTAGAGGTAATTCCCCTATTAAGCACTGTAACATTTTCGACATATTTGAAGCTTAATCTTTGGCTCACTTCAGATTGGAAAGTAGTTTATCAGGGCCAAGTATTTCAAACAATGAAAAAGACAGTCGAAGTGTAATAAAACTTTATTAGTTGATGAGCATCTATTACAAGGAGAGGATGATAAAACAACAACAAAATGAAGTTGGCTACAAAGCCCTATGCTTAAAGCTTAAAAATACAAGGCTCCATTTTGCATGGATAATATACACTAAATCTACTCAACCATTAACTCAGCCGCGTGATTTGTAAACATGGAACTGACGTATTCGTAAAACTGCGATAAAAAAATGTAAAGCAGCCTTAATATGCAAATTCCTACATTGATCAGATTAAAAATGGATGTTCTAATCAGAAGAATCTTCACTCATAACATCTTCAGAGCCCCCTACATTCACTACTCTATTCAGCATTCCATCCGAACCTTCACTCATAACATCTTCCTCAGAATCTTCCTCTTCATTGTCTTCTTCATCTTCAAAATTGTCCACATCTTCATCACTCATTCCAACCAAATCCCTATCCCATCTGTTAGGGGAGACACCGTTGTAACCTATCTCCCAATTTCCATGATCATATTCCACTGCTTGAGCATCATCATCGGATTCCACTGCTTGAGCATTATTATCATCAGACTCCACCTCTTCAGCACTGTTACTATTCTCAGCAACCCCAATGTGAACAGGAGCCATAGGACTAAATTTTTCTACATCCCATTCTTCATCCAAGTTTCTCAATGGTTCTCTTCCACCCTTGGAACTATGACTGGCTGCTGCATGGCCCAGCAACAAATCTTCAACAGCTCTTTTTACTCTACGTTTTCTGACCGTTCGGCAACCTCGTCCACCCCCTTGTCCTTGTGTTGCCTGTCCCTACTGTTTTAATTTCTGACTTAGATTCTCGGTGACCTTAATGTTTTGACGGCCAGTATCTTGTTTGGAATTGTACATTCTTTTAGACAGCTTTTTACCCCGTCCAAGACCACGACAACGACAAGAAGAAAGTATTTTAAAGTGGATCCTCTCAAAAGTAGCAATACCAAGTCCACAATTTAAAATAACCCAAATAAATTTCAAATTGAAATAATTATTTTTTATTACATTACATTTTTTTAAATTTTGATTTTGAATTTTTTTTAGAGCAATTATGAATTAATAAGTACATGTCTAAGACATGTATTTATTAATTTTTTTCACAGGTGCATTTATTAAATTGTTCATATTAATTTATATTTTTATGATTTTATTAACTATGTATATGTTTTTCATAAAATCATAAATATCTTATTTTTAATTTTTTTTTTGGTGAATATCCTATTTTCAAATTTACTTTTATGTTTTCTGTTTTTTTTTTTTTACTATCACCCAATGTCTTCTAAAAAAATGAATGATCTAGGTGAAGTCAATGGGGTAGTTTTGGCCACCCAATTTTTTTTATTTGAACAAGTTAATATATTTTGTAATTAAATACTAAAAATGCATAATATATGCAAGGTCTGGGGTTTGAATCCCGACCACCACAAAAATAAAAATATCACTAATGAATTTATTTATCAAAAACTAGTAGAAATAGAAAAGTCAAAAGATAGATACTTATGTGATAGATATATTTTGTTTTATTTTAAAACTTTCAATCTCTTAAATAATTAGGAGAGCACTTAAAAGCCATTTTTTTTCCCTTCACTTATACATTTTTGTTAACATGTGTTTGTTAATACGTGTGAAAAAGCAAATAGTTCACTTAATTTGACGGAGGGAAACACAGTTTAATCCGCTTGAATCAATGATCCCCGACCAAAAATACTCCATGTTATCCTACAATGAAAGTAAGCAGAGTTTCCTACACTAAAAAAGTCTCCTTCTCCACCTACTGCCCACCTCACCACCGTTCACCCCATCTGAAAACATATCTTCATAGTGCACAGAGCATAGCTCAAGTAACATCATAATCCATAATTAATATGTAATAATCAAATTTATAGTGATAAAGTTAAATATGAATTCCCCCGTTTCTCTATTTTTACCAAGGGTTTACATTTAATGGCAGTCTAATTATATCCCTAATTAGATGCTTATGTAAATCTCAGTTATGAGATCGTATCTTGTCCTTTGACGCATTACTCATTTAGAGATACTGTAACTACAATTAGAACCTACAATTACCAGGTAACAGGTTTCAACACATCAATTATTTTGAAACAAGATAACAACAAAAACTATATATAGAATAAAGAACTATCTCCATGTTTTCTTCAAGGCAATTACATTATTTACTTGCTGAACAAATGCATTTCAGGGTTTACTTCACAGATTGTAAGTAATGTTAATATAGATGACTTTGCAGTTTAGGAGTCAGGGTTTATCTTTTGATTGGTTCAACGGTTATACATCTGCTTTTTCCAGCTCTAATATTCAGAAAATTCTTCAGTTAATGACACATGCGAAATTCCACACATATGTTCGTTATCAATTTTTTCCTTCAGATATCCATGCAAACTAGGGGACCTTTACTAGTTTGACCTGGTCATGTAGACCTATAAGTTTCAATTATCGGAAAAGAAAACCAGCAATCCAAGAGGAGGAAAAAATGATTTTCCTAGATCGAGATACCGCTTTTTGAGTAGCAAATACAGGTAAAGAAGGAATTAAATATTTCTTTTATTAAATATAAACAAGTACATAATTTACACAACAAGCAGGATGTGACACATCCTTAAAATCCCAAACACAAACATAGAGAGGAGAACATACCACCCTAAACAACAAAGAGAAGACAAAGTAAGTGATTTCCCCCGCCGTGCACGAAACCAGATGAGAAAGTGACAAAACCCAGTTATTCATGAGATCAGGTAAAACATCACTTGGTGAAATTATCAGCAAGAGAGATTTTGTGGCTCAGTAAATACTGCATTTGATTGATAATGGACTAAGCAGCAACAACAATGATGATGATGAGAAGCACGACTCCAAATATCACCATAAGTAAGCACGCCTAGATAAAAGGGGGAACACAACAAACAGTGAAGAACATTTGATATTGACAGAAAAAATTACACGAAGCTTTAAAAGATAAAAGAAAAAGGATTGATGAAAAAATCTACCTCAACTCCCATAATTAGAAAATTGTGCTGAAATTACTTGTTACACAATTCATCCACCAAAACCTCACACCCCTGCCCCCCAAAACAAATCCCTTTCTCCATATAAATAGAAATGAAATACATTATGCAAGCCGAGAACCATACTGAATTAAACCAATGGCTACATATTCTATTAGGTTTAGCTGTGTATGACCCCTTTTTAACTCCTAAAGTTATTAACTATATATTATGTAGGCTGTAGTCTTATTTAAGTTCAGTACAATATGTGAGGAAGGTTTCAGTTCACTAAACAATGGCGCGCATCTATATCTACTCAAGAATTCCCACACCTAAATTAATTTGGTGGGAGGAAGAGGATACTTAAAACCAACAACCCAATTATAAAAAGAAAATTTATATATACCAAAGATGAACTTGATCTTTGTGTCTTTGAAGCTTGAACAAGTTGCGATTTTGCCTGGGCAGTGGCTTCATGAGAATTCTCGATGTTGGACCCAATATCATCTACAAAATGAAATTTTTAACATCAACTAACTACTGTAAACAAAACCATCAATTAACATAAATTAGTCTAGACCGGTAACATTAGAGTTGATAGAGGATGCATAATTAGCAACAAAAAATAAAAAATAAAGGGTGGGAGGGGACAAATTACCAATCATTGCTCCTTGTTCATGAACAAGCACAGCAAGATCTTTGAAGATCTCATTTACTTCACCTATCTGCTGCTGGATTTCTTGAATGCCTTGTTCTCTTTCCTCAATGATAGCCTCATTGAAGGAAATCTCATTATCTAAGGATATTACCTCCTGTCTGCAGAATGAATAATGCAGGAGCTAAGAAACTACAACAATCAAATGGTTAAATTTGAAAAGTGAAGTTTTTCATCAAATTTAATTTCATGTGGTAGAATACTGCCAATGATCATGTCAACAAATTCTTCGCGCCAGCCAGAAAACTTAAAAGAAGTCACCTTATGGTGTCAATTCCATTTCAGCCTAATATAATTACATATAAATAATACAATAGGTCAAATTTAAGAAGTAACCTTTTGAGAAATAATTGATGTTGAGTTTTTCATCAAATATAATGATGCATGAATCATTGCATTTATATGTTGCTGAACTACCAACCCATAACAAAGAAAAGGACATGAACAGGAAGTGCATCGATTATCGCCTCATAAATTTGCAAATGCATGACTCTAACATTTGATCTAAAATTACATTCAAAATACTGTTTTATCACATCATATATTATATTGGAAACTAATTATTATCCGAAGTTTATGAGGAAGGTATTGATCTGTTTTTTAAATAAATAATATCTGGAAAGTGGATCTGCAAGTCAATTCAATAACTATAGTATAAGATACAAGAAATCACCTTCTGGATTCCAAAAGAAGGGCATGCTGTTCTTGACTTTTATCGGAACTAACACCTACTTCACTGCCTGTATAGCTGCAGGGCAGAAAGAAAAGCCCGTGCTATAAGTATTGCACAATTGTATGCATAGGTAATAGAAACTAGTAAGACAGCGCATTAGCAGTCTTGCCCTTTCGACTATTAAACACCAATAACATTGGTCAGTCACCTGGATGGCTGAACTTCATGCGGAACAAAAGGAGTGTAAGCTGTCTCCCTCTCAGCTGCAAGACGTTGTGCCTTCTGAAATTCTTTCAACACTGCCTGAAAATTTTTCGCCAATTTAGCATCTGCTATCTTCTTGGTTGCCTGCAAATACAATAAAGAAATTGAAGATCTGTTCTCATTTTATTTTCAAGTAAAAAGAAAAATAATTCAAGATCACGTCACAAAGCAATAAACAACTAACAGAACATGGTTATTAGTTCCTTAAAAAAAAAAAAAAACATGGTTATTAGTATCTTATGATGCATACAAGTCGTATCTCAATTTAATACAAAGCTCTATTGTGTATCTATTTTGAACATGAATTTCATCTTGAATCCCGATTCATTATGATCAATTTAGTATGAACATGGCATAAGTTGTTTTCATAGGTTCTCCCAAACAGTCTCACAAGTGCTTATGTCAGCAGATAAGTCAATCCAAACAGACCCTTGGTTTGTGAGATGAATTTTGATTATTTTTTAGTTCCATCGATGATATATCATCTTATAATTTTGATGTGTCAACTTGTTTTTACTTTAAAAGCAATATTTTTATTGATAGTATATCTTATGATTCATAATAAGATTTGATTACGATTCAAAAAATATTTAAGATTTGTTAGTATCGTCTTAAGATTTGATAACCAAGCAACAAACATTTATTTCACAAGCAAGGTTCCATCACAGTTAAAAACCGCAATTGCAATCACAACTTTACAACATCTTACTTGCAATTACAGTCTCATCAGCAGTAATCATCCTCAATTTTTCATAAAAATAAATTACAACACAAATGTAACCGCCACCGAAACCGTAAGTGAAAAGGCTGAACATAATATTCATTCAAAAACTAATAATATGTTCACCTAAACCATCAGTCAAATTTCAAAAGAATAAACCATCAATTTAACCCCTGAACTATCACTTTCTCCAATTTAATCCCTAAACTAATATAAATATAATAAGTAGTCTGTAAATTATATGAAATTCGTCAGTTTAATCCTTAAAGTATCCGTCAATTTAGTCCATAACATCTTAGATACCGTTATATTTGCATAGTTTAGAGACTAAATTGATGGTTTACCACGCATTAGATACCATTAAACTTTGATTAATTTGCACATGCAATTGAAATAGAAAGAGATGAATAGAAGCAAAAGCTTAAAACTGACATTAACATCAGCATGATGATCAATTTCACTAGCTTGTTTAAGCTTATCCGAAGTATCCTTCACCAATTGTCCAATATGAAGTCTCGTCTTGTGCCTATAGAAAAAGATTACCAATCAAATATCTTAAAATTGAAGTAACCAACAAAATTTCCTATTCAGCGATAGTGAAGAGTGATCTCTCACAGTTTCTCGCGGAGTTCGGGCGTGTCTTTGGGGGTTCCGAGAGTGTTAACGAGTCTCTGAAAAGTAGAGACGGCGGTGTTGATCTGAAACACGCCGGAAGCCACCGCTTGCGTCGGGTCTTGTTTGCCGTTGATTTGGTTTCGCCGGCCGGATTCTAAGTCTTGAAAACTCATTCTGAGGTAAGCGTATCACTGAGTTTCTAGAGCAGAGAGAATCGGTGAAATTGTAATTGGAATTTGGTGGAAATTGGAGTGGAAGCGAGGAATGGAATGTGTTGTTGGTGAAGAAGGGATGATTGAAATGATGAAAAGACTTTGGATTTTGATTCTCATTCCTTCCTCGTACGTCCACGTGGACACACAGCACACGTGGCACTCCATGTATACACAACGCCACGACAATATATATATATATATATATATATATATATATATATATATATATATGGGTTTTTCTAACCTGTGCAATCTTGCACAGCTTAAGAAGTAATAAATGCCTAATTTTTTGGGTTTTTCTAAAATCTTATTAACGAGTCATTTAATTAACCATTTCTTAAAAACTAGTATTTCTTTTCTCTCTCATATTAACATTTGCCAATAGAGCCTGTAGGAAGAACGCATTAGAGGTGACATTTAATATACACAAGCAACTTTTTTTGTGTATCATACAAAAATGATTTTTTTACCATATATATATTAGTATTTTATTCAATGGCTAGGATTAGAGATGAGTTACCTCTTCAATGGGTTTATGTGATACAAGGGGTTTATTGGAGTGTCACCCCAAATTTGTATGTAATTATATTTATGGATTTTTGAATATTAATTAAAAAATTGATGAAATTTTTGACAAATAAAAAATTGATGAATTGTCCTTTTATGACAAAATTTAGTCCATATAAATTTTGATATCTTGACATTTATAAATTAATAAATGCCATATATTCACAACCTAATCAAGTAAATAACATTTAAGTAAAATATTATTTTTTTACTTTAATTGGGGAGCATTAATTTTGGGCATTCGTTTGGCTATTATTTTGGACTTTTTGCCTTCTTTCATTTCAATTTTCTCCTTTATCCATTGAAATTTAGCCATTAATTTTGGGCATTCTTCTCCTTAAAAAATTATGATCATAAGAAACTACAGATTGCAAAAGGGAAATAACAGATCGCAAATTGCAGATCGAGAGAGAGGGAGACCTATATGAAAATGATAATGACGGTGAAAATGATGGTGTTAGAGTGAGAACCTGAGAAAGAAATTTCTGGACAAATAATAAGTTTTTTGTTTGACTAACATTTATTGTTTGGTGAAAGATTGATGAAGAGTTCTATAGATTAGTTCTGGTCAATTAATAATGGAGAAATTAATTTGGCCAAAGTCTTATATTGAGTTGTTTTGGGGAGGTATTTTGATTTAAACAACAAAAGGGACAATTTAGAATTACATCTAAAACCTATTCACCTACTACTAAGGGTTAAATAAGCTTTTTGTATGGTACCCAAAAACAGTCACTTGTGTATCCTAACCTTCACCCGCATTAGACCTTCACTTTTAATCTTTGTCAATAGAGCCTGTAGGAACGTATCAGACCTTCACTTTTAATCTTTGTCATTTTCAATTAAATTCTCCATGAATTATGTTTCGTCCCTTCCCCCTTAATCTTCATCAGTTTTTCTTTTGCCCATTAAACAAAATTCAATGTTAAAGATTATGATTCTTTCCTCTCTAATTTACAATATTTTATTTCATTTAGAATTTGATTGTAGGGTAATATATTGATTGATAGGAACCTGCATGAATCACTAATTAATATTGAAATTTCAACGAGAAGTATGTATGTATGGCAAGGGTACTGTGATCTGATTCGTTGGCAATTGTAAAAGGAGAGAGAGAGCCTTTCAGGAAAAAAAAATAGGAGAAAGAAAGAAAAGATTTTAAGAAATGGTTAATTAAATGACTCATTAATAAGATTTTAGAAAAACCCAAAAAATTAGGCATTTATTACTCCTTAAGTTGTGCAAGATTGCACAGGTTAGAAAAACCCTATATATATTTATTTTTTTTAAGTTTAATCTTTTCTCCACTTTTTTTACAATCAAATTTAAAAAATATAAACCATTTTGTCAAAAAAAAATATAAACCATTATTTACACTATTTTTAACTGTCAACAAGGGAAATCAAATCTTAGTCTTTGATTACGCCTTGGTGAAGGCGCTATGGGCGAAGGAGAGTCTCTCATGTTATTCCTTCTAAGTGAATTTTGAAGTCTAGATTCGTTGTTGTTAGCATGTTTTATATCATCTTCATTGTCGTTGATTGGTTTATGATGACTTGATCGATTTTGAAAACCTTCGTGTGAGAGTTGCTCCAAATGGGGGGTGGAGATGCAAATGGCACTTAGATGCTAAAGTCAGAAATGTACTATCAGATAGCAAATAAGTGTGTCAAGAATGTGATCATAATTGGGGGGAAAAGGCCCCTTATTTATGGTATTGTGTCATGATGGTGTACTCATATTAGTTGATATCTTTGCTCCTAAATAGATTTTGTCTGTTTGGGAGAAGTTGAATTTAAGATATGCGTTGCGACCTATTTGATTTAAATTCATTCCTTGTTGCTATGAACGACCTTGAGTTTATCTTATAGTTTGTTGGTGTTAAAGGTGGTGGATCGCGTAAGTTTTGTTTTACTTCTGGCATGAAGACGATATAATCTTATGAGATGGTGTAGGGGGTATAGCTATGTGTTACACCATGCTTTTATCGAGTCCAAATTGAATGCTTTCCAAAATATTCAAAGTAATCTTAATTGATATCATTTTGTTGTAGACGAAAATCACAATTCTCAAAATAATTTTTTGAAAAATTATTGTTAACAACTTCTGCACCCACACAGCAGCACGCATATCTGCAGAATCCAGCTGCTACTGCTCAACAGCCTGCTGCGCACCTGCAGCAGTCTCATGTTGCCTCGGCTGTTTCTGCACAACAGCCTCCTGTGCCTTCTGTTTCTTGGCAATGACCTTCCCGTGATCGCTTTAAGTGCAACGTGGATGCAAGCTTTTCTACGTCGAAGAACAGAACCGGTATTGATATTTGTGTGCGAGATGATGATGGTGCTTATGTGCTCGCTAAAACAGTTAGTTTTGATGTTGTTCATCCGGTTCGGGTTGGCGAAGCTTTGTGTTTATATCATGCTTTGGAATGACTAAGTGATATGCAATTTGATAATGTGGACTTCGCGATGGATTCTAAAATTACTTATGATGCTTTTCACTCTGAGAAAGACGACATTTCCGAGTTTGGACATATCATTTCGGCTTGCCAATCCCTTTTCTCCACTCACTTCACAAACTCTCAGGTTGAGTTCACTAGGCTACAAGCGAATGCGACAACTCATGCACTTGCAGGGGAGGCCACTTCTTTAGCTAGTCCGGTCATTTATTTTAATACCCCGCGTTGTACAAACAATATTATCTTTAATGAAATGCTATAAGCAACTTTCCTTAAAAAAAAAAGGTTATTTTCTAATTATTTTTAGATTTTGGGTTTTTTAAACCATAAGTAACACATACAATAGTGTTTAATGTGATTATTTTCTACAAAATCATTAAAAAACAGTCTCTATTATTATAAAAAGTTTAGGTGAGTTGGATTATATAGCTTATTAGAATCATAATAAATCTCAAGAATAAAAGAATATTTATAAAAATATTTACATATTACGATTTTTACATCAATACTCAAAGTTAAAGCTACTTATCGATTTTTTTTGGTGGTGTCGAGAATTCGAACCCCAAACCTTATATATTATGCATTACCAACTGAGCTAACCTCACGGGACAAAGTTACTTATCGATTATCAAAAGAAAGTAGAGTACTAGAGTGCAATCCAAATTTATCGATTATCTCTTCTGTAATTTTATTTATTTATCTATCATACCGACGTTGGTGTCAGGACAGGTGGTTAATTTGGACAGCACTTGAGTGACATAATGTTACCGTGACATTAAATCTGGACCACACAACACATATTGTCATTTCCATCTGGGCCACACAACACATCCATGAATACATTTGTGTGACCCAAATTTAATATCACGGTGACATTATGTCACCCAAGTATTTTCTCGTTAATTCACGTGGTTTCGTGCTTAACACTTTAGAAACGTATTCCTCAAAAAAAAAAAAAAAAAACACTTTAGAAACGTAGAAATCCATGTCAGTCACTCACACCCTTCACTCGTGCGATCAATCCCTCATAAATCTTCTTCCATAAGCAAACAGTTTCTTCTTCTTCTTCTTCTTCTTCTTCTAATTTGCTCTCTCAACCCAAAGATATTATATTACCAATTACTCTTTTTATTTTTTCAGCAACATTGGAAACAAAATGAACCAAAACATCGGACAAAATAACTGGAACACGACGACGATGTTGCATTCCAGTAAATCAAGGTAACACGGCTTCCATTAAATTCTCCAATCACAGTTTTGATTTCATGAGCATTTTCTATTCAAACTCAGTTAACACAGTTCTCAAAGGTTGATGCTTCATTTTGCATGAGACCCGTTTGATGAAATGCTTCACCCAAGTCTCAAACTAAACCTAACTCCAACCTTGAACACACGGTGATTTAACTATTCAACAGTGATTGTTCCACCAGATTCAGTGTAGTATCTTTTACAAATTTCCAAAATCATTCATTTTTAAGTATTTTCAATTTGGGTTATTATGGCTAGTAAAACTTTGTTTAAGTGGCCAAAGCAAATTACAAATTCAGTAGTTGAAAAGCTAATAAAAGCCGAAAAGGACGTAAACAAAGCTCTTGTTATGTTTGATTCTGCAACAGATGAGTATAGGAATGGATTTCGTCACGATCACAACACTTTCGGTGCAATGATTCATAGGCTAGTTTCTGTGAATCAGTTTAGGCAAGCTGAAGGAATGTTAGAGAGAATGAAGCAAGAAGATTGCGAGGTTACGGAGGACGTGTTTTTAACTATATGTAGAAGTTATGGACGTGTGCATAGGCCACTTGATGCCATCAGGGTTTTCTATAAGATGGAAGGTTTTCAGGTTAAGCCGACGCAGAAGTCTTACCTTACAGTATTTGATATTCTTGTGGAGGAAAACCATGTGAAAAAGGCTATTGGTTTTTACAAGGAGATGCGAGAAAAGGGTATTCCACCAAGTGTTGTTTCCCTCAATATTTTGATCAAGGCGCTCTGCAAAAACGAGGAAACTGTTGAGTCTGCTTTTCGACTATTTCGTGAAATGCCCAATCGTGGATGCCAGCCTGATTCGTATACATATGGTACGTTGATTAATGGGCTGTGCAAACTTAGAAAAATTAGTCAAGCAAAGGAACTGTTGGATGAAATGGAGGAGAAAGGTTTGTCGCCTTCTGTTGTTAGTTACACTAGTTTGATACATGGCTTGTGTCAATCTAATAATTTGGACGGAGCTATAGAATTGCTCGAAGAGATGATAATAAATGGCATCAAGCCAAATGTTTTTACTTATAGTTCTTTAATGGATGGTTTGTGTAAAAGTGGACATTCTTCACAAGCAATGGAGTTGTTAGAAGTGATGGTTAGAAGATGTCTTTTGCCTAACATGGTCACTTATAGTACTTTAATCAATGGACTGTGTAAAGAAGGAAAGCATAGAGAAGCTGTAGAGATTCTTGACAGGATGCGGCTTCAAGGGTTGAAACCAGATGCAGGGATGTACGGGAGAATCATAAGCGGCCTTTGTGCTGCTTGCAGCTATCAAGAAGCAGCAAACTTCATTGATGAGATGGCTCTTGGCGGTATCTCACCTAATCGAGCAAGTTGGAGCTTTCATGTCAGAATGCATAACATGGTTGTCCAAGGTCTTTGTAATAATGTTGATCCAACTCGCTCATTCCAATTGTATCTTAGCATGCGTACTAGGGGTATCTCTGTTGAGATTGGCACTTTTGATTGTTTAGTCAAATGTTTTTGCAAGAGAGGAGACCTGAACAAAGCTACTCGAATTCTGGAGGAGATGATATTAGATGGCTGCATTCCGGATGAGGGAATGTGGAATGTATTAATGTGTGGACTTTGGGATCGGAAAAAAGTTCGAGGAGCTACTGAGCTATTGCTGGCTGAGCTGAAGCAGAAGTTTGTTGAAGCTGAGAGTTGAAGTTTGTGACTGAAATGTATTAATGTGTGGACTTTCTCTGATGGTCATTGATTCCATGACCAAGAATAAAGGTTTAATCTGTGACAGTAGATTTGCTGTGCGTAATTGGAGGCTAAATTTACACATAACCTGCTCTGTTTGTAGACACTCTTAGTTCTTGCCCGACCTTTTTTGAAACTGTAACGATGCAAATATTTGTTGCAAAAAGATTTTCCATGGTTCTAGCCTGGTGGATAAGGCAAACATACAGGTAATTAAAAATCCTCTGTTTTGATCAAACCCATTACATGATGGTTATTTTTATTTTCCATTTTCTAGAAACCTTGTCAGTACCAGTAATTAGGCCAAACTTTAAGTATACCACATTCTTTTCATAGTGCAAAATTAACATTTAAGTTGGCATTCTTATTTTTCTGATTACTATTTATATGGTCTGACTCCTCAGATATTTTATCTATTATTGTGTTGTTTAACGGTGAATTCTCACTACACTTTAACAAGGTTCTGATGTTCTGTTTTATCTGTTGCAACAAAATTGGAGAGGTTCAAAATTCCTGCTAGATAGGGTAAATATGTAGATTGCTAAGTAAATTGATTGTATTTTTGACACACCATGTCTGTCAGTGTTTGTGGATCATGATCAGCTAATGCTGAAATTTTCTGTTGGGGTTAAATAAATACATTTTTTTTGACAAAAAAATAAATAAATAAATACATGTTTACACATTAAGTTAAGTTTCTGATCCAAAGTGAAGTTTCTGATCAACAATTGTATTCTTTACCATAGTCCTGTTCAATAATAATCATTACACAATCCAGAAACAAGACAAAAAACCTGAAGAAAAGAAAGTCCTATCTTGAGTGGAAGAGAAAAGTGAAAGCAAAGTAGTGGAAGATGGGTTTGGATTACTATGAGATTTTGGAGGTTGACAAGAATGCTACAGATGATGAGTTGAAGAAAGCATATAGAAAACTTGCCATGAAATGGCACCCTGATAAGAATCCTGACAATAAGAATGATGCTGAGACTAAATTCAAACTCATATCGGAAGCATATGAGGTATATGTAACTTCATCTTGTTTTTAGTTTAGTTTAATTGCTACAAAACTATGGTCAACTGATCATTCATGTTTCTGAGGATGTTGTTAGTTACAGATCAGATTATCTTGTTTCTCTGTTTTGGTCAGATTTTTTGTCTGTTTCTGTTGTTTACTGTCTTTTGTTTGAGGATTAATTTTGTGTGTTTGAGATCCAATTTGATGGCTACAATCAGTGATATACAGTCGGATGAAAACTGAGGATCCCCTAAGAAGGGTCAAAGAATTTTATGAATTTAGAACTTTGACCCTTACCAAAATCCTCAATTTTCAATTTTTTCCTTTATTATCCAATCTGAATGTGGCGCTATTTGCGATGTTTTTCATTTAGTTATAGATTGATAATCATTTGACTTTCATCCTAAGTAAGGAGTGCCATGTAAGCATCATTGGTCCAGGGTTTGATCTCCGGCCGTGGTATATGGAAAAGCATATCTTATGATAGGTCAACCTCTTAAATTGATCTTAGTTACTTCAAAGGATTTTCTATACAGTTGCACATAGATGATACCTTGGTTTTACCAAAATAAAAAGAATTGTGTGCTGTTGAGTCAGTTAGTTACTATCACTTGTTGAGTAATGTTATAAGGGTCGCTTCACCTTGTTGTACTTATTTTCCATCATTCAGTAAAATTTCAATTTGAGTTAGTTTCATCAATTCATGAACCAACTCTTTGTCTATCCATGTTGTGGGGAATGGGGATGTACAAACCATGAAATGTTCACAGAATCTGACTTAGTATATTGATTTGGCTTCATGGAGGTTCTAAGTGATCCGCAAAAGAGAGCAATTTATGATCAGTATGGAGAAAGCAGCCTTAAAAATGAAATGCCTACAGCAGGTGACAGTGCAGCTCCATACGTCCAAACTCATGATGGCAGAAGGTTTAGGTTCAATCCCAGAAGTGCAGATGGCATATTTGCAGAAGTTTTTGGCTTTTCAAGCCCTTATGGAGGAATGGGAATGAGGGGCGGCGGCTGCAGAGGCATGGGCATGAGAGGTCAGTCGTGGGTGTCCAGGTCTTTTGGCGATATTTTCGGCAAAGATGTATTTGGAGAAAGCAGACAAACGAGTCAAGCTCCAAGACGCAAGGCACCTCCCATTGAAAATAAATTGCCTTGCAGCCTTGAGGAACTTTATAAAGGAACTATCAAAAAGATGAAGATCTCACGGGAAATTGCATATGCAAGCGGGTAAATGCTCTTCCCCTGGCTTTTTAATTCACATCAACTTCAACTTGAACTTTCTCAGAACTAAATTTCATGAGCAGAATGAGAGTTTTTTGTTGGATTTGTTGATATATAAAGTTTCAATACATTTCTAACTGGCGGTGTAAATTATTTTTACACAAACATATTGTCACATAAACCAACTTTGTAACTACATTTTATAATAACTGCAAAATACAAGCTTCTCATTAGACGTTACTAACTGTGTATTCCCGTTCCCTTTCATGTGTGTCTACAAGTAGCAACTTATTCATCTAATATCCCGCATGTGTGTTTGCAGCAAAACTGTACCTGTGGAGGAAATACTAACAATTGAAATCCAACCAGGCTGGAAAAAGGGAACGAAAATCACTTTCCCAGAGAAAGGAAATGAACAACCAAATGTCATTGCTGCAGATATCGTATTCATTATTGACGAGAAACCTCACAATGTATTTACAAGACAAGGTAATGATTTGGTTATGACACAAAAGATATTACTTGCAGAAGGAGAAGCTCTAAGCAGAAGCTACACCTTCCAACTTACTACTTTGGATGGACGAGGTCTGACCATTGCCATAGACAATGGAATTGATCCATCCTATGAAGAAGTGGTTGCCGGCGAAGGGATGCCAATTTCCAAGAATCCTTCACAGAAGGGTAATCTTAGGATCAAATTCAACATCACATTCCCTAGCACGGTTGATGCTGAAACAGAAAGCCAGAACTAAGAAATGTTCATAGCGTCATAATAAAGTGTTAACCATTACCAAGTGCATCTTGTGTATAGTACTATAGTTCAATAGTCTTTGTTTTGCTCTTGTTCTTAACTCTCTTTTCTTCCATTTTATGATTTTGGTCTATGTAGTTTATGTGAGATCCCTTAGTGTCATAAATAAAGTCCAACATTATTACTTGAAGGATTGAGATATACTATTTTGAATTATGATTGCCAGAGTACTTAATTTTTTTGTATATGTAGTCTGCAATCTGCATTATTAAACAATCAATAAACAAGTTTTCCATACATTGGCCATTAGGTAAGGCCAGCAACATCATGGCTTTGGTTTCAAAATTAAATTGTCTTTACTAAAAAATTACACCCTAAAAAAAAGCAGTCCGGTGCACTAAAACTCCTGCATACACCAGGTCCAGGAAGGGGTCCCGCCATTTGATGTATTGTACGCAACCTTACTCTGTTTTTTGCACAAGAGGTTGTTTCCAAAAGTTGAACTCATGACCTTTTCAGTCACATGACAACAACTTTACCGTTGCGCCAAGGCTCCCTTAAAAAATTACACCCTATGAGAGAAAAAAAAACTCTGGCAGATCTTCATAATCTTTACATGATAATTTAAAAGTAGAGGTAATCCCCCTATTAAGTACTGTAACATTTTCGACATATTTGAAGCTTAATCTTTGGCTCACTTCAGATTGGAAAGTAGTTTATCAGGGCCAAGTATTTCAAACAATGAAAAAGACAGTCGAAGTGTAATAAAACTTTATTAGTTGATGAGCATCTATTACAAGGAGAGGATGATAAAACAACAACAAAATGAAGTTGGCTACGAAGCCCTATGCTTAAAGCTTAAAAATACAAGGCTCCATTTTGCATGGATAATATACACTAAATCTACTCAACCATTAACTCAGCCGCGTGATTTGTAAACATGGAACTGACGTATTCGTAAAACTGCGATAAAAAAATGTAAAGCAGCCTTAATATGCAAATTCCTACATTGATCAGATTAAAAATGGATGTTATAATCAGAAGAATCTTCACTCATAACATCTTCAGAGCCCCCTACATTCACTACTCTACTCAGCATTCCATCCGAACCTTCACTCATAACATCTTCCTCGGAATCTTCCTCTTCATTCTCTTCAATGCCAATGTCATTATCATTATCATTGCCATTGTCTTCTTCATCTTCAAAATTGTCCACATCTTCATCACTCATTCCAACCAAATCCCTATCCCATCTGTTAGGGGAGACACCGTTGTAACCTATCTCCCAATTTCCATGATCATATTCCACTGCTTGAGCATCATCATCGGATTCCACTGCTTGAGCATTATCATCAGACTCCACCTCTTCAGCACTGTTACTATTCTCAGCAACCCCAATGTGAACAGGAGTCATAGGACTAAATTTTTCTACATCCCATTCTTCATCCAAGTTTCTCAATGGTTCTCTTCCACCCTTGGAACTATGACTGGCTGCTGCATGGCCCAGCAACAAATCTTCAACAGCTCTTTTTTCTACTCTACGTTTTCTGACCGTTCGGCGACCTCGTCCACCCCCTTGTCCTTGTGTTCCCTGTCCCTGCTGTTTTAATTTCTGACTTAGATTCTCGGTGACCTTAATGTTTCGACGGCCAGTATCTTGTTTGGAATTGTACATTCTTTTAGACGGCTTTTTACCCAGTCCAAGATCACTAGCTCCTCGCCCATGTTTGTTTCCACTTCGTGCAATTTTATTAGCAGAAGGTTTAACTTTGGTGAATCCATCATGATCAAGAGCTGCTGCCTCAAATTCTCTGTTAGGCTTGAAGGGAGTATATCTTGATGGAAGCCTCTGCTAATAAGCAAAAAAATAAAATGTTCCATTAGATTATGATGAAAATTTCAAGCCAGCGACCCAGATGCTCAAAACCAAATAACACAGGAAAATGAAAGAGACTCACAATGTATTCTGTTGCTTCTTTGTCCTCAACAGGCTCAAGTCTCTCAAGCTTTACGTAGTTGATGGATGAATCGAACTCAAAAAGCCTGAGAGACAATGCTGCAGTGGTTAGAGGAAACCATGGAAGTAGAGCAACTGATTCAGGATCAGAGGACACGTGTGCAGCACTTTTTGACACACTGCTTTTAATCCCAACAATTCGTCTGTTGTAGAGAAGTTTGATGATAGAAAATCACGCCGTAGCGCTTTTTCAAATAAGGTCAACATCTGCAAAATAGGTTTTTAATTTATGCATGTCAGCATTGACATGGATTGTCGATTTTTTTTTATCTCTGTGTGTGTGTGTGTGTGTGTGTGTGTGTGTGAAGATGAACTTCAAGAATTGAAACGGCATGAAACCTGTAAAAGTTCCTCCACGGATGATGATTTACTCAACTTCACACCCCAACGCTTCCTAAAATCAGTTGTCCAAATTGTTCCGAATGCTTCAGAGAGAACAGATGCCTGTAAATCAAAATGTAAGTACAATAATACAATTCTCAAAGGTAAAAATAATAATAGGATGCAGAATGATATCTTTAAATTTACAAAAAGATTAGGTTCGAGATTAAGAATCCAAAGTTGCCATCAACTCACCTCCATACATGACAGCAGGACCTTAAGCAATCTTGTCCTCAGAGGAAGAGAATGTTTCATAATATCTTTGGATAAATTGCCAACACATTGAAATGTGTGTTTAGAAAAATTAAATTCATCATTTGACGGAAATGTTTGGTGGCAGGAATTGCAGTGGGAGTCTTCCATAAAATAAGGATCAAGACAGATTTCACAAATATCCACCTGAGGTTTGCATCTCTTTACCCCAAATTTTATTGCGCATAAAATTGATGAGTTATAGCATTCTTTCCACATCCACTTCTGAAAATCTTGATACCTTCTCAAGGCAGCTTTCTTTTCATTCTCACTTTGGCCAAGCTCAATTTTGAAGGATGATGAAGTTTCATGAAGGGTACTGCTAGGAGTAGGACTGCCAGATCCTGAATGGCACTCGGGTACTGGATATGCTTCATCAGCTTCAGTTTTCATAGAACCTTCCCCTTTGCTTCCAATTTTTGTATATTGTGTATTTTTTCGAACATTTTCTCTAAAGGATTTCTCAATCTTTTGCAACATTAAGCGCAAATGAGACTCCCTGATCCCGCGTGAATCCAGTGATGTCAAAAGAATATCAAAGGCCTGCATATGAATGGTAGAATAAATAATATATACATTACAAAAAAGTAAGCTCAAAACAGTATAATTCGTCCAAAACAATGGCTATGCTCTGTGAGAGAAAAAAAGGCAAGCTCAAAACGGTAATAAAATACTAATCAAGGAAAAGTATATAAATACATTACGAATTCGCACAAACATTGACATCTTCAGATTTAAAAGAATAAAGTACGAACAAAGACATCAATGTGGCAGGTCGATGAAGTTACCTCTTCAGAATTAATAAGCCTCCAACTGCCATCATGATGTTCAACAAAGATCCTGCCAGAACCAGGATCATTACTAGAAGCAGATGCAACAAACTGCCAATATCGGTTACGCCTGCGGTCCTGGCCAAGGGGTAGAGACCTGTAGACATACATCTCCTCTGCTATGTGGGAAATATAAGATTTTAACTGTGATCGTGACCTTTTTGAATATTGTGCATGCATCTGACTCTGAGAGTTGTCCGGACCTGTGCCTGGGCAGAAATCATGAGCTACCAATGGCTTTTCAATAAGTAGACTGTGCAGAAGGAGTTCCTCTTTGGTTTTCTGCAGTGATGGGTGATGCTTCATTCCTAATGTTGTTAATATTGATGTCGAGCAATGGGCTTTGATTTCCCTCCACAGCAGGATATGTGTCTTGTGTTTCAAATTTATTTCCAGCAAGTGATGGGAAATCTAATTTACTAATATAATCATCTTTCAGACGAACTTTATCTATTTGTGCTTCAGCCCACATTTGCTTTTTCAGAGCATTTGCTGCTTCCAATCGATCCTGAGAAACAGTTCACGTCAACTAAAAAACTAAATGTAAAAGTAAACTAGAAGATATCTATTACATGTGAGTTTAATTCACCTCAAGAATAATGCGGATTGAATTTCCTTCATTTGCCACACCAACCAATGCAACAAGAGCGTTTAGAAGCTCTTCTACACTGAGATCAGAGTATTCTCCTTCCGTAAGTCCTTGAACCCATGGTTCTCCAGACTTGCTTTCATCGATTTCCATATTATCATCAAGATTTTCAGTATTTAGATTTCCACAAGCAACTGGTTGTCTGGTGACAGAAGAGGGACAATTGGCATCCTTGGAACCATTCTCAGGAAAACAAGACAGATCAGTATCAAGCTTATTTTGAATAAGGTCTACATCATTGCCAAAATTTTCTTTTACATTTACCAAACTAATATTCATATTATCGTATTGTTCTGAATTTTGGTTTCCACTTGAAGGATTTACCAAATCATCGTCTTCAGGATCCTCATCAACTTCATCACTTTCTGACTCTTCTCTTTCAACATCAACGACATCTTCACCAGCTAGAAACCCATTTTCAAATATCTGGATTTTCTTTCTTGCTTCTGAAAGAATGGACTCAGCATCTGCAGGATCCTGTCTAAATGCAGTTCGTACACGATATGTTGATGGAGCTATTCTTTCGAAAAGTTTGCCATCTCTTGTCAAAGCAACCGAAATTGATGCTTCAGGTGTCTTGCTGGTTGTCAGGTCCCGAAGACCAGATTTCTGACAAGAAAAGAAACATAAGAACGAAGTTGACAATTTTTAAAAGAGAATTCAATCTGTTGATGATAAACAATTCACCTGAATCTTCTCTGCAAGCTCTAGTACATTCAAACCTTTGGGGCCCTCAAGAGAGAGAACATGAAATGCTGCAAATTTAACTGTTACTGGAGTTAACCTGTGTCTCGATCTTCGAGGAGCTAATAAACGTTTCGCATTTTTGCCACTGCACTTACGGCTGCTGAACCATTACGAAGTGTAGAAATGACATCATCACTTTTTCCCTGCAGTTACAAATACATTTAGCTCCACTTAGTTCATTAACAAATGTATGATGAGAAATTCTATTGTTGATTTTACATGCATGCAAAATCATATATGGTCGGTGAAAATAGTCAATGAGAACAAAAAACTCATGCAGAACCAGCAAACTAAAATGATAATACTTTTGAGCTGAAAATTAAAAAAGTAGAATAAAGAAAATGAACCTCTTCTTTATCATTTGAACAGGACCAAGTAATACTTCTTTTTTTCAACTGTGGTCCAAATCCTGCAGATAGTGCTAACTGTCGCAAAATTTCAGGCCATGTCAATTGATTCAAGTTCTTCTGCCAATTTCGTATGTCAAAGCCCCATGTATATGCCTAGCATAAAACACAGCATTATTGATGTGGAATGCATCGAATAAAAATACCATTTGTCTAAAAATAACAGATAATTTTTTTGATATAGTTCAACTTACTCCTTCCACAATCTCTGGATGGCCACCGGCAGGATTAGCAGCTCCATTCTGGTTCACTCCTAATCCTGTAGAAGGTGTCCTTGCAACATCTTCAATGTCTTTTATTATCATTTTAAGAACAGCAACATGTATCTCACCCAACAATCTTGAATCCTGTCATGATTAAGTTTTAATTTTAAACACCCATAAAGGAGCCAAAAGTTGCAAGAAAAATAGTTCACTTGTAGTACAAAATCATTAGGAAAGGCCAGATTTACTCACATAATCATGAAATGCTTGTACAAATTCATCAAGAGTAAAAGGCCATAACTCGAGAGCATCAGCAAAGGTAATCAAGAATCTCCAAACCTGAAATAGAACACCACAGGTTTCATACATTAGATTCAGATTCCTCAATTTAAGCTAAAAAAACAAATTAAGAATAAAAAATGTTAATAAAACTTGTACTGCAAACAGAAGTGCATCCACACGTTACAATTATATCAATAATCTCAGTGTAACATACATGGAAGGTCAACTTAAAACCAACTTCACCCCCCGCCTCTTGACAGTACCAAAAAAAGAATTTTGCAATCAATGTTGTATGTTATATATGTACACTATAAGGAAACAAATGGGGCAATTCAAACATACCATGAGAAGGTTGCCAACATCTTGTTCCGAGTTGATCCAGGGCTGGATAGCAAATGGTTTTTTTAGCTTTACACTTTTGGGCGGGAAAACACACAAGGAATCTACAGTACAAATGTTGAAGTACAACATTTTTCTTAGTATTCCCAGATAAATACTTACGGTTAAAAGAACCAAATTATGTAATATCACCAAGTAAAATATGAGAAATTTCTCACCCCTAAATGATTCAAGGTTTTGCAAAGTATCAAGATCAATATGGATGATAGAGGAAAGCCACTTGCTTGCTGCAGCCAACTCCATCAATTCTAACTGTTCATCCTCAATGAGCTCCGTAGACTCTTTAGCTATTCTACGAGCATTTGCCTTTCAAAGGGCAGCTTTCCTTCTCTCCGCCTCTTTCTCTTTGCGAATCTCTTCTTTTTGCTTCCTTTTCTCAGCCTTCATTAATACATACCACAAGAAGGTATAGTAAGCTACATTTAATATCTTTAGATCAATTTGATTCAGTAAAGCAATAACATGGGGCTTAAAACTTACTCTTAAATGTTCTTTCATCATATATTTTTCCCTTCGTTCTATCTCCCGCCTTTGCTCACGCTTCAATCTTTCCTCTTCTCTCTGCCTCTCACACATCATCCTTTCTTCTTCCTTCCTTCCTTCTCTCACGATCTAGCCTTTCCATTTCTTTCCTCATTTGCTCTTCATTCTACAAGGAGATGAAAATAGAAGGATTAGCTAAAATAGAATAGGATGTCTTTAAAGCTCCATCAATATATAGTGACATGTTATGTTCATTGAATAAGACCTTTCTTCTAAGGATATCTTGTTTCTCAAGTTCTTTCTTCATCCTTATTTCATAGGCTTCAACTTCCTTGGCAACTCTGGCATCGTCTACATGAATAAAGTTAAAAATATAAATCATCCTCAGCAGAGAATATTACATTAACTTTGTATTGTTGGGGGAAATAATAAAAAATAACACTTAGCTTACAAATTCAATTAATACCTTTCGTTTCTTCTCCACCTGCAAGACCGTGTCATTATGGAAAACTTGTCCACCAGGTAAAGCTAAAGGATTTTCTTGTCCACCAATTTGGTGATCAGTGAATTGGGAGTTAATGCCAGTATTGGCTATGTTTGGGTGAGGTTCCCTTTTGGGGACAACATCATTATCTCGAGGAGGAGATGGATAGGGAATTGATTGCTTGTCCTGCTGAGATAAAAAGGGAGGAGGGGAACTATAGGGAGTCACTGGCTTGTCCTGTTGAGACGATAGGCGAGCACGGACCCTCCATTGGATCGTATGAATGGGGTTGACTCAATTGTCCAAACATATCAGATCTAATGCTGGGCTGGTTCGGAGCAAATGGATATTCAGGGAATGTCCTTGCCATTGCCTGCAATGGAGCCCGTTTTAAATCAGAATTTCAAATGAAACAACCAAACAGATATAGGTGTCCCATCTAGATAACTATCTCACACAACTGTGAATGAGAAAGAAAAGGTTTTTAAGAAGCATATCTAAACAGCATCTGCAAAGACTTACCTTATTCGTTCTAACTTCATGTCTTTCGTATATTTTACTGTCGTAGGCAAGACTAGGCCGCTTCTGCTGTTCTGCAACAGCTGCACCAAAAGAAACTACCAGAAGTGAGTAGCCAAACAAGACTCATGGACCCATCGGAATCATTCATTCATATATCACTAACAACTTGTACCAAGACAGCATTGTTTCTCGCAACATTTTGGATTAAAAAAAATCAGCCAAATCGATGGCATTTTATCTCAACATTGCTACCTTAATACAGAACATCTAAAAAACTAGTTAACCATTTACCACAAATATATGCCAGAAAAGGAAACGCTCGTCAACAATAAGAACAATCACCATGATCCCTAAATAGAATATACAATATACAAACAAAAAACAAAACACAAAAAAGGAAATACATCAATTATCATAAGCAGAACTCAACATAAGTATAAAATCAACTACAAAAAAGTAACTCATTCTAAAACAGCAAGTGAAAGATAGCTAAACAAAGCTGAAAGAGCATTGACTAACCACCACTGCAACTGTAAGTGAAAAGGCTGAACATAAGATTCATTCAAAAACTAATAATATGTTCACCTAAACCCTCAGTCAATTTTCAAAAGAATAAACCACAATTTAACCCCTAACTATCAACTCTCTTCATTTTAGTCCCTAAACTATATAATAGAAATATAATAAGCAGTCCCTAAATTACATGAAATTTGTCAGTTTAGTCCCTAAAGTAGTAAAGTATCCGTCAATTTAGTCAGTAACATTTTAGATACCAGTATATTTGCACAGTTTAGAGACTAACTTGATGGTTTATCATGCATTATACAGATTGAATATAAAATACCATTAAACTTTGATTAATTTGCACATGCAATTGAAATAGAAGTAGATAAATAGAAACAAAAACTTCAAAACTGACATTAACATCAGCATGATGATCAATTTCACTAGCTTGTTTAAGCTTATCCGAAGTATCCTTCACCAATTGTCCAATATGAAGTCTCGTCTTGTGCCTATAGAAAAAGATTACCAATCAATATCTTAAAATTGAAGTAACAAACAAAATTTCCTATTCAGCGATAGTGAAGAGTGATCTCTCACAGTTTCTCGCGGAGTTCGGGCGTGTCTTTGGGGGTTCCGAGAGTGTTAACGAGTCTCTGAAAAGTAGAGACGGCGGTGTTGATCTGAAACACGCCGGAAGCCACCGCTTGCGTCGGGTCTTGTTTGCCGTTGATTTGGTTTCGCCGGCCGGATTCTAAGTCTTGAAAACTCATTCTGAGGTAAGCGTATCACTGAGTTTCTAGAGCAGAGAGAATCGGTGAAATTGTAATTGGAATTTGGTGGAAATTGGAGTGGAAGCGAGGAATGGAATGTGTTGTTGGTGAAGAAGGGATGATTGAAATGATGAAAAGACTTTGGATTTTGATTCTCATTACTTCCTAGTACGTCCACGTGGACACACATCACACGTGGCACTCCATGTATACACAACGCCACGACAATAATTTTCTTTTTTTAGTTCAATCTTTTCTCTACTATTTTTTCAATCAAATTTAAAAAATATAAACCATTATTTACACTATTCCTAACTATCAAAAAGGGAAATCAAGTTTTAGTCTTTGATTACGCCTTGGTGAAGGCGCTATGGACGAAGGAGAGTCTCTCATGTTATTCCTTCTAGGTGAATTTTGAAGTCTAGATCCCTCGTTGTTAGCATGTTTTATATCATCTTCATTATCGTTGATTGGTTTATGATGACTTGATCGATTTTGAAAACCTTCGTGGGGGAGTTGCTCCAAATGGGGGGTGGAGATGCAAATGGCACTTAGATGCTGGACCGTCATCATATTCCTAGATGAATCAAATGATCCCAGAAAGACTCTTCGCACGTCATCATCACTTCGCCTTGTCCCAAGACTTGTGCTTGGGGGGCTGTGGACCGTCATCATATTCCTAAAAGCGTAAAAGCCCTCCAAAGAAGGCTCTGAGCCCTCCAGAAAGGCCTGGGCGCCCTCCAGAAGGATTCCTGAGCCCTGGCGCGCCCCCTAAAGGCGCCGCCTCATTAAACTTCTAGAAGCCTCTAGAAGACGCCTAAAAAAGCCCAAAATACACAAATGCCCCTGTTGCTTGGGAACCAAGCAACCGAAACCCAAGCCCATGGCAGGCTATAAATACCACTCTTGAGAGCATTCTCGGGGGATCCAATAATCAGTCTAAACCCTAGAATCCTAGTATTCCTTACCGTACTTTTTGCAAGTACAGTTGGCGCCGTCTGTGGGAAACAGGTAAAACTAACCTTGACCACGTTTCTGGATCGCAAATCGTGATTCAGGAACCCTTAAACTAGACCTCTGAATCGTAAAACTCTTTTGCGATTTAGAAACCCTAACCCCTTTCGACCAACCTAAATCGCACCTCACGTACGATTTAGAGAAAAGCCTCTCATCATGGCAACAGCCGAAGAATTGGAATCCATGCGAACCCAACTCGCTCAACTGAAGGATCACAACGATGCCCTTCAGGCCTCAATGGAGACCATGCAACAAAAGCAACTCGAGGAGAAAGAAGAATCACACCATGGCGAGTTAGATGACCCTGAACCACAACCATTATCCACTGAAATCTGGGACGCACCAGTTCCAGAGGGCTTCAAGCCGCCCCACCTATCCACCTTCGACGGAAAGAACGACCCCATGGAGCATGTCACGGCCTTCAATACACGCATGGCGGTTGTCGGGGCTCCCGATCTCTGAAATGCAAATTGCTAGCAGGTACTTTCACTGACGCCGCCTTACGCTGGTACATGAATCTCCCGCGGTTCTCCATCCTCAGCTACCAGGACATGACCAGAAAACTCATACAACAGTTCTCCGCTAGTCGACATCGCAAGGTCCCAGCAACTAGCCTTTTCAATGTGCGACAAGGGCATAATGAATCCCTTAGAGACTACCTGGCTAGGTTCAACGATACAACCATCAAGGTAATCAACCCCAACCAGGAAGTGTTCGTAGGAGCTTTCCAGAACGGACTAAGGGCAGGGCAGTTCAACGAGTCTCTAGCCCAGAAACCTGCAGATTCCATGGAAGAAGTTATAGCCAGGGCAGAATGTTACATCAAGGGCGAGGAGAGCAACGCAGAAAAGAAGGCCAGAGACGCCAAGGAGCGCGCAAACAATCCAGAACGGCGACCTTATCAACCAACAGCTGGCAGAGATCGCGCCCCCTACAGAAGGCCGGAGAGGCGACCGTTCAATCCGTATTCTCAAAGGGACTTCACGCCCTTAAATACTAGGCCAGAGCGTATCATGAAGGAGGTTTTCGAAGCAATGCTGATCCCAGAGCCCTTGCCAGCCCGCAGCCCCGTCATGGGAAAGGATGAAGACAAATGGTGCAAATATCATAAGGTACGAGGACACGACACAGACTCGTGCATTCATCTTCGCCAAGAAATCGAGCGACTAATACAAAGTGGGAAGCTAAGAGGGTATGTCAGGGACAGAAGGGGCGAGAATAAACAAAAAACGGATCATAAAAAGAAGGAAGTGAACGACGAAAAAAGACACGCCATAAACACTATTTCAGGCGGTTTCGCCGGAGGAGGGGAGTCAAGTTCGTCGCGAAAGAAATATGTGAGGCAGGTAATGTTGTGCCAGGAGTATGAAGAGACGGATCAGAAGCACGAACCAGAGGTGTCCTTCACGCCCAAAGATTATCGAGACGTAGTACCCCACGACGACGACCCCATGGTCGTCACTTTACAAATCTTCAAGTGGGATGTGAAGCGGGTGTTGATAGACCCAGGGAGCTCTGCGGATATTCTTTACTACGACACATTTGACCGAATGGGGCTAGACCCGGAGCAGCTGCAACCTTTCAGAGGAACTCTGGCAGGCTTCACGGGCGAGCAGGTTCATGTGAGAGGATACATCACCCTAAAGACAACTTTCGGAAGCGGATCTCACGCCAAAACCATTCGAGTCAGGTACCTCGTCGTAAACTCGCCTAGCTCCTACAACATCATCATAGGTCGCCCTGCCTTCAACCTGTTGGGCGGATTCTTATCCACGAAGTTCCTAGTAATGAAGTACCCTCTTGACTCTGGAAAGATTGGAACCATTCGAGGCGATCAAAAACTCGCCAGGGAGTGCTATCATAACAGTTTGCGTTTGCAAAAGACCAGAAAGAAGTCAAGTAGTGAGGTAACGCACGAAGTGAACATGATCGATCTGGATCCCAGAGAAGGCTTCCAGCAAGAACGCCTAGAACCCACTGAAGAATTAAAAGAAGTCTCCATCGGACCAGAAGCCCACCATACAACAAAGATTGGCACGTCACTATCTCCTGAAGAGGAGGTCGCCCTGATCAAGCTACTAAAGAAGAATTTGGACCTCTTCGCCTGGCACCCATCAGAAATGCCAGGGATGGACCCCGACATTGCTTGCCACCACCTATCTATCAAGGCTGGCGTGAAACCGGTAGTACAACGGAAAAGGAAGATGGGCGAGGAAAGAAGGAAGGCGGTTGATGAGGAAGTGAAAAAGTTAGTTGAAGCCCACTTTATCAGCGAAATAAAGTATCCCACGTGGCTAGCCAACACCGTCCTTGTTAAGAAAGCAAACGGGAAGTGGCGAATGTGCGTGGACTACACGGATTTGAACATGGCGTGCCCCAAAGATCCTTATCCTCTCCCTAACATTGACCACCTGATCGACAGCGCCTCAGGTTACAAAACTCTAAGCTTTATGGATGCCTATTCAGGTTACAATCAAATACGGATGGACCCTCTGGACGCTCCCAAAACGGCCTTTATGACCAGCACGAAGAATTATCACTATGAAGTCATGTCTTTTGGTCTAAAGAACGCAGGCGCCACCTTCCAGCGATCTATGGACACCGCGTTCTCCGCGCAGATAGGACGAAATCTTGAGGTATATATTGACGACCTGGTCGCAAAAACGAAAGAAGGATACAGTCACTCTGAAGATCTGGAGGAGATACTGAGCCAGGTTCGAAGATATAGGATTCGTCTGAATCCAGCAAAATGTTCTTTCGGAGTGCAGGCGGGAAAATTCTTAGGTTTCCTCTTAACAAGACGAGGCATCGAAGCAAACCCTGACAAATGCCAGGCGATCATCAACATGAGAAGCCCCACCAACATCAAGGAAGTGCAGCAACTCACGGATAGGCTCGCCGCTCTTTCTCGTTTCTTGTCCTGCGCCGGCGACAAAGCCTTCTCTTTCTTCGCCTCCATTAGGAAAAAGGAGAGATTCGAGTGGACTCCAGAATGCGAAGATGCTTTCCAGCAAATTAAGAAGTTCTTAGCTAGTCCGCCCATCCTTCAGCGGCCAAATCCGAACGCCATTCTTTTCCTGTATCTGGCGATATCTGACAACGCCATGAGCACAGTCTTGGTAGAAGATTCAGCAACAGGAGAAAAACCAATTTATTTCGTCAGCAGGGTGTTCAAGGGGGCGAAGCTGCGATATCAGAAGATAGAACGTCTCGCCCTTGCTGTCGTCGTAACAGCAAGGAAGCTTCGCCCCTACTTCCAAAGTCACAGGATCGTCGTAAAATCAGATTACCCGATCAGGCAAGTACTGGGGAAACCTGACCTGGCCGGAAGAATGGTAGCCTGGTCTGTAGAGCTTTCAGAGTATGACGTCCAGTTCGTACCAAGGGGGAGCATCAAATCCCAGGTATTGGCAGATTTTGTAGTAGAGCTCGCCTCCCCAGTACAGGAACAACCTCCTTTCGTATGGCTCTTATCTGTAGATGGCTCATCCAACCTGAAAGGCAGTGGTGCAGGCGTTATCTTGGAGGGACCAGACGACGTTCTCATCGAACAATCCCTCAGATTCGAATTCAAGGCAAGCAACAATCAGGCCGAGTATGAAGCTTTAATAGCTGGCATGACCTTAGCCCTAGAGATGGGCGCCGAAAATTTAAGAGCCAAGAGTGATTCCCAGCTCGTAACAAGCCAGATCACGGGCGACTACCAGACGAAAGACACACAGCTAGCCAAATACCTAACTAAGGTACAGAGCCTCGCCAAGAAATTTAGCTTCTTCGAAGCCATTTATGTACCACGGGAGCAGAATTCCAGAGCAGATTTGT
This sequence comes from Medicago sativa, assembly GCF_051527215.1. NCBI lineage: Eukaryota > Viridiplantae > Streptophyta > Magnoliopsida > Fabales > Fabaceae > Medicago > Medicago sativa. The sequence goes on along the minus strand of NC_140753.1, from coordinate 18,449,984 downwards.
TGGCAAAACTCGCCAGCACCAAACGACCAGGCAACAACAGAACGGTTATCCAGGAAGTAGTTGCAACACCCAGTACGAAGGCGGACGAAGTACTTCAGGTCGTAGATAACACAGGAGGATGGATGGAGCCATTGCTTAGATATTTGACAGGATCATTCACACCAACCGACGACGAGGAAGAACAGACAATCAGAAGGCGAGCGTCCAAATTCACTTTGATCTCTGGGAAACTCTACAAAAGAGGCCGCATGACTCCCTTGCTACGATGCCTAGGAGAAGACGAAACACACTCGGTCCTTCTGGAAGTTCACGAAGGCGTTTGCGGTAGCCATATAGGCGGGCGAGCTCTAGCCGCCAAACTCCTCCGCGCCGGCTACTATTGGCCCACCATGCTTCAGGATAGCTCGACTTTCGTAAAAAAATGTGACAAATGCCAAAGGTTCTCTGACAGGAAGCATGTCCCGGCTCAGGAGTTAACCTCTGTATACTCGCCATGGCCTTTTCACAAATGGGCAGTCGACATCGTTGGACCCTTTCCTCTCGCCCCAGGGCAGCTGAAATTTCTCATAGTGGGAGTGGATTACTTCACCAAATGGATCGAGGCGGAAGCAGTCGCCAAGATAACTGCGGAAAGAGTAAAGAAATTCTACTGGAAGAAGATCATCTGCCGTTTCGGCCTACCTAAATGCATAGTGTCAGATAATGGAACTCAGTTCGCAAGCTCAACAGTGTTGGACTTCTGCAAGAACCTAGGGATACAGACAAAATTCGTCTCGGTAATTCACCCGCAAGCCAATGGGCAAGCCGAATCGGCCAACAAAGTTATTCTTAGTGGGATCAAAAAGAAATTAGAGGCCGCCAAAGGTTTGTGGGCAGAACAACTCCATGAGGTATGAATAATTTTCAGAATCAATTTACTCTCGCCTCAACTTTCCAAAGTTTTAAATTCCTTTCAAGCTACTATACTATATATAAACAAATGCGTCGATCAAAATAAGTACAGGTACTATGGTCCTACCACACTACCCCTCATTCTACAACCAAGGAGACGCCGTTCACTATGGTTTATGGCACAGACGCCATGATACCCGTCGAAATCGACACCCCCACATGGAGGCGAGATACGTTTTCAGAAGAAGCTAATGAAGTAGGTATGGCGGTAAGCATGGACGTCATTGATGAGGTCAGGGAGCAGGCACACATCAGGGAATTCGCAGCCAAGCAGAGAGCAGCTAGACGATACAACTCCAGAGTGACGCCCAGGGAGATGAAGGAGGGCGACTTAGTCCTCAAGCAAGTCGTCGCCCCAACCAGAATAGGCAAACTATTTCCAAACTGGGAAGGACCTTACAGAATCAGAGAAAAATACGCCCACGGGGCATATAAGTTAGAAGAACTGAACGGAGACGCCATACCTCGCACTTGGAACGTGGCCAATCTGCGTCACTATTATAGCTAGATTCTTTTTCTTTTGCATTTTAATTTTATTATGTACCAAATAAGGATGATGTAAGATCACCACTGCAACTCTTATATTTTGACTTCATCAATAATACAGGGTTGGGGTGGCACTCTTTTCCCCTGCAAGGGCAGGGCTTTTTAACGAGGCGCCCTTTCCTTTTTCACATCTATGATTCTATCCACATTTTTTCTATCATGCAAACAGAATTCGCTCACTGAAAGAACAAAGATAAAGGATCCACAAGGCCAACCTTGATAAGGGCTCTGGCTGCGTCGACGCATCAACTCGCCTAGCCTTCCATCAGAGTTGGAAGTGTAAAATAAAAAAGTCTTCCCTCAGAGCGGGAAGCAAAAGTCCTCCTTCAGAGTAGGAGGCGCCTTCCATCAGAGTTGGAAGTGTAAAATAAAAAAGTCTTCCCTCAGAGCGGGAAGCAAAAGTCCTCCTTCAGAGTAGGAGGCGCCTTCCATCAGAGTTGGAAGTGTAAAATAAAAAAGTCTTCCCTCAGAGCGGGAAGCAAAAGTCCTCCTTCAGAGTAGGAGGCGCCTTCCATCAGAGTTGGAAGTGTAAAATAAAAAAGTCTTCCCTCAGAGCGGGAAGCAAAAGTCCTCCTTCAGAGTAGGAGGCGCCTTCCAAAATAAAAAAGTCTTCCCTCAGAGCGGGAAGCAAAAGTCCTCCTTCAGAGTAGGAGGCGCCTTCCATCAGAGTTGGAAGTGTAAAATAAAAACGTCTTCCCTCAGAGCGGGAAGAGGCGCCTTCCATCAGAGTTGGAAGTGTAAAATACAAAGTCTTCCCTCAGAGTGGGAAGCGAAAGTCCTCCTTCAGAGTAGGAGACGAAAGAATAAACGCCAGGCGTCTCGACGTGATCGCCGAAATGCTTATGTCAACATTTTAGGGCGACGAAATGTACCAGATGAATGATAGAATATTAAAAAGAGACGCGGTCGCTGAAAACTCTCACTTTTAAAGAAACAACTCATGCAGACGCATGAAATCGAAAGCAACGTAGAAAATCATAAAATTATTTAAACATTTGCAGAATATCAAGCCATAGCAAGAAAGAGATACCGCATCTGACATAAGCATATGTAAACATTCAAAGTCACAAACCGCCGGCCAAATAAAAGAGTGTTTAAGAGGGCGCTCTAAGAAGCCGCCAATATCAAGTTACAGACCAAGAAACTTAGTTCGAATAAGAAATAAATATATCATAATAAAAAGTACAGGACTATTCATCGTCCACCAACTCGCCGTCCACGATGATCTTGAAGGGATCAAGCTCTTCAACTTTGGCCTCAGGATTAAACAAAAGCACATGCTCCTTAGCACGCGTAAAGCCGTTCTCAAAGTATAACGCTAGAGCCCGCCGCCCTTCGTCTACCGCCAACTCTGACTTTTCTAACGCAGCTTTCGTCGCGTCCCTCTCCGTCTCCGCGTCCTCTTTAGCCTGCTTCATTTCCTCCAGGGCGGATTCAGCAGCTGCTTTGTCTTTCAACGCCTCCTTAAGGCGGCTTTCAAGTCCAGAAGACTTATGTTTCCATTTCTCCACATCTTCCGCAGCATCAGTGTGCTTCTTCTCCACCAGGTCATACTTGGTCTCCAAGCAATGACTCAACAGCATAGTTCTCAAAGCTGCAGTATGGATATCCGCCACCAGGTCGCTGCACTTAGCCTTCAATCCAGCTTCCACGTCCACCTTAGTAAAAGGCACCTGTTCTTTCATATACCTGCAGGATCATCAAACAATAAAGTCACTAAAGCTCAAAAACCTAACGGCCAAAAGGAATCAACGCTTAGGAAAACAAGAATAATATTATACCGGCGAATGTCGAATCCGGAATGCCAGAAAGAGTTCATCACGTCGTCATTCAGGGAAGTCCCTCCGATTTCTTTTCCCGAAGGAGGGCGACTGCTGCTCGGTTTAGATCCTCTTCCCGTCCTCGCCTTCTTAGATGAAGGAGAGGCCGCCGAAGAAGGAACATTTCCTCCACCAACAACTTCTAAGTCGTCCACCTCAATCACACCAGAGTCGCCTTTGCCAGTCTCTTTCCTCTTCAACCTCCTCAAGGAAACGCCTGCTGGACTGCTGGACACATAGCCATCAGGGTTCTTACCCTTCTCCAATTCGGCCAAGTACTTCTTCATCTCGGCACCAGTAAGGGGCAACATTTCGTCTGCACAAAGTAGGACAAACTCAGGTGAATAAACCAAACAAAGTGATAAAACAGAACAAATGCGAAACTTTTAAAGGACACTCACGCAAATAAGCCGCCATGCGGACGACGTCGCCCTCCCTATTTAACAAGTCATGGATATTTGTCAATGGAACCTTCTCCAGAAACTGAGTTAGCTCATATTCGTAGGGCGACATTGCATCCAAGTCATACCCTCTCACCGCCAGAGGGGCACTGGTCCACCGAAGAGGAAACTTTGGTTTGCCATTTACCAGAACTGAAGACGTCGAACACCCAGGCGCCCCCTGCACTCTAACAAAAGTATCCCGCCACTCCTTCTTAAAGTTACTAGCGTAACTAGGAAAGAGCCTCTTCCCAGAGTGAGCAGAGATAGCTATCCAGGTTCCTTTATTAACGTCTTTGGTGCCATAAAATTGGAAAAAGACGGCAATAGAGGGCTCAAGACCCAGCGACTTACACAGAATTTCGAAACCTCGAATGAACGCCCAGCTATTAGGACGAATCTGTGTGGGCGCTACATTCAGAAACTTTAACACGTCCATCTCAAAAGACGTGAAAGGAATTTTCACGCCAAACTCCTCTAAAACGGCGGTATAGACAAAGTAGGATTCGTCCCCCTCACCCGCCATCTCCTGATCACACACGCGTTCATTTGGGTCACAAGACAACAACACTACATCCTCTTCCCGGCCAGTGGCAGAAATATCGAACTTACTTCGAAATAAATCCATAGCAGACACATCAACGTAAAGGGAATCTTCTAACAACACTTCCTCCGCGAACAAAGACATCCCTATTAGCCTAGAAGGTAACCTCTTTCCCTCCACCGCGCGAGAAGTCCCCTGAAGTGGACGAATTTCCCAGCACTCGTCCTCCTTAGCTGCCCCTGAAGTGGCAGACAGAAACACACAATCACTATCACGACCTGAATTAGCACTTGACTCGCTCGAAAGGTCACTAAACAATTCTTCCCTGAATAACCCATCGTAATAAGCATCCCAATTGATAACCCCATCAGCACCAGTAGCGTGCCTCAGACACGCTTTTCTCAAATTCTCTTTTTCAATCGGATCACTGGGTTGGACCAGTTTCCCCTCACCGTCGCACTCTCTAATTAAAACCATATCCTAAGCTAAACGTTTTCGCTCTAAACGTAAAAATACAGAAAGAGGAGAAATGAAGGGATAAGTAGTCAAAAGTACCTGCGAAAGAGTGGAAGACAGATCTTCAGATGCTATAAACCGACGAACAAAAGAGAAGAGAACCGGAGGAGAAGGCAGCAAGAAGCGTCGGGAAAATGAAAAGTGAAGGAATGAAAACCTAGAAAATTCGCTTTTAAAGAAGGGCAAAGGTCGCCTCGGGAAGCGTGTCGGGCACAGTTAAGATCAAGACACGTGGCGGTCATCGACGATTAATGGAATATCAAAGGTCCGTCAATACACCAAGAACGCCCTGGGGAACCCGTCACACAAAAAGGAACATGCAAGATCGCCTAAAGGCGACCTCCTTCGAACGAAACACACACAAAGCAAACCCGGTTCACAAACCATCTCGCCTTGACCCAAGACTCATGCTTCGGGGGCATGTAGGGTACGAGCACACAGAACATACACCCGCAGGTTCCGTCAAAGCATCCCATGACAGACCCAGTACAACGCTCCAAGTTCAGGACATATATCTACCCTCGGGATCTCCATGACAATCGTAAAATCTCCCTAGAGAAATCCCTCGAAATAACCTGGCTGCATAGCAGGACTTCATGAAACCATTATCACTTCGCCTTGTCCCAAGACTTGTGCTTGGGGGGCTGTGGACCGTCATCATATTCCTAGATGAATCAAATGATCCCAGAAAGACTCTTCGCACGTCATCATCACTTCGCCTTGTCCCAAGACTTGTGCTTGGGGGGCTGTGGACCGTCATCATATTCCTAAAAGCGTAAAAGCCCTCCAAAGAAGGCTCTGAGCCCTCCAGAAAGGCCTGGGCGCCCTCCAGAAGGATTCCTGAGCCCTGGCGCGCCCCCTAAAGGCGCCGCCTCATTAAACTTCTAGAAGCCTCTAGAAGACGCCTAAAAAAGCCCAAAATACACAAATGCCCCTGTTGCTTGGGAACCAAGCAACCGAAACCCAAGCCCATGGCAGGCTATAAATACCACTCTTGAGAGCATTCTCGGGGGATCCAATAATCAGTCTAAACCCTAGAATCCTAGTATTCCTTACCGTACTTTTTGCAAGTACAGATGCTAAAGTCATAAATGTACTACCAGAAAACAAATAAGTGTGTTAAGAATGTGATCATAATTGGGGGAAAAGACCCCTTATTTATGTATGGTATTGAGCCATGATGGTGTCCTCGTATTAGTTGTTATCTTTGCTCATAAATAGATTTTGTCTGTTTGGGAGAAGTTGAATTTAAGATATGTATTGCAACCTATTTGATTTGAATTTATTCCTTGCTGTTATGAACGACCTTGAGTTTATCTTATAGTTTGTTGGTGTTAAAGGTGGTGGAGCGCGTAAGTTTTGTTTTACTTCTGGCATGAAGACGATATAATCTTATGAGATGGTGTAGGGGGTATAGCTATGTGTTGCACCATGTTTTTTTTTTTTTTTTGAAAGAATGTGTTGCACCATGCTTTTATTGAGTTCAAATTGAATGCTTTCCAAAATATTCAAAGTAATCTAATTGATTTTTTTTTGACAAAGTAATCTTAATTGATATCATTTTGTTGCAGACGAAAATCACAATTCTCAAAATAAATTTTTGAAAAATTATTGTTAACAACTTCTCCTTTGATATTCATTAAAAGTTAGGTTATTTTCTAATTATTTTTAGATTTTGGGTTTTTTAAACCATAAGTAACACATATAACAGTGTTTAATGTGATTATTTTCTACAAAATCATTAAAAAACAGCCTCTATTATTATAAAAAGTTTAGGTGAGTTGGATTATGAAGCTCATTAGAATAAATCTCAAGAATAAAAGAATATTTATAAAAATATTTACAAATTACGATTTTTACATCAATACTCAAAGTTAAAGTTACTACTGTATAAGTACCGGCATTCGAGTCAATTACTTATCGATTATCAAAAGAAAGTAGATTGCAATCCAAATTTATCGAATATCTCATCCGTAAAAATAAAATAAAATAAAATAATGTATTTATTGGTATATACCGACGTTGGTGTCGGGACAGGTGGTTAATTCACGTGGTTTCGTGCATAACACTTTAGAAACGTAGAAATCCATGGTAGTCACTCACACGCTTCACTCGTGCGATCAATCCCTCTTAAATCTTCTTCCATAAACAAACAGTTTCTTCTTCTTCTTCTTCTTCTAATTTGCTCTCTCAACCCAATTCACTTTCTTCTTTCCATCCTAACGCTTTCCGTTCACCACAAAATTCGAATTCATCTCCGATGTCGGTCAGCTCTCTCTCTCTCTGAATTCATTTTTTTTTTGTTAGGTTAAGATTCTGACAATTAATTTCCTTTGGATTTTGATTATGAACGTATATTTAGTGTTTGGTATCTTAGGTTTATAGATACATGATTGAAATTACAGAGCATGTTTTTAATTTCTGTTACGATTCTTGTTTTCAATTGGTAACTATTTAAAACTGCTACGTTTTTTCTTGGTTTTAGTTCCATTTTTATCATTTTTGATTGAGTAATTTTTTTTTCCCGTTTTCTTTGATTTTTTTTGTTACCCTTTTTGATTATGTGAATGGGATGGTAGAAGTGTTCATAGGTTGTTTATAAAATTGGGAATATGATACTGAAATGAAATGCTCATCTTTTATTTATTGTTTGAGTTTTTTTTGGTAATGGAATTAATTGGAAATGAAGTGTTCATAGTTTTTTTTTGGTATTGAATGGTGATAAGTTGAAATTAGAAGAGAAAGAGAGAGAATTGAGACTTTTACATCTTGATATGATATTTTCTTGTTTATTGTGATTTTGATTATGTTTTCTTATATATAGTGATGTAATGAAACACATAGCACTAAACCTTATTCATACTAATACTTGACTCTCACTCAAATAAGGAGTGATATCACGAAATATAATAAAATATGAAAATAACTCCAAAGATATTATATTACTAAGTTACTCTTTTTATATTGTAAGATGTGCTAAAGATTTTTTGAGATATTCTAGCAACTTTAAAATACCTGGTGTCTATGTTGTCATAGCGCACTATAGTGGAATTGCATAGCGGTGGTAGGGTTTGGCACGACGCTTTTGGCCCAAGCCACCTTCGGCGATTGTGATTTTAGCAGCCGGTAATTGCGGCCCCATGCCGCTATCGCGTCCCCTACTGTGTTCACTATTAGGGTTTCAGGGTGAAATTCCTCAATTCCTTTTTTAACCTTTTTTTAAGAGTATAAATGCCAATTTTTTTAAGAGTATAAATGTCAATTCAAACCCTTTTAAGGATAATGTTGTATTCTTCATTCTGTTATGTTCTTGCTCACATACAATCGCTATGTTCTTCTTGCTTTTAGTTCAGTTCTATTATGTTTTTCCTCTCTTTTTAAGTTTTATTGCTTTGTAGCTTAGGTTCTTTAATTATTAACTATGGTGGTCTCTTTAGTTTTGTTTATTTTTCTATTTTTGAATATTTATGTTTACATTGTACACTGATTTTTAGACATTGCATTAGCGGCTATTCCGCTATAGTATTTTAGGGGGTCGGTGCTATGCGGCATTATCTTGGATTAACAACATAGCCACGTGTCTGATTGTGGAATAGCTTTATGCCTATGATGATGATATGATATCAATAATATCTTCCAAATAAAATTGTGTATAATATAAGGAAAGACAGATATTTATGACTTATCCTTTTAAAAGAGGTTACCTAAAGATGATAAACCTAAGGTTTTTACCTCCTTCCTCTTTTCTTGCTCCTGTTTTTAAAAGGAACACACGTATGCGCGCGCACGCACACAGACACACACTCACTCACTTCTATTTCTCAATTATGTTATGATTCTTTTAACTTGGTGTCGTCTTTTCTTGTCCTTGTTTACCTGTAATTTTATAAATTTATAAGTAGTAGTTATGACAAGCAATTGTCGATGCCATTATAGCGTACTGACTGTCAATAGAATTGAAAGCAAAATTATTCATTAGTGCTGATTTGGTGCTGATCTGTTGGTCATTAAACCAGCAGATTTGTACAGACTTGATTGCAAGTCAAACCAACATATTGTACAGTCATAATTGTGTAATTATGTATTTATTAAATAGCCTAGCTGTAGATAACAGTTACATATTGTATCAGCACTATTTAAATGAAAACATTCCAGCAAAAGGGATCATAGTTTTGACCCTAATTTCTCTGAGTTTAACACTGACAAGAAATACTATATGGGCATTTTGCTTTAATAGTCGGTATGGATGAGTAATATGATTTGAATGTAGATAGGTACTCATGGTTTTAGACTTTTAATAGTTGCATTCTATTTTATTTCCAGATAAAAACCGTTAAAGTCAGCAACGTTTCCTTGGGAGCAACTGATCGGGACATTCAAGAGTTCTTTTCTTTTTCTGGGGACATTGCATATGTTGAACTACGGAGGTCAGTTACTACTTACTGCACTTGGTTTTGTACAGCCACTTCTCTTAGAGTCCTTTCGTTTATAAACTTTGTTATATAACAATCCCTAATTTCTATATATTGATACAGTCATGATGAGCGATCACAAACTGCTTATGTTACCTTCAAGGACTCACAGGGAGCTGAGACTGCAGTGTTGCTATCGGTAATTCACTTGCCATTACTTAATACGCTATCCTCCCTAAATTAAGTGACACTTAAGGTTTTTTCGCAAGAATTTTAAAAGATAATTAATAACTTAATGATTATAAATTATAACAATTTTACTAAATACTGGAATATTAACTATAGTCACTGATGCATAGTAGAGTATAATAGGGACTGATGCACGTTATATATATATATATATATATAATCACTACGGGCCATATGGCCAGATCAACGTTGTCAAAATAATAGTGTTCAGGGCCTAGCGGATTAGGCATGCGATCGCCCTCCCAATTCGAAGTTTTTTCCTGGAAGTTTCATATATATATATATATATTTGGTACAAACATGTTATATTTGTTTTATTTGGGGAAAAACTGAATAAAATATTTAATGATATAATGAAAAAAATAAATTAAATGTCACTTATTATTAAATTTTTTGCTTTTGTTAAAATGTCATTTAATTTGTGACTGGAGGAGTATATATTAGTAGGGAAATGCTAACTTGTAAGTTAAGAAACTAAATATAGAAGTATTTTCTTTGAAATTGTGTATTCAATATCTTAAGACTTTAAAAATTTATCTTTTCAATACAAAACTTGTCCTTTAATTTGCTTTTTTATCTTCTTAACTTGTGCCCACTAGTTAGCATGTCCCATATTAGTATTATCTTCAATTCATTTTAACAACCAATTGTCCTCAGATATCACTATTGAGAGTTCAAGTTAGAACCATATAATTTGTCATTATTGTTCTCATAAATCACTATATAGAGGTCAAGGTAAAACTACAGGATTTGGTCGTGTTCCATAACGGATTACATTGGCCTGAAATATTCAGCCTTTTGGAAACACAATGCAGTATTAACGGGTTACATAAAAAAAACATATTTGCTAATCATGATGTCCCACATTACTGAAACTCTTATTAAGAAGTCTTTCACTAGTCTCTCTATTTGTGGAGACACATTGGAAATGCATGTTGTATTGACTACTGTGTTGCATATTGCTAGAAACTTTTCCTTTTACTGCTCTGGATAGAAACATCTTCTAACAATGGAACCGCCTAAAATTTCGATAGTCCTTCAGTACAAGATTGAATATGAATATAAATGGAGGAGTGTGACAGTTTATTATACAATCTTACTTTGTGATGCATGCTTTTCTAGCCCACTAGATGTTTCTTTCTAGGTGAGACTATTTGTCTGTGGTAATTGGGAAGAATAGCCACCTATGGTATGGGATGTAGGACATGCCTCTGATTGTATTATTCTAATGTAACAGTATGTTTGGATGTTGCTATATCAGTTTATGTGTTATGTTTGTCTTTGTGAATAAGTATATCTAAACTGCAATGCATATAACCAAATATAACGCAGTTTCACATATTTCAGGGAGCAACAATCGTCGACCTGTCGGTTACAATAACTCTGGATCCAGATTACCAGCTTCCACCTGATGTCCTGGTTTCACCTGTGAGCCTGTCTTAGACCCTCTGTAATTTTTATTGCATGCAAGTAAGTAGGCTATTTTGGCCTTACAAACATGTAAATTTTTGCAGGTAAGTGAAAGTAAAACTCCTGGTGGTGCTGACTCTGCTTTGCGGAAGGCAGAGGATGTAGTCTCCACCATGGCAGCCAAAGGCTTTATCTTAGGCAAAGATGCTGTCAACAAAGCAAAGACTTTTGATGAGAAGCTCCAGTTATCATCGAAAGCCTCAGCAACAGTTGCATCTGTTGACCAAAAACTTGGGCTCAGTGAGAAAATAGGTGCTGGTGCTTCAGTTGTGAGTGATAAAGTTCGAGAAGTGGATCAAAAGTTTCTGGTTTCAGAAAAGACAAAATCAGCATTTGCAGCTGCAGAACAGACAGTCAGTACCGCTGGTTCTGCCATAATGAAGAATCGCTATGTACTTACTGGGGCCTCTTGGGTAACGGGTGCTTTTAACAGGGTTTCTAAGGCAGCTGTAGAAGTAGGTCAGAAAACAAAAGAGAAAGTGGAGAATGCAGAACAGCAAGAGAAGCGACAGGTTGAAGATCAATATGCACAGGTCCTTTCTGAGCCCCCAAAAGCAGCAGCAGTAAGTGAGCAGCAGTCTTCCAAGCCTGGTCCTGCTCCTGCTCAGGGTTTGATCCTTTGATTTGCTTCTTCCAAATGTATTTATCTTGTTTGAAACTCCTGCAGACTGTTTCCAGACTATTATATATTTGTTTTTTGCAAATTGGATGTGAATGAACGATAGGCAGTTACATGGACCAATTTGCTGTTTAATTTTCTTTTGTAACATAAACTGGATTTCCTAGGTGTTAAATTATATATTTCTCCTATTTTCTTTGCCGGTAGTTCTTACCTGATAATAGTTTAACCAAGGGAAATGCTAGCGAGTACCCCCTGGGGCACTCGTTAGCAAGACCCACTAACTAGTAGTCGGTTAGTTGGTTGTCTCAGCTTTCATAGGGATTGTTATGGTAGTTACGGCATGCATAGCTTATGTATTCAAGTGCACTCGATGCATCTACCAGTATTCAATCAACTCTTGCATTACACATTAATCAGAATTTCCTCGCTTTGCCCAATTCAAAATTTGTATGGTATCAGGCGCTAATGAGGAGCCTTGGTTGCCATTCAAATTTTTTTTTTTATTATTTTTTTTTAACATTCTTCATCTCCAACCTCTAAACAATTGGTCACTAGTCACAAACCCATCTAATCCGTTTTACCTCCAAGGTGAGAATAATCACTTATCCTTGTTTCTATCCCCATGGGACAGAGATAATTACTATGCTTGGGTTTGTGCAATGTAGCTCTCTATGATGTTGAAATAACTCAAGTTTATAGATGGAAGTTTGGAGCCACCTCTATCCTCAAACTCAATGTACGAACCTTGGACCCCCTATCCTCAAACTCCATATACACTAACTACATGTTGCTTTGGCAAATTGTGCCCGTCCTCTGCTCGTTTACATGATATTTTTGTAGTACAAAATAATAATACCAACATTTTCCCACCTTTTGGATAATACTACACAACAATCCTAAAACAAAAGTGTGGAAAGATTCTCAAGGTTATTAAAAGGTGATATTTTCAAGTGGCTGAAATTTAAGATCCCTATTGATTCCAACAGTGAATCTTAAGAGTGTGTTTGGATGGGGGAATGTTTTGAGGGAATGTAATGTTACGAGGGAATTCAAATACTTTGAGGTGAATTCCATTGTTTGGATGGGGGAATGTAATGTAATGTTGAGGAAATGTAATGTTACTAGTGTGCTGCCCGTGCGACGCACGGGTGGAATTACCGTCGGCCACAGACTATGCGATGTTAGCACGACATATGAACAAAAACTAAAACTATGAAAGTTATAAATTTTTTAGATAAGTTTGCACCAATTTGTTCCATGTCGAATTATGAAATTAATTTTAAGTTTTATAATGTGTTATGTGATTACTTGTAGTTGATTGAATGAGAACGATTGTTTGAAGGCAAGTTTCACTAATGTGAAGAAAAAATTGTTTGGTTTACCTATAAGCTGAATGACACCACCGGTCACCACGACATAGGATTGTAAACTAAGAAAACTAATTCTTGCACCACTTCATTTGGGATAACAAATGAAATATTTTTTTAAAACTCATTTAAGTGTATAATAGAAAACTCACAACACAAACAACTTACACAGAAACTATATTCTATGAAATACTTCCTTGCACACCACATTTACAGTTGAAATCATTGGGAGAAAAAAAAAAACTTCATTTTTTGGCAATTAATCAGTATAATTAAATTCCGATCGGGCATCAAACCGAATAAAATAGGCAAGTTCTATAATAACAATGAGTATTCAATTATTTTTATTCTTTGAAATTTGAAAGAAAAAAATTGAAGGAAAATTTGTAAATATTTTATCTACAAAAAAAAAATTGAATAAATTTTTTGAGATACTTTTGAAGGTGGAGATATTTATTTTCAAAATTAACTAATATAAGCTTTAGGTTTGGAATTGTTTTAGTAAATAAGTTTAAAATGAAAATTTGGACATATTGCTATTAACACCACTGTTTTAGGCATACAACCCCCATGAAATAACAAAAATTGGGTCAAAACCAACCTCCCTTATCAAACCCGGCATCTATTCTCTTACATTAAGTCAGTCATTTTCCCTTGCCGTCGCCACCACATTTTTCTCTCCCATATCACTGCCGAAATCGACCTTGTTTGGCCAAACAAACCACGTTTTCTTCATCCCTTCAGCCTTCTCTTTCATTTAACTGAACAAAACCATAAAATAAATATCTAGAAAAATGGATCATCCGTTTTAAAGGAGTTTTCTGAGCAACCCACAATTGTTTCATCAATTGAGTATCATGTCCTTCATTCTTTACTTCTCCTTAAAAAAATCCATGGAAGAATTACACTAAAATGGGTATTCATTTTTTTTCATTTTTCTTTCGATAGACAATTCTGCATATCTTATATTTTTCTTCTTCATTTTTTAAAATTAAACAACCGATGTTCTCTATTAAATTGATATGGTATTTGCATTCTGTCAAATAGGATTATCCCTCGCGGAGGGAACCTATGATAAGTCTGTTAAATAGTTTTGATTCTCTATGTTTTCTTTTCCCTCTTTTTTATGTATTGTTCTTGAAAAACCAAATTTGAATCAATCAAGCCCTTAGTTTAATGACAATTTTGTTTTTTGTAAATTTGAATATTTAAGCCTTCTATTATTATATGAGATTGCTACCGATCTGAGTTATTGAATCTAGAAACTGTGATTTTTCTGAATTCATTTTAATGATTTTATTTCAAATGTTCATGATAAAAAATTAGCTAGTTGTGTTGAAATGTCATATAAAATGCATTTGATCAATGCTATTATTGATGAATAAACTAAATTTTACACTAATGCTTATTGAATTCTAAACAATTACATTCCCGTTATTTTTCTATGGGTTAAATATGTTTTTAGTCCCTATAAATATGTAAACTTTTCGTTTTAGTCCCTCTAAAATTTTCCTTCAACTTTTGGTCCCTATAAAATTTTCAATCACTACTTTTGGTCCCTATTTTCAACTTAATTTATGTATTTTTTAATGAAATTGTGCAGAAATGTGTAAAATATTCTAAAACAATTTCCTGAAAAAAATTAGAATTTTTTAACAAAACACAAATTAAATATGAATTTTTAACAGTAAAAAATATAAAAATTCATATTAAATTCATGTTTTGTTAAAAAATTCTAAATTTTTTTTGGAGTGATTCTTATAATATTTTGAATTTTTTTGGAAAATTTTATTAAAAAATATGAATTCTACATATGAGTTTACTTTAAAAGAGTGATCAAAAGTGAAGATTGAAAATTTTATAGGGACTAAAAGTTGAAGGAAAATTTTAGAGGGACTAAAACGAAAAGTTGACATATTTATAGGGACCAAAAACATATTTAACCCTTTTTCTATTGGTGACATTTTGTAAATTATTATTTGTTCAAAGATTTAGTCTTGTTTAAAGTTAATTTGCAGACCGATAAATATAAATATCACTTATTTGCATGTTAACATTTAAGACTATTTAAATGGAATGCATAAAAAGCTTGGGATGAGAAGTAGAAAAAGATTAGATCATGTTCACAAAATTTTAGTAACTTTAAAAATAAAATTAGTAACTGTTGAAGCCGACCTGCATAGCCTACTACTCCCTCCATCCTAGATTAACTGAGTCAATAGACTATTTCACACAGATTAAGAAAAATGTATAAATGAAAGAGAGAACAGTGTTTTTGAGTGCCTTTGTCAAGTATTGGTGCATTCTTCTTTATCATAAATGTAAAGTAAAATATATTGAATTGAGAGTTGTGAAAGAGAATGATTATTTTACCAAATTATCCTTGTTAACTATTGGTTAGTTTTAAAAGTAATACTTTGGAAGTAGTGTGCTAAGTATTAATTGGAGCGTACAATTGAAAAGAAAAAGTTATTATTGCATTGGAAAATGACAGTGACATTCATTTTGAAACAATTTTTTTTGGTTAAAGCGACACTCATTTTGAAACGGAGGGAGTATAAATTAGAGTTGTAATCGGGAAAAAGTAATTAATGTTGTATTGAAAAGTGAAATGAGTCAAGATTTCGGGGACAATATTTTTTTATAAATGACTCAGTTATTAAGGGACGGAGGAAGTATTATCTTTTATAGGACCATTAAAAAATTATAAAAAAAGGAACCAACCAAAATTGGGAATCTACAATTCATAGGTTGTTATAGGCTTTTTTGTGGGCCACCCCCTATGAAAAACTTTGAGTTGAATATTTTATTCAACTTTAATTGTGGTGTCTTTGCTAGTGTTCTTTCTTCAATCTACAGTGGAAATGACTATCCTCAATTGTATAAGGGTTTGGATGAGGGAATTCAAATACTTTAAGGTAAATTGCCTAGAATTTTAAATTCTTTAAAATTTCCAAATTACCTAATCCAAACACACTTTAAGGCTTTGTTTGCGAGTTTGGAGGGGAAGGGAGGGGAAGGCTTGGGAAAAAAGGAATGAGCAAGTGGAAGAAATAGAGGAAAATGGGAGGGGAGGGCTTTGGGGGGTTAACTTTTCTTCATAATACTAAACCCTCCTCATTTGGGGGAACTAAAAAATTGTATTGGAGGAGGGTTTTGGGGGGTTTTGGAGGGTTTAAATGAAATTTTCATATTTAATCTATGTTGTTATATTATTTTTAAAATTAAAAATATAGTAATCATATACATTAATTTATCATTCTCTAAAAAACTACACTTTTACAAAATTTAAAAGATTTCTTCATTTTCCCTCATATTTTCCACCCCTCAAACCTTTCTCTTCCCCTCCCCTCTAAACTCGCAAACAAAGCCTAAGAGTATCTTAGTATTTTTTATATAATTGAAGGACATGGATGAAAACTTCAGAGAGAGCTTGCACTTAATAAGACTGTGACTGAGTGATTTAGTGCGAGGTCTTAAATTCTGTTAAATGGCCCACCACTGAGAATTGTAATTTTTTTTTTTTTTTTAGAGAAACTGAGAATTGTAATTTGTAAAGCATTTTATCCAGTGAATGATAACCCCTCTAATTATTGGTGGTAATGACAATTTTATTGCCATAGCCTTGATTCATTCTATTCTGAGAATCGATGGTAGGATCGCATGGCAAAATAGGACAGTTTTATTGTATTCATGGTAGAATATCCAACCCACCGTACGTTTAGCCATGACTCTAATTTAAAGCTTTTAAACGTGCCACCGTCGTACCACTACCAAACATAAGCTAAGATACACCTATGGCTGGACAAAATTCAAGACATAGTAAATTTGCTCTCGTTGTGGAAGGATTAACCATTCCATAGATACATTCTACTTCAAGCATGGACTTCCACCAGATTTGCAAAAAAGGGAAATAAGGCAGGAGTGAATTTCATCGCAATGAACCTGAACTAGCCGCATTGGTCAAAATTCTGCAAAATTAGGAATAAATTTCACACAAGAGCATAAAAAGTACTTGATCTTATTAAAAAAAAATTTACTTTATCTTCCGCACGAATCCAAGTTTTGATATCAATTTTTTTTTTTGTTACAAAGAGGGCAAATCCCAAAGAGAAAAGAAAAGTAAGAAATCAAACGGATATTTCTTGGCATCCAAGCTTAAAAAATATCATCAAACAAAAGACTCTCAAACTCGTTAGGGGGTGCCTCCGGAATATGAAAATTTACAAACTCTATGGAAATGTTGAAATTAGCAAGCCAATCTGCACTTTTATTGCCTTCACGTCAATATGAATAATTTTGATTGTCCAACTCAAATGCTTTCAAATACGTTGTACCAAAGTAGGAGTCATCCCACTAAATTTGCAATTTTCAATAAGGAAAATGTTAACGAGTGTCTTGGGGGGGGGGGGGGGGGGGGGTACAAGACACTCTTTAAGACCTTTAAATGACAATTTTTTTATGAAAGTTTGTGTAATTATTGTATTGGAAATTAAAATATTTGACTTTTTTACGAAATAATTTCTTATTTTAGAATTCTTAAAGAGTGTCTCAGAGACATTTGTTAGCAGGAGCCCTTTCGATAATCATATTGACCAACATCTTTGAGTCACTCTCCACTATAAGATGAATGGTCTTCTCCCTCCATGCCATACCCAAAGCTAGGTAGAAGTCCCACATCTCGACATAAAAAACATCACATGTTTCAATTTTCTTAAAGTAACATTTGATCATCTGCCATGAGGGTCCCGAAGAAACCCTCATACACCCTGTAAGATATCGTAATCTTATTCTCATGTTACAAACACAAACTCCACATTATCAACTCCTATATATTTCTTTCTTCAAAATAGAAAAACTTTATATATTTCTTAATTATAATTGCCACCCCAAATGGTGAGCATCTGCAAATAAGTATCATGGACCCGGGTTCTAGATATCACATTACCTATAATTTCATATACATTTATTGCTATTTCATTTAGGTACTGGTCCGATCCAACACCTTATAGCTCATCTATCTATCTATATTAAAATATACAACACTGACTCATTGATGTTCTAATTAAGGCTTTGCCCGCATAACTTAATTTCATTCATTACCATCAAAGTTAAGAACTCGTCCTTTACTTTCTTCCTTGGGTGGGAGTATACCTATCTAGATTTAGTTAGTTATGAATTGTTATTAGTTGTGATTGGTTATTTGTATCTAGAATCTCAATCTCAATATGCCAAAATTGTAAAGCACTTGGATTTAGATTCTCTTAAGTTGGAATTCGACGTGAATGTGTGATATAAGAGATCTCACTATTGAAATCACTTACTCCCCGACTCCCCGTTGTCAATTATAAGTAAATTTTAATTTTTTAGGTTCATTAAATTAATGATGTATGTGATTTATATTATAGACCAGATACACTATTAAGTGAATAAATCTAAAAAGTCAAAATTTGTTTATAATTAACAACAAAGGGAGTATTTTATAATTTGTGGGACCCAATTAATTTGAATTGTCAGATCACGGTATAATCCACTCGTATTGAATTCCGACATGAGAATCAAATTTTAATGGTGGATTCTTTTCATAGTCATCAGAAATTAGTGCTATTACATCATATTTTGAACAATTCTGGTTGTTTTTTTTCCTTCGAAAACTCAAAAGTTGAGTTTACGAGGAAATTAGACGGAGTAACTCACGCGTTGGCGAGAGTAGCCACGTATTTTGATTACTAACATGGGATGGGATGATCAAAATTCGTATTGGTTCATAAATTATTCAATAAGAATTTTCTTTTCTTTCAAGCATTCTTTCTTCCCAATCATCAATCTCAATTTTATTTTGTTCTGTCCTCTCACCCCTTCCCAAATCCCATTAAAAGGTAACCAAAGGACCTTAGCAGGTAGCTTGTCCATGTAGTACCAAGATGTTCTACTAAGCCATGACAACATAACAAAGAAATAAAAGAAAAAAGGAAAAGAAACATTGACTTCGTTTTAAAAATTTAAACAACTATAGTTGCATGAAAATGACCCTCTACTATCAACATAAAGTGATCATCACATGCATCCCTCTTCTTAATGTAGGTTTCTGAAATGTTGATGATGCAATGCGTCACATTGTCCCTGAGCATTTTTCATTTGAGACTTACATTAATGTTTATAATTCAAGGGTTGGTAAAACTAGTACTTACACTAAAATATAGTTGATTCCCATATAGACAAACTAGCATCATCAAGATTTTTATAATACAGCAACAGGTAGAAGAGTAGAAACGCTAGCACCAATGTATTTGGTGCACGTAAAGTGACCACACTTTTTTGCCCTTTTCCAACATATATTTTGTTATGTTAAGTTGTTTATAAAAAAATATAATATAAATAATTTTCTAGTAACTTTTACAATGTATATTTATTTTATGTCACATACTTGGATATGTGTAGAAAACTAAAAAGTAATACTAGTAGTATATAAATATCATGTATGAGTGGGGATTAATTAATTTTAGGAATAAGTTGTCTCAATCTTATTCTATGTAGCAAGCGAATCTCATTTATATATTTTAAGAGAAATGTTAGGAACGGTTTCTTTAACATGCACTTGTTTATTGAATAAAATCCTTATGGTTTTTAACACTTTATATGGGATATGTTTTCTAAGTATGAGATTCACATGATTTTTATCCAATAAAAATGTGAATGTTAGAAAGAAAATGTTCTATCACTTCTCATATTTCAATTAGGAAGAAAGTCAGGTCTTGTTATAAGTTTCCTTGAAAAAAAAAGTTTTGTTATAAGAATTATTTCAAATAATTTTTTTTTTTTTTGAGTAAATTACACTCTTCTCCCCTCAAAGATGTTTGAATTACACTCCCCTCCCCTCCCTTCAAATATCAATTAGATTTCTATCTTTAATTTTAACAACATACTATCAATTCGAACTCTATCTTTAAACATTCATTGTCAATTAAGTTCTTAACATGTTTTTTTTCCAGAAGGATTAATATAAGTAAAACTTAATGGAGTCATGAACATTTTTTAAATATTTATATTTTAACTTACTATCAATTCGATTGATATCTTTAACCACTCATAGTCAATTTAGTTCTTAACATGATTTTTTCAGAAGGATTAATATAAGTAAAACTTAACCGAGTCATCAATATTTTTCAAATATTTATATAATCCATGAGAGGTCAGTGAGTTGGATCCAAATATGGTTTTTGATAGAACACTATGACGTCATTTGATCCATGTAACCGACCCCACTTAGTGAGATAAGGCTTGGTTGTTGTTGTTGTTATATAATCCATGGACGTGAAAATGCAAAGGGAATACGCGCAGACACGGATGACGCCCTGCCATTGCAATTGCAATAACCTCTCGTCATTGTTCATATTCACGAGCTTGTTTTTGGCCAAATGCAACTCGTGAAGGTGTGACCCACTTTCTTTTTTTATTCAATTTAAATGTTGTTTGGTGATTCAACTTTAGCTTTACCTTACCCATCGTCATCATCAAGTTTTAATATCTAAATGCAAAACAAAAAGTTGTGGTGGTTATAGTGGTTAACCAATGATATTTTAAAGTGAAAAAGAACAAGGAGATATCATTTGTGTGAATGATGAAATGATAAACCTATGAATCACACCATGAATTTTTAGTGGTTCATTGTATTCCAATGGTAAACTTGTCCGCTAAGTATCAATTATATATTGTTTTGAGTATAAGGAATTCAAAGTTTTAATTATTTGCTTATGATTTTTGAGTCATGTGCATAGACAAAACTACCATAAATTTGTAATTGTTCGAGTGAAAGAAATTAGTAAAAATTTGTATTGAATTGTATGCTTGTGTTTTTGTAGCTTATAAACAACACCAAACTCCTCAACCAAACGAGACGTTTTTTTTGTAAAAGACAAAATCATGAAAGACTTACATCCAAAACGAACAATACCCCATAATATGACGTGACAGACTTGAGGCAGAAACACTTACTATTAAAACTTATGAACCAGAATTGCATGTGTTGTGATATATGAAGCTCAATACTCCGAATTGAGGAAGTATGTATACAAATATTTTGTAAATACGCGGGGTAAATATCTTACAAGTATTGTAATTTTTTTAAAACATTTTACCGCTAAAACTTATGAGATACATCAATGGTACATACTTATTTGTATTCTATCTTGAAAAGAAGAAGAATATAAATAAGAGGAGACAAGGTTATGAGACATCATTGGAGAGGTACATAATCCACTTGAAGATAGGGATGTATTCTTTGAATTTGCAGAGTTGTCTTTTAAACAACCAAACATAGAAGTCATACTTTTTTTGATGGTAACAACAAATGAGGTAATGAATTATTTGTTTTAAGTTCTTTTAACGATTTTTTTTAAAGAACAATATTTTTGTTGATATCCTAACATGAGATGATAAGAGGTGGAAATATATTATGATTTTTAAAATAAATTGTGATGATTCTATTTATGTATTAACGAACAATGTTAATGATTTTATTTAGGGGAGTCGAAGATTATTTCTTTACAAGTAGTGTCCTAGGCATATAATTTATTTGCTTTTTTTTTTAATATCTCTAAACCGTTTATATTGAATTTAATTTTTTTTTTGAGGGATGAATTTTAAAATATTTAAATATCCAAGTAATCCATAGAGTATTACATTCATACTTACATTTGGTCTATACAGCCAGGTTGCGATATATGGAGGGTTGAGGATTACATCAGAAAAAGCTTACTCCTTAAGTAAATTGGTCAATGAAAAGGTTTAATGTTAATTCCACCATCAAAAAGGTAAAGAGAAAGAAAAATTAAGGGTCCACGTCTAACCAAAAGAGTGTAGGGTAAAACTTTCTATTATAGAGAAGTTAAATTCAAATATTTTTTTTTATCTGGTTAAGTTAATAGTCTGAATTTTGATTAAATAATTTTTTTTCAGTAATTACAGATTAAGCATAAATATGTTTATTCGTGATTATATTTTAAACATACTTCACAATGTAATGAAGTGTTAGAAAATGTATCATCATGTTCTTAGATAGTAAACCATAGTTACATATGTCTCATGCTCATTATATATTATTGTAAACGTCAAAAAATTATATATTATTGTTGCGATATAAATATATATATATTTTATACACCAATGAGTCATGCGAAAGAAGCTAATCTTCTACAATATAATGGTGAATCAAAATTTATATCTCAACTAAAACATGTATTTATATTTAGTGTCCAACATAGTCTTGGAGATGATTATCTTTAGTAAAAATAACCTGTAAAAATGAAAAATAAAATATTAAACAAAAGTATAATATAATCACAATTACTTTTAAAGTTAGTTATTATTCTATGATGATGGAAGAAAGTATAAAAAAGTGTGTGAATATCTATTTAATCATATTTTATCAATTTCATATTTTTTTACAAAATATTACAATTTTTTTTTATCAAGTAGCTTAGAGACTAAAAATTCACTTTTAAAATGAATAAGTGATCAATTTTAGGTTTGAACACCAACCTCTAAATATATAATATGATGTCCATATTAAGTGAGTTATGTTCGCAGAGACTCATATCACATAAGCTTTATCAATAGTAAGTAATTTAAAACAGCATATTTTTTGAGCAAAAAATAGCATGTTAATAAAAAACAGAATTATTATTATTATTATCATTATTTTTATCATTATATTTCGTTCAAAAAAATTATTATATTATGTGGTATATTGTAAAATATGATTCATTTTAGTGCAAAATTTTATCTGGATGTTTATTATGTTGCAACATCATAAATATATTATTAAAAAATTAACCATAAAATACGGTGGATTCTAGGGTGAGGGGTCAATTAAGTCCCTCACCGGTGGACCATGAAGAAAATACCGTTTGATTGAATTAATGGTTGAGATTTATTCAAAATAAAATTGAGAACATTTATACATTTTAACATACAATCTTGTCCCTGTTAAATTTCTTCATCCTCTTAAACTCCCCTGAAATTTGTAAATGTAGAAGATGATTGCAGAAAGCATCTACATCCATTCGAAAATGAAAAAGCAGATATGGAAAAGTGACAGTATAACAATTTCTTTCACCAGACATTTTTACATCAATACAAAATGCAAAATTAAAGTCGGTATTGATAACTATTGTGTCAAAAGAGAAACCCCTAAAATTTGAAACTTTAATACTTCATGTTCATGGTGAAAAACGCTACAAGAATAATGTTAGGTTCTGGCCTTTTAACACACAAACATATAAATTGTAACTTTGGTTGAGATGAAGGTGATAAAAAATGGCCTTTGAACTTTAAAATTATTTGGAGGATTATTGCAAATCGATCTGCTTTTTTTGTGTCTTAGCAAACATATATAAGCAAAGAGAACTAATTAAAGTGTGTACATCTTTTTACAGAAGTTGAATGTTTGCCAATCGTAGTTAGTTACAATTCTTAAATTTTCCAACAAAAACGTTTACGCAATTAAGGTGAGGTAGATGAGGAAGACACAAGGGCAATGGTTGCATGTGAACATATGTTGGTGGTCTCATTTTTTATTTTAATAAATCTAGACCATTAATTAAATCTAATGATATTTTTGTCATGGTTCACCGGTGAGGGACTTAATTGATCCCCCACCTTAGAATCCACCATAAAATACACATACCTCAAGTATATATGTTATTTTTGTAAGAGACAAATATATATGTTATTAAATAGAGGAGAAAAAATATAAATTTTTGGTACAACATATACTCCAGATTTTAAAACATTGTTTAAGTACAAAAAGACACGTAAACATTTAAAAATAAAGTCATTGGCTACGTGTCTAAAAGACATGCTATTGCAACAAGAAATCAATGCTACGCTGTAATAATTTATTGGATAAATAACGCATTGTGTCAATTCCTTCGTCAAAGTATTCTTATCAACAATGTCAAATTCATTTTCAATTTCTCAATTATATGTATGATAGTTACGGTTTTTATTCGTGTCTCTTTGCAATAAGTGTACAATTGTTACATATTATTAGTACACTATTTGTCATTACGTGTCTCATCATATATGTCGACAGAACAGTTTAAACGATCAAGATGATACAATACATTCATCTGTGCATATTTTTTGGATATATTGAATTGATGAATGATTATCCCTACCGTTTCAATTCAATAGTAACATTATCCTTATTATATTGCTTCTTCTTTTTGTTGTGATACTTTTTATTCTATTGCTTGTTCATCATTGAACATGATTAGGGACCAACCAATCGAAAATAATAAAATTAAAGGTCCCACGTATGACCTACCATAATAAACAGCACCATTAACTACACTGGATTATGGCCCAACTAAGTTAATTGCTCATTCATTCCCAATAGTTCTTCAACAACGACACCGTTTCGTAAAACTTCTAACACCGACACTTTTTATTTACACCATCCTTTTTCCGTCCCGTTCCGTTTCCCTGCCTCAAAGGACACCACGTGTAACACCACTCAGCAGGTGACGCCGTCAGAACCCCTCTCAGACTCACAGAGACAGCAAGAATTAAAACACAAAATATCCAGCTGGCACTCTTTAACCGCAGCTCAAGGTGCAGTAACGGTCATAGAATCCAGCTGTATTCCATTTCCATCACCCTGCGCACCCACGGCTATCCTACGCCAATTCTTGTTTAATGGAGTACCACTATGAATTTATTTGTCAAAATCACAACTGTAATTATCGTGATTTTGCATAAACGAAGCCCTAGCTCTGCAGAATGACTTCTAATTTTTATAAAACTAATCATCAGAAGTCACTACGCAAAGTTGAGAACTAATTCATGCAAAATCATTATCATGACTATGGAATCCGACTAATCAACATGATACCAAACAACTATTTAGTAATTGAAAAAGATTAACTATTACAATGCAATTTATTTCCTATGATATATGAAATCAATTTTTATTCACTTTCTTTTCTTCTTGAGCGAACACAAAATCTAAAATAATTTTAGATATACAATAATAGTACAATACAAGTGGAGCAAGAATATATAGAATGGAAGTGGTAAGAGATGAAAGAAGAGAAAGAAGAACCCACACGTGTGAAGAGTTTAGCTTAAAAATCGGCGAGTTTTCTGTGAAGTTGAGATTTCGGTATCTGTTGTAAACTTCGAATCGCCAACACATCACTTCTTTTCGCAGCATCGTAATGCACTCCAATGTCACCATTCATCTCCGCCGCTAAAACAGATCCAACAACAGAAATTAGCAAAAAATTAACAAATTAATCAATAATAAATAAAAATAACTACGAAATTAATTTCGATTTGCATTGTTGTATTTTTACCTAGATGATGATTATTCGAGCGTTTGAATGCAGTGAATCCGTTGAAATGAGTTAGGTCTGAAGGTGAAGGAGTGTGAGAGAAGAAGTAAAGGATGAAGAAGCAGAAGAGAGTGAGTATTGGAATGAGGTGAATGAATTTATGCGGTGGTGAAGGAGGTGAAGAGAGACGGTGAGGTTTCGGTGGTTCATCGGCGATGATAGTGTCACCGCCGTTGATAACTCCTCCTTGAAGATGGAGCTTGGAAGAAGGTGAACCTAACGATTGTCTGTGCATCGTGGCGAAACTCAAAGACAGAGAGGATGAAAGCGAAACTCAGAAAATGCCAGAGTGTAGAGAGAGAAAGAGAAAGAAGAGAGAGATAGATACAAAGAGAGTGCAAGTGTGAATTTTATTATACTTTGATTCTTTTTTATATTTAATAATTTTTTGTTCTGTTTTTTGTTTTTTTCTGATATTATTTTTCTAGGCTCGTGACCCCATTGTTGCTATTCTTTAGTTAATTGTTTGTCCTTTTTTGTGATATCTTTTCTTTTACTCCTTCGTCCTTCTCTACACTTTTTCTTTTTCCTTTTATTCATTCACCTTTTTCTCCTTTCTTTAGTTAAAGTTGTGTTTCGCTTTGTAATTTGGGATAAGAAAATGAGATGAAATGAGAATATTATAAGGATAAAATATACTCCCTCCGTCCCGGTATAATTGACCTACTTTGGTTTTTCACACAGATTAAGAAAAGTGTATAAATGAAGGGGAAAGTGGAATATATTGTATTGCGAATGATAAAAGGAGTATTATTTAGTGTTATATTGTATTGGGAATGATGAAAGTTGTATTGAAAATTGAAATGAGTCAGTTATTTTGGGACACTTTTTTTTAAAAAATGGGTCAGTTATTCCGGGACGGAGGGAGTATTTCTTTTGGGCCTTACCGATTCTAAGCAATCAAAAATGAAATCAAATTTCTTTGTTTGGTTAATAATATCACATTAAAGGAAAACATTTTATGTGATAAAATGTTTAGCTGCATGTTTGTTTCTTTCAATTTAGGATATACTATGTGATTTTAACCAATCCAAATTATTTATTAGTAAAATATTGAATGATTTTCCCTTAAAAAAATCTTGATTGATCTTAACTTAAACAAATCGATCACGATTAGTCGATAATAGGTGTCAAATTTTATAGAATGATATCTTCAGTAATTTTTTTAAAATGTAAACTTCTCTTTTTATCAAGGAAAATGGAGAATATATTTAAAGGATGGATCCATATCTAATAAGGATTGGTTCAAGCCAATGAATATTGATTTAGTTGATAAATAGTCTAACTTCGATGTGAGTGCCTCTTTAATGAGTGATTTGTAAGTACATATAGTGTACACCTATTTTTATATGAATTAATCCAATTAGTTTGAAAGATGAGCATGCAAAGAGGGTACATGATAAATCTAACATTGTTAAATTTCGGAAACCCTTTCAATAGTATTCCGGATTGCAAGTCCTTTTGGTTATGGGTTGCAATAGTTCAAATTAAAGTAATTTTCAATTTAGCCAAAGTTAAAAATCAGTAAATCATTCTCGAAGAATTATGGTTTAAAATTTGGTCACACTCACCGGAAAACTTGTACATATTGGAAATATATTTTGTGGGGTGAACTCAAATGACAAAAAGGGATAAAATGGGAATTTTTTATGCTTTGAAGGGGGTGAAGGTATGAATGTAGGGTATAGGGTAAAATTTTCCAAAATCTATCTGGGTCAGATAAGACTATTGGCCTATTAAATGGGCAGCCCAACAACCATTTCTCTTAATTTGGGAGCCTTAGCCGAGACAAAATAGAGAATTTCTTATAACACCCTCAATCCTTCTCACGCACCCTTCAAAAATCAGAAAATGCACTAAGGGTTTTCGAATTTAAACTCCAAAATGTATTTTTCTTTCATTTTTGAAGTAAAAAATTAGGCACGGTCGTTTTGTTAACGGTTTAGTCGTGGCTAGCTAATTTTTTAAAAGGATTTTTATCAATTTGGATTCAAGAATACGAATAAATTAAGTAATTAGGATTTTATGATCCGAACAACCTTTTTAAATGATTTGAACCCCTCTTTTGCCTTGGTTTTGTTCGAATTTTAGTAATCACATTGTACTTTTTGACTCAAAACGTGATAGTGAGTTTCTCTTACGCCTTGGTTTGTTGGAATTTTAAAATTCGGACATGTGTTTCCTTTGTCCAATTTCTAAAACAAAAAAACAAAAAATGTATACAAACTTACTCTATGATGTCTTATCTTGATTTCTCATGTTTTCTCTATGTTCCAAGAATAAAGAGAAATGCTGAGAATGTTGATCATACTAGGGGAATCGAGTCTCAACCACTAACCTTGTTAAAAAAGAGCGCGAGTCAAAATGCAGAGTGAAAGAGGCCAAAACACACGGCAATAGTCAGAGCCACAAGATGAGAAACATGTAAACCCAAAAGCGAGTTCTTCTCCTCTCAACAATTCCCGTCGCGAAACATGTGATTATGTGAAGCACACAATCTGAGTTCTTCTCTCCTAACTGAATTACATTTATATAATATCGTTTTTTCTTCTCCATTCATAATTCCTTCCTACTACCACTTGAGTTTTTATATTTAACCCCATCATTTCCGTTGCATTTTACAAATCAAAGAAAAAGAAAGGTCAAAAATGACTTGAATTAGGTCAAAGAATATAAAGAAGGTATAACTAGAATATACGCACAAACCAAATATTTCAAGTGGGTCAACATCGGGTATGGGCCAGAAGGCCCATAGGCAAGAAAGGGTTTAGATGAGAGAGAAACAAAATCCAACGGCCAAGAAAGGGTTTAGTTAAAAAAACGCAGCAGCCGCGTCACCGTGAACGAGAAAATTCAGCAGCGCGAAGGAAAAATAAAATGTTAGAATAGAATGCAAACTTGCGGAAGAGGAAAAAGAAGAAGCGTGAGAATTTCAACTTATTGAAAAAAAAATCAGAGTAATATAAAAAGATCGAAAATCGAAAAATAGAAGAAAAAGAAAGTTGAAGATTTATCAATGGTGCTTTGGGAGATAACACTTGGAACTGCGTATTTCTTAGGGTTGAAACGAACCTATAAGCTTGCTCTCAAGATTCAGCGAAAAGTTGTTAGCCCTAAGTACCCTAAGACCCGTCAATTTCTTCATAGGTTTGTTTCTTCTCTTCTTCATCAGCATTTTTCGATTATGGAATTTGTGATATTGTTTTCATGATTCGCTCGTAAGTTCGGTATACATTTGTAGTAATGATTATTAGTATTCGATTTTGTGCATATCTTGAAATATGATCTGGTTATTGATCAATGATCTGTGTAATGTGTATTTATTAGTGGCTTATTTCTCACTTTTATCGTGTTTTGCTATGAATAATACTTGAAATTGTTTAACTGTGTGTTTAGATTCATTTTTGAATAGATTTTAGGACCTGTTTGGATAAACAACTTATTTGCAGCTTATAACACAATCGTTTATTATCGATATAGCTTGTTTTTGGTTCTACAGTAGCAAAAATTGATTTTAGTAAAAAAAGTAAGTTTATGTTTTGATACGTTCACGCAACAGTGTCTTGGACAATAAATTTGTGTGTAGAAATCATGTTTTGAGGCAAAAGATACAAACCTTAGATTCAAACATAAAATCTAATAAGGAACCCCTAAACATAAAATTAAACTGAATTAAATTGATTTCGTAAAAGTTATTATAAATTATTTTCACAAGTTATCTTGTAGAAATTACGAAAATGAGCTTAAAACAACTTATTATGAACAATGTCATAAGCTATTTTCATAGGTTATCTTGGAGAACTTATGAACGATGTCATAAGCTATTTTCATAACTTCCCCGGAACAATCTCACAAAAGCTATTTTCATAAGTTCATATAAGCTTCTTTATTAGAATGGATTCTAACTTGAAGCTAGGATTTGTATCTGTTGACTCAAAACGTGATTTTTACACACAAATTTATTGTTCAACTCACTATTGTGTGAATGTATCGAAGCACAAATAATATTAGTTAAACTTACTTTTACTAAAATCAATTTCACAAAATAAAGTTTTTCTACTGTAGAATTAAATACACACTAAATTGATTTTGCCCCAAAATTTTGGTTACTGTTAGACAAGAAATGATAAAAGTTAGCTTTTGTGCTGAGTTGAAAAAGTTATAATTGATTAGTTATAAACTTGAATGGGTTTGGTTTTGTATAAATGATTAGTTATAATTGCGTTTGAAGTGGAGTGATTTCTGTTTGGATGTTTTGATTAAGTTAAGTGTGATTTAAAACTTAAATGTAAATTTTCCAACCTTACACAAAAGCTACGGTATAACTTCTAGTGGAATTGAAGCTTGGAGTGAAAAATTAATTCATCTAACAACAACCAAATGTATGTGATTTTACTAAAATTACTGTGAAACCAAATGCATACTAGGTGTGTATTTGGTTTCACGGTGTTTATAGGAATTGACTGAATCACCAGACCAACATGATAATTGTTTGGTTATAATTTTGCCTCAAAGACTTTTGGACTAGAAATGATAAAAGCTAGCTTTTGTGCTGAGTTTAAGAAAAATTTAGCTTAACTCCTACATCAAATTTGTTTTTAGATAAGTTACTTTACTTCAAAGTCAATTGTACCCAAATCAATTTTATGAAATCAATCACATTCAAAATCATGATTACCGACTGTTCATTCAAACACGCCATCGAGAATTTGAAAACTGCTTTGCATATGCCCCGATTTTCATTTTATTGTTGTTTCTTATTTGTAGCTATCTGTCACTGAATTGTGTGTTATTCAATATCTTTATTGGTTTTCCTGCTTTGGTGCTTCACAGACGAACCCGTGCTGTATTTGATGTAGCAATCAAGGTCCATCGGAACATTCAAGACAGAGACATAGAAGTGGGTAGGAATGTTGGAAACTTCATTTTGCGATGTCTAGATCGAATGAAGCCCTCAGCACAAATTCGCAATCGTTCTAATCTGCCCAGCAGTGGCAGTAGCTCAAAAGAGACCATGACAAAGCATGCAACTGGCACTTCTAACCACAAGCCTCCCGGTCATTCTGGGCTATTCAAGAAGGACTCTGATAGGCACTTCTTTACCTCATCAAAGTCTTTTCCTACCATTTCAAGGATGATGATACCACCAAATCCTGCTGGGACTACCATCCATGGCAGGAACCTTAGTACCTACACCCCTGAGACATTCAGACAAAATTACAGAGTGAATTGGTCAGGGAGTGTTATCAGGAAGGACATCATGCAATGGATGCTGTAAAACTAGCTGTTCAATGTTCATCACTTACTGATGGCTTCCTTTGTTTAAACAGTGTTTAATCTCTACGAGACAAGGTAGTTGAATAATTTTTGTGGCTGATTTTGGAAATTGATGGTGATAGAA
This sequence comes from Medicago sativa, assembly GCF_051527215.1. Taxonomy (NCBI): domain Eukaryota; kingdom Viridiplantae; phylum Streptophyta; class Magnoliopsida; order Fabales; family Fabaceae; genus Medicago; species Medicago sativa. The sequence continues at coordinate 18,419,248 of NC_140753.1, read as the reverse complement.
GCTTTGCTCTTGTCTCTTTGGACATTGTATGGCCTGTCAAGCTTCCTTTTGGATAATGGGTGGTTATGCCATAATTTATTTTCAGTTTTGGTTGGAAGAATTAGTTGTTGAGTAACCTCATACGGCATTCAATCTACCTGCATGTTTATTAATAATAGTGAAGATTGTGCATTCCTGTTATGATGCTATTTCAACATTTTATAGTTCCCACCTATTTGTGTTTATGCAACTTGCAGTCTAATCTTTGCCACAAAAAGTTCGTTTGATTTCCGTGTTTAGTTGTGTTGTTCGTACCTGCACGTTACCATTTCTATTAATTTCAAGGTTCCATTTGGATAACTAGTAGTGTTATGAATTTCTTTTCGGTTTTGGTTAAAAGAACTAGCTGTTAATACCCTCATCACATAATCTTCCTGGCATGCTGATCAATGCAGAGATAGGGAAGATTGTGCAGTTCTGTCGTATTTATTTTTTGAAATTTGCTTGGTCTACTTCAACCATGAGTTTCACATTGAAGAGTTTCATTTAAAAAGCGAGGCTTATAAATCTAGGAACTGTCATCTAATGGATTAGTTTTCTAAGATGAGCTCTCTCTTTTGGATTTATGCTCATAACGTTAGTGTTTTCATGAAGAGGCTGGGTTATTGAGTAGGTCTGCGTACAAAAGTGTTTGACCAACTTAGGTAAAGTGAAGTTATATCGAATGAAGTGTCGTTAAGTGCAACTGTCGCCTCTTGAATGGTGGTGCATAGTTATGAGTAGGAGTGTAAGTGGTTAGGACAAAACCGATGAAACCGAAAATCCAAACTGAACCAAACCGAAAAAATATCCGATCTTATTTGGTTCGGTTCAAAACCGAACCGAACCAACCAAAACCGATATCGTTTGGTTCGGTTCTCGGATTTTAATTTTGAGATCCAATGGACCGATAAACCGAACCGACCACTCCCCATTTTAGTAATACTATTCTTCATCACACACACACACACACACACACACACTTGTGATTAAGCTCAAAATTAAAGTCAAACATAAAATACTCCTTAATTCGTTCACTTTCTCCCATCTTCATCTCATCTCATCCCTCACACTCTATTTCGTTTATACTAAAAAAGAACACTAGACGCCATTCTAACCTAATCTACCGTTCCTCACCGTCGAGGGGATCGTCCATCTCATGTTAGTTTTTTCATGTTAACTATACAAAATAGCTTGAAAAACAGAGAACATGGAAAACAAAGTTCTATGAAATATTTGAGTATGTTGTATACATTAAATATAAATTTGTGAAAATATGAATTTTTTTAATTATATTTTCAAGCAAACCGATCAACCGAACCGATCCAAACCGAACCAAACCAACTAGGTTGGTTCGGTCTCTTTTAAAAAAAATAGTAAAAACCAAACGAAACCGAACCGATGAAGATTTCATTGGTTCGGATATTTTTTTGACCAAAAACCGATCCAAACCGAACCGTTACACCCCTAAATGAGTTCTATTAGTAAGAGTATAACCTAAGAGAGGAGCTTGTAAGTCTAGGTGCTCCCTTACCAGTCTATTGAGGTGGAATTTGCCTTGGGACTAAAATCTTAGGGTTGGAGAAAATGTAGAAAGTTAACTCTTCATCAAATTGGTTTTGATCTTCAATAACCAAACAACAACTATCTTCAACGTCTCCACTGATAACCAAGCAGCAACTATCTTCAACCTCTCCTCTTTTCAATTTCCCTTTTCAGACCACCTTATTTTTCCTACGAAAGGAATGTGTTAAACAACATTGAGTAAAGAACTTAACAGACGTTTGACAAGAACTCTCTTCCTACCTCCAGTAGTCATTTCCCCGCCAAGAACTCAACAGACATCTGGCAAGAAGAACTCACTTGTTTGTCTTGATTACACAGCTCAGACATGTGTTTTTTGGGTGTCCAAATTATGTAATTTGAACAAGTCAAGTATTTTGAGAAATGTGAGGGATGGAACAAGAAATCCACTTTGCACTCTAAGTCTGATAAATGCTACAACTTATAGTTGTGTAAGCTGTATATATATTTACAGAAGTACAAAAGTTTGTCCTTGACAAAACTTTAATTATAAAATATTGTAATGTAACATTTCATTCTCAAGATTGTGTCAAGAGTTTAACACTCGCCCTCAGTATAAAAACTGACAATGCTAATATTTTTCATTTTAAAAGAAAAAATTGGTTCATGCTAAAACTCAACTTGAATTTCACAGAAACCTTTTATCATCTCAAACTCAACCAAGTTCAAACTTGGAAATTTTTTGGTTCAATTTAATAGTTCGAAACAAATAAACCTAAAACCACACAATTAAAAGAACCACGTTTCCCCCACGGCATGGCATGAATCTAAAGTCTCCTTTGACAGATGCCTCTAATGTTTGGTGTTGCACTCCTTATGTTAAGAGATGAATAAGTTGAAACATAGTTAGAAAAAGTGGGATTTCAATATTAGAAAAGAATTTAATGTTAAGTGCAACTAAATAACCAAACTTGAGTAACAATATCACGCTTCAAATAATTTCATTTGTCTTCGTGGTACTCATAAGAATTAAGATATCGCTGTAAAAAGTAATATAAAAAATTGTAGATATTGTTTTCAACTTTAAAATGACCCAAATTTCATTTTTAAATGCTATTTATAACTCAATATTATCACCACCAACAATTGTTCTGAGCAACAAATGCAAATTGGTGCCTCGAGCTCGTAGCAAATTGGTTACTTTGCTAAAGGTCGAGTCGGATTTACCAAACAATCATAGTTGTACATATTTTTCCTAGCTTTCAGACGATATAGAAAGCATCTCATGTGAACAGGTATATTCTTTGAAAAATGGTTCAAATGGCTCAACGTGACTTAAGGTATTTTTTGCCAACAAAAGTTTGAATTAGGCATTGATATCTTCATTAGACTTGTGCCATGAATGAGGTGTTTGTTTTATTTTAAAATAAAATGACATCAACACCTTAAGATATAACCTAATTAAAATGACATTTTTGTTCTTACTTTCAAGTCCAACTAATTTATTAACAAACTCAATTTTTAACTCAGGTTCCACTCACTTGAGTCAGTTTGGTTCATCACAGGTCATAAGGTATAACTCTGATTTATGCATGTTTCACAGCTCCAACAAATTTCAAATATGTAGAAAGAAATAGACTTAGATCCTCTGTATCTCTACAACATTTATATCTCTTTCATAGAATCACTCCATTCTTTTTGTCTCTCTGAAATAATTCTCTCTTATTAAGGTTGCCGCAGATGCAACACAGATGCAAAGAACAAGGACAGCTCTTTTGCCTAGGATTTAAATCTAGCAATCAACATGCTGAGATTTTTATCGGTGTACAATAAAGGCAACGAAATTGAATCTACAACCTCATTTATACTACACAATTCTCTCACCACAAGATCAATCCTAGTTGCTTAGGAACATGCTGAGATAAACATTTTTATCACCATAAAAGCAGTTTCATAAATTTGATTTCATATTCCTTAACCCAAATCAATATATATTATTATTTCACCTAAGCTAATAAGGGGGTGAACATATCGTTCAAACATTTTATATATAACAGAATTACAGGTTTACAACACAGGCTCTGTATACTGTTAAAAAAAAACACATAGGCTCTGTATCCTTTAAATACACAACAGCTTGAAAATATAAAAAATGATACATTTTGAATATACCTTTCACATTTTGGGTGGGCAGAGGGAAATGGGGTGGCCGAATATAAAAAAGAAAAGATATATATTTTTTTTGAAGAAGTAAAAAAGAAAAGATTATTACTTCCTACTAATCAAGAAGGGGACTCCCTTCTCTTGCAAGGACAAACAGCCCGCCATCTCCCCTTGATATTCGCAAGTCCTTGTCAAGATATGTGGTAAGAAGCCAAGAGCTTGTCCTCTCACCAGGTATGGGAATCTTAAGAGGTGACTGACCTGAAATGACACGTGATATACTTGCAACCACATTCTCCAGAGGACCGAGAGATTGTTGCAGAGGCCCCAGGCTAAGATTTTGGCCAAAAATGTTTATGTTTTCTGGTAGGTCAATTTTAGACTTTATCTCTGGAGGCTGTAGTGATCCTTCTTTGAATGTAACCTGATTTCATTTAGAAGTGTTAGCAAGAGTTTCTAGTCATATGCAATCTAAAAAGTTCTAAGCAAGCTGAGGAAACTAATGATTAACTTATAACAAAGGGTAGCATACTTATAGCAATATCACTGACATTAATTCAACAGACAAATCATATTTGCATGACAGAGCAGCGGGAACTATGTATTAACGAAAGAACAAATACAACGTGACTGGAAGCATCAAGTGTCAACAACTATTTCTTTAACTACTCAAGTACAAAAACAATACTGTGAACTCAGGAAGTATAAACAAATACAATACATACAGTATTGCAAGCATATTCTTTATTACGTTGCCATCTTATTGCTTAATACTAAGAAAAACATTTGTCGGTTTTCACGACACAAACAGAAGAGCTTATGAAGGAACAATTATAGAACTTAAAAGTTCATATATAAATTAAGTTGATTTTTCACGGCTATATAAACTATCCTATACCTTCTCCTTTTTATTTCTTTTGGGTGTAGTCAAAGATGCCCAAAGGCACAGCTAAGGAACTAAGGTAGTATGCCAGTAGGGTCAGCAACTCTTGCTGATCGAGTTGCTTCCTTTCAGAAAGATGCAAACCAGTAGTACCTTGAGCAATATGTATGTGTTATTGTTCAGACGAGACAGGCTCTTAACAGCTTATTAACAATTGGAAGAACAAAAACCCACAAAACTCAACCGTTTAACTTGCTAGGTGATAGAAACTGAGAATTCAAGTATCAATGGAATAGAGATTTTATTAACGGAAAACTGAGCAAATAGCTCTTACAGAAGAAAAGGAAATAACCAAGGGAAAATATCCAGAGCCTATGGCTCCTACCAGAGATAATTTTCCTAACCAACAAATCACCAAAAGCATGAATGATTCTCTCACTCACTATCTCATCATTACATACTCTCTCATCTAACCACCTAGAGAATATTCCTACCACCTCACCAATTGTAACTAATTCTTCCCTGCACCCCCCTTCCTTTTCCTGACATACACTTTCCAAATTGCTGACCTATGGGGGTCAACACCAGTATCCACATGGAAGCCTGGATCAGGCCCACAAGTCCTATCAATACTCCCTCCGTCACAAGCAGCCATGTTGATAGGACTCTGTGTTTGGGCCTTAGTCCAGTAAGAGTTAGTGGGGATATTCTCTGTATATTATGAACATTCTGTTATAAAAGTGAGGGAAAGGTAACGTGTAATTAATTGAGAAATATTGTCAGAAGTTGGTTAGTAGAGTTTCCCTCTGGTTAGAAGCATTGTGCTCTGGTAGGAGTGTTCACACTTCACACTCTGGTTCATCTCTTTCTTTTCTGTTATTCCACCATTGTAGAGCCTTTGTGCTCAACCTTTTCCATAAATAATATTACAGTTTTGTTATCTTGATTTTACGGATTCTATCACTAAGTCTGAAGCTAAAGGGAAAAAACTAATTGAGAGTCTTAATCACTCTTGGGAGCAACCAACTAAGGCTTTTGTAAATTGAACATCTTAATTCTTTATAGCAAATATGTTAAAATGTTAATGCTTGACTGTTTGAGTAGTTAATTTAAATGGAAAATTAAAACAGCATTGTCAATTATTTTCTTAGATATGATAGGACATTAAGGTGTGATTTGTTTTGTATAACCCATCTCATCTAGGGTTTTTTTAAAAAACAACCCACAACTGCAAGTGTAGCCACGACATCATGGCTCTTTGTGCCTCCGCAATCACAACACAACACAACATCAATTGGAGCTGCATCAGCCATATTTCACAGTAACTTACTAACTTCACTGCAACTCTCCACAATATCAAGGATTGTGACGGCTATCTAAAAACTTGATACTTATCTAATGAGAAAAGGCTTTGGTTATTGTTGTAGTTAGATATGTTAACTATTTTGCCTTTCACCTACTAGGTTTGCTCTTTTTTTTACCTCTTTCACATGACAGCTAGAACCTTTTTGCCTTTTTTCAATTTAGTAATGAAATGCGAAGGTTTTCACGAGAATACCTGTATTCTTGCAGGGCTTCGAACTTCAAATGAGGCAGATGCACTGAAAGATGATGAGGCAAAAGGGCTAGACAATGTCACAGAGTTCACAACAGTGGAGCTATAGGTATCAATTGTTTGCAAGATTTTATCCACCTTCACCAAAGGTAATGCTCCTGCTGCTAGAAGAGGCAACAGTTCAGAAGATGCTGTGTACCTGAGATCAGTTTGACAATCATAGAAACAATAAGCACTTCGATTAATACTCACTAATACAACACATTTTGAGTTAGTTACATCCGTGGCAAAAATACCTTCGTTTCTAAGATACAAAATCCTCTATGTTTTCAATGCAAAGTAAAGGCCTGTTTGGATTGGCTTATTTTGACTTATTTGAGCTTATCTACTGGCATACGTTTTATGAGACTGTTTGGGAGAAATTATATGAAAACAACCTAAAACATTGTCAATAAGTTGTTTTCAGCTTATTTTCATAAGTTCTCCAAGATAGCTTGTGAAAACAGCTTATAGCTTATACAAAAACAATTTAACTTTATTTTACCTTTTGCAATATAAATAGTTTATACATAAGTGTTTATCATGATAAACACTTGTACTATAAGCTGCAAATAAGATGTTAACACAAACAGGGCCTAAGTTCTAAATACTCCCAACATTAAAAAGATCATTAATTCACACTTTCATTGTCTATGTAGCACTGACACTCCACATTGAAGGCGTGGGTGCTGTCAGACACGGGTCAGAGTCTGACACGACACATTTGGCTACACATTACATACAAATACAAATATTTCATATTTCCAACTTATTATCAGTGTGACGTCTCAATGCCCTGTCCGGTATCCGTGCTTGTGCTTCATAGTATATTTATACAGAGATTCCCAACTATGATGTCAATCAAACTTTCACTACCCTATGATTAAAATTTGTAAAAGACTCATTCGAAAGTTTCACATGTTTGAATTTAATTATAACTATATCAAATTTAAACACTTATTATAATACTAATACTAACATTAAACACTTGATAATTAAAACAGTAATATTAAACAAAATGAAATTCAAAACTTGCAAAATGATTCAAACTTACAGCAACACCCAATTTCCATTAAGAAGCTCTGGTTCCTCAACCGGAGCAGCGGTAGGGTTAGAAGCTTCCAGCTGAGCCACGAACTCCGACACTTCAGCTCGAACCTCCGACCCAGCTCGAAACCCAAGCTCAGTCCCATAAACCGTATCAACAAGAGCACGTTTCAACCCCTCAAGCTCATCATTCCCTCCTTCCTCCACCGGAGCTTCGGTAGCAGAAGCCGGAGTTCCATTTCCAGCATCGCTATAACTCCCGGCGTCATTTTTCGCTCCTTCTCCCCATTCATCCTCGTTCTTCGAAGGAACCGAACCTGAAACCTTGGAGGATAAAGATGGTTTGGCTTCGGGTACGGGTTCGGATTTCTCACCCCATTCATCGGAGATATCGGTGGATGGTATATCAGCGTCTCCGATGTCGCCGGTGGCGGAGATGAAGCGGAGAGAAGGGAATCTGTGAGAGCGAGGAGAGAGAGAGACTCGAGAGGGGAGAGAAGAGAGAGAAGAAGGTTTAGGGTTTTGAGAGAAGATGAGAGGAACACGTAGTGTGGAAGAGAGAAGAGACATGGCGAAACGGTTGAAACTGAAAAATTTGGAGAAATGAAATGTGTATTAAAAGTGAATCACCCAAATTTGGAGAAATTAAAAATATCAAAGAAACTCGTCGAAAGTGTATCACCCAAAATAAATAAATAATATCCAAATATAATTTTTTTTTAATAAAATAAAAATATGAATACTTATTTTTTTTTGCTTAAAAATCTTCTTTTTGTTGTTGTTGTTGTTCTTGGCCCTGCACTACAATCCACCACGTGATACCATTTGGAATTTGGATGGCATCATAAGACTCCCTCAATAAGTCGAGGACGAAGGTCACCCACAAGGCAGTAAGACCTATTGTTATACTACCTCCGACCTGGTTTAATTGACCTACTTTGGTTTTTCACACAGATTAAGAAAAGTGTATAAATAAAGGAGAAAATGGAATATATTGTATTGAGAATGATAAAAGTAGTATTATTTAGTGTTATATTGTATTGGAAATGATGAAAGTTGTATTGAAAATTGAAATGAGTCAGTTATTTTGGGACACTTTTTTTTTTAGAAAATGGGTCAATTATTCCGGGACGGAAGGAGTATAAAGTTTTTCCATTTTACGCCTCTTTAAAGAATAGTCCATACATTTCATTAAATGTTTTTTAAAATCCTCACATTTTATCTTCGTTATCAAAATTGGTCTCTGCTGTTAATTCTCTAACAGAATGATTAGTGGGTTCCAATTATTTTAAGCTTAAATATGTTTTTGGTCCTTACATTTTGCGTGACTTTAAAAAATAGTTCTTCCATTTCAATAAATGTTTTTAAAATCCCTAAAATAATAAGGACAATTCTTTAAAGTCACGCAAAATGTAGGGATCAAAAACATATTTAACCCTAAAATAATTGATACCCATTAACTGCCACATCAGCATTCCATTAGAAAATTAATAGCAAAGACTAATTTTGATGACGGAGATAAAATGTGAGGATTTTAAAAACATTTAATGAAATGTAAGGACTATTCTTCAAAGAGACGCAAAACGTAAGAACTAAAAACATATTTAACCCTTATATAAACTTTTAGATTACAACTCGTTGAGGTACTACATTAAAGTTTTTGTGTGCGAGTTTGGAAAGGAATGAAGATGAAGACTTGAGAAAAAAGGAATGAGCAAGTGGAAGAAATAGAGGAAAATGGGAGGGGAGGACTTTGTGGGGTTAACTTTTCTTCAAAATACTAAACCTTTCTCATTTGTGGAACTAAAAAAATTGTATTGGAGTAGGGCTTTCGGGGGGGGGGGGGTTTGGAAGGTTTATATGAATTCTTCAAATTTAATCTATGTTTTGCGTCTTTTTAAAATTAAAAATATAGTAATCATATGCATTAATTTATCAATCTCAAAAAATATAGTAATCATATGCATTGAATCTAAGAATGCTATCTCCAGTATACACATTTCGACCCTCATATTTGATTTTTTTTCCTTCTAATTTTAACACACTCGCATGCAATATTTTGGGTATTTCATCTTTTGAGATTCTTCTTCTGGGTTTAATCTTATAACATTTTTGTTTATTATCTTAATCCAAACAATTTCCGTTTGTGAAATGCCTCAGGAAAAAGATGTTTGTGTTCATGCTAATACCCAAAGAAGACCGAAATCTTGTGGGATACCTTTTCCCATGCTTTTAACTACCATCAGAAGCATGGTACCTCCCACTATTATGTATCAAATCAATGACCATTATGCACAATTGAGGGTATGTAACGTAGCTCCAGTTGATTCCTACAATTTAAATGATGAACTATATCTAATACATCATGGCGTACTTGTGCAATCAAAGAAGATTTCCTGTGAAGAATTTGAGGGGAAGCTTAGGTTGATTGTCTCTGCATTAACTATTCTTCAATTCAAGGTACCAAATTCATAATATTCTAAAAGTTTATTTTTGCTTTGAAGTGTGATAGGTTTTCTTGCGTTCTGTTTTCATGAGTTTTGCATATTATGTTTTCATAGTTTTTTTTTTCCGTAAAAGGTAATGTCAATGCCATTTTTACTTTTTTTTTTAATCTCAACATGCTTTCTCTAGTGTACATCTTTCCAACCTCATATTTGATTTTTTTTTCTTTTGGTTTTAACACACTCACATGCAATATATTGGGACTTTCATCTTTTGAGATTCTTCTTTAAGTATAGTCTGGTAACATTTTTTTTTAGGGTTAAATATGTTTTTGGTCCCTATAAATATAGCAACTTTTCATTTTAGTCCCTCTAAAATTTTCCTTCAACTTTTAGTCCCTATAAAATTTTCAATCACTACTTTTGGTCCCTATTTTAAAGTAAACTCATATGTAGAATTCATATTTTTGAATAAAATTTTGTAGAAAAATTTATAATATTATAAGAATCTCTCCCAAAAAAATTTAGAATTTTTTAACAAAACATGAATTTAATATGAATTTTTATAGGAACCTTTCATATACATTGGAACCTTTGCTTTGATTCAAGTGTATATGGTCATAATCTTTGGCAAAGGGGTGCTTAATGAACCTTAGCATTGATTCAAGTGTATATGATCATAACCTTTGGCAAATGGGTGCTTAATGAACCATAACATTGATTCAAGTCAAATGGGTGTTTTCTCTCATGTGAAAAGTCATATAATGCACTATAAATGCTTGGCATTTGTGCATTAGTTTGAGACAACGACGCACACAATTTTGGAAATAATTTTGTTACATTAACAACATAATTCCCCATCATTCTCTTACTCTAAATCATCAATCAATTCTCTAATGCATGAGTGAATTGTTAGAACCATAAATATGTAAAATACTGTTAGGAGATACGTTTGGTGTGTGGTTGTGCAATACACATCAACGAACTCATAGTATCCTGAAGGGGACTCGATGGTCATTCCTATTGCATCCAATATAAAGTTATTGACGGGGGCGAATCGAACCTAAAGGTTAGTGTGACAACCCCATGCACTTTTAGTTTTACATGCATAACCATTAAACTTTTCAGGTTTCAAGTCCAACAACATCTTCCCAACAATCAAGTTATATACACTTCATCATGTTCATCTTCATCACCTTCTTAGTCAAATTATTGTAGTAGACCCCCAAAACAAGATATATAATAGATAATACATTTAATTTTTTCAAAAATACGAAACCAAGATATTATCATTAAATACTTTGACACCAATAACTATTTCAGGATTAACTATTTTTTTTAGGGAATTTAAACTCCTTCTCTTGAAGATATAACTTACACGGCCAAACTTTTTCAAATGGTTTTTTTTTTTATATAAAATTATCACCGTGGTAAATAATTAAATTTTTTTATTATAATTATTGTAGTAGTTTGTATAATTCTCACACACACGCGTACTCGCAGACAAATTTTTTTTTTTTTTTTATTAAGATACAAAGATTTATTTATGGCAATATAATATTTTCATACTGCATAACAGAAATATCTTATTATGATATATGTCAAAAACGGTAAAAAATTTAACAATAGAAATTAAGGGAAAAATTAAAACAAAAGATTACAGAAAAAATAACTGAAATCAGATTTTATTTCCATACATTAGAAAAGAAGGGAAAACAAACATTGAATCATTTAAAAATATAAAGAAAAATTGAATTTATAAAGTAATTAACCATTAAAGTAATTTGATTATAAAAAAACATTGAATCATTTAAAAATATAAAGAAACATTGAATTTATAAAGTAATTAACCATTAAAGTAATTTGATTATATTAGTATAACAGTTTTATACAGCAGTAAAGTAGCGATCAAAAAAAAAAGCAGTAAAGTAAATACCTTTCATTAATATTGAAAATAAATAGCTTTGATAATATTGAAAAAACATTTTAACAATATAAATAATATATTGTTTCATAAAAAATATATAATATTAAGAATATTATATTTTTAAAATATATAATATTAAGAATATTAATATATTGTTTCATAAAACATTTTAACAATATAAATAATATATTTTTTTGGAGAATGATAAACTAATGTTTATGATTTATATATTTTTAATATTAAGAATATTATAACAACATAAATTAAATTTGAAGAAACAATATAAACCCCCCAAAACCTCAAATGAGGAGGGTTTTGTGTTGAAGAAAAATTAAACCCCTCTATTTCTTCCGCTTACTTCTTTCTTTTTTGCAAAACCCTCCCCTCCCTTTCTCTCCAAACTCGCAAGCAAAGCCTAAGTGTTTTTACCAGAAAACTTAAAAGCTTACATAATGGTATTAAAAAATTTGAATCTACCATGTAGAAAAAAAAATCATGATCAGAACAATAAAATAAACACCTATGCCTAATTCTTAAGTGCAATTTTTTACTCAAGATTAATTTTGATGTTTGTACATTTCACTTTTGTGATTCAATCTTCAATAGCGGATAGCCAAATGACTTGTGAGAATCCTCCCGTCTTTTAGTAGCCCAATGCCATACAATGCAGCAAGATCACACAAATGTTTCACCACTTTCAGCAAGTTAAATAGATCAAAATGTAGAATCCCAGTAACTAAAGGTTGACTTCATCAATTAATCATCATATTCACCATTATATCAACTAACATCTAGGGTAATCTATCTCAGCATTTTGGTTTCACAAGGTTCATTAATTTCGCAAAATCCTTAAAGTTCGTCTCATTTTTACTTCGTTTTCCAAACCAATCCATACCTAACTTAAAGCTATGATAAATCAATCTTAGAAGTCCAATTACACTTTATTTAATTAGGTGCAGGTGTTTGGGGACCATTTGTATACTTAAAATTACTCAAAAATATCAAAAATCGGGGTTTCAAGACACAAAGGGCTGGCACGGCTGTGCCAACAGGGCACATGGTCGTACCACCCATTCACGAGACAACACGCACGGCCGTGCCACAGGGGCGCACAGTTGTGCCACTCTGACAAGCAGAAAATGTTGATTTTTCGTTTTCGCGCATAAAATTCCGATTTTTGATCTGTTTTCCACTCCGTTTTCACCAAACGTTTCCCAAAAACTTAGACCATTGATTGACACTCAAAAACATAGTTTTAAAAACCCCAAAACAACTTTATTCAACTCACCCGAAAATGACTTACTCCCTCCGGTCTTATAAGCAAATTTTGACTTTTTAGGTTCATTCAATAAATGATGTATGTGGTCTACAATATAGACCACATACATCATTTATTGAATGAATCTAAAAAGTAGAAATTTGCTTATAATAGTGACCGGAGGGAGTATTTCACAAAAGTGCTTAAAACTGCTTTTAACACAAAAACCCAATTTTCTCCCAAACGATTTTTCACCCAAAACTTTTGATCAAAAATAGAAATTCTACCCATTCTAATTCATCATAACAACTTCATTAATTCATTCAAATTCATCAAAATCAAACTTCTCCATTTTTAACCCATTTTCACAAAAGTCATAAAAACAAAACAACTTAACCACAACAACGCATTTATCAATACCCAATGCATGAATTATCATCACCAACATATACCCAACAACATTCTCAACATATAAATCATGAATTCATCACAATTCAACAACATCCCCAATGCATGAATTATCATAACCAACATATACCCAACAACATTCTCAACATATAAATCATGAATTCATCACAATTCAACAACATCACCATCCTCCTCCTTCTCCTTCTCCTTCTCCTTCTCCTTCTCCTCCTCCTCCTCCTCCTCCTCCTCCTCCTCCTCCTCCTCCTCCTCCTCCTCCTCCTTCTTCTTCTTCGTTCGTGAGTTAAATATATATACTACTCTCCAATGGGTTAGGTTACTAATATTCACAATGGGCCTAGAACTCTTGCTAATGAATTTTAAAAAGTTACTGCTCACTAACTCGCTAAAACATCGAATAATTAGCTCAAGTTACTTCTAACTTAGTAAAAATAATTACTCAATCTAAAATGCCAGAATCATCTCAATTCTAAGGTTATTAAAATATTCTTAATCTTTAAATAACCAAAATACCCTTAGTCCTAAAATGACCAAAACACCCTTCTAGGTCAAAAATCCACTAATCCCAAACCAAACAGCAAACACACAAGCAAGCAATTAAATACATACAAACACGCATAAATAAATAATAAAATAATCCTAACGAAAATGGGTTGTTACAACTCCTAGCAACTTCTAGGCAAAACCGAATCACATCGAAATGAGAGGGATCCTAAAGTCGTGCAGGTATAAGACTGCATGCTTGAAGGAATTCTTATAAGAATTGTTTATTACTACATATACCAACAACATCCATCTTCTTTTCAGTAGCCTATTTCATAAGAACTCCACAGTTAAGTGTGCTTGACATGGAACAATTTTAGATGGGTGACCTTCTGAGAAGTTTCTCAGAAAGCGTGCGAGTGACGACAAAACACGTTGAAAAGACTCTTGTTGGTTTGTGGGGTCAATCGACAATCCTGAAAGCAGTCTGGGATGTTAAATTTGCAAGTATAGCCTTTGTTGAGGCATACATACTCGAACTTCTCACTTTTACATCATGGGATCATGTACTACTATCTTGAATTAAGGCAGGTCATAAACTAATAATAAACCGAGTTAATTCCAATAAAGAAGGTAGAGGAGATTCAAGAAAACCCTAATCGACATCAATTGTATGAATCAAAAACTTAATCTTGCATTGTGCGGGACAATTAAAAATCTGCAAACATATTCATCTCTTTTACTGCTTTTTACTTAAATAAATTTTGTTAATTGCTAAGTTGACCAACAATCCTTGTGATGATGATAATTTACTACTTTATTACTTTTTACGATTTGGTGCACTTGCCAAATCTTCCATCAATAGGCTATACAATTGATAAATTGTACAATTGAATATTGTTTTAATATCAAGATAATCTTACAATTTTATAATATAACTATACAAGCATTTTCAATTATTTTAAGAGTATATTATTTTATTTTTTGATCGAATGGGGTTCAAATCGGAAACCATCTGCAACACCCTATAAATATATTAAACTGAAAACGAAAGGGAAAACAAAATACTAGTGGGAACATAAACCTAACTCGGTTAAACCACAAAATCTATAACACCCATGGCTGAGGAGGGCGTGGCGTGGTCGTCGATGCACAAGGCACGACAATGAGCGGCTCCCGATAGCTTCTAGACGAACTGACTCACACCGGAATGAGAGGGATCCCGAGGCCGTGCAGGTATGGAACTGCATGGTTGAAAGAAGGCTTATAAGAATTGTTTGGTACTACCTATATCAACAACATGCATCTTCTTTTTTGTAGCCCATTCCATAAGAACTCCACAGTTAAGCGTGCTTGACTTGGAGTAGTCTGTGGATGGGTGACCTACTGAGAAGTTTCTCGGTAAGCGTCCGAGGGAGGACAAAACACGATGAAAAGACTCATGTTCGTTTGTAGGATCAATCGACAATGCTTAAGTCGGGATGTTAAAAAATCAACCCAAACAGACATACAAACCGTCCAAATATAACAAAAGTGGTCTAAATTTAATTGAAGCAAATACGCACACCACATATATTGTTCATCGAACTCGTATACGGGCGCGAAACCATATAGCAATTTTTTTTTACACTTTTAGCAAATCACAATTAACCGTATGCATAGAAGTAATTATAACTAAAGTCGAACATTTATAATGAGGGGACAATGATGATTATATGTATTAGTTCTTCCGCAATTTTCATATCACTTTTATCCTTCTAGAATAAACATGTTCTAATTTTAATTCGATATTTAAATTATTTGTTAATTCATAAATTAATTCTATTTAATAAAAAATTCATATATAGTTAATTGTTAGATTTTTCATATGTAGAAAAAAAAATGTGTGCAAGTATACACTGTCAAAACAAGTAGTATTATAAGATCGTCGAAACAATGATTGCCAATGTAACCTTCATAAATTAATATTATTGAAAAATTTACAACCAAAGTCGTTAATATTATATTTAAGTAAAAAATCCGGAAATTAATAGAAAATATTTTATGATTTAACATACATTTAAAAAGCAAATTAGAATTAGGAAATCCGTGTCAAATCGACTTTTCATTGTTGGGAAATAAAACAAATTCAATGAATACTTATCTAATTCTTAGTCAGCAAAAAACCATTGAACAATGAAAAATGATTTGGATAAACAAAAATACACACGTATTTATGAGTATGATAATCCGTAGAATAAATCTTGTGTGGGTTTACATGCATAAGAGAAGTTAAAATTTTGTTGAATTTAAAAGAAGGAAAAACAATATTTTTAATGTTTACCTTTTTACGTGTGAACGCGACATACCTAATTCGGCTAAAGGGTTAGTTTAAAGTTTTTGTATTTGGGTTAAAATTTTGTATAAATAGGTCCCCTTACTCCTCCAACTAGATACACAGTTTCAAAGTTAAAATAAATTACTTGTAAATTGTTTGGTCATTCTTCTGTTGTGTGTTACTGCACTCAGGTATAATTTCATATCCTTTTCTTTATTTCTTAGTTTTTTTTATTTTATTTTTTTATTTTGAGTTTGAATTACCGTAATTTATTTCGTTTTTGCTTGTTTTTGTGTTTGAATAAGTTTGTATTTGATAGGTTCGTTAAGTTTTTTTCATAATTTTTTATTCTGATTTTGCCTATTGAAGTCATTTAAAAACAAATCATTTTGAGAAAAATGTTGTGATTTGGTGTTACAATTTCTTTAGTCGAGATTGGTTGATACTAGGCCTTGTTGTCTATGAGATGTCAATTCAATTGTAAGATCTTGACTCTGTAACCTCAAGGGACATGGTTCAAATCATCTATCCTAAGACAATTGCTAAATCGCCACTAATACCACCCTTAAATGTCAATCCTTGTTAGTTTTGATTAAGCCAAATAAGTTTACCTTTTTGAAACAAGTTATGATATTTTTATATTGTTAAATTTATTTATTAAGATTAAAGTTGTCTATCGGAAGAGCATGGACTATTTATGAAATGTTGGGTAGGCATAAATTTTGTCGTGTTAATATTGTAAATTTAGAGTCATTTATTAATTGAGTTTAAATTTTTTTTTTAAATTTCTTCATGTTCAGTTATGGTGTTTTTGATTTTATAATTTAGTTTCAACCTTCTGTACATGTTAGTTTGGTTGCTATGCTATGCCTAATCGTCTCATGCATGTAAAAGATGGTGAAAATTTCACTGATGACGAATTTCTTGAGAATCCATACTAGTTTTTCTCAAAGGTTGATTTATACTATTACACCAATATATGGGCACGTTTGAAACTTTTTCTACATAACTTTTCTTTTATGAGTAAATGGATTAAGCCAAATAACTTTGTAAGTGACTCATTTTTTTTTTTCTCCATACAACATCAATTACATTTCTTATTTTATGTGAAATTTTCAAAGTGACATATAATTTGAGACAAAAGGAGTTTTCAATTATGTATGTTTTGTTTGTATTATTGCATTGTTTTACCTGATCAATTGTTTCAAATTATTTGATTTGCCCGGCAAGGAATACTTTTATTGATTAATTATTTATCTTTATTATCATGATAACATTATATTATATATCATGATGAACACATGATCCTTTATACTAGTTCAATATTTTCAAATGTTTTAAACATTCAGGGACTCTGCCAAATATTCTTGTTGCTCAAGGTCTAAAGTTAAATTTAAGTGTTGCACCATAGCTTTTATATTTGATCACTTGTGTATTTGTAGTCATCAATGGACGCAAAACCGACAAAGGCATTGGATGGAGCTAGTGTCGATCGGAAGCGAAAGCGGGATGCCCTATATGTTGCACCTTTGATTGGAGATTTGGCACCAGCTAGCGTTCCTGCTAACCCTCAAAGAATACCAGGATCCCCTTGGATGCCTTTAAACATGCTTTTAGGTGCCATCAAAAACATGGTTCCTCTCAAAACTATGTTTCAAATCATTCCCCATTATGCACAATTTGTGGTATGTAAAGTAGCTCAAATTAATGCCTACGTCTTAAATGATAAAATATCTCTAATGTATCATGTCGTACTTGTGTAGTCAAAGAAGATTTCACGTGATGATTTCGTTGGGAAGTTGAGGTTGATTGCTGGCGACGATATAATGAGATCTGCGATTTCTAATTTTCAATTGAAGGTACTGAATTTATTTATCTAATTTGGTTTTAGAGTATAATACATTTTGTTGTGTTGTGTTTATACCTCCAAACAAAATCACTTGAACTTACAATTACATATCATACACTTAACTTCTGCATTTTGGAATCATATGAACTATCTCTTGCAATTAGATTATGTCTTCTAATGTTTATTTGCCTTCTTGCAGGGACTATCCCCGCCGATCAAACGTCTAAAAAATTAAGCAGAAGTGAAGCTTTCGAATGAGGAGGCGGAGATTTTTCACTAGGAATTAACTATTGTCAACATGAAGTTTTGATATTGTTTGCTCCTAGGAGAAATATATTTTTATCTTTAATTTTATCTTACCGTCATAATTTACAGTTTTGATCTGGAACTTTAGTGCATGCTTGCTATTGAAACTTTATAACGATTTATTTTGAAATGTTTGGTGATTAGATGTACTATGAACTTTCATATTTAATGATTTTGTAATTAATATCATTAATTCGATAGTTCTTATATTATCTTCACTTTAAAGTGTTTTGCACAATTCGTATTGCATAATGATGGATTCAACTTGCAACATGTTTGTTGGTGCCAATGATAAACATTGTTGAATTTTTTGATATCTTGATGAAAAATTCACGAGTGATGTTTCCTACTATCATTCGGTAGGTTTGGGCTGAGTCAATATTGGATTGTCCGCTAGTTATATAATTCGCCGACATAATATGTATGGAACACTGTAATTGAACGTCTTGGCACAACTTTACGACTCTATTTATTAATGATAACTTTGCTCAATCAAAAACATACCAATTTGTATAAATAGTGTGTTATTATAATTACTACTGTAGCACTTAAATATTTTCTTTTTTAGTACAAATTGTTTTTTTTTTTGTGGTGGCCGAGGTTTGAACCCCGGACCTTGCATATTATTATGCATTGCCCATACCAACTGAGCTAAGCTCACGAGGACTTAATACAAATTGTTTGTTATCATAATTTAATTTATTTAGAATATAAAAAATATAAATTATGAACGGTGTTAGGTACATTCATTTTAACACATTTTATTAAATACTTACATTTTTATTCGATGAAATCATGTGACTCTCACCACTTTATGCGAAGATCATATCCAAAATGGTGGAATTCGCATAAATTTTATCTAATAAGAGAGTGAGTATTGATTTTTTCTTCTTCATGTGAATAAAGAGGCAAACACACAATAGTTGCAAGGCTCTGAGTTCAAATACGAGTGTATGTGTCTAACCTGACAATATAAGCATCGCAAATTGAAAATAGTTGCAAGGCTCTGAGTTCAAATACGAGTGTATGTGTCTAACCTGACAATATAAGCATCGCAAATTGAAATTGAAACAGATCCGCATGAGACACTTAGGCTTCCCAGAAAGAAATTTCTGGCGGATTCTATATTCGCATGAAATTTCGCAGGTAAATATACTTCTGCCGAGGCTTTCTTGCAATAGAAATATAGAATGTTCTTGTGAAGTTTCCTACGCATTTACATGGGGTTATAATTTGTAGTAAAAGGATTCACAGCAAAATTTTCAGATTTGATAAATCTTTGGAAATTTCCACAAAAATCCGCAGGTTTGATAAATCCTTTGAAGGTTCTGCAGAAATTCCTATGGATTTCGTTCAATTTTATGCGGTATCCAAAGTTCTCAAGAAGCAATTACATTATCTGGAAAACTAAATCCTTAGCAAAATCCGCAGGAAATGGCTTTGATGTGGAATTTTCCCCAGAATCCGCTGGAATATCTGCAGGGAACACTGAATTTCTAGTTATGCACATAATGCAATTACTTAATAATTTAACTTCTTTTCAAAAAAAATTAATAATTTAACTTTTTTTCTAAAAGATTTTATAATTTAACTTGTAGAGTGATAAATATCTATCAATGTCTATTCATGCTTAGGGTGTAAACAAAATGCGACAACACGCTGGACCATTGTGTAAAAAAAACTACGATGACGATTTATTTAATTTTTTTTACAAAAATATACGATATTCATTCATTCAAAATGATAGATTACATCAATATAATACAAAGTCAAAGTCACTAAAAACAAAAATGATGAATCTTCAAACAAACTCACAGCAGCCATGTTAATAGCATAAAACAACACAATACATATGCCTCAAAAAATATGATTATATTCAAGTCTCTGGAATATTCATGTCTTCATTGATTGAATCTGCTTTTAATCAAAGTTAATCCTTCAACCTGAATCAAATAATCACCACATTAAGAGGGATTATGTAAATTAAATCCATATACTTTTTTTTAACTAAATAGTTCTGCACATTGATTGTTTTTTATTTAAGTTTTTGAATCTAAAATATGAATAAATAGTTGTTATTTTCTACTTCCAAACTTTTTCCTTGTATTATTTATTCATATTTTACATTATTATGGCATTACCTAAACTATTTTATTTCTCCCTTTGAAATTTTTATCATACCTTAGCTTATCAAGAAATATATTATTCAACCAAAGAGCATTTTAGACAATATGTCATGAGTCTCTTCTAGTTTAATCAAGGTTCTGGGTTTAAATTTAGCCTTGAACGTGCAACAATGTTAAAACTTTTATAAAGAGTTTGTCGCCCATTTGGGTCCAGGCTCGAGGAATTAATCTTCAATGTTACACGCGGAGATATCCACTTTACACACAAATTTATTTTTTTTTCAAAATGTTAAGGACCTAATTATTTTTTGAATGGTAAAAAAATTGTTTTTTCTTATTTTATAATTTTATTGAAAAAAGTAAGAATGTAATAAATAATAATTAGGGTTGTATAAAGTGCACCTAATTAATATAAAAAAATTAAATAATATTTTAAGATACTACACTTCTTCTCTCTCTCTCTCTCTCTCTCTCTCTCTCTCTCTCTCTCTCTATATATATATATATATATATTTTGCGATGTAGCTTCACGCCGCTGGTGGCGCGATCGAATCATTTGATTCCACGTTGCCACCCTAAAAAAAACACCAAATCTTCTGGTGGTTTCCTCCCTTGAGGTCATTGCAGCGCCAATGGGTTTGCGTGGTTGTTCTTTTACGCGTTTGTGTGTGATTCACCACGAAACACATTGGGATCTGGTACAACTTAGGGTATTTACCGACGCCGCCTTGTGGTGACCGGCGTTGCTTTATTCAAGATCTGTTTCCTGGTTCCACACTGTTTCTCGAGTTTGGTTCAATCCGGTGGTGGTTCATGTTTCCAGATTTATTCTTGTTCGGTTTCTGAAAATTCGGCTTCGATCTGGGCTTTCCAGGTTCGATCCGGATCTGGTTTTTTTAAAACTACCGGCGGCGCCGTCGTGGTTGTTAGTTTCTTTACAAACTGTTGCCGCTACTTGTAACGCCCAAATTGAAAGTGTCTAGAATACTCAATAAGTGTGTTAAAACTGATATTGGATACATTAATTATACAATACAGAAACGACATCAGTCGAGAGTTTAGATACAAAGCCAACATAAGTCTTATGTTACATTATTTCCACAAAGATAGTCGAACGAAACTTGACTACAAAGTTCATTACAACACATCTCATAATATAACATATGCATCAATAGAAAGACACAAAGTTGGATCCACGAAAAGCACGATCAATCCAAAGCTTTCTCTTTACCTTTGCCACGAGAGACCTGTGAACCTGAACAAATAATGAGAGGGATGAGACATAATGCCTCAGTGAGTTCTATCTACTCCTAAGCTATAGATAACCTCGGGGGATAGACCTACGGTTACCACATGTCTACTTTACAACCTGACGGTTGATTATACGTGTGTGGATATGCTTGACTAGACGGTAGTGCATACTAGAACCGTCATTGCTACATTATATCACCAAAGGTTTAACTTTCAACCTATGTGTCAAGGCGATCGAGGGGAACTAAGATCGCTATACCGTGATACACTAATGCATCAAGGCCAAAACTTATCATATTCATGACACGTCTCTATACCAGACGAATAGGGAAAAACTAATATCGTCGTCGGTAATCTTCTTAACTATCTCAAGTCTAACTTCGTAACATACATAAACGTATTCATTAAGTTAGAGGTTAGCGTTGAACAATACATTATCTGAATTCAATTTTTACGGAGAGCCCTGGGGTGGAGTAATCCCGAGCACAATCCCTATCTAACCGATGAAAACCTATCTAAGGTAACATCGGTACTCCCTTGGTGTCGTACGGGCCCCTCATGTGAAGCTTATCCCGTTTCACCTAATGGAAACCTCTTGGGATTCAACCTAATGTGAATCACAAGTGGCACGACACCTACATCTTTCGTATACATATTAGTGAATTGATTTAACTAATCTCTTCACAACTCATCATACTTATATTCTATAATGATGTTCTATTCTCGACAAGCTATGCCGAGGCTCTATGTTTCTTTATTCACAAAGATTCCTACCCTTTCTTGATTAAGAAAAGACTCACTTAAAGTTCTACATTGATGCTTAAAACCATGTGTCGTTCATACATTCCCATTCTTCTTTAAAAAAAGTGATGTCTAGGGTTCTAGGTTATGTATTCAAGAATTTAGGGTTTTCTCTTGTTCTCAAGTAAATTTAAGGTTGAACTCAAGTGATTTAATAATGCTCCAAGCAAGGAATCGATACGACATTAGCGAAGGCCGGTGTATGCATTGCCAATAACGAAATGTCCCTAGAGGTCCAGAGACTTTCGCTATCAGCGAAATTTTTTGGGAAGGCACCTGTTAAACTCGCTATTAGCGTACTCCTCTGGAGGAGTTCTGGAAAATTTCGCTAATGGCAAAAAAATTTAGCCATTAGCGACTTTCTTGAGCTCAAGTGCAGAATTTTCGAATTTCAAGTTAAAATCTCATTCTTGAACATTAATACAAACCCTAGCATCCAGAAAACAACATATACATGGAAATTTCATAGCAAGGCATATATAAACCACTTTAAACAACCATTAATCTCTTGGTTTAAAGCATAAAAGTAAGCATATATCATCTAATGTTTAATAGAAAGTTTAATTATCAAATCACAACCCATGGAAGGATTACTAGCTGAGAACTCACCTTGAGAAGTTTGAAGTTGGTTCCAAGTTCTCTACAACAAAACCCTAACAATCCCTACTTCTAGAAAAGTGAAACAAGTTGAGAAGCTTGCTACTATACACCTTCCTCTTGCAAGAATTTCAACTTGAAGGAGTTTGGAGTAAAGATTATGCAAAGAGAAGGAGAGTGAACCGAGTTCCTAGAGAGAGGAGAGAGCAAAATTTGTGTTCTAACCCTAGTGAGAGAAAGTGAGGGAAAAATGAAGATTTTGGGGCCTAAATTCCTTATATACCTCTCAAGCTCAAATGTCAAAAATGCTCTTAAACTTAAACGCGCACATTAAATCGTTAACAGGTATTAATTCGCTACTTGGAAGAGCGGGATATTACACTACTTTTGGTGGTGGTCTTGGTGGTTATGGTTTTGATTTCGAGTTATATCTAAGTCTAACGTTATTGGGCTGAGAATCCTTTAACTTGAACTGGACTTCGAAAGCATTTAAATTTTTACTTTTAATCAAAATTTCATAATAAAACATCGTTCATAATTTTCAAATGTTAGCGCAATAATGTATTTTCGCTATATTAAGATGTTATTTTTTATTTGTTATTTATATTAGAATATTTTTTCAATATTAATAAAGTAATTTTTTAGGGGATTTATAAATAATGTATTTTCAATATGAATAAAAGAAACTTACTTTACTAACATACGAACAAAATTATTATACTAATATTATCATTCACCGTATTCAATGCTTTTCTTTAACGTTCAATGGAAAAAAAAAATCTGATTTCAGTTTTTTTTTATAACGTTTTGTTTTAATTTTTCCCTTCCTAATATCTATTATTAAATTATTTTCTCTTTTTGAAAAAATATATCTCAATAATTATTTAATTTAAATTATTATCCATACATTTTCTTTTTCTTCTCTTTATAACTTGATTGGTCGTTTTTTGTATGGATGGTTGGTCGTTATCTCTACGATATAAGCAACACGTCATTATAAAGATGCATTAATTTTTAAAACAAAAATGGGAAAAGAAGAATTATCATTAAATAAAATGAATTTAAGAGTATTTACAACATTTATTTAGACAATTTAAACTTGTTCTCTTGAGGTTATTTAAAAATAAATAAAATTGTTCTCTTGAAGTTATAAATTTCAAGGCTAAGCTCTTCCCACTCATATTTTTGATATGAAATTTATGCCATGGTAAATCATTAACTTTTGAATAGCAGTTTTTTTTTTATAATTTTCACTCACGCCTACACACATAAATCAATACCAAATATATTATTTATTTTACTAACAATTTTATTTATTTTAAAAAACATCAGCGACGACCTGTCTCATGTGTTATAATTATTTTGATTTTTCTAAGAGTGAAAACATTTTTATTAAAAAAAGAGTGACAACTTTTATTATGCATAATAATTATTTTAAAATTTGTAATAACAATGATTTTTCCTGTGTACATTAATAATTTAATTATTTATTTTGAATGAAAATTATTTGAAAATTTGTATGAATGTGATAATGTTTGAATAGAAGTTTGATATATGAAGATAATTTTGATGTGAATGAAAATGCTTGTAGAAATCTAAGTAAATTGTAAATTTTATTACAAAAAGGATGATGAGCAAGAGAGGAAGAAGAGAGAAGATGAAGGATGTGAGAGAATGGTGATAATTTTAGAGTATATTGAATGATGATATATATTAGGGAAAGTTGAATTTGAAATTCAAAATTCAAATTTGAGATTTTGCCCCCCAAACAATTTAACTAATGATCTATTCTGAATGTGTAAGAGCTAGTGAAGTGAAATTTGAAAGAATCGAAAAGTAAATGAATAATGTGACACACATTTGGTATTCGTGCAAAAAAAGCAAATGACAAGCCATTTTAAACCACGAAAGGTAACTAATGGTTGCTTCTCAAATGAAAAGCATTTTTGAAGAGCCAATTGAAGGATTTTGGTCAACTTTAATAGTTGGTGTAGTTTAAATACATCATTTAGTTACAAAAAGTAAATTTTAGACACAAAATAACCCTCAAATGAAGAGGTGGCAGAATTTTAGCAAAGGTCATTAGAGTGTTTTCCACAACATCTTCCTTTCTTATATTAAGAGAGATAAGATTAAAAATAGGAATTTTTTTTTTTTTTTGGAAAAAGCTTGCTTTAGCGAAAACAAGCTTCCCAAATTCTTCACAGCCCTTAAAAACAAACTCCTTAAATGTTGGTAACCGACAAGTACGATAAATGGAGCCTTTTTTTTATCATTGAATTTGCCAATCGTGGAACGTTGGGGATAAATTTTCTCGGGAGATATAGCACATCCGTTAAATTAAAGGAAAACACAAAACGGTACGAGAGATGTGACGGCAAAAAGAAACGAATTCATGTTAGCCATTTGATTAAATTTTGATTTTATCCATCTGTTAATTTTATTGATTTAAAAACATAAATACACCACCCACTTTGTATTGTGTCTCATCGTGCATGGTATTTTCGCACCATATAGCAGGACTCTTAATGTAACACCCATCCTAGACGTATCTAGAATGTCTAGCATGTGTATTAGTTTAGTACTGGATACATTAAAGCAATTTACAACAATAAAACTATGAATGAATATTTTATACAACAACATGCGTTCGTACAATAATAATACAACTCATCCTTTCAAAAGTATAACAAATACATCCTTGAAATCCATGATATCCTGCTGCGGGTACGAACGATCACTTGTTGAAACATCCATTCGGCTTCTAGCTTGCCATCCAACCTGTTTATCTGAAACAAATAAGGATTGGGATGAGACATAATGTCTCAGTGAGTTCCCCTAAATCCTAGGCTATAGGTAACCTCAGGGGAAACCTACGGTCACCACGTATCTGCAATACAACCTGACGGTTGATTATACGTGTGTGGTCATGTATTCCTAGACGGTAGTGCATGCTAGACCCGTCATAGGTTCATCTTACTTGTTATAGGCTTCACTTCCTATACGTGTCATGGCGGTCAAGGGGAAATCTAAAACCGCATTGCCAAGAATACGATCTACGCATCGAGGCCTAAACATAACATAATCATGGCACGATTCTAAACCGGACGATTAGGGGAAACCTAAGATCGTCATTGGTATTACATTCTTTACTTGTTCTATACATATCTTGTACTTGTCTAATAGCATCTCGTGCTCTTGTTCTTAACATAATCGTACATGGATTCATTCATGATCATAATCATATCATGCATGGTCGTACATAAGTTCATTCGTTATGTTAGCGTTGAACAAACAGTTATTATCTTGATTCATTTTACGGAGAGCCCAGGGTGGAGTAACCCCGAGAACAATCCCATACATGACCGATGTACGTACATCGGACTCCCTCGGTGTCGTGCGGGTCCCTTACGGCTTGAACCGTTCCCCTTGGGTCGAGAACCTCTTGTATCCCCCTGACGCGGATAACAAGAGACACGAGCACCGCCATGCGGTTAAAATCTTAGTTTTATCGTCGTGAAAGATTAAACCTATTCATGCTTACATGTTTACCTCGGAACCTTGATCGATCCGATTAACGGTAATTCATACTTGTTCATGTACATTCTTAGACATGGTGGAGAGAAATAACTTATCAATCCACGACTTACACACTTGCTTAATCATTCTAACTCATGTGCGAAGAGATTACACTTCGCGTCTTATCAAACATAACGTTAATGTATAGCATTCTATTCTTTGCAAACTATTCTAGTTCTTGACAAACTATGTCAAGGCTCTACTTTCTTTCCCTTTCTTATTTCATCTCTACCCGAATAATCGACTTAAACTCTCTTGTGCCTTTCTTGAGGTACATGCCAAGATTACCATGATTCTTGATTCAAGGATCATATGATGTTATGTGCATTGCCTAGATGTTGTTTTGGGGTTACAAAGTTATAAAACGATGAAAGAAAGACCTCGGAATGCACCACCGACCCTGGAATGGACCAATAGGCCAAAAGCATGCTGGCCCTTCCAGAGAATTTCGCTATTAGCGACTTTTTCTGGGTTCCTATCTGAAGAATTTCGCTATTAGCGAAATATTTCGCTAATAGCGACTTTCTTCGGGTCTGTGGTACAAAATTTGCAATTTTGACCCAAAACTCGTCCAAATCGATCCTGCAATGCACTATGAACATCCAGCAACTTATATATCATTATAAAACATCTTTAATGGCAATATTAACATGTACAAAGCAAGATCAAGGCAAGGGTACAAAATTCTCATTTTTCCTAAACTTAACATAATCCATGATTTTCTTGCAAAATGAACACATAATCCCAAGGGAGGGTTCTATCTAAGAACTCACATGATATGTAGCAGCATCTAACAAGTTTAAACCCATCTTGATCAAGCTCAAACCCTAGATCCAAGTTCTTCTAATCACACCAAAACCACTTCTTCTTGTTGTTTCTTTCTCATAAAGCTTCTTTGATCCATGCTTGGTTACCACTTGTTGATTCTTGAAAGAGTTGGAGTGGATTGGGAGAGAAGGAGGGGGCGGTCCATAGAGAGAGGGAGGAGAGAATTCTTCCTCTCAAAACCTAGAGAGAGAAAGTGCAAAGGAAAATGAATATTTTGGGTCCAAACATACTTAAATACCCCCTTGCACGAGATTACTTAAATGCCCTTCGTCTTGCTCACATTAAGCCTGACACTGATACATAAGCCCTTGCTTAACTGATATTACATAACAACTTTCTCCATTAAATTTACTTTCCACGCACATTATTCCTCTAGCACGATCGACTGGTAATATTCCGATACTGACAGGCGGGATATTACACTTAATTAAATTGAATTCGTGGTTGAGATCAGTATGAACACACATGCTTTAATTTGTTATGTTTCAAACTTTGTTGGGTTAACACAGATCGAGCAAAAAGAAAGCTCATTGTTAAGAAAGTTGGGGGAGAAAGGTTTGTTGTTACTTAAATTAACAAATAATTAGGGGTATTTGGATTAAAAAATTAAACGGTTGAGATTTGGTGTCAAATTAAAGTTTGACGTCAACGAATACTGACTTATATATATATATATATATATATATATATATATGGAAATGTTAACGAGTGCCCCCGGGGTACTCTTTTAAGACCTTTAAAAGGTAACTTTTTTTGAAAACTTATGTAATTAATGCATTGGAAATTGGAATATTTGTCTTTCGTATGGAATAATTTCTTCTTTTAGTATGCTTTAAAGAGTGCCCCGGGAGCACTTGTTAACAAGACCCATATATATATATATATATATATATATATACTCCCTCCGTCCCTATATGTAAACCCCCTTTGTCTTTTTCACATTTCTTAAGAAAAGTTGTTAGTGTAATTAATGTGTCTGTGTTAATATTACCAAATTGTCCTTTGTTTGTATGTGTATTAAATTTGACTTTACATATTTCAAGACAAGTTAATAGTATTAATTAGGGGCATGTTTAGGAAAATAATAATAAATGCATCTAGTAATTTGAAAAAGAATTTACATTTAGGGACAAATATAAAATCAAATGGGTGATTACATATAGGGACGGAGGGAGTATAATCACTCCAAGTAAAATCATTAAGCTACCAAAATATTTTTCTCCTATCATTACATTAGTGCTAAAGATTCGAATATCTCACAGGATGGGGGTTTACGTCCTATCTTTCTGCTTGGGTGTCTGTATAAATTGGTGCCAAATGTGTCGCCTACAAGGCTAGGAAAGGTAATGGAATTTCATAAAGGGGTCATGCTAATGATTGATGTAGTTGTAGTGATCAATGAAAAGTGGTTGATAGCGTAAGGAGGCCATTCCGCGAATGTTTGAATTTATCCTTTGATGAGTTACACCGATTGCTATTTTCAATTTCTCTTTCTTGGCTAAGGACTAATGGTTTGTTGGAACAATAGTCAAAATTAGTTAAAATATTTTCTTTTATTGAAGAGATTATTAATTGAGTTCGCGAAATAGGTCGCTCTTTTTAAAACATTTTATGGTACTGTTCAAAATTGTGCAAACAAACTATCAACCATGACATCCTCACGATAAAACAATTCAGCTACAACTTTATCGGAGTCCTACTGCACTGTATGATCCGTTCTAGAAATGCACCTTCATATATATGATGTTAAGATCCCTCTAATATGATAATTCTACCACTCTTATGGTACCGAGACCCCTCTTACCTATGCTAAATAGTTGAAAAATTGGGACCCTTTCTAAGGTAATATAATTTTCTTGGTAGTTTCTAGGCTAAACTGCACTTTTCACCCTCTAAGTTTTAAAATGTTGCAATTTTGACTCCCTATTAAAAAAAAGGCAAAAGTGACCACTCATGTTTAGGGAAATATGCTCTTTTGACCCCCTAGCATAAGGGGAATATGATCTTTTGACCCTTTATCTTCTCAAAAAGTTGCGATTACGACCCCTTTTTTGGAACATGTGGCGACTTCTTAGTAGTTTTGGGACGAAAGGAGCCAAAATTGTCATTTTTTTAATAGGGGACGAAAATCGCAACATTTTAAAACTTAGGGGGCGAAAAGTGCAGTTTAGCCTAGTTTCTATTATAAAATATCCCAATTGGATATAATTTCATATTAGGTCAATGGAGATATTATATATAAACATTGTGTTCTTTGGATTGGAATGTAGAAAATTGAATTACATTTATTTTACATGTTAATTATTTTTCTCTGTTTGGTATAAGGTGTGTTGGTGTGTAGGTGGCTTGAGGTGATGGTTATTGTGCCAAGTGAAGTGACACTCACATTATTTATGGTTTTGTTTCTCCAGGAGGCTCATGAAAAATTGGAAGGCATTGGAGCTATCTTGGCATTCAGTGTTATGAGCAATAGGGTTGCAACTCTGCAAAAATAATAAAATGGAAGATGTTCTCCAATATGGATCAATAAGTTCTCGAGACATTTGAACGCATAAGGGTGTAAATGCCTAAATGGAAATAGTATCTAATTAATTAGGACTAATAAGGGGAAAATATAATTAACCATCTCACAACCAAAATGTAAGGTGTCAGCAACTTACATTACAAAATTAAAGTGAAATTTGGGACATGCAACACCTTCTTATAATTGTCATATCCAATTGAAAAATGATATTTGTACAACTATTTTATGATAAATTTTGGATAATTTTTTCCATCATACTCACGTTATGTTTAGTTGAAGAAAATTGCTGTTCACACATTAGAGAAGGCTGGGACACACATGTAAAATACGTTTTTGCCCCCTCGGCAGTTAACTGCCGAGGAATTAAAAATCCGGCTGCAGTTAACTGCCGAGGATTTCCTCGGTAGTTAACTGCTGAAGTTTTCTGAACTTAAACAAAACGAAACAGAATCAGTTCCAGTTTCGAAAATTGCTTTCAAACACATCCAAAACCACCCCAAGTGCCCATCCAATTTCGATTTTTGAGCAAAATCAAGTGCATCATCTCCATTTAATCACAAGTAAGTATCTTGACTCATTTTTAATCATAATGTTAGTTTGTGTAGTTTTTTTTTAAATAAAATTGGTAGTTTGCATGTGGTTAGGGTTGATGTTGGAATTGATATTTAGATGATTGCATGTACTTTATAATTGAATGTAGGTGTTGTGAATGTTGTTTGAATGAGTTTTAAGTACAATGTGGTTTTGAATGATGTCAAATTAACACAATTTGAGTTTGTTTGAAACTTTGCACACAAAGTGTTTGAAAAAATGCCCAAATGAGAATTGTATTGATTTTTTAGTTAGTTATGTACTTAGAGATAAATGTAGTTGATGGAAATGATGTTTAGATTATGTTTAAGTCGAATGTGGTTTTAGAATGTGATGTCAATGGTTTTTAGAATGTGATGTCAATGGTTAGAATGTGGTTTTAGAATGTTGATTGTTGTTAATGTTAATGATTAAGTTATGACTAGTGTGTTTAATGTGTTTGATTATGTTATGGAAAATGATGTTAATTTATTAAAAATTTGTGTAGATATGGCCGATCAGGAGCCCATTGATCCATCTAAGATGATAGGTGGTAGGCGTGCTCAGACACAAAGCTACCGGAAGGAGAAGGAGAGGAGAAACGCACATATCCCAAAGAGGGGAAGAGGTCGGAGGGGGGGGGGGGATGGTTCAGGGAGTTCTCAGCCTTCTGAGGCTTCTCAGGCACCGCCTGAAGAGTCGCAGGTGGTTGACCCGACCCAGGCGGTGGAGTACCTGAATTATCAGGATCACCATGATGTGACCGACGGTGGGTACGACGAGCAGTATATGCCAGAGCAGCCGCATATGCCAGAGGAGCCAGACGAGGATGACATTGCAGCAGCGGCTGCCCCGGAGGTGTTGCCTACGGACGCTCCCTTTCCTGGAGGACCGCAGGACATATCTTTGCTTCACTCTTATGCCAGTCATGTGGCATTGCCGCTTTGGTATAATAAGGATGACGTAAGTATTTTTTTTTTTAAATGTTCTTTCTTTATGTTTAATTACGTGTTTTTTATATGTGTTTTTTTATATGTGTTTTTTTATATGGATGACGTAAGTAAAAACAATTATGTGTTCTTTCTTTTAGTTAACTTTTATATATGTTTTTTTTAATTCCTTTCTTTATGTTTAATTATTTTCTTTATTTTTCCTTTCTTGATTTAAATTGTTTTATTTATATGTTTAGATTATATGTTTTATTTATATGTTTTATTGATATGTTTTATTTATATGTTTTATTTATATGTGACTTGCTTTAAATATGTTTTATTTATATGTTTTATTTATATGTGATTTTTTTTAAATTGTTTTATTTATATGTTTTCTTTATATGTTTTATTTATATGTTTTCTTTATATGTGATTTTCTTTATATGTTTTCTTTATTTTTATTTTAGCATTTGTTAAGTTTAATATTTATTAGTTAAATGTTTACATTGTTTTCAGTGCCGCAAGAAGCGTGTTGTAAAGCCTATTAATCACGGCCCTAAGATTTTGAGTCTCGGACGCCCAAACGACAATCAGAGATGGTTTTGGGATCCGCTTAGGGAGAGTGGCTTACATGACTTGGTTTTCTTGGGCTACGCCACTGTGCCTCACGCTTTGCTGATGACTCTATGCGAGAGGTGGCATTCCGAGACCAGCACTTTTCACATGCCTATGGGGGAGATGACTGTGACTTTGGATGATGTCGCATGTCTTATGCATGTCCCGATTGAAGGGCGGATGTTGGGCCACCGGAAGAAGATGCTGAGACATGAGGGAGAGGCACTACTGATGACTCACTTGGGTGCGTCGAGGTCGCAGGCAGAGAAAATCTGCAATACTGAGTATGGTGGATACATTAGTTATCCTAAGCTGAGGGAGTTTTATACGACGCACCTTGGTAGAGCCAACCTTTTGGCGGATACACAGGATCCAGAGGAGCTGGAGGAGCTGGAGAGGGTTAGGACTTATTGTGTGAAGTGCTACCTTCTATACTTGGTTGGATGCCTGTTGTTTGGGGATAGAAGCAACAAGCGCATCCAGTTGATTTATTTGACGACTATGGCGGACGGCTACGCGGGGATGCGTGCTTATTCATAGGGAGGGATGGCACTTGCATACCTGTACGATGAGTTAGCTCAGGCTTGTTTGCCCGGAGACAGGCAGCTTGGGGGAAGCGTGACACTGCTCACTGTAAGTAAAAATTAAATTTAAATTTAATTTTTTTTGTTAACTATTATTATTTTGTTATATTTTGTTATATTTTTTCGTTAACTTTAATTTTTTTTTGTTAACTATTATTATTTTGTTATATTTTGTTATATTTTGTTATATTTTTTTTGTTAATTGTAAATTTTATTTTTTTAGTTAACTTTAATTTATTTATATGTGATTTGTATGGTTTATGCAGGCATGGTTTTTGTCGCACTTCCCTAAGTTTTACACTGTTGATCCAAACCCGGACTACATTGAAAATTTACCGGTTGCGGCGAGGTGGACTCTTCAGAAGGGTCATGGAGAGGGGGCCACGTATCGGTCATTGCTTGATCGCATTACGTTTGATGACGTATGCTGGAGGCCGTACGAAGGGCACAGGGAGTTCCAGCCTTTCGAGGAGGTATTTTGGTATTCTGGCTGGATCATGTGCGGCGACCGTAGGGTGTACCGTCACCTGCCGGAGAGGGTATTGAGGCAGTACGGATACGTCCAGTCGGTACCTAGACCTCCGACGGATGTTCCAGCGCTGACACCGACTGAGATTGTGCAGGCCTTCTCGGACTTCCGCACTCACACACTTAAGGAGGCTGATTGGGGTGAGCAGGCAGGAGAGCAGCCATGGTGTATGGCAGAGGGCTATGTACGATGGTACACGCTTATGTCTCACCCTCAGATTTTGCCACTTCTTCCGGGAGATGTTCCGAGGCCTCCAAACGAGGAGCAGATCGTTGCAGAGCAGTGGGAGCGGTACGAGGCGAGAAGCTCCCCTGACACCTATGACATGGTTAGCGGCGCTGTTGCCCATGCTGATGAGTTTTTGGGTCAGGAGGTGATGAGCATGACCCCTCAGCAGTTGTATGCGGCCTTGCAGGATGTTAGGCAGCAGATCGCGCCGATCATTACCAGGAGGAGAGCCCAGAGACCGAGGAGGAGGCACCAGCAGCACCAGCATGACCAGGACCAGCAGTAGGATTAGGACTGCTAGTATTTTTAGGATTTATTTTTAGGACTTTGGTGTATTTTCATGACATTTGACCGTTTTGTTAGTACAGTACATTTGTATGTTTTATGTTTGGTTGGATGACATTTTTTTATGACAATTGCTCGTTTCCGTATTATATTTTCAATTTCAGTTATGTATGTAATTTGATTTGACTAACTTTATGGTTTGGCATCGAAACAATGTGTTTACAATGTGTAAAAACACATGTAACAGGTTCTGCCTTCAACCTGGTTCTGCAAATTCTGGCTTCAGGATTACTCGGCAGTTAACTGCCGAGGAAATGATGAAACCGGCGGTAGTAAACTGCCGAGGTTTTCCTCGGTACTAAACTACCGAGGTATTCCTCGGCACTTAACTGCCGAGTTTTTTATTTTTTTTTTTGTTTTATTTTGTTTAGAATAGAATTGTGTTAGAAAATTATTAGGAATTCTTTAAAAATTATTTTATGTTATTTAAAATATTGCGATAGAGTGAATTCGAATAAATATTGCGATAGCGTGAATTCGAATAAATATTACAATAGCATGAATTCGTTCGAATAAATATTGCGATACAGGTTTCGTTACATTACATAAATGGGGCATTCCAACTACAACAATTGTCTTACCTCTGAAATGGGGTAAATTCAAACTTGCCAAACAACAAGACTCAAGCTTTTCGCTCCGCATTCATGCTTTCCTTTGAAAAGAATAAATTTTTGTCAGGCTTGATTTAGATGATGGTATTCAAGTGCCAACGAAATGAGGTCCATTCCTTGACACTTAATACCATCATCTAAGCAAGTCTAACAAAAATTTAATCTTTTCAAAGGAAAAACATAAATGCGGAGCGAAATGCTTGAGTCCTCGCCGTTTGGCAAGTTTGAATTACCCCATTTCAGAGGTAAGACAATTGTTGTAGTTGGAATGCACCTTACCCTAACTAAAGACGATCTTCTGGCGGAATCAAGTTGTTGATGATATCTTCAGTTGATCTCAGCAACGTCACCCGCATATCGATCCACTGGAACTTTGTGTGCTCCCAATACATGCTCGTCACGTTTTCGTCGTTCTTTAACTCCACCCAAGTGAATGATACGCTCCCCTCGTCGAGCTTTGGACGTTTATACAAAATATTTTGCACCCTCCTTGTGTCTCTGGGGTTGACTCCTTGGTAGAATTCATTCAGTTGATCCTTGAGACCTCTTAACGCTACATCAAGGCATCGAACCTTCAACCTATGAGTTTCTCCGCCGTTGAATGTTGCATGAACGTCGATCCATCCGGCCATTGTTTCAAATCTACACACATAGAAATTTAAAAGAATCAATGAAAAACTCATTCAAACATTGCAAATTATACATAGACTCTAAAAATCATAAAAATAACCCTAAAATGTAATTGTCTAAAAAAAAAAAATTAACGTAAAATATAGCAAAATTATTCAAATTATATTTACTCTTAAAATAAATCATATAGTCTTACTAAAATAAAATTAAAAATATAAAACACCAAATAAAAAAATAATCCTAAATTTTTTAAATTATAACATAATCATCATGCAAACATTTTAACAAAATTAATCAACTAACATCTAATCTAAAAATGATTTATAACATGTAAATCTAATTAAAAACTAAAATAAAAAATTAATTTAAAACACCAAATTAAAATATAACCAATAAACTTTAAACTATAACATAAACATCATACAAACATTTTACTCTAAAAATGAATTATACTATGTAAATCTACTCAAAAACTAAAATAAAATAAATATACTCAAAAACTAAAAAATAAAAACATTTATAACAACTAAAATTTAAGTTAATAGCATTATAATTACTTACTTGTGATTTTGTTGAATAAATTTGGTTGGATTTGGTTGGGTTTTTTAGAGAGATTTGTGAGAGAGATTTGAGACAAAAAATTTGAAGATGTGATGAATAATGGAGATGAGAAAGCTTCTGCCAGACTTGTAGCAGAAAACTTCGGCAGTTAACTACCGAGTTATTCCTCGGCAGTTAACTGCAGCCGGATTTTTAATTCCTCGGCAGTTAACTGCCGAGGGGGCAAAAACGTATTTTACATGTGTGTCCCAGCCTTCTCTAATGTGTGAACATCAATTTTCTTAGTTGAAACATTGGTGTCAAGTTGGAAGAAAATTGAAAGGTTGGAAGAAAAGTGAAAGGTTGGAAGGTCATACACCAAGTCATGAGACTTTGAGTTACTATTGTGTGAATTGAAAAAAATAAAGTGCGGAGGACCCCACATAAAATAGAACACACACATTAGTAGTGTTTATATCGCGGTATTTAATATTTTAATACATGATAACGATAAAAATACTAATATTTTTTTAAGGAAATAATAATAATAATAATAAAAATAATAATATTTATTTATGCATATCACTTTCCATAATTTTAACTTATGTTCGTTGTGATAAGTTTGAGTATCCATGAGTTTCTTATCCATAAAAGTTTTTGAACTAATTAGCAGGTTTGCTTCATTTTTTATCTTATCCACAAAAGTCTTTGAACCGATAAATTAGCTCCCACAAATTCTAAATAAAGGACTCCACTCAATTAATAAAACACATCAAAGAGTGTTCTTTATATAAATCTTTATTTAAATCTCTGCTGAGTTGTTGAGAACTCTTTCTATATTATCCCTCTTTATGCTCGATACACTTCCGAGCTAGCTCTCCCCTTTCTTTTTTGTCCCTTCGAAATTAAGAGTGTTCCTATGATCATAATCCTTTTTAAGATATAATGTCACGCAAAATTAAGAATGATCTTCAGAGCATAGTCCCTTCAAAATAAAGAGTATTTTTGAGATCATAGTCATTTTTCATCAATAATGTCTCTTCAAAATTAAGAATAATCTTAAGAGTATAGTCCCTTTGATGTTTTCTTAGCTTGAAGAAGTTAGAGGTTAGAATGGTGGTAACACCATATTTAAGTGGTCGCAATACCATAGTAGAGTGGTCATGGTACCATATCCGAATTCTTATCTATAGTCACGAATTTCTCGATTCATGAATCTGAAACTCTCGTCATCGAATCTGTCAGTTAGGGATCGAGTTATTCTTGATCACTAGTTCTCTCTTGAACTATGATTTTGTGCTCATGTCAAGGTTGTATTTTCCGAGAGTCTTCGGTTTGTTGTCCAGGGACCAGCTTCGCGAGACCATTTCGATCCACATTGGAGAAGTCCTCTCTCAGGCAAGGCTCTATTGGGCGGAGGTGATCCTTTCTTTACCAGAGGAGCTGGAAAGGAAGAGGCACCGTAAAGTATGGATCTAAAACATCATGTTTGTGTATATTGTTTGTGTATATAAATGTGTTTTCATCCCCATCGATAATCAATACAATATACTTTTTTCAATGGAAGCAAGTATTTTTTTTTTCTTTCAAATTTTGAATACCATTCTCAAAAAATGATTTGCCACTCAGAACCTCAAAAAGAAAGGCACAAAATTCTCATTTCTCAATATCATAACTGAAATGAATCCAATGGTGTGAAGTAAATTAAGTAAATCCAATAAAAAAGGTGTCAACTCCAAATAAACACGGATTTAGATCCCTCGTGTGTGCATTCATCGTGGGGAGAGAAAACTAGCTTAATAGGGTGGGAATAAAATAGGACGTGGATCAACCAAGTTGCTTGGGCTCCAGTGGCAAGGAGCTGCTTCTAAAGACATACCCGGGGAATACCGGGTTCGATTTCCAGGGGAACAATGCTTGGCCAGTGCGCATGCCTCTACGCACGAGCCGGATTAGTCGTCCACCTTTGGTGGGTCGGAAACCGGTGCGAAAGCAAAAAAAAAAGGATGTGGATCTACCAAAAAAAATAGGATGTGGAGTCCTATAAAAACTCCTTATAGCATCCGCATTCATAAACATTCTCAGCTTTCAAAAAGTAGTAAAACAAAAAGAGAGTTTTCTAAATTATTGAATCAACCATTAATATTTTGTACAAAAATTACCGTACAATTGAATTTCTTCACTATCTTTTCAAATCAAAATATTTATCAGGAAAAGGAGAGGCTAAGATATTTGCTTGAGTCTTTCAATGTGAAAATAAAGAAAAAAGAACTATTAAACTACTCCCTCCGGTCCTATTTATAAGAGAAAATTGGGTCAACAAAACTTGATGTATCTGGACTGAATTTTGAACCAGATACATCAACTTTTGTTGACCCAATTTTCTCTTATAAATAGGACCGGAGGTAGTATCAAACATTGACACAAACACGAAAATCAAACATGACACTGACACGGTCACGGTAAAATTTGAAAAAATGAATTAATTGAACATATTCGTATGTGTCATGTAGGACACACCTTTCATCAGGAAATTTCAATGCTACAAAGCTATTAAACATTGCTGCCGAAGTCCATTTAAGAAACTGAATTTATAAACATGTAACGCATCAAGTGTTTGGCAGCAACAATACTTACATAAATTATAGCCAATCCAAACGATTATGAAACACCATTACAGTAAATCAATGATCATAGTGATTATTTAAATAGAAATATAATCACTCACCAATGGGTGGCAGAAGATTAATCAACTGCCAGCTTGTCCTCTATTTGTGCATTTTCCGCAGCTATTTCGAAAATAAAAATAAGCTAATTCTTTTTGTTAATTGTTCAGGATGTTTATAGGTTGTTTACGGGTAAAAACATGTCATTAAGACACAATATTTGCATCTCTACTTTGTTCACAACCATCTTCATATGTTTCTCTAACCTGGCTAAAAATACTGACATATAAAACATACAATTAAGTCATGAAACCGGAAGTACCAATTTCCGGTTTCATGACTTAGTTAAGTCATGAAACCGGAAATTATTGTGAAACATTGACATAGACATGACACTAACATGTTAACATCCAGAATAATTTAGTTTAATGTAATCACATGTACCTGTGTCTTGTCGTTATGTAATAAGTTGGTAACATCGAATACGCCTTCGGTCATAAGTGTTAACTTAGTAAGGTTGCAGAAACAATTTAAATATACAAATTTTCAATCACTACAACAATTTAAACACTGAACAAAAATTAGCAAGCTCACCTTTGAATCGCTGAGAAAGTAAGTCTTGTTGCACGGTGTACCTGCATTACGAGAAAGGTTCACTCAAAAATTAAATCATCCCTATGACATTGATAGCATCGGATTTTTTTTTCTTCTTTCTTTCGAGCAGAACTAGCAAAAGACCGTGTAACAATGCGGTAATTATATAGCCTGTCTTTCAAGAAGTCACTTGGTTGAGAAGACTCGGTTCAAGACCCGGCACCCAAAAAAATGTTGTAATTACATAGCATGTCTCTCGAGAGGTCAATTGGTTGAGAGTTTCTCTCTTCTAACTCGAGAAAGGTGTTCAGGCTTGCTTAAAAATGTTTAGGCTTTCCCCCACGTGTGAGAAGCTTGCTTAAAAATAATGTTTAGGCTTATTCCTCCCATAAACCTACATCAAATTAATGTCAAGGGATCTTGTCTTAATTCTCCTTAATTTCTATGATTACTCTCTTTGTCCCTCTCGGTCATTAATTTCCTTCATGTGCTTTTCTCTAAAGGAAAGGTCCTGCTAACCGGTGTCCCCTGGGCACTGGTTAAGCATACCATAAAAGGGAATTATTACCATAAAAGAAAACTGCTTTTGACTTTATTATAAATTAATTGCACAATTTCAATGCATTAACTACGCTGATGGCTGATAGCTGATAGCTTATAGCTGAAAAGTTAGCTTATTAAAATAAAAAGTGTTTGGTAAAATTAGCTGTTCAAGTGGCTGATAAATATAAAATGACGTAAAAGGACAATCTTTTTTTTATAAATCATATATACAATTTTTGTTAATTAATGTATTTCTTTTTAAATGTTTAAATTTATTTCAAAATATTTTCATCTCCAAATGATAAATGTATTTATGAATTCAATTGAAATTTTTTATTTAACAAAACTTTCTTTTAATGAATTTTACTCTAAACTTTTATTGTAAATTTTATATAAAATTATTTATTATTGAATTAAGAGTATGTAAAAAAGAAAGTGAACAAGAAAATTTGAAAAAGATTGTGGGTAGTTTTTTTTTAAACGTGGGCAATTGAATAAGAATGTGGGTAGTTTTTTTAATTAAAATTAAATTAAACTATATTAATAAAAGGTTAAAATTGGAAGAAAATATAAAAAGCTACCAGCTATAAGCTAAAAAGCTACTTGAAATAGCTTCTCAAAAAACGCTATAAGCTCATGAGAAAAGCTTGTTACCAAACACATCACGTTTTCATCTAACAAGCTTATAAGCTAATCCAAGAAGCTATAAGCTAGCTTTTTTGTGTTACCAAACACAGCCTATATAATTTCCTTTTTCGTATCCTTAACCAGTGCTCCAGGGCACCGGTTAGCATTTACCTTAAAGTAAATAAAAAATAAATAATTGTCCCATTTTCTATCTCTATGTCCACGTCACCCTTCTATCAATTAAAGGAGGTTGGTCAATTTGATTTACTCTAGTTGCCAAAAGAAACAAAAAACCATTACCAGATCTGTTTTATAAAATTGAGCAATTAACCATATTGAAAAGCTAATTAAAATGGTTAAATGTTTTGTTGGTCTTTCACATCCCTCTCTAGTAACACCTTTGACCCGAGTGATTTGTCTTTATTACTAATTCATTTCCGTCGATTTCCACCATAAATTATCTTGATTATGTAACGTGTTCTTGCCTTGCATATCTATTAATGTGTGATGGAAGCGCATGTGAAGATATAAATGGGTTTTATTAAATTGTAAATGTGATGTAAAATATTTTTGAAAATTATATTTTGAGTAATACCTCAAATTCGTCCTTGAATTTTCAAAAATTAGCCAAATTCGTCCCTAAATTTTGCGAAATATTTATTTAGTCCCTGAATTTTACAGACGTCGATCAAAATGGTCCCTCCGTCCAAAAACTCCGTTAGTGGTGATGATGTGTCCTCTTGCATGCTGTGTTGTCCTATACACGTGTCAACAAGGCAACCACGTGTATAATGACTAATTTGATGGAAACGGTAAAAATTCCAGTTTTAACTTTTCAGTGTCATTTTTTCTGTGTTTCCAATTATACCCCTCTAATTTGGATCAAAATAATGATCGATTTGAGACTTATTGTCATAATATAATGACTAATTTGATGGATATTGTTATAATTTGAGGGCTGATGTGATTGATTTTATTTCAGGTAATGAGTACAAGCAGATATGGCATGAGAGGACCAGTGATTTCAAATGACAAGCATAAACAAACACCCTGCTCCACAAAATCCAACTGCTCCTGGAGTTATTAGAGTTCCAAATTATGGGTCATCCGCTTCTACTCAACCCCAATACATAGAGTTTATCCCAACCCCAGGATTTCCAAAGCACTGATGCTTGTTTAAATTGGGTTTTTGGACTAGTTTAATTAACGCTTTTTGGACTTGTTTAATTTATGCTTTTTGGATATGTAATGACTTAAGAACATCAAATGACTTGATGACTTGATGACTATGTAATGTTTCATCATGAGAAAGAGCCGTTCATGAGAAAGAGACGTTGGGGGAAAAGATACGTTGGGAATTTTGCAATTTTCTGGAAATCAATCAACTTGGTCCTTGGTAATTTCATCATTTTCGACCAAATTAGTCCCTGCTTGCGTGGCATCTGACGTGGTAAGCCATGTAAGCGGTAAACGGTACACGTCACCTCCGTTAACATGCCAACTTAACGGATGGACTGATTTGATTGACATTTTGAAAATTCAAGGACTAAATAGATATTTCGCAAAATTTAGGGACGAATTTGGCTGATTTTTTAAAATTCAAGGACGAAGTTGAGGTATTACTCATTATATTTTTCTTTTAACTCATTAGAAATATGTGGATGTGGAATTCTTCGGTTAGGAAGAAAATCAATGTTTAAGAATCTTTTTTTCTATCAGTTTATTTTACTAGTTTCCTTATAAATATATTTTCGATTATCTGACTGCATGGTTGAAGGAAAGCTTATACGAATTGTTTGGTGCTACATATACCAACAAGATGCATCTTCTTCATGGTTAAACATACTTAATTTGGAGCAATTTCGGGATGGGTGACCTTCTGCGAAGTTTCTCGAAAAGCGTGTGAGTGAGGACAAAACACGCTAAGACTCGTGTTGGTTTGTGGGGTCAGTCGACAATCCTGAAAGCAGTCTGGAATGTTACAAGTGGTATCAGAGAATACCTCTCTCAATACGATGTGGTTCAGGTATGAACCCAATGGAAACTGTTGGACATTAAACGCCTGAGGCTGATGATGACGGTGAGTGGTCGCTATTGTACAAGACATGATAATGTGCGGCTCCTGACAGCTTCTAGGCAAGCCCGAATTACAAGGACTAAAACAAAAATACTT
Organism: Medicago sativa; assembly: GCF_051527215.1. Classification (NCBI taxonomy): domain Eukaryota; kingdom Viridiplantae; phylum Streptophyta; class Magnoliopsida; order Fabales; family Fabaceae; genus Medicago; species Medicago sativa. The sequence continues at coordinate 18,377,116 of NC_140753.1, read as the reverse complement.
GATATTTGCAAGGACCTTTTGCATAGTTAAACCTCTAGTATATTAATGTTAATATATTTTTTTGCATATCATTTATATGAATTTATTTTATTTTCATATTTGAAATAACGGAGTCATAAAATATGTGATAATGTGATGAATTAATACTAACAACTATAGAAATATACCAAACAAGATTATAAAATTAATAAAATTAATTTTTAATATCGATGCATAAAGAAATGAGGAGGTCGATGGGGGCCTACTCTTTTTTTGAAAAAACAAATAATTAATAGATAATCATCTAATCCAACATTGGACGAGCGAAAAGGGATGAATTGTTCCTACATTCTTTTATTTTATTCTAATTATGTTTCTCCTGTATATGTTATACCCTAATTTTGGACCTAAAAATACTTGCTCAAAATATTTTTCCATCTCTGATATGTGTCTATTACTCTTGAGAGATTGCCAATTTGAAATTGTTTACCCTGACATTTTACTATGTTTTAGCTGCATGTTTTATTGCCTTTGTTTTGAAAAAATTTCAATTGTAACTTTGTCTATGTTTTCTCGCATTTTAAACCATCCAAAGGGTCTTTCTTGCATTCCAAGTTATTTGAAATTGTCTCTGATCAATTGCATCTTTCTCTGCATTTTATTTCAATGTTATTTGCAAAATTCATAAAAAGGGTATTTTAGTCATTTCCTGCATTCAAACTTATTCCAGTCCTTGAAATTTGTCTCTGAGTTTTTTCAATTTGTTTGTATAAGTCCTTGTTTCTATTCCATGTTAAAATCCATTTCAAAGATTGCATCTGAGTCATTTTGGGCGAATTTAGTCCCTGAGGGCATTTTAGTCATTTCCTGTGTTAAAACTCCTTTTAATCCTTAAAAAAATTGTCTCTGAGTCTTTTTAATTTGCTTGTATAAACTCTTGCTTTAATTCCCTGTTAAAAACCATTTTAAAAAATTGCATTTGAGTCATTTTGAGTCGTTTTAGTCCCTAGGGGCATTTTGGTCATTTCACACAAAATTTTGACAGAGAGAGGTTACTTTGAAGTACCTCATTTATGTAGTTGGTTCATTTTAGTCCTTTTTGTGTTTTTTATTGGTTTCACTTTACGTTTTTTCCAATTTACCAATTTTATTCCAATTTTATTATTAATTGCATTTCAGTCCTTCAAGATTTTAAAAATTGCACTTTAGTCCTTTCTTCCATTTTATTTTCCTTTTAAAGTCTTTTTTCAATTTACATTTTAGTCCTTTTGTCTTAAAAATTGCAGTCCAGTCCATTTTTTGTTAATTGCAGAGTGGTCCCTTAACTTTCAAAAATTGCAAAAAGGTCCCAAGTCCAAAATTAGTCCAAGGCCAAGCCAAACAAGTCCAGTACAGGTGTCAGCAAGCTATTGGTTCAGATATCACACATGTCAGCTATAAATACGACACATCATCAATGCACAGTGCCAACAACACCATTCATTACACGCCAACTCATCAAATCACAGAAACAGAAAGAAGCTTTCTCTCTCCATTCAGTTAGATCAAAACCCTAACCATTTCAGAAAATCACCAAGAACATTCATCAAACCCTAGATTTCCAGAACCAAAAATTGAAGCGAATTGAAGCAAATTCATTGCAGTTCTCAGAGATTCGAAGGTGAATCTTCATCATCGAACTGGAATAACTACAATTCAAGCACAAATTCAACGAATTTGTACGATCACAGTGAGAGAAGTGAGAAGAAGAAAGAATCGAAGCAAGTTTTGAACTAGTGAAGAAGAAGAAGAGAAGAACACCGATTTATTTTCGGTTCAAACTTACCAGAAGAATCAGAAGCAGTTACGAAGTTCTCTAGCGAAATCTTTGTTCGAATCTCCGATTAACTCAGGTAACTTCACAAAAACTTCTTCGTTTTCATTGCAAAAGCTCAACAAAGGTCTATTAACACAAATAAACGGTGAATCGAAGCAGATTAACAAGTTCTGAGACTTGTTCTTTCAAAGATTGAAAAAGATTTGAAAACCGAACCCTAAAATGTAGATCTACGAAGATTCACCGTTTATTTTGTAAAACTAAGTTCAGATGCGTAATCAGCATGAAAAATAGATCAAGTTAGGGTTTAGATCCATGTAGATCGGAGTTGTCAAGGTCTCGCCGGAATCTGGAATTCACGGCGGTGACGATGAAGATTCCGATGAATCTTCATCTTCTCCAGCCGTTTCATTCCAAAAACCGGCGGTGAAGGTGATCGGAGAAGAAGAGAGATTGCAGAGCTTCTCTCACTAGGAGAGAAGTTAGAGAGAGAAAGGAGAAAGGAAATGAAGGAAACGTTGGAGAGAGGCTTATATAAGCCTCTAGGTTGCCTCATCACCGTTAGATCTAGGGTTAGGAGGATCTGGATCAATCCAACGCTCCTGATGCGTTTGGATAGTCCAGATCCATACAGGATCTTGGGCCTGGGCCTCTGGTTGACTGGATTTCATTTTCTAGCTAGGTTTGTGCTATTCTCGCATTGCTATTTGCTCTTTGGACCCCCTGCTTTGCCTAAAAATTCATAATAAAATTCCTAAAAAATTTCTACGTGTTCTTGACAATTTTCTTGATATTTTTGTGATAGGGTTACATGTTAAAACCTGATAAAAAATATTATGACATTTTCTTGCTTTATTATTTGAATTCCATGTTAAAAATCCATGAAAATTGCATGATTTAATTCCAATTCTTGATAAATGTTTGTGGTTCATGATATATGGTTTTACGAAGTTTTTTACTACTGTTTGAATGTGTTTTTACTGAATATGTGCATATGATGTTTGGTTGCTTGCTTTCCAAGTTTTGTTTGTGAATAAATAATGTGGAATTTGCCTGACTTTGGTCTTAGATGCTTGGTAGAGTGTATTCCTTTAATCCTCTTTGTGAAAACTGAATTGAAACTCTTTGGGAACTCTTTGAAATATGGGGATTATAGGTCATATTCAAACCTTGCATTGGTGATGAATTTTTAGGTCTATTTCACATTATTTTTGCTTGTTTTTATGTCAATTTTCTTACTTTTGTTATGATAGCTTTTACTTGCTCTATATCTTATGCTACTAACATTTTCATCTCATGTTTCATATATTCCATAAGCATATTTCATCCTTCAACTTTAGTTTCATTTCTTGCACTTTAATTCTCATGCCAAGACTTAGAATGTAAAACCTAGGGTGGTGTATTTTACTTCATGCAATTTTAATCTCTTGCAAGACCATAGAATGTAAACTAGGTCAATGTAAAGGACAATGGACTCTAATGATGTACACCGACACAAGCACCGACACATGCACACACATCACATGGATACTTTAGATGTATGCTTAGGGAATGTATGCTTTAGATGTATGCTTAGGAATCACGATACTTAGAAAAATTCTCTTTTCCAAAAAAAAACACGAACAACTTCACTCAAATAATTTTCCAAAGAAACCTTGGGATCATAATCCCATTGAATTTGCCCTTTATTTTCTTAAACAAAAACCTTAATGAATTTTTAATCATACTTAGACTTCATTTTGTAAAATAACTAAGCCCACCTCACATTTTCCAAATCTTATGCCCTTGAGGCCTCTCTCTCTCTTATTCTTCAAAATTCCATTTTCAAAATTAAAATCAACCAACAAACACAAAAACATTTTTTTTGGAAGAGAACTACATGGAGTTTGATCCCTTAAAAGGGTATGTAGGCAAGAAGTCAAAACTTCTCCAAGTCCAATAAAACAAAAATTCAAACACCTTCTTCTCCCTCCAATTCTTAACTTAGTAAACTCTTAAGTGTAAATAACACTTTCAAATAGCATTTAAAAATAAAGCGCGCGCGTAGAAAATAAAGACGGTTCCTATAGGATACTATAGTCGTTATGGGTGCCTAACACCTTCCTGTAGCGAAAACAACTCCCGGACCTCGATTCTCAAGGGTTTTTCTTATTTTTCCCTTCCCAAGAAAAAATGAGATATCAAAGGTTAAACAAGTTCAAACTTAATCAATGTTTGACACCCGAAAAACCAAGATAAAACAGTATATAGTAATGATTGTAATTCTTATTGTCCTTGAAATGAAAAAGGAACTATTAGAGTCCATCAATTTTTATGATCCCTATACCAATTTAAATTACACAATTACAATTTCTTAACACCAAAATCCTATGATCACGGAGACAGTGATAAATTAGGTATAAAATCATTTCTTCATCTATAATTCAAGTTGGCGTTTTAAATAGCCGATTGTGTGCATTCTCATTTGTTTATGAACTTGAGCTTGTTTTCCATTTCTAAAGCATGAAAGCTATGAAATATTTCAAGAGGACGGAAATCAACCTTTTTTGGTCCGAGATGTAGGTGCATCATGCAAATTACACAATTTGCAGTTTTATAACACTGAAACCCTAGAAGTACGGCGATGGTAATAAATTAGGTATGAGATAATTTCTTAATCTATATTTCAAGTCAGTGTTTTAAATCGTCGATTGCATGTTTTTTCTATTGTCTTATGAACTTGAGCTCGTTGTCAAGTGCGGGAGCGTGAGAGGAAGGAGATATTTCAAGAGGAGGAAAAGCAACCTTTGGGTTCCGAGATGAAACCGCATCATACAATTACACAGTTTTCAAATTATTAACACCAAAACCCTTGGAGCGCGGTGCTGGTAAGAAATTAAGTACGATATCATTTCATCATCTATATTTCAAGTCACTAATTTAAATCATTGATTGCATATTTTTTCTCTTGGTTTATGAACTTGAGCTTGTTGTCAAGTTCTAGAGCATGAAAACAAATTAATATTACAAGAAGAATAAATAATCTATGAGTTATGAGATCTCGCCGCATCACACAATTTTTAATTTCTCAATAGCGAACATTATAAGTGTGACAACGGTAAGAGGATAGATATGATATCGTTTCTTCATCTATATTTCACGTCAGTGTTTTAAATCACTGATTATATTTTTTAGTGGTTTATAAACTTTGTTTTTCGGTGAGTGCTAGAGAATGAAAGAAGATAAATATTTTAAGAGGAGGAAAATCAACCTTTGGGGTCTAAGATCTTGCTGCATCACACAAATAGGGTAAAAATGTAAGTAGATGTCTTCATTTTTCTTCTTAAAAGTTGTTGTGAAAAGAGAATTTTTCTTTTGATTTATATATTGATGGTTAATTTTAAAGAAGAATACTTTTTTTTCTAAAAAATGTTGGCTAAATTTAAAAAATAAAAATAAATAATTTTCTCTTATGTGCATATTGTTATCCATCCCAATGATCATGAATAGGAAAGTGTATAAGCTAATAGTGTGACGAGCTAATTTGTAAGTTATTGTAAATTGATCTTGTAACACCCTAAATCCCAGCTATTATTTTTTTAAAAAATAAAATAATTAATTAAACATGCAAGGGTGTTACACATCTTCTTCAGTTCAAAAATACTTCATTTCAATAAAAAAGAAATTTGCATCGGAATAATTTTCAAAACATCAAAGTAATTGTCACATCATTGTATCGACATCAAAATTGAATTCAAAGACGAATTCTGAAAAACAAAATCTAAAATAAAAGAAATCCCCACTCCCTAGTGTTACTGATCAGAGCTTTGACTTAATAAAGACTTCCAAAAGCGATAAACAAAAAGGAGAAGGCTCCAACGCCATCCTCTGAGACTCGTTACTACTAAGATTTTCTCCCCGCAAATCTACACCACAAGGGTGTAGGCGCCCAACCCGCAACTAGAGGGTGAGAATATATTCGACATAAGAATTGCATAAAAATAATGAATAGAAACAAGGCATAAAACACATAGGCATCATCAATCATATATTCATACATAAATTATTCCCATCATTAGATAGTCAACTTCACATTGCTAGATAGTCAATATTCACATCATTTAATAACTCACAATGAACAAGTATCACTTAACAAAGTCAATCATCGATTAAGAAATTAGCAACTCATTGACGGAACACAATAATGTACGCAATGCTCCTAGACTTGACCTATATGCTTGCCGGTACCGGTTTCTAATCAACATTTGTATGTCAGATTTGTGTTACTGAACATACATACAACATTCGTCGTTCAACATGGTCCTAAATACGATATGATGCATGAGGTGAGACTCTCTAAATACTACATTTAGCACATCATCAACAACTCATAATTACAACAAAATTTCATATGTCAGACTCATCATTTACGTCATCATTAATCAACATTATTCAACATCATGATTTCTCCATTACTCAACATCGTCATTACTCAACATCGTTATCACTCAACATTTGTCATTTCTCAAAATTGTCATTAAAACCCACACTCAACACCGGCTCCCCTTTTTTACTACGCACTTCATTCTAACGAAAACACTCCATACCTCTTTTCTAGTGTAAGGTTTTTACCTAGCCAATTGATGTTCTTCCTATCACTTTTATTCCTCTTACTAATACAACATTATATCACCTTACTTTGTCTCATAATTAATGACCTTATAAGACACTAATCCATCTCACCGTTAACAGACTCTTTAGTCCCTGTCCCGACTAGATTATAACCTAGTATTTTGTCTCATATTCATCGTCATTTATGACCTCAATTATCTTCATCATTCATTACCTCACTCTAACTTAGGTTCGTATTGCTCTGGTGTTTTACTATCTTGTCGCTTCACTATTATTACCCCTGGCATCATTCTAATTAATAATCTTTCCAACTCTCTCAGCATCTTCTATCATCTTAAAATCGGCGACAGTATTCATTTTAACTTAAGGTCGTTACTTTATCATTATCGTTATTTATAACATTATCCTTTCTCTAACTTACGCCTTTCTATTTCCGATTACCTAGGAAAAATTACATTGGTTATCGTCAACTACTTCATCCCACCACTCTATAATTCATCCTATAATCATATTATACTCCTTTAACTAATCCTTGGTTTTAGACTCTTCATGTGATCACACTATTTACTCTATTAAGGGCTTCTCTCATTAACCTCAAGTAACTTGATATTTTCCCTCATCGTTATTACTATCTCTAACCTTATTGCTTTTCTTTAACTCACACCTTCAAATATCACATATTTATATGACACATTTTTATATAGCACATCTTTATATAACACATCTTTAAATCACACAATTTCAAATAACACATCTTTATATAACACATCTTCATATCAACACATCAATTAAATCATTAAATAACACATCAATTACATCATTAAAGAACACATCAAAACACATTGCCAAATATTTCATACTTTGCAAAGTTCTACTATTCTTATATTTTTTGTTTTGTTTTGTTTTGGATTTATAAAATATTGGTCTTAGATATATTATTATGTTAAGAACATGGATCAGGTAGGCTTTTAAATATATATATGTGTTATCCTTAGGAATGTCTAACGAGTTCCAAAGTGCAACTTTGGCCCCCAATCTTTCAAAAAGTTGCGATTTTGGCCCCTTAAGTTTGAAAACTACAATTTTGTTCCCCTATGTTTTAGCCCCTTTGCATATTTGGTCCTTTTGGTCAATTTTGACCGGTCAACGCCCATGTGGCATGCCACATGGGTAATTATTAAATTAAAAATAAATAAAAAATCATTTTTTAATTAAATAAATGAAAAATCTAATTAAAAACATTTAAAAAATCAGGAAAATTGAAAAAATAATAAAAAAATTGAAAAAAATTCTGAAAATATTAAAAAATTCTGGAAAAATGAAAAATTTAAAAAAAATTGAAAAAAATATAAAAAATTCTGGAAAATTGAAAATTAATAAAAATGAAAAAATACGGAAAAAATTTAAAAATTCTCGAAAAATTAATAAAAATAAAAAATAAAATAATCTAATAAAATGAAAAATAATGAAAAATTCTGAAAAAAAATAAAAAAGATTAAAAAATTCTGGAAAAATGAAAAATTAATAAAAAAATTGAAAAAAATATTAAAAAATTTCAAAATTTTCGAAAAAATTAAAAAGATTAATCATGTGCATATATAAACCGAGCTTAGGTTTTTTCAGTGTATTTATTTCCAAAAATTTTCAGTGTATTTTTGTGTATTTATAAACCGAGAATAAGGAAAAAAATATGTGTATTTATAAACCGAGCTTAGGTTTTTTGTGTATTTATTTCCAAAAAAATTTCAGTGTATTTTTGTGTATTTATAAACCGAGAATAAGGGAAAAAATATGTGTATTTATAAACCGTGCTTAGGTTTTTTGTGTATTTATTTCCAAAAAAATTTCAGTGTATTTTTGTGTATTTATAAACCGAGAATAAGGGAAAACATATGTGTATTTATAAACCGAGCTTAGGTTTTTTTGTGTATTTTTCGAAATTTCGAAATTTTCATTAGTATTTTTTCCGGGAACTTTTGTGTATTTATAAACCGGGAATTTTTGTGTATTTATACACTGAAAAAACCTAAGGTCGACATATATACTAATGAAAATTTCGAAATTTCAAAAAATACTAATGAAATTTTCGAATTTTTTTAAATATTTTCCAGAATTTTTATTTTTTCATTAAAATTTTAATTAGAATTTTTCCAGAATTTTAATTTTTTTTCAGAAAATTTCGAAATTTTATTTTTTCATAATTTTTATTTTTCAGAATTTTTAATCTTTTTTATTTTTTTAGAATTTTTCATTATTTTTCATTTTATTATATTATTTTATTTTTTTAATCATTTTTTATTTTTATTAATTTTTCCCGTATTTTTTCATTTTTTTTAATTTTTCAATTTTCCAGAATTTTTTTATATATTTTTTTCAATTTTTTTATTAATTTTTCATTTTTCCAGATTTTTTTAATATTTTCAGAATTTTTTTCAATTTTTTTATTAATTTTTTAATTTTCTTGATTTTTTAAATGATTTTAATTAGATTTTTCATTTATTTAATTAAAAAATGATTTTTTATTTATTTTTAATTTAATAATTACCCATGTGGCATGCCACATGGGCGTTGACCGGTCAAAATTGGTCAAAGGGGCTAAATCTTAGAGGACAAAAATTGTAGTTTTCATACTTAGGGGGCCAAAATCGCAACTTTTTGAAAGATAGGGGGTCAAAGTTGCACTTTAGCCTAAAAAATAAACAAAAATGCATCAATATAGACTCTTTTTTTTGTTTGAAAGAGCATCAATATAGACTCTTAGGCTTTTGCTACATTCATGTTGACAAGTATATTCAACTAAATTATTATTAATACTAGTTTCACCTTCTAGAGACACAAAATTAGCATATGAATTTCAAGAGCCGTGGATTACTGAAGTGCCACAATATCATGCCAATAACCACAAAAGCCTAAAACAAATTCACCGAAAGTATAATACTGCCTTCACGTGCATGTTGTTAATCAAAATAAACAGAAACAAAGTAATTCATATCACGTTTTCCTTTTTCTTAGGCGATAGAAAATTGATTCATGTACTTCTATGTAAAAATTTATCAGTTAAGGAAGAAACAAATCAAACATTTAATTTACGACAACAAATTAGAGCACAATTTTAGGGTTCATATCGATCGATAAGGAAGAAACATAAATCCCAGATAAATAATTCAACCAACTCTAATCCAAATAACTCGACAAATCAAACATTTAATTTACGACAACAAATTAGAGCACAATTTTATCATGAAAAGACAATGGAAAACAAAACCCTTCACTACTCATATTCATATGTTCACACAACCCTTATGATGAATAGAGACCCCCCTTACCTATATTTTACCGAACCATAAATTCTTAGCTGAAATCTCTCTTCAAGTTCTTCTCTCTATGCCTCCGTGCTCTTCTCACCACAACCCTAGTTTTCCTTTGTTGTAACCTGTTTTTCTATTGTTCTCATCTATTTATAATCTTTAGCTAAGTTTGTTACTAATCTTTTCAAATTACTATCTAAACCTCTCAATTTTTTTAACTATTCTTTCCGTTACTACACCATCTTGCGATCCACACTTCCCTCTTCTTAAATCGTTAAAGCATTACTCATCTTACTAACTACACCTCCTTTCTACCCAATTATACTAATTCACCTCCGTTCGCACTCTATTTTCTTATTCTCTCTTACAAGAAAACTCTATTTTCTTACTAAATATTATTCTCTCTCTCTCTCTCTCTCTCTCTCTCTCTCTCTCTCTCTCTCTCTCTCTCTCTCTCTCTCTAACCGAGCATACAAACCATGTACTTTCTCCTTACCTATTCTCCTAATAAATACAAATGATTAAATTAATATTATCTAACAACGAATACTAAAAATAACAATAATACTAATATTATCTAATAATAATATTAATAAATTAATATTAAAAATCGGGGTGTTACAGATCTCACTAGCTATGACGACTATCAAAAGAATTTTATCTTTAAGTACATTAAGATGTTGCAATTGACATATTAGGAGATTCAAAAGCTTAACTATATGCTATTTAAGACATTATACTGAATATCTTATGATATAAAAATCTTGTATGGAAGTAACAAGGATAATGATATCAACATTCACTTTGGATGGGTGACCTACTGTGAAGTTTCTCAGTAAGCGTGCGAGTGAGGACAAAACACACTAAAAAGACTCGTGTTGGTTTGTAGGGTCAGTCGACAATGCCTAAATTTGTCTGGGTTGTTACAAATGGTATCAGAGCAGACCACTCCCAGTACGATGTGGTTTGGGGACGATCCAAGCGGAAGCTGGTGGGCAAGGAACACACATGGCTGACGAGGGAAGGGAGTGGTCGCCGGTGCACAAGGCACGACAATAAGCTGCTCCCGACAGCTTCTAGACGAGCCGAATCACACCGGAATTAGAGGGATCCCAAGGTCGTGCAGGTATGGGACTGCATGTTTGAAGGAATGCTATAAGAATTGTTTGGTACTACCTATATCAACTAGATGCATCTACTTTTTGGTAGACCATTCCATAAGAAATCCACTGTTAAGCGTGCTTGACTTGGAGTAGTCTTTGGATGAGTGACCTACTGAGAACTTTTTCGGTAAGCGTACGAGTGAGGACAAAACACACTGAAAAGACTCGTGTTGGTTTGTAGGGTTAGTTGGCAATGCTTAAAGTCGTCTGGGATGTTACACACTTAATCACAATACTAGAAAGTACATGTTACTCACAAATTAGTGTACATTGGCTTGATAAAGAAGTCATCCATCTCTCAAGTGTCAACTTGATCATTCTTCTTTTTTATTTAAATTATAATGATAAAATTCTAAATAAGTATAGAATTACAACATTGAAATCATCACAAACAAATTTAATAAATAATAAATCAAAATCACATGATAAAAAGGAGAAATTAGTTTGATTCAATTGTTGAAAGAAAATATCTATAAATATAAGAACTAAAGTTCATGTATAATTGATATTAAATTTCAAGGGTTTCATAAAAAGTATTTAATTCAAGGTCAAATTAAAGAGTTTAGGAACTATAAAATGTTTATTAAATCATAAAATTTTTAATTTTTTGGGATGCCGACCTAGTCGGGATGTTCAGCTTCTCCTTGATGTCCTGGTCACTCTTTGATTCAGTAAAAACTATGAATTTTAACACACTTTTTATATTGATACAAATTAAATGACTCTAATATGTGATCTTATGTATATAGTTTTAAAATTTAATATATTAAAGATCTATCAATATGTGACTTATTATACCTTTTAGATAAAATCCACGCATATATTTTTCACTAGAAGACATCATGTTCAAGACCCACAAAGCAACAAGAGAAAGATCAATCTCCTTAAAATTTGTTTTCACAAGTGATCAAACATTGGAATCCCGCTAACAATTATTGATACACTCGTTATTTCAATTTTAAGATTCAATATGATTCAACTAGGTCAGCCCAATAAGACATTTTGATACATCCCCCGCCCCCCATCGTTATCTTAAAATCTTAAAAAAATACATTTGCATGTATTTATCATTATTTTAAGATTTTAATTTATATACAATGGTAGTGAAAAAAAATGATACACTATCATTAAATCACGATTAATTATATGTGTGAATTTATAAATAGTTATAATGAAAGTAAAATATTTGTAAAATCTGACAGTATGATTGTTGATATTGTATCACTTTTCTCTTCCACAATTTTCATGTCTCTTTTTTCTTTCTAGAATACACTTTTTTCTATTTTTAATTTAATATTTTGAATTTTTTGTTAATTCATAATTTACTTTATTTTAATATGAAATCAATGCATGGTTGCTTGTTAAGATATTCAGATTTTTACACCTTAAAATAATATCAATTTTCATGGTAGTAAATTTCAAAAATAATTGAAAACCAAGCTAATTTATAAATAATATTGAAGATGTCGTTATTGTCCAGTGGATTTGAGTAAAAAAATAACCTATAGTATTGCGCCAAAATCGTTCGCAAGTATACACGGTCAAAACAAGTAGTATAATATGATCGTCCACACAGTGATTGTTAGTGTCACCTTCAAATTTCAATATAATTATTTAAAAGTTTACTACCATAACAAATAATATTACTTTAAAGAAATGAAATCTGAAATTTTAACAAACATCCATAAATGGATTTCACATATAAGTAAATTTTTTATGATTTAATGAACATTTTGAGAATTAAAATAAAAGTGGAAAATATGTGAATTCTATAAGGACAAAATTGATTTGTAAATTGTTGAATAAGAAAACAAATACAACGAATACTTAGCTAAAGCATAGCTGGCAAACATGTAGATAACACTATCAAAATCTCTAAAATGAATTTATTATAAGAACTTATTATAAATAGGACCCCTTGCTCCCCCAATTATATGCACAGATTCAAAGTTAGAACAAACTACTTGTGAATTGTTTGGTGATTCTTTTGTTGTGTATGTGTTGCTTCACTTAGGTATAATTTCATTGTCTTTTCTTTGTTTCTTACTTTTATTTTATTTTTTATTTTATTTTTATTGTTGTTTTATTTTGAGTTTGAATTCTTGTAATTTAGTTTATTTTTGCTGGTTTTTGTGCTTGATTGAGTTTGTAATTGATGAGTTGAATTAACTGGATCAGGTTAGTTTTTGTTTTTCGTATTTGATTTTTTTTAAATCAATTTTTGGGGCTGATTTTTCTTTGGAATTCATTTCTTCAAGTTTTAATTTTGGGGGAAATGCCGTGGTTTGGTAATACAATTTCTTTAATTGGGATTGGTGAATACTATGCCTTGTTGTCCAAGAGGTGTCAGCTCAAAGCTTGACTTTGTAACCTCAAGGGACATGGTTCAAACCATCCCACTTGAGAAAGTTGTAAAATGGCCATTAGTGTCACTCTTATTCATTTCCATGTTTTTTTAAAGTCTACTCATTGTTGATATTGATTAAGCCAAGTGAATTTTTATTTTTGTTAAATTCTTTTACTAGAAGTAGAACTTTCTCTGCGAAGAGCATGTATAGTTTCTACAGTGTTAGGGAGACATAATTATTTTTGTGTTACTATTGTTAATTTAGAGTCATTTCTTACTTGTGTTTATTTTTATTATTATTTTAGTTTCTTCATGTTTTAGTTATGGGTTTTCTGCTTTTATTCGTAGTTTCAACAATTAATAAATGTTAGTTTGGTTGCTATGCTATGCCTAATCCTCTCTTGGATGTCGGATGGTAAAATTTTCACCGATGACAGATTTTTTGAGAATCCATTCTAGTTTTCTCAATGTTTTCATTAGATTATAATCATTTATGGGCAAGTTTGAAACTTATTCTACACAACTTTTTTTTATGAGTATATTGGAAATGAGTTAAGCTTTGACAGTTTATGAAAATCATATCAGTCATTAGGTGTTTATTTTGAAGGATTTTTTGGATCATAGGAAAAGTTGTAGAGATGTATTTGTTTTGTTAGGAAGTTGGTGTCATCAAAGGCCACATCAATATCTTTATGATTATGAGTTTACTTGGACTTCTTGAATAATATGAAAATCGTATCAGTCATTAGGTGTTTATTTTGAAGGCTTTTTTGGATCATATGAAAAGTTGTAGAGCTGTATTTGTTTTGTTGGGAAGTTGGTGTCATCAAAGGCCACATCAATATCTTTATGATTATGAGTTTACTTGGACTTCTTGAATAAAACTTTAGAGCATAAATGTCCACATTCGGGAAATTGGAAAATTTATAGTACATGCAACAATATGATGCTAAAGTAACCTTCAAACTTTGTTTTAATGATATATTCCATTATGTTTTGTTTGTATAGTTGCAATATGTACATGTGCAGTTGTTTCAAATCACTTGCTTTGCCCTATAGGGAATGCCCTTATTGACTAACTCTCTATCTTTATTATTATGTAAACATTATATTATTATGATAAGCACATGATACTAGTTCAATATTCTCAAATGTTTTAAACATCTAGGGACTGCCAAATATTATTGTTATTAAAGGCTAGAGCTATATTTACATTTGAACTTGAGCTTTTATATTTGAGCACGTGTATACAGGTTGTCATCTAGAATATAGAAATGGACGCAAAACTAGCAAATGGAGTTGCACTCAATAAGAAGCGAAAGCATGCTACCCGATGTGTTGCAGATGATGGCAATGATAAAGTGGGCAGTGAAAATACTGTTGTCGCTATTAAGCAAGAGCCAGATGTAAATTTAGATGCTTATACTGAATATGCTTATGGAAACCTTGATGTGGATTCTGTACAAAGAATGTTTCTTACAGGAATGGCTTTTTTGGGCATTACCGAGTCTGATATAGTTGAGGTTTACCATAACTCAGGAAAGTCAATGCAAATGCGACTTGATTTATTCAAGATGCAAGTTGATATTACAAAAGAAGTTAAAGGGGATGCTAATGTTCGGTATGCATGGTTTGCTTGTTCTAAAGAGGAGCTATCAACAATGATGGAGCATGGACTTAGTCACTATGGAATATCCCCATCCAAATGCTTATATGGCTTTGGTTTTCACCTTGCAGCTGTTACGCACCCTTATGTCAGGTTAGTTTTCATATTGGAATATTATTCTATTGGAATGCTCAAATGATTCAATTTTACATTTTACATTATTATTATTATTACTACTACTACTACTACTACTACTACTACTACTACTACTATTAGAATATGATTCTATTGGAATGCTCAAATGATTCAATTTTTTCATGTTTACAGTTCACTTTATTGTGAGGTTGATGAAAATGGGATTAAGTATTTGGTCCTCTGTCGTGTCATAATGGGAAACATGGAGCTTCTTCGTCCTGCTAGTGATCAAGTTCGTCCAAGTCGTTGTGAATATGATAATGGGGTGGATAACATTCAATGCCCAAAGTACTACGTGGTTTGGAATATGAATGTGAACACGCATATATATCCAGAATTTGTTGTTAGCTTCAAATCCCCTTTGAAAGTTGAAGGTAATGTAACGTTCCTTTAGATTTTTTTCCACTTGTGTGAGAGTGTTAGAGATATTCTATTCTATAAAAAAAAACATGTTCTACATGTCGGCATTACATAAATATCACTGAATCATGAAAGAGTTAATGATTGACAAACCAATTAACTTGTAACTATTTTCAACATATTAACCGCTTCACTTTGGTTTGAGAAAACAATCATTTGTCTATGCTGCTAAACTTTGATTGATATTTATAGGAAATGTTTGTTCAAGTGAGAGGAAGAAAAATAGTTGTGGTAATTCTGCAATGGACGCTGTAAGTTTTTCATGGCTTTTACATATTATGTTTTCCTAGTATTCTATGTAAAACGCAATTGTAATACCAATTTTTAACTATTTTTTTGAATCTAATAATGTTTTCTCCAGTGTACACATTTCCACCCTCATATTTGATTTTTTTCCTTATAGTTTTAACACACTCACATTCAATATTTTGGGATTTTATCTATTGGAATTCTTCTTCAAGGTTTAATCCTATAACATTTTTCTTCATTATCTTTATCAAAACAATTTTGGTTTGTGGAATGCCTCAGGGAAAAGATGCTTGTGCTCATGCTAATACCCAAAGAACATCGAGATCTCGTGGAATACCTTTTCCCACACTTTTAAATACCATCAGAAACATGGTACCTCCCAATATTATGTATCAAATCAATGACCATTATGCACAATTGATGGTATGTAACGTAATTTCAATTGATTCCTATATTTTAAATAATGAACTATATCTAATACATATTGGCGTACTTGTGCAGTCAAAGAAAATTTCTCGTGAAGAATTTCAGGGGAAGCTTAGGTTGATTGTTGGTGACAATATAATAATATCTGCATTAACTATTCTTCAATTCGAGGTACCGAATTTATTTATTCTAAAAGTTTATTTTTGCTTTGAAGCGTGATATGTTTTCTTGCGTTTGTTTTCATGAGTTTTTCATATTATGTTTTCCTAGTTTTCTACGTAAAAGGTAATGTTAATGCCAATTTTAATTTTTTTTTAATCTCAGCATGCTTTCTCTAGTGTACACCTTTCCATCCTCATATTTGATTTTTTTTCCTGGTTTTAACACACTCACATGCAATATTCTGGTACTTTCATCTTTTGAGTTTCTTCTTTTAGGTTTAATACGGTAGCATTTTTCTTTATTATCTTTATATTCAACCAATTTATGTTTGTAAAATGTCTCAGGGAAAAGATTTTAGTGTTCCTTCTAATATCCAAAAAATACCAAGATCCCCTTGGACATCTTTTCGCAACCTTTTAGCTGCCATCAGAAACATGGTTCCGTCCAATAGTATGGATCAAATCATTGGACATTATGAACAATTGATGGTATGTAATGTAGCTCCAATTAATGCCTATTTTATAAATGATTAACTATATCTAATGTATCACAGCGTACTTGTGCAGTCAAAGAAGATTTCACGTGATGAATTTTTGCGGAAGCTGAGGTTGATTGTTGGAGATAACATAATAAAAGATGCAATAACTAATACTCATTTCAAGGTACCGAACTTATTTATTCTAAAAGTCTATTTTGGCTTTGAACTATGATATTTTTTCTTGTGTTCTGTTTATACCTCCCATCAAAATCTCTTGAAGTTGAAGTTGCGGTTACACATGTTATTCTTAACTTTTGCATTATGGAATCATATAAACTATCTCTTGCAATTTGATTATGCCTCCTAATTTTTAATGAACTTCTTGTAGAGATCATCAGGTGGTGGTGGATCGAACGGTTCAAACATTAAGCATGAGTAGGGCATTCAGGTGATGAAGAGGAGGAGATCTTTCATTGTTGATCTGGAATGGTAGCGCATGTTTGCTACTAGAACTTCATAACAATTTATTTTGAAATGTTTGGTGATATGTACTGTGAACTTCCATAATTTATGGTTTTGTAATAAATTGTGTTAATTGGATATTCGTTATATTATTTTCACTTTAAAGTGATTTGCACAATTTGCACTAAGAAAATGTTGGATTGAACTTGAAAATTGTTTGGTGTGATAAACATTGTATTTTTTTTTGGGGAATGAATCATATTATGTTTTCCCGTAGTTACATAATTCGCCGACATAATGTAATAAATTGTGTTAATTGGATATTCGTTATATTATTTTCACTTTAAAGTGATTTGGACAATTTGCACTAAGAAAATGTTGGATTGAACTTGAAAATTGTTTGGTGTGATAAACATTGTATTTTTTTTTGGGGAATGAATCATATTATGTTTTCCCGTAGTTACATAATTCGCCTACATAATTCAAGATCATGGGGTATAATAATCAAGAATTAGACATTTGGTAGAACAATATTTGATTTCATTTATTTGGAAATGAAATATGATTTATTTTGTAAATAATACATTGAAATATGATAATGTGGATATTCGGTGGAGGGTGATGAGTAAAAATTGTTGACATGTGGATAATCTATCAACATTGATTAACTGTTGAATGATAAAAGTTTAACATAAGGAGCTAATTGAAAAATATAAAATAGTTTTGAGTTTTGATTAAACAAATATTTTAAATTTAGGGACTTCAATAATTGACTCATAAGGACCTATATAAATATGTAAGTAATATTGCAATAGGAAGTCTTAGCACAACTTGTTTTATGGCTCTTCACTTATTAACAATAACTTTGCTAATTTAAAAATGAAAATCGCCTTGAGTGTATACCTCGTTATCATTGTCATTATTTTGATTTCTATAGTTTCATCATTAATAATCTAGCATTTGTAGTTAATAAGTGGAGGTATATTATCATCTTTATTTTCCTGTATTATAAGAGGGTGACCCCAAAGAGAAAAAAACTACAAATTAATCAAACTCGGAGTACCAACTCCACTCTAGTCAACTAATAAATAAACCTCCACTTGAGCAGACAATGCTTATAATATACTCCCTCCGTCCCTATATGTAAACCCCCTTTGCTTTTTTCACATTTCTTAAGAAAAGTTGTCAGTGTAATTAATGTGTCTGTTTTGTGTGTTAATATTACCAAATTTTCCTTTGTTTGTATATGTATTAAATTTGACTTTTCAAATTTCAAGACAAGTTAGTAGTATTAATTAAGGGTATGTTTAGGAAAAAATAATAAATGCATCTTGTAATTTGAAAAGGGGTTTACATTTAGGGACAAACATAAAATCAAATGGGTGGCTACATTAAAGGACGGAGGGAGTATCAAAGAAAAACTCCCACCACAAGATATATTTTCCAAAGCATCCTCACAAGAATTTGATTCTCTAAAAATGTGTATCACACTCATTTCCTAACCCATACGAAGAAGCCAAAAAATATTGCAGAGACAAAGTCCATCCAAACAGAGCTCCATACTCATTGATTTTATCACTAATTATCAATGGAATTTTCCATCCTCGGTAATTGTAGCTTTTCCAAATCTCATATTCCTTGTGGAGCAAGCCATTATCCCAATCTTCAACCAATCAGAGATTGATCTGGATTGCTTCCAGTTCACCCCCCTAATGCTCCCTTAATGAAGGAAGTTATATAGCCTCCTCCCATTCTTAATTGGGTGAAATGTAACACAGAGTGGGCATCAATATCCCATCCATCTCACTCTTCTTGTGGAGGAATTTTTCAGAAATGCTAAAGCAAAATATATTGGATTTCTTGCTCAATATTTAGGTCATGGATCTCTTGTTTTAGCTGAACTATATGCTGCTATTTTAACAATTCAAATTGCTTATACTAAAGGTTGGAACAAACTCTGATTGGAAATATATTCAACGATTGTCATGCTTGCTTTTTCTTCTAACACTTTAGTTACTTGGTGCATAAGAAATAGATGGTTTTACTGTTTACATAGGATTAGGCAAATGAATTTCATTGGAAGCCATATTTATATGGAGAGAAACAGTTGTGTTGTTCAATTAACTAATTTAGGTGTAATGGTGGAAATGAGTTCATTAGAAACAAGTTGAGACTTTCCTACTTTTCATTTGTAAACTTTTGGTATTTGGTTTGGCCTAGTGCCAATCTCTTACCTTAATTTCTCTTTTCTTTTTTAATGAACATTTGGTGATGCATCTTGCATCACTATTGCCTAAAAGAAAATAACACAACTCCAGACTTTCGAGCAATAATCATGTTCACGAACCCAATAGAATCAATATGAAGCTCCACGTTAAGCTTTGAAAATTTTATGGAAATTAGATTGGTCATTAGGTGTTTAGTTTGAAGGCTTTTCTGGGAGCAAATGACGAGTTGTAGAGATAGATTTGTTATGTTGGAAAGTTGGTGCCATAAAAGGCATCTACCATATACTTTATGATTGTGAGTGTACTTGGACTTTTATTGTAGAATTGAAGAGCGTAAATTTCTACATTTGGCATATTTGCAAATTTCTAGTACATGCAACAATATGATGCTAATGCAACATTCAAACTCTGCTTTAATGTTATATTTAATTATGTTTTGTTTGTGCTATTGCAATGTTCCTTTTTTTTTTTATTTAGATAAGCAAAGAAGAAGGAGGGCATCAAGAGACTACCGAAACATCCCAACTAGGTTGGCATCCAACTGTAACCTCCATCCGCAACCACCTACTCTATATATATTATTAATAAAAGGAGAAAATAATATGTACAAGAGGGGGGACTAGGCCAAAACCCTCGGAGAAAATAAGCGGACAACCAAACACTAAGGCAACCTTAAAAAAGGAGTAGGGCCCCTAGAACGGGACCCTTCGAATGCTTTTGTGTGTTAGACAAAATTATCGAATGGAATTGCCTAATGAAATTATGAGCTAGCAGCAGTAGAAGCAGCGCTAATTTCATCCATAGTAGCATCATTATTACCAAACATGATATTTTCCTTAATAGATGTCCCAAACATAGCATGTTCTTGACTCACAAGTCCCATTCTCCTCTAATCCATTTCAATTGTAAACTCTTTATATCAAAACCACCAGCCTTAACAACACCTTCATTTGCATCATAAAATCTTTGCACTAATGCTGTTGCATTGTACTTGGTGGTTCACAGCATAAGATATTATAGAACTAACTTTGTCTGTATCAAAGACAGATAAGTAGGTCCACAAGTGTTTCCACTTCTTTGCTAATATTGATTTTAGCATCTTTGGTAGGGCCTAAAGAAAACCCTCAGGAAAGTCACTAATCATGTCATCCATAGTATGTCGTTGGATCTTATGCACATCTGTTGATGAGATTGGACCAACCATGACATGTGCCTACCTTGTTAGCATGTTGTCACTAAGTATAACACTTTCTTGACGTGAAGGGATTTGACATGTTCAAGATTTAATTTGCCACTTATGGTTTCTAATGTGTCTTCACTATCAATTTCTGGTATTCTATCAATCATAGCAAAAATTCTTGATGCAGCTACTGATATTTCTGTGAAGTACTGCAAATCTGGAAGTACCACTCCCAAGGATCTTCATTGGGGAGGAGAGGGAGCAGGACCCTTCGAACGGGTTAGATAAACGGTCTCCTTGTTAATTTTCATACGCTGACATTTTGTGATATAAGGTGTGAATGGAACATCTGCATCTTTACCCGCCACTACTAAGTGCTCAACAAGTGCTTGTGACATATATTGTGAAGCAGCTGCTAATTCATTAACTAGTTCCAATATAGGTTGCTGTTTCGAGCCACTAAACGCCAATGGTAACACGTGCTGCTGCTCCGAGGAATTGACACGAAGAGGAGATTCATAATAAATCTGCACTGTCGCGTCATTATGGCTAGTACACACAAGCTGCTGGTCCGAGCCTTTGAGTATGCATAGGAGACGCAAAGGGGACGATCTGCAATGTGTTCTTGGCAGTTTGATGGTGTGGAGTCACTTCTTCATTATTAGTATCAGTAGCATGCACATCAGCCTCGGCAGGGGTATGAACGGTTCAGTTGGTGTGATTTCCGCTTCCTTTTCTTGAACCGTAATGATTGGTACAACTGTGGGAGTTTCAAACGCCTTGGAGGAACCAATGCCGGAAGGGTTTAGGGACCCAATCCATTCTCTGAACCGGAACTTGTTTCTTTCCTTTAAATACATTATCTGTACCAACAGTGCTTTCGTTCGGAGGATATAACCAATGACATGAGGAGACATTATGCCCAATATTTTGACAGTGCGAACAAAAATCGGGAAGCCATTCGTAATTCACCTCCACTTTAAAGGAAAAACCTTCTCGTTCAACCAATATTTCATGAAAAAATTTCCGTGAGAAGTCCATGTCTACTAGTATGCGAGCGTAATGACCAAAGAGACGTTTGGAAGTGGCATTTTCAATAATCAATGGTGTACCGACGGCTCTAGCAATTTCTCTGATAGTCTTTTCCATCTAGTACTCTCGTGGTAATTCCATCAAACGTATCCACACCTGAGCATGCGTATTCCTCTGTTTATTAGCATTACATTCCTTAGCCCATTCAAAGAGTCGTAGAACCCCCTGGCTTCAAATTCACGGAGCCTGATGACCAATTCTGAAGTAAAAAAGAATTCATAATACCCTCTCCCTAAGGATAGCATGGTCCAGGAGGCCGTCGTTTTCCATTGTTTCTCAAGTTTTTGTTGAATCTCTTTCGTTGTATAGGGTTTATCTCCCTTATTCAACACAAGTCTCCCACGAAGGTTTCGCTTGCAAACTGCCAAACCCTTCTCATAAATTTCCGGTGATATTTGATGCTCACTTCATCCCCTCGAATGATAGGCTGTGGTAAATTCTCAGACGGATCGTGATTGTGATGCTGCAAGGACCTGTGCAAAAGATCTGGTTGGAGGTGGAGTCGTAGTCTTCCTCGACGCAGCAGAAGAGGGAGCTGTCGGGGCTGCTAACTCAGCCTGCCAGTCAAACTCAGCTGCTGGTGATCGGAACCCTAACCCTAGCAAAGGTCAGAGGTCAGCGTTCATTTTTCCTCCTTCCAATTTAAATTCTAAAAGGATATTACTAGAAAACTATTTCATTCTAATTCACTATTGCAATGTCTACCTGTGCAATTGTTTCAAATTATTTGTTTTGCCCTGCAATGAATGCTCTTATTGACTAAGTATTTCTATTTATTACAATGCCAACATTATATTATCATAATGAGCACATGATCCTTTATACTTGTTCAATATTCTCAAATATTTTAAACATTCAGAGACTGCAAATATTTTTGTTGCTCAAGTTCTAGAGTTATATTTAACTGCTGTAGCTGGGGTTATATATATGAGCGCGTGTATATTTATAGTCATCTAGTCAGGGCCGTCCCCGACAATTCGGAGGCCCCGTTATAATCTTGACAATTTTTCATTTAAAAATAATTGAAAAAAATCTAAAGACTTTTACCCACAGACAAATAGGCATTTACCTATGTACAATGCATAATTGACAGCAAAATTGCTGTTTTTAGACTTTTACCTACGGAAAAAGGACATTTAGTGACGGATTTCGGCCGTAGGTACAAGTTTTTTTTTCATTTTTTCCAACTTTTGAGGCCCCTCTAAGTTTTAGGCCCTGTGCCAAGGGCCTTGATGCACTTGCACAGGGCCGGCCCTGCATCTAGTAGATAGAAATGGACACAACCCACAAAGACATTGGATGGAGTTGCAGTCGATTTGAAGCAAAAGCAGGCTACTCGATATGTTGAACATCTGGCTGGAGTTTTGGCATCAACTAGTGTTCCTGCTAACACTCGAAGAACACCGAGATCCCCTTGGATACATTTTCCCATGCATTTAGAGGCCATTAGAAACATAGTACCTCCCAATATTATGTTTCAAATCATTCACCATTATAAACAATTTATGGTATGTAAAGTATCTCCAACTAATATCTATGTTTTAAATGATAAAATATCTCAAATGTATCATGTTGTACTTGTATAGTCAAAGAAGATTTCACATGATGATTTTGTTGGGCAGTTGAGGTTGATTGACTGATTGTTAGAGACAATGTAATGAGATATATAATAAAAAATATTAAATTAAAGGTACCGACTTTATTTATTCTAAAAAATTAATTTGGTTTTGAAGTATGATACATTTTCTTGCGTTGTGTTTATACCTCACATCAAAAAAACTTGAAGTAGTAGTTACATATCATAAACTTAATTTTTGCATTGTGAAATCATATGAACTATCTCTTGCAATTTGATTATGCCGCCTAATGTTTATCTGGCTTCTTGCAGGGACCATCCTGGCCGATAAAACAACTCAAACATCAAGGAAAGTAAAGCTTTGGAATGAGGAGGCTGAGATCTCTCACATGGAGTTAACTATTATCAACATGAAGTTGTGATAATGTTTCTCCTATGAGATATATCTTTTTTCTTTAATTTCATTTTATCGTCCTAATTTAAAATTTTGATATGGAACTGTAGTGCATGTTTACTATTGCAACTTCATAACGGATTATTTTAAAATGTTTAGTGATTAGATGTACTATGAACTTTCATATTTTATGATTTTGTAATAAATGTTGTTAATTTGATATTTCTTAGATTAGTTTCACTTTAAAGTGATTTGCACAATTCACACTGCATAATGATGGATTGAACTTGCAAATTATTTGTTGGTGCCAATGATTAGCAATGTTGAACTTTTTGTATGTCTTGATGAAACATTCATGTGTGATGTTCCTGCTATATTGTTGGATGAGTTTGGGGCTGACTCAATATTGGGTTGTCCCCTAGTTAAATAATTCGCCGACATACTTTTTCAAAAATAAAATAAAATCGTCGACATAATATGTATAATACTGTAGTTGAAAGTCTTGACACAACTTGTGCTATGGCTCTTCACTTATTAATGATAACTTTGCTCATTCAAAAACAAAAATTGTGCATAGCTTTTTATTATTGTCATTATTTTGAAATCATCTAGCAATTGTGGTTCTCTAATATGACCATCTTTGTAACTTCAACTTTACTTTGTTGAGTAAAACAAATTTTGGTCCCTCCTGCTTCTCTTAACATATCCATTTTTTTATTTTAGCCTTATTTTTAAAAACATTTATTATCACTATCAATGTTCGTTTTTTCATTTATAATTATCCAGTTGTTGATGCTTGGTAGCTCTCATAATATAATTTTTATAAGTTTAATTTGAGAATTAGCATAAATAGCCGTTGACTTTTCTAGCCACGACCCTTAAAAATTTGGTTACACCTCAAAATGACTAAAATACCTTTAAACTAAAATTAAATTCTCAATTGTCATTCTATTATTTGCTTACATAAAACTCATTTTTAACTTGTATATATGCAAGATCAAGAGTTCGAGACCATAATTTATTGATTCTCAGTTTGAAGCAAATCATATTATTGTTAAAGAATGATATTAAAAATGCTCAAATTTGAAACTTACAAAGTGAAAAAACTCAAGATCGTCACATCCAATGGTCACACATATTAAACGTAAATTTAAACTAACATGAACAGCCGATTAATTCATAAAACTTAGCATACAAAGGGGTGGATAGTTTACATTTAAAATGACCATCCAACAAAAAATCATGTTACGGTAACCATGTTGATTATTTGTGATTAGTTTGACTTTGTGTTCGATTTTGAGTAGGAATGTAGTGTTTATCATTTTCTACAACTTTTGATTTTCTGAGTTTTTTGTTTTATAGGGGTGAATGCAGCCAAGAACTCCAACTGCTGCTGAAAAAATTTGATGTTACAAGTTGCTATTAATATTACAAGCATTATCATTGCGTGCCAAGAGTTTCACCACCTTCACTTGATGGATCCCAACCGGGGGGTTTGATGTTTGGCCAATCACCACGACATCCCAATCTTATGTACAGGCTTTTTTTACCTGCATGATAACAGAGTTGAACATGAAGAATCATGACTAATCAACTTTTAAATCTTATTTTCAGTCTCCATTTTCATCCCATGTAGAAGGTACATTTAGAAGAGTTCATTTATAGCTTATTTGAACTTACCTTATGACATAAAATCTTGAGCAAGTGTTTGAGACAGTTTTAGTTTATGACATTCATTATGTTTCTTAGGATAGTTTACAAAAATAATTTACAAGTTATACAACTTATATGAAAACAATTTAACTACATTCTCTTCGATTATGAAAATAACTTATGCATGAGAGCTTAAACAATAAAAACTTATTCAATAAGCCCTTAATTAAACTGTTTATCCAAACATACTCTTAACGAAATGAAAAGCAACTGTCTAAGTTATCAGGCCAGAAGTTTGATGTTTTAAGGGGACTTATTTAAATCAATAAGCCCTTAATTAAACTGTTTATCCAAACATACTCTTAACGAAATGAAAAGCAACTGTCCAAGTTATCAGGCCAGAAGTTTGATGTTTTAAGGGGACTTATTTAAATAAAAAAAACAACTACTCAAACAGTCAAATGGATTGGAGTCTAATGTGACATCAAGGGATTTAAAAATAAATCAGCACAAGTACCTGGAAGTTTCTTGTCTGATAGGATTAACTGTTTTAGGGCACTCAAACATCCCTGTGCCACACTTTTAGCATAAGCTGGATCCCATCCCTGTAATTTCACAACCACATCTGCATTCGTATATGCAGTTATGCGATCTTTGACGTTTCTGTGTGTCTCCTCCCTTGCTGAATCTTCATCTGTATTTCATGCTATCAAAATCACTTCATCTGTATTTCATGATATCAAAATCAATTTTTAATGACATAACTAAGCTCTTATGATACAAGTGTTATGTATAAGCTATTTCTATAACAAAAGATAAAATAAAGTAAATCTGTTTTCATGTAAGTTATAAGTCATTTTTATGAGCTCTTTCAAACAATCTCACGAGTGTTTAGGTCAATAGATAAGTTCAAATAAGTTTGCTTCCCCTTGTTTAGTTTTCTCACTTCTCATCCCCCACCCACCCACACCGTTTTGAAAAATTTCCAACAAAGGTTGATTCAATCATGGATTCCACACTCTTCGCCTCCTGAATCCCCCATCCAACACACAATCTTTGTAATGATAAAATTTCTTCGAGTCAAGGATCAAGTGACTCATCTCTTGTTTTCAAGGTTCAAAACAAGGTTGGACTATTGGACTGAAACTGAAGACATATCTTGTAAAAACAGCCAAATAACATATCAACTAAAATCACCTGATGCTTCAGTCTGTGACAACCAGACAGTAAATCCTGCATAAAGATGTCGCCATTTATCAGATCTTCCAGCAGCACCATGTTTACCTCCTAATGTTGCAACTGCTGCCCTTACATGACTAGCAGAGAACTCAAAAGTCAGAAGTAGAAAAATTGTGTTAGAACCTAGCAACAAAAGTATCCAGAAAATGAAATGAAGAAATTGACTTACCTACTTATGCTTTCAAGTACAGTGCCTTCGCCTTCGGCTACTGAGTCAGAACCTTCAGCAAGCAGCCCTGGAATATGATTACATTTGTTAATACACTGCAATATATAGGATTTAAGTGACCAAGGTATTGAAGTTTGTGCAATTGTTGCAGCCATGTCCTCTTATACTAAAACAAGATGCATCACCGTCAGGGGCGGATCCATTTGAGAGCAATGTGGAGCTAAAGCTCCACATGAAATTTTCCTTTTTTTTTTAATAAATAAAATACATGTTAAAAATAAGATCTTTTGAATGTTTTGTCACTTGTTAATGATACCAAAAAATAATTATAAGAAATGAGGAATGAGGGATGAGAAGAATTTATATCTAAAGTTATTAAAATTTGAAATAAGCATGATATTGATGTGCCTGATATGGATGCACCGCATGCACAAAGGAAGTAACTTTCATTGAAAAACACCAATATTGTTTATTAAAAAGTTATATATTTAATATAAAATACACAAGTTATAAGACAAACTTACCATTTTAAATTTCTTAACATGTGCAAATTTGCATATGGTAGAAAAAACTCTTCTTATTTTTAATATAATTTGCATTATTGTTTCTTCAAAATTTTAGCTCCACGTATAATAAATGTCTGGATCCGTCCCTGATCACCGTGCTAATATCTTTCGAGTAAGGGGCTTTTTTTTTGTTATTATTCTTTATTCAGAAATTAACTCAAATAGCTCTAAGATAAACCTTGGGGCCAAGGTTCCGAGGGTTGCAAGTCTAGGATTAATATCCCTGACATTTTTGGCAAAGTTCACTTAAGGTCCAACTCGCAAATATATATCAAAATATTGGCATAGCCCTCCAAAACCCTCCAAAAACCAACTCACAAACAGACCCTTAAGGTCACAACCCACTTTTATCATGGCCAACCACTTTTGGGTTTCCGGGATGGGGTCTGAAATGATTCAAGAAAAATGATGGTTGAAAAGCCATGAATTGCATCAAGGACAGAGGAGGAAAAAACCAGACTGGTTCCTCAATTTGTAACAAATCTTTGCTAGTCGAAGTAACACACATAACGGCTACAGAAAGGTAGTACGAAAACTCAGCAACTTCCATGTGACACTGATAATAGGCAGAATTGGCACATTGCTTTAAATGTGTCTAGACTTAAAGCCTTTAAGGCAGTACCTAAAATTAGAGTCAAACTGATACACGTACTATCTAGTAAAAGACATTACTATAGGCACTCACACGATTCATCCTAGAGTTCTATTGTAATATTAAATATGCTAATGTTGATGACAGTACATACTATACAGAAATTTGATGTCTCTATCTATCATGTCTTTGAAGAACCTTGCAGCCCTATGGTGGAAGGAATAGCCCAAGACATCTGAAAGAAAAAAACAAGGTATAGCAATGACACTTACATGAATCCACGGTTTGATTGGAATAAGTTTCGAGCAACTCTTTTGTACTTAGTGGCGTGTACCTGAGAAGAGATGAACATTAAACACTAGAATGTTAATTTAAGCCATTGATCAGAGTTGCACATCAATCATAGGCATCTAACACAAAAATACACCACTTCGCACAATTATTTCTCCTAGTTACGAGCCTTATGAATATTGATAATTAGAATCACAAACAGAGTTAAAGCGTACGTACCCCAGACCAGTAGCAAGCTCTTCAGCCACTTTCTGGTTGATTTCAGTGGAATCACCAACAAGATAGATTGATGTTCCTTTCAAAAGCTGTGATGATCCAGCAGCAAGTGATTCCCATGATTCCATGATGTCAGGCCATTTCAACTCAGGATCGTTTTTCTTGAAATTCACCACAAGATGATCATCATCTATATACCTGCCCAAATCAGAACCATTCAACCACAAAGGCGAAAAGACCAAAATACGGTTCAAAATTCCATTTTTAACGTAGTTTAAAATTGCACAAACCATATTGTTTCCGAGGGTTTAATCCTGTCAAAAAGAGGATTAGTGTCTATCAATGTAATGGGAGATCCTGACTGCAAAACTCTGATAGTTAAAGATGTATCGTTTGCATCAACCGATATGTCTTTTGTGCTTCTTACATCCATGCTTCCTATATTTAATCTTAACTCCATCTCTGAAGCATTATCAGAAAACTGCATTTTGTTATACTTGTTAGTTACCATCAGTTATAAATCAAACTCAAATACCAAAAGATCAAATTATAAAAAGAAAAATATATAGAAAAAGAAATTGGTATGTGTTACAAGCATAATTCATGTTTATCTAAAACTAATTTTCAACCAAAACCAATTTTCATCGTCCTAGAACCAAACACACACTTAGCAACATTTGTCTAACAAAGAAACCAAAAATGTTTGATTTCTCAATTTGTACATTACAAACAGTAGGAGACAGTTGGATAAGTAAACAGTTGGATAAGTAAGTACCTCGTAAGTTGTGGTGGAAACAGGGGCAGTGAAGGAGCATTTGCAGGGAGAAAGAGGGTATTTGTGAGATTGAGAAAATAACGATGAATGGGAGAATGAACGAAGTGAGTTGAAATTTGGTTTTAGAATTGAGAAGAAGTTGAATGTTTTTCTGGTTGTGGGATTTGGAGGAAGAAACCTGAGAGCAGCGGGAGTGGTGATAGTAGCTGCCATTTCACCAATAGAGATAGAAGTTAGAGATGATATCATAATATCACAATTACAATATCCTACAAGTTTGACTTTGAAAATAAAAAATTAAGGGGGGTGTATTGGATTGTGATTTCAAAGGATTTTAAAAGACTTTTTTATGATAAAAAAGTTTGGTGGTATTCAATCAAGACTTTTATAAAATCTAAATAAATCTTGTGGTATTCAATCAAGACAATCAAGCCTTTTTTTTTAAATACAACGAAATCCGTTGGTATTCAATTGGGATTTCTAGGAACTTATAAAATGTCTCTTGGTATTGAAAATTAGAGAGATTTTAATGGATTCATTTGTGGAATAGATTGTGTGAGACTTTTTAGTTAAAATAGACTCATCCAACAATCTCACACAAACTCTTGAGATTTTGTGATACTCTCCCAGACTCTTTTCTTCTGCCATGACAAGTGCATATTTTTTTTTTTTTTTGCCAAACATGATCCTCGAAATCTTCATAACTGTAACTTGCAATTTTCTTAACAAAATTTATCCGTCTAATTATATATCAAATTATTATAATCAATCAACTTGCTGCACTATACCTCTAACAGTCTATACGTTCATTTTTTTTGAAGAAAGTCTATACGTTCATTGATTCAATTATATTTAAAAATAAAGTCTATACGTTATTATTATTTTTTTTAAGAAAGTCTATACGTTTATTATTATATTGTTTG
This sequence comes from Medicago sativa, assembly GCF_051527215.1. Taxonomy (NCBI): domain Eukaryota; kingdom Viridiplantae; phylum Streptophyta; class Magnoliopsida; order Fabales; family Fabaceae; genus Medicago; species Medicago sativa. The sequence continues at coordinate 18,347,000 of NC_140753.1, read as the reverse complement.
ATTTATGACTACTGTACTTTATTTTTACAATTGTTTTTATTATAGTTTTTTTGGCAAATTGATGTATATGTCTTTTTGGTAGTGAATTGATGTATATGTCTAATAATACTATACCGTATAATATAATATATCTTTAAATTCATTGACCTCTTTAAAATCTTGAAAATCCATAAAATCCTTTAAAATCTTAATAAATCCATTAAAATCTTGCATCAAGAATCTTGATTGTAAAAAGTCTTTTAAAAAATGTCTTTTAAAATCCCACAAAGTCAATACAATCCAACAAAGTCTTTTAAAATCTTCAAGATTTTTTCTATCAAAATAGTCCTTTAAAATCTCAATCCAATACACCCCCCTAAGAGTGAACCATCAAATTCATCCCTGAATTTTCACGCGTCGGCCAACTTCGTCCCTCAATTATGTGAAATATCAACTTAGTCCCTGAATTTGTGAGTCGTCCATCAAAAAGGTCCCTCCGTCCAAGTGCTCCGTTAGTCATGTTGACATGTCACCCTACATGCTGTGTTGTCTTGTACACATGGCAAGAAGGAAGCCACGTGTTCAAGGACTAATTTGATTGAATTGGAAAAAGTTCAGTTTTCACTTTTCAGTTTATTTTGTTCTGCTTTTCCCATTTTGCCCCTGCATTACCCATACCTCTTTCTTCACATTTCAGTCAGAAACATCAAAAACATCCTTGACCTTTCTCCTTCCTGCTAAAACTTTCTCCATTCTCACCCCTCCAAAATCATCATCATCATCATCATCGGCGATTCTTACGTTTTTGAAGTTTCTGTGTTCGGCTGTGATTAAAGGTAACGTCTTTCCTGTTGTTTATCAAGATTTTGTGTTCGTATTCACCCTGTTTTTGTCCGTTTTTTTTGTTTTTTCGTTTTAAGTTTTGATCATTTTGTTTATTTTGCTTCTGTGATCGTTGATGCTTGCCTTGTTCTTTGTTCGTTTTTGTTGCGTTTTTTAGACAGTTGCTTAACTTGCCGTTTAAGACTTATGACTTGTTAATGCCCCATAGTTGGGTTGCTTTTGCCTATGTAATTTCGCAGACTTATGACTTATGATCTATGACTTTTGCCTATGTAATATTTCAGTTTCAATTTGTGTGTTCTGGCTTTTTTACTTAATTTTGCACACATATGCTTCAAGGATTAATTTGATATCTGATTAAACAATTCAGGAACTTATTTGATGGTTTTTAATATAACGTAGGGATCTATTTGATAGATAGAGAATTAATTCAGGTACTAATATGATGGAAATATTATTACAGAAAGGTTACATTTCTGAATCATCTTCAATCTCTGTTCATCACCATTAAACTTGGAGCTTGAAGATGAAGCTCGACTTTCATAACAGTTTTTTCCCATATTCCCACCCCGCATCATTTCAGATTCAATTTCAATTGTTTTGCTTCAAGAAATTTTGTGGATTTTGGCTTTCAGATTCAATACGAAAAAATGAGGGTTTCAAGTTTTTTGAATTGGGGAAGAACTGGACCCCTTATTATTGGAGGAAATTTAGGTGATTTTAGAATGTAGATTGCAGATTGTGTAATTAGGGTTCCAATTTTATACAATTGGGGAAGAAAAGAGCCGTTTGGGAAGAAGCCAAAACATTTTCTGCAAATCAATCAATTTAGTCCTTCGAAATGTTTGTTATTATCGGTCAAATTAGTCCCTGCCTACGTGGCGTTTGACATGTGAGAGGTTAACGGCCACGTCAGCCCCGTTAACGCTCCGTTTGAACAGAAGGACTAACTTGATTGACATTTAACAAATTCAGGAATTAAATTGATATTTCGCATAATCGAGGGACGAAGTTGGCTGACCCTTGAAAATTCAGGGACGAAGTTGATGATTCACTCAAAAAATTAACTACTAGTTTCTTCTTTTTTTTTTCTTTTCTGTCAAACACTACTCAAATTATGAGGTTTCAGATTTTTTTTTTGTGATGTCCGGGGTTCGAACCCCAGACCTTGCATATATTATGCATTGTCCTTATCAACTGAGTTAAGCTCACGAGGACATGAGGTTTCAGATTTGAACATAAGTGAAATGTTCAAATTATTAATTAGAAAAGTAATTTTATTAAAATTTGACATAATAAATTATTAATTAGAAAAGTAATTTTATTAAAATTTGATAGAATAAAATTACAATGATAATATAGTCGTATGATTTATTGGAGAATCATTATGTGATGATGTTTGAGATGTGTACTTTATGCTAGAATATAATGGGGAGGATAATTGGAAGTGGCGGCGTAGGTTGTTGTTTGGGAAGAGGAGCAGATGGACAAGTGTAGTCTTTTATTATCTAACATTTTCTTGCACGATGGTGTTGAAAATAAGTGGGATTGGAATCTAGTTCTAGACGAAGGGTACTTTGTCTGAGGAGCCTATTATTTGTTTTCTTTTGTGGTCTATGTTGAGAGGTATTTCCTATAGTGCTTGTGGTCACGAGGAAAACATCGATCATCTGTTTGTGGGATGCACGTTTTATGGCAGTTTTTGACACATATTCTGGCTTGGCATCTCTATTGCGGACAAATTACCTATTTTCGATCACTTTATGCAATTTACACATTTAGCTAGTGATTATATGAGAATTAGTTTTTCTCTTCATATTATTTGGATGTTGTCTATTTGGGTTATTTGGAACGAAAGAAATAGCCGTATTTTTAGCAATAAATGGTTGACAATGTGAAGATCTATTCGTTTTGATGGTTACAAGCAAAAAAATACTTACTTAGGTTTAGATTTTCATTATCGATGAACTAATTCCATTTAGCGTTTTTCTTATTGTCCCTAGATGGTCTATTGTATCGAGTTCTAGCTAGCGATGATGTTGACTTGTTTATGTATAATGAATGTAACTCTTTTTTTAGTCCTAGTCAAGCATTTCTTGTGCGGATTAGGAGCTTATACATTAATATATTTTATTTTGTTTTCTTAAAAAAAATCAGATCGAATAAATATGTAATGAAAGAAGAAAAAAAAATTAAAATATTAAAAGTATATACTATTTGATCATATAACACCCGTTTTTGTTTGTATTATATCACCCTATAACATCCTTGTGTGCTTAAAAACGACACCATGACAAAGTGCTCTGCCTCAATATTTTTGTTGGTCCTCTTGATTTGTTACTGGTTAGGCCTCTTACTTTCTATGCATATCTTTCTCTGTTTTACCAGGAGCAATGATTATTCTCAGTTCAAATTGTCGGGGCTTGGGTCAACGGAGCATAGTTCCTTCGTACGGGACCTAATCCGGATACATAAACCGGACATTATTTTTCAAGCAAACAAGATTGAAGAAGTTAGACGTATGGTACGATAACACTCTTTTCTAGCAATGATCAGCAATGCACATGAGCTTATGGTAAAAATGAAGACCATGATCATTTATTTGTGAGACGTGACTTTTTCGGTAAACTTTGGTTGTTAGTTTCAAGCTGGTTAGGATTCTCAACGACAACTCAGGACATTTTAATCACTATGACAGACAATTTAATCAAAAGAGGGTCTTGGTGGGTGATGCACAACTCTGCGTGGGTGGTTGTGGCAATATGGAGGACGTGGACCATCTTTTTTTAAATTGTGGTTTTTTTTTGGCAAAAATTTCCATATTGTTTCTAATTGGTTGGCCATTAAAACAGTTAATCCGGTGTGTGTTTCAGATCATCTTATTTAGTTTGGCGGGTTACGAGGCTATTCAAAAATAAATCGATTAGTATGTACATGGTTTGGTTGTCAAGGGTGTGGGTTATTTTTCGAGAAATAAAATGCTCGATTTTTTCAACAAAGGGATGGTACATTGGAACATTTACTTGATAGAATTAAGTTGCAGTTTTTCTGACATACAGTTAAAAGCGAAACACGTTAATTTTGCTTTCCGCTATCATTTATGGTGGCATAATCTCCTTTTGTGCTTAGGAGGTTGACCTCTTTTGGTTGTTGTCTCTTTTTTTTTTGAAACTTTTGATAAAACAGGTTTTTATTCCTTAGCCTTTAATATAATTCATTTTTGTTTCTTAAAAAAAATTAAAATCAATTTCGTAACGACACGTTAATGAGGAGGGTGATATATATCAAGAGTAAGGAATATTCCACAAAATGTAAATGCTCGTTATGGTGTGAGAAAATTGTTGTTCCCACTTCAATATTTTCTAAGAAACATTGGTATTTTACAAAAATAATCCCATCGGTAGTTAACTGTCGCGGAGAGTAACCAGCGGTAGTTCACTGCCGAATTCCAATTTATCTCCATCAGCACTTATCTGACGTGGAGCATGGATTTGCTTAAAAATACACAATTCTTTAAATGTTTATTTCAAAAATAACCATTTAAGTGCCGGCAGTTAGCTACACAAATCTTAACACATTGCCAACCTGGATCATTCTCATCCTCTCTATCTACCTATCTATCAAAGACTGTGCCCAACAAATCACCACCATATTTAATTCACTGCAAAAAATAAAATCTCTATGATTTTTTTCCAATAAATCTGTTTTATTTTTAATCTTAAAAATACACAATTCATGCCTCCTCGTCACACCAATGAGCTAAGATCATCTTTTTTCATTCAAAGCTTCTATAAACTCGTCCCATGTATGTATTGAAGTAAACAATATAGTCACAAGGACGGGGGGTTTGAATTGTGACCCTTTAAAAATTAACCTGTAACTTAAAAATAATTCTCAAGTAGTTCACTTGGAAAAGTTAAGTTAATGAAACTACTTCAGAACGTTCTGATGTTCTTACACAGATTTATGCAGAAACTATTTTAATCAAATAACTGTGTTGTGTGTGTATAGTGTATACTGAAATTAAAAGAGTAAAGAGAAGAGAAAGAACGCACAAAGAGTTATAGTAGTTCACCCAATGTGGGCTAGTCCACTCCTCACAATCTTGTGAGAGTTTCCACTATGATGCTTGAGATAACCTCTCAAATCCTGCACCTTACAACTTTGTTCACCTGAACAATTACAACAACTGTATTCTCTAAGCCTCAGCAGGCTTACACCTTTCTTGCTAAGTTACCTACTTAGACTTTACACCTTTCTGCTCAAACTAACACTTTAGTACCCCCTAAAGCTAGATGAGACTTCCTTTACAATTTATATGAAGTATTGAGTTTGAATGATTGAAATCAGACAAAAAAGAATGGAGGGAGAAGTTTATCTTTTAAAAAGATAAGAGAGAATTGATTTACACTTTCAAAGACTTCTTGGAATCTTTGTGATGATCAATTTTTTTGCTAAAGCTTCAAAACACTCTTATGTTGTTTTTCTTGTATGCTTTGCAAAGGTGCAAGTAATGTTGAGGCTTTGATCTCTATTTATAGAGTTCTTGAGCTCTTATAGCCGTTGGAGGGTGACCAATGGTCTTTTGCCACGTGTCCTGGGCCCTGCTAGCTTTTACTTGAAAATCTAGGTGAACATTCTGACCATCAGAATGTTGTTGTGTTCTTCATCAGAATGTTGATGTTCATCATGTGCTTCATCTGGGTTCATGATTTATGAATGTATGATGAGTTTCTGGGTTTATCCAATGCGTGCCTTATGAATTTCTAGGCAATATCCACAAGTAACAACTTTTCCATATGAATCAGAATGTTGCTGGATAAAGTTGGATAAAGTTGCTCCAGATTTGCATTGGATTGTGTGCAGGAGAGAGAGTAGTGGATCTGCAGCTTCAGGCCCATGCTTCTAGGAGATTTTACTTGATATTGAACAGTACCAACAAGAAACGTGTCCATCTTTGATTGATTAGGACAAGATCTCCTTTTTGCTTTGCTTTTTAACTTTCCACCAACTACATTGTTCATAGTATGAAGCATGTGCAGGAATAAACATTCTGACCATCAGAATGTTCCTTTTGTTCTTACTTAGGATGATTTGTAAGACTTGCTTTTGATGTAATCAATCCTAATAGTAAAAACATAATTGAAGTGCAGTGAATGTAACATCTAGGATAATATTCTCTCTGGAATATTCCTAGTACTTCAAGTGTTCATAGTCTTGAATGAACCTTGAAGATCCTTTTTGACATTAGTCTTGTAAATGCCTTTATTGCTTTAATTGATCCATTCAGATGTACTTTATTGGATATTTACTCATGTCACGTATGACTTGCATCTTTTAGAAATGTTCTTGATTTATCAGGGTTTGTTTATGAACAACCTTCTGACCTCTTGTTTGAACATTCTGATCAACTCACTGATCAACTTACTGAGCAACATTCTGAACTAACTTTCTGAACTCAGAGTTAGTTCATGAATTCAATGTCCTTTGATTTCTTTTATCTTGGTGTGATTTAAACCTTGTTCCTGTCTTAGTAAAATACTCAATAGCACAAGTTAAATACCAAGAAATTAATCAAAGTCCATTAAGTCCTTAATCATTTAAAGTTTATTATCTTTAAAATTAATTAGGGATTTTGCCTCAATATGTATGACCTGAATACATGCATCTCGTTTTTGTTTTGCGACATCGAACAAATTTGGTTGAATATTATCGAGCAACTACTTTATTTCCTCAACCAAATCATCATTAGCAATGTAATCTTTGCTCCGCTATCACGGCGAACAGCGCGGACCTGTGCAAAATTGAAGATATTTATTTAGTGTTTCATTTTGTTGAATAATAGACAGAGTAGAAGCAAAATGACTTTTCTGCTAATTAGTTCAACAGGTGAAGATTGATGAAGTGTTTTTTAAGCAAATCCATGCTTCACGGAAGTTAAGTGCCAGGGCTAGCTCAAGGCATAGGCCGGGGGTGCGACGGCCTAGGGCCCAGCCGTGTAGGGGGCCTAGAAATAAATTGTAGGGTGGGGTGTATATAGCAAGGCTTCAATTTCAGGGGGTATACATAATAAACCGGATAAAAAAGGCACAACAGTGAAACATCTATTCACCTTTTTTTTAAAACAAATTCAAAACGCCCAATCTCTAACAATTCTTCAACTTTTTTTTTTATTTCTTTTCTCACCCCACTCACTTCTCAAGCGCCCTCCAAATTTACAATTTTAAGGGGTCAAAAGATCATATTTCCCTTATGTTAGGGGTCAAAAGAGCATATTTCCCTAAACATTGGGGGTCACTTTTGTTATTTTTTTCATAGGGGCCAAAATCGCAACTTTTTAAAACTTAAGGGGTGAAAAGTGCACTTTAACATATTTTGGCTTTATTAATAATATATACGATGAAGTGTATTTGGCAAACGACGTTTTGAGGGTGGCAGCATAACTAAATTTTAAAATATTGTATTGTGGTGACTTGGTGCCAACATAGTTAGGTTACGATTATTATGTAGGGCCCTTTTCTCAACCTTGACCTAAGGCCCACAAAATGTTAAGAACGGCCCTGTTAAGTGCCGATGGAGATAAATTGGAATTCGGTAGTTAACTACCGCCGGTTACTTCCCACGGCAGTTAACTGCCAATGGAATAATTTTTGTTAAATACTGGTGTTTCTTAGCAAATATTGAAGTGGGAACAACAATTTTCATAGTATGAGGCATATCATGATTCTAGTGATCTCTTCGACCCCCAACTCACTTAAATATTTTGGCTCATATCCAAAATTTTCAAAAGGTTTTACACGCCCTTAAATACAATTAAATGTCCTCGTGTGCTTATCTCAGTTGGTATGGACAATGCATAAAATATGCAACGTTTAGGGTTCAAACCCTGGCCACCACAAAAAAAAAATACAATTAAATAACAAATTATTCGATTAAAGAACAGTTCTTTATGTGACACATAATTAGAGGGAAATTGAGATTTTCCTTAGTTAGTGTCATAAAAACATGTAAGGAATGTGTTGCTACTTTTTTTCTCCATCTATTTCGAAATAAAAAAGTATTGAAGTATTAATCAAAGTCTTCCTGAAAAAAAAAAAATCAAACTCAAAAACAATTGGAAAAACATGTGATGACTTATTATTTTTTAAAGGAACACGTGATGACTTGTTTAATAAAAGAAAAAAATATCATGTGATGGCTTTTAAAGAGATGAAATTCAAACATATATACTGTAGCATATTTTTTTGTGTGGTCAAGTTGTAGGATTATTTTTTTTATTAAAAGCTAAAATAAAGTTTTTTTGAGAGGTAAAAGTTAAAATAAAAGTTCTTCAAAACAAATTTAGAGGTAAAGTTATATACACCCAATCATAATAATGATTTTCAGAATAATAATTTATATTTTTATCAAGCAATCAAATGAATTGAATCCAAAAAAAAGTAGTGAAATGAATGTATACCTATTTATTAGAGCTAATATAATATGTTATATTAAAAATTGCTCGAAATGGATAGATTATGTTTTAGAAAAAGAGAGGTGATATTATAGAATGTAGTTATACTTATTTGGATGGAATTGAATTGGTTAATTAAAAATAAATTTATTTAATAAAAATTTGACTGATATAAAATGATTTCTTTTTTTGGTTACAATTATTTAAAATGATTTTGACTTGTCTTACACTATTATAAAATATAGTATTGAAAATTTTATACAATTTCTCTAATATCTAATTAAAAAATTAATTTTATTAACATTTTATATAATGAAAGTATACAAAATTAAAAATTAAAATATTTAAAGTATATACTTTTTGATTAATTTTATTAACATTTTATATAATGAAAGTATACAAAATTAAAAATTAAAATATTTAAAGTATATACTTTTTGATAAATTCAACACCCCTTTTTTTTTTGGTGGTGGCCGAGTTCGAACCCCGGACCTTGCATATTTTTTATGCATTGTCCATACCAACTGAGCTAAGCTCACGAGGACCTTCAACACCCCTTTTGGTTTCTCTAATATCTAATTAAAAAATTAATTTTATTAACATTTTATATAATGAAATTATAAAAAATTTAAAATTTAAAATTAAAATATTTAAAGTATATACTTTTTGATAAATTCAACACCCCTTTTGGTTTGTATTATATAAGCACCATCATGTTTGCATACATGTATATCACCCTATAATATCCTTGAGTGCTTAGAAACGACACCATGACAAAGTGCTCTGCCTTGATATTTTTGTTGGTCCTTTTGATATGTATTACTGGTTAGGCCTCTTACTTTCTATGCATATCTTTCTCCTTTGCACATATTTTATTCTTATATTTATGAGATTTTTATATGTTCTTTATTTAATAATTAAGCTAATTCATTTATCATTCAATGGATAACAGGAAAACCAGCATCAGTCGAAGCAAGAGGACCCTTTGAATGCCCTCGCATGGTCAATTGCGCAAGTGTCTGCCAAGGATATCCCTCTTGTTGTGTAAAGGGTTTTTGCGTTTGTAAACCTTGTTCTCCTTCTTTGAATGATGTATCGATCATTCAACCCAATTCTCAATTAAACTAGAATGGTCCTTATCTAAATTATAATATTGGTCATGTAGTTTATAATAATTCATGCAATAAAATTACTTTGACTTGACTTGGAATTAGCTTAATTTTTTGTTCTTTATTTATTCATTTTAAATATTAATTTGTTTTATAAATTACCTTCGGTGTTGCACAAGACAATGGCAACACCACCCGCAAACGCCAATTGGAGTGGCCGATGACCGACACCTCTTCAACTGCTTTAACCTTTAATGAGATTTGTGTTGATTGGTCGGTATTTGTAAACGCGTTCAATGAGTTGTTCTTTTTCTAAACACCAGACGGGGATGTTCATTCAGTCGATGCATCAACTATGCTTCACGATGACAAACGGTGACTCAAAAATGAGTTTTCTTCGGTTCGGGGTCATTTTACTAAACTCAGAAATGCATCAAACTTTATGGTTGGTTTGATACCACTTTTGGTGTAGTTTGGCTCTATTTGCAATACACTATAGAGATGACTCTAACACTTTGTGTGGTTTTACTGAATCAGGTCTATGCCCCAATCCCCTTCATTACTTTTTTTATTTAATATACTTTTTGTTTTGCTTAAAAAAAGTTGTGACTCGTTTTTATTTTTGGGGTCAAAATGTTATGACACCTAAAAGATGTTGTCTAAGGTCTAAAGCGGGAGTAATATATAATTTTTGAAACAAAACTGACTTACTTAAATTGACAATGGAAAAAATCGAAACTGAGACTTTGATGAACAGTAATATATAACTATATATGTCTTTTTGTAAGAAAAAGATTAAACAATGTTTAATTATTCATTTAGGGTACCTTCAACTATAAGAAACTTTGATTTTATCTTGATATTTTTTTCTGTTTGTCCTTGTAATTTCTAAACCATCGCTTTTGGTTTCTAGTCCCGTGTTCAAAGAAGCTGATATGATAAACTTTGAATGATATATCACTATGTGGCATGACATATTTATGTTGATGTGGAAATATTAATGCTAGCGCATTTGTAAATGACAAAGATGCTAATAAAGTAGTCGAATAAAGCCAAAATTAGGCATACAAAAAATATGAATTAAAAGAAAAAGGCATCACCTCCTTTCACACAAAATCAATTGATGTTGAATAATACGAGCCAACCCAGTAGAAACTAGGGATGTTCAATTAGGGGTGCGCAAGACAATTAATGTTGTATATGCACGATGAAGGGTCAATTAGGGTGTTGAAAATCCAACAGACCCCAGTAGAAAAATTGCAAATCGAATAAATCCAAACTAAAATCGTAAAAAACCGCATTTGATTCGGATGTATTTAAGTCATTTTTTGATTCAACCAAGCGGCTTGGTTTTGTTTGCGGTTTTTATTTTATTAACCGAACTAAACCGCACCAAACCGTAACATTAGAGAAACACCAATTAAACTTATGGCACTCAATACAGTACTCATAGAAACTCGATGATATCTTTTATAGAATGACATGTTTCGATGATATCTTTTATAGAATGACATGTTTTTTCTCTTGTTAAGTTTCTTTTTTACTTTTTATTTCATGAATCAACACTAGAAAGAGGAATACAATGCAAAATAGCTCCAAAAAGTTCCTCAAAATCATCATGAAGAGCCACCAAAAGTTGAATTGGGTGTTGTTCTTCTCTTTGGTCGTACACTTTAACAACTTTTAATTCAGCTGATTCCAGAAGAAAAAATTGATCCCACAAATAAATCTTGTCCGAATAGATAGTTTGTGGGATGTCCATCAACCGATGATTTTGAATCATACAGGTAGTTTGTTCAGTAGAATTTATTAATATTTATTTAACTCTATGAGAATTGATTGATTGATCCTCGTATTTGTTCTAATCTATATAACATAGTTAAAGATTATGATATCTAAACTAACAAGAGAAACATGATGATGTTTGTAATAAGCATTAATCTATAATAAAAATGTTTATCAAGGCTAACATTAATGAATCGAGCAACATAACTCTCGGAATTTGATTCGACAATTAAATCGTTGAACTTGGTTGATAAATCAAGTTACAAAGTTTGAACGAAAAATTAAATACATTAACTAAATTAGCTAAACTTAAGTTATATATAGTTTGATTCATTTGACTTATGAACTAACTCGACAATATAGCGGCACGTTTGAGTTTGGAAATGGAAGAGTATTTTGAGGAATTCTCAACTCAGTTGTAAAATTTTGTTGTACTCTATTTTGTTACATGTATTAGTTTTGGTGTGATTTAGTATTCTTGGTTTAGAGTGTCTGTAGATTACTATATTTTCAGTTCTATATATTTAACTGCATATTTATACAAGTCTGAACTTCGTATTAGTGATTATCATTTAAACACCTAATGTTTCTAATATGTTAATTTGAAGTTAAGTTAAAAAAATGTTCACATCTAACTCTAGTCAAGCACAAGTGAGTTTCAACTCGATTTATTTATAACCCTTATGTTGATTATATTTGTTGTGAAAATGTATTTTAAAGTAATTTTGTATCATAGATTTTAGTACATTATATAATTATATTTTTCTATTTTGCTAAGTCAGGAGATTGGACAGACATTAAGGGGAAGCAACGGCATCCCAACTAGGTTGGACCCCGCAGAACCCCCATCCTATACCGTCAATCTCAGAGAAAATTTTATTAAAAAAAGGGGAAAAAAGGGACAAGAGGGGGGACTAGGCCAAAACCCTTCTATAACTTTTTCCCTAAAAAAACAATTATATAATTTTTCAGAGTAGACTAAATTGTATCTTTTAACAAAATATAATTTAAATTTAAACTGGTTGTTAACAAAAATCGACTTGAAGTACACATCAAAACCCTTTTTAACACGACACTTTTTTAAGAAAAAGTTTATGTATTAAGTGGTTTAAAATATATCCTTTTAAGTAGATTTTCATTAAGGGCTCATTAACCCTCTGTTAGGACTCGTTGACCCTCCTTAAGCGTGCACCCTAGGCTCTGACCCCTGAAACCGCCTCTAACGTATCTTGAGGTTAAAGATTCAACCAAGGCATCTAGAAGGATCTAGAACACGCGCCTTCCACTTTAACTTGACTTAGGGTTTAAGTTACTTAGGGTCTAAGTCGGGAAATCATAAACTCAAAAGGGCTATCAAAATCCACCTTGAGATCTTTTTTAAGGCATGACATGTTGAAACAAAATATGTTTAACAATGGCTCTTTGAGTTTTGATGATAACAATGTATTAAAAGTTCAATGAGATATATGCTAATATTTGTTCAAGTGTGCAGGACCATAGAATAAAATTTATAAGTCTTAAAACAAGGTAATGGTTATAGAAGAACAAATAAGAGCAAAAGAATTACAAGAGAAGCTTTGTTGCAAGTCTGAGTCTGAAGACATCAGAGTCTAAAGACCATCAGAAGCTGACTGTCAAAGTCTGAAGATCACCCAAAGTCTGAAGACCATCAGAGTTTGAAGTGGAGAACCTGAAGTTAGTTAAATGGATATTTAAAGACACAAATGTGCATAAGGAATAGAAGACTGAAACAACGACTATTTCAAAAGAATTAGAAGGCATTGGATGCTTATCCACATAGAATGGATAGTGGAAGGACAATAGTACAATTGTAAAACCACTACTCCACTACTCCAACATTTCCTACGCATAGTACAAGATACAATTGTGTCTCTGCTTGTAAATTCTCCATACAAGGAATGATTTTCAAATTATTCCCTCCTAGGACATTAACCAAATCAAGCAACAAATCAATGTTGATTGATCAACCTTCTACAATGACTCTTTGATGTGTTGGCACCTCTACAACGTCTCTTTCATACCTCTATATAAAGGAATGAAGACTTGAAGTTTAGGAGAGACTCTACAACATTAAATTTGTGTCAAAACTCTGATAAAATTATTGTGCATCAAACACTTAGAATGTCTTAACAACTTTCATATCTTAGAAATTCTAGAGTCTTAAGAGTCTGATTTGTTTTTTTACTGTGAATACCCCTGATTGTATATTAAGTGTTCAAGCCAAACTTATTTCTTTATAATTTATTTGTTTAGAAGTCTCTTGCTTTTGTGCTTGAGCATGGGAAATTTCTTGCTTGTGTGCTTGAGTATTTGAAGTCTCTTGCTTGTTGATAAGTGCTAGGAAGTGTTTATTTCATTATATATTTTAGGCACTTTTGTTACTTGTTTTGCAAGTTATTTAGGGAAAAGCAGAGATATAATTGCTAATTGCCCTATTACGCTTTATTTATATTACTCTATCCAATTGTGCAGGAGTTGAACTCAAGACACCAATTAAAGAAGAAAATCAAGTAAAATGCAATTATGGCAGAAGCTTGTACTTGCTCGCAGTGGCGAGCACACTAACTCGCAGTGGCGAGTAGCAAAGAAGCTGCCAGAGGCAGGAGCTATGTTTTGCTCGCAGCGGCGAGCACATCAACTCGCGAGGCGAGTTAGGGCGGTTTCATCCTCTTTTGGTGACGTGGCATAGACGTATAATGGTGAAGAAAGTGTTGCTCGCAGTGGCGAGCACATTCACTCGCGATGCGAGTAGCCAGATTTTTATTTTCTTTTAAATAGCCCTTTCTCTTCTATTTTGGGGGAGTTCTTGAAAAATTAGGGTTTCATATAGTTTTTACTTTTCATACTATTAAAGGAGAAAAAGGGCTAGATCTTATTGAGTGAGAGTGATAGAAAGTTGATTCTTCTTCCTTTGCTGAGAAATCACAAGTTGTAATGAATCTTACCTCTCTACTCTATTCTTGCAAGGCTTCCATGAGAATGAGTAGCTAACTCTCTTTTGTTGTAAGTAGAGGTACTTGATCTAAGCACTATGTAATCTTTTGGATCTATTAATATATGGTTCTAACATTTAATTTGATATTGATGTTATTCTTGTAAGTAGAGTTACTTGATCTTCATGCTTGATTTATTAGTGATTGAAAAATACTTTTAAACCTAGATCTAGAATATTCATCTATCAAAACATAGATTCTAGACTTAGAACAAATGTTTTGATATTCACTTTTTGTATCTAAACCTAATGCTTTCTTATCATACAATAGAGTGAGAAATCATCGATTGAATGATAAGAATGACTCTTGGATCGTTTAATAGTGCGAGACATCGACGATTAAATGATCCAATAGATTTCACAACATTGTTTGGACACAAATGGTATTGTTGAGGGATATGTGATAATATCAAAGGAAAGTTAGAAACCATATATGATCATTAGGTTATTTGTGATGCTTGATTAAGGAACTCTATGTATAACAAGTTACAAGCCCTATTAATCTCCACTGTATATTTTGCATAATTAGTTAACATAGTTACAAATGAAACAAACAAATACTCTTACAACTTAGAATGATATTTGATGTTGAATTGTCCATGATATCACACTAGTCCCTGAGGAGACGATTAACGAATACTTACATAGCTTGATGCAGTAAAAATATTACATCACTTGTGTGCTTGAGCATTTGTAATCGGATTGGATTATAGTGAAAATTTCCTTGGAAGTGCAAGGGAGACTGAACTACTTCCGGATTATGGAGGAACCAGGATAATTGCTTTGTGTCCTTCTCTTCTCTCTCTCTCTCTCTCTCTCTCTCTCTCTCTCTCTCTCTCTCTCTCTCTCTCTCTCTCTCTCTCTCTCTCTCTCTTCTTTTATATCCGCTGCATTAGACTCTAAACATTGCTCTAGACTCTGGATTTAGTTTAAAAAGAAGAAAATGTTAACACAATTCAACTTCCCCCTTCTTGTGTTTTTCTCACTTTTATGACATAATCAGGTTAAACCTTAATTATCGATATTGTACTCACAACAAGTACAATAATATTTTAAGAAACAAGTATCATGTGAAGTGATATATATTATTATATTTATTTTTTCTAAAACATAGTACCTCAATTAAAAGATTATTCTTTTTTTTTTTTAATTTGTGGAACTTATGTTATTAACATTAATCGAAGGAAAATGCTAACAAGTGTAATTAGAGCATTGTTTAAGCATGCAAAAGTAATAACTTTTACATTAAGAATTGTGTGTTTATGACTTTTATATGTGTTTGACTTGTATTTTTAAGATAAAGTTTCCTATTATATGTTCCTTAAACAATTTCTAGATAAAGTTTCATATTGTATGTTCCTTAAACAATATCCTTAGAGTACTTTTTTTTTTTGCACAAGTCCTTAGAGTACTTGTTAATAAGATCTTAATTAAATACAATATATATAAACACGTATAGAAAGCTGTTAATTTACACCCACTAAAAACATTAAGAGTAAGTTAAACAACATACACCCAGTTGTTTTTAACAAAAAAAAAAAAAAAAACTCAAATCCTTCTTTTAACAAACTACTTAAATTTGTGGGTATTAATATAATTTAAATCTATTTCTCCCAACATTTAATGTCTTCTTCCTCTCATTATGTTTTCTAATCTGCCAAATAATGTTTGTCTTCTTTCTCACATATAACCGTTTTTTCAAACCTTTTATGACATAATCACAAAACAACCTTGTTTATGTTTAGAGCCAATGAAATAATAACGTTTATGATCGATCTTCTCATAATCACAACGTTTATAATCTTCTAATAATAATAATAATATCGTTGATTCACGTTTCAAAAAATAAAAACTAAATAATGTTGATTCATGTAGTTGCTTTAATAAGTTCAATTCATCAAAATCAAAAGGATTAAGCTACATCAATGAACAATCTTTCACGATTAAGTAGCTGCATTCCAAGATTCGATTTTGTCTTGGGTGAACAAGGAAGTGGGTTTGTAATTTTTTTTATTTCAAAAAACAAAATTAAATCGAATTCACAAAAACATCCTTCTTTCAAAACTGGTTGAAAATAGTATAAAATGGGTTTTTAGTAAAAAAAGAGTGGATATAGGTTGCAAACTTACTCATATATAAATATATATAAACAATCTATTACTTTTAGACAAATGGGGTGCAGATGGTGAACCAATAATTTTTAGAATAATAATTTATATTTTTATCAGGCAATCAAATGAATTCAGTCAAAAAAAAAAAAGTAGTGAAATGAATTATACCTATTCATTAGAGCTAATATAATATGTTATTTTAAAAATTACATCAAAAGGATAAATTTTGTTTTACAAAAGAGGGGTGATATTATAGAATGCAGTTATTTGGATGGAATTGAATTGGTTAATTAAAAATAAATTTATTTAATAAAAACTTGACTGATTTAAAATGATTTCCTTTTTTCTCATATCTAATTGAAAAAATTAATTTCATTAACATTTTATATAATGAAAGTAAAAAAAAAAAATCAAAATATTACAAAGTATATACTTTTTGATAAATTCAACACCCCTTTTGGTTTGTATTATATAAGGACCATCATGTTTGCATTGCTTACATGTATATCACCCTATAACATCCTTGAGTGCTTAAAAACGACACCATGACAAAGTGCTCTGCCTTGATATTTTTGTTGGTCCTTTTGATAGCTATAACTGGTTAGGCCTCTTACTTTCTATGCATATCTTTCTCCTTTGCACATGTTTTGTTCTTTATTTGATAACTAAGCTAATTCATTTATCATTCAATGGATAACAGGAAAACCAGCATCCGTTGAAGCAAGAGGACCCTTTGAATGCCCTCACATGGTCGATTGCATCAAAGTCTGCCAAGGATATCCCTATTGTTGTGCAAAGGGTTTTTGCATTTGTAAAGCTTGTCCTCCTTCTTTGAATGATTTATCGATCATTCCATCCAATTCTCAATTAAATTAGAATGGTCCTTATCTAATTTATAATATTGGTCCTGTAGTTTATAATAATTCATGCAATAAAATGACTTTGACTTGACTTGGAATTAGCGTAATTTTTGTTCTTTATTTATTCATTTTAAATATTAATTTGTTGGCTTTATAAATTACATATTCAAGAAATTAATAAGAAAAATGCTTTATAGTACGAGAGGAAATCATGCACGACAACATGCGAATGAATTGTGGCCCTTGGAGATATATTATGCACGACACATGCACGACATGCTTAGGAACACATACTTTGCACGGTGAATGATCTTCTTCTTGTTGGTTTATGGTTTTATAAGATAAACATAAACTAAGATATATAAAATATAATATAATAAAATTATAAATTACTCATAATCTGAAATTGTTGTTGTCGTTAGTAGCACCATGTCAATGTTGCACCGATAAAAGCATCACAACCCCTTATATTTTCAAGTACATCTTGAAAACCGCTTGATAGGATATGTCATATGGGTATCCATCAACGTGGAAGTTCTCCGATGGAATCAGGATCAATGTGAAGTCGAACCAAGCTTCATTCTCTCTCATTCTTCCCCACCAGTGCTTCTAAGAAGGCTCGGGATATGGGAAACACATATCACAAAAGATCAGGGAATTTTCTTCTCTTCTTAATAAAGTACCAGCTACCTTCTTTCTTTGGAATGAACAAACACCATACGCACATAGAGATAGTACATTTGATTAGTGTAATAAGGAATGTCTCTCCAACCAAGGTTGTCAAAATCAGGACTTTACTTCAGGTCGAAAGGGAATAGCAAAATCGAGACTCGTAAAATCGCAATCAAAATCGAAGGATTTTACTCAATGACTTTTGTAGAATCGATATAGGAAATTGTAAATCGCAATCAAAATCGATGGATTTTACCAAAAAATAATACTAAATATATGTTATAAATGGTATATAGTCATAAATGACTTAGTTTATAAGAAATCGTAAAATCGCAATCAAAATCGATGGATTTTGCTTATGGAAATTGCTTGATATCACGAGACCATGCATCCCGATTGTCTCACGAATCAATTTTATTGGCTATCCACCCTTGTATTCCGCCAAAATCCATACTGTAAATTTTATCTCTTGTACTTTAACAGCTGACACCTGTACTTTGCTGTGTTCGGGATGGCTTTTTATCGGGACATTTAGCACTGCTCTTTGCTTGTTTTAGGATTCTACTGTGGATTTAAGTCGTTGAAGGTAAAGAAAGTCGCAAAATCCTGGATTTTAGGATTTAAGTCGGGATTTTGACAACAATGTCTCCAATCACGCTCTGCTAGGGTTTTCCTAGCATGAATGCAGCCACCGTCCATTCTTGCCTACCCAATTGTGTTTGTCTACTATTCCACCGTTTTATTCATCACACAATCTCTGCTTAAGGGTGATTGGTGCAATCTCCACTCAATCTTTACTGTTCGGTGTGTGCATCTAATTTAATATCAATTATCCTCCACCGGAGGATTGTTGTAGGGGGGTTACGAAACAATTGATGCACCTCTAGGGTGCTTAACTGTTTATCGACCAAAATTTTTTTCGGTGTTACTTGTGCATTCGGTTTGGTGTTTTGATTGCGACATTCGATCTCCGTCTTTGTCATGGGTTTCTCTTGTCCATGGCCTAGCGTGGCGGATTCTTAGCAACAACCACCAGAACCACAAAACATATCATTCACACAAGCTTTGTGTGGCTCCATCAAATTTGACAACGCAAACCTACCGGTTCCAGCTATCAAAGGTGATAGACCATGTATCAAAATTGACCAAGAGCAGTATGAAAAGGGTATCACTGATTGTCAGAGAAACCATCGGGGTCGTTTGGTGTTGAGGAAAGGTGATAAGCCTTACACAACAAGGGATTTGAATATGAAATTAAGAAAGTTATGGCACACGTCGGGTAAGTGGAGAATGATTTCCCTTTGTAGAGGATTTTCTGAAATTTCAGTTTAATAATTTGATGACATGCGCATGGTGTGGGCTAAGGAGATTGTCAATCTGATACCGGGGGTCCTTCAATTCGTCTCTCAAAATGGAGAAAGGATTTTAGTTGGTATACACAACAACAGACTCAAGCGAAAGTTGGGTTAAATATATGGAATTGTCGCAGGAGTATTGACATGATAAGAATTTTTTCGATATAGCAAGTGTGGTTGGCACTCCGTTAACATGAAACGTTTCAAGAAGGAACCGAGATTTTGGGCATTATGCATGTATTTTGGTGGATATGGATCTATCTAAAAGTCTTTTTATGAGATTGTGATGGAAAGGGATGGTTATGCATTTGACGTCGACGTTCAATATGGAAAAACTATTGTTGTTCTGTCACCATTGCAATCTTATTGGTCAAAACATGTTGAATTCCAAGTGGTTGCATCCAACGAAACCATTGGAAAAAATTGATCAAGAAAATAAGCCAACAAATAGCCAGTTGGCTGCCTAAAAAAAGGTAGCGCAACAATATATACCTTGTGTGAAGGAGGTTGAAGCCAGCACAAAGCAAACTGAAGTAGCACATGATTTAGTGGTGCAGGTTAAACCCAGAGTGAATGATTAGGTTATTGTGACGTATGGACCTACGCATGTGGAACCAAAGAATAGACGGGTTCCTGTCGAGGAGGATCCTATTTTGATACCAGTTATGTCTCAGTCATATCAGGCAGTGATTGACGTAAATTCTGAGCATAATGTGTCCCAAGTAAAACTTGTCCATTACGATTTTATATAAGAGGAATCGGTACATAATGTTATTTTCCATGAGGAACTAGTCAAGGAAACACAATTGGAAACAAATGGCTCAATGATCCTTTCTCAAGTTTAGCTGGAAACTCAAATAACTATTGAGAAAGTGATGATTCCCCCAGCAGCGTTGCCCGGTACTTCAGAAGGACATTGTATTGATTCAACAAATAAGGGATATGGAGAAAGGTGCTTCAGAAGAACAGTTTACACCTTATCTTTTTTTTTTTTAAGCAAAAGAGGGTGCAGCAAAAAGCTAGCAACCCGCAAAGGATATATAAAAAGAGAAAGAGATACAAAGAAGAGGGAGGGGACCAAACCAAAAAACTCCCTCAGGAAGAAAACCTAAATTCAGGTAAACCAATTATGTTCCTAACATAGGATTCCCTAGCAAACAAAGGTATATGATCCAAAAAAATAAAGTGATCCAGAGACAACCCAAAGTTTGCGAGGGAATCAGCTACTTGGTTTCCTTCCCTGAAAATGTGAGTAACTATACAATTCATATTAGTTAAAATAAGTTGAACATTGTTCCATCTGTTTCTGACTTGCCAAGGCACCAGAGTGGAGTTCTTAAACGCTTGAACCACCAACATAGAATCTGTCTCTAACCAAAGAAAGTTCCAATGTTTCTGATACGCCACTTCTATAGCTCTCATGGCTCCACATAATTCAGCCTGATAAGAAGTGAGAATACCTAAACTTTCAGCAAAACAACCCATACAGGTACCTTCAAAGTTTCTGAAAACACCACCACAAGAGGCTAAACCAGGATTTCCCAATGATGCTCCATCTGTATTGCACTTAACCCAATGAAACAAAGGAGGCTTCCAGATTACTTCTGTGATTGTAGGAGCCTTTGGATGACGAATTGTGACATTGAAAGTTTTTAAAATTATGAAGTCTCTGATAGAATTGTTAGATGCCTTGCTAGTGAAGTTACCAGAGAGAGATGTGTTAGCAATAATGATTGAAATAGCTGACTTCCAGTGAATTAACTTGAATTGAATCTGGCTTCATTCCTCACAAACCAAATTGTGTTAAGTAAATTGATCAGAGCAGCTATGATAACAATTTTACATTGTGGGGACCAAGCTCTTTCACAAAAGTTCCAAATGTCATCCATGTCTCTAAATTGCATATTCATACTTAAAGATGCAGATAACCAGGACCACAATTTTAAACCAAAAGGACAGAAAAAGAAGAGATGCATAGAAGAGTCAGAATTCTTACAACATAGGTTACACATTGAAACCAGCTGGCAGCCTCTATCCATCAATCTATCATCAGTAGGAATCTTCCCTTGCATCAGCCTCCAGACCATAAGGGACTTTGAAGGAGGAATATCCTTATTCCAAATTATCTTTGGCCACTTGAGATCTTCATTATTATTTCTCTTGAAAACATAAGCTTGCTTGAGGTCCAAGAAACCATTAGCTGAATGCTTCCAAATTAATTGATCCTCTTTATCTTCCAGTGGGATAGTAGCTTGTTGCACAAGTTGACTGAGAAGAGGAAACATTTGACAAAGAGTTTCAGGAATACTCCATTCACCATTGACAATGTAGTCACTAACAGTTGAAGATAAATGAACGGATATTGCATCAGGAATGTTTAAAGCTTGAGAAAGGGGTGCTCCACACCAGCTATCATTCCAGAAACTGATATTTTGACCATTACCAAGGAGCCAAATAGAGTTATTGTTGATATCACTGAATTCCCCTTTGATGCTATTCCAAAGTGAGGAGTAAATGTGATATTTAATTGGATTTCTGCTCCTCAAAACTCTAGATCTCAACAAGATTGCCCAGTCATCTGTTGAATGCAACATCTTCCAGAGCAGATGAAGGTTTGTTGATGTGTTGAGAGTTTTGATGGACCTCAGACTCAAACCACCTTGAGAGAAAGGCAAGCAGACTTTCTTCCAGGCAACTGTAACAAGCTTTCTCTTTTCCACATCTCCACTCCAAATGAAATTCCTTGACCATTTTTCAACATCCTTAATCAGGGACATGGGCCAAGAGTATATTGAAATACTATACATCAACATGCTTTGAATTACTGATCTAACAAGTTGAATTCTACCAGCCATAGAGAGAAGGGGGGCCTTCCAAGCAGATAGTTTTGCTTTGATTTTGTCCGCTACTGGTTGAAGATGGGAAACTTTTGGTTTCCCTCTGAAAACAGGCACCCCCAAATAATTGAAAGGTAAAGATCCTATATTGAAGTTTAACATTGTGGAGAGATGTTGAATCCTAGTAGCAGCAATGGAACCAGGATACATAGTTGATTTTGCACAATTCACCACTTGACCAGATGCCAATGCATATCTGATGAATAAATCTCTAAGATTTGAGATACCTGCATTTTTGGCCTTACAAAATATCATCAAATCATCAGCATAAAAAGTGTGGGAAGGAACACTAACATGTCTAGTTCCTTTAATGAGTTCAAGCTTTCCATCATCAACTAATTTAGAAATCCCTCTACTCAAAACATCTTCAGCCAGACAGAATAAAAGAGGGGATAAAGGGTCTCCCTGTCTCACCCCTCTAGTACAGTTGAAATAACCTTGTGCTTTTCCATTGACAGAAATTGAAAGATATGCAGACTTTAAAATAACTTCAATCCAGTTGCAGAATGTTTCATTAAAACCAAAAGCTCTCAGAACATGAATTAAGAAGGGCCATTCCAAAGTGTCAAAAGCTTTGGATATGTCTATCTTTAGCATAATGTTACCTCCATAAGATTTATTATGTAATAAATTAGCAGCTTATGAGGCAATGCACAGGCAATCTCTAATGTCTCTATTTTGAATAAAACCTTTTTGCTCTTTAGAGATGATCTTTGGCATAAGCTGAGCTAGTTTATCTGCTAAAATCTTAGAAATGATTTTGAATTTAAAATTTGCCATAGCTATTGGTCTATAATGATCTACTGAAGAGGCATTTGGATTTTTTGGAATCAGGGCAATAATATTAGAATTGAAACCTGGAAGAATCCATCCTTTTGTGAAGAACTCCAATACTGCATTTTCAACCTCCTTGTTGACAATCTGCCAGTATTTTTGAAAGAAGAAGGCACCAAACCCATCAGGACCAGGAGCACTGTCCTTGTTTAGACCAAAAACTGCTGCCTTGATCTCCAATGATGAAGGGAGAGTGGTGAGAACTGCATTTATGTCATCTGTGATTAGTTTAGGGATTACTTCATCTACAAGTAACTGGTCCTGCAAAACAAAGTTACTACAAAATAAAGACTTATAATAATTAACAATATGATTAGTAATATGTTGAGTATCTGTAAGTGTATTCTCTCCATCTTGGAGAGTGGTGATCAGTTTACTGGTTGATTTGATTTTGGCTATTTTGTGGAAATATTTTGTGTTTCTGTCTCCTTCTAAGTGCCAATTGATTTTAGCTTTCTCTTTCCAGAAGGTTTCTTGTTGTTTCAAGCAAAGTTCAAGGTTGGTTTGGGCTATTTTCTCAGCATCTAGAAGGGTGTCAATGGGTCCTTGCAAGTTGATATCATTCTGAATTTGATTCGGATTATCTTCTGCAGTTTGCACAGCAGCATGCACATCTCCAAAAATTTCCTTATTCCAAACTTTCAAAATGGTTTTGAGGTTCTTCAGCTTGGAATTAAGAATGTACATAGGGGAACCTATAATGTTTGAATTCCAACTAGAGGTGATAATGTCTTTACAATCTGGGTGAAGGGCCCACATCTGTTGGAATTTGAATTGGGAAGCAAAACTGACTGGGGTAAATTGGAACTCAAGTAAAAGGGGATGGTGATCTGATTTGTGTTTTGTTAAAGTTGAACAAGAAAGGGAACATCACAAATCTAACCATTGTTGATTGCAAATAGATATGTCTAATCTTTTTTCAGTGCTTCTATTTCCTCTCCTCCCATTTGACCAAGTAAACTCTGAGCCTCTAGTGGGAATGTGATAGAGATTATTAGCTTCTGACCATCCAAGAAACTCCTCCATTGGAAGTCTGGCAGGAGGATAAGAACCTCTATATTCATGGGATCCAATAACAACATTAAAGTCACCAATAAAACACCAGGGAAGAGTATGTTGTGATTGAAGGGAATTCAAAGAGGACCATAATTGTCTTCTTTTGATGTAACTGGTTGATGCATAGATAGCTGTAAAGGCTACTACTTTGGAGTCTATAGTTAAAGAGAAGGTAACCTGTTGATCATCAGTAGCAAGAAGGGTAGGGTCAAGGTTGGATTTATAAAAGCACCAGAGATTAGGGAGATGGTTAGGTCTAGAATTCATGGTAAAAAGTTTTAGGTTAAGGTTAGAATGCCATCTATTAGGGAAAGTATTAAAGCACATCCAGGGTTCAGAAATAATTACAATATCAGGCTTATGTAATTTAATTAGTCTTTTTAAGGCTAATCTTGAGGGGTGATTAGCTATACCCCTGACATTTTAGAACAAACACTTCATTTGAAAGGTTTTTGATGAAAAACCTTATTGGCTCTGGCTTGATACTAAACAGTCTTCAGATTCTGCTTCTTTTTGGCTGTTTTTTTCTGACTTCTTGTTGTAACTAGCTGAAAGTCCTCAGCAAATATCTGTTGTTGCTCCTCTTCACCTGCATCTTGTTGCTGCTCTAATTCCTCCAAGCGTCTGTCTTCAGCAGCTGCATCATCCACTATATTGGCCCATGACTGTTTGAGAAATTCCATGTCATTTTGAACTCTTTCAGGAGTTGGAAGTTTAGTTTCAACATCTTCCTGGTCACTGACATCATTGTTGAGAATTTGAAATTGTGTAGCATCTACAAACTCAGAGCCTTGAGAGCTTGAGTCTTGCTCTGATTCATTAACTACTCTTTGCTCCAATTCATCATTGATCTCATTTTCTAAATTCTGGTCTTGACTTCTCATTATAGCTCTTGGACTGATTGGATCTTCATTAATTTGTAGAATTTGAATTTGATTCTTTTGCAGCAATATCTCCATGTTTTTTACTCCACTAGTTCCCTCTTCAGCAACAGGACTCTTTTGTTTGTCCATGTTTTTGTTGATTACCTCGACCTTTTTCAAAGCTGCTTCTTCAACAATTATGGGATTCTCAACATTCTTTTTTCTCCCATCTCTAGCCATAACATGAACCTTTTTTTGTTCATTGTTAATTAGCTTTGGAGCTGTCCTATCATGTACAGTTTTATTAGCAAACCTGCATATTTCCACATCATGTCCTATTTTCTTGCAATGAACACAATAATCAGGTAAATTTTCGTATTCTAATTCCACAAAGAAAGCATAACCCTTTCTTTCTACCAGAACACTGTATCTTAGGTCCTTTGTAATATCCATATCAACCAAAACCCTAGCATATTGGCCAAATGTTCTGTCTATCATTGGCTTGGTTGAGGCTGAATCTGTGCAAATAGGTGTTCCAACACTATTTGCAATAGCAAAGAAAATCCTTGGTCTCCAATATTCCTGTGAAAGACCATGTAATCTAACCCATACTTGTGCAGTGGAATTGTTTTGCAAATTAGGTTTAAAATCTTGAGACCAAGCAAAAAGCTTTAAGACACCAGGATTAAGGTTCCAAGAAGGAACTGATCTAACTCTCTTTACATCCTCCAAACTGGAAAAAACAAATTCATAGTATCCTCTACCTATTGAGGAAACCCCCCACTTACCTAAATTCTTCCAAACAGACAACAGATAATTTCTCAAAGCAAAAACAGTAAAAGGGGTTGCCACTTTGGGCCATATGACCCTGGCATGAAGGTTGAGCTTGCAAGAGGTCATACCTGCTTCATATTCTTCTTCTGGGATTGAAATGGATAGATTGTCTCCTTTGATGACAGACTGAGGTAGTTGTGATGAGGGAATATCACAAAGATGATTGTTTGACAGTGCCTGGGCAAAAGTTTTGGGTTGGACAAATGTTTGGGTCGGCTTGTTTGATGGAATAGTTTTGTTTTGGTTCACATGTAGGCTACGGTTGAGAATCACTGACTCATGATTGTTGATTTGAGTTTCAGGTCTAGGGATTTGAACAAATGGGTCAGATTTATCAAGGGTTTTGGATGAGTCAGTCGGTGGATCGATGTTTGCAAGGCATTTCCAAGAATGAATATAAGTTTGCATTGTGAATCTGAGAAGAAAAGCTGGGGTCGGGCTGAGTTTTAGAGGTTGTCTGCGATGAAGGAAAGGCTAGATGAAGGTGATGGTGAATAGTAAACTGATCGCCACTCTCTTCTCTCTCATCGTTCTCCCAGTTGGCACATCTCTCAGGTGCAGCACTCTCTTGTTTTTAACACCTTATCTGGTTAAGAAGCAGAAGAAACAACTCAACAAAGCCATTACCTACAACACTCGTTCCAAGGATGAATCCGATGGTGGTTGATCTTACATTTTGAGGCTTTTGGTGTGGTCCCCCCCTCTTGTAAATATTTTTTGCTTTTAATAAATTTAGAGTTTGGTAGCATATGATAAGGGTTACAACAAGTGCTAATATCATAAAGATGTCAACATTAATATCCATATAATATGAAACTAAACATTTATTAATAATATTTTTTTAAAAAAATTATATGATTTGATTTTTTCTTATATAAAAAATTATCAATCAAGCTAGGTTTAAGTGGCTAATAATATTTTTTCCCTTGGCTAAGAAATCCAAACGACACGGCTGAACTTCAGATTACTATAGGGCACCTCTCTCCTGGAAACCAAAGGTTAACACCCAAAAAAAAAAAATCAAGGCAATATCCCAACGTTTATTCAAAAAAAAAATCAAATATTATTAATAATTTTTTTTATGAAAGAAGATATTATTTTTTTCGATCCACATGAAAGAAGATATTATTAATAAATGTTGAGATAATAAAATGGATTTTTTTTTACAAAAAATTATATAGATATTATGTTCACATCTTTATGATATTATAATATAAAAAAATTACATGGAATAAATATTATTTTTTTGGTGAATACATGGATAAATATAAAAACAAATATATTTTTCTAATATTAAAACTATATACTAAAATTCAATACCCTTTTTTCCATAAAAAAAATAATTTAACACCCCTTTTGGTTTGTATATATAAGCACCAAAACAAATATATTTTTCTAATAT
This sequence comes from Medicago sativa, assembly GCF_051527215.1. Classification (NCBI taxonomy): domain Eukaryota; kingdom Viridiplantae; phylum Streptophyta; class Magnoliopsida; order Fabales; family Fabaceae; genus Medicago; species Medicago sativa. The sequence goes on along the minus strand of NC_140753.1, from coordinate 18,319,934 downwards.
TAAAACTATATACTAAAATTCAATACCCTTTTTTCCATAAAAAAAAATAATTTAACACCCCTTTTGGTTTGTATATATAAGCACCATCACGTTTGCATACATGCGTATCAATCCTTCTAACGACCTAGCGTGCTTAAAACCAACACCATGGCGAAGATCTCCACCTTAATATTTTTGTTGGTCCTTTTCATTTGTATAACTGGTTAGGCCTCTTACTTTCTCTGCTCATCTCTCTCCATTGCATGTTTTTCTGTTCATTTATTTATGAAATTTATATTCTGTTATTTATTCGATGATGAAATTCGTTTATTATTCAATGAATAACAGGGAAATCAACATCAGTTGAAGCAAGAGGGCCCGTTAAATGCTCTGAAAATATCGATTGCAAACCATTCTGCAACCAAGCATTTCTCAGCTGTTGTGCATTTGGACAATGCATTTGTGAAGCTTGTCCTCCTCCTCTAAATCATGTACCGATCATTCAGCCCAATTATCAATCATAGTAGAATGATCTTATGTAATAGATAATATTACGTGCAATAAAAATGATTTTGATATGCAATTCGCGTAATTTTTATCCTTAATTTATTTATTTTAGATTTTAAAGACATTATGTAAACTTGTTTTGAGTTATGACACCCTAGAAATGTAGTCAGTCGTAGAGGAATGAATAAGTATGGCAACGGAGACAAACTGGGGGCGAATTTTTTCTTTCGCGCCTCCGTTTTCTCGTGGTCGTAGAAATTTGAGTCTCCGTCAATGTCTTCAATGGGGTCTGGTGTCTTTTATTGAATGTGATGAAATTATTTTTGTTAGAATTTAAATGTACGGATATTATTACTATGTGTGGATATTTATATGCATGAATATTATTATGTTTTTTTTTTTGATGTTAAAAACAATTTCATTAATGAAAGTCTGGCAATAAATCAAACGCCAAGACCGCAGAAATACAAGGCGGAGTTTCTTCGATCCATATGCAATCTAAATTCTTAAGAGCATATTTAGCTAAATAATGAGTAGCTTGGTTGGCTTCACGCCTAACATGCAAAAAATTTAAACTACGAAAACTAACCTTAAAACTAAAACAATCTTGAATAATAGAGCCAACATAGTTGGGAGATTGTTGGTGAGCATTCAACGCTAAAACCACGTTAGAAGCATCAGATTCTGCAATAAGATTCATAAAACCCATGTCTTTTGCAAATTTCAAACCCTTCCGCATAGCTAAAGCTTCTGCAACCTCTGAATCTGGTAATGAAAAGACTTGCCAGGAACTAGCGCCAGCGACCACACCTTCATTATCTCTCACCACAACACCAATACCCAATTTATCACCCTCTATCGGACCTGCTGCATCGACATTAAGCTTATAGAAACTACTAAAAGGAGATGTCCAATGAACATCAGATATCGGCAAAACTGGACCTCCACTTAGTGTCTCCACTAACACCATACTGGCACGCTTAAAATTCATAATAGATCTTTGTGCCTTTTGCAGTGGCAGCCACATCAACATCAGTCCCCTCAAAACATTTCTTATTTCTAGCACACCATATCTCATAACACAAGGCTAAAACATGGACTATAATATCCTCATCGACATCAATAATATTTTCCTCCAACCACTTATGAAAAGGAATGTACCTGGAATCATGCGAATTAAAGACCACACCTAAAGAAGAGGCAAACCATATTTTCTTTGACCAATGACACTCCATAAAGAGGTGTGAAATTGTCTCATTTTTTTCTCCACAAAGAACACACATTGGATCGCTGCTTATTCCTTTTTTAAAAAGATCATTTTTTACTGGTAGTTTTTCATGTAGAAAAGAGGTGTGAATATTATTATGTTTTGGTAAAAAGAAGAAAATGAATGTGACGAACTTTTCTTGTTAAATTTTAGGTAATTATATAAAATAAATATTTTTTAACAAAAATCCTTTTTTTTAAAATATTATCAATGAATATATGTACAAACATGTGGATACCTCAAAATCCATAGATTATCAACTTAGTGGATACCCACACAAATATGGCACGGACACAAATATTGCATTTATCTAATGGGGTTGACACAAATATCACACAATATGTTTAGGGACGGATCCTGAAATTTCAATAAATAGGATCGATGTCGTTTTTCATAAATATTAAAAATATGTAGATTTGTTCCTTCAAAAAAAAAATATAGATTTGTAACCAATAAAATGATTATACTCCCTCCGTCTCTTAATATTGGTCGTTTAAGGTTTATGCACGATTATTAAGGAAATGATTAGTTGAGTTGATTTTGATGGTAAAATTAGTATCATTTACTAAAACACCCTTATTAATTGTAGTTAGTGGAGTAGTAAAGTTGGATGAAATTCAATAAATAAGGATATAATAATGGAAAAACATAATAAATGCTGCATTGGTATTCTAAAGTGACAATTATTTTGAGAAAAATAAAAAACGGTAAAGAGACAATTATTGTGAAACGAAGGGAGTATCATTATAGCGAAGCAAAAAAATTGAAGATTGCAAAAATTATATCGTTGTATACCCAAAATCTGAAAACACCTTAACATTAAAGATACATTATATTTCAACCAGCTATCAAATTCAAGAAACCATTCAAAATTAAACCGTCTTTAAAATAAATAAATAAAAACAGAATTAAACCTATGGAAAGAAGATCCAGATTGATGTTGTGGGAAATCATTCTTCGTTGGTTGACAAGGCCTTGTTTTTATAGAAGCTCTTCAAGTTATATCTCGATCAAGTGGATGATAACATAACTTTTTTTTTTTTTCCTATCTTTAGGGTAGTTGGAAGATTTTCTAAATCAAAATATATGAATCACTTTTGCAAGGATGGCCCTAGTTGTTGTGCTGTGTAATTTTCATTTCATTAACTTGTCATTGAGAGTCTAATGTTCTTTTTTATTTTTTGAAATATTTTTCCATTCTTGCATATGAAAAGAATACAACACAAATTGTTTGATTCTAATACAAACACAAGTGTAGAAGTATAATAAAAAAAATTGGGTAAAAATAGTAAATTTAAATGTTGGTAATTAGTTGTTATGATTGTTTTTCTCCTTTGTCCGATTTGAGCGTATGACCTATAACTCTTAGGTTTTTAAATGTTAATTAATAATAATATATCACTCACTGGTACTTGGCTAATTATTTTCAGCATAACCCAGCTCAAACTATTACCACAGTTCCTACTTCTTGCTGGTTTTATACTACAAGTTTACCAATCTATTCAACGACACTTAATTCTCGAGGCAAATTCTCATCATTCCAACCACTGTTCTTTTTTAAGAGACACTTCATTCATCTACTTTTTTGTTAGCATTTAGAATTAGTGGTTTGTCTTTAGTTTATTGAATGAATGAGCTTATGTGGGATAACTTAAAATTTGAAGTGGTGTCATCATGTAAAATTATTTAGGTTTAATTGGTCGTCTGGTCCTCTAATTAATTTCTTGTTTTCAGTTTAGTCTCATAACCCCTAAAACCTCCGTTTTGATCCCTCAAGTTCACCTCCGTTTGTCAAAAAAATCCTTTCTGTCAATTCCTTAAAACTGCCGTTAGTGAGTGCACATGTGGCAAGTGAGGTGGTATTTATTTATTGTTTCCTATGCTTGTAGTGAGAGAAGTGGCTACTAATAGAAAGAGAAGGAGAGAATATGAAAGTACGAAACAACGAAAGGGTGAGAAGAGGAGAAGAAGAAGGAATTCGAAAGGAGAAGAAGGAACTCGAGATTGTTGTTGAAGATGAAAATGGCTGCTGAAGACGACGATTTTGAAGCTTTTGACAAGGTTTTCCTTGAACTCTGCTTTAATTTTATACACTACAAGAATGTTTGAAATTAGGGTGGAACAAATTCCCACGCAAATAGCATTTTGTGGCAATTGAGACGGCAACTATCCAACGCAAAATCCGACTGAAAGAATCTGCAGTAATTGGTGATTTGTGGTGATTGTAAGTCCGACGCAAACATAGGTGTTAGTGACTAGCTGGGGACTTAATCTGCCGCAAAATTCAGAATTGACATTTGACAATTGCGTGGGCAATCATCCGCCGCAAATGTCCATTTCTGGCCTCAAGCATTTAGCAACGACCATCTTTCCGTCGCAAAACCTAATGGGAAAAATTCTAGCCTTTAGCCATTAGTGACGGTCTCTGCCCGACGCAAAATTTAAACTTCAGAAAATTGCCCCAGCATTTGCATGGGCCTTGTTCTGCCGCAAAGGCCCCAGAATTTGTGTGGGCTTTCTTTCGCTAAAAATTTCAAAATTCAAAATATTTTTCTGCCTTATATTAGCGAGGGCTTTCTTGTCCGCCGAAAAACCAAAAATCCGCCGCAAATATTTTTAATATTTATTTTTATCATAAATATATATTTCTGGGGTTGTTTCCACCGCAAATACATATATGCCCGCAGAAAATTTGTGTGGGCCTCCGCAGCAAATAGTGACTGCTAAAACTATGAATTCTTGTAGTGATAGTTAGGGTGTTTTTGTATTCCACTTTAGGATTTTAGTTTCAGGTTTAGGGTTAGGGTTTCGTTAATAATCAATTTTTTAATCGATTGTTCCTTTTATTGTGTCATTCTTTGTTTTGTTCATTGATTTATGTACATATTCTTTTATTAGGGTTAAGTTTTTTGTTTTTTATTTGTAACAGTTGGATGGAAGATTTGTGCTTGTGCTTAGAGCCCTTTGCTTGAGTATCCTTTTGAAAATTTGCTAACTGAGGTGGAAAATGTGGCACATGAAGTGGAGCATGTGGCAGTTGAGGTCAAAAATATGGAAATGAGGTTGAAGAAGGGGGTAACTCTAGTGGAAAATGAGGTGGCAGTTGGTGTTGGAATTTATGAGGGGACCACCAGGGTGGATAATAGAATAAATAATGGGACCACTAGTGTAAGTTTTGAGACAAACGTAGATGGGTCAGCTAATGTAGTAAATGAGAATGACTCAAGGAAAGAGATTAATGTGAATGGACCTACTGTTGAGGAGGGAACCGAAACTGGGCTAGATGAAGAGTATGAAGAGTTTAGGAATGGGATTGTGGATGACTTAGCACCTGATAATGGGTCAAACTAGGAAGGCGAGGAAAGTGAAGACAATGCACTTCACATTAACTTTGAGAATTCAGAGGAAGAGCTAGGTTTGGAAGATGACTTTGGTATTGAAGTACGTGAAGAAACACATAAAGAGGGTGAAGTTTTTGCAGATGGGGGATAAGGTTTGTACTGGATAATTTGGGAATATTATTAATGAGGTTGTAACTGAACCAGATCAGGGTATTCAGGCTGAAGCAGAGAAAGACAGAGGTAAATGTTGAGTATTTGTATTGGCTGCTTTATTGCTAAAATAAATATTCATGTTTGTGATGTTGGATGCTATGTTCCAACATGTTTCAGGCATCTATGTAAGATGTTGGATACGATGTTCCAACATCCTGGCACGGTTCAGTGTGCCTTGTTTCATGAATGTTTGTACGCGCGCACTATCTTATGAAGGAAACCATTTTCCCATATCTTGTTGACCAAGCAACGCGCATATCTGCACAAAATCAGTTATACGTTTATTCCCAAAGGAGCAATAATATTTTAGGGAATAATTGAATATGTTTAGAAGTTCCGAAAGATGTTCCTACTTCTTAGGACTTTCCTTATTTGTCTCTGATTCGTGTTTTGTAGATCAGCTGGATGATCTACTTTGTTCTGAAGCCCAACAAGGTTTATTAGCCCATATTGCTTCAGTATATAAGAGACTTCAAGACCTAGTTGTGGATTCAAGCCGTCATTCTAAAAAGTCTAGTTTTTAGGGTTTTGAGTCTTTGTGTGTCTACTCTTGTATCGTGTTGATGCAAGTTTAGTACTGTTTGTTTATTGTGAGCCTTTCCTGTATCTCCTTGATACATGCTAAGGACTGTGTTTTGAGTTGTAACTCGTTGTGCTACACCAAAGCTTTTAAGCAAGGTTGTAGTTGTTTGTTTGAAGGTAACTTCATCTTTTGTGTTTTAATCTGATAATCACAGGGACTGTGATTGGTTGTAGGATAGTGAGATGAGATCTCAGATCTAGGAGTTCCTAGGTTGAAATCAATACGGGTAGGTCCTAGGTCTTGTGTTGTAAACAATGTCTTTGCTGAGAACATTAGAATAAGGACTATACTAGTGGATTTCCTTCCTGGCTTGGTAACCCCCAGAGTAGGTGTGTTTGTCACCAAACTGGGTTAACAAACTCACTGTGTCTTTTACTTTTTTTTTTTTTTGAAGAATGTCTTTTACTTTCTTGTCATTTATTTTTCTGTGTTTTATTTGTTTGTTTGCATGATGTTGAAACATTAACTGGAACATCTGCCTACTATGTGTCTGACGTTGAAACATTGCATAAAATATTTTAAAACCTGTACGCTAGAATTTCAGTAAGGAAACAGATTGGGGTACTCATACTAGGTTAAAGAAGAAGGGAATGGAAGCTAGTGGTAGTAAGCAAAAGAAGAAGATGGGAAGACCACCAAAGCAAAAAATAAAAATTAACACAAATGAGAATGGTGGTGACATAGGTGGTCAGTTTAGCATAGTTTGATATAGAGGATTGAAGTAATGCTTATGTGCAGATACAATTTAGGTGTAATGCTTATTTTGAAATAATGAATTAGTAATTTATTTCAAGTAATGATTATCCTTTAATTCCAAATATGTGATTATATACTTCTGGTAATGTACTTAATTTAAATACAATGCTTTATCTTAGGAAGAAAACTTCAAACAACATTGCTTAAAATTAATTCAACAAAGTCATACACATTTATCAACTGAAAATAGGCATATCAACTTCTTTCATTCATTACATAATAATGGTACATTGACTAAAACAAGTTGCATTCAGATAGTTCAAACCAAATTACACAACATCCTCTATTACAGATCAAATCACACAACATCATCCATTACAATAATTCTATTTTAAATAATATGATTCCATGTGCCACTAATATTGCAGAGTAGTATAGTCCATAACATTAGGTAAACCGCAAAACATGTTAATCCAAAAATCCTTGAAATCTTCAACCAGAATTTTGTCTTCTTTAATTCACTCTCCGATCTTCTCTAATTCATTAAATATAATAAACCATGTCAAATAGCCATGGACACTTCAGTCATTAATTTGAACACCAAACTAGTTTTAATTTATTACAACGAGGGAAAACCCAATTGTTCAGGATTCGAAATGATGTCATGCTCTCTGAGTTGAAGGATCAACTAGACCAAATTATACGTGAACTCAACCATAAAGACACAAGAAGGGGGGGCGGTGTTGAGTATTGTTGATAGATATCTGGTAAGTGTACCAAAAACTATCGAAGTAGTAAAAAAATATCGATCCACAAGGACTGTGTTAATTTCAATTATAGCAAGCGCGTTATACGTTAGGATGTGTAAAGTTTGTCTTTGGTTGCCCTAGGCAGAAAAGTTTGGTTTAATCAGACTTAATTTAAGTAGAAAAAGTGCGAGAGAAAATTATATTGAGATGAATGGTTAAGCCGGTGAATCCGCTATTGCTTTATATGAAAAGCATACCTCTCTCTACTCTCAATTACTACTCAGTTTTTACGATAAATTAACTAAGTGGTTTTGATCAATCTCTTGACTCAAAACCCTTTCCTAAGTTATAACCCTATTAATCTCTTAACGTGATTGAATAACCTTGGAAGCGATGTTGGAACGTTAATTCATGTATCATAACTCTCAATTTCCTATCTCTAGGTTCCTAGTGTTGAGTTAAACAAAACTACTAATTCAGGATTAAAAGCTAGGGCTAGTAGTCATTCAATTCCTAAGATCAAATCATGTGATTGCAAGAAGCTAGGGCTAGTAATCATACAAAACAATAACATGAAAAGCTCTGTTGTCAATAGCGGTCTAACGTGGCGCGATTGCGGCACGGAGCGGCTGAAAACAGCCTAGCGCGTCAGAACGCGACCGAGTCGCGCGTTAGGCAAATGTGGAACAATAGCGGGTCAACGCTTGCAAAAAGGCGGGTCCACGCGGGCAAAAAGCGGGTCAACAAAAAAATCTCATCAGAAACCACAAAATCTCATCTCTATTCTCTGTTAATCATCCTTTTTCTTACAGTCAAGATCTAGAGATCTAGAGATCTAGGAATTAATATGATCAAGATCCAGGAATTAATATGATCAAGATGAAGAAGATCTAGAGATCTAGGAATTAATATGATCAAGATGAAGTCTAAATGTGAATGCAAAATAAAATTTTCTCATCTATATTAATACTAAATATATTTTTTTCATACTTTTTTAGTCCTTAATTAATAATATAATATTTAGTTTTAGTGTCCGCGTCATGTAATAGCTCCCGCGTCGCGCCTGCTTGTTATACCCTAATTTTGGACCTAAAAATACTTGCTCAATTCTTCTTTTCTTGCATTTTAAGTCATCTGAACTGTCTCTGATCAATTGCATCTTTCTCTGCATTTTATTTCAATGTTATTTGCAAAATTCACAACAGAAGGGTATTTTAGTCATTTCCTATGTCAAAATTTCTCTCAGTCTTTTAAAATTTTGTTTGAATCCTTTCAAGTAGTGTAAATAAGTCTCTGTTTCATTCTATGTCAAAACCCTTTCCAAAATTGCAGTTGAAGTCATTCTGAGTCAGTTTTGCCCCTAAGGGCATTTTGGTCTTTTCATGTGACAAAACCCTGTTTAAATCCTAAAAATTGTCTCTGAGTCTTTTAATTTTGCTTGTATGAGTCTTTGCTTCAATTTCTTGTTAAAAATCCATTTTAAAGTCTGTATCTGAGACATTTTCAGTCATTTTAGCCTCAGGGGCATTTTGGTCATTTCACACGAAATTTCGGCAGAGAGAGGTTACTTTAAAGTACCTCATTTAGGCCATTGGTTCGTTTTAGTCCGTTTTGTCAAATTTTAGTTGTTTCGCTTTACGTTTATTTCAAAATTACGTTTTTTAAGTCAATTTTATTATTTTTTTTATTGTAAGTCCAAAGTTGCCAAAATTTGCATTCAAGTCCTCCTAAGTTTTAAATTTTACTTTTAAGTTTTTTATTATTTTCGAATCTTTAAGTTTTTTAGTCCTTTTAAGTCATTTTTTTTAAAAAAAGTCCTTTTTGTCCAAAGTTTTGCAGTGGTCCTTTTTAATTTTGCAGAATAGTCCTTCAGAGTCTCAAAATTGCACAGAGGGCCCAAATCCAAATACAGCAAGGAACGAGTTTGTTACAGATCCAGGACACATGGCACTTTTTCAATGGACCTCAAACACACATGGCAGAATATAAATAGCACACAGTGTCAGCAGATACCATTCAACAGATTACACATCATCAATCACGCAACCACATTTCTCTCTTTCTCTCTCCACCGTAACAAACTCAAACCACCATCACAGAACCACCGTAACAAACCAAAACCACCACAACAGAATCAATCATCACCGCAAAAATCCTCAAATTCATATCAATTTTCTATCAGAAATTCATCATCTAGCATACAAAACAAATTCAAAGTTCCAGAATATCAAAATGGAAAAATGTGCTCAACTCAGCAAGAAGCGTTTCGAATTTGTGGAAGGTTCTCAGTGATTTTTCTGGAAAATCATCATCATTGAACCATCACCTTCGCAATTCAAGTAAGAATTCGTACGAAGACGAAGTTCCTACGATCACGAAGGGTTTTGAGTGAGAGAAAAGAGAAGAAGAGATAATCGAAGTTTGTTTCGAATCAGTGAAAGAGAAAGCAAGAAGAACTGATTTATTTTCAGTCTCTTCATAGAACTCACCAGAACGATCAAGAACAAACGCAGGATCTTCTTTGTTCGAATCTCCAAACAAGTCCAGGTAAATTCACGTAGACCTTCTCGTTTTCGTTCGTAATCATCATCGAAGGTGCTAAGTGAAAGATTAAACGGTGAATTGAAGTGGAAGTTTGAAAAGATACGAAAAAATTGAAATGAAACCCTAATTTCGAAAATCATGAAGGTTCGCCGTTTATTCTTCGAAATAAGGCATAAATTCGTCATCAGTGTAAAAAATAAGCTAGGATAGGGTTTAATTTCAAAGAGATTAGAAGAAAATTTCGAAACCCTAGGATGTAGCTTCAAGTGTAGATCTGTTCGAATCCAGGCCTCTTTTCAAAAAATCAGTTTCGAAATCGTAAGGAGGAAGCTCAAGTGAACACAGCGGTGTAAAAATTTTGCAGAAAACGTTCAGGTGTGGTGGCGCCGCCGGCGAACCACCACACCTCCGCCGCTGTGTCCATCGGAGAAGATGAAGGTCATAAGGTGAAAAAACGAGAGCTTCTCTCTCTAAGGTTTAACTTAGAGAGAGAAACGAAGAAGCAAATGAAACGAACCGGTCCCCAATCCTTTTTATAAACCACTGAACCGGTCTGGTTCAGTCCTGGTTCGTTTGATTTGCATCTTAGCCGTTAGATCTAAGGCTTGATCCAATTGGATCAATCCAACGGCTGTGGTTTCTCCCTGTGATCCAAGTCTGTTAGGGTATGGGCCTGGACCTTGGTTCCTTGCAGATTTTCGTTATTCCCTGATTTTCTTGCTATGTACACCCCTGGACTCTGCTTCCTGCACCTCCTGTGCATCAAAATTTTTTGCAAAAAATTCCAAAATATTTTCCTTGATTTCTTGATATTTTTTTTTTGGTGTTTCTCTAATATTTTTTACACTGGAAATTTTGAAAAAAAATATATAGACAATCTTAGTGTTATTTCTTGAATTTTATGTTAAAAAAGTGGTGAAAATTGGTTCAACTTTGTTTCTTGTCCTTGATGCATACTTGTGATACATAATATGTGCTCCTATAATTTTCAACCACTGTTTGAGCATGATTTTGATACTTGTGTGTGAAATTTAGTTAGTTGCTTAGCTTACAAGTTAGTTGTGTAGTTAGATAATGCAAATATGCTTAAAATTTGTTTTAAAATGCCAAGTAAATCATGTTGCCTTAATTCCCATTCCAAGGCTTGGTTCTAAACCTTTAAAAATGTATTGGGATGTAAGAATTATAGGTCACTTGGTTCTTGCATTTTATGAACAAATTTTAGCCATGTTTGCCTTCATTTTGCCTATGTTTTCTATCTTTTGTGTTATAATGTTTCTCTTGCTTTATTTCTTTTGATATTGCCTTATGCTACTAACCTCTTCATTTCATGTTTCGTATTCATCATAAGCATCTCCATTTCATCCCATATTCATTTCTATTTTTCTTGCAATTTAATTTGTACCAAAGTTAGAATGTGACACTTAAGAATTTTGTAATATTCCTATGCTTTTAATTTCTTGGCAAAGGGGCCATAGAATGTATCTAGGGTATAATGTAAAGGACAATGGACTCTAATGATGTACACCGACACAAGCACCGACACATGCACACACTTCACTTTAGATATATAGCTAGAATATGCATGTTTAGATGTATGTTTAGGATTGTATGTTTAGATGAATGTTTAGGCTTTATACTTAGAAAAATCATTTTCCAAAATATATGAACAACATCACTCAAACTCTTTTTCATAATAAACCTTGGGATCAAAATCCCATTGTAATTTTCCCTTTTATTTTCTTAATCAAATTTCAATGAAAATAATCATGTTTAGACCACATTTTGCAAATGACTAATTCAACCTCACAATTTCCTAATCTCATGCCCTTGAGGCCTCTTTCTCTTATTCTTCAAAATTCCAATTTTCAAACATAAAATCAACCAACAAAAACAAAAACATTTTTGGAAGAGAACTACGGTGGATTTGATCCCTTAAACGGGTACGTAGGCAAGGAACAAAATTCCTTCAATTCAACTAAAATAAAAATTCAAACACATTCTTCTCCCTCCAATTCTTCACTTAGAATAACTTTAGGTTTAAATAAAACTTTCAAAATAGCATTTAAAAATAAAGCGCGCGCGTAGAAATTAAAGACGGTTCCTATAGGATACTATAGTCGTTATGGGTGCCTAACACCTTCCCGTAGCGAAAACAACTCCCGGACCTCGATTCTCAAGGGTTTTGCTTACTTTTTCCCTTCCCAAGAAAAAATAAGATATCACCGGTTTAAAAGGTTCAAACGTAATCAATGTTTGACACCCGAAAACCAAGATAAAACAGCTGGCGACTTCACTGGGGAGATTCGAGAGTTACGCCTAGTCTTTATTTCCACGCTTGCGCTTGTATTTCTACTTATTTCTTTTACTTGCTTTCCTATGTGAATAAATGTTTAATTTCTTGCAAACGTGTGAGGTGAGAATATCAAAAGTCCTGCACCCGGGCTGAGTGAACTTAGGATTTAGGAGGGATATAATCGACAATTCATTCCGGGGGTTGCCTCGTGTTTTGGATTATGCGATCAATCCCACATAGCTGAGGCATTTTGGGGGTGATGTTATCGGCGCGTGTTGTCGCGCTTAGGCACTTTACTTCTAATTGTTCTATGACGCTATGAACCGTAGATAACCAAACCCATCCATGACCATTTTTCTAGGATGTAGTGCGGAGGCTAAACCGAGTGTTGTCTCGAATTTTAGTCGTCACGCGATACTACACTCAAGTTAGACCTTCCGCGGATAATCACGGAGCGAGTGTTGTCTCGTGACACCGTGATATACGTCGGAGAGGTTGCAGCTTGGGAACCTTTTTTAGAACCCGGTTACTATTATCCTAAAGCCCTAGATTCACCGGACGTCGTGTCCACCCGTGACTCCTCGACTTTTGAACTTCAACCCACCTTGTTTTCTCCGAACTTGAACATAATCATGCATTCATGCATACATGCATACATGCATAAACTTTTTCCATGCATTGTTATCAAAGGGCTTAGACAAGTTGAATTTGTAAACATTGTAGGAATGAAGAGGACTAATTCCTACAAGTTCAAGGAAGTGGATTTGGCTAGTTTGAGAGATTTGGCACTCAAGGTTGAGGATCCGACCGGTTTCCGACATCGTTACGGGGCTTTACTTCCTATTCTTCATACTAATGTGGATGAGAAGCTTGTGCACACTCTAGTGCAATTCTATGATCCGAAGTATCGGTGCTTTACTTTCCCCGACTTTCAGTTGGTGCCTACTCTAGAGGCTTATTCTTCCTTGATGGATCTGTCTGTTGCTAAGGGGGTACCTTTCTCAGGACTTGAGCCTCCTCTTACTCCATTGGTTATTGCTAAGGATCTCTATCTCAAGACCACCGATGTCTCCAAGAATCTTGTCACTAAGGCACGCATCCGAGGGTTCACTTCAGAGTATCTTCTTGGGAAAGCCAACCCCAATACCACTTGTCAGGACACTCTTGAGGCTATTCTTGCACTCCTCATCTATGGGCTTATTCTCTTTCCGAATCTTGATGACTTCGTGGACATGAATGCTATTATGATCTTCCACTCCAAGAATCCGGTTCCTACTTTGCTAGCTGACACATACCATGCTATTCATGATCGATCTGGCAAGGGTCGTGGATACATTCTTTGTTGTGTGCCCCTCCTCTATAGGTGGTTTATTTCGCACCTTCCGCAGTCTTTCCACGACAATCCGGAGAATTGGTCTATTTCACAGAGGATTATGGCTCTCACTCCTAATGAAGTGGTTTGGCTTACTCCCGCTTCAAGGGTTAAGGAAATCATCTTTGGTGGTGGGAAATTTCTTAATGTACCTCTTCTTGGTACCCGAGGTGGAATCAACTATAACCCGGAGCTCGCCTTGCGACAATTTGGTTTCCCGATGAAAGGAAAGCCCATCAATCTTGCTACAGCTCCTTACTTCTTTCACTACTCCAATGCTCCCACAGGAATAAGAGAGGATTTCATGGAAGCTTGGACTAAGCTTCGGAAGAAAGAGGTGAAGCATATGGGTGTAAGGTCCGGTATTGCTCACGAGGCCTATACACAGTGGGTGATAAACCAAGCTGAGGAGATTGGTATGCCTTACCCCTCTATGAGATATGTGTCTGCATCTGTTCCTACCATGCCTTTGCCTCTACTCCCACCTACCCAGGAGATGTATCAGGAGCATCTAGCTATGGAGAATCGGGAGAAGCATCAGTGGAGGGCTAGATACTATGAGGCTGAGAACTTGATCATGACTTTGGATGGAAAGGATGAGCAGAAAACTCATGAAGTCTTAACACTAAAGAAAGAGCTAGCTAAGGCTAAGAGAGAGATTGAAGAGAAAGATAGGATGCTTATGAGAGACTCCAAGAGGGCTAGGGGTGCCCGTGACTTCTACGCACGATACTGCAGCTATGAGTCCGACTCTGAGGACGACGCTTCCACTTCCTATGCTTGAGGATTTCCATTTCCTGTTGTTATTTCCATTTGTTTATGTTGAAATTGCCTTGTAAAACTATATGTTGGTTGTTTGATTCCCGTTTATGTTGTTTAGTAATGTTTACGAGTTTATAATTTGTATAAAACCCTTCGATAACACAAAAAGAGTCTTTTTTGCATATGCATTAACACATTTCATGCATCATATGCATTCATTGGTCACAAAAAACTTCTCTCGTGCTCATTGCCTCCTGGTTTTGTCCGCCGCAGTCTGAAAAGTGGCTCGTGTTCGCAAAGTCTACCAACCAGATAGAATTCATCAGACAAGATTTCACAAGAGAAGGATGATGGCTAATTTTGAAGAAGAAAATGCTCAGCTCCGTGCCGAATTGGCTGCTATGAAAGAAGACTTGGCTAAGGCTCATGACGCTATGTCCGCTATGATGGCTGCACAGGAACAACCAGCCACTTCTGTTCCAGTTACTGCTGAGGTGGTTCCCTCTATCCCACTGTCTACTGTGGCTACTGATGCTCGTTTTGTTATGCCCAACAGCCGTCCTTATGGCCTCTCAGCTTACTATTCTCCTAATACTGCTGCTGGTGTCTCTGGTTTTGCTGGTCAAGGACAGATTCCTGTATCTACCGCTATGCCTCAGGTGACTACTGTCGTTACCGATCCTATTGTCCACACTGTGCAACAGGTGATTGATGTTGACACTCCGCGTGGACAAGATCCCGCAATGGAAGCTATGAAAAGACAGTTGAGGGAGTTGGCTGGAGAACTCCGTGAGGTCAAGGCTAGCCGAGGAAACAATGGTGCTCCTGCCAAAGCTCGTGATCTATGCTTGGTATCCCGATTTGAGGTTCCTAAGAAATTCAAAGAACCAGAATTTGACAAATACAATGGGACTTCTTGCCCACATAACCATGTTATCCGGTATGTCCGAAAGATGGCTAACTATGCAGACAATGACGCACTGATGATCCATTGCTTCCAGAGTAGCTTGACAGATGATGCAGCAGATTGGTACACTAGTCTGAGCAAAGACAACATCCATACTTTTGAGGAACTCGCTGCTGCTTTTGAAGGTCAATATGAGTTCAATACCCGTCTGAGGCCAAACAGGGACTCTCTTAAAGCCCTATCTCAGAAATCAGATGAAACCTTCCGAGAATATGCTCAGAGGTGGAGAGGGGCAGCTGCCCGTGTTTCCCCTCGACTTGATGAGGAAGAGTTAACGCAGACATTCCTGAAGACTCTGAAGAAGGAATATAAGGAGAGAATGATAGTCTCTGCCCCAAACAACTTCTCTGATATGGTTACAATGGGAACGCGTATAGAGGAGGCCGTCCGAGATGGTATTATTGTCCTAGAGAAAGGTGAATCTTCAAACAGTGCACCAAAGAAGTACGGTAACGGTCATCACAAGAGGAAAGAATCTGACGTAGGAATGGTGTCTGGTAACCCATCTGCAGCTGCTACACAACTACTTCTGCCCTATCACTACATGCAGTACTCTCAACATCCCTTCTTCCCGCCATTCTATCAACAGTATCCTCTACCACCGGGTCAACCACCAATGCCCGTCAATGCCATTCCTCAGCAAGTACAACAACAGCCTCCCGCTCAACATCAACGGCAGCAACAACAGGGTCCCCGACCCAAACCTTCTTTTCCACCAATACCAATGCGGTATGGTGAGCTGCTTCCAACTCTATTGGCTAAGGGACACTGTGTTACTAGACCAGGCAAGCCTCCGCCTAATCCATTGCCTCCCAGGTTCCGTCAGGACCTAACATGTGAATTCCATCAGGGTGCTCAAGGCCATGATGTCGAAGGTTGCTTTGCTCTGAAATATATTGTGAAAGACCTGATAGAAAAGGGACGTTTGACTTTTGAGAACAGTGTTCCTCATGTCCTTGACAATCCGCTTCCAAACCATGCTGCTGTTAACATGATTGAGGCCTTTGAAGGGGTTCCCGTTCCTCAAGAGGATCCCATGTTGGATGTCCGCAATGTCGTTACTCCTTTGGTGCCATTACATGTCAAACTTTGCCAGGCTTCTCTGTTCAAACATGATCATGATTCTTGTTCAGAATGTCTGCAGAATCCTATGGGCTGTTGTGTGGTGCAAAATGATATCCAGAGCCTGATGGATGACAAGTACTTGATTGCCAGTGATGTATGTGTGATTGTGCCAGTGTTCCATGACTCTCCTGTTGAAAGTGTATCTCAGGCAAAGAATGTTGAGCCTTTGGTGATCAGGCTACCTGGTCCGGTATCTTATACCTCTACCAAAGCAATTCCCTACAAATACAATGCAACCATGGTCGAGAATGGAGTGGAAGTACCTCTGGTATCCCCAGCTACAGTTGACAATGTTGCCGGTGAAATTACAACTCTGAGAAGTGGAAAAGTCCGTCCACCCTTGTTTCAAAAGAAGGTGGTGACACCTATTGCCACAATAACTCCACCAATTGCTCCTCCTGTTGACAAGAATCCCGGCCCAGCAGGCCAATCTATTGAAGAGTCCAATCTGGACGAAATCCTGAGGCTTATCAAGAAAAGTGACTATAAGATCGTTGACCAGCTGCTACAAACCCCATCAAAGATATCCATCTTGTCTCTGCTCATGAGCTCAGAAGCTCACAGGAAGGTGTTGATGAAAATACTTGAGAAAGCTTATGTTGATCACGAAGTCTCTGTGGAGCAATTCAATGGAATAGTGGGTAATATTACTGCTTGCAACAGTTTGGGATTCGGTGACGATGAACTCCCCGAAGCAGGGAAGCACCACAACTTGGCTCTACATATCTCAGTACATTGTGGATCTGACATGATATCCAACGTGTTGGTGGACACTGGATCGTCTCTGAATGTAATGCCTGAATCCACACTAAGGCAATTGAGCCATCACGGAATTTCTCTGAGGGGTAGCAGCTATCTGGTTAAAGCTTTTGATGGATCCCGCAAGGATGTTCTCGGGGAGGTAGACTTGCCAATTACCATTGGTCCCGAGACATTTCAGATTACTTTCCAAGTCATGGATATCAATGCCTCTTACAGCTGTCTCCTCGGAAGACCATGGATCGATGACGCTGGAGCAGTCACGTCCACTTTGCATCAGAAGCTCAAGTTCATGAGGAACGGTAAGATTGTCACTGTGCATGGTGAGGAAGCATATCTAGTTAGCCAGGTATCATCGTTCTCTTGTGTTGAAGCAGGGTCCGCTGAAGGGACGTCGTTTCAAGGCTTGACTATTGAGGGTGCAGAGCCCCGGAGGGCTGGTGTTAGCATGGCTTCACTGAAAGACGCCCAGAAGGCTGTTCAAGCAGGGCAAGCTGCTGGCTGGGGCAAAGTGATTCAGATTCTGGAAAACAAGTGTAAAGAAGGCCTTGGATTCTCCCCGACATCTGCTGTTTCAAAGGGAACTTTCTACAGTGCTGGGTACATCAATGCTATTACTGAAGATGCTGCTGAAGGTGGTTACGTGCCTACCTTTGTTATACCAGGAGGCACTGTGAGAAATTGGGAAGCCATTGATGTCCCATTAGTCATGCATGCTTCCATGTAATGTGTTTTGTTGCTCATGTTTTTTGTTTTCAAAATAACAATCCTTTCGCTCTGCCCAAGGCGAAAGTGATATCATTGTAAGGGCGTGTTTATTTCGGCATTGCCGTTATCAATAAAAGTTGTCGTTTTTCTCACGACTCTTTGTTTTTTGCTTTTTAGTGCCTTTTTCTTGGAAATAATGGTAATGCCAGAAAAAACCAAAACATCTATATTTTTCTTATTAATTTCAAAAATCTGCATAAAAAACATTTTTCTCAAATCATCCCAATCATATTATGCAGATTGAACCATAATAAACCCGTTGAACACAGTGACCCTATGGTTCCTCCAAATTTTGAATTCCCTGTATATGAAGCTGAAGATGAGGATGATGATAATGAAGAGGTACCGTATGAGATCACTCGACTGCTTGAGCGAGAAAGAAGAGCCATTCAGCCTCATCAGGAAGAGATTGAGCTTATCAACCTGGGTACTGAAGAGAACAAACGAGAGATCAAGATCGGTGCTGCACTTGAGCCAGAAGTGAAAAAGAAGATCACTCAGCTTCTCCATGATTATCCAGATGTCTTTGCATGGTCCTATGAAGATATGCCGGGTCTAGATCCCAAGATTGTGGAGCATCGGATACCGACAAGACCTGAATGTCCTCCTGTCAAGCAGAAATTGAGAAGGTCTCGTCCAGACATGGCTCTTAAGATCAAGGCTGAAGTACAAAAGCAAATTGATGCGGGTTTCCTCATGACAGCTGAATATCCTGAGTGGATTGCCAACATCGTACCAGTGCCAAAGAAAGATGGGAAAGTTCGAATGTGTGTTGATTACAGAGATCTGAATAAAGCCAGTCCAAAGGATAACTTCCCATTGCCTCATATTGATGTGCTTGTTGACAGTACTGCTCAATCCAAAGTGTTCTCCTTTATGGATGGTTTCTCTGGTTATAATCAGATACGAATGTCTCCTGAAGATAGAGAAAAGACGTCCTTCATCACTCCGTGGGGAACGTTCTGTTACAAAGTGATGTCGTTTGGCTTGATAAATGCTGGTGCTACCTATCAAAGGGGTATGACCACTCTGTTTCATGATATGATTCACAAAGAGATTGAAGTATACGTTGATGATATGATTGTGAAGTCAAGTGATGAGGAGCAGCATGTTGTGTATTTGAAAAAGATGTTTGAAAGATTAAGAAAGTACAAGCTGCGGTTGAATCCTAACAAGTGTACATTTGGTGTAAGATCTGGAAAGTTGCTAGGCTTCATTGTCAGTCAAAGAGGCATTGAAGTTGATCCTGACAAAGTCCGAGCCGTCAGAGAGATGCCGATCCCTTAAACTGAGAAGCAAGTCAGAGGTTTCCTCGGACGTCTGAATTATATTGCAAGATTTATATCTCACATGACTACTACTTGTGGTCCAATTTTCAAATTGCTCAGAAAGAATCAGCCTGTTGTATGGAATGATGAATGTCAGGAAGCTTTTGATAGCATTAAAGAATACCTGTTAGAGCCACCTATCCTTGTCCCGCCGGTGGAAGGAAGGCCTTTGATTATGTATCTGTCAGTGTTAGATGATTCAATGGGTTGTGTTCTCGGTCAACAAGATGAGACTGGTAAGAAAGAGCATGCTATCTACTATCTGAGCAAGAAGTTCACCGACTGCGAGACTCGGTATACAATGCTTGAAAAGACCTGTTGTGCTTTAGCCTGGGCTGCCAAACGCCTGCGTCATTACATGGTGAATCATACAACTTGGTTAATATCCCGAATGGATCCAATCAAGTACATCTTTGAAAAGCCTGCTGTTACTGGAAAGATTGCGCGTTGGCAAATGTTGTTGTCTGAATATGATATTGTGTACAAAGCTCAGAAAGCAATCAAAGGAAGTGTCCTTGCTGAGCATCTTGCTTGTCAACCTCTTGATGATTACCAGCCAATTAAGTTTGATTTCCCTGATGAAGAGATCATGTATTTGAAAGCGAAAGACTGTGAAGAACCACTGATCAATGAAGGGCCGGACCCCAACAGCAAATGGGGATTGGTGTTTGACGGTGCTGTTAATGCTTATGGTAAAGGAATTGGAGCCATCATTGTAACTCTACAGGGGCACCACATTCCTTTCACCGCTCGAATAACTTTTGAATGCACGAACAACATAGCTGAATATGAAGCATGCATCTTGGGCATTGAAGAAGCCCTCGACCTGAGGATTAAGCACCTTGACATCTATGGAGATTCTGCACTTGTCATTAATCAGATAATGGGTGAATGGGAGACTCATCATGAGAAGCTGATCCCTTACCGTGACTATGCAAGACGTCTGTTGACATACTTTACAAAGGTTGAACTGCACCACATCCCTCGGGATGAAAACCAGATGGCTGATGCTCTCGCTACTTTGTCTTCTATGTTTCGTGTCAATCACTGGAATGATGTGTCTGTAATCAAAGTGCAGCGTCTTGATAGACCCGCTCATGTGTTTACTATTGAAAATATGCCAGATCAAGCTGATAGAGATGTGAATGATAAAAAGCCTTGGTATTACAACATCAAGCAATTCTTGCAGAACCGCGAATATCCACCTGGTGCTTCCAACAGGGATAAAAAGACTTTGAGACGATGAGCTAGTAGATTCTTTCTGGACGGAGAAATCCTATACAAGAGGAACTATGACATGGTCTTGCTGAGATGTGTTGACAAACAAGAAGCTGAGAAGTTGATGCATGATGTACATGATGGTACCTTTGGGACCCATGCTTCGGGTCACACCATGTCAAGGAAACTGTTAAGAGCCGGCTATTACTGGATAACTATGGAGCGTGACTGCCACAAACATGCTAAGAGATGCCACAAATGTCAAATTTATGCTGACAAGATTCTTGTGCCTCCACACGCTCTCAATGTTATATCTTCCCCATGGCCCTTCTCTATGTGGGGCATTGACATGATCGGAAGAATTGAACCGAAGGCTTCCAATGGACATCGTTTCATTCTAGTGGCAATTGACTATTTCACCAAGTGGGTTGAAGCTGCTTCCTATGCAAATGTGACCAAGCAAGTGGTTGTCAAGTTTATCAAGAATAACATCATCTGTCGATATGGTGTTCCCAACAAAATCATCACTGACAATGGCTCCAATCTGAACAATAGCATGATGCAAGCTTTATGTGAAGAATTCAAGATTGAGCATCACAACTCTTCTCCTTATAGACCTCAGATGAATGGTGCAGTCGAGGCCGCTAACAAGAATATCAAGAAGATTGTTCAGAAGATGGTCACTACTTACAAAGACTGGCATGAAATGTTACCTTTTGCCCTGCATGGTTACCGTACTACAGTGCGCAGTTCAACCGGGGCAACTCCTTTCTCTCTGGTATATGGCATGGAAGCAGTTCTCCCTCTGGAAGTGGAGATTCCATCTCTTCGAGTAATCATGGAAGCAAAGTTAACTGAGGCTGAATGGTGTCAAAGTCGGTATGATCAATTGAATCTGATTGAAGAGAAACGTATGAATGCTTTGGCGCATGGACAGTTGTATCAAGTGCGAATGAAGAATGCTTTTGACAAGAAAGTCCGACCTCGAGAATTCAAGGAAGGCGAACTTGTATTGAAAAGAAGAATAAGTCAGCAACCCGACCCAAGGGGCAAGTGGACACCTAACTATGAAGGTCCTTATGTTGTCAAGAAGGCTTTCTCCGGTGGTGCTTTGATTCTTACACACATGGATGGTGTTGAACTCCCAAATCCTGTTAATGCCGATATAGTCAAGAAATACTTTGTCTAAAAAGAAAAGAACAGCGTGGTAGGTCGAAAACCCGAAAGGGCGGCCTAGGCAAAAATGCGCTTCCCGGTGGATCGAAAACCCGAAAGGGCGATCCAGGCAAAAGTTAGGGACAAAAAAAAATGAATATGAAAAAGCTCGCTGAGATTGTACGCAACTCAGGCAAGAATGAGCGCCTCGATGAGCCGAAAACCCGAAAGGGCGGTTCATGCAAAAATGAGGTTGATAAAAGACAAGTAACTATATCTGGCGAATCACCATCACCCCTTGGGGCATCTGCAACTGTCAATGATCGTCTTCATCAGAGGCTTCTGTACTTGTGAATTCAAGATTTCTATGAAATGTAGCGGTCATCGTGTTCAATGTATCACCAACCAATAAAATTACCATTTTCCAAGCTTTGTAAATCCGTGAAGTCATGCCTTTGGCTGACTCTCACTCTTTTACGTCAATTTGAGCCTTTCTATTGTTTGAAATTCTATTTTCTTTCTACTTTCAATGCTTTATACAAAATATTTTCTTTCTATTTGATAATGTCAATGTCTGAAACAAACATCTTTGAAAATTGAAGAAAATCTTTTCCTGTCTATTTTTGAAAGCAAACCTGAGCGACAGGGTACATTTCAATGAAACATGCATGAATGAATGAGTGTCAATGTCTATTTCAATACATGTTACAAGCAGGTTACTCCCCAGGATGATCTGTGGTCAATGGCAAGAATGAAAAAACAGAATGAAAACGAAAAATGGAAAAATACAAATGAAAAGCTCGCTAAGTTGAAAACCCGAAAGGGCGGCTTAGGCAAAAATGAGCACCCCGCTGATTGACAACCTATGAAGGCAATTCAGGCAAAAATGGGGCAATGAAAAGAATATTTATTCCCCGGTGAATCGAAAACCCGAAAGGGCGGTTCAGGCAAAAATGGGGTTTGAAAATGAAAAATGAAAGAATGAAATATTGAAAAGCATTGACCACAGATGCGAACATCCAATGTTTACCCAGCACTGACACGCCTAGCAACGGCGACTTGTATCCAAGAACCTTCCAAGGGTCCCTCCTCTACAAGTTTTATTGCCCTCAGCCATGGTTTTGATACGTCTCTCAAACGACGGTCTCTCCAAAGAGGTTTTCCCCTGTGAATATGTTGCAGCACGAGCCACTACGTGCCCAAACTTCCAATGTTTTGTCTATCCCTGTGAAACTTTCTCTGTCAAATTACAAGCCAATCATGCATTTCAAGCATTCATACATGCATAATCATGCATTTTATGTGCTCATACATCCAATAATCTTGCTATACCATACATACATGTTGCATATCCAACTGTCAACTGTCAAATTCAATGCCAATTTAGATTTCAATTCCAAATGTCAAACTCAATTTCAATTTCAATTCCAAACCATGTCAACTGTCAAATTCGAAGCAATCTCAAATCCAATTCCAATTCAATGTCAATTCGAAGCAATTTCCAATCTCCAATGTCAATGTCAATGTCAATATCCAATGTCAATGTCAATGTCAATGTCAATATCAATATCCAATGTCAATGTCAATGTCAATATCAATATCCAATGTCAATGTCAATGTCAATGTCAATGTCAATATCAATATCCAATGTCAATGTCAATGTCAATGTCAATGTCAATATCCAATGTCAATGTCAATTTTCAATCCAATTTCAATCCAATTTCAAATGTCAATTACAACTCTCCAATCTCAATGTCAATTGCAACTCTCCAATCCAATGTCTATGTCTATGTCTCTGCTCAATCTCAATTTTCAATCTCTCTTTCAATGTCAACTTTCAATTCAAATCAATGTCAATTCTATCTCAATTTGCTTTTGGGCCAACAAAAATGGTCATGTCTATTTTCAAATCAAGTCAATGACAATTTACCCTCAATTGGTATCTTGCTAAACCAGACTTTCAATTTGTATTCCGTTACTGGTCAAGTGCCAGGTTCGATCCAAAAAAAAACCACTTGTACCTGCTTATATACCTATGCTTCCGGACAAACGACAAGTTCGATCTAAAAAGAACAGTTTGTACCCAGCTCATGCTTTGTTATCAGTCAGACGGCAAGTTCAATCTGAAGAACAGTTTGTACCCAGCTTATGCTTTGTTATCGGTCAAACGACAAGTTCGATCTAAGAGAACAGTCTGCACTCTCCCACATGACGTGGTGATAATCCTACAAGCAAGTTCGATCCAAAGAAACAGCTTGTATCAACCCTTTTTGTCTATGTCTCCAGCCAAACGGCCAGTTCAACCCAAAGAACAGTTTGTGTCTGCCTATCTGTTTGTATTTTCAGTCAAGTGCCAAGTTCGATCCAAAAGAACAGCTTGTATCTGCCTATATGTCTATGTTTCCGGTCAAGCGCCAAGTTCGATCCCAAGAATAGCTTGAACCTATCTCTTGTTTTGTATTCCTCGGTCAAATGGCTAGTTCGACCCAAAGAACAACTTGTACCCTATTTTCTATCCCTGGCTTGTCTACCCTGTCAGTGTCTATCTGAATCCCCAGTGACATGATAGGTTCCATAGACTCCAGTCGTTTGTCTTGCATTCATAATCAAAGTATTGCATGGCATTCATTCTTTTGAAAATCTGAAAGCGTATTTTTATGTCCAAAAGCAGTGCAAATGTTAATATTTAAGTATCTTCGTCCCGTCAACTCTAAGACTTCGTCTCTTGACCCTTCGGACAAAGAAACTTAAATAGGGGCAGCTGTTATACCCTAATTTTGGACCTAAAAATACTTGCTCAATTCTTCTTTTCTTGCATTTTAAGTCATCTGAACTGTCTCTGATCAATTGCATCTTTCTCTGCATTTTATTTCAATGTTATTTGCAAAATTCACAACAGAAGGGTATTTTAGTCATTTCCTATGTCAAAATTTCTCTCAGTCTTTTAAAATTTTGTTTGAATCCTTTCAAGTAGTGTAAATAAGTCTCTGTTTCATTCTATGTCAAAACCCTTTCCAAAATTGCAGTTGAAGTCATTCTGAGTCAGTTTTGCCCCTAAGGGCATTTTGGTCTTTTCATGTGACAAAACCCTGTTTAAATCCTAAAAATTGTCTCTGAGTCTTTTAATTTTGCTTGTATGAGTCTTTGCTTCAATTTCTTGTTAAAAATCCATTTTAAAGTCTGTATCTGAGACATTTTCAGTCATTTTAGCCTCAGGGGCATTTTGGTCATTTCACACGAAATTTCGGCAGAGAGAGGTTACTTTAAAGTACCTCATTTAGGCCATTGGTTCGTTTTAGTCCGTTTTGTCAAATTTTAGTTGTTTCGCTTTACGTTTATTTCAAAATTACGTTTTTTAAGTCAATTTTATTATTTTTTTTATTGTAAGTCCAAAGTTGCCAAAATTTGCATTCAAGTCCTCCTAAGTTTTAAATTTTACTTTTAAGTTTTTTATTATTTTCGAATCTTTAAGTTTTTTAGTCCTTTTAAGTCATTTTTTTTAAAAAAAGTCCTTTTTGTCCAAAGTTTTGCAGTGGTCCTTTTTAATTTTGCAGAATAGTCCTTCAGAGTCTCAAAATTGCACAGAGGGCCCAAATCCAAATACAGCAAGGAACGAGTTTGTTACAGATCCAGGACACATGGCACTTTTTCAATGGACCTCAAACACACATGGCAGAATATAAATAGCACACAGTGTCAGCAGATACCATTCAACAGATTACACATCATCAATCACGCAACCACATTTCTCTCTTTCTCTCTCCACCGTAACAAACTCAAACCACCATCACAGAACCACCGTAACAAACCAAAACCACCACAACAGAATCAATCATCACCGCAAAAATCCTCAAATTCATATCAATTTTCTATCAGAAATTCATCATCTAGCATACAAAACAAATTCAAAGTTCCAGAATATCAAAATGGAAAAATGTGCTCAACTCAGCAAGAAGCGTTTCGAATTTGTGGAAGGTTCTCAGTGATTTTTCTGGAAAATCATCATCATTGAACCATCACCTTCGCAATTCAAGTAAGAATTCGTACGAAGACGAAGTTCCTACGATCACGAAGGGTTTTGAGTGAGAGAAAAGAGAAGAAGAGATAATCGAAGTTTGTTTCGAATCAGTGAAAGAGAAAGCAAGAAGAACTGATTTATTTTCAGTCTCTTCATAGAACTCACCAGAACGATCAAGAACAAACGCAGGATCTTCTTTGTTCGAATCTCCAAACAAGTCCAGGTAAATTCACGTAGACCTTCTCGTTTTCGTTCGTAATCATCATCGAAGGTGCTAAGTGAAAGATTAAACGGTGAATTGAAGTGGAAGTTTGAAAAGATACGAAAAAATTGAAATGAAACCCTAATTTCGAAAATCATGAAGGTTCGCCGTTTATTCTTCGAAATAAGGCATAAATTCGTCATCAGTGTAAAAAATAAGCTAGGATAGGGTTTAATTTCAAAGAGATTAGAAGAAAATTTCGAAACCCTAGGATGTAGCTTCAAGTGTAGATCTGTTCGAATCCAGGCCTCTTTTCAAAAAATCAGTTTCGAAATCGTAAGGAGGAAGCTCAAGTGAACACAGCGGTGTAAAAATTTTGCAGAAAACGTTCAGGTGTGGTGGCGCCGCCGGCGAACCACCACACCTCCGCCGCTGTGTCCATCGGAGAAGATGAAGGTCATAAGGTGAAAAAACGAGAGCTTCTCTCTCTAAGGTTTAACTTAGAGAGAGAAACGAAGAAGCAAATGAAACGAACCGGTCCCCAATCCTTTTTATAAACCACTGAACCGGTCTGGTTCAGTCCTGGTTCGTTTGATTTGCATCTTAGCCGTTAGATCTAAGGCTTGATCCAATTGGATCAATCCAACGGCTGTGGTTTCTCCCTGTGATCCAAGTCTGTTAGGGTATGGGCCTGGACCTTGGTTCCTTGCAGATTTTCGTTATTCCCTGATTTTCTTGCTATGTACACCCCTGGACTCTGCTTCCTGCACCTCCTGTGCATCAAAATTTTTTGCAAAAAATTCCAAAATATTTTCCTTGATTTCTTGATATTTTTTTTTTGGTGTTTCTCTAATATTTTTTACACTGGAAATTTTGAAAAAAAATATATAGACAATCTTAGTGTTATTTCTTGAATTTTATGTTAAAAAAGTGGTGAAAATTGGTTCAACTTTGTTTCTTGTCCTTGATGCATACTTGTGATACATAATATGTGCTCCTATAATTTTCAACCACTGTTTGAGCATGATTTTGATACTTGTGTGTGAAATTTAGTTAGTTGCTTAGCTTACAAGTTAGTTGTGTAGTTAGATAATGCAAATATGCTTAAAATTTGTTTTAAAATGCCAAGTAAATCATGTTGCCTTAATTCCCATTCCAAGGCTTGGTTCTAAACCTTTAAAAATGTATTGGGATGTAAGAATTATAGGTCACTTGGTTCTTGCATTTTATGAACAAATTTTAGCCATGTTTGCCTTCATTTTGCCTATGTTTTCTATCTTTTGTGTTATAATGTTTCTCTTGCTTTATTTCTTTTGATATTGCCTTATGCTACTAACCTCTTCATTTCATGTTTCATATTCATCATAAGCATCTCCATTTCATCCCATATTCATTTCTATTTTTCTTGCAATTTAATTTGTACCAAAGTTAGAATGTGACACTTAAGAATTTTGTAATATTCCTATGCTTTTAATTTCTTGGCAAAGGGGCCATAGAATGTATCTAGGGTATAATGTAAAGGACAATGGACTCTAATGATGTACACCGACACAAGCACCGACACATGCACACACTTCACTTTAGATATATAGCTAGAATATGCATGTTTAGATGTATGTTTAGGATTGTATGTTTAGATGAATGTTTAGGCTTTATACTTAGAAAAATCATTTTCCAAAATATATGAACAACATCACTCAAACTCTTTTTCATAATAAACCTTGGGATCAAAATCCCATTGTAATTTTCCCTTTTATTTTCTTAATCAAATTTCAATGAAAATAATCATGTTTAGACCACATTTTGCAAATGACTAATTCAACCTCACAATTTCCTAATCTCATGCCCTTGAGGCCTCTTTCTCTTATTCTTCAAAATTCCAATTTTCAAACATAAAATCAACCAACAAAAACAAAAACATTTTTGGAAGAGAACTACGGTGGATTTGATCCCTTAAACGGGTACGTAGGCAAGGAACAAAATTCCTTCAATTCAACTAAAATAAAAATTCAAACACATTCTTCTCCCTCCAATTCTTCACTTAGAATAACTTTAGGTTTAAATAAAACTTTCAAAATAGCATTTAAAAATAAAGCGCGCGCGTAGAAATTAAAGACGGTTCCTATAGGATACTATAGTCGTTATGGGTGCCTAACACCTTCCCGTAGCGAAAACAACTCCCGGACCTCGATTCTCAAGGGTTTTGCTTACTTTTTCCCTTCCCAAGAAAAAATAAGATATCACCGGTTTAAAAGGTTCAAACGTAATCAATGTTTGACACCCGAAAACCAAGATAAAACACCGCTTACCGCTCCGCTTCAATTTTTGCGATGGCCGCGCCGCGCCGCGTTTCCGCTTTGACAACTATGATGAAAAGCAATAAACACAAGTAATTCTGAATAAAAACTGAATAGCATTGATTATAGAGAGAGTTCAACTACAAAATCATATATTACAAGAGTTTCATCATGGCTTAACCAAACTAAAGGTTTAGCTACTCATAGCTAAACAATCATAAGCAATAACAACAGAAAACATACATAAATCTAACCAACGGAGTGTTGGTATGAGATTCAGGGCTTGTTCTTTGGTCTCCTGCCGTCCTCAGTGCTCAAAATCGCAATAATAGTCAGTACCCTTACCCTTGCTAGCAGCAGGATATTTATGTAAAGGGTGGTTGCAATCTATCAATCCATACACTCGTGAACCCATTTGCTCCGCGGCAGGGGTGTTAGAGTTTAAGAAATCAAGAAAACCAACCCCTTGTTCTTATTACAAACTGATATATATAGACCTTGTAGGAAAAACTACCACTAAATCCTACGGTCTAGATTAAAATTAGAAATAACTTCTTATAACTTCCTAAGACACTAGAAAATAACTTCCATGCACTAGACAGTAGGAAATAACTTCAATGCACTTCAGCCTTGTTTGCCGTTACATGTTCCACTTTGCCTTATTGCACTTCAACTTTAACTTCCTTGGTTGAAATTGTGGTGTGTCGAAGTCTATATGTTATTGGTTGAAATCCCTTTGCACTTTGCAGCATGTCGAAATAACCCATCTGCCTTGTCGAAAATATAATCATGAGTTCAACCAAATATTTCATTTTTGGTACTAACAGAGGACCCCCAAAATGTTGTTTCTCGAAAGACATGAGAGGAATAACATTTTGAAACATAATACCAAAAATGAACATTGTATGGTCTTCTTCGACCACTTCATCAGAAGTTCTTTTTCATCTCTCCATGCCAAATTCAAATTTGGTATATTGGCTTTAATGAACTTCAAATAAATCACTTAAAGATCAATTGGAAGTATGTGTATATATCATTCATATATCACTTCAAAACACATGTATACTTGCCTTTTAGAAAATTCAGACCATTTAATATGATCGTGGTTTTCAAAAAACCATTTTAATTTACGGTTTCGAAAACCATCTTTATGGTCATAAACTTTTCAGTTTGAATCTTTGTAAAAATTTTCAAAACCATTTTGAAAAGATTCTCCAATTCAATTGGTGTCCTCCTGTAATGGCTTCTACAACAAAACCTTTTTTTTTTTTAAATATGGCTAAAAAACCATTTCATGTACGGTTTCTTTAAAACCATTTTTTTAGAAAAAAGTTTTGAAATTTTTTAGAAGATTATGGCAATCTCTTCCAAAGGTTTTTGTTTTTTTGAAAAAGTGCACAATGGAAATTGCTTCCGAAGGTTTTTTAAAAGTACAATGGAAATTTCATTCCAAGGTTTTTGAAAGACTACAATGGAAATTTCTTTCCAAGGTTTTGAAAAAGTTGTTTGAAATATGGCTTAAAAAAAACCATTTTTTATGCATATAAAGTGTTGGGTCGTGCAAAACTTGAAATGGTCCCACCGGGCGTGCCAATTTGTATACACTGATTTTTGGTAATGTAAACTCTATTATCCATTAATGGTACCCATCAATGGTTTTAGGACATAAATGTATTTTTAAAGGGGATCGTTAAAGTCTCGCGGCTTATGACATCACTTCATGCATTCTTAAAGAACATTAATGTCAGAATTGCATCCAACATCTTTTAATAACAAGTTGTCTCATAACAACATGATAGAAAAATGCTCAAGTGAGCATATCAAAAAGAAGAAGAAAGAGAAGAAAGATGAAAAGAAATGCTAATTGCAAAAGAAAGAGGAAAATAAAGCAAGAACATTCATATTATACTGCAGGAATGTAAAGGGTGGTTGCAATCTATCAATCCATACACTCGTGAAGCCATTTGCTCCGCGGCGGGGGTGTTAGAGTTTAAGAAATCTTTTTTTTTTTAAGCAAAGAAAACTCGCTAAAGAAGCAAGCCCCTATGGAATATATTGATAAACAAAAGAGAAATACAAAAAGAGGGGAGACAAACAACCAAAACCCTCAGAGATTAACAAAATCTAAAATATGGCAACCCTAACCTATTTCTAGTGAAATCAACTCCGATTTGAGAAGGAAGATGATTCCACCAGAAATAGGTATTCAAACTAAGACCAATAGCTGCCAATTGATCGGCACAGTGATTTCCCTCCCTATAAATATGAGTTACAAAAAAATTCATTGAACTTAGAAGCTGCAAGCAATTATCCCATATGTTAGAGTTTAAGAAATCAAGAAAACCAACCCCTTGTTCTTATTACAAACTGATATATATATATATAGGGGGCATATCACACGAGAATGACATTTATATGTGAGAATGATAAGAATGATTAATGACCTTTTGATAAAAATGTACGTCCCAGATTAAAAGGTTCAATTTAAGTGATACGGTGTCCCTTCACCTTTTTATCTCTTCTCTTTTTCGTTTTTGGGTTTTCAAATTCCAGAATTTTATCTGCCACAGCCACAAATGTCATTAACCTTTTCATCTTCTCCTAACCCATGTGGCCGGTCGACGCCGTTTATGTCACCGGAGTTCATACATGGATTCATTTTATTTTCTCTCTTTTTATGATTTCCCTCTTTTATTTAAATCCTCTCTCAAAACGCATGATTTGCTGTTTACCACTTCAATTGATAGAAAGATTGCTCATTTTCCTCTTGGAGTTTCAAAATATCAATAAATATTAAGAAAAAACAACAATAGGAAGAAGAACTAGAAGCAGATCTGGTTTCTTTATTCTGCCGTTCACTTTGCCATCGGCATCTCCACCGGTCGTTGTTCCGTCGACGCCACCAGCGAGTGTAAGAGAGACGACGGTCGGAGAGAGTGAACGAGAGTGAGAGAGATACGAGATCTCTGTTTCGCTGTGGGTAGAGAACGAGAACGGTGCGGGAGAGAAGGAGAATAATATAACTTTTTATTTTCTTCTATTTTTGTTTTGCTGGATTTTTTGTTTCTTAGATAAAAAAATGCAGAAGTGCTTATGGTGATTGAACATAAGAAAGAGACATTGTTTTGCTATCTTGAAGAAGATCAACAAGTGAAGCGAAATGGTTTAACTAAAAGAATTCGATAATACAGGGAGCACGTGAATGTTTATAAGTATCTTTTAATCTCGGACGTCCATTTTAATCTAAAGGTCATTAATCATTCTTATCATTCTCACATATAAATGTCATTCTCATGTGATATGCCCCCTATATATATATATATATGAGAGGATTAGTTATTGGAAGAGATGAGAGGATTGCTTAATGACCATTAGATTAACATCAACGGCTGAGCTTTAGTTAGTCTCCAATGCACCTAAAACATCGTGATTTTTGACCTTCCTTCTAGACTCACGTTACTACCACGTTGAGCATCCCAATTCCCAACTCTTGAACCATCTCCACAACAGCATCAGCATAACAAAAACCCAACAGGAGATTTTGGAGAGAGAGGGGAAATATCTTTTAGATGGCAATCGCCGCCACTGTTTGGGTCCCAGATTTAGGATGTCGTCGCTACCGTCTGCGCCGTTAATTTCTGGAAAAGGTACACACTTCTGGCCGATTTCATCACTGCCGTCCACCGCCGCGCCGTCCTCTGCCGTTTCTGCATTTTCTATCGTTTACCTTCAATATCGTTTTTCAATTTAGGTTTTTTCCTTATTTTGAAATTGACTTTTCTATTGTTAGAAAATCACGTTTATGAATAAAAGATGAAGGGGAAAGGCCGATTATTCATGATGCATGTTCACAGATGATGATATTAAACAAAGACACAAGACTCTCTTAAGTCCAACAATGGCTGAGAAAAGAAAATTATCTCTTACAACATAAAATTGACCTAACAAAATTTGAAAAATTTAAGCAACGATGGGTGTCTCCATGCGAAATTAGGTGCTTAATTCAACATTTAAACTCCATGAATTAATTTCCTTTGTGGAAAGAAGAGATTTGTTGCAGCTGTTGAAAACTAAATCGGTGAAGACTTGAGACGTAGGTGTCTAGGAAGATGAACTGTGAGCTTGAATAAAAAAAGGGTGCAGGATAATAGAAAAAGGAGTATTTAATCTTAGCCATTTATTTAAATCTAAGGGTTGAGATCAATTCCTCTCCCCCACTAAATCCTATGGTCTATATTAAAAATAAAAATAACTTCTTATAACTTCCTAAGACTCTAGAAAATAACTTCCATTCACTAAGACAATAGGAAATAACTTCAATGCACTTCAGCCTTGTTTGTCGCTACACGTTCCACTTTGCCTTATTGCACTCCAACTTTGACTTCCTTGGTTGAAATTGCGGTGTGTCGAAGTCTGTATATTATTGGTCGAAATCCCTTTGCACTTTGCAGCATGTCCAAATAACCCATCTGCCTTGTCGAAAATATAATCATGAGTTCGACCAAATATTTCATTTATGGTACTAACAGTTGGTTGCTTTCTTGGTTAGATATTTCGAAGATATCCGGAGAAAAAAAAATTGAATCAACTTAGAACATGCAAAGAAATGAGGTTTTCATGAAGGAACCAGACGAAGAAGTTAGTTGGGATGATTTTTGATATGTTATATTTTGTTTTATTATGTGTTTTACGTTGTTGAATTATATCATTTGACGTATTTAAGATTGTAATATTTAATGTTTAACCCCTCATGTGTTAAAACTCGTACTTTGTAGGGTGAATGAACATTTGGATTATATAATCCGATCTAGTCAAGTACAAAAATTTATATGGTCCACAATGCACCGACTATTTTTATGGTCCAAGACGAACAAAAACTTGTATAATTAGATGTGCTTGATTCATTTGTTGTAAAACACAACAAAGAACTATGAAAAACTATTCGACGGATCTGAACACAAAGAAGTTGTTATGAACTTGATCATCCTGCCCTGCCAATAGAAATATGTCAGTTGACAAGGCAACGAGATCAAGCTCAAAAACACATCTTGAAACATCTTGTCTTTCATCATTATTTTGTGGATCTGAACACGAAGAGGTTGTTGTAAGTTTGATCTTGATGCCCTGCCAATAGAAATATGTTAGTTGGCAGGACAAGTAGATCAAGTTCAAAAACACCTCTAAGAACATATTCCCTTTTATCGTCACATGTTTTACGTTGTTGAATTATGTCGTTTAATTTTTTTGCATTATGCTTCATTCAAAACCCTCCAAACCTCAAGCTTAAACACATTTTGGGACGGTTCAGATTATATAATTTGAATTATTTCTGAAGTGTTCGGATTAATTTGAACCATCCTAGACTGTGGACAGTGGCGTTACACCAAAGGTTAGAATGGTTTGTAGGTGTTAAGTGAGTTTTAAATGCTAAACATGTTTCCTTTGGCTGAATTTACCGTCCTGGGACATTTTATGGTTATAAACAGTCTTGTATCCCTTCAACATTTTCATTCATCTTTCACTTCTCATCAATTCACAAAATTTCTTTCTTATTTTTAGTTTTAATGGTTTATTATGATATCATGGTCACTGTTGTCCATTCTTACGATCCCTGAAATTGCTTTGTAGTTTTTATGGGGATCATACAATGGTCAACATAGACGTTTGTTATCAATTACATAGATAGCAATTTTCTGGGTTTCAGCATGGTTCAGATTATAAAATCTAAAATCTCTCTGTCGGGGTTTGGATTTTCGAGTCCAAGTTAAAGGTATTTTAGAACAAAAAAAATAAGGCGCGTGAAAAACACATAGCGTTGATAAAGTAATAGTCATGTTATTTTTATTATATGTTTTTTACTTTGCCATTGCCAAGATCATAAAACACATGGTTGTCGGTGCCTTCATTCAATTTCACACGGGCCCTTATTAAATATCTGCTCAACTATGGGCCTTGTTGTTGAGCCCAGTGATGTTTTGTCTATCTGGTCCACTACTATGTGTAGGATGTTGGTTGTTCCATTTTATAAATAGCATTAAATTAATACCATTATACCCTGTCTCACAGTTTATGGTCACATTTGCAACACGAAAACGAAAATAAAATAAAAAAAAATAAAACTTATATCATTTTCAGCTTTCAAAATTATATGAAACTATTTGTCTTTCAATCTCATTCAAATAATATTATGTAAGTTACTTGTAATTCATTATTTTTCATTTCATATTTATTATAATGGTGATAGAGTTGCTTATTATCTTAATTTGATAAAATATTATTCCATTTGTTTCTTCTATAGTATAAATTTTCTTAATTTATGCAAAATAAGCAAGTGTTGATGCATGATATTCATCGTGGAACGGTGGGAAGGATTTAAGGACATATTATCTCATAAATAAATAATAAATTGAATATATTTGAACACCTCTTTTCTGTTGTCGAGTTTCGAACCGAGTTTCTTGAGGTTGAAGAGAAAATCTCTCAACCAAACGATTTCTAGAGAGACAGACAATATATTTGAACGCCTCAAAGTCCATTTAACACCTTATTTTTTATCTATTTATTTTTTATATCATATTTATAACACCATCCTATGTATTTCTTTCTCTTTCAAAATGTAGATAGAGTGTATGAGTGTCTAAAAGTAATGATCCTAAATAATATTCCATGATGGAGTTTCAAAATTCTACACCCGTTGTCATAATTTCATTCTAAGCCGGGTACACATGTACGTCAACTCCAATAATTTATCTTCTAATTTATGATGTTAAAAGAATATAATACAATAGAATTTATGGTCTCTGTCATTTTTGAAATAAGTTTAAAGAGTATTTGTTGAATTATTGGTTTCATTTCATTTCTATTTAGTTAAATTACAAATTCGGTCGTCGTGAGTTTAATTAAGTTGGTAGAAACGTCGTATAATATATGCAGAAGTCGAAGTTCAAACCTCCAACACACCACTTATTCACTTTAATTACGAGACAATTACCCATGATCCTTTATTTATAGTGTTTTATGTATTCAATAGTTCTTTTTTTTTTTTTAAATGTCAAAACACTGTATAAATTATCTTCAAAAAATACCATTCATAGTCAAACTTTATTGCCTTGAATCTTACTAGTATCGTAGTAATTCGTATTTAGAAAGTACATACAACAAAAAAACAGGCAAGCCAACATAACATTATCTTGCTGTGGAGATATTTCCCAATTCCCACCGTGCATCAAGGTAAAATCAGTATATTTTATTTGTTTTAAAGGTTATCACGTACCCAAGTACGTCCATGTCTAATTAATGCCACATTACATTATTGACATAATGTACCTATTTATTATTATATACATCTACGGTGGCACTGTAATGCTGACCAATTTTATTAAATTTGTGGCATGAGAAGCTACCATACTGAATCATATCAGTCACATTATACAGGGTGCAGACAGTAAAGACTTGATAAACCCCAATGGAAAAATGTATGTAAAAAAGAAAGAGTTATAAGTCACCGTACGAAAATTGGAAAATTCTCTCTCAAAAAAAAAAAAAAAAACCACCGTACGAAATAAAAAAAGAGTTAAGGACATTTAGTAAAGTTTAGTTAGTAATAAAATAGATGAAAAAAACATGGGTCAAGACCAGCCCAATATACATAGACAACTCAGTCCAGCCCACTCAATCTTTTACATTTATAAAATAAATTAAAAAAAACTGTTATTATCTTTCACTCATCATTCATACATGTGATATGGAAAATCAACCATATCATTTTATGACTTCTTCCTTAATTTGTGTGAAGTGATCTACAATGGCAATTTTGTGGGATGAAGTGAGTAATAACTTAGATCATTTGCAGTCGGCTTTATGGTACAATATCTTTTATAAATTGTGTAAACTAATCCCTCTATTTGGATAAGATCACGATGGACCGCAAAACTCTCCCACAAAGTTTTACACCGCTGCATTTCAGGACTAGATTTGGACTAGTACATTTGATTAAGGTTAAAAGGATAAAAATTTGCATTTATTTTGTCTTGGAAATGTTGAAACTACAATTTCTCTTTTGGGAGATGTGGAGTGGAAATGTGTTTTCAAAATGACGCTTAATGTATGTTTGGATGTATGGAAAATTGGGTAAACTTATGCTGACATCGTAATTTTCTTAAAGCTCAAAAGTATAACTTTTGTCAAAATCGTCGTTATTTATCTAAGCATGCACTATTTTTTGGTACAAACCAAACATGCACTTGTTACTTTAGCCTTTAGGCACTTTAGTCAAATCCATCAATCACTAATCTTTTGATCTCATATTCATTTTAACAACTCATTGTCAAAAAATATTTATTTTAATAACTAACTAGTTACAAACCCGTGCTTCGCACGGGGGTTAGCTACTTTTTTGACAAAATATTATATCGGACAGATAGATTGCAAAATGACAGATAATTATAAACCATAACACAATATTTAGAGCACTCCTGCATCACGCGTTAGAAAATGAAATGTTCAAAACGGCTTATCACGAGTAACAAATGAAAACGTCAAGGACTTTTTTTGTAGAGAGATACAAAGCAAGTTGCAGCGAAGACAACAATTGAGAAGGCTAAACGTGCATTGAAAAAGTAGTGGCTTTCAACAACTCAATAACTGTAAAGTTAATTTAGTAGAATAATTGTAAATTGTGTACTTAATCTGATCCACCACCCCTGCACTATGCAGAGTCAATCTAACCTCGTGGGTACCCACTATACGGGTACTCGTGGGTATTCAGGTATCTATGGGTACCCATGAAGTTTTGAATTTATTTATTTTTTGGTACAACCCGTGCCTTGCAAATTTTAATTTGTCTAGTCTATTTTCAACAATCCACCTGCATTTGATAGAAAACAGTTATATATCTAGCTCGGTAAAATACATGGTTCTTTTGCAGAATTTTTAGCCAAAGTCCATGACATTATATTGATGACACATTTTTGGATTAACTTTCTAGAAAAAATATAGGCTCTGTATTACCAGGTTTATTTTGGAACTAAAAGCTATTTTAAAATTGAAACTAATAAAAGAACTTTAAAAGTAAAGCTAAAGTTATTCGGTAATCTTGATATTATTCCCTTGATCTCAGCTTGAAAAAGAAAAAAGCAAACAAACATGCACAACATTAAATAACTTATGATGTAAGTCACTGAAATAAACACTATTCATATGAGCAAAGAAAAGCACGCAATGAGTTTCGACAAATCGCATATGTTTTAACTGCTCATACTCATATATCAAATAGTTACACTAAATTAGGGTTTGAATAAATAGAAAACTTCAGTAATTGTTCAACAATCATATAACCTTAGACATAAATTGAGTTGATGATTTCAAGTTCGCACATTCGTCACTTGACCGAAATGCATACTCGATCAACACAAGGTGAGATGCCAATAAAATAAAATTAGTGTTTCAATTATTCACACCATCTAACAAAGAAAATCTTAGATCCTCGTTTGCTTGTATAAAGGGCAGATTCTCTTCTAAGAAGATGATTTCAGGACTAAAAATTCAATGCCTTATCTACCCTCATTTATAAAAAAATTACAAATTTCAACCAAATGGGTAAATACCAGGTGATCAAATCTTACATCCCGCATACAATATCACTGGAAAAAAGGAATTGAGTATTTCATCGGAGCCTTCTATTTACTTTTACAGCAACATGGTTTATGGATTCTCAATACAGCCTTTGAATGCTTTCAACCATTCGACACCAATCGCCACTGAACAAAATAATAAACATATTGTTAGTATGTTTCTCTGCGCGGATCACCATTTTGGTTAATAAAATTGTGGGAATCGGATGATTTAGCTCTTAAATTGGAGAACTTAAATCAATTTAGTCTCTCCAACAAAATATCACTTTAAAAAACATCCATCAAAACTTATGAAATGCCTGCATATTAGCTTCTCTCTTGCATGCATGAGAGTTGGACAATATAGAACATTTAAAATTTTGGTGTTAAATTTGAGAAAATGACTATTAATTGACGTTTTTAAATTCAATGGATTAAATTGTCATTTCCTATATTTGAGGGACTAAATTGTCAGTCTCAGACAATCACAATATTAAGGACAAATGGTGATTCAACCCATGATCACAAAAATAAGGTTAAATTTGAGTTACAAAAGGGATTTAGCTCGACTAAACAGTAGAGTAATATATGTCATGGATCAATAAATTATATAGCATAAGTAACATCATCAGATTAAGAATAATTACCATCTATAACACGATGATCACAGCTGGGGGACACGGCCATGAAGGAAGTAAATTTTATGTCACAATAAATAAAATAATTATAAGCTGATGCAAATAAATCTATGCCTGTTGATTTAAAATCACTCTACAATTTCCAAACAATTTTTTTTTATATTTATTTATGTAGTTTCTTTGATCATTCATTGGCATATCAATTTTTCTTAACTGGGTTCGGTACATATATATCATGCATACAATCAAGTGAATCCATTGATTTTAATTAGGCAAAGGCAACTTATAATTGCCTAAGGTTATATACAATTACAATACATTCTATTCTATAGCTGCAAATTTTAATCCTTCAAGTGCATTGATCTTCAATTGTTTGTTGCTAATCTTCCACCTCGGTGTGCAAAACAAAGTTGGGAAATGCCATAGTTATATCCCTGACAGGCACAACATTAATTTCAGTTTTGATTATGTAAATATAATTTAACAGTAAAAGATTAGAATGGAGAAAATCACGTATTCCAAATATAATAATAGCTATGAAATTGAAAATTCGTTGCCACTTGAGAACTTTGATTAATTTAGTCTCCGAAATTATGCCAATTTCAAAGACTCAGATTAGCCAACTTGCAATTTCATGATTAAATCCATGATTTACTAAAAAGGAAAGTAATGAGATGCACATTATATAAAGATTAAGTTTCATTGATTAGAAAAGAAACCTACTTTAGATATGGCAGAGTCATGATCTTAAGAAAAGAAGGATTCAAAGGGAGAACAACACCACATATGTTTACAATGAAAAACTCAGGCCCACCCTGTGCTGCATATTTCTGCAAGTTAACAAAATTCATCAAATTGATTTTTCTTCATAATATAAAAATATATATATAAGTAATTACTTGATGGCTAAATATAATCAAAATTAAGAACCAAAACACCAAAGTCAACCTGCATAATGCTCCCAGGACGGCCACCAAGATCATCTTCCCTTCTGTCAGATCTCAACCAATCTGCAGCAACCATTTGCATAAAAGCAAATAGATAAGTGGTTAAGGATTCAAACTCTAACTATTGTGAATGAAAAAAATCTGATTGGTAAAGGACTTTCTACCTTTAAAGATTTCACAATACAGCAAAACTGTCGTATAATTACATGCGAGATTATCAGATTAATTTTCTCGTCCCCTTGAAATTGCATATTCGATGACAATCATCACAAGACAAAGCACATTCTTAAAGTATTCCGGGAAAGGGAACTTTGGTATAAGATAAGGTACACCCTTTTTTCGGATTCTTAAACACAATAAATTAACGAAAAGTTATTACATTTAATCACTGACATGTACATAACTCAACTTCAGTTTAGCCCCTTGACCTAGACGACTGGCTCCGTGAGTACAAAGAGGATAATACCTGCATGTGTCAAAAGGATTGTCTTGTCACCAAAATTTTAAAACCTTTCTTCCCCTTATAGAGGTGGCTAGGAAGGGATAGGTAAGGCATTATAGATTCTTGGTGTATGAAAGAGTTGCACATTAATAAGATGGAAATCATCAAACAAACCTCTATAGAGTGGAGCGTAAAAATCTCATCGCACCTGATATGTCTTTGGTCCTTTTTTGAGTAGATAACCAACGCTGTTTAAATTTTCGATGAAAGTATCCATATCAGGTATCAGCCAGACTGTATATTTCCTGAAAAATTAAACAACACATACGTCTTTTGTCGAGAACAAAAACAATTGACAACAAATGCAGGGAAAAATAGAAAGTACATACAGATACTGAAAAGAAATCTTTCTGTTCCAGCTCTGATTGCTTATTAAGAGCATTTAGAAAGCGTTTTGCCTCTTTCTGTTGACTGATCCCCCTGCTTCAACCAAAATCAACAACCCCATGCTCATCAATATATTTATCATACAGGGATTCCTTCATGATAGCAACACATTTTTCCTTTAGAACAATGAAATGAATCATGCCAACTTTTAAGGGCCAAACGGAACAAAACAAATGTCAATTAGACAAGATGAAAAATGCAAAGGCGAAGCTCTAAATGCAAAAGAGTTTGAGAAGATAACTCATACTTTGAACAATGACTTAACAGTTCTCTGAGTTGGTCCCACCTTGACATTCATAGCCCTGTATATACCAGTCACCTGATGTACAACAAAACACTCATGGGACCATTGAACAAACATGAGAATATCTATTTATCAGAGTGTCATGGTATAGTCTCACCTCAACTCTGTCACCTGGCTTTCCAGTATCCACCAGTTTGTCATGCAATAGTAAGCTAACAGTGTGAGGCGTTCCTCCCTCAGGTATCTCGTCAGGTGTCTCCTGAAGCCTCATAAATTGTTTATCAGTAAACCTGAAATTAGAAAAGATATGTTAATTGCAGTTTCCAGGTTTATGAACTAAAATCCAAGTGAAAAACCTTACACCAAATAGTCACATGACCAAAACACATTGTTCAAAATAGGGGCTAATGACCATGGCCATCATCCAACTTATCACTAAAATCTACCCAGTACAGTTTAAATAATTATTTTTCAAACTTGTAGTTATCTTAACATCTTGACATAAAAATGCAAGATAATATTGTCTTCTAGATCAATCTTATTGACCGTCTAATTTAGCAAAAAAAAAATTAACCAAGAAACACTTATTCTGGCATTACATAAGCTGATATTATTCCCTTGATCTCAGCTTAAAAGAGATGGGAAAATATTGGCAGTGTTCCATCTCAAATACTTAAAAATCTCTCTTGCATACTTGTTATTATGCATCATATAGGCGCAAAACATATAAAACACATACTTGTAGATAGTATAGTTATAG
The DNA here is from genome assembly GCF_051527215.1 of Medicago sativa. NCBI lineage: Eukaryota > Viridiplantae > Streptophyta > Magnoliopsida > Fabales > Fabaceae > Medicago > Medicago sativa. The sequence continues at coordinate 18,278,699 of NC_140753.1, read as the reverse complement.
TGCTAGTTTGCAAAAACAATTGTACATTCTATTTTAAGTTTATGATGAGATTCACAATAGTGTATTGTAAACAAATTCTTATTTTATATCAAATGAGGTGAAATTCTGCAGTCCAAAATTTTGTAGTCATTGAGATTGTATTTTGTATTGTGACATTGGTTTGATGTTGGCAAGTTATATACCTACTATTGACTTTGATGTTATATATTGGCGATACTTTATTTAGTACAAAAGGTTGTAAAATAGCAGCTATATCAGCACTACAACACTGTAAGCATAGCAGAATTTCAACAAACCGCAAATTTTCACGATCTTCTATTGACAACATTGTGCAAAACTTATTCCTTTCACTTACCTCTTGGTGTGTAATGCTTTCCCAGCCTTCATCAAAAAAGGTACCCCATCCCATCTTGCATTATCTATGAAGTGGGCAGCCGCGGCAAATGTCTGGGTTAAGCTGTCCTTTGGTACAGTTTTGTCATCAATGTAGGCTGGATATGCAACACCTCCTCTGGTGTGGTTCTTATATTGGCCTAAAACTACATCCTCGAGTTTAATCGGTCTCATAGAACGAAGAACCTTGACCTGACATCCATTAAGCAATTGAAAGTCATGAAAAATCACAATTATTTAAAACAGATGAATTAAAGGTCCATAACCATGAGCTGAGGCGTAGCTCAAGTGGTTGAACTAAACCACCCAAATGATTTTGAGAAGAAAGTCCAGGTTTTAAACTCTGGCTTCTAGCATATACATCCTCCGGCCGTATATTTGACCGAAAAAGGTACATGTATTTGTATCAAATAGATGAACCTTTCTACTTATATTTAAGGTCGGAGGGAGTAATATACTAAAAATTAATATTTGCCTATAAAAAAAGTATATAACCATATGAGACCTTTTCATTTCTAATGTCCTCTACATCCAAACTAACAGGAGTTTCCATTGCAAAGAGGACTAGTATTTGAAGTAGATGATTCTGCATAATATCTCTAATTATACCATAATTGTCAAAGTACCTACACATGGAACAGATATGAAATATATGAGAATCACCATTTTAAGATCATAAAAAGTGTAAATGCTGCAAAGGAAGAGAAGTTACCTGCCACGTCCTTCAGTACCAAAATCTTCTGAGAATATCAACTGTACATTTCTTATGTATTGCCTCGACCACAAAGGGTCAAAAATTAGATTTGAGAATCGGAGAACAAAAAGATTTTCCACAAGCTCTTTTCCAAGATAGTGATCGATTCTATATAATATTTTCCATTTTAAATAAAGCACTTTACAATCATTAAAATCTACAGATAATTAGACCATGTTTGGATTGGATTGTTTGAGTTTATCCACTGCCATAAACACTTCTAGGATTGTTTGAAGGAGCTCAAGGAAACAATTTATGACATGTTTGTAAGTTGTTTTCAGCTTATTTTCATAAGCTCTCCAATATAGCTTATGAAAATAGATTATAGTTTATATGAAAACAATTTGACTTTTTTTTTATCTTGTTATAGAAATAGCTTATATATAAGCACTTATATGATAAGTGTGAATGGTATAAGCGCTTAATATATCCAAACACAGTCAAAGTGTAGTTAGAAAACCTGAAAATTTGATCCTCAGTCAGATACCGCTTGAATGATCTTGTTAAAGCAGCTGAGGACGCAAATGATTATGCCATCGCTCTCTACACTGCTTGCCAACCCTTCCTTCTAACTTCTCAGCTATTTGAGCCCATTTTCTTTCACGATATTGCTTCACCAACCTTATCAGTTTCCTTTAATCATCATACCAAATAAAACATATTAATAAAATAAAAGTTTAGTACAAATCATATAGTTCTAAATTGCAGCACGCAGTTCGCATAGACATGATCAAAGTGTATCCAAAACCACAATCAAACAACAAAACAAACCAATAACCATCTCATAACCTCAAACCAACATAAACTGCTACCTTAGTAATCAAGAAAATCATTCTTTTGAGGCAGCAAACTTGATATACTTCCTTGACCCCAACCTTTTTCTACACGCTTCAGAATTTTCAATGCGATATTACTGCCAACATCCCTGTCAAGTAACAGAAAACATTTTGTCAAAATAAAAAAAAGTGACAGGGAACATATCATTAGGAAATATTGAAGAATGAGCAGCATGAAGGAATGGTAATTGCAATAATTAAAGAGCCATAGACGCAGAACTCATTGCAATCAAAATTTCCAAGATAATATCCGGATCCATGTTTATATTTAGTTTGGTATAACTTACATATTTGAAATGGAAGAAAATAATAATGAGATAACTTTAAATGTCACACCATAAAGCAACTCTTTCAAAGATGAAAACAATTCACGCAAACATATATGTTTATGTGAGATTATCAACCAACATATATGTTTATGCGAGATTGTTAACCCTGTTGAGTTGTAAACTGTCAACGGGGTGGATTGCTTTTTTTCGGATAATTTTGTTCGCAAATACATATTTGTTTATACGCTTAAAGGTAAACTGATTCGAAATTTAGATATTACATGCATATAATTATAAAATAACATGATCCATAACATATCAAATCTTAGATAAATATTTTAGAACCTTTTTATTCACTATGTTGGCATGCTTCTTATGTTTCCTTTATCAACTGCTGCAATAAAAGAAGCTTGCAGTTCTGGAGGAACCTGAACATATAATTCACTCAATTAGTAGAAGCAATATATGTGAAACATAAAAAAAAATGAGTTAATCATCTGCCATTCAAAGCAACAAAGACATATAAATTGAAGTTATAAATTTTTGTAAATTTTTCTATACGTGACCAATACTCACACGAAGACAATGCATTTGGTCCCATATCCAAATTCAAAGTAATCAATTTCAGAAAAATCTAACACTAAAACTGATCTGTAGAAACCAATTCCAGCACAGCAGTCCATAAAACCTATGATTGAATCATTCATATGAAATCAAACATTTCTGATTATTTTACTGTATGCAGCCAGCTTATAACTGCAACTTATGCAACTGGTCCCGTCTAAAAATTCAAAATCAATAAATTATTAAAAATCCTGCACTGAAGCTATTTTCTGCAGTAATTTTAAGAAAAACCTAGCTCATTTTTATAATCTCCTTTTTCATATACAATAAGAATCACTTCACCATAAAACCCATTCAATCAAATTATTCCAGTGGCTAAATCAATAAACCTTTCAATCATGCTATCATTCACACAAAATCAATTTAGTAAAAATACACAAACAAATCAATGCAATAACTTCAATTCTTAAAATCAAACATGCATAATGAACAATTTACTTTTCATCAATCAATTTCATGTCTCATAACCCCTAAATTAGTTGGTTTAGATTATGCATGAGGGATGAGGGAAAGGGAAACCCACCTTTAATTCTTTATGGTGATGGCAGCAAGCTCTGGTGCTCTTGTTTCCTTAAGTTCCTAGCTTCCATCTCCAATTACTCAGTCTTGAAAACCCCTAATTTTTCTTTAGTTACTTCTTCTTTCTCAGAACCCTAATTCCATTTCTTCTACTCTTCTCCCTCTGCCTCACTCTCGACCTCAGATCCCTCTTACCCAAACTTAACATTCTTCTCACAAATCCATCACAAATTTTCAATCAAACCCACATGCAAGATTAGAATTAGATTCAGCACTCAAACCAGAGAGAATTATGCATGCATGACTTTAGATTGGAGACAACCGTCTCTCTCTTACTCTTCCTCGTCGGCGCCGCTGTTTTTCGCCGCAGTTGTGACGGCCCTTTCCCGTTCCCGTTCTTCTTCCTCCCGTTCCCGTTTCTCCCCTTTTTTTTTCTTTCTTTTCACAATCCAAAACAAAACAAAACAAAAATACATAAATAAAATTTCCAGCCACAATCCAAAACAAAACAAAACAAAAATACATAAATAAAAACATGCAAAGATGATACCTTCAACAATCTATCTATCACAACTCATCCTTCATGAATAGAGATTTCCCACCAGCAACTTCTCCTATCACTTTACTTCTACAGATAAAAACCAAAATCAAAAGCATCAAACCTAAAATTATCAATTTCAGTAAAACAAATCAAAAGGTAAGAGAATTTAATTAAACCTAATTACCTGGAATGAATGAATTGAAAGATTGAAGGATGGGGTTAGGGTTCAGTTTGGACAGAACTGGAAGAGGAGAAAAGGATTGAATCTTGATTGATGATTAATTCATCATGAGGGTTTCAAAAATGAGTTTGCATGATGATTTTCATGGGGTTTGGGTGAGGATTGTAGAATTTTGGGGTTGAGAATGAGAGGGCCGAGAGAGAGATGGGAGGAAGAAGGTGGAAACCGTGAGAGAAGAGAGGGAGGAAACCGTGAGAGATGAGAGAGAAAATGAGGGGAAAAATGATCTTAATTGTGGTTTAGCCTATATATAGTATAAACACTCACCAATTACCAATTTACCAAAATGTCCCTAATAAGGGCAAAATGGTCAAAAAAACAGACATTGATTTTCTTATTTAGTTTAGTAGATAAAATTGAAAATAAACTCCTTATGTTGGTAATTCATTTTGAGATAATACCTAATTTTGGGCCGGTGAATTTATTCATGTATTTATGGTCCACACACCAAACCTCCTGCATTGCATGTCTGAAATCCCTTTGAAAACTTCTTCTCATCTGCTTAGGGTTCTCTTGGTCAGTCTGTTATGAACAATATGTTATAACACTAGTGGTCCACATATATGTATCAAATTTTATTTAATTTTGTTTCATATAATAATGTACAAATAAAATAAAAAATATAGGTAGAAAAAGTAGATTGCTATATTTTACAAGGGCAAAGCATTGTTGTCACTGTTGTCGCACAACAGAGATAAAATGTTTCAGAAACGTCACGTCTTGCTAGGGCCAAAAGCATTAAAAGGAAGTAATTATGAATGAATGATTCACAGTTCAGACTCTTTAGGATAAAGATAAAGTTACACTGACAATACCTACTGACAACTTTCGTCACCACCCACCACCACCCCTTAACTTTCAAATATTGCCACTTTGGCCATCACCATTTCATTTTAATTTTAAACAAACCTCTCACACTCTTGTTATTTATTTTCTATATAAAGAACATATATATTGTTAGTCTACTTTAGATTCGTATTTTATACGTACGGTCCAAATTTGAAATGGGCCACGAATGGCCTTACAAAATACTATTTGTTTGTTCATCGAGTTTTGGTTAAGATGTCATTGTTTTCTTATGGATGAACTAGATTTGATAATTGTACTTTTTTTTTCTTTTTAACATGAGAATATATGATTAGATAATTAAGTTTCGATAGATTGGTATTGTCTAGCCCAATTTTCATAGGGATGACCTGGTTTCAAATTTTGTCAAATGAGGTTAATTTAATATATTAGATGGCATTAAGTGTTAATCAAATAATATACTATTGCAATGATTTTGTATAACTTTGTCAAACTTAAATTAATCTAATGATTGCAATGATTTATTTTCAAAATAATACTATATTAACAATAGTATGTAATAAAATTTGATAAAAATGTCACAATTAACTAAATCACTTGCATTGCTTTAGATTCCTCTGGATTCGTTGTATGTTCATTTAGTAGATGTCATGGTCGTTGAGTTTATTTGTCCCGAGTTTTGTTGTTCGTTTTGCATCCTTTGTTTTTCTTGTCACAATTAACAAACATATTGGTCACACGGGCACTTCATGTTACACAAGCGAAGCTACCTTTTCGAGTAGTAGATTAACACACATTCAAAGCCCTTTCATTAAAAATCCATCATCCAAACATACCCTTAATAAACCCGAAGATAAAGTTCATAGGGATTAGAACCGTACATGCCACAAGTGGCCTTACAAAATATATGTTTGTTCATAACGTTTGGATGTTTCACGAGTCATTTAACATGAGAATAATTTTGACAAAAAATTAGGAGAAGTAGATAATTAAGTGCCGATTGACTGGTAGCCCAGCTCATCCACATTGACAATTTTTTAGTTGTACTTTATGTTATATAGATGCCATTATTTTTTCTTTATTTCATATTCATATACAAAAAAGAGTATTAAAAAAATATTTGTGTCAAACACTAAAAACTAATGAAATTAATGTGACAATTTTGTAATTAAAACTAAAAACAAATTTCCAAGTCCTAATGAGCTAGAATTTATTTTCTGAAATTATAAGACTGGGACTTTTTAGTCAAACTAAATTAAAAACTAGTACTACTCCCCCTGTTTCTAAATATAAGCAAAATTCACTTTTTAGGTTCATTTATTTAATGATGTATGTGGTTCATAATATGGACCACATACATCATTAAATGAATGAACTTAAAAAGTCAATTTTACTTATATTTAAACACGGAGAGAGTATAAATATGGAATAATTCAACCAATTTATTTAATTCTGCATTGACCAGAAGGTGTAGTAGCTAGCAGCAACAAGACCTTACTACCTCCGTTCCTTTTTAAGTGTCACTTTTTAACATTTTACACAAACCAAGACACTCAATAAATGTTATTTTTTCTTATACAATAATCTATACTTTTACTATAATAGCCTTAGTCATTTAATATCTTATTTCATATATTTCTCTCTCCACAATAAATAATTAAGAGTAATGTTGGTAAAACAACATTTATTGTTGCATTGAACTTTGAAAGTGACAGTTAAATAGAAACAAAAAATTTCTCCAAAAGTGACACTTAAAAAGGAACGGAGGGAGTATATTTTAATTTTTCGACAGAGGTAAAAATAATTAAATAAAGTAGCCCGGCTTGAATGCTGGGCAGACAAAGACTAGACTAGGGCTTGAATAGAAGAAGGAAGGAAGTATGGTCACAATCTTGGTCACAAATTTTTTGTTTCTCTCTCTTGACCGAACTGCCCTAAAGATGTGAAAGGACAAACTTGCACTCTCTCTCTCTCTCTCTCTCTGATGCTAAAACGACAGTGCGGTTCATTGCCATGTGGTCAGAGAGGCGTCAATCATAAAGCAATGGATTGCAAAATCATTTTGCATCGTTCTTTGTGTCTTAAACTTTGTCATTGTTCATTTCAATTCAACAATGGGGAAGTTTTTTATTTTTTCTTCTAACCTAACATAGTTAAAAAGAATTTTACTGATTTGTACAGTAACGATACATGTAAAAAAATTTAGAAGTTACGGTCGGTAATAAATTTCTTAGCATATGTTTTTATGGCATGAGTTAATAATATCCGTATTTTTTTATATTGCATTTGAGTAGATGTTAACATTTGATTAGTTAAAGTATTCGAGTCTCACTAAGCGATTTATGGTATTTTCACGTATTTAATCATTTAACTATGCTATAAGACTAATCGTCATGCCGATAACAAAACATTTGTATTTTTTTTTACTAAGGTTGGTTTACCTTAAAAATAGAGGACATAGAGTCGAATCCAAAGTATTTCTTTAGAAAAATTATCTTGTCAACTCTTCTCTAATCTCATGTTGATGGAAAACATTTTTTTTTGTTTCTCATAAGTTCCTTCACTTAAGATAATTTTATATGTGATGTGTAGTTATTTTTTTTTGAAGGAATGTGATGTGTAGTTATTGAATGTGGATATCTCTCTCAACCGATATTTACAAACCATAATTCACTACAATAGTATATTTTAGCGTCTAATCTCTTCTGCCAAACCCAACTAAATCAAGGTAGAAAATAATGTTTTACTACTCCACCTACTATTTACTATTCACCTAGCTCATTTATGAATCATGAATTTGTGTTTTACATGTCTCACGTCTTTATTTAACTCTGCTATGAGATTAATCGTCATGTCGACAGTAAAACATTTATATTTTTTTTCCCTAAGGTTGATTTACCTTAAAAATAGAGGACACCATAAATCAAATCCAAAGTATTTCTTTAAAGAGATTAGTTAATTATGTTGTCGACTCTCATAATGGAAAACTTACTTTTTTGTTTTTCATAGGTTGCTCCACTTAAAAAAAAAAATTATATGTAATGCATATTTACTTAATGTAGATATCTCTCTCAACCTATATTGAAATCATAATTTACTACGATATATTTTAGCAGTCTAATCTCTTCCGCCAAATCCAATTGAATCAAGGTAGAAAAGACTGTTTTATTACTCCACCCACTATTTACTATTCACCTATTCATGAATCATGAACTTGTGTTCTACATGTCTTTGACTCTATTATATTTATATATTTAACTTTATTCTATTTACATGAAACAATACTTTTTACTCTTTATTTTTTTCATTGACATGTCAATTCCAATGTCACGTGCTAAAGATATGAATTTGAAAAACATCCCTCGCATTTTTCTCTCTTCACTAATATTTTATCCCCTTTGTTCTCTACCTAAGTAGTACCTATGACAATGTTTCTATATGTTATGTTTCCAAATTCTATCTCTTTCTCATTCTTTCTCTCTCTAAAAAGTAAAAAATGATACCTTTGGCTCCCGCGAGAATCTCGCCTTATTATGCGTCGTCTTGTATTATAATACTAACATTACATGTTGCTAGCGTCAATTTTTGTTAATTTCTTACCTTTGTCTTTTCTATTTTTCAACGTATATTTCGCTGCTTTGTTCTTTATTCTCTTGTAAAATTAGCTCACTACTTTTTCTAAAAGAAATTCTTCTCTGTCTACATGTCTTTTACCTCACTTCATCACATTAAATTAAAATTAATAACAATGGATTCTACTTTTAGTTATATTTTTACATATTTTGAAAAATAAAGTTTTTATAAATAAAAATTTTGAACGTACTTTATTTTTTGATTTACAGTCAAAGCTAGCTAGGTACAGTTTTTGGAACATGTTGCTTCATAGTTGGATTAGAAAATCATAAATTACCATAAAGTTATGAATGGTTGGAGTAGGTTATGATTTGATAGATATTTATGTAAGTTGTTAGTAATGGAAAAGCAGAAGAGATAATTATTCTTTATGTCTTTTACTAAAGCATTACTCCTAAATATTCTTGTTGTCATTATAAACGAAATGGCGTAAACCTCCGGTTCAGTGTTTACTTTGGAACTCAAGCAAACATACTCCGTGTTTGCATCGGCGAAGCTAGAGTAATTTTTTAGAAGGGGTTAAATACAAAGAATTTTTTAAATAAAGAATTTTTTTTTTTAATTTTATAGATTAAATTTAAGGGTTACATATGATTAATCTCCGTAAAACTAGGCTTCAAAGAGAGAAGTATATTCATCATTGAATATTTGCTAAATAGACCAACAATTTATTATTCAACATCAAGAAATAAACTATTTAGTTAATATATTTAACACGTCAAATTTTTGTTATCGAAAATATAATCATCTAAAAGTAAATTGAACAATAAATTCAAGACTATAATTTTATGGAAAATGCTAACTTGTGCCCTTAGGGCACAAGATAAGGATCCAAAAATAGAATTGAAAAATAAATGTTGCATGAAAAATAACTTTTTAAGCTTTTAAGATTATGAATGCACAATTTCCAAGATTAAATTTCTATATTTAGTGACTTATCTTGTGCCCTTATGACACGGAACAGGATTCCCTGCTGTAACAGCAGGGCGTTGTAATCAATTAAAGCCATATGATCACAATTGAATGGTCAGGATTGTTTTAACTAAAAACACACAGTTTCAATCTCAACCGTTTGATCTGAGATGAACAGCTGAGATTGGAAACTGTGTAACTGTGGGCTTTTTCTACAGCAGAGAATCCTGATCCCTTATGACACAAGTTAGCAAGACCCTAATTTTATTCTTGAGTCAAAAACTCAAATTTTAACTTCAACTTTCAAAGCAAAATCAACTTTAAATAGAAAATAAATTATACTATAGATCAACCAAATATGTCAAGATTAAGCTTATTCCTTTAGATTCAATTTTGTGCTCTTCAAAAATGAAATCAAATATATATTAATATTTTACTCCCTCCGTTTCAAAATGAGTGTCACTTTAGCCAAAAAAATTTGTTTCAAAATGAATGTCACTTTACATTTGCAATACAACTTTAATTTTTTTCTTCCAACTTTGCCATCAATAAATACTCCAACTTTTCTCTCACACAATTTTCAATGCAACTTTAATTTTGTCTTTTTCTTATAAAGTAAAGACAGCTTAGTAAAAGTGTTATATCCAATGATTATTTCATTCCATTTCTTAATCTGTGTGCCAAAACCTAAAGCGACACTCATTTTGAAACGGAGGGAGTACTAAATTTGTTAAAAATATGAGGATTCACCGTTGGATACGTTCATTGTTAGATAGTGCCATAAAAGTATATACTTGTTGTAATATTATCTATTGATGATGTCTCACATCCATGAAACTGAGATGTTACTTATCGTGAGGCAAATCAATTCTGAGGTGCATACAGCTCCATGCCTCCTTCATATATCCATGTCATTTATTTGGGACCGTCAATTAAAAAGACCCATGTCATCATATATACCAGAATATGTTAAGCACCACCAATTAACCCATCTTGAAAATTACCATACAAAACTTTCTCAAACATGTCTAAAGTTCAAAACCCCTTTTCAGTTAGCCTCTTTCCATTAATTTGATAAGTCTTACCTTTAATGATACACATTTTTGGACCATTGACTACTCACACTAGCTAGGGGTTGTGTAGAGCTTAGTTGAAATCTTTAAGTGATTAATCTCATATTAAATAGAGATGAGGTAAATAAATAATATACAAAATATATGATCTATTATTTAATGTTTTATATTTTTCTGAAGGGTCTTGCTAACCAACGCCCTCAGGGCAATGGTTAAAGAATTTATAAATAAAAAATTTGTTTTGAAAATATAAGTTTTGATTTTTGATTAAATAATAATTACACTATTTTTAATAAAAAGTTACTTGTTTTGGTTGCTTAACCAATACCTTGAAGGCACTGTTTAACATTCTCCTTTTCTAAATAATTTTGCATGGACGTAGTTAATAGTCTTTAATGTATGTATAAATTAGTCATCTTTATTTAAGATAATTGATTTAGTTTATCGAAAAAGACGAGCACACAACATATGAGCAATGCTATATCTGTAGAAAAATAACATCAAGAATTCTTCAAGATTTGATATTTAATTAGTGTGTATTAATATACACTCTCCGTTCTACAATGAATGATCTCTTAAAAAAAATTCACCCAAAATAAATGATTTATTTTACTTTTTAATATAATATTAAGGCTAAATTACATTTGAGGTCTTTAAGTTTTTTTTTTTGAACAAATCAAAATGGAATATATTGCTCAAACGAAAAGTGATTCACCCCGCACAAGATGTGCTAATAGTGATGAATCACACAATATCTATTACAATACAAACATGGCAACCTAACAAAAGATGCCGCCACCACAAGAAACAAAAATTACGTGACACCCATACACAGTAATAGATGTCTCCACCAATCATGAAAACCAAACGCAATTGTTACAAAATTCGAAGAAATCCATAAAAAGGAATTAAGCTTTACTTTTTCCAGAATGTCGTGAGGATCAATAACCAAATTTTTAAAGACGCGATTGTTTCTAGCCCTCTAAATTGCCCAAGAAGAAGCAACCCAAATAATCTTAAAATAAATCTGTGAAAAACGCGGCATAACCGCCATATGAATAAACTGACTGAAGTGATCGTTAATCCCCCCTGGATTAACAAAATAGATACCGAGCAAAAGGTAAATAAGGGACCAAACCCTCCCAAAAAAATTACAGCCAACAAAAAGATGATCTGTCGTCTCAACAATACCACTTCCACTGACACACAAGTTATGGTGAGGATGAAGAACATGTATGCGCATCAAATTTGATCTTGTTCGAATTCTATCTTGAAGAAGACACCATGCAAAATAGAAACCTTAGAAGGGACCTGCTTAAGCCAAACATTAGTAATAACAGCACTAGTCACTGGTTCATCTGCTGAAGTGAGAAACCTATATGTCCCTCGAACCAAATAACCGTGAATAGGATCTAGTAACCACCTCCAAGAGTCCTGTATATTAACCTGCAAAATGACATTATGCAACAAAGCAACACACTCCATCACACTCTCCTCCTCCCAAACTAGTAAACGTCTCCTCCAACACCACGCATTACCTCCTACCTCCCACCCTAACCTCGACATATCCTCCACCGAACACTCCTTATGCACTGACAACTCATAAAGGCGGTTGAACTGGAGCTTTAAAGGAACTCCACCCAACCAATTATCAGTCCAAAAGAAAGTATTTCTGCCGTTACCTACCACACGCCTAATATTATCCTCAAACCACCCCCTAACCCCGACCCTGCACCATCCCTCACGTGACACAACATCCTCCAGCAACCAGATACATGTCGACCCCCCTCCTGATTACGACCACCCACTTCTCCGTAACGCGCCTTTAACACTCTATACCATAATCCCTCCTTATCAATCAACAACCTCCAACACCATTTACCAATCAACGAAATATTAAACTCCCTTAACCTCCTAACCCCCAAACCACCATGATCAACAGGTAAATTAATTGATTATAATATATTGGTCTTTTAAGTTTGTTTCGTACTACTTACATTCTTTAAATTATTTAATTGTAACAAGTTAGTCCTTTAAATTTTTTTTGTAACACCTAGATCCTTTAAGTTATTTAATTGCATTTTTAGGCCCTAAATAACTTATATTTTTATGATATGAAATCCTCCAAATTGTTGCGCTAAATAACTTAAAAGACCTAATTGATACAAAAAAAAAAAACTTGAATGACTAACTTGTTAAAATTAATTAACTTAAAGGGTCTAAGTAGTATGAAAAAAACTTAAACGACCAATTTGTAACAATTACAACTTTTAAATGACCTCTGGTATAATTTAGCCTAATATTAATTACTCTATTCGTTTCTTTTTTAAATATCTTTTCAGTACGAATTTTGGATTTTTATGTAACTGTTATTTTAAATGTTTAAAGGTACAATTTATCAATTATACCTCATTTTCAATAAAACTAATTAATGTTACACATTTGAAAAATTTATTTTTTTTAGAACAAATTTTGTTCTTTATTATGTGCAAATTTACACTTCCATGAAACATAGCTCCGTTACCTATAATTACATATGTTTTCAATTATACACTTTATTTAATATTAATTTCATCACTTTCAATTTAATACGTTTTACTTTGTATTTATTCTTAGAAATTTGTGGTCTAACTCATCCTTACAAAATTGGTTTGTGAGGTGAGAATTGCCTCCAAAGAAGAAATATGAAGCCTAACTCATCCTTGACATTATTGTTAGAGGATTGATCAATTCAATATATGTTTCATTTTGTATTTATTTTTAGAAATTTGCGGTTTATCTCATCCTTACATTATCGGTTTGTGATATGAGGATTACCTCCAAAGTAGAAATATGAAACCTAACTTATCCTTGACATTATTGTTAGTGGATCGAAAGAAGAAATAGTAAAGAATTGTGCATTAAAAATGTGTCTGACAGCAATATACTGAACATTAAATTGATTGCATGAAAATTCGATGATAAACAGTGTCATCTACAGAGCTAACACGGACCCTCCACACTGCAACTTTTTCATGCAAACAATATCTCGAGCTACTCAAAAAACAAACAAAAATTTAAAACGACGACGCATAAATAACAATAAGATAATTTTATGGATGAAAACAAGGCCTTCAAACTAGGCATCACCTCAGTGGTCGTTTTCTACCTTCTCAATACGGCAGCATTGTTGTAGGAACTTTGCAGGTTTCATCAGATCTGACGGCTGACATAAACCTTCATTCATTCATTCAATTGTCGTCCACGACATTGACATGACACGTGTTTCTTATACTCTTGTAACGAGGTTTGAAATGAATCATAGTGTAATGATGAATAAATTATTTGAAGTGTTTGTGTATGTGTATGAGATTTATGTATTATGCGTGTCTAGCTGTGTACCTAGCTATGTCTGTAACTTAACACAGTACTAGTAGTATAGTACTACTCCTTCATCAATGGAGTATATAGCTTTACTTTACTTTACTTTTACTAGACTTTAGAGGAGTGTATACATTTTCTTTAATTTTCTTCAAGGATTTCTCTTATTACTACTATTAAACTAGCCTGTTTCCTTTAAAGGGTTGTTCTCTACCTCCTTCAGTTACTACTATTATTTTGACTCTTATGTGTCATCTGCTATAAATTACGTACTCCTATAGTATACCTATGCTATTTAATTGTTCTCAAACTACCTATATATTTTTTCAAACCCAACTCTTTTGATAAAGGATCATGTTAACTTGTGTTTTTGTGTTCTTAGGTCACAAGTTATACAGAAGTTAAGAAGTTAGAAACGGAAATAAAACATAAATTTAAATTCCTTTGATAAATTATACTTTCCTATATTTTTGAAGGATATTTTTTTATCATTATACAAAAGGAATAAATACCTTAGAAAAAAATATTATTTTTCTTAAAAAAAACTCATTTAACTATAAATTTAAAGGTTTGATGTACCGGTACGCTCAATATGTTGAGTGTACGGTAGAATTTACCAAAAATATGCTTATCATTTGAGTTATACAAGCTTATCATTTATAATAAGCCCATATCAATCGAGCTCGATATAAAGTCTTGAGTTTATAGCGTGCGCACACACCCTACATACCAACCACTTGCACTTCACAAGTAACTTAGGATTGTTTTGTTTAAACTAGTAAAACTTAAATTTAGGTAGTTCATGTATCTTTTTTTTTTTTTTTTGAAGAAAGGTAGTTCATGTATCTTAAATAGAGTCTTAAATTGTCGTACTCACCCATTTGCATTATCTTTTCATCAATTCAAATGTGGAAATAATTGATGAGAAAAAAGTATAATCAACAAAAAGAAAGTAATTAAACGTAAAGCGAATATTTTTTCAAAAATGAATGTTTATTTTGGTCAAAGTGGTTGGTTTTAGTTTTGTTTTTTTTAAGTGAACGAATGATTAATAAATTATTATAAGTTGAAGGTACATTTCTGAAAGGTAGGGTCCTAGTACAGAAGTGACGCTGCCAAATTGAAACACTTGCATGGCAAGTTTTTCAAAAGTGAAAAAGCGTGACAGATGAAAATGAGACTACGTCAAAAAAGATATGAAACGAAATGTTCCCAACTTTTTTTTTCTGCGCAATTACTTTTTCTTTTTTCCTTTAAGTTTTAGGATGAGATTAAGATATATATAAAAATAATGCTTTACACTGTGTGACTTTGGTTTATTTTTATATATTATCAGTATACATTGTTGAATATATGTACAACTTGATGATTGGCTTAGTTGATTTTTTGCTCATTATTACTAAAGCCAACTTCTAAATGGATGTGGACTGGATATAGAACGTTCAACATAATCAATCATGTTTAACATATTTATGAAGTTATATAATGCACCAAAATCAAATGATGAGATAGCTTTGTTGTAAAGAAGTGAAGAAACAAGAAAACTATATACTCCCTCCGGTCTCAAATGTAAGAAACTTTTCACTTTTTAGATTCATTCAATAAATGATGTATGTGATCTTTATTATAGACCACATGCATCATTTATTGAATGAACCAAAAAAGTAAAAAGTTCCTTACATTTGAGACCGGAGGGAGTATATGTGTGTCTGATATCAATGTTTGGAGTGTGTGTCCACCTCTGTCTATGAAAATTTAGAGGAGTGTCGTTTCCTTTCCTTTTAAGTAAACAAGTTTCACCTATAAAATTCATGGAAATTTGCATGCATGTCTAATAATAAATGTCTTTAATCATGAGTTGTGGGACATGCTTGTAGAGATTAATTAAAGTTTGATATAATTAACTTAACAAATCAAGCTAAGATTTTTGGTAATGCATGAGTCTTAAATCATGGGGAAGTCGTGGGACATGCATGCATATCTAATATTTGGTGAAGTGTATAATATGGATCATGGAATGTATTAGTTCAACCTCATCATATTTGTTAGGATTAAGCAAAAATTCTACCGATGAATTTTCACTGAGACACGGGTTGAGACAATGAGATCATTTATCCCCCTTTATGTTCCTTTCAGCTGCAGAAGAATTGAATTCTCTATTTAGTGCTTCAATATGTGTTGGTCATTTTAAAGGCTTCTTGGTGGGAGACAATAATTTTAGAGTGATTCATCTTGTTGAAGTACAAAACTACTATGCATGAAATATAATCTCGAAGTTTATCAAGTCAAATAAGAGTAACATTCATATCTTTTGGGACAATACTTATGCTATATGTTTGACAAAGAATCCTATTTTATACTATGATGTCAAAAATATTAAAATTAAACATCATTTCATTAGAAACTAGGTACAAAAGGGAATGTTAAACATCATTTCATTAGAGTCTATGTACAAAAGGGTATTATTGATATTAAATTTGTCAAAATGATAACTAAACACATATTTTAACAACATACATATACTAAGGGTAATTTTGATGTTTCAATTTTAATTAGAATGGCAACTTCGTCATTTCCCTATTCTTCTTGTCTTTTTGTTAGTTTGTTAATTCACGTTAGAATAAGTGATTAGTGACTTAATCAAATTTGTTTTCTTAAGATCACATAGTAATCAAGTTAGTTTTGTTTGTTATGAAGTTAGTTACATTTTTTTTGCTAGATTTTAGCATTAGGTTGTTAAGGTTTGAGAGATGACTTGTTTCTCAAGCAACTAAACAACACCTTGTATATAAGCAATTGTATTGTGTGATTCACACCTTAATTAAATCACATTCTTCATAATTCTAATCCCCCCATTCTCTATTTCTTCTTATTCTCTCTCAATTCCAATAAAATCAAAACCCTAGAAACCCTGGCTTGAAGAACAAGCATTGAAGCTGTGCTAACACTTTTCACCCTTCTCTATGTGACTGCTTCTCTTCTCTCCAACCCCCCCCCCCCCCCCCCCCCAATTAAATTCACATCGCATACCCACATAAATATATAATCTGAGCAGAGAGTGTATATCGAAATAGTAGACCGGGAGATCTTCTCGTTGGTGGGGGGAGAAGGTGGAAGACCACGTTGGTTGTCGACGACAGAATTGTGTGAGGCGCATGTTGTGAAAGAGGTTGAACAGAACAGACGCGTCTCCGGTGACTTGTGGTCAGCGGATGAACTTAGTCTTGAGAGAGAGAGAGAGAGAGAGAGATGGTCTTGTGGCACGAGTAAGAAGAAAAGGAAATAAAAAAATAAAAATTGATCCTTCAAAAAAAATTGATGTATGAAGAAATAGTGGAATTCTATACGGTGTCGTATATGTGTTATATTTTGTGTCAATTTATGACTGTCGTAAATTTATTGATATTGACTATCAATGGTCGTACACTTTTACAAAACCCCATGGTGTAGATAGATTTGAATTTATAAAAAAGATTTAAACATTCACTTTGTAAAGGAATTAATTTGGAATGGTATGCTTGTTTCGGTACCAGACGCACAAAAAATATACACCATAACACCAAAAGATGTAAATCTATGGTCAAGAAAGAAATTAACTACTCTTATCACAGTTCAGCTTCTTGCTGAACATGTGTCATATGTTCAACAATTCATACATATATCATATTAGGTTTATACATTGTTGTTTCAAAGGATTTTGAAGTCAAATGATTTAGTTTTGCCAAAACCACTAACTCACAACTATCACACCCTACGTCCATTATCTCTCTTTTGAGTCTAGATAATTTCAAACCCTAAACTTCATAAACACTTCTATGATCTTTCTGCAATCAATCGCTTCAATGGCCAATCTTCCCAAAGCAACCATGAAGGCTCAAAATGAGGAACTCGTTGTAATTTTAGAGCTAAGAGTGGACTTCAACAATCTGGTAGAAAATGGGTGGTCTTATGTTGTAATTTTTTTATGCAAATGTCTTCATGATTTCTCGAATTTTAGGAGTGTAACATACCTAGAGTCTCTGACTGATCATAGAGATAGGAGGCTGCAAAACATATTTCTGGTTGACTTTTCCAAACTTTGCATAAAAACTTTATTCTTCCCCCTTAGAGAGACAGGGTTATGTCTATTCATTTAATCTACTAAGGACAAGTAAGGGTAGGTGGTGAACTCCTAAGATTCATAGGCTTAGGTGGCTCTTTAGATGACAATTTAGGAATACCAACTTTGTTTATGTTTCAATTATCTATGAGAGAGAAAGTCCCCACCTTAATAACTATTTGATCACATACATATCCCTATTGATTTGACGACCATGTACCTTGTATCACACGTACGACCTTAGGTGATCAATAAGAGCAACTTAACATCCCCGGGGACCTTAAAATCCCACGAACTTACAACTTAAATAAGAACCATTATCTCATAATTGATAGTTGTTTGTGTTTATCCAACAAGGAAATATAAGGGATTCAAAGAATCATAATCGCCGCTGAAATATGAAATCAAACCCCTTTTAATTTTCTGCAATAAACTTAATTGTTTTGCGCAATCAAATCAAACATACGAACTCCCTCCATTTTAATTGCATTTTATTTACTATTTTAATAAGTTTCGCTGGTTGCCTAGTTGAAATGACAATTCTTGTAGAGACAATTTCATGTACACTTTATACTTGAAAACGGTTTGGTGCACTTGCCAGATATAATCATCAGAGTTCCAGGGAGAAATGACAAAAACAGTTCGCTAGGTGAGAATTGGTGTGGTAAGCGAGCTATGGAAGTTTAAATAAATATCTTAAGACAACTAGCTTTTTCCACCAAGGAAGAAATCTCGGTTCGTTAGGTAAGCATCACTGCACCGATCAAACGTACATTTTCATAACCTTTATAAATAAAGATGTAGTTTGTCCTTTTATTTCAATCACTGGTAACTTACATAAAAAGGAGAGAGGATAGAGAGAGGAAGGCGCAAGAAACCATATGAGAGACAGGGAGATTGGATTCAAGCTTGGTGATGCTTCTCCAACACCTATCAACCTTCTCTTGTTAGTTATGCTCTCTCTATGGGTAACTAAACTCTCTTTTGTGATGGAATTAGATGTAAATAGCCATGATTATTTGCATTACTCTTTATATGGATGGTTGTATATGATACATGCATTCAATATAATCCTTAGTTTGAATATGTTCTTAATGTTTTTGTCGACGATGTAGTATTTCACAAATGAACTTTTTATTTAGTATGAGTCGCGACAAGCCTTACTATCTAATGGACATGGTTTAAACCATGTGTAGCTGATATCTTATTAGGAATAACATGCAGTTCTATATTCATGTATAACTATGCAAGTGTATGTCATTGAAATAATCAGCTATTTTGTCATCGAGCATCCAAAATTAGTTTGTTCAATGGATCTCGCATTGTTATCCAGCAATTGAGATGTATGATGAGAGATAGATGGAGTTATATTTGAAAGATAAAAAGTATTCAATTGATTAAGAGGAAACATACGATGAATAACTATCAAAATCTAATCCCAACATAACTTTATCTATCTTGAAATATCTTACATTTATTTACATTTTTTTTATAATGCTTTTATAAAACTTTATTTACATTTTTTGTGAATTCAAGTGAAATCGAACTAAGCGTGATCTCTGTGGTTCAATAATTTATATTTGATAAAACCGGTGTAAAACTTACTGATGTGCGAGGGTGGGTAAAATCCACTTTCTCACCTGCGCATGACTCACACTCCTCATGAACTTGGGATAAATATCATTTGCTCTATGTCAACTGCCATGCACCTTGTGTATGCCCTCACGCTCCCGCGCATACTGTTTCGGGAAAATACAACTTTTTGCTATATTTCCTTTGAGGGTTGGTAGAAAAGTCAAGAATTCTAACACTAAACCCAACAAAAAATACGGCTATAAATAGATCCTCTTCCACACATTAATATTCATTCAAAGCTTGGAGGTTCAAGAGAAAGGCAAGCACTAGGAGCATCAAGGATGAGCCTCACACCGTCTTAACTTTGTTCTTGGAGTATGTTTTATTTATTTTGTATCATGTATATGGTTTGAAATAAAATAAAGTTTTCGAATCCTTTATTTACTTAGTTTCACGATGTTTAAACAAAAATAAATAAGCTCAGTGTGTTGGTACTTAAACCTCTTCTTTGGTCATAACCCCATAATGCCTTAGGTGAGTTCGTAAACATTGAAGGTTTAAATGGACATTAAAACTATTGTCACAAAGGCAGTAATAGAATATGTCAAAATATATTACAAATTAAACGGTTAAAATTAGGTCAATCTCCAAAATTAGGTTCAATAATCATTGAAACCTATATCGATTTATGAAATATTGTAAATGCATAAAAATCGTTAATAATAAATATTAAACAAGTAAAATTATGTTGATCAATTGTATTCAAAGGTATTTTAACAAATTACATGGCTTAAGAAGCTAGGAAAAAGTTCATCTATATGAACTAATTGTATAAACCAATCTACTCATAATCAAAAGAGACATGGAAACAAGATTAAGAAACTACACTTGAATATATGATGAAGAAGTTGACAAAATCTTGTTTTCAAGCCGTTCCCCTAGCCTCCACCGTTTCGAAAATAATTTTATGGCCCTTTTCTGTGAAGTTTTAGACCCTCAACTTAGTTATGGTGGCACCCAAGTTTATTGAACTTGAAAATTCCACTTTTTTTTTTATAGGATTTCTATGTGCACATTGTGCAATTTACTATGTGCATCCCACACGAGGTAGTAGGCAATGCATTCTAGGCCTTCAAATCATCGCGTAAATTTCCTTTTCCTAGGCAAAATTACTTTCTCACCCTTATGTAAGTCGAATTGGACTTTTGTATCTTCATGAAAGTTTTAGATTCGGATGCTAGATTTGATTTCCTCTGACTCCACTCCATTATGAGACCTACAACTCAAGATATGATTAAAATACCGCAAAGAGGTCATGTAGAGAACGACATAGCTCACCCGTGTTCTTTACTGTTTTCCCCATTGTTCTTCACCGTAACGTCTGTGATGGCTATATTCTAAGAGACAACTTTATTTCTCTTGTAAAAAGCGTAGCATGACCATAGAGTTGTCTGGTTCAGGTTAATTTGATCTAATTTTAAGGTCTTCTTTGCATTTTCAACACAATACTAATTTCTTCACTTGTTGCTAAACTTTACTAAAACAAACCTAAAAAAGACTCAA